>NC_141067.1:3070000-4423413 GCF_041138505.1 Cibotium barometz | reverse complement strand
ATGACTACGTTTCCCCTGCGAGATAGAGTTAGGTCCGTCCGTTTGCTCGTAACCTCGTATTTCTACGAGATCGAGGTGTCGTCGATCGGAAAATAACACGAGACTTGACCGCCTATCAAAAGGATTCCCCCGCCCTACGGGTCGGGGGCCTTACACGTGGTATCAGAGCGCGTTTAGACTTGGGAGATTTTATATTGTATTCTCTTGTTGCTCTAGGAATTCTTGTTAAACTAATCTAGTTACTGCTGGATGCAGGAGGACGAGATGGATCCCTATTCTCGCTTCCTGGTATTCCAATGCATGTTCATGACTGCTTGTCGCTCTTCCGAATTCGAGTTCCGTGACACTATGATGCACATTGTAGACAAGCTAACCCTTCCTCTTTACACTCGCATCGAAAGGGGATGGAACAGAACTGAGTATTGGCATCGTCGATCTACCTACTTCATCATTCGAGCTGAGCACGTCGGCAATCTCACCAACGACTTGAGGCGGATCCGATATGCCGAGATGTTGCGGATGGTTCGCCTGTTCTGGTTTATTGGCACTCCTCGTAACACCTATGTCACTATCGATGGGAATCGCATGCTGCAGAATCGTTGGGTTTATGATAAGGTGACTCAAGTTGTATCCCCCGATAGAGTAGCCGTTACCCGTCTTTCTAGACGAGGTTTACCTCCCCTACCAGAGACTTATCGAGTTCTTGAAACCATGGGAGAACCCCCCTACTTTTTCAATGCTACCACCGCAGATCTTTATTAGGTTTCCTAGAGGACTACCATGTAAATAAATAAGATTGGATTTAGTCCAATCCTTGTAAATGGCTTGGTTTACTTGTAAATGGCTTAGTTTACTTGTAAATATTAAAGCTTGGAATAAAAGGTTTTGATTTTCACACTCATTGTCTTATGTGTATTAAACCGCCTAAGTGACATGATTCTAAATTTAGCTTCATATTGATAACCAGGATCGTCAACTTCTTGCTCCCAATGCATTATATACAGATACACAGGAGAAGAAGCTTCTCCTCAAACAGATGCAACCTCCCTCATTTAATGGGGCAGGTTCAAAGATTGAAAGGGATGCAGAAGTTTGGATAGAAGCCATGGACGATTACTTTTCGGCTGCTGGTACAGGAATTGGGAATCAATCTATGCTTGCCAGATTCCGTCTTACCGGGGACGCCAAACTTTGGTGGAAGCAATGGTGCCGAGATAAGGGCGTCACTGAAGATACCCAAACCTGGAGTGACATTAAGCAAGCTGTGAAGGGCCGTTATCTTCCCCCATCTCATGAATCTATTAAGATGAACGAGTTCTTCAGCCTCAAGCAGCTTAGCTTAACCTTGGAGGAATACTACTCAAAATTTGTCACACTTGGCAAATATGCTCCACCTATGTCGATCACTCAACAAGTGGCCCGATTTTGCCAAGGGCTGAATGAACCTTTGGATTCTCGCCTTGAAGCAATGAGGCCAACTACTTTACAAGATGCTCTTACCCGAGCCAAACCTCTAGCTAAAGAAGTAAAGAGTGGTCAAGCAAAGAAGAGAGGCTATCCTGAGTCTAACCCAAGGGGGCGCCTTCAGAGGAATTACCAATCGAATTTTCGCCACAATACTATTGGTCAGTACCCCAATAATTTTGTCCCCCGCAGTTATGCTAATTCCACTTCAGAATCCTATGGGGACCAAAGGTGCTTTTATTGCAATGAAGTTGGCCACTTCCGGAATGAATGCCCCAAACTTGCAAGATCCTCTCTCAATCCTAGTGTCACTGCTGCTCCACAAGGTGGCCGGGTAGTTCAAGGTCGTGGGATTCCTAATAACCGCCAGGCTGGACGAGGTGGTGGTGGACGCGGTAGAGGTCGTGGAGTGACTGCACGTGTCTGCTCTATGATTGGTGAACCGACTTTAGAGATGGAAGAAGAAGAGCAAGCCACCATTCATGCAGCTATAGAACATCAAGGACCTAATCAGCAGTTTTCTGTTATCCAAGCTCCGGCCACTTATCAAGGTAGATCTTTCCAGCTTTTGGTTGATTGTGGTAGTACGCATTCGTTTCTTTCTCCAAAATGCTTGCGTAAGCTACAGTTAGATCAAAAACCAGCCCAAGCAATGATTGTTGAGTTAGCTAGTGGAAAAGAAGAAGTATCCCGACATTGTGTGGGAGATCTTGAATTTGAATTGGATGGTGAATCAACCCATGGGTATTTTAGAAGCTTACCATTAGGGATTTATGATGGAATCCTTGGTATGGATTGGTTAATTGCAAACAATGCTGACATTCACTGTGCTGAAGGAAGCATCACCTTTAAGAATAGTCAAGGACAGGTAGTATCAGCCCAGGGAAAAACAGGTAAACCCAAATTTCATTTGGTCAAAGCTAATCGTCTTCTTAAGGGAGTGCGCAAGGGCCAACAGATCTTCCTTGTCAAACTCAACAAGGTAGAAGAAAGCAACCCAGATTTAGAACCCTCTTGGCTCCAGGAGTTTTCAGATATCTTTCCAGAGGAACTTACAAAACTACCCCCATCTCGAGAAGTAGATCATGGGATTGAGTTAATCCCTGGTGCTGAATCAGTTTCAAGGAGACCTTACAAAATGTCTCTTCCCGAAGCCATAGAGCTCAAAGAACAACTTAGGCAGCTCATTGAGCAAGGATTCATTCGCCCTAGTAATTCCCCATGGGGAGCGCCTGTTCTTTTCCAGAGAAAGAAGGATGGCTCGCTTCGGCTTTGTATTGACTACCGAGGCCTAAACAAGGTCACTGTCAAAAACAAATACCCCATTCCTCGCATCGACGAACTTCTTGACAGACTTTATGGATCCAAAGTTTTCTCCAAGATGGATTTAAGGTCTGGCTACTATCAAATTAGGATCAAGGAATCAGATATCTCAAAAACCGCTTTCAATACCCGCTATGGCCACTATGAATTTACAGTCATGCCATTCGGATTAACCAATGCTCCCGCCACCTTCAACCGCTTGATGCAGGATATCTTCCGACCCTACTTGGATGAATTTGTCCTTGTCTTCTTCGATGACATCTTGGTCTATTCTCAGTCAAAAGAGGAACATGAGGAGCATGTACGCAAAGTATTGCAAATACTGCGCGAACATAAGCTCTATGCCAAGAAAAGCAAATGTACCTTCTTCACTTCCCAAATTGAATATCTAGGGTTCATTGTCTCCTCAAAGGGCATCTCAGTAGACCCTGCCAAAGTCAAGGATATATTGGAATGGCCACCCCCTAGGACAGTCAAAGAAATCCGTGGGTTTCTAGGCATCACAGGATGGTATAGGATCTTCATCAAGGATTATGCCAAGATAGCCGCACCCCTAACTGATCTCCTCAAGAAGGAATGTAAGATAGTATGGTTACCAATCCACCAAATTAGTTTTAGCCAACTTAAAGCTATCCTCACCTCAGCACCAGTTCTGAAGCTCCCTGACTTCACCAAAGAGTTTGAGGTTGTCACTGATGCTAGTGGCCTTGCACTTGGTGGTGTCTTAATTCAAGAAGGAAGGCCTGTGGCTTACACTTCTCGTAAGCTTAAATCCTACGAAGTCAATTATGCCACCCATGATTTGGAACTCCTTGCAGTTGTTCATTGTTTCAAGTTATGGAGACACTATCTCCTAGGCCGTAAGTTTCTACTTGTAACTGACCACCAGAGTTTAAAGTGGATCTTCACCCAGCCCAATCTCAACATGAGGCAAAGAAGGTGGATTGAGATTCTGCAAGAGTTTGATTTTGATATCAAATTTCGTCCTGGAAGGGATAATGTTGTAGCAGACGCCCTCAGTCGCAAATCCTTCCTAAGTGCAATCTCTATGCCAAATAACCCCATCCTAGAGAAGGTAAAGCAGGTTTCACTTCATGACCCTGATTACCAAAAGCTAGTAAGCCTGGTTCACAAGGAGGCACCCACAGAAAAGGAAAATATATTGATCAAGGGATACACCCTCGATGATGAATGCCTCTATTTCATGCATAGGTTATGTATTCCGAAAGATCTTGCACTAAAGAAGATGATCTTGTATGAAGCTCATGATAGCCCCGTAGCAGGACACCCAGGTTATGCAAAAACCCTGAATGCCTTAAGGAGAAGTTACTTTTGGCCTGGAATGAAGAGAGATATCCTTCAATACATCAGACAATGCCTTTCATGTCAAAGGATTAAAGCTGAAAGAATCAAAATGCCCGGGAAACTCCAACCTCTGGACATTCCTCAGATGAAGTGGGAATGTATCAGTATGGATTTTGTCACAAGTCTTCCCACAACACAAGGAGGGTATGATTCTATATTAGTAGTTGTGGATATGCTTACCAAAGTCACTCATATTATCCCAGTAAAGAAGACATTTAAATCTTCTGATATTGCCCGCCTTTTCATCAAGGAAATCTTTAGGCTTCATGGCTTGCCAAAAAGAATAGTCAGTGACCGGGACTCTGACTTCACTTCAAAGTTCTGGACATCATTATTCCAGGCTATTGGAACACAACTTTGTTTCAGTACAGCTTACCACCCAGAAACAGATGGTCAAACTGAGAGAGTTAATCAGGTTATAGAAGACATCCTGAGAGCCTATTGTGGGCGTGAACCAAAGAAATGGATTCAGTATCTCTCTCTAGTGGAATTCTCTTACAATACATCCTATCACCAGAGCATAGGGATGTCACCATTCAAAGCTCTTTATGGTCAGGAATGTTTATCCCCCTTAAATTTTTCTGACCCCACTCTAAAGGTCGAAGCCTCCAGGATAATGCTTGAAGAAATGGAAGAACAAACCAAAGCTATTCGTAAGGATATTAAGGCCGCCCAGGATCGACAGAAGCATTATGCTGATACCAAAAGATCTGAAAGAATTTTTCAACAAGGAGACAAAGTTTTTCTTCGAGTGCGGCCAAAGAGAAGTTCTTTATCTCTTGGAAAATTTAGGAAACTGAGTCCAAGGTATTGTGGGCCTTATGAAGTCATCAAATGTTTGGGAAAACATGCCTACAAACTTCGCCTCCCAACCCACCTCAAGATCCATGATGTATTCCATGTTAGCTTACTAAAGCCATATGTGCCTCATCCTGATCATGTTCTTGATGATGAACAAATTGTAATGCCAACCCAGGGAGTCCTTGAAATGAGACCTAATAGAATCATCGACTCTAGAGAAAGAGTGCTTCGCAATAGAATCCTTAGGGAACATTTAGTGGAATGGAAAGATTACCCTGAGGAGGATGCCACTTGGGAGGAAGAGTCAACCCTCCAAAAGAATTACCCAGAGTTCGTGCCGAGATGAGGACATCTCGAGTTCTTTTAGTAGGGAAGGATGTAACATACCCATTGTAAATAACACTGTACTTGCTTCAGAGTTGAAAAATATATCTTAGCTAGTCATTTTTCCGATCAAAAAACTTCTATTTTTGGAAAATGAGCCATTTTTGCTTAGAAATTTGTAATTCTGAATCCAAATTTGGAATCTACGTGTAATTTTACGCTTAAAATAGTTTTTTCTGAACTAAAAACGGGCACCCGGAATGGGTTTAATCAAGCTTTTAAGCCTTTAATCTGCGAACTTCCGACCAAAAATAGTAACTATCCAGGCGTCTAATCAACGAACAGAACACGCCCCCATGGTCACGGGGCAAGGCCGGACATTTTCGTCAAATAAAATTTTTTGACCCCCCCGGGGCGGCGGGCGGCCAGCGTGGGCCCCACCACGGGCGCCGCCCGTGAAAAAAACCGACAATCCGCCCGGGACACCCAAGCGTGTACACGACCTAGACGCACCCTCCAGCACACCCCTACACGTACCCCCTCCTCCCAGAACCCTCTATCCACAGGTGTCGCGCTCTCTCTCTCTTGGGGACACCTCCACCCCCATGTGTCACACTTTCTCTCTCCTCGAGACACCTCCACCCCCAGGTGTCTCACGCCCACACCTCTCCCGGACACCTACACCACCCAGGTGTCACCCTCCCGTACCCGGACGTCCACCCTCCAGCACCTATAAAAGGACCCTCCCAGCCCCCTTCTCCAGACAAGCCCCCAGCAAGCCTCTACGCGCAAGCTCTCTCTCAAGCTCTAGGACATGTCCTACACTCTTCTCCCCCCCCCCCCCCCCCCCCCCCCCCCCCCCCCCCCCGTGTGAATAGACTTTAAGTGTGCCTCTCCTCCAACCCTTGCCTTACTCTTCCCTAGGCCTCCCTAGACGTACACTCTTCTCAAGAGCTCTCCAGGTTAAGGACACCCCTCTCAATTCCCCCCCCCCCCCCATATGCGGCGACTTAAACTTAGGCTAAGAGGTCGTTCCTGCCCATAAGCCCAACAAGCTTTTCCTACCCCAAACGGACTCCGTTTTCGAATCCGTTTGAACCAGTAGAATTCTCTCTTTTCTCTCCACGCTCCCAACCTCTTATATTCACCTCGTTTTCTCTTTATCCTCTTAAAACTCTAGTGCTCCTATGGCGCCGAAACGCCGCCGAATTGAAGAACCGCGCGCTGCCCAAGGAGGGAATGAAGCAAATCGCGTCCCTGCAATCGACTTCGCCCCTCTTGAAGTGGATAGGCATGAAAATGATAACCAGGTTGGTCATTTAACAAGTTTTAAGTAAAATTCTCTCTTATCAAGCTTAATGCAAAGATTCTCGAAATAATAAGAAAGGAACCAAGGTTAAACCCTAGTATAGATGGCCTAAAGTACCTTATGGTTACTCTTAAGTAAAGTTATAAGAAAGTAATCTTGCTTTCGAATCATTGTCTTTCCAAAACGATGGTTTTTGTTAATGTGTGAATTCATTGAACAAAGGCTATGTCTTTCTTTCTATTGGATATACTGCTGGTTTATTGCTAACATGCAGGTACAGCTTCTCCCCCCCTTAGCTAACTCCGTGCTTGTCTGTGTAGACGGGCGGAGGATATAGCGAGGCCGGGAGTCGGCCCAGGGCAATCCCCTCCTATGCCACTGGGAATTGGTTTTCACCACCAGGGTGATGTATATATGCTGCCTAGTTCTGTGGGTCCAGGCTAGTGCGGTGACTTAACCCCCACCTCATGAGGAGACGTCCCCTCCGAAGAGCGAGAGGGTTTGGTACAAGCGTCAGTACCTGAGGGGGTGACAGGACGGCTTGGCCCTCATCGTCTGGCTGACGACGAGGGGAGACGGTCCGTGAGGTTTACCCAGCTGGTTGAGGCTGGAAGATCGAATTCTAGATTATCGATGTAGTTGTGGTTATGGTTATGGTTTGGACATGAGTTTGGATTGGAATATCGGCCCGGTTTCAGGGTCTTTGTAAATATTTTTCACTGTAAGTATGCTCGCTGATTTCAATGTTGTGCTAAGGAAGATTTTCCTTAAGGAATCAAGTGTAATTAATTAACAAAGGAATTTGTTTTTAAGTGTTTCACAGTGTGGTAGGACTTAATTAGGAAACAATTGAACGGGTGAGTGTGTGGAAAGTGGGAGAATGGGTGCCCTGACGGTACCATTCTAAGGATGGGTGGACCCGATCAGTCGGGTAGCTTTCTACTAGTCGTAACCTACGATACTTAGGGAATAGTAGAGTCACGAACAAGACTTGTTTTAGGGGACCGAGCCAGCGGCCGTGCCTCTTGAAATACGGGGGAAAAAGGCGTTGGCTTCCTTGAACCAAGTGTGGGTCTTGTTCCATCTCCACGCACATCTCGTGCTGGGGATTAGAATTTCCTTTAGGATGACTACGTTTCCCCTGCGAGATAGAGTTAGGTCCGTCCGTTTGCTCGTAACCTCGTATTTCTACGAGATCGAGGTGTCGTCGATCGGAAAATAACACGAGACTTGACCGCCTATCAAAAGGATTCCCCCGCCCTACGGGTCGGGGGCCTTACAAAGACGAATATATCTACATCTAAATATCATGATTACTAGAAATTAAGGAATACGGAGTCTAAACATCATGATTGGAATTGGAAAATGAACATATGGATCACGATTATTGTAACTCAAGATTCTAAGTACTAGATGCATATTCTGGAAAAATTTGATGTGCTTCAAAAGAAGTACGAAAAAATCTAAGACATGAGTTTGATAAGAGAATTGATAGTGCAATGCATGCTTAGAGTTGAGCTTTTTTGAGTCTATAGATGCATGCTTTTTCGAGTCTATAGGTGCATCAAGTGACATACAGGAGTCACCTCAATCAAATGAAGAAAGGCCAACTTCATCAAGGAATCCCAATGGATATTGAGAAATGGAAGCCAAAGAAGGCCATAGCACCAAGTGTACTCTTTAGTTAGTCTAATTTTCATGAAGAGTATTGACTCCACAAAAAAGAACTCAAGAGATGTGATTTTCCTATCAGATTTATATTAATTAATGAAGGAATGAGACAACAAGGTAACAAAAGAGACTTGAGAGATCTTGTTTTTCTTAATGAAGGAGTGATACAAGAGGGTGACAAAACAAAGAGTTTTCACTTATCTCCCCACTATCCTTGCTAGCTCCTCTCAAGCATCATTTGGTGGTCTAAAGAGCACACCACATGCTAACCCCTCAACCCAATCCTTCCAATGCTAACTTCACACTATGCAGGTGATCCAGCTTGGTTTCAGATGGCCCTTTGTTATGGCTTCACAATCAAGACCCCAGAATTTTTTCTCGTGGCCCTTCATTATGGAACCCTATAATTTTTTCAAGCATAAATGCACGTGTTCTCATTCTAGTCTCTCCCAGAAACACATTAATACGAGAAGAAAAACATGGCATGAAGAACTTATTACCAATATGTTGTAATGCATGCAACCCTCCCTTCCTTCAAAGAGCTCCATATCATTTGTTGTCATGCCAACTCTTGCATATTGTCCACACTAGGTAGTAGCCACACACACTCCTCTCTTCCATCAAAGAGCTCCACATTGTCCATTCTCATGCCGGCTAAGTTATCATCCACTAGAAGGTTGCCACAAACACTCCTCTCTCTCACTTCTATGGTAGCTACATAAGCACAAGGATAAAGTAGAGAATAGAGTAGCAAGATCGAGACTCAATTTCCACACAATGGAAGAGTGTGTTGTGTTATGAGATAAAACTGACTTATATACAAGATTGTACAATTTCACACACAAAATATGGACGACTAGGTGCCGAGGGCTCTCATAAGTGGCCACAATACTTAATCTCATAATACATTTATGAAGAAGTACATCCACAAGGGATTCAACTAAGCTTGCTACCATATGCTCTCGAAGTAGGAATGATAATAAGAGTTCCATCAGCAGACCATGATGAGTGCCCATCCATGTTTATAGATTTGGCCACTACTGTTGCTTCATAGCTTGATTATGTACATCTTTTTGTGTGTCCTCTTTTCTCATTGATGTAGAATATTAGTGGAGATAGTTGTTAATTACCTTTCCCCCTTTCATGGTGGCTGATTAGAGGAATTTATTATAGAGAGAATTAAGAAGCTTATTGTTTCTACTCTTGACACTGAGGGAATGCTCAATGTTCACTGTTCCTCTGGAAGGAGTGGATCCAATGTTCATTATTCCTTTGAAAGGACCTCGGGGGGAAGGCTTGTTATTGAGATAATGATCAATGTTCGTTGTTCCTCCAAAAGGAATGGGGAAGGCTTATTAATAAATGAAGAATCTAGTGATTGGCAAGAGTATCTAAAGAGAGTGGGGGCGTCCACAGGCGACTATAGTGTTGTCCTCATCCATGAATCAAGTATTTTCTTTGTTCTCTGTCATGACTCCTTTTTTTTTAGCAGCCTAATATTCTCTAATACCTTGTGATTTGCAATGACTATTCTTAGAGTTGCAATTGTAACGTTACATGTGCAATCTCCATGGCCTTACAAGTAATGAGATCAAGAGAAACATAATGTTAGTGCATAGTAAGAACTCATATTAGTACAACTATTCAAAAAGTTGCAACATACTGACTACTTTACATTACTAATCAGTTTTGCTTATGCAAGATAGCAATACTACTAATATTTTTTACATAGATATGGGTGCATATGCACGTGCACACACACACACACACACACACACACACACACACACACACACACAGAAAAAGGTATGCAAACCAATAGAAAGACTCAGGGAGAGGGAGTACATACGTATAGACTACCAGAGAGAGACGGAGAGAGAGAGAGAGAGAGAGAGAGAGAGAGAGAGAGAGAGAGAGAGAGAGAGAGAGAGAACCTCCAAAGAGAGAAGGCAGGTCCACATAATAGTTACAAGAGAGTGGGACGTTCTAAATTTTTTTTACAAGAGAGTGGGATGTTCTAATTCTGTTTTTGATATTTAGCTTCCACCTTACTATCAATAATTTTAAGCACCTAAAAGACCAATGTCAGGGATTTTGAAGAGTAAAACATCATTGGTATTATTCATACAAGGAAGGTTCACCCAATGCATGGAGGGATTTAGAAGAAGAGTCAAGCATCATTGCTAGAACTACTTCTGTAAATGTGTGTCATGTTGCCACATATCCCACATGTTGTGAATGTGTGTCAAACATTGCTAGAACTACTTCTGTGAATGTGTGTTGGACATGTTGCCACATGTCATGAAAGAAGGACAAGATAGTAAAGATAAATTTTCTTACCTAGAAGGTTCAACCAATGCAATGGAGGGTTTTTAGCAGAAGAGTCAAACAACACTGCTAGAACTACTTCTGTTATTGTGTGCCAAACATGTTGCCACATCCTAGAAGATGAATATATCTACATCTAAATATCATGATTACTAGAAATTAAGGAATACGGAGTCTAAACATCATGATTGGAATTGAAAAATGAACATATGGATCACGATTATTGTAACTCAAGATTCTAAGTACTAGATGCATATTCTGGAAAAATTTGATGTGCTTCAAAAGAAGTACGAAAAAATCTAAGACATGAGTTTGATAAGAGAATTGATAGTGCAATGCATGCTTAGAGTTGAGCTTTTTTGAGTCTATAGATGCATGCTTTTTCGAGTCTATAGGTGCATCAAGTGACATACAGGAGTCACCTCAATCAAATGAAGAAAGGCCAACTTCATCAAGGAATCCCAATGGATATTGAGAAATGGAAGCCAAAGAAGGCCATAGCACCAAGTGTACTCTTTAGTTAGTCTAATTTTCATGAAGAGTATTGACTCCACAAAAAAGAACTCAAGAGATGTGATTTTCCTATCAGATTTATATTAATTAATGAAGGAATGAGACAACAAGGTAACAAAAGAGACTTGAGAGATCTTGTTTTTCTTAATGAAGGAGTGATACAAGAGGGTGACAAAACAAAGAGTTTTCACTTATCTCCCCACTATCCTTGCTAGCTCCTCTCAAGCATCATTTGGTGGTCTAAAGAGCACACCACATGCTAACCCCTCAACCCAATCCTTCCAATGCTAACTTCACACTATGCAGGTGATCCAGCTTGGTTTCAGATGGCCCTTTGTTATGGCTTCACAATCAAGACCCCAGAATTTTTTCTCGTGGCCCTTCATTATGGAACCCTATAATTTTTTCAAGCATAAATGCACGTGTTCTCATTCTAGTCTCTCCCAGAAACACATTAATACGAGAAGAAAAACATGGCATGAAGAACTTATTACCAATATGTTGTAATGCATGCAACCCTCCCTTCCTTCAAAGAGCTCCATATCATTTGTTGTCATGCCAACTCTTGCATATTGTCCACACTAGGTAGTAGCCACACACACTCCTCTCTTCCATCAAAGAGCTCCACATTGTCCATTCTCATGCCGGCTAAGTTATCATCCACTAGAAGGTTGCCACAAACACTCCTCTCTCTCACTTCTATGGTAGCTACATAAGCACAAGGATAAAGTAGAGAATAGAGTAGCAAGATCGAGACTCAATTTCCACACAATGGAAGAGTGTGTTGTGTTATGAGATAAAACTGACTTATATACAAGATTGTACAATTTCACACACAAAATATGGACGACTAGGTGCCGAGGGCTCTCATAAGTGGCCACAATACTTAATCTCATAATACATTTATGAAGAAGTACATCCACAAGGGATTCAACTAAGCTTGCTACCATATGCTCTCGAAGTAGGAATGATAATAAGAGTTCCATCAGCAGACCATGATGAGTGCCCATCCATGTTTATAGATTTGGCCACTACTGTTGCTTCATAGCTTGATTATGTACATCTTTTTGTGTGTCCTCTTTTCTCATTGATGTAGAATATTAGTGGAGATAGTTGTTAATTACCTTTCCCCCTTTCATGGTGGCTGATTAGAGGAATTTATTATAGAGAGAATTAAGAAGCTTATTGTTTCTACTCTTGACACTGAGGGAATGCTCAATGTTCACTGTTCCTCTGGAAGGAGTGGATCCAATGTTCATTATTCCTTTGAAAGGATGTTCGTTGTTCCTCCAAAAGGAATGGGGAAGGCTTATTAATAAATGAAGAATCTAGTGATTGGCAAGAGTATCTAAAGAGAGTGGGGGCGTCCACAGGCGACTATAGTGTTGTCCTCATCCATGAATCAAGTATTTTCTTTGTTCTCTGTCATGACTCCTTTTTTTTTAGCAGCCTAATATTCTCTAATACCTTGTGATTTGCAATGACTATTCTTAGAGTTGCAATTGTAACGTTACATGTGCAATCTCCATGGCCTTACAAGTAATGAGATCAAGAGAAACATAATGTTAGTGCATAGTAAGAACTCATATTAGTACAACTATTCAAAAAGTTGCAACATACTGACTACTTTACATTACTAATCAGTTTTGCTTATGCAAGATAGCAATACTACTAATATTTTTTACATAGATATGGATGCATATGCACGTGCACACACACACACACACACACACACACACACACACACACACACACACACACACACACAGAAAAAGGTATGCAAACCAATAGAAAGACTCAGGGAGAGGGAGTACATACGTATAGACTACCAGAGAGAGACGGAGAGAGAGAGAGAGAGAGAGAGAGAGAGAGAGAGAGAGAGAGAGAGAGAGAACCTCCAAAGAGAGAAGGCAGGTCCACATAATAGTTACAAGAGAGTGGGACGTTCTAAATTTTTTTTACAAGAGAGTGGGATGTTCTAATTCTGTTTTTGATATTTAGCTTCCACCTTACTATCAATAATTTTAAGCACCTAAAAGACCAATGTCAGGGATTTTGAAGAGTAAAACATCATTGGTATTATTCATACAAGGAAGGTTCACCCAATGCATGGAGGGATTTAGAAGAAGAGTCAAGCATCATTGCTAGAACTACTTCTGTGAATGTGTGTCATGTTGCCACATATCCCACATGTTGTGAATGTGTGTCAAACATTGCTAGAACTACTTCTGTGAATGTGTGTTGGACATGTTGCCACATGTCATGAAAGAAGGACTAGATAGTAAAGATAAATTTTCTTACCTAGAAGGTTCAACCAATGCAATGGAGGGTTTTTAGCAGAAGAGTCAAACAACACTGCTAGAACTACTTCTGTTATTGTGTGCCAAACATGTTGCCACATCCTAGAAGATGAATATATCTACATCTAAATATCATGATTACTAGAAATTAAGGAATACGGAGTCTAAACATCATGATTGGAATTGAAAAATGAACATATGGATCACGATTATTGTAACTCAAGATTCTAAGTACTAGATGCATATTCTGGAAAAATTTGATGTGCTTCAAAAGAAGTACGAAAAAATCTAAGACATGAGTTTGATAAGAGAATTGATAGTGCAATGCATGCTTAGAGTTGAGCTTTTTTGAGTCTATAGATGCATGCTTTTTCGAGTCTATAGGTGCATCAAGTGACATACAGGAGTCACCTCAATCAAATGAAGAAAGGCCAACTTCATCAAGGAATCCCAATGGATATTGAGAAATGGAAGCCAAAGAAGGCCATAGCACCAAGTGTACTCTTTAGTTAGTCTAATTTTCATGAAGAGTATTGACTCCACAAAAAAGAACTCAAGAGATGTGATTTTCCTATCAGATTTATATTAATTAATGAAGGAATGAGACAACAAGGTAACAAAAGAGACTTGAGAGATCTTGTTTTTCTTAATGAAGGAGTGATACAAGAGGGTGACAAAACAAAGAGTTTTCACTTATCTCCCCACTATCCTTGCTAGCTCCTCTCAAGCATCATTTGGTGGTCTAAAGAGCACACCACATGCTAACCCCTCAACCCAATCCTTCCAATGCTAACTTCACACTATGCAGGTGATCCAGCTTGGTTTCAGATGGCCCTTTGTTATGGCTTCACAATCAAGACCCCAGAATTTTTTCTCGTGGCCCTTCATTATGGAACCCTATAATTTTTTCAAGCATAAATGCACGTGTTCTCATTCTAGTCTCTCCCAGAAACACATTAATACGAGAAGAAAAACATGGCATGAAGAACTTATTACCAATATGTTGTAATGCATGCAACCCTCCCTTCCTTCAAAGAGCTCCATATCATTTGTTGTCATGCCAACTCTTGCATATTGTCCACACTAGGTAGTAGCCACACACACTCCTCTCTTCCATCAAAGAGCTCCACATTGTCCATTCTCATGCCGGCTAAGTTATCATCCACTAGAAGGTTGCCACAAACACTCCTCTCTCTCACTTCTATGGTAGCTACATAAGCACAAGGATAAAGTAGAGAATAGAGTAGCAAGATCGAGACTCAATTTCCACACAATGGAAGAGTGTGTTGTGTTATGAGATAAAACTGACTTATATACAAGATTGTACAATTTCACACACAAAATATGGACGACTAGGTGCCGAGGGCTCTCATAAGTGGCCACAATACTTAATCTCATAATACATTTATGAAGAAGTACATCCACAAGGGATTCAACTAAGCTTGCTACCATATGCTCTCGAAGTAGGAATGATAATAAGAGTTCCATCAGCAGACCATGATGAGTGCCCATCCATGTTTATAGATTTGGCCACTACTGTTGCTTCATAGCTTGATTATGTACATCTTTTTGTGTGTCCTCTTTTCTCATTGATGTAGAATATTAGTGGAGATAGTTGTTAATTACCTTTCCCCCTTTCATGGTGGCTGATTAGAGGAATTTATTATAGAGAGAATTAAGAAGCTTATTGTTTCTACTCTTGACACTGAGGGAATGCTCAATGTTCACTGTTCCTCTGGAAGGAGTGGATCCAATGTTCATTATTCCTTTGAAAGGATGTTCGTTGTTCCTCCAAAAGGAATGGGGAAGGCTTATTAATAAATGAAGAATCTAGTGATTGGCAAGAGTATCTAAAGAGAGTGGGGGCGTCCACAGGCGACTATAGTGTTGTCCTCATCCATGAATCAAGTATTTTCTTTGTTCTCTGTCATGACTCCTTTTTTTTTAGCAGCCTAATATTCTCTAATACCTTGTGATTTGCAATGACTATTCTTAGAGTTGCAATTGTAACGTTACATGTGCAATCTCCATGGCCTTACAAGTAATGAGATCAAGAGAAACATAATGTTAGTGCATAGTAAGAACTCATATTAGTACAACTATTCAAAAAGTTGCAACATACTGACTACTTTACATTACTAATCAGTTTTGCTTATGCAAGATAGCAATACTACTAATATTTTTTACATAGATATGGATGCATATGCACGTGCACACACACACACACACACACACACACACACACACACACACACACACACACACACACACAGAAAAAGGTATGCAAACCAATAGAAAGACTCAGGGAGAGGGAGTACATACGTATAGACTACCAGAGAGAGACGGAGAGAGAGAGAGAGAGAGAGAGAGAGAGAGAGAGAGAGAGAGAGAGAGAGAACCTCCAAAGAGAGAAGGCAGGTCCACATAATAGTTACAAGAGAGTGGGACGTTCTAAATTTTTTTTACAAGAGAGTGGGATGTTCTAATTCTGTTTTTGATATTTAGCTTCCACCTTACTATCAATAATTTTAAGCACCTAAAAGACCAATGTCAGGGATTTTGAAGAGTAAAACATCATTGGTATTATTCATACAAGGAAGGTTCACCCAATGCATGGAGGGATTTAGAAGAAGAGTCAAGCATCATTGCTAGAACTACTTCTGTGAATGTGTGTCATGTTGCCACATATCCCACATGTTGTGAATGTGTGTCAAACATTGCTAGAACTACTTCTGTGAATGTGTGTTGGACATGTTGCCACATGTCATGAAAGAAGGACTAGATAGTAAAGATAAATTTTCTTACCTAGAAGGTTCAACCAATGCAATGGAGGGTTTTTAGCAGAAGAGTCAAACAACACTGCTAGAACTACTTCTGTTATTGTGTGCCAAACATGTTGCCACATCCTAGAAGATGAATATATCTACATCTAAATATCATGATTACTAGAAATTAAGGAATACGGAGTCTAAACATCATGATTGGAATTGAAAAATGAACATATGGATCACGATTATTGTAACTCAAGATTCTAAGTACTAGATGCATATTCTGGAAAAATTTGATGTGCTTCAAAAGAAGTACGAAAAAATCTAAGACATGAGTTTGATAAGAGAATTGATAGTGCAATGCATGCTTAGAGTTGAGCTTTTTTGAGTCTATAGATGCATGCTTTTTCGAGTCTATAGGTGCATCAAGTGACATACAGGAGTCACCTCAATCAAATGAAGAAAGGCCAACTTCATCAAGGAATCCCAATGGATATTGAGAAATGGAAGCCAAAGAAGGCCATAGCACCAAGTGTACTCTTTAGTTAGTCTAATTTTCATGAAGAGTATTGACTCCACAAAAAAGAACTCAAGAGATGTGATTTTCCTATCAGATTTATATTAATTAATGAAGGAATGAGACAACAAGGTAACAAAAGAGACTTGAGAGATCTTGTTTTTCTTAATGAAGGAGTGATACAAGAGGGTGACAAAACAAAGAGTTTTCACTTATCTCCCCACTATCCTTGCTAGCTCCTCTCAAGCATCATTTGGTGGTCTAAAGAGCACACCACATGCTAACCCCTCAACCCAATCCTTCCAATGCTAACTTCACACTATGCAGGTGATCCAGCTTGGTTTCAGATGGCCCTTTGTTATGGCTTCACAATCAAGACCCCAGAATTTTTTCTCGTGGCCCTTCATTATGGAACCCTATAATTTTTTCAAGCATAAATGCACGTGTTCTCATTCTAGTCTCTCCCAGAAACACATTAATACGAGAAGAAAAACATGGCATGAAGAACTTATTACTAATATGTTGTAATGCATGCAACCCTCCCTTCCTTCAAAGAGCTCCATATCATTTGTTGTCATGCCAACTCTTGCATATTGTCCACACTAGGTAGTAGCCACACACACTCCTCTCTTCCATCAAAGAGCTCCACATTGTCCATTCTCATGCCGGCTAAGTTATCATTCACTAGAAGGTTGCCACAAACACTCCTCTCTCTCACTTCTATGGTAGCTACATAAGCACAAGGATAAAGTAGAGAATAGAGTAGCAAGATCGAGACTCAATTTCCACACAATGGAAGAGTGTGTTGTGTTATGAGATAAAACTGACTTATATACAAGATTGTACAATTTCACACACAAAATATGGACGACTAGGTGCCGAGGGCTCTCATAAGTGGCCACAATACTTAATCTCATAATACATTTATGAAGAAGTACATCCACAAGGGATTCAACTAAGCTTGCTACCATATGCTCTCGAAGTAGGAATGATAATAAGAGTTCCATCAGCAGACCATGATGAGTGCCCATCCATGTTTATAGATTTGGCCACTACTGTTGCTTCATAGCTTGATTATGTACATCTTTTTGTGTGTCCTCTTTTCTCATTGATGTAGAATATTAGTGGAGATAGTTGTTAATTACCTTTCCCCCTTTCATGGTGGCTGATTAGAGGAATTTATTATAGAGAGAATTAAGAAGCTTATTGTTTCTACTCTTGACACTGAGGGAATGCTCAATGTTCACTGTTCCTCTGGAAGGAGTGGATCCAATGTTCATTATTCCTTTGAAAGGACCTCGGGGGGAAGGCTTGTTATTGAGATAATGATCAATGTTCGTTGTTCCTCCAAAAGGAATGGGGAAGGCTTATTAATAAATGAAGAATCTAGTGATTGGCAAGAGTATCTAAAGAGAGTGGGGGCGTCCACAGGCGACTATAGTGTTGTCCTCATCCATGAATCAAGTATTTTCTTTGTTCTCTGTCATGACTCCTTTTTTTTTAGCAGCCTAATATTCTCTAATACCTTGTGATTTGCAATGACTATTCTTAGAGTTGCAATTGTAACGTTACATGTGCAATCTCCATGGCCTTACAAGTAATGAGATCAAGAGAAACATAATGTTAGTGCATAGTAAGAACTCATATTAGTACAACTATTCAAAAAGTTGCAACATACTGACTACTTTACATTACTAATCAGTTTTGCTTATGCAAGATAGCAATACTACTAATATTTTTTACATAGATATGGGTGCATATGCACGTGCACACACACACACACACACACACACAGAAAAAGGTATGCAAACCAATAGAAAGACTCAGGGAGAGGGAGTACATACGTATAGACTACCAGAGAGAGACGGAGAGAGAGAGAGAGAGAGAGAGAGAGAGAACCTCCAAAGAGAGAAGGCAGGTCCACATAATAGTTACAAGAGAGTGGGACGTTCTAAATTTTTTTTACAAGAGAGTGGGATGTTCTAATTCTGTTTTTGATATTTAGCTTCCACCTTACTATCAATAATTTTAAGCACCTAAAAGACCAATGTCAGGGATTTTGAAGAGTAAAACATCATTGGTATTATTCATACAAGGAAGGTTCACCCAATGCATGGAGGGATTTAGAAGAAGAGTCAAGCATCATTGCTAGAACTACTTCTGTGAATGTGTGTCATGTTGCCACATATCCCACATGTTGTGAATGTGTGTCAAACATTGCTAGAACTACTTCTGTGAATGTGTGTTGGACATGTTGCCACATGTCATGAAAGAAGGACTAGATAGTAAAGATAAATTTTCTTACCTAGAAGGTTCAACCAATGCAATGGAGGGTTTTTAGCAGAAGAGTCAAACAACACTGCTAGAACTACTTCTGTTATTGTGTGCCAAACATGTTGCCACATCCTAGAAGATGAATATATCTACATCTAAATATCATGATTACTAGAAATTAAGGAATACGGAGTCTAAACATCATGATTGGAATTGAAAAATGAACATATGGATCACGATTATTGTAACTCAAGATTCTAAGTACTAGATGCATATTCTGGAAAAATTTGATGTGCTTCAAAAGAAGTACGAAAAAATCTAAGACATGAGTTTGATAAGAGAATTGATAGTGCAATGCATGCTTAGAGTTGAGCTTTTTTGAGTCTATAGATGCATGCTTTTTCGAGTCTATAGGTGCATCAAGTGACATACAGGAGTCACCTCAATCAAATGAAGAAAGGCCAACTTCATCAAGGAATCCCAATGGATATTGAGAAATGGAAGCCAAAGAAGGCCATAGCACCAAGTGTACTCTTTAGTTAGTCTAATTTTCATGAAGAGTATTGACTCCACAAAAAAGAACTCAAGAGATGTGATTTTCCTATCAGATTTATATTAATTAATGAAGGAATGAGACAACAAGGTAACAAAAGAGACTTGAGAGATCTTGTTTTTCTTAATGAAGGAGTGATACAAGAGGGTGACAAAACAAAGAGTTTTCACTTATCTCCCCACTATCCTTGCTAGCTCCTCTCAAGCATCATTTCGTGGTCTAAAGAGCACACCACATGCTAACCCCTCAACCCAATCCTTCCAATGCTAACTTCACACTATGCAGGTGATCCAGCTTGGTTTCAGATGGCCCTTTGTTATGGCTTCACAATCAAGACCCCAGAATTTTTTCTCGTGGCCCTTCATTATGGAACCCTATAATTTTTTCAAGCATAAATGCACGTGTTCTCATTCTAGTCTCTCCCAGAAACACATTAATACGAGAAGAAAAACATGGCATGAAGAACTTATTACCAATATGTTGTAATGCATGCAACCCTCCCTTCCTTCAAAGAGCTCCATATCATTTGTTGTCATGCCAACTCTTACATATTGTCCACACTAGGTAGTAGCCACACACACTCCTCTCTTCCATCAAAGAGCTCCACATTGTCCATTCTCATGCCGGCTAAGTTATCATCCACTAGAAGGTTGCCACAAACACTCCTCTCTCTCACTTCTATGGTAGCTACATAAGCACAAGGATAAAGTAGAGAATAGAGTAGCAAGATCGAGACTCAATTTCGACACAATGGAAGAGTGTGTTGTGTTATGAGATAAAACTGACTTATATACAAGATTGTACAATTTCACACACAAAATATGGACGACTAGGTGCCGAGGGCTCTCATAAGTGGCCACAATACTTAATCTCATAATACATTTATGAAGAAGTACATCCACAAGGGATTCAACTAAGCTTGCTACCACATGCTCTCGAAGTAGGAATGATAATAAGAGTTCCATCAGCAGACCATGATGAGTGCCCATCCATGTTTATAGATTTGGCCACTACTGTTGCTTCATAGCTTGATTATGTACATCTTTTTGTGTGTCCTCTTTTCCTATTGGTGTAGAATATTAGTGGAGATAGTTGTTAATTACCTTCCCCCCTTTCATGGTGGCTGATTAGAGGAATTTATTATAGAGAGAATTAAGAAGCTTATTGTTTCTACTCTTGACACTGTGAGGGAATGCTCAATGTTCACTGTTCCTCTGGAAGGAGTGGATCCAATGTTCATTATTCCTTTGAAAGGACCTCGGGGGGAAGGCTTGTTATTGAGATAATGATCAATGTTCGTTGTTCCTCCAAAAGGAATGGGGAAGGCTTATTAATAAATGAAGAATCTAGTGATTGGCAAGAGTATCTAAAGAGAGTGGGGGCGTCCACAGGCGACTATAGTGTTGTCCTCATCCATGAATCAAGTATTTTCTTTGTTCTCTGTCATGACTCCTTTTTTTTTAGCAGCCTAATATTCTCTAATACCTTGTGATTTGCAATGACTATTCTTAGAGTTGCAATTGTAACGTTACATGTGCAATCTCCATGGCCTTACAAGTAATGAGATCAAGAGAAACATAATGTTAGTGCATAGTAAGAACTCATATTAGTACAACTATTCAAAAAGTTGCAACATACTGACTACTTTACATTACTAATCAGTTTTGCTTATGCAAGATAGCAATACTACTAATATTTTTTACATGGATATGGGTGCATATGCACGTGCACACACACACACACACACACACACACACACACACACACACACACACACAGAAAAAGGTATGCAAACCAATAGAAAGACTCAGGGAGAGGGAGTACATACGTATAGACTACCAGAGAGAGACGGAGAGAGAGAGAGAGAGAGAGAGAGAGAGAGAGAGAGAGAGAGAGAGAGAGAACCTCCAAAGAGAGAAGGCAGGTAGGTCCACATAATAGTTACAAGAGAGTGGGACGTTCTAAATTTTTTTTACAAGAGAGTGGGATGTTCTAATTCTGTTTTTGATATTTAGCTTCCACCTTACTATCAATAATTTTAAGCACCTAAAAGACCAATGTCAGGGATACTATTTTGAGACCAATGTCAGGGATTTTGAAGAGTAAAACATCATTGGTATTATTCATACAAGGAAGGTTCACCCAATGCATGGAGGGATTTAGAAGAAGAGTCAAGCATCATTGCTAGAACTACTTCTGTGAATGTGTGTCATGTTGCCACATATCCCACATGTTGTGAATGTGTGTCAAACATTGCTAGAACTACTTCTGTGAATGTGTGTTGGACATGTTGCCACATGTCATGTGCCACATGTCATGAAAGAAGGACTAGATAGTAAAGATGAATTTTCTTACCTAGAAGGTTCAACCAATGCAATGGAGGGTTTTTAGCAGAAGAGTCAAACAACACTGCTAGAACTACTTCTGTTATTGTGTGCCAAACATGTTGCCACATCCTAGAAGATGAATATATCTACATCTAAATATCATGATTACTAGAAATTAAGGAATACGGAGTCTAAACATCATGATTGGAATTGGAAAATGAACATATGGATCACGATTATTGTAACTCAAGATTCTAAGTACTAGATGCATATTCTGGAAAAATTTGATGTGCTTCAAAAGAAGTACGAAAAAATCTAAGACATGAGTTTGATAAGAGAATTGATAGTGCAATGCATGCTTAGAGTTGAGCTTTTTTGAGTCTATAGATGCATGCTTTTTCGAGTCTATAGGTGCATCAAGTGACATACAGGAGTCACCTCAATCAAATGAAGAAAGGCCAACTTCATCAAGGAATCCCAATGGATATTGAGAAATGGAAGCCAAAGAAGGCCATAGCACCAAGTGTACTCTTTAGTTAGTCTAATTTTCATGAAGAGTATTGACTCCACAAAAAAGAACTCAAGAGATGTGATTTTCCTATCAGATTTATATTAATTAATGAAGGAATGAGACAACAAGGTAACAAAAGAGACTTGAGAGATCTTGTTTTTCTTAATGAAGGAGTGATACAAGAGGGTGACAAAACAAAGAGTTTTCACTTATCTCCCCACTATCCTTGCTAGCTCCTCTCAAGCATCATTTGGTGGTCTAAAGAGCACACCACATGCTAACCCCTCAACCCAATCCTTCCAATGCTAACTTCACACTATGCAGGTGATCCAGCTTGGTTTCAGATGGCCCTTTGTTATGGCTTCACAATCAAGACCCCAGAATTTTTTCTCGTGGCCCTTCATTATGGAACCCTATAATTTTTTCAAGCATAAATGCACGTGTTCTCATTCTAGTCTCTCCCAGAAACACATTAATACGAGAAGAAAAACATGGCATGAAGAACTTATTACCAATATGTTGTAATGCATGCAACCCTCCCTTCCTTCAAAGAGCTCCATATCATTTGTTGTCATGCCAACTCTTACATATTGTCCACACTAGGTAGTAGCCACACACACTCCTCTCTTCCATCAAAGAGCTCCACATTGTCCATTCTCATGCCGGCTAAGTTATCATCCACTAGAAGGTTGCCACAAACACTCCTCTCTCTCACTTCTATGGTAGCTACATAAGCACAAGGATAAAGTAGAGAATAGAGTAGCAAGATCGAGACTCAATTTCCACACAATGGAAGAGTGTGTTGTGTTATGAGATAAAACTGACTTATATACAAGATTGTACAATTTCACACACAAAATATGGACGACTAGGTGCCGAGGGCTCTCATAAGTGGCCACAATACTTAATCTCATAATACATTTATGAAGAAGTACATCCACAAGGGATTCAACTAAGCTTGCTACCACATGCTCTCGAAGTAGGAATGATAATAAGAGTTTCATCAGCAGACCATGATGAGTGCCCATCCATGTTTATAGATTTGGCCACTACTGTTGCTTCATAGCTTGATTATGTACATCTTTTTGTGTGTCCTCTTTTCTCATTGATGTAGAATATTAGTGGAGATAGTTGTTAATTACCTTCCCCCCTTTCATGGTGGCTGATTAGAGGAATTTATTATAGAGAGAATTAAGAAGCTTATTGTTTCTACTCTTGACACTGTGAGGGAATGCTCAATGTTCACTGTTCCTCTGGAAGGAGTGGATTCAATGTTCATTATTCCTTTGAAAGGACCTCGGGGGGAAGGCTTGTTATTGAGATAATGATCAATGTTCGTTGTTCCTCCAAAAGGAATGGGGAAGGCTTATTAATAAATGAAGAATCTAGTGATTGGCAAGAGTATCTAAAGAGAGTGGGGGCATCCACAGGCGACTATAGTGTTGTCCTCATCCATGAATCAAGTATTTTCTTTGTTCTCTATCATGACTCCTTTTTTTTTAGCAGCCTAATATTCTCTAATACCTTGTGATTTGCAATGACTATTCTTAGAGTTGCAATTGTAACGTTACATGTGCAATCTCCATGGCCTTACAAGTAATGAGATCAAGAGAAACATAATGTTAGTGCATAGTAAGAACTCATATTAGTACAACTATTCAAAAAGTTGCAACATATACTAACTACTTTACATTACTAATCAGTTTTGCTTATGCAAGATAGCAATACTACTAATATTTTTTACATAGATATGGGTGCATACGCACATGCACACACACACACACACACACACACAGAAAAAGGTATGCAAACCAATAGAAAGACTCAGGGTGAGGGAGTACATACGTATAGACTACCAGAGAGAGAGAGAGAGAGAGAGAGAGAGAGAGAGAGAGAGAGAGAACCTCCAAAGAGAGAAGGCAGGTCCACATAATAGTTACAAGAGAGTGGGACGTTCTAAATTTTTTTTACAAGAGAGTGGGATGTTCTAATTCTGTTTTTGATATTTAGCTTCCATCTTACTATCAATAATTTTAAGCACCTAAAAGACCAATGTCAGGGATACTATTTTGAGACCAATGTAAGGGATTTTGAAGAGTAAAACATCATTGGTATTATTCATACAAGGAAGGTTCACCCAATGCATGGAGGGATTTAGAAGAAGAGTCAAGCATCATTGCTAGAACTACTTCTGTGAATGTGTGTCATGTTGCCACATATCCCACATGTTGTGAATGTGTGTCAAACATTGCTAGAACTACTTCTGTGAATGTGTGTTGGACATGTTGCCACATGTCATGTGCCACATGTCATGAAAGAAGGACTAGATAGTAAAGATGAATTTTCTTACCTAGAAGGTTCAACCAATGCAATGGAGGGTTTTTAGCAGAAGAGTCAAACAACACTGCTAGAACTACTTCTGTTATTGTGTGCCAAACATGTTGCCACATCCTAGAAGATGAATATATCTACATCTAAATATCATGATTACTAGAAATTAAGGAATACGGAGTCTAAACATCATGATTGGAATTGAAAAATGAACATATGGATCACGATTATTGTAACTCAAGATTCTAAGTACTAGATGCATATTCTGGAAAAATTTGATGTGCTTCAAAAGAAGTACGAAAAAATCTAAGACATGAGTTTGATAAGAGAATTGATAGTGCAATGCATGCTTAGAGTTGAGCTTTTTTGAGTCTATAGATGCATGCTTTTTCGAGTCTATAGGTGCATCAAGTGACATACAAGAGTCACCTCAATCAAATGAAGAAAGGCCAACTTCATCAAGGAATCCCAATGGATATTGAGAAATGGAAGCCAAAGAAGGCCATAGCACTAAGTGTACTCTTTAGTTAGTCTAATTTTCATGAAGAGTATTGACTCCACAAAAAAGAACTCAAGAGATGTGATTTTCCTATCAGATTTATATTAATTAATGAAGGAATGAGACAACAAGGTAACAAAAGAGACTTGAGAGATCTTGTTTTTCTTAATGAAGGAGTGATACAAGAGGGTGACAAAACAAAGAGTTTTCACTTATCTCCCCACTATCCTTGCTAGCTCCTCTCAAGCATCATTTGGTGGTCTAAAGAGCACACCACATGCTAACCCCTCAACCCAATCCTTCCAATGCTAACTTCACACTATGCAGGTGATCCAGCTTGGTTTCAGATGGCCCTTTGTTATGGCTTCACAATCAAGACCCCAGAATTTTTTCTCGTGGCCCTTCATTATGGAACCCTATAATTTTTTCAAGCATAAATGCACGTGTTCTCATTCTAGTCTCTCCCAGAAACACATTAATACGAGAAGAAAAACATGGCATGAAGAACTTATTACCAATATGTTGTAATGCATGCAACCCTCCCTTCCTTCAAAGAGCTCCATATCATTTGTTGTCATGCCAACTCTTACATATTGTCCACACTAGGTAGTAGCCACACACACTCCTCTCTTCCATCAAAGAGCTCCACATTGTCCATTCTCATGCCGGCTAAGTTATCATCCACTAGAAGGTTGCCACAAACACTCCTCTCTCTCACTTCTATGGTAGCTACATAAGCACAAGGATAAAGTAGAGAATAGAGTAGCAAGATCGAGACTCAATTTCCACACAATGGAAGAGTGTGTTGTGTTATGAGATAAAACTGACTTATATACAAGATTGTACAATTTCACACACAAAATATGGACGACTAGGTGCCGAGGGCTCTCATAAGTGGCCACAATACTTAATCTCATAATACATTTATGAAGAAGTACATCCACAAGGGATTCAACTAAGCTTGCTACCACATGGTCTCGAAGTAGGAATGATAATAAGAGTTCCATCAGCAGACCATGATGAGTGCCCATCCATGTTTATAGATTTGGCCACTACTGTTGCTTCATAGCTTGATTATGTACATCTTTTTGTGTGTCCTCTTTTCTCATTGATGTAGAATATTAGTGGAGATAGTTGTTAATTACCTTCCCCCCTTTCATGGTGGCTGATTAGAGGAATTTATTATAGAGAGAATTAAGAAGCTTATTGTTTCTACTCTTGACACTGTGAGGGAATGCTCAATGTTCACTGTTCCTCTGGAAGGAGTGGATTCAATGTTCATTATTCCTTTGAAAGGACCTCGGGGGGAAGGCTTGTTATTGAGATAATGATCAATGTTCGTTGTTCCTCCAAAAGGAATGGGGAAGGCTTATTAATAAATGAAGAATCTAGTGATTGGCAAGAGTATCTAAAGAGAGTGGGGGCGTCCACAGGCGACTATAGTGTTGTCCTCATCCATGAATCAAGTATTTTCTTTGTTCTCTGTCATGACTCCTTTTTTTTTAGCAGCCTAATATTCTCTAATACCTTGTGATTTGCAATGACTATTCTTAGAGTTGCAATTGTAACGTTACATGTGCAATCTCCATGTCCTTACAAGTAATGAGATCAAGAGAAACATAATGTTAGTGCATAGTAAGAACTCATATTAGTACAACTATTCAAAAAGTTGCAACATACTGACTACTTTACATTACTAATCAGTTTTGCTTATGCAAGATAGCAATACTACTAATATTTTTTACATAGATATGGGTGCATATGCACGTGCACACACACACACACACACACACACAGAAAAAGGTATGCAAACCAATAGAAAGACTCAGGGAGAGGGAGTACATACGTATAGACTACCAGAGAGAGACGGAGAGAGAGAGAGAGAGAGAGAGATAGAGAGAGAGAGAGAGAGAGAGAGAGAGAGAACCTCCAAAGAGAGAAGGCAGGTCCACATAATAGTTACAAGAGAGTGGGACGTTCTAAATTTTTTTTACAAGAGAGTGGGATGTTCTAATTCTATTTTTGATATTTAGCTTCCACCTTACTATCAATAATTTTAAGCACCTAAAAGACCAATGTCAGGGATACTATTTTGAGACCAATGTAAGGGATTTTGAAGAGTAAAACATCATTGGTATTATTCATACAAGGAAGGTTCACCCAATGCATGGAGGGATTTAGAAGAAGAGTCAAGCATCATTGCTAGAACTACTTCTGTGAATGTGTGTCATGTTGCCACATATCCCACATGTTGTGAATGTGTGTCAAACATTGCTAGAACTACTTCTGTGAATGTGTGTTGGACATGTTGCCACATGTCATGTGCCACATGTCATGAAAGAAGGACTAGATAGTAAAGATGAATTTTCTTACCTAGAAGGTTCAACCAATGCAATGGAGGATTTTTAGCAGAAGAGTCAAACAACACTGCTAGAACTACTTCTGTTATTGTGTGCCAAACATGTTGCCACATCCTAGAAGATGAATATATCTACATCTAAATATCATGATTACTAGAAATTAAGGAATACGGAGTCTAAACATCATGATTGGAATTGGAAAATGAACATATGGATCACGATTATTGTAACTCAAGATTCTAAGTACTAGATGCATATTCTGGAAAAATTTGATGTGCTTCAAAAGAAGTACGAAAAAATCTAAGACATGAGTTTGATAAGAGAATTGATAGTGCAATGCATGCTTAGAGTTGAGCTTTTTTGAGTCTATAGATGCATGCTTTTTCGAGTCTATAGGTGCATCAAGTGACATACAGGAGTCACCTCAATCAAATGAAGAAAGGCCAACTTCATCAAGGAATCCCAATGGATATTGAGAAATGGAAGCCAAAGAAGGCCATAGCACCAAGTGTACTCTTTAGTTAGTCTAATTTTCATGAAGAGTATTGACTCCACAAAAAAGAACTCAAGAGATGTGATTTTCCTATCAGATTTATATTAATTAATGAAGGAATGAGACAACAAGGTAACAAATGAGACTTGAGAGATCTTGTTTTTCTTAATGAAGGAGTGATACAAGAGGGTGACAAAACAAAGAGTTTTCACTTATCTCCCCACTATCCTTGCTAGCTCCTCTCAAGCATCATTTGGTGGTCTAAAGAGCATACCACATGCTAACCCCTCAACCCAATCCTTCCAATGCTAACTTCACACTATGCAGGTGATCCAGCTTGGTTTCAGATGGCCCTTTGTTATGGCTTCACAATCAAGACCCCAGAATTTTTTCTCGTGGCCCTTCATTATGGAACCCTATAATTTTTTCAAGCATAAATGCACGTGTTCTCATTCTAGTCTCTCCCAGAAACACATTAATACGAGAAGAAAAACATGGCATGAAGAACTTATTACTAATATGTTGTAATGCATGCAACCCTCCCTTCCTTCAAAGAGCTCCATATCATTTGTTGTCATGCCAACTCTTGCATATTGTCCACACTAGGTAGTAGCCACACACACTCCTCTCTTCCATCAAAGAGCTCCACATTGTCCATTCTCATGCCGGCTAAGTTATCATCCACTAGAAGGTTGCCACAAACACTCCTCTCTCTCACTTCTATGGTAGCTACATAAGCACAAGGATAAAGTAGAGAATAGAGTAGCAAGATCGAGACTCAATTTCCACACAATGGAAGAGTGTGTTGTGTTATGAGATAAAACTGACTTATATACAAGATTGTACAATTTCACACACAAAATATGGACGACTAGGTGCCGAGGGCTCTCATAAGTGGCCACAATACTTAATCTCATAATACATTTATGAAGAAGTACATCCACAAGGGATTCAACTAAGCTTGCTACCATATGCTCTCGAAGTAGGAATGATAATAAGAGTTCCATCAGCAGACCATGATGAGTGCCCATCCATGTTTATAGATTTGGCCACTACTGTTGCTTCATAGCTTGATTATGTACATCTTTTTGTGTGTCCTCTTTTCTCATTGATGTAGAATATTAGTGGAGATAGTTGTTAATTACCTTTCCCCCTTTCATGGTGGCTGATTAGAGGAATTTATTATAGAGAGAATTAAGAAGCTTATTGTTTCTACTCTTGACACTGAGGGAATGCTCAATGTTCACTGTTCCTCTGGAAGGAGTGGATCCAATGTTCATTATTCCTTTGAAAGGACCTCGGGGGGAAGGCTTGTTATTGAGATAATGATCAATGTTCGTTGTTCCTCCAAAAGGAATGGGGAAGGCTTATTAATAAATGAAGAATCTAGTGATTGGCAAGAGTATCTAAAGAGAGTGGGGGCGTCCACAGGCGACTATAGTGTTGTCCTCATCCATGAATCAAGTATTTTCTTTGTTCTCTGTCATGACTCCTTTTTTTTTAGCAGCCTAATATTCTCTAATACCTTGTGATTTGCAATGACTATTCTTAGAGTTGCAATTGTAACGTTACATGTGCAATCTCCATGGCCTTACAAGTAATGAGATCAAGAGAAACATAATGTTAGTGCATAGTAAGAACTCATATTAGTACAACTATTCAAAAAGTTGCAACATACTGACTACTTTACATTACTAATCAGTTTTGCTTATGCAAGATAGCAATACTACTAATATTTTTTACATAGATATGGGTGCATATGCACGTGCACACACACACACACACACACACACACACACACACACAGAAAAAGGTATGCAAACCAATAGAAAGACTCAGGGAGAGGGAGTACATACGTATAGACTACCAGAGAGAGACGGAGAGAGAGAGAGAGAGAGAGAGAGAGAGAGAGAGAGAGAGAGAGAGAACCTCCAAAGAGAGAAGGCAGGTCCACATAATAGTTACAAGAGAGTGGGACGTTCTAAATTTTTTTTACAAGAGAGTGGGATGTTCTAATTCTGTTTTTGATATTTAGCTTCCACCTTACTATCAATAATTTTAAGCACCTAAAAGACCAATGTCAGGGATTTTGAAGAGTAAAACATCATTGGTATTATTCATACAAGGAAGGTTCACCCAATGCATGGAGGGATTTAGAAGAAGAGTCAAGCATCATTGCTAGAACTACTTCTGTGAATGTGTGTCATGTTGCCACATATCCCACATGTTGTGAATGTGTGTCAAACATTGCTAGAACTACTTCTGTGAATGTGTGTTGGACATGTTGCCACATGTCATGTGCCACATGTCATGAAAGAAGGACTAGATAGTAAAGATAAATTTTCTTACCTAGAAGGTTCAACCAATGCAATGGAGGGTTTTTAGCAGAAGAGTCAAACAACACTGCTAGAACTACTTCTGTTATTGTGTGCCAAACATGTTGCCACATCCTAGAAGATGAATATATCTACATCTAAATATCATGATTACTAGAAATTAAGGAATACGGAGTCTAAACATCATGATTGGAATTGAAAAATGAACATATGGATCACGATTATTGTAACTCAAGATTCTAAGTACTAGATGCATATTCTGGAAAAATTTGATGTGCTTCAAAAGAAGTACGAAAAAATCTAAGACATGAGTTTGATAAGAGAATTGATAGTGCAATGCATGCTTAGAGTTGAGCTTTTTTGAGTCTATAGATGCATGCTTTTTCGAGTCTATAGGTGCATCAAGTGACATACAGGAGTCACCTCAATCAAATGAAGAAAGGCCAACTTCATCAAGGAATCCCAATGGATATTGAGAAATGGAAGCCAAAGAAGGCCATAGCACCAAGTGTACTCTTTAGTTAGTCTAATTTTCATGAAGAGTATTGACTCCACAAAAAAGAACTCAAGAGATGTGATTTTCCTATCAGATTTATATTAATTAATGAAGGAATGAGACAACAAGGTAACAAAAGAGACTTGAGAGATCTTGTTTTTCTTAATGAAGGAGTGATACAAGAGGGTGACAAAACAAAGAGTTTTCACTTATCTCCCCACTATCCTTGCTAGCTCCTCTCAAGCATCATTTGGTGGTCTAAAGAGCACACCACATGCTAACCCCTCAACCCAATCCTTCCAATGCTAACTTCACACTATGCAGGTGATCCAGCTTGGTTTCAGATGGCCCTTTGTTATGGCTTCACAATCAAGACCCCAGAATTTTTTCTCGTGGCCCTTCATTATGGAACCCTATAATTTTTTCAAGCATAAATGCACGTGTTCTCATTCTAGTCTCTCCCAGAAACACATTAATACGAGAAGAAAAACATGGCATGAAGAACTTATTACTAATATGTTGTAATGCATGCAACCCTCCCTTCCTTCAAAGAGCTCCATATCATTTGTTGTCATGCCAACTCTTGCATATTGTCCACACTAGGTAGTAGCCACACACACTCCTCTCTTCCATCAAAGAGCTCCACATTGTCCATTCTCATGCCGGCTAAGTTATCATCCACTAGAAGGTTGCCACAAACACTCCTCTCTCTCACTTCTATGGTAGCTACATAAGCACAAGGATAAAGTAGAGAATAGAGTAGCAAGATCGAGACTCAATTTCCACACAATGGAAGAGTGTGTTGTGTTATGAGATAAAACTGACTTATATACAAGATTGTACAATTTCACACACAAAATATGGACGACTAGGTGCCGAGGGCTCTCATAAGTGGCCACAATACTTAATCTCATAATACATTTATGAAGAAGTACATCCACAAGGGATTCAACTAAGCTTGCTACCATATGCTCTCGAAGTAGGAATGATAATAAGAGTTCCATCAGCAGACCATGATGAGTGCCCATCCATGTTTATAGATTTGGCCACTACTGTTGCTTCATAGCTTGATTATGTACATCTTTTTGTGTGTCCTCTTTTCTCATTGATGTAGAATATTAGTGGAGATAGTTGTTAATTACCTTTCCCCCTTTCATGGTGGCTGATTAGAGGAATTTATTATAGAGAGAATTAAGAAGCTTATTGTTTCTACTCTTGACACTGAGGGAATGCTCAATGTTCACTGTTCCTCTGGAAGGAGTGGATCCAATGTTCATTATTCCTTTGAAAGGACCTCGGGGGGAAGGCTTGTTATTGAGATAATGATCAATGTTCGTTGTTCCTCCAAAAGGAATGGGGAAGGCTTATTAATAAATGAAGAATCTAGTGATTGGCAAGAGTATCTAAAGAGAGTGGGGGCGTCCACAGGCGACTATAGTGTTGTCCTCATCCATGAATCAAGTATTTTCTTTGTTCTCTGTCATGACTCCTTTTTTTTTAGCAGCCTAATATTCTCTAATACCTTGTGATTTGCAATGACTATTCTTAGAGTTGCAATTGTAACGTTACATGTGCAATCTCCATGGCCTTACAAGTAATGAGATCAAGAGAAACATAATGTTAGTGCATAGTAAGAACTCATATTAGTACAACTATTCAAAAAGTTGCAACATACTGACTACTTTACATTACTAATCAGTTTTGCTTATGCAAGATAGCAATACTACTAATATTTTTTACATAGATATGGGTGCATATGCACGTGCACACACACACACACACACACACACACACACACACACAGAAAAAGGTATGCAAACCAATAGAAAGACTCAGGGAGAGGGAGTACATACGTATAGACTACCAGAGAGAGACGGAGAGAGAGAGAGAGAGAGAGAGAGAGAGAGAGAGAGAGAGAGAGAGAGAGAGAGAACCTCCAAAGAGAGAAGGCAGGTCCACATAATAGTTACAAGAGAGTGGGACGTTCTAAATTTTTTTTACAAGAGAGTGGGATGTTCTAATTCTGTTTTTGATATTTAGCTTCCACCTTACTATCAATAATTTTAAGCACCTAAAAGACCAATGTCAGGGATTTTGAAGAGTAAAACATCATTGGTATTATTCATACAAGGAAGGTTCACCCAATGCATGGAGGGATTTAGAAGAAGAGTCAAGCATCATTGCTAGAACTACTTCTGTGAATGTGTGTCATGTTGCCACATATCCCACATGTTGTGAATGTGTGTCAAACATTGCTAGAACTACTTCTGTGAATGTGTGTTGGACATGTTGCCACATGTCATGTGCCACATGTCATGAAAGAAGGACTAGATAGTAAAGATAAATTTTCTTACCTAGAAGGTTCAACCAATGCAATGGAGGGTTTTTAGCAGAAGAGTCAAACAACACTGCTAGAACTACTTCTGTTATTGTGTGCCAAACATGTTGCCACATCCTAGAAGATGAATATATCTACATCTAAATATCATGATTACTAGAAATTAAGGAATACGGAGTCTAAACATCATGATTGGAATTGAAAAATGAACATATGGATCACGATTATTGTAACTCAAGATTCTAAGTACTAGATGCATATTCTGGAAAAATTTGATGTGCTTCAAAAGAAGTACGAAAAAATCTAAGACATGAGTTTGATAAGAGAATTGATAGTGCAATGCATGCTTAGAGTTGAGCTTTTTTGAGTCTATAGATGCATGCTTTTTCGAGTCTATAGGTGCATCAAGTGACATACAGGAGTCACCTCAATCAAATGAAGAAAGGCCAACTTCATCAAGGAATCCCAATGGATATTGAGAAATGGAAGCCAAAGAAGGCCATAGCACCAAGTGTACTCTTTAGTTAGTCTAATTTTCATGAAGAGTATTGACTCCACAAAAAAGAACTCAAGAGATGTGATTTTCCTATCAGATTTATATTAATTAATGAAGGAATGAGACAACAAGGTAACAAAAGAGACTTGAGAGATCTTGTTTTTCTTAATGAAGGAGTGATACAAGAGGGTGACAAAACAAAGAGTTTTCACTTATCTCCCCACTATCCTTGCTAGCTCCTCTCAAGCATCATTTGGTGGTCTAAAGAGCACACCACATGCTAACCCCTCAACCCAATCCTTCCAATGCTAACTTCACACTATGCAGGTGATCCAGCTTGGTTTCAGATGGCCCTTTGTTATGGCTTCACAATCAAGACCCCAGAATTTTTTCTCGTGGCCCTTCATTATGGAACCCTATAATTTTTTCAAGCATAAATGCACGTGTTCTCATTCTAGTCTCTCCCAGAAACACATTAATACGAGAAGAAAAACATGGCATGAAGAACTTATTACTAATATGTTGTAATGCATGCAACCCTCCCTTCCTTCAAAGAGCTCCATATCATTTGTTGTCATGCCAACTCTTGCATATTGTCCACACTAGGTAGTAGCCACACACACTCCTCTCTTCCATCAAAGAGCTCCACATTGTCCATTCTCATGCCGGCTAAGTTATCATCCACTAGAAGGTTGCCACAAACACTCCTCTCTCTCACTTCTATGGTAGCTACATAAGCACAAGGATAAAGTAGAGAATAGAGTAGCAAGATCGAGACTCAATTTCCACACAATGGAAGAGTGTGTTGTGTTATGAGATAAAACTGACTTATATACAAGATTGTACAATTTCACACACAAAATATGGACGACTAGGTGCCGAGGGCTCTCATAAGTGGCCACAATACTTAATCTCATAATACATTTATGAAGAAGTACATCCACAAGGGATTCAACTAAGCTTGCTACCATATGCTCTCGAAGTAGGAATGATAATAAGAGTTCCATCAGCAGACCATGATGAGTGCCCATCCATGTTTATAGATTTGGCCACTACTGTTGCTTCATAGCTTGATTATGTACATCTTTTTGTGTGTCCTCTTTTCTCATTGATGTAGAATATTAGTGGAGATAGTTGTTAATTACCTTTCCCCCTTTCATGGTGGCTGATTAGAGGAATTTATTATAGAGAGAATTAAGAAGCTTATTGTTTCTACTCTTGACACTGAGGGAATGCTCAATGTTCACTGTTCCTCTGGAAGGAGTGGATCCAATGTTCATTATTCCTTTGAAAGGACCTCGGGGGGAAGGCTTGTTATTGAGATAATGATCAATGTTCGTTGTTCCTCCAAAAGGAATGGGGAAGGCTTATTAATAAATGAAGAATCTAGTGATTGGCAAGAGTATCTAAAGAGAGTGGGGGCGTCCACAGGCGACTATAGTGTTGTCCTCATCCATGAATCAAGTATTTTCTTTGTTCTCTGTCATGACTCCTTTTTTTTTAGCAGCCTAATATTCTCTAATACCTTGTGATTTGCAATGACTATTCTTAGAGTTGCAATTGTAACGTTACATGTGCAATCTCCATGGCCTTACAAGTAATGAGATCAAGAGAAACATAATGTTAGTGCATAGTAAGAACTCATATTAGTACAACTATTCAAAAAGTTGCAACATACTGACTACTTTACATTACTAATCAGTTTTGCTTATGCAAGATAGCAATACTACTAATATTTTTTACATAGATATGGGTGCATATGCACGTGCACACACACACACACACACACACACACAGAAAAAGGTATGCAAACCAATAGAAAGACTCAGGGAGAGGGAGTACATACGTATAGACTACCAGAGAGAGACGGAGAGAGAGAGAGAGAGAGAGAGAGAGAGAGAGAGAGAACCTCCAAAGAGAGAAGGCAGGTCCACATAATAGTTACAAGAGAGTGGGACGTTCTAAATTTTTTTTACAAGAGAGTGGGATGTTCTAATTCTGTTTTTGATATTTAGCTTCCACCTTACTATCAATAATTTTAAGCACCTAAAAGACCAATGTCAGGGATTTTGAAGAGTAAAACATCATTGGTATTATTCATACAAGGAAGGTTCACCCAATGCATGGAGGGATTTAGAAGAAGAGTCAAGCATCATTGCTAGAACTACTTCTGTGAATGTGTGTCATGTTGCCACATATCCCACATGTTGTGAATGTGTGTCAAACATTGCTAGAACTACTTCTGTGAATGTGTGTTGGACATGTTGCCACATGTCATGAAAGAAGGACTAGATAGTAAAGATAAATTTTCTTACCTAGAAGGTTCAACCAATGCAATGGAGGGTTTTTAGCAGAAGAGTCAAACAACACTGCTAGAACTACTTCTGTTATTGTGTGCCAAACATGTTGCCACATCCTAGAAGATGAATATATCTACATCTAAATATCATGATTACTAGAAATTAAGGAATACGGAGTCTAAACATCATGATTGGAATTGAAAAATGAACATATGGATCACGATTATTGTAACTCAAGATTCTAAGTACTAGATGCATATTCTGGAAAAATTTGATGTGCTTCAAAAGAAGTACGAAAAAATCTAAGACATGAGTTTGATAAGAGAATTGATAGTGCAATGCATGCTTAGAGTTGAGCTTTTTTGAGTCTATAGATGCATGCTTTTTCGAGTCTATAGGTGCATCAAGTGACATACAGGAGTCACCTCAATCAAATGAAGAAAGGCCAACTTCATCAAGGAATCCCAATGGATATTGAGAAATGGAAGCCAAAGAAGGCCATAGCACCAAGTGTACTCTTTAGTTAGTCTAATTTTCATGAAGAGTATTGACTCCACAAAAAAGAACTCAAGAGATGTGATTTTCCTATCAGATTTATATTAATTAATGAAGGAATGAGACAACAAGGTAACAAAAGAGACTTGAGAGATCTTGTTTTTCTTAATGAAGGAGTGATACAAGAGGGTGACAAAACAAAGAGTTTTCACTTATCTCCCCACTATCCTTGCTAGCTCCTCTCAAGCATCATTTCGTGGTCTAAAGAGCACACCACATGCTAACCCCTCAACCCAATCCTTCCAATGCTAACTTCACACTATGCAGGTGATCCAGCTTGGTTTCAGATGGCCCTTTGTTATGGCTTCACAATCAAGACCCCAGAATTTTTTCTCGTGGCCCTTCATTATGGAACCCTATAATTTTTTCAAGCATAAATGCACGTGTTCTCATTCTAGTCTCTCCCAGAAACACATTAATACGAGAAGAAAAACATGGCATGAAGAACTTATTACCAATATGTTGTAATGCATGCAACCCTCCCTTCCTTCAAAGAGCTCCATATCATTTGTTGTCATGCCAACTCTTACATATTGTCCACACTAGGTAGTAGCCACACACACTCCTCTCTTCCATCAAAGAGCTCCACATTGTCCATTCTCATGCCGGCTAAGTTATCATCCACTAGAAGGTTGCCACAAACACTCCTCTCTCTCACTTCTATGGTAGCTACATAAGCACAAGGATAAAGTAGAGAATAGAGTAGCAAGATCGAGACTCAATTTCGACACAATGGAAGAGTGTGTTGTGTTATGAGATAAAACTGACTTATATACAAGATTGTACAATTTCACACACAAAATATGGACGACTAGGTGCCGAGGGCTCTCATAAGTGGCCACAATACTTAATCTCATAATACATTTATGAAGAAGTACATCCACAAGGGATTCAACTAAGCTTGCTACCACATGCTCTCGAAGTAGGAATGATAATAAGAGTTCCATCAGCAGACCATGATGAGTGCCCATCCATGTTTATAGATTTGGCCACTACTGTTGCTTCATAGCTTGATTATGTACATCTTTTTGTGTGTCCTCTTTTCCTATTGGTGTAGAATATTAGTGGAGATAGTTGTTAATTACCTTCCCCCCTTTCATGGTGGCTGATTAGAGGAATTTATTATAGAGAGAATTAAGAAGCTTATTGTTTCTACTCTTGACACTGTGAGGGAATGCTCAATGTTCACTGTTCCTCTGGAAGGAGTGGATCCAATGTTCATTATTCCTTTGAAAGGACCTCGGGGGGAAGGCTTGTTATTGAGATAATGATCAATGTTCGTTGTTCCTCCAAAAGGAATGGGGAAGGCTTATTAATAAATGAAGAATCTAGTGATTGGCAAGAGTATCTAAAGAGAGTGGGGGCGTCCACAGGCGACTATAGTGTTGTCCTCATCCATGAATCAAGTATTTTCTTTGTTCTCTGTCATGACTCCTTTTTTTTTAGCAGCCTAATATTCTCTAATACCTTGTGATTTGCAATGACTATTCTTAGAGTTGCAATTGTAACGTTACATGTGCAATCTCCATGGCCTTACAAGTAATGAGATCAAGAGAAACATAATGTTAGTGCATAGTAAGAACTCATATTAGTACAACTATTCAAAAAGTTGCAACATACTGACTACTTTACATTACTAATCAGTTTTGCTTATGCAAGATAGCAATACTACTAATATTTTTTACATGGATATGGGTGCATATGCACGTGCACACACACACACACACACACACACACACACACACACACACAGAAAAAGGTATGCAAACCAATAGAAAGACTCAGGGAGAGGGAGTACATACGTATAGACTACCAGAGAGAGACGGAGAGAGAGAGAGAGAGAGAGAGAGAGAGAGAGAGAGAGAGAGAGAACCTCCAAAGAGAGAAGGCAGGTAGGTCCACATAATAGTTACAAGAGAGTGGGACGTTCTAAATTTTTTTTACAAGAGAGTGGGATGTTCTAATTCTGTTTTTGATATTTAGCTTCCACCTTACTATCAATAATTTTAAGCACCTAAAAGACCAATGTCAGGGATACTATTTTGAGACCAATGTCAGGGATTTTGAAGAGTAAAACATCATTGGTATTATTCATACAAGGAAGGTTCACCCAATGCATGGAGGGATTTAGAAGAAGAGTCAAGCATCATTGCTAGAACTACTTCTGTGAATGTGTGTCATGTTGCCACATATCCCACATGTTGTGAATGTGTGTCAAACATTGCTAGAACTACTTCTGTGAATGTGTGTTGGACATGTTGCCACATGTCATGTGCCACATGTCATGAAAGAAGGACTAGATAGTAAAGATGAATTTTCTTACCTAGAAGGTTCAACCAATGCAATGGAGGGTTTTTAGCAGAAGAGTCAAACAACACTGCTAGAACTACTTCTGTTATTGTGTGCCAAACATGTTGCCACATCCTAGAAGATGAATATATCTACATCTAAATATCATGATTACTAGAAATTAAGGAATACGGAGTCTAAACATCATGATTGGAATTGGAAAATGAACATATGGATCACGATTATTGTAACTCAAGATTCTAAGTACTAGATGCATATTCTGGAAAAATTTGATGTGCTTCAAAAGAAGTACGAAAAAATCTAAGACATGAGTTTGATAAGAGAATTGATAGTGCAATGCATGCTTAGAGTTGAGCTTTTTTGAGTCTATAGATGCATGCTTTTTCGAGTCTATAGGTGCATCAAGTGACATACAGGAGTCACCTCAATCAAATGAAGAAAGGCCAACTTCATCAAGGAATCCCAATGGATATTGAGAAATGGAAGCCAAAGAAGGCCATAGCACCAAGTGTACTCTTTAGTTAGTCTAATTTTCATGAAGAGTATTGACTCCACAAAAAAGAACTCAAGAGATGTGATTTTCCTATCAGATTTATATTAATTAATGAAGGAATGAGACAACAAGGTAACAAAAGAGACTTGAGAGATCTTGTTTTTCTTAATGAAGGAGTGATACAAGAGGGTGACAAAACAAAGAGTTTTCACTTATCTCCCCACTATCCTTGCTAGCTCCTCTCAAGCATCATTTGGTGGTCTAAAGAGCACACCACATGCTAACCCCTCAACCCAATCCTTCCAATGCTAACTTCACACTATGCAGGTGATCCAGCTTGGTTTCAGATGGCCCTTTGTTATGGCTTCACAATCAAGACCCCAGAATTTTTTCTCGTGGCCCTTCATTATGGAACCCTATAATTTTTTCAAGCATAAATGCACGTGTTCTCATTCTAGTCTCTCCCAGAAACACATTAATACGAGAAGAAAAACATGGCATGAAGAACTTATTACCAATATGTTGTAATGCATGCAACCCTCCCTTCCTTCAAAGAGCTCCATATCATTTGTTGTCATGCCAACTCTTACATATTGTCCACACTAGGTAGTAGCCACACACACTCCTCTCTTCCATCAAAGAGCTCCACATTGTCCATTCTCATGCCGGCTAAGTTATCATCCACTAGAAGGTTGCCACAAACACTCCTCTCTCTCACTTCTATGGTAGCTACATAAGCACAAGGATAAAGTAGAGAATAGAGTAGCAAGATCGAGACTCAATTTCCACACAATGGAAGAGTGTGTTGTGTTATGAGATAAAACTGACTTATATACAAGATTGTACAATTTCACACACAAAATATGGACGACTAGGTGCCGAGGGCTCTCATAAGTGGCCACAATACTTAATCTCATAATACATTTATGAAGAAGTACATCCACAAGGGATTCAACTAAGCTTGCTACCACATGGTCTCGAAGTAGGAATGATAATAAGAGTTTCATCAGCAGACCATGATGAGTGCCCATCCATGTTTATAGATTTGGCCACTACTGTTGCTTCATAGCTTGATTATGTACATCTTTTTGTGTGTCCTCTTTTCTCATTGATGTAGAATATTAGTGGAGATAGTTGTTAATTACCTTCCCCCCTTTCATGGTGGCTGATTAGAGGAATTTATTATAGAGAGAATTAAGAAGCTTATTGTTTCTACTCTTGACACTGTGAGGGAATGCTCAATGTTCACTGTTCCTCTGGAAGGAGTGGATTCAATGTTCATTATTCCTTTGAAAGGACCTCGGGGGGAAGGCTTGTTATTGAGATAATGATCAATGTTCGTTGTTCCTCCAAAAGGAATGGGGAAGGCTTATTAATAAATGAAGAATCTAGTGATTGGCAAGAGTATCTAAAGAGAGTGGGGGCATCCACAGGCGACTATAGTGTTGTCCTCATCCATGAATCAAGTATTTTCTTTGTTCTCTGTCATGACTCCTTTTTTTTTAGCAGCCTAATATTCTCTAATACCTTGTGATTTGCAATGACTATTCTTAGAGTTGCAATTGTAACGTTACATGTGCAATCTCCATGGCCTTACAAGTAATGAGATCAAGAGAAACATAATGTTAGTGCATAGTAAGAACTCATATTAGTACAACTATTCAAAAAGTTGCAACATATACTAACTACTTTACATTACTAATCAGTTTTGCTTATGCAAGATAGCAATACTACTAATATTTTTTACATAGATATGGGTGCATACGCACATGCACACACACACACACACACACACACACAGAAAAAGGTATGCAAACCAATAGAAAGACTCAGGGTGAGGGAGTACATACGTATAGACTACCAGAGAGAGAGAGAGAGAGAGAGAGAGAGAGAGAGAGAGAGAGAGAGAGAGAGAGAGAGAGAGAGACCTCCAAAGAGAGAAGGCAGGTCCACATAATAGTTACAAGAGAGTGGGACGTTCTAAATTTTTTTTACAAGAGAGTGGGATGTTCTAATTCTGTTTTTGATATTTAGCTTCCATCTTACTATCAATAATTTTAAGCACCTAAAAGACCAATGTCAGGGATACTATTTTGAGACCAATGTAAGGGATTTTGAAGAGTAAAACATCATTGGTATTATTCATACAAGGAAGGTTCACCCAATGCATGGAGGGATTTAGAAGAAGAGTCAAGCATCATTGCTAGAACTACTTCTGTGAATGTGTGTCATGTTGCCACATATCCCACATGTTGTGAATGTGTGTCAAACATTGCTAGAACTACTTCTGTGAATGTGTGTTGGACATGTTGCCACATGTCATGTGCCACATGTCATGAAAGAAGGACTAGATAGTAAAGATGAATTTTCTTACCTAGAAGGTTCAACCAATGCAATGGAGGGTTTTTAGCAGAAGAGTCAAACAACACTGCTAGAACTACTTCTGTTATTGTGTGCCAAACATGTTGCCACATCCTAGAAGATGAATATATCTACATCTAAATATCATGATTACTAGAAATTAAGGAATACGGAGTCTAAACATCATGATTGGAATTGAAAAATGAACATATGGATCACGATTATTGTAACTCAAGATTCTAAGTACTAGATGCATATTCTGGAAAAATTTGATGTGCTTCAAAAGAAGTACGAAAAAATCTAAGACATGAGTTTGATAAGAGAATTGATAGTGCAATGCATGCTTAGAGTTGAGCTTTTTTGAGTCTATAGATGCATGCTTTTTCGAGTCTATAGGTGCATCAAGTGACATACAAGAGTCACCTCAATCAAATGAAGAAAGGCCAACTTCATCAAGGAATCCCAATGGATATTGAGAAATGGAAGCCAAAGAAGGCCATAGCACTAAGTGTACTCTTTAGTTAGTCTAATTTTCATGAAGAGTATTGACTCCACAAAAAAGAACTCAAGAGATGTGATTTTCCTATCAGATTTATATTAATTAATGAAGGAATGAGACAACAAGGTAACAAAAGAGACTTGAGAGATCTTGTTTTTCTTAATGAAGGAGTGATACAAGAGGGTGACAAAACAAAGAGTTTTCACTTATCTCCCCACTATCCTTGCTAGCTCCTCTCAAGCATCATTTGGTGGTCTAAAGAGCACACCACATGCTAACCCCTCAACCCAATCCTTCCAATGCTAACTTCACACTATGCAGGTGATCCAGCTTGGTTTCAGATGGCCCTTTGTTATGGCTTCACAATCAAGACCCCAGAATTTTTTCTCGTGGCCCTTCATTATGGAACCCTATAATTTTTTCAAGCATAAATGCACGTGTTCTCATTCTAGTCTCTCCCAGAAACACATTAATACGAGAAGAAAAACATGGCATGAAGAACTTATTACCAATATGTTGTAATGCATGCAACCCTCCCTTCCTTCAAAGAGCTCCATATCATTTGTTGTCATGCCAACTCTTACATATTGTCCACACTAGGTAGTAGCCACACACACTCCTCTCTTCCATCAAAGAGCTCCACATTGTCCATTCTCATGCCGGCTAAGTTATCATCCACTAGAAGGTTGCCACAAACACTCCTCTCTCTCACTTCTATGGTAGCTACATAAGCACAAGGATAAAGTAGAGAATAGAGTAGCAAGATCGAGACTCAATTTCCACACAATGGAAGAGTGTGTTGTGTTATGAGATAAAACTGACTTATATACAAGATTGTACAATTTCACACACAAAATATGGACGACTAGGTGCCGAGGGCTCTCATAAGTGGCCACAATACTTAATCTCATAATACATTTATGAAGAAGTACATCCACAAGGGATTCAACTAAGCTTGCTACCACATGGTCTCGAAGTAGGAATGATAATAAGAGTTCCATCAGCAGACCATGATGAGTGCCCATCCATGTTTATAGATTTGGCCACTACTGTTGCTTCATAGCTTGATTATGTACATCTTTTTGTGTGTCCTCTTTTCTCATTGATGTAGAATATTAGTGGAGATAGTTGTTAATTACCTTCCCCCCTTTCATGGTGGCTGATTAGAGGAATTTATTATAGAGAGAATTAAGAAGCTTATTGTTTCTACTCTTGACACTGTGAGGGAATGCTCAATGTTCACTGTTCCTCTGGAAGGAGTGGATTCAATGTTCATTATTCCTTTGAAAGGACCTCGGGGGGAAGGCTTGTTATTGAGATAATGATCAATGTTCGTTGTTCCTCCAAAAGGAATGGGGAAGGCTTATTAATAAATGAAGAATCTAGTGATTGGCAAGAGTATCTAAAGAGAGTGGGGGCGTCCACAGGCGACTATAGTGTTGTCCTCATCCATGAATCAAGTATTTTCTTTGTTCTCTGTCATGACTCCTTTTTTTTTAGCAGCCTAATATTCTCTAATACCTTGTGATTTGCAATGACTATTCTTAGAGTTGCAATTGTAACGTTACATGTGCAATCTCCATGTCCTTACAAGTAATGAGATCAAGAGAAACATAATGTTAGTGCATAGTAAGAACTCATATTAGTACAACTATTCAAAAAGTTGCAACATACTGACTACTTTACATTACTAATCAGTTTTGCTTATGCAAGATAGCAATACTACTAATATTTTTTACATAGATATGGGTGCATATGCACGTGCACACACACACACACACACACACACACAGAAAAAGGTATGCAAACCAATAGAAAGACTCAGGGAGAGGGAGTACATACGTATAGACTACCAGAGAGAGACGGAGAGAGAGAGAGAGAGAGAGAGAGATAGAGAGAGAGAGAGAGAGAGAGAGAGAGAGAACCTCCAAAGAGAGAAGGCAGGTCCACATAATAGTTACAAGAGAGTGGGACGTTCTAAATTTTTTTTACAAGAGAGTGGGATGTTCTAATTCTATTTTTGATATTTAGCTTCCACCTTACTATCAATAATTTTAAGCACCTAAAAGACCAATGTCAGGGATACTATTTTGAGACCAATGTAAGGGATTTTGAAGAGTAAAACATCATTGGTATTATTCATACAAGGAAGGTTCACCCAATGCATGGAGGGATTTAGAAGAAGAGTCAAGCATCATTGCTAGAACTACTTCTGTGAATGTGTGTCATGTTGCCACATATCCCACATGTTGTGAATGTGTGTCAAACATTGCTAGAACTACTTCTGTGAATGTGTGTTGGACATGTTGCCACATGTCATGTGCCACATGTCATGAAAGAAGGACTAGATAGTAAAGATGAATTTTCTTACCTAGAAGGTTCAACCAATGCAATGGAGGATTTTTAGCAGAAGAGTCAAACAACACTGCTAGAACTACTTCTGTTATTGTGTGCCAAACATGTTGCCACATCCTAGAAGATGAATATATCTACATCTAAATATCATGATTACTAGAAATTAAGGAATACGGAGTCTAAACATCATGATTGGAATTGAAAAATGAACATATGGATCACGATTATTGTAACTCAAGATTCTAAGTACTAGATGCATATTCTGGAAAAATTTGATGTGCTTCAAAAGAAGTACGAAAAAATCTAAGACATGAGTTTGATAAGAGAATTGATAGTGCAATGCATGCTTAGAGTTGAGCTTTTTTGAGTCTATAGATGCATGCTTTTTCGAGTCTATAGGTGCATCAAGTGACATACAGGAGTCACCTCAATCAAATGAAGAAAGGCCAACTTCATCAAGGAATCCCAATGGATATTGAGAAATGGAAGCCAAAGAAGGCCATAGCACCAAGTGTACTCTTTAGTTAGTCTAATTTTCATGAAGAGTATTGACTCCACAAAAAAGAACTCAAGAGATGTGATTTTCCTATCAGATTTATATTAATTAATGAAGGAATGAGACAACAAGGTAACAAATGAGACTTGAGAGATCTTGTTTTTCTTAATGAAGGAGTGATACAAGAGGGTGACAAAACAAAGAGTTTTCACTTATCTCCCCACTATCCTTGCTAGCTCCTCTCAAGCATCATTTGGTGGTCTAAAGAGCACACCACATGCTAACCCCTCAACCCAATCCTTCCAATGCTAACTTCACACTATGCAGGTGATCCAGCTTGGTTTCAGATGGCCCTTTGTTATGGCTTCACAATCAAGACCCCAGAATTTTTTCTCGTGGCCCTTCATTATGGAACCCTATAATTTTTTCAAGCATAAATGCACGTGTTCTCATTCTAGTCTCTCCCAGAAACACATTAATACGAGAAGAAAAACATGGCATGAAGAACTTATTACTAATATGTTGTAATGCATGCAACCCTCCCTTCCTTCAAAGAGCTCCATATCATTTGTTGTCATGCCAACTCTTGCATATTGTCCACACTAGGTAGTAGCCACACACACTCCTCTCTTCCATCAAAGAGCTCCACATTGTCCATTCTCATGCCGGCTAAGTTATCATCCACTAGAAGGTTGCCACAAACACTCCTCTCTCTCACTTCTATGGTAGCTACATAAGCACAAGGATAAAGTAGAGAATAGAGTAGCAAGATCGAGACTCAATTTCCACACAATGGAAGAGTGTGTTGTGTTATGAGATAAAACTGACTTATATACAAGATTGTACAATTTCACACACAAAATATGGACGACTAGGTGCCGAGGGCTCTCATAAGTGGCCACAATACTTAATCTCATAATACATTTATGAAGAAGTACATCCACAAGGGATTCAACTAAGCTTGCTACCACATGCTCTCGAAGTAGGAATGATAATAAGAGTTCCATCAGCAGACCATGATGAGTGCCCATCCATGTTTATAGATTTGGCCACTACTGTTGCTTCATAGCTTGATTATGTACATCTTTTTGTGTGTCCTCTTTTCCTATTGGTGTAGAATATTAGTGGAGATAGTTGTTAATTACCTTCCCCCCTTTCATGGTGGCTGATTAGAGGAATTTATTATAGAGAGAATTAAGAAGCTTATTGTTTCTACTCTTGACACTGTGAGGGAATGCTCAATGTTCACTGTTCCTCTGGAAGGAGTGGATCCAATGTTCATTATTCCTTTGAAAGGACCTCGGGGGGAAGGCTTGTTATTGAGATAATGATCAATGTTCGTTGTTCCTCCAAAAGGAATGGGGAAGGCTTATTAATAAATGAAGAATCTAGTGATTGGCAAGAGTATCTAAAGAGAGTGGGGGCGTCCACAGGCGACTATAGTGTTGTCCTCATCCATGAATCAAGTATTTTCTTTGTTCTCTGTCATGACTCCTTTTTTTTTAGCAGCCTAATATTCTCTAATACCTTGTGATTTGCAATGACTATTCTTAGAGTTGCAATTGTAACGTTACATGTGCAATCTCCATGGCCTTACAAGTAATGAGATCAAGAGAAACATAATGTTAGTGCATAGTAAGAACTCATATTAGTACAACTATTCAAAAAGTTGCAACATACTGACTACTTTACATTACTAATCAGTTTTGCTTATGCAAGATAGCAATACTACTAATATTTTTTACATGGATATGGGTGCATATGCACGTGCACACACACACACACACACACACACACACACACACACACACACACACAGAAAAAGGTATGCAAACCAATAGAAAGACTCAGGGAGAGGGAGTACATACGTATAGACTACCAGAGAGAGACGGAGAGAGAGAGAGAGAGAGAGAGAGAGAGAGAGAGAGAGAGAACCTCCAAAGAGAGAAGGCAGGTAGGTCCACATAATAGTTACAAGAGAGTGGGACGTTCTAAATTTTTTTTACAAGAGAGTGGGATGTTCTAATTCTGTTTTTGATATTTAGCTTCCACCTTACTATCAATAATTTTAAGCACCTAAAAGACCAATGTCAGGGATACTATTTTGAGACCAATGTCAGGGATTTTGAAGAGTAAAACATCATTGGTATTATTCATACAAGGAAGGTTCACCCAATGCATGGAGGGATTTAGAAGAAGAGTCAAGCATCATTGCTAGAACTACTTCTGTGAATGTGTGTCATGTTGCCACATATCCCACATGTTGTGAATGTGTGTCAAACATTGCTAGAACTACTTCTGTGAATGTGTGTTGGACATGTTGCCACATGTCATGTGCCACATGTCATGAAAGAAGGACTAGATAGTAAAGATGAATTTTCTTACCTAGAAGGTTCAACCAATGCAATGGAGGGTTTTTAGCAGAAGAGTCAAACAACACTGCTAGAACTACTTCTGTTATTGTGTGCCAAACATGTTGCCACATCCTAGAAGATGAATATATCTACATCTAAATATCATGATTACTAGAAATTAAGGAATACGGAGTCTAAACATCATGATTGGAATTGGAAAATGAACATATGGATCACGATTATTGTAACTCAAGATTCTAAGTACTAGATGCATATTCTGGAAAAATTTGATGTGCTTCAAAAGAAGTACGAAAAAATCTAAGACATGAGTTTGATAAGAGAATTGATAGTGCAATGCATGCTTAGAGTTGAGCTTTTTTGAGTCTATAGATGCATGCTTTTTCGAGTCTATAGGTGCATCAAGTGACATACAGGAGTCACCTCAATCAAATGAAGAAAGGCCAACTTCATCAAGGAATCCCAATGGATATTGAGAAATGGAAGCCAAAGAAGGCCATAGCACCAAGTGTACTCTTTAGTTAGTCTAATTTTCATGAAGAGTATTGACTCCACAAAAAAGAACTCAAGAGATGTGATTTTCCTATCAGATTTATATTAATTAATGAAGGAATGAGACAACAAGGTAACAAAAGAGACTTGAGAGATCTTGTTTTTCTTAATGAAGGAGTGATACAAGAGGGTGACAAAACAAAGAGTTTTCACTTATCTCCCCACTATCCTTGCTAGCTCCTCTCAAGCATCATTTGGTGGTCTAAAGAGCACACCACATGCTAACCCCTCAACCCAATCCTTCCAATGCTAACTTCACACTATGCAGGTGATCCAGCTTGGTTTCAGATGGCCCTTTGTTATGGCTTCACAATCAAGACCCCAGAATTTTTTCTCGTGGCCCTTCATTATGGAACCCTATAATTTTTTCAAGCATAAATGCACGTGTTCTCATTCTAGTCTCTCCCAGAAACACATTAATACGAGAAGAAAAACATGGCATGAAGAACTTATTACCAATATGTTGTAATGCATGCAACCCTCCCTTCCTTCAAAGAGCTCCATATCATTTGTTGTCATGCCAACTCTTACATATTGTCCACACTAGGTAGTAGCCACACACACTCCTCTCTTCCATCAAAGAGCTCCACATTGTCCATTCTCATGCCGGCTAAGTTATCATCCACTAGAAGGTTGCCACAAACACTCCTCTCTCTCACTTCTATGGTAGCTACATAAGCACAAGGATAAAGTAGAGAATAGAGTAGCAAGATCGAGACTCAATTTCCACACAATGGAAGAGTGTGTTGTGTTATGAGATAAAACTGACTTATATACAAGATTGTACAATTTCACACACAAAATATGGACGACTAGGTGCCGAGGGCTCTCATAAGTGGCCACAATACTTAATCTCATAATACATTTATGAAGAAGTACATCCACAAGGGATTCAACTAAGCTTGCTACCACATGGTCTCGAAGTAGGAATGATAATAAGAGTTTCATCAGCAGACCATGATGAGTGCCCATCCATGTTTATAGATTTGGCCACTACTGTTGCTTCATAGCTTGATTATGTACATCTTTTTGTGTGTCCTCTTTTCTCATTGATGTAGAATATTAGTGGAGATAGTTGTTAATTACCTTCCCCCCTTTCATGGTGGCTGATTAGAGGAATTTATTATAGAGAGAATTAAGAAGCTTATTGTTTCTACTCTTGACACTGTGAGGGAATGCTCAATGTTCACTGTTCCTCTGGAAGGAGTGGATTCAATGTTCATTATTCCTTTGAAAGGACCTCGGGGGGAAGGCTTGTTATTGAGATAATGATCAATGTTCGTTGTTCCTCCAAAAGGAATGGGGAAGGCTTATTAATAAATGAAGAATCTAGTGATTGGCAAGAGTATCTAAAGAGAGTGGGGGCATCCACAGGCGACTATAGTGTTGTCCTCATCCATGAATCAAGTATTTTCTTTGTTCTCTGTCATGACTCCTTTTTTTTTAGCAGCCTAATATTCTCTAATACCTTGTGATTTGCAATGACTATTCTTAGAGTTGCAATTGTAACGTTACATGTGCAATCTCCATGGCCTTACAAGTAATGAGATCAAGAGAAACATAATGTTAGTGCATAGTAAGAACTCATATTAGTACAACTATTCAAAAAGTTGCAACATATACTAACTACTTTACATTACTAATCAGTTTTGCTTATGCAAGATAGCAATACTACTAATATTTTTTACATAGATATGGGTGCATACGCACATGCACACACACACACACACACACACACACAGAAAAAGGTATGCAAACCAATAGAAAGACTCAGGGTGAGGGAGTACATACGTATAGACTACCAGAGAGAGAGAGAGAGAGAGAGAGAGAGAGAGAGAGAGAACCTCCAAAGAGAGAAGGCAGGTCCACATAATAGTTACAAGAGAGTGGGACGTTCTAAATTTTTTTTACAAGAGAGTGGGATGTTCTAATTCTGTTTTTGATATTTAGCTTCCATCTTACTATCAATAATTTTAAGCACCTAAAAGACCAATGTCAGGGATACTATTTTGAGACCAATGTAAGGGATTTTGAAGAGTAAAACATCATTGGTATTATTCATACAAGGAAGGTTCACCCAATGCATGGAGGGATTTAGAAGAAGAGTCAAGCATCATTGCTAGAACTACTTCTGTGAATGTGTGTCATGTTGCCACATATCCCACATGTTGTGAATGTGTGTCAAACATTGCTAGAACTACTTCTGTGAATGTGTGTTGGACATGTTGCCACATGTCATGTGCCACATGTCATGAAAGAAGGACTAGATAGTAAAGATGAATTTTCTTACCTAGAAGGTTCAACCAATGCAATGGAGGGTTTTTAGCAGAAGAGTCAAACAACACTGCTAGAACTACTTCTGTTATTGTGTGCCAAACATGTTGCCACATCCTAGAAGATGAATATATCTACATCTAAATATCATGATTACTAGAAATTAAGGAATACGGAGTCTAAACATCATGATTGGAATTGAAAAATGAACATATGGATCACGATTATTGTAACTCAAGATTCTAAGTACTAGATGCATATTCTGGAAAAATTTGATGTGCTTCAAAAGAAGTACGAAAAAATCTAAGACATGAGTTTGATAAGAGAATTGATAGTGCAATGCATGCTTAGAGTTGAGCTTTTTTGAGTCTATAGATGCATGCTTTTTCGAGTCTATAGGTGCATCAAGTGACATACAAGAGTCACCTCAATCAAATGAAGAAAGGCCAACTTCATCAAGGAATCCCAATGGATATTGAGAAATGGAAGCCAAAGAAGGCCATAGCACTAAGTGTACTCTTTAGTTAGTCTAATTTTCATGAAGAGTATTGACTCCACAAAAAAGAACTCAAGAGATGTGATTTTCCTATCAGATTTATATTAATTAATGAAGGAATGAGACAACAAGGTAACAAAAGAGACTTGAGAGATCTTGTTTTTCTTAATGAAGGAGTGATACAAGAGGGTGACAAAACAAAGAGTTTTCACTTATCTCCCCACTATCCTTGCTAGCTCCTCTCAAGCATCATTTGGTGGTCTAAAGAGCACACCACATGCTAACCCCTCAACCCAATCCTTCCAATGCTAACTTCACACTATGCAGGTGATCCAGCTTGGTTTCAGATGGCCCTTTGTTATGGCTTCACAATCAAGACCCCAGAATTTTTTCTCGTGGCCCTTCATTATGGAACCCTATAATTTTTTCAAGCATAAATGCACGTGTTCTCATTCTAGTCTCTCCCAGAAACACATTAATACGAGAAGAAAAACATGGCATGAAGAACTTATTACCAATATGTTGTAATGCATGCAACCCTCCCTTCCTTCAAAGAGCTCCATATCATTTGTTGTCATGCCAACTCTTACATATTGTCCACACTAGGTAGTAGCCACACACACTCCTCTCTTCCATCAAAGAGCTCCACATTGTCCATTCTCATGCCGGCTAAGTTATCATCCACTAGAAGGTTGCCACAAACACTCCTCTCTCTCACTTCTATGGTAGCTACATAAGCACAAGGATAAAGTAGAGAATAGAGTAGCAAGATCGAGACTCAATTTCCACACAATGGAAGAGTGTGTTGTGTTATGAGATAAAACTGACTTATATACAAGATTGTACAATTTCACACACAAAATATGGACGACTAGGTGCCGAGGGCTCTCATAAGTGGCCACAATACTTAATCTCATAATACATTTATGAAGAAGTACATCCACAAGGGATTCAACTAAGCTTGCTACCACATGGTCTCGAAGTAGGAATGATAATAAGAGTTCCATCAGCAGACCATGATGAGTGCCCATCCATGTTTATAGATTTGGCCACTACTGTTGCTTCATAGCTTGATTATGTACATCTTTTTGTGTGTCCTCTTTTCTCATTGATGTAGAATATTAGTGGAGATAGTTGTTAATTACCTTCCCCCCTTTCATGGTGGCTGATTAGAGGAATTTATTATAGAGAGAATTAAGAAGCTTATTGTTTCTACTCTTGACACTGTGAGGGAATGCTCAATGTTCACTGTTCCTCTGGAAGGAGTGGATTCAATGTTCATTATTCCTTTGAAAGGACCTCGGGGGGAAGGCTTGTTATTGAGATAATGATCAATGTTCGTTGTTCCTCCAAAAGGAATGGGGAAGGCTTATTAATAAATGAAGAATCTAGTGATTGGCAAGAGTATCTAAAGAGAGTGGGGGCGTCCACAGGCGACTATAGTGTTGTCCTCATCCATGAATCAAGTATTTTCTTTGTTCTCTGTCATGACTCCTTTTTTTTTAGCAGCCTAATATTCTCTAATACCTTGTGATTTGCAATGACTATTCTTAGAGTTGCAATTGTAACGTTACATGTGCAATCTCCATGTCCTTACAAGTAATGAGATCAAGAGAAACATAATGTTAGTGCATAGTAAGAACTCATATTAGTACAACTATTCAAAAAGTTGCAACATACTGACTACTTTACATTACTAATCAGTTTTGCTTATGCAAGATAGCAATACTACTAATATTTTTTACATAGATATGGGTGCATATGCACGTGCACACACACACACACACACACACACAGAAAAAGGTATGCAAACCAATAGAAAGACTCAGGGAGAGGGAGTACATACGTATAGACTACCAGAGAGAGACGGAGAGAGAGAGAGAGAGAGAGAGATAGAGAGAGAGAGAGAGAGAGAGAGAGAGAGAGAGAACCTCCAAAGAGAGAAGGCAGGTCCACATAATAGTTACAAGAGAGTGGGACGTTCTAAATTTTTTTTACAAGAGAGTGGGATGTTCTAATTCTATTTTTGATATTTAGCTTCCACCTTACTATCAATAATTTTAAGCACCTAAAAGACCAATGTCAGGGATACTATTTTGAGACCAATGTAAGGGATTTTGAAGAGTAAAACATCATTGGTATTATTCATACAAGGAAGGTTCACCCAATGCATGGAGGGATTTAGAAGAAGAGTCAAGCATCATTGCTAGAACTACTTCTGTGAATGTGTGTCATGTTGCCACATATCCCACATGTTGTGAATGTGTGTCAAACATTGCTAGAACTACTTCTGTGAATGTGTGTTGGACATGTTGCCACATGTCATGTGCCACATGTCATGAAAGAAGGACTAGATAGTAAAGATGAATTTTCTTACCTAGAAGGTTCAACCAATGCAATGGAGGATTTTTAGCAGAAGAGTCAAACAACACTGCTAGAACTACTTCTGTTATTGTGTGCCAAACATGTTGCCACATCCTAGAAGATGAATATATCTACATCTAAATATCATGATTACTAGAAATTAAGGAATACGGAGTCTAAACATCATGATTGGAATTGGAAAATGAACATATGGATCACGATTATTGTAACTCAAGATTCTAAGTACTAGATGCATATTCTGGAAAAATTTGATGTGCTTCAAAAGAAGTACGAAAAAATCTAAGACATGAGTTTGATAAGAGAATTGATAGTGCAATGCATGCTTAGAGTTGAGCTTTTTTGAGTCTATAGATGCATGCTTTTTCGAGTCTATAGGTGCATCAAGTGACATACAGGAGTCACCTCAATCAAATGAAGAAAGGCCAACTTCATCAAGGAATCCCAATGGATATTGAGAAATGGAAGCCAAAGAAGGCCATAGCACCAAGTGTACTCTTTAGTTAGTCTAATTTTCATGAAGAGTATTGACTCCACAAAAAAGAACTCAAGAGATGTGATTTTCCTATCAGATTTATATTAATTAATGAAGGAATGAGACAACAAGGTAACAAATGAGACTTGAGAGATCTTGTTTTTCTTAATGAAGGAGTGATACAAGAGGGTGACAAAACAAAGAGTTTTCACTTATCTCCCCACTATCCTTGCTAGCTCCTCTCAAGCATCATTTGGTGGTCTAAAGAGCACACCACATGCTAACCCCTCAACCCAATCCTTCCAATGCTAACTTCACACTATGCAGGTGATCCAGCTTGGTTTCAGATGGCCCTTTGTTATGGCTTCACAATCAAGACCCCAGAATTTTTTCTCGTGGCCCTTCATTATGGAACCCTATAATTTTTTCAAGCATAAATGCACGTGTTCTCATTCTAGTCTCTCCCAGAAACACATTAATACGAGAAGAAAAACATGGCATGAAGAACTTATTACTAATATGTTGTAATGCATGCAACCCTCCCTTCCTTCAAAGAGCTCCATATCATTTGTTGTCATGCCAACTCTTGCATATTGTCCACACTAGGTAGTAGCCACACACACTCCTCTCTTCCATCAAAGAGCTCCACATTGTCCATTCTCATGCCGGCTAAGTTATCATCCACTAGAAGGTTGCCACAAACACTCCTCTCTCTCACTTCTATGGTAGCTACATAAGCACAAGGATAAAGTAGAGAATAGAGTAGCAAGATCGAGACTCAATTTCCACACAATGGAAGAGTGTGTTGTGTTATGAGATAAAACTGACTTATATACAAGATTGTACAATTTCACACACAAAATATGGACGACTAGGTGCCGAGGGCTCTCATAAGTGGCCACAATACTTAATCTCATAATACATTTATGAAGAAGTACATCCACAAGGGATTCAACTAAGCTTGCTACCATATGCTCTCGAAGTAGGAATGATAATAAGAGTTCCATCAGCAGACCATGATGAGTGCCCATCCATGTTTATAGATTTGGCCACTACTGTTGCTTCATAGCTTGATTATGTACATCTTTTTGTGTGTCCTCTTTTCTCATTGATGTAGAATATTAGTGGAGATAGTTGTTAATTACCTTTCCCCCTTTCATGGTGGCTGATTAGAGGAATTTATTATAGAGAGAATTAAGAAGCTTATTGTTTCTACTCTTGACACTGAGGGAATGCTCAATGTTCACTGTTCCTCTGGAAGGAGTGGATCCAATGTTCATTATTCCTTTGAAAGGACCTCGGGGGGAAGGCTTGTTATTGAGATAATGATCAATGTTCGTTGTTCCTCCAAAAGGAATGGGGAAGGCTTATTAATAAATGAAGAATCTAGTGATTGGCAAGAGTATCTAAAGAGAGTGGGGGCGTCCACAGGCGACTATAGTGTTGTCCTCATCCATGAATCAAGTATTTTCTTTGTTCTCTGTCATGACTCCTTTTTTTTTAGCAGCCTAATATTCTCTAATACCTTGTGATTTGCAATGACTATTCTTAGAGTTGCAATTGTAACGTTACATGTGCAATCTCCATGGCCTTACAAGTAATGAGATCAAGAGAAACATAATGTTAGTGCATAGTAAGAACTCATATTAGTACAACTATTCAAAAAGTTACAACATACTGACTACTTTACATTACTAATCAGTTTTGCTTATGCAAGATAGCAATACTACTAATATTTTTTACATAGATATGGGTGCATATGCACGTGCACACACACACACACACACACACACACACACACACACACACAGAAAAAGGTATGCAAACCAATAGAAAGACTCAGGGAGAGGGAGTACATACGTATAGACTACCAGAGAGAGACGGAGAGAGAGAGAGAGAGAGAGAGAGAGAGAGAGAGAGAGAGAGAGAGAGAGAGAGAGAGAGAGAGAGAGAGAACCTCCAAAGAGAGAAGGCAGGTCCACATAATAGTTACAAGAGAGTGGGACGTTCTAAATTTTTTTTACAAGAGAGTGGGATGTTCTAATTCTGTTTTTGATATTTAGCTTCCACCTTACTATCAATAATTTTAAGCACCTAAAAGACCAATGTCAGGGATTTTGAAGAGTAAAACATCATTGGTATTATTCATACAAGGAAGGTTCACCCAATGCATGGAGGGATTTAGAAGAAGAGTCAAGCATCATTGCTAGAACTACTTCTGTGAATGTGTGTCATGTTGCCACATATCCCACATGTTGTGAATGTGTGTCAAACATTGCTAGAACTACTTCTGTGAATGTGTGTTGGACATGTTGCCACATGTCATGTGCCACATGTCATGAAAGAAGGACTAGATAGTAAAGATAAATTTTCTTACCTAGAAGGTTCAACCAATGCAATGGAGGGTTTTTAGCAGAAGAGTCAAACAACACTGCTAGAACTACTTCTGTTATTGTGTGCCAAACATGTTGCCACATCCTAGAAGATGAATATATCTACATCTAAATATCATGATTACTAGAAATTAAGGAATACGGAGTCTAAACATCATGATTGGAATTGAAAAATGAACATATGGATCACGATTATTGTAACTCAAGATTCTAAGTACTAGATGCATATTCTGGAAAAATTTGATGTGCTTCAAAAGAAGTACGAAAAAATCTAAGACATGAGTTTGATAAGAGAATTGATAGTGCAATGCATGCTTAGAGTTGAGCTTTTTTGAGTCTATAGATGCATGCTTTTTCGAGTCTATAGGTGCATCAAGTGACATACAGGAGTCACCTCAATCAAATGAAGAAAGGCCAACTTCATCAAGGAATCCCAATGGATATTGAGAAATGGAAGCCAAAGAAGGCCATAGCACCAAGTGTACTCTTTAGTTAGTCTAATTTTCATGAAGAGTATTGACTCCACAAAAAAGAACTCAAGAGATGTGATTTTCCTATCAGATTTATATTAATTAATGAAGGAATGAGACAACAAGGTAACAAAAGAGACTTGAGAGATCTTGTTTTTCTTAATGAAGGAGTGATACAAGAGGGTGACAAAACAAAGAGTTTTCACTTATCTCCCCACTATCCTTGCTAGCTCCTCTCAAGCATCATTTGGTGGTCTAAAGAGCACACCACATGCTAACCCCTCAACCCAATCCTTCCAATGCTAACTTCACACTATGCAGGTGATCCAGCTTGGTTTCAGATGGCCCTTTGTTATGGCTTCACAATCAAGACCCCAGAATTTTTTCTCGTGGCCCTTCATTATGGAACCCTATAATTTTTTCAAGCATAAATGCACGTGTTCTCATTCTAGTCTCTCCCAGAAACACATTAATACGAGAAGAAAAACATGGCATGAAGAACTTATTACTAATATGTTGTAATGCATGCAACCCTCCCTTCCTTCAAAGAGCTCCATATCATTTGTTGTCATGCCAACTCTTGCATATTGTCCACACTAGGTAGTAGCCACACACACTCCTCTCTTCCATCAAAGAGCTCCACATTGTCCATTCTCATGCCGGCTAAGTTATCATTCACTAGAAGGTTGCCACAAACACTCCTCTCTCTCACTTCTATGGTAGCTACATAAGCACAAGGATAAAGTAGAGAATAGAGTAGCAAGATCGAGACTCAATTTCCACACAATGGAAGAGTGTGTTGTGTTATGAGATAAAACTGACTTATATACAAGATTGTACAATTTCACACACAAAATATGGACGACTAGGTGCCGAGGGCTCTCATAAGTGGCCACAATACTTAATCTCATAATACATTTATGAAGAAGTACATCCACAAGGGATTCAACTAAGCTTGCTACCATATGCTCTCGAAGTAGGAATGATAATAAGAGTTCCATCAGCAGACCATGATGAGTGCCCATCCATGTTTATAGATTTGGCCACTACTGTTGCTTCATAGCTTGATTATGTACATCTTTTTGTGTGTCCTCTTTTCTCATTGATGTAGAATATTAGTGGAGATAGTTGTTAATTACCTTTCCCCCTTTCATGGTGGCTGATTAGAGGAATTTATTATAGAGAGAATTAAGAAGCTTATTGTTTCTACTCTTGACACTGAGGGAATGCTCAATGTTCACTGTTCCTCTGGAAGGAGTGGATCCAATGTTCATTATTCCTTTGAAAGGACCTCGGGGGGAAGGCTTGTTATTGAGATAATGATCAATGTTCGTTGTTCCTCCAAAAGGAATGGGGAAGGCTTATTAATAAATGAAGAATCTAGTGATTGGCAAGAGTATCTAAAGAGAGTGGGGGCGTCCACAGGCGACTATAGTGTTGTCCTCATCCATGAATCAAGTATTTTCTTTGTTCTCTGTCATGACTCCTTTTTTTTTAGCAGCCTAATATTCTCTAATACCTTGTGATTTGCAATGACTATTCTTAGAGTTGCAATTGTAACGTTACATGTGCAATCTCCATGGCCTTACAAGTAATGAGATCAAGAGAAACATAATGTTAGTGCATAGTAAGAACTCATATTAGTACAACTATTCAAAAAGTTGCAACATACTGACTACTTTACATTACTAATCAGTTTTGCTTATGCAAGATAGCAATACTACTAATATTTTTTACATAGATATGGGTGCATATGCACGTGCACACACACACACACACACACACACACACACACACACACACACACAGAAAAAGGTATGCAAACCAATAGAAAGACTCAGGGAGAGGGAGTACATACGTATAGACTACCAGAGAGAGACGGAGAGAGAGAGAGAGAGAGAGAGAGAGAGAGAGAGAGAGAGAGAGAACCTCCAAAGAGAGAAGGCAGGTCCACATAATAGTTACAAGAGAGTGGGACGTTCTAAATTTTTTTTACAAGAGAGTGGGATGTTCTAATTCTGTTTTTGATATTTAGCTTCCACCTTACTATCAATAATTTTAAGCACCTAAAAGACCAATGTCAGGGATTTTGAAGAGTAAAACATCATTGGTATTATTCATACAAGGAAGGTTCACCCAATGCATGGAGGGATTTAGAAGAAGAGTCAAGCATCATTGCTAGAACTACTTCTGTGAATGTGTGTCATGTTGCCACATATCCCACATGTTGTGAATGTGTGTCAAACATTGCTAGAACTACTTCTGTGAATGTGTGTTGGACATGTTGCCACATGTCATGTGCCACATGTCATGAAAGAAGGACTAGATAGTAAAGATAAATTTTCTTACCTAGAAGGTTCAACCAATGCAATGGAGGGTTTTTAGCAGAAGAGTCAAACAACACTGCTAGAACTACTTCTGTTATTGTGTGCCAAACATGTTGCCACATCCTAGAAGATGAATATATCTACATCTAAATATCATGATTACTAGAAATTAAGGAATACGGAGTCTAAACATCATGATTGGAATTGAAAAATGAACATATGGATCACGATTATTGTAACTCAAGATTCTAAGTACTAGATGCATATTCTGGAAAAATTTGATGTGCTTCAAAAGAAGTACGAAAAAATCTAAGACATGAGTTTGATAAGAGAATTGATAGTGCAATGCATGCTTAGAGTTGAGCTTTTTTGAGTCTATAGATGCATGCTTTTTCGAGTCTATAGGTGCATCAAGTGACATACAGGAGTCACCTCAATCAAATGAAGAAAGGCCAACTTCATCAAGGAATCCCAATGGATATTGAGAAATGGAAGCCAAAGAAGGCCATAGCACCAAGTGTACTCTTTAGTTAGTCTAATTTTCATGAAGAGTATTGACTCCACAAAAAAGAACTCAAGAGATGTGATTTTCCTATCAGATTTATATTAATTAATGAAGGAATGAGACAACAAGGTAACAAAAGAGACTTGAGAGATCTTGTTTTTCTTAATGAAGGAGTGATACAAGAGGGTGACAAAACAAAGAGTTTTCACTTATCTCCCCACTATCCTTGCTAGCTCCTCTCAAGCATCATTTCGTGGTCTAAAGAGCACACCACATGCTAACCCCTCAACCCAATCCTTCCAATGCTAACTTCACACTATGCAGGTGATCCAGCTTGGTTTCAGATGGCCCTTTGTTATGGCTTCACAATCAAGACCCCAGAATTTTTTCTCGTGGCCCTTCATTATGGAACCCTATAATTTTTTCAAGCATAAATGCACGTGTTCTCATTCTAGTCTCTCCCAGAAACACATTAATACGAGAAGAAAAACATGGCATGAAGAACTTATTACCAATATGTTGTAATGCATGCAACCCTCCCTTCCTTCAAAGAGCTCCATATCATTTGTTGTCATGCCAACTCTTACATATTGTCCACACTAGGTAGTAGCCACACACACTCCTCTCTTCCATCAAAGAGCTCCACATTGTCCATTCTCATGCCGGCTAAGTTATCATCCACTAGAAGGTTGCCACAAACACTCCTCTCTCTCACTTCTATGGTAGCTACATAAGCACAAGGATAAAGTAGAGAATAGAGTAGCAAGATCGAGACTCAATTTCCACACAATGGAAGAGTGTGTTGTGTTATGAGATAAAACTGACTTATATACAAGATTGTACAATTTCACACACAAAATATGGACGACTAGGTGCCGAGGGCTCTCATAAGTGGCCACAATACTTAATCTCATAATACATTTATGAAGAAGTACATCCACAAGGGATTCAACTAAGCTTGCTACCACATGCTCTCGAAGTAGGAATGATAATAAGAGTTTCATCAGCAGACCATGATGAGTGCCCATCCATGTTTATAGATTTGGCCACTACTGTTGCTTCATAGCTTGATTATGTACATCTTTTTGTGTGTCCTCTTTTCTCATTGATGTAGAATATTAGTGGAGATAGTTGTTAATTACCTTCCCCCCTTTCATGGTGGCTGATTAGAGGAATTTATTATAGAGAGAATTAAGAAGCTTATTGTTTCTACTCTTGACACTGTGAGGGAATGCTCAATGTTCACTGTTCCTCTGGAAGGAGTGGATTCAATGTTCATTATTCCTTTGAAAGGACCTCGGGGGGAAGGCTTGTTATTGAGATAATGATCAATGTTCGTTGTTCCTCCAAAAGGAATGGGGAAGGCTTATTAATAAATGAAGAATCTAGTGATTGGCAAGAGTATCTAAAGAGAGTGGGGGCATCCACAGGCGACTATAGTGTTGTCCTCATCCATGAATCAAGTATTTTCTTTGTTCTCTGTCATGACTCCTTTTTTTTTAGCAGCCTAATATTCTCTAATACCTTGTGATTTGCAATGACTATTCTTAGAGTTGCAATTGTAACGTTACATGTGCAATCTCCATGGCCTTACAAGTAATGAGATCAAGAGAAACATAATGTTAGTGCATAGTAAGAACTCATATTAGTACAACTATTCAAAAAGTTGCAACATATACTAACTACTTTACATTACTAATCAGTTTTGCTTATGCAAGATAGCAATACTACTAATATTTTTTACATAGATATGGGTGCATACGCACATGCACACACACACACACACACACACACACAGAAAAAGGTATGCAAACCAATAGAAAGACTCAGGGTGAGGGAGTACATACGTATAGACTACCAGAGAGAGAGAGAGAGAGAGAGAGAGAGAGAGAGAGAGAGAGAGAGAGAGAGAGAGAGAGAGAACCTCCAAAGAGAGAAGGCAGGTCCACATAATAGTTACAAGAGAGTGGGACGTTCTAAATTTTTTTTACAAGAGAGTGGGATGTTCTAATTCTGTTTTTGATATTTAGCTTCCATCTTACTATCAATAATTTTAAGCACCTAAAAGACCAATGTCAGGGATACTATTTTGAGACCAATGTAAGGGATTTTGAAGAGTAAAACATCATTGGTATTATTCATACAAGGAAGGTTCACCCAATGCATGGAGGGATTTAGAAGAAGAGTCAAGCATCATTGCTAGAACTACTTCTGTGAATGTGTGTCATGTTGCCACATATCCCACATGTTGTGAATGTGTGTCAAACATTGCTAGAACTACTTCTGTGAATGTGTGTTGGACATGTTGCCACATGTCATGTGCCACATGTCATGAAAGAAGGACTAGATAGTAAAGATGAATTTTCTTACCTAGAAGGTTCAACCAATGCAATGGAGGGTTTTTAGCAGAAGAGTCAAACAACACTGCTAGAACTACTTCTGTTATTGTGTGCCAAACATGTTGCCACATCCTAGAAGATGAATATATCTACATCTAAATATCATGATTACTAGAAATTAAGGAATACGGAGTCTAAACATCATGATTGGAATTGAAAAATGAACATATGGATCACGATTATTGTAACTCAAGATTCTAAGTACTAGATGCATATTCTGGAAAAATTTGATGTGCTTCAAAAGAAGTACGAAAAAATCTAAGACATGAGTTTGATAAGAGAATTGATAGTGCAATGCATGCTTAGAGTTGAGCTTTTTTGAGTCTATAGATGCATGCTTTTTCGAGTCTATAGGTGCATCAAGTGACATACAAGAGTCACCTCAATCAAATGAAGAAAGGCCAACTTCATCAAGGAATCCCAATGGATATTGAGAAATGGAAGCCAAAGAAGGCCATAGCACTAAGTGTACTCTTTAGTTAGTCTAATTTTCATGAAGAGTATTGACTCCACAAAAAAGAACTCAAGAGATGTGATTTTCCTATCAGATTTATATTAATTAATGAAGGAATGAGACAACAAGGTAACAAAAGAGACTTGAGAGATCTTGTTTTTCTTAATGAAGGAGTGATACAAGAGGGTGACAAAACAAAGAGTTTTCACTTATCTCCCCACTATCCTTGCTAGCTCCTCTCAAGCATCATTTGGTGGTCTAAAGAGCACACCACATGCTAACCCCTCAACCCAATCCTTCCAATGCTAACTTCACACTATGCAGGTGATCCAGCTTGGTTTCAGATGGCCCTTTGTTATGGCTTCACAATCAAGACCCCAGAATTTTTTCTCGTGGCCCTTCATTATGGAACCCTATAATTTTTTCAAGCATAAATGCACGTGTTCTCATTCTAGTCTCTCCCAGAAACACATTAATACGAGAAGAAAAACATGGCATGAAGAACTTATTACCAATATGTTGTAATGCATGCAACCCTCCCTTCCTTCAAAGAGCTCCATATCATTTGTTGTCATGCCAACTCTTACATATTGTCCACACTAGGTAGTAGCCACACACACTCCTCTCTTCCATCAAAGAGCTCCACATTGTCCATTCTCATGCCGGCTAAGTTATCATCCACTAGAAGGTTGCCACAAACACTCCTCTCTCTCACTTCTATGGTAGCTACATAAGCACAAGGATAAAGTAGAGAATAGAGTAGCAAGATCGAGACTCAATTTCCACACAATGGAAGAGTGTGTTGTGTTATGAGATAAAACTGACTTATATACAAGATTGTACAATTTCACACACAAAATATGGACGACTAGGTGCCGAGGGCTCTCATAAGTGGCCACAATACTTAATCTCATAATACATTTATGAAGAAGTACATCCACAAGGGATTCAACTAAGCTTGCTACCACATGGTCTCGAAGTAGGAATGATAATAAGAGTTCCATCAGCAGACCATGATGAGTGCCCATCCATGTTTATAGATTTGGCCACTACTGTTGCTTCATAGCTTGATTATGTACATCTTTTTGTGTGTCCTCTTTTCTCATTGATGTAGAATATTAGTGGAGATAGTTGTTAATTACCTTCCCCCCTTTCATGGTGGCTGATTAGAGGAATTTATTATAGAGAGAATTAAGAAGCTTATTGTTTCTACTCTTGACACTGTGAGGGAATGCTCAATGTTCACTGTTCCTCTGGAAGGAGTGGATTCAATGTTCATTATTCCTTTGAAAGGACCTCGGGGGGAAGGCTTGTTATTGAGATAATGATCAATGTTCGTTGTTCCTCCAAAAGGAATGGGGAAGGCTTATTAATAAATGAAGAATCTAGTGATTGGCAAGAGTATCTAAAGAGAGTGGGGGCGTCCACAGGCGACTATAGTGTTGTCCTCATCCATGAATCAAGTATTTTCTTTGTTCTCTGTCATGACTCCTTTTTTTTTAGCAGCCTAATATTCTCTAATACCTTGTGATTTGCAATGACTATTCTTAGAGTTGCAATTGTAACGTTACATGTGCAATCTCCATGTCCTTACAAGTAATGAGATCAAGAGAAACATAATGTTAGTGCATAGTAAGAACTCATATTAGTACAACTATTCAAAAAGTTGCAACATACTGACTACTTTACATTACTAATCAGTTTTGCTTATGCAAGATAGCAATACTACTAATATTTTTTACATAGATATGGGTGCATATGCACGTGCACACACACACACACACACACACACAGAAAAAGGTATGCAAACCAATAGAAAGACTCAGGGAGAGGGAGTACATACGTATAGACTACCAGAGAGAGACGGAGAGAGAGAGAGAGAGAGAGAGATAGAGAGAGAGAGAGAGAGAGAGAGAGAGAACCTCCAAAGAGAGAAGGCAGGTCCACATAATAGTTACAAGAGAGTGGGACGTTCTAAATTTTTTTTACAAGAGAGTGGGATGTTCTAATTCTATTTTTGATATTTAGCTTCCACCTTACTATCAATAATTTTAAGCACCTAAAAGACCAATGTCAGGGATACTATTTTGAGACCAATGTAAGGGATTTTGAAGAGTAAAACATCATTGGTATTATTCATACAAGGAAGGTTCACCCAATGCATGGAGGGATTTAGAAGAAGAGTCAAGCATCATTGCTAGAACTACTTCTGTGAATGTGTGTCATGTTGCCACATATCCCACATGTTGTGAATGTGTGTCAAACATTGCTAGAACTACTTCTGTGAATGTGTGTTGGACATGTTGCCACATGTCATGTGCCACATGTCATGAAAGAAGGACTAGATAGTAAAGATGAATTTTCTTACCTAGAAGGTTCAACCAATGCAATGGAGGATTTTTAGCAGAAGAGTCAAACAACACTGCTAGAACTACTTCTGTTATTGTGTGCCAAACATGTTGCCACATCCTAGAAGATGAATATATCTACATCTAAATATCATGATTACTAGAAATTAAGGAATACGGAGTCTAAACATCATGATTGGAATTGGAAAATGAACATATGGATCACGATTATTGTAACTCAAGATTCTAAGTACTAGATGCATATTCTGGAAAAATTTGATGTGCTTCAAAAGAAGTACGAAAAAATCTAAGACATGAGTTTGATAAGAGAATTGATAGTGCAATGCATGCTTAGAGTTGAGCTTTTTTGAGTCTATAGATGCATGCTTTTTCGAGTCTATAGGTGCATCAAGTGACATACAGGAGTCACCTCAATCAAATGAAGAAAGGCCAACTTCATCAAGGAATCCCAATGGATATTGAGAAATGGAAGCCAAAGAAGGCCATAGCACCAAGTGTACTCTTTAGTTAGTCTAATTTTCATGAAGAGTATTGACTCCACAAAAAAGAACTCAAGAGATGTGATTTTCCTATCAGATTTATATTAATTAATGAAGGAATGAGACAACAAGGTAACAAAAGAGACTTGAGAGATCTTGTTTTTCTTAATGAAGGAGTGATACAAGAGGGTGACAAAACAAAGATATTTCACTTATCTCCCCACTATCCTTGCTAGCTCCTCTCAAGCATCATTTGGTGGTCTAAAGAGCACACCACATGCTAACCCCTCAACCCAATCCTTCCAATGCTAACTTCACACTATGCAGGTGATCCAGCTTGGTTTCAGATGGCCCTTTGTTATGGCTTCACAATCAAGACCCCAGAATTTTTTCTCGTGGCCCTTCATTATGGAACCCTATAATTTTTTCAAGCATAAATGCACGTGTTCTCATTCTAGTCTCTCCCAGAAACACATTAATACGAGAAGAAAAACATGGCATGAAGAACTTATTACTAATATGTTGTAATGCATGCAACCCTCCCTTCCTTCAAAGAGCTCCATATCATTTGTTGTCATGCCAACTCTTGCATATTGTCCACACTAGGTAGTAGCCACACACACTCCTCTCTTCCATCAAAGAGCTCCACATTGTCCATTCTCATGCCGGCTAAGTTATCATCCACTAGAAGGTTGCCACAAACACTCCTCTCTCTCACTTCTATGGTAGCTACATAAGCACAAGGATAAAGTAGAGAATAGAGTAGCAAGATCGAGACTCAATTTCCACACAATGGAAGAGTGTGTTGTGTTATGAGATAAAACTGACTTATATACAAGATTGTACAATTTCACACACAAAATATGGACGACTAGGTGCCGAGGGCTCTCATAAGTGGCCACAATACTTAATCTCATAATACATTTATGAAGAAGTACATCCACAAGGGATTCAACTAAGCTTGCTACCATATGCTCTCGAAGTAGGAATGATAATAAGAGTTCCATCAGCAGACCATGATGAGTGCCCATCCATGTTTATAGATTTGGCCACTACTGTTGCTTCATAGCTTGATTATGTACATCTTTTTGTGTGTCCTCTTTTCTCATTGATGTAGAATATTAGTGGAGATAGTTGTTAATTACCTTTCCCCCTTTCATGGTGGCTGATTAGAGGAATTTATTATAGAGAGAATTAAGAAGCTTATTGTTTCTACTCTTGACACTGAGGGAATGCTCAATGTTCACTGTTCCTCTGGAAGGAGTGGATCCAATGTTCATTATTCCTTTGAAAGGACCTCGGGGGGAAGGCTTGTTATTGAGATAATGATCAATGTTCGTTGTTCCTCCAAAAGGAATGGGGAAGGCTTATTAATAAATGAAGAATCTAGTGATTGGCAAGAGTATCTAAAGAGAGTGGGGGCGTCCACAGGCGACTATAGTGTTGTCCTCATCCATGAATCAAGTATTTTCTTTGTTCTCTGTCATGACTCCTTTTTTTTTAGCAGCCTAATATTCTCTAATACCTTGTGATTTGCAATGACTATTCTTAGAGTTGCAATTGTAACGTTACATGTGCAATCTCCATGGCCTTACAAGTAATGAGATCAAGAGAAACATAATGTTAGTGCATAGTAAGAACTCATATTAGTACAACTATTCAAAAAGTTGCAACATACTGACTACTTTACATTACTAATCAGTTTTGCTTATGCAAGATAGCAATACTACTAATATTTTTTACATAGATATGGGTGCATATGCACGTGCACACACACACACACACACACACACACACACACACACAGAAAAAGGTATGCAAACCAATAGAAAGACTCAGGGAGAGGGAGTACATACGTATAGACTACCAGAGAGAGACGGAGAGAGAGAGAGAGAGAGAGAGAGAGAGAGAGAGAGAGAGAGAGAGAGAGAGAACCTCCAAAGAGAGAAGGCAGGTCCACATAATAGTTACAAGAGAGTGGGACGTTCTAAATTTTTTTTACAAGAGAGTGGGATGTTCTAATTCTGTTTTTGATATTTAGCTTCCACCTTACTATCAATAATTTTAAGCACCTAAAAGACCAATGTCAGGGATTTTGAAGAGTAAAACATCATTGGTATTATTCATACAAGGAAGGTTCACCCAATGCATGGAGGGATTTAGAAGAAGAGTCAAGCATCATTGCTAGAACTACTTCTGTGAATGTGTGTCATGTTGCCACATATCCCACATGTTGTGAATGTGTGTCAAACATTGCTAGAACTACTTCTGTGAATGTGTGTTGGACATGTTGCCACATGTCATGTGCCACATGTCATGAAAGAAGGACTAGATAGTAAAGATAAATTTTCTTACCTAGAAGGTTCAACCAATGCAATGGAGGGTTTTTAGCAGAAGAGTCAAACAACACTGCTAGAACTACTTCTGTTATTGTGTGCCAAACATGTTGCCACATCCTAGAAGATGAATATATCTACATCTAAATATCATGATTACTAGAAATTAAGGAATACGGAGTCTAAACATCATGATTGGAATTGAAAAATGAACATATGGATCACGATTATTGTAACTCAAGATTCTAAGTACTAGATGCATATTCTGGAAAAATTTGATGTGCTTCAAAAGAAGTACGAAAAAATCTAAGACATGAGTTTGATAAGAGAATTGATAGTGCAATGCATGCTTAGAGTTGAGCTTTTTTGAGTCTATAGATGCATGCTTTTTCGAGTCTATAGGTGCATCAAGTGACATACAGGAGTCACCTCAATCAAATGAAGAAAGGCCAACTTCATCAAGGAATCCCAATGGATATTGAGAAATGGAAGCCAAAGAAGGCCATAGCACCAAGTGTACTCTTTAGTTAGTCTAATTTTCATGAAGAGTATTGACTCCACAAAAAAGAACTCAAGAGATGTGATTTTCCTATCAGATTTATATTAATTAATGAAGGAATGAGACAACAAGGTAACAAAAGAGACTTGAGAGATCTTGTTTTTCTTAATGAAGGAGTGATACAAGAGGGTGACAAAACAAAGAGTTTTCACTTATCTCCCCACTATCCTTGCTAGCTCCTCTCAAGCATCATTTGGTGGTCTAAAGAGCACACCACATGCTAACCCCTCAACCCAATCCTTCCAATGCTAACTTCACACTATGCAGGTGATCCAGCTTGGTTTCAGATGGCCCTTTGTTATGGCTTCACAATCAAGACCCCAGAATTTTTTCTCGTGGCCCTTCATTATGGAACCCTATAATTTTTTCAAGCATAAATGCACGTGTTCTCATTCTAGTCTCTCCCAGAAACACATTAATACGAGAAGAAAAACATGGCATGAAGAACTTATTACTAATATGTTGTAATGCATGCAACCCTCCCTTCCTTCAAAGAGCTCCATATCATTTGTTGTCATGCCAACTCTTGCATATTGTCCACACTAGGTAGTAGCCACACACACTCCTCTCTTCCATCAAAGAGCTCCACATTGTCCATTCTCATGCCGGCTAAGTTATCATTCACTAGAAGGTTGCCACAAACACTCCTCTCTCTCACTTCTATGGTAGCTACATAAGCACAAGGATAAAGTAGAGAATAGAGTAGCAAGATCGAGACTCAATTTCCACACAATGGAAGAGTGTGTTGTGTTATGAGATAAAACTGACTTATATACAAGATTGTACAATTTCACACACAAAATATGGACGACTAGGTGCCGAGGGCTCTCATAAGTGGCCACAATACTTAATCTCATAATACATTTATGAAGAAGTACATCCACAAGGGATTCAACTAAGCTTGCTACCATATGCTCTCGAAGTAGGAATGATAATAAGAGTTCCATCAGCAGACCATGATGAGTGCCCATCCATGTTTATAGATTTGGCCACTACTGTTGCTTCATAGCTTGATTATGTACATCTTTTTGTGTGTCCTCTTTTCTCATTGATGTAGAATATTAGTGGAGATAGTTGTTAATTACCTTTCCCCCTTTCATGGTGGCTGATTAGAGGAATTTATTATAGAGAGAATTAAGAAGCTTATTGTTTCTACTCTTGACACTGAGGGAATGCTCAATGTTCACTGTTCCTCTGGAAGGAGTGGATCCAATGTTCATTATTCCTTTGAAAGGACCTCGGGGGGAAGGCTTGTTATTGAGATAATGATCAATGTTCGTTGTTCCTCCAAAAGGAATGGGGAAGGCTTATTAATAAATGAAGAATCTAGTGATTGGCAAGAGTATCTAAAGAGAGTGGGGGCGTCCACAGGCGACTATAGTGTTGTCCTCATCCATGAATCAAGTATTTTCTTTGTTCTCTGTCATGACTCCTTTTTTTTTAGCAGCCTAATATTCTCTAATACCTTGTGATTTGCAATGACTATTCTTAGAGTTGCAATTGTAACGTTACATGTGCAATCTCCATGGCCTTACAAGTAATGAGATCAAGAGAAACATAATGTTAGTGCATAGTAAGAACTCATATTAGTACAACTATTCAAAAAGTTGCAACATACTGACTACTTTACATTACTAATCAGTTTTGCTTATGCAAGATAGCAATACTACTAATATTTTTTACATAGATATGGGTGCATATGCACGTGCACACACACACACACACACACACACACACACACACACACACAGAAAAAGGTATGCAAACCAATAGAAAGACTCAGGGAGAGGGAGTACATACGTATAGACTACCAGAGAGAGACGGAGAGAGAGAGAGAGAGAGAGAGAGAGAGAGAGAGAGAGAGAGAGAGAGAGAGAACCTCCAAAGAGAGAAGGCAGGTCCACATAATAGTTACAAGAGAGTGGGACGTTCTAAATTTTTTTTACAAGAGAGTGGGATGTTCTAATTCTGTTTTTGATATTTAGCTTCCACCTTACTATCAATAATTTTAAGCACCTAAAAGACCAATGTCAGGGATTTTGAAGAGTAAAACATCATTGGTATTATTCATACAAGGAAGGTTCACCCAATGCATGGAGGGATTTAGAAGAAGAGTCAAGCATCATTGCTAGAACTACTTCTGTGAATGTGTGTCATGTTGCCACATATCCCACATGTTGTGAATGTGTGTCAAACATTGCTAGAACTACTTCTGTGAATGTGTGTTGGACATGTTGCCACATGTCATGTGCCACATGTCATGAAAGAAGGACTAGATAGTAAAGATAAATTTTCTTACCTAGAAGGTTCAACCAATGCAATGGAGGGTTTTTAGCAGAAGAGTCAAACAACACTGCTAGAACTACTTCTGTTATTGTGTGCCAAACATGTTGCCACATCCTAGAAGATGAATATATCTACATCTAAATATCATGATTACTAGAAATTAAGGAATACGGAGTCTAAACATCATGATTGGAATTGAAAAATGAACATATGGATCACGATTATTGTAACTCAAGATTCTAAGTACTAGATGCATATTCTGGAAAAATTTGATGTGCTTCAAAAGAAGTACGAAAAAATCTAAGACATGAGTTTGATAAGAGAATTGATAGTGCAATGCATGCTTAGAGTTGAGCTTTTTTGAGTCTATAGATGCATGCTTTTTCGAGTCTATAGGTGCATCAAGTGACATACAGGAGTCACCTCAATCAAATGAAGAAAGGCCAACTTCATCAAGGAATCCCAATGGATATTGAGAAATGGAAGCCAAAGAAGGCCATAGCACCAAGTGTACTCTTTAGTTAGTCTAATTTTCATGAAGAGTATTGACTCCACAAAAAAGAACTCAAGAGATGTGATTTTCCTATCAGATTTATATTAATTAATGAAGGAATGAGACAACAAGGTAACAAAAGAGACTTGAGAGATCTTGTTTTTCTTAATGAAGGAGTGATACAAGAGGGTGACAAAACAAAGAGTTTTCACTTATCTCCCCACTATCCTTGCTAGCTCCTCTCAAGCATCATTTGGTGGTCTAAAGAGCACACCACATGCTAACCCCTCAACCCAATCCTTCCAATGCTAACTTCACACTATGCAGGTGATCCAGCTTGGTTTCAGATGGCCCTTTGTTATGGCTTCACAATCAAGACCCCAGAATTTTTTCTCGTGGCCCTTCATTATGGAACCCTATAATTTTTTCAAGCATAAATGCACGTGTTCTCATTCTAGTCTCTCCCAGAAACACATTAATACGAGAAGAAAAACATGGCATGAAGAACTTATTACCAATATGTTGTAATGCATGCAACCCTCCCTTCCTTCAAAGAGCTCCATATCATTTGTTGTCATGCCAACTCTTACATATTGTCCACACTAGGTAGTAGCCACACACACTCCTCTCTTCCATCAAAGAGCTCCACATTGTCCATTCTCATGCCGGCTAAGATATCATCCACTAGAAGGTTGCCACAAACACTCCTCTCTCTCACTTCTATGGTAGCTACATAAGCACAAGGATAAAGTAGAGAATAGAGTAGCAAGATCGAGACTCAATTTCCACACAATGGAAGAGTGTGTTGTGTTATGAGATAAAACTGACTTATATACAAGATTGTACAATTTCACACACAAAATATGGACGACTAGGTGCCGAGGGCTCTCATAAGTGGCCACAATACTTAATCTCATAATACATTTATGAAGAAGTACATCCACAAGGGATTCAACTAAGCTTGCTACCACATGCTCTCGAAGTAGGAATGATAATAAGAGTTCCATCAGCAGACCATGATGAGTGCCCATCCATGTTTATAGATTTGGCCACTACTGTTGCTTCATAGCTTGATTATGTACATCTTTTTGTGTGTCCTCTTTTCCTATTGGTGTAGAATATTAGTGGAGATAGTTGTTAATTACCTTCCCCCCTTTCATGGTGGCTGATTAGAGGAATTTATTATAGAGAGAATTAAGAAGCTTATTGTTTCTACTCTTGACACTGTGAGGGAATGCTCAATGTTCACTGTTCCTCTGGAAGGAGTGGATCCAATGTTCATTATTCCTTTGAAAGGACCTCGGGGGGAAGGCTTGTTATTGAGATAATGATCAATGTTCGTTGTTCCTCCAAAAGGAATGGGGAAGGCTTATTAATAAATGAAGAATCTAGTGATTGGCAAGAGTATCTAAAGAGAGTGGGGGCGTCCACAGGCGACTATAGTGTTGTCCTCATCCATGAATCAAGTATTTTCTTTGTTCTCTGTCATGACTCCTTTTTTTTTAGCAGCCTAATATTCTCTAATACCTTGTGATTTGCAATGACTATTCTTAGAGTTGCAATTGTAACGTTACATGTGCAATCTCCATGGCCTTACAAGTAATGAGATCAAGAGAAACATAATGTTAGTGCATAGTAAGAACTCATATTAGTACAACTATTCAAAAAGTTGCAACATATTGACTACTTTACATTACTAATCAGTTTTGCTTATGCAAGATAGCAATACTACTAATATTTTTTACATGGATATGGGTGCATATGCACGTGCACACACACACACACACACACACACACACAGAAAAAGGTATGCAAACCAATAGAAAGACTCAGGGAGAGGGAGTACATACGTATAGACTACCAGAGAGAGACGGAGAGAGAGAGAGAGAGAGAGAGAGAGAGAGAGAGAGAGAGAGAGAGAACCTCCAAAGAGAGAAGGCAGGTAGGTCCACATAATAGTTACAAGAGAGTGGGACGTTCTAAATTTTTTTTACAAGAGAGTGGGATGTTCTAATTCTGTTTTTGATATTTAGCTTCCACCTTACTATCAATAATTTTAAGCACCTAAAAGACCAATGTCAGGGATACTATTTTGAGACCAATGTCAGGGATTTTGAAGAGTAAAACATCATTGGTATTATTCATACAAGGAAGGTTCACCCAATGCATGGAGGGATTTAGAAGAAGAGTCAAGCATCATTGCTAGAACTACTTCTGTGAATGTGTGTCATGTTGCCACATATCCCACATGTTGTGAATGTGTGTCAAACATTGCTAGAACTACTTCTGTGAATGTGTGTTGGACATGTTGCCACATGTCATGTGCCACATGTCATGAAAGAAGGACTAGATAGTAAAGATGAATTTTCTTACCTAGAAGGTTCAACCAATGCAATGGAGGGTTTTTAGCAGAAGAGTCAAACAACACTGCTAGAACTACTTCTGTTATTGTGTGCCAAACATGTTGCCACATCCTAGAAGATGAATATATCTACATCTAAATATCATGATTACTAGAAATTAAGGAATACGGAGTCTAAACATCATGATTGGAATTGGAAAATGAACATATGGATCACGATTATTGTAACTCAAGATTCTAAGTACTAGATGCATATTCTGGAAAAATTTGATGTGCTTCAAAAGAAGTACGAAAAAATCTAAGACATGAGTTTGATAAGAGAATTGATAGTGCAATGCATGCTTAGAGTTGAGCTTTTTTGAGTCTATAGATGCATGCTTTTTCGAGTCTATAGGTGCATCAAGTGACATACAGGAGTCACCTCAATCAAATGAAGAAAGGCCAACTTCATCAAGGAATCCCAATGGATATTGAGAAATGGAAGCCAAAGAAGGCCATAGCACCAAGTGTACTCTTTAGTTAGTCTAATTTTCATGAAGAGTATTGACTCCACAAAAAAGAACTCAAGAGATGTGATTTTCCTATCAGATTTATATTAATTAATGAAGGAATGAGACAACAAGGTAACAAAAGAGACTTGAGAGATCTTGTTTTTCTTAATGAAGGAGTGATACAAGAGGGTGACAAAACAAAGAGTTTTCACTTATCTCCCCACTATCCTTGCTAGCTCCTCTCAAGCATCATTTGGTGGTCTAAAGAGCACACCACATGCTAACCCCTCAACCCAATCCTTCCAATGCTAACTTCACACTATGCAGGTGATCCAGCTTGGTTTCAGATGGCCCTTTGTTATGGCTTCACAATCAAGACCCCAGAATTTTTTCTCGTGGCCCTTCATTATGGAACCCTATAATTTTTTCAAGCATAAATGCACGTGTTCTCATTCTAGTCTCTCCCAGAAACACATTAATACGAGAAGAAAAACATGGCATGAAGAACTTATTACCAATATGTTGTAATGCATGCAACCCTCCCTTCCTTCAAAGAGCTCCATATCATTTGTTGTCATGCCAACTCTTACATATTGTCCACACTAGGTAGTAGCCACACACACTCCTCTCTTCCATCAAAGAGCTCCACATTGTCCATTCTCATGCCGGCTAAGTTATCATCCACTAGAAGGTTGCCACAAACACTCCTCTCTCTCACTTCTATGGTAGCTACATAAGCACAAGGATAAAGTAGAGAATAGAGTAGCAAGATCGAGACTCAATTTCCACACAATGGAAGAGTGTGTTGTGTTATGAGATAAAACTGACTTATATACAAGATTGTACAATTTCACACACAAAATATGGACGACTAGGTGCCGAGGGCTCTCATAAGTGGCCACAATACTTAATCTCATAATACATTTATGAAGAAGTACATCCACAAGGGATTCAACTAAGCTTGCTACCACATGGTCTCGAAGTAGGAATGATAATAAGAGTTTCATCAGCAGACCATGATGAGTGCCCATCCATGTTTATAGATTTGGCCACTACTGTTGCTTCATAGCTTGATTATGTACATCTTTTTGTGTGTCCTCTTTTCTCATTGATGTAGAATATTAGTGGAGATAGTTGTTAATTACCTTCCCCCCTTTCATGGTGGCTGATTAGAGGAATTTATTATAGAGAGAATTAAGAAGCTTATTGTTTCTACTCTTGACACTGTGAGGGAATGCTCAATGTTCACTGTTCCTCTGGAAGGAGTGGATTCAATGTTCATTATTCCTTTGAAAGGACCTCGGGGGGAAGGCTTGTTATTGAGATAATGATCAATGTTCGTTGTTCCTCCAAAAGGAATGGGGAAGGCTTATTAATAAATGAAGAATCTAGTGATTGGCAAGAGTATCTAAAGAGAGTGGGGGCATCCACAGGCGACTATAGTGTTGTCCTCATCCATGAATCAAGTATTTTCTTTGTTCTCTGTCATGACTCCTTTTTTTTTAGCAGCCTAATATTCTCTAATACCTTGTGATTTGCAATGACTATTCTTAGAGTTGCAATTGTAACGTTACATGTGCAATCTCCATGGCCTTACAAGTAATGAGATCAAGAGAAACATAATGTTAGTGCATAGTAAGAACTCATATTAGTACAACTATTCAAAAAGTTGCAACATATACTAACTACTTTACATTACTAATCAGTTTTGCTTATGCAAGATAGCAATACTACTAATATTTTTTACATAGATATGGGTGCATACGCACATGCACACACACACACACACACACACACACAGAAAAAGGTATGCAAACCAATAGAAAGACTCAGGGTGAGGGAGTACATACGTATAGACTACCAGAGAGAGAGAGAGAGAGAGAGAGAGAGAGAGAGAGAGAGAGAGAGAGAGAACCTCCAAAGAGAGAAGGCAGGTCCACATAATAGTTACAAGAGTGTGGGACGTTCTAAATTTTTTTTACAAGAGAGTGGGATGTTCTAATTCTGTTTTTGATATTTAGCTTCCACCTTACTATCAATAATTTTAAGCACCTAAAAGACCAATGTCAGGGATACTATTTTGAGACCAATGTAAGGGATTTTGAAGAGTAAAACATCATTGGTATTATTCATACAAGGAAGGTTCACCCAATGCATGGAGGGATTTAGAAGAAGAGTCAAGCATCATTGCTAGAACTACTTCTGTGAATGTGTGTCATGTTGCCACATATCCCACATGTTGTGAATGTGTGTCAAACATTGCTAGAACTACTTCTGTGAATGTGTGTTGGACATGTTGCCACATGTCATGTGCCACATGTCATGAAAGAAGGACTAGATAGTAAAGATGAATTTTCTTACCTAGAAGGTTCAACCAATGCAATGGAGGGTTTTTAGCAGAAGAGTCAAACAACACTGCTAGAACTACTTCTGTTATTGTGTGCCAAACATGTTGCCACATCCTAGAAGATGAATATATCTACATCTAAATATCATGATTACTAGAAATTAAGGAATACGGAGTCTAAACATCATGATTGGAATTGGAAAATGAACATATGGATCACGATTATTGTAACTCAAGATTCTAAGTACTAGATGCATATTCTGGAAAAATTTGATGTGCTTCAAAAGAAGTACGAAAAAATCTAAGACATGAGTTTGATAAGAGAATTGATAGTGCAATGCATGCTTAGAGTTGAGCTTTTTTGAGTCTATAGATGCATGCTTTTTCGAGTCTATAGGTGCATCAAGTGACATACAGGAGTCACCTCAATCAAATGAAGAAAGGCCAACTTCATCAAGGAATCCCAATGGATATTGAGAAATGGAAGCCAAAGAAGGCCATAGCACTAAGTGTACTCTTTAGTTAGTCTAATTTTCATGAAGAGTATTGACTCCACAAAAAAGAACTCAAGAGATGTGATTTTCCTATCAGATTTATATTAATTAATGAAGGAATGAGACAACAAGGTAACAAAAGAGACTTGAGAGATCTTGTTTTTCTTAATGAAGGAGTGATACAAGAGGGTGACAAAACAAAGAGTTTTCACTTATCTCCCCACTATCCTTGCTAGCTCCTCTCAAGCATCATTTGGTGGTCTAAAGAGCACACCACATGCTAACCCCTCAACCCAATCCTTCCAATGCTAACTTCACACTATGCAGGTGATCCAGCTTGGTTTCAGATGGCCCTTTGTTATGGCTTCACAATCAAGACCCCAGAATTTTTTCTCGTGGCCCTTCATTATGGAACCCTATAATTTTTTCAAGCATAAATGCACGTGTTCTCATTCTAGTCTCTCCCAGAAACACATTAATACGAGAAGAAAAACATGGCATGAAGAACTTATTACCAATATGTTGTAATGCATGCAACCCTCCCTTCCTTCAAAGAGCTCCATATCATTTGTTGTCATGCCAACTCTTACATATTGTCCACACTAGGTAGTAGCCACACACACTCCTCTCTTCCATCAAAGAGCTCCACATTGTCCATTCTCATGCCGGCTAAGTTATCATCCACTAGAAGGTTGCCACAAACACTCCTCTCTCTCACTTCTATGGTAGCTACATAAGCACAAGGATAAAGTAGAGAATAGAGTAGCAAGATCGAGACTCAATTTCCACACAATGGAAGAGTGTGTTGTGTTATGAGATAAAACTGACTTATATACAAGATTGTACAATTTCACACACAAAATATGGACGACTAGGTGCCGAGGGCTCTCATAAGTGGCCACAATACTTAATCTCATAATACATTTATGAAGAAGTACATCCACAAGGGATTCAACTAAGCTTGCTACCACATGCTCTCGAAGTAGGAATGATAATAAGAGTTCCATCAGCAGACCATGATGAGTGCCCATCCATGTTTATAGATTTGGCCACTACTGTTGCTTCATAGCTTGATTATGTACATCTTTTTGTGTGTCCTCTTTTCTCATTGATGTAGAATATTAGTGGAGATAGTTGTTAATTACCTTCCCCCCTTTCATGGTGGCTGATTAGAGGAATTTATTATAGAGAGAATTAAGAAGCTTATTGTTTCTACTCTTGACACTGTGAGGGAATGCTCAATGTTCACTGTTCCTCTGGAAGGAGTGGATTCAATGTTCATTATTCCTTTGAAAGGACCTCGGGGGGAAGGCTTGTTATTGAGATAATGATCAATGTTCGTTGTTCCTCCAAAAGGAATGGGGAAGGCTTATTAATAAATGAAGAATCTAGTGATTGGCAAGAGTATCTAAAGAGAGTGGGGGCGTCCACAGGCGACTATAGTGTTGTCCTCATCCATGAATCAAGTATTTTCTTTGTTCTCTGTCATGACTCCTTTTTTTTTAGCAGCCTAATATTCTCTAATACCTTGTGATTTGCAATGACTATTCTTAGAGTTGCAATTGTAACGTTACATGTGCAATCTCCATGGCCTTACAAGTAATGAGATCAAGAGAAACATAATGTTAGTGCATAGTAAGAACTCATATTAGTACAACTATTCAAAAAGTTGCAACATACTGACTACTTTACATTACTAATCAGTTTTGCTTATGCAAGATAGCAATACTACTAATATTTTTTACATAGATATGGGTGCATATGCACGTGCACACACACACACACACACACACACAGAAAAAGGTATGCAAACCAATAGAAAGACTCAGGGAGAGGGAGTACATACGTATAGACTACCAGAGAGAGACGGAGAGAGAGAGAGAGAGAGAGAGAGAGAGAGAGAGAGAGAGAGAGAGAGAGAACCTCCAAAGAGAGAAGGTAGGTAGGTCCACATAATAGTTACAAGAGAGTGGGACGTTCTAAATTTTTTTTACAAGAGAGTGGGATGTTCTAATTCTGTTTTTGATATTTAGCTTCCACCTTACTATCAATAATTTTAAGCACCTAAAAGACCAATGTCAAGGATACTATTTTGAGACCAATGTCAGGGATTTTGAAGAGTAAAACATCATTGGTATTATTCATACAAGGAAGGTTCACCCAATGCATGGAGGGATTTAGAAGAAGAGTCAAGCATCATTGCTAGAACTACTTCTGTGAATGTGTGTCATGTTGCCACATATCCCACATGTTGTGAATGTGTGTCAAACATTGCTAGAACTACTTCTGTGAATGTGTGTTGGACATGTTGCCACATGTCATGTGCCACATGTCATGAAAGAAGGACTAGATAGTAAAGATGAATTTTCTTACCTAGAAGGTTCAACCAATGCAATGGAGGGTTTTTAGCAGAAGAGTCAAACAACACTGCTAGAACTACTTCTGTTATTGTGTGCCAAACATGTTGCCACATCCTAGAAGATGAATATATCTACATCTAAATATCATGATTACTAGAAATTAAGGAATACGGAGTCTAAACATCATGATTGGAATTGGAAAATGAACATATGGATCACGATTATTGTAACTCAAGATTCTAAGTACTAGATGCATATTCTGGAAAAATTTGATGTGCTTCAAAAGAAGTACGAAAAAATCTAAGACATGAGTTTGATAAGAGAATTGATAGTGCAATGCATGCTTAGAGTTGAGCTTTTTTGAGTCTATAGATGCATGCTTTTTCGAGTCTATAGGTGCATCAAGTGACATACAGGAGTCACCTCAATCAAATGAAGAAAGGCCAACTTCATCAAGGAATCCCAATGGATATTGAGAAATGGAAGCCAAAGAAGGCCATAGCACCAAGTGTACTCTTTAGTTAGTCTAATTTTCATGAAGAGTATTGACTCCACAAAAAAGAACTCAAGAGATGTGATTTTCCTATCAGATTTATATTAATTAATGAAGGAATGAGACAACAAGGTAACAAAAGAGACTTGAGAGATCTTGTTTTTCTTAATGAAGGAGTGATACAAGAGGGTGACAAAACAAAGAGTTTTCACTTATCTCCCCACTATCCTTGCTAGCTCCTCTCAAGCATCATTTGGTGGTCTAAAGAGCACACCACATGCTAACCCCTCAACCCAATCCTTCCAATGCTAACTTCACACTATGCAGGTGATCCAGCTTGGTTTCAGATGGCCCTTTGTTATGGCTTCACAATCAAGACCCCAGAATTTTTTCTCGTGGCCCTTCATTATGGAACCCTATAATTTTTTCAAGCATAAATGCACGTGTTCTCATTCTAGTCTCTCCCAGAAACACATTAATACGAGAAGAAAAACATGGCATGAAGAACTTATTACCAATATGTTGTAATGCATGCAACCCTCCCTTCCTTCAAAGAGCTCCATATCATTTGTTGTCATGCCAACTCTTACATATTGTCCACACTAGGTAGTAGCCACACACACTCCTCTCTTCCATCAAAGAGCTCCACATTGTCCATTCTCATGCCGGCTAAGTTATCATCCACTAGAAGGTTGCCACAAACACTCCTCTCTCTCACTTCTATGGTAGCTACATAAGCACAAGGATAAAGTAGAGAATAGAGTAGCAAGATCGAGACTCAATTTCCACACAATGGAAGAGTGTGTTGTGTTATGAGATAAAACTGACTTATATACAAGATTGTACAATTTCACACACAAAATATGGACGACTAGGTGCCGAGGGCTCTCATAAGTGGCCACAATACTTAATCTCATAATACATTTATGAAGAAGTACATCCACAAGGGATTCAACTAAGCTTGCTACCACATGGTCTCGAAGTAGGAATGATAATAAGAGTTTCATCAGCAGACCATGATGAGTGCCCATCCATGTTTATAGATTTGGCCACTACTGTTGCTTCATAGCTTGATTATGTACATCTTTTTGTGTGTCCTCTTTTCTCATTGATGTAGAATATTAGTGGAGATAGTTGTTAATTACCTTCCCCCCTTTCATGGTGGCTGATTAGAGGAATTTATTATAGAGAGAATTAAGAAGCTTATTGTTTCTACTCTTGACACTGTGAGGGAATGCTCAATGTTCACTGTTCCTCTGGAAGGAGTGGATTCAATGTTCATTATTCCTTTGAAAGGACCTCGGGGGGAAGGCTTGTTATTGAGATAATGATCAATGTTCGTTGTTCCTCCAAAAGGAATGGGGAAGGCTTATTAATAAATGAAGAATCTAGTGATTGGCAAGAGTATCTAAAGAGAGTGGGGGCATCCACAGGCGACTATAGTGTTGTCCTCATCCATGAATCAAGTATTTTCTTTGTTCTCTGTCATGACTCCTTTTTTTTTAGCAGCCTAATATTCTCTAATACCTTGTGATTTGCAATGACTATTCTTAGAGTTGCAATTGTAACGTTACATGTGCAATCTCCATGGCCTTACAAGTAATGAGATCAAGAGAAACATAATGTTAGTGCATAGTAAGAACTCATATTAGTACAACTATTCAAAAAGTTGCAACATATACTAACTACTTTACATTACTAATCAGTTTTGCTTATGCAAGATAGCAATACTACTAATATTTTTTACATAGATATGGGTGCATACGCACATGCACACACACACACACACACACACACACACACAGAAAAAGGTATGCAAACCAATAGAAAGACTCAGGGTGAGGGAGTACATACGTATAGACTACCAGAGAGAGAGAGAGAGAGAGAGAGAGAGAGAGAGAGAGAGAGAGAGAGAGAGAGAGAGAACCTCCAAAGAGAGAAGGCAGGTCCACATAATAGTTACAAGAGAGTGGGACGTTCTAAATTTTTTTTACAAGAGAGTGGGATGTTCTAATTCTGTTTTTGATATTTAGCTTCCACCTTACTATCAATAATTTTAAGCACCTAAAAGACCAATGTCAGGGATACTATTTTGAGACCAATGTAAGGGATTTTGAAGAGTAAAACATCATTGGTATTATTCATACAAGGAAGGTTCACCCAATGCATGGAGGGATTTAGAAGAAGAGTCAAGCATCATTGCTAGAACTACTTCTGTGAATGTGTGTCATGTTGCCACATATCCCACATGTTGTGAATGTGTGTCAAACATTGCTAGAACTACTTCTGTGAATGTGTGTTGGACATGTTGCCACATGTCATGTGCCACATGTCATGAAAGAAGGACTAGATAGTAAAGATGAATTTTCTTACCTAGAAGGTTCAACCAATGCAATGGAGGGTTTTTAGCAGAAGAGTCAAACAACACTGCTAGAACTACTTCTGTTATTGTGTGCCAAACATGTTGCCACATCCTAGAAGATGAATATATCTACATCTAAATATCATGATTACTAGAAATTAAGGAATACGGAGTCTAAACATCATGATTGGAATTGGAAAATGAACATATGGATCACGATTATTGTAACTCAAGATTCTAAGTACTAGATGCATATTCTGGAAAAATTTGATGTGCTTCAAAAGAAGTACGAAAAAATCTAAGACATGAGTTTGATAAGAGAATTGATAGTGCAATGCATGCTTAGAGTTGAGCTTTTTTGAGTCTATAGATGCATGCTTTTTCGAGTCTATAGGTGCATCAAGTGACATACAGGAGTCACCTCAATCAAATGAAGAAAGGCCAACTTCATCAAGGAATCCCAATGGATATTGAGAAATGGAAGCCAAAGAAGGCCATAGCACTAAGTGTACTCTTTAGTTAGTCTAATTTTCATGAAGAGTATTGACTCCACAAAAAAGAACTCAAGAGATGTGATTTTCCTATCAGATTTATATTAATTAATGAAGGAATGAGACAACAAGGTAACAAAAGAGACTTGAGAGATCTTGTTTTTCTTAATGAAGGAGTGATACAAGAGGGTGACAAAACAAAGAGTTTTCACTTATCTCCCCACTATCCTTGCTAGCTCCTCTCAAGCATCATTTGGTGGTCTAAAGAGCACACCACATGCTAACCCCTCAACCCAATCCTTCCAATGCTAACTTCACACTATGCAGGTGATCCAGCTTGGTTTCAGATGGCCCTTTGTTATGGCTTCACAATCAAGACCCCAGAATTTTTTCTCGTGGCCCTTCATTATGGAACCCTATAATTTTTTCAAGCATAAATGCACGTGTTCTCATTCTAGTCTCTCCCAGAAACACATTAATACGAGAAGAAAAACATGGCATGAAGAACTTATTACCAATATGTTGTAATGCATGCAACCCTCCCTTCCTTCAAAGAGCTCCATATCATTTGTTGTCATGCCAACTCTTACATATTGTCCACACTAGGTAGTAGCCACACACACTCCTCTCTTCCATCAAAGAGCTCCACATTGTCCATTCTCATGCCGGCTAAGTTATCATCCACTAGAAGGTTGCCACAAACACTCCTCTCTCTCACTTCTATGGTAGCTACATAAGCACAAGGATAAAGTAGAGAATAGAGTAGCAAGATCGAGACTCAATTTCCACACAATGGAAGAGTGTGTTGTGTTATGAGATAAAACTGACTTATATACAAGATTGTACAATTTCACACACAAAATATGGACGACTAGGTGCCGAGGGCTCTCATAAGTGGCCACAATACTTAATCTCATAATACATTTATGAAGAAGTACATCCACAAGGGATTCAACTAAGCTTGCTACCACATGGTCTCGAAGTAGGAATGATAATAAGAGTTCCATCAGCAGACCATGATGAGTGCCCATCCATGTTTATAGATTTGGCCACTACTGTTGCTTCATAGCTTGATTATGTACATCTTTTTGTGTGTCCTCTTTTCTCATTGATGTAGAATATTAGTGGAGATAGTTGTTAATTACCTTCCCCCCTTTCATGGTGGCTGATTAGAGGAATTTATTATAGAGAGAATTAAGAAGCTTATTGTTTCTACTCTTGACACTGTGAGGGAATGCTCAATGTTCACTGTTCCTCTGGAAGGAGTGGATTCAATGTTCATTATTCCTTTGAAAGGACCTCGGGGGGAAGGCTTGTTATTGAGATAATGATCAATGTTCGTTGTTCCTCCAAAAGGAATGGGGAAGGCTTATTAATAAATGAAGAATCTAGTGATTGGCAAGAGTATCTAAAGAGAGTGGGGGCGTCCACAGGCGACTATAGTGTTGTCCTCATCCATGAATCAAGTATTTTCTTTGTTCTCTGTCATGACTCCTTTTTTTTTAGCAGCCTAATATTCTCTAATACCTTGTGATTTGCAATGACTATTCTTAGAGTTGCAATTGTAACGTTACATGTGCAATCTCCATGGCCTTACAAGTAATGAGATCAAGAGAAACATAATGTTAGTGCATAGTAAGAACTCATATTAGTACAACTATTCAAAAAGTTGCAACATATTGACTACTTTACATTACTAATCAGTTTTGCTTATGCAAGATAGCAATACTACTAATATTTTTTACATGGATATGGGTGCATATGCACGTGCACACACACACACACACACACACACACACAGAAAAAGGTATGCAAACCAATAGAAAGACTCAGGGAGAGGGAGTACATACGTATAGACTACCAGAGAGAGACGGAGAGAGAGAGAGAGAGAGAGAGAGAGAGAGAGAGAGAGAGAGAGAGAACCTCCAAAGAGAGAAGGCAGGTAGGTCCACATAATAGTTACAAGAGAGTGGGACGTTCTAAATTTTTTTTACAAGAGAGTGGGATGTTCTAATTCTGTTTTTGATATTTAGCTTCCACCTTACTATCAATAATTTTAAGCACCTAAAAGACCAATGTCAGGGATACTATTTTGAGACCAATGTCAGGGATTTTGAAGAGTAAAACATCATTGGTATTATTGATACAAGGAAGGTTCACCCAATGCATGGAGGGATTTAGAAGAAGAGTCAAGCATCATTGCTAGAACTACTTCTGTGAATGTGTGTCATGTTGCCACATATCCCACATGTTGTGAATGTGTGTCAAACATTGCTAGAACTACTTCTGTGAATGTGTGTTGGACATGTTGCCACATGTCATGTGCCACATGTCATGAAAGAAGGACTAGATAGTAAAGATGAATTTTCTTACCTAGAAGGTTCAACCAATGCAATGGAGGGTTTTTAGCAGAAGAGTCAAACAACACTGCTAGAACTACTTCTGTTATTGTGTGCCAAACATGTTGCCACATCCTAGAAGATGAATATATCTACATCTAAATATCATGATTACTAGAAATTAAGGAATACGGAGTCTAAACATCATGATTGGAATTGGAAAATGAACATATGGATCACGATTATTGTAACTCAAGATTCTAAGTACTAGATGCATATTCTGGAAAAATTTGATGTGCTTCAAAAGAAGTACGAAAAAATCTAAGACATGAGTTTGATAAGAGAATTGATAGTGCAATGCATGCTTAGAGTTGAGCTTTTTTGAGTCTATAGATGCATGCTTTTTCGAGTCTATAGGTGCATCAAGTGACATACAGGAGTCACCTCAATCAAATGAAGAAAGGCCAACTTCATCAAGGAATCCCAATGGATATTGAGAAATGGAAGCCAAAGAAGGCCATAGCACCAAGTGTACTCTTTAGTTAGTCTAATTTTCATGAAGAGTATTGACTCCACAAAAAAGAACTCAAGAGATGTGATTTTCCTATCAGATTTATATTAATTAATGAAGGAATGAGACAACAAGGTAACAAAAGAGACTTGAGAGATCTTGTTTTTCTTAATGAAGGAGTGATACAAGAGGGTGACAAAACAAAGAGTTTTCACTTATCTCCCCACTATCCTTGCTAGCTCCTCTCAAGCATCATTTGGTGGTCTAAAGAGCACACCACATGCTAACCCCTCAACCCAATCCTTCCAATGCTAACTTCACACTATGCAGGTGATCCAGCTTGGTTTCAGATGGCCCTTTGTTATGGCTTCACAATCAAGACCCCAGAATTTTTTCTCGTGGCCCTTCATTATGGAACCCTATAATTTTTTCAAGCATAAATGCACGTGTTCTCATTCTAGTCTCTCCCAGAAACACATTAATACGAGAAGAAAAACATGGCATGAAGAACTTATTACCAATATGTTGTAATGCATGCAACCCTCCCTTCCTTCAAAGAGCTCCATATCATTTGTTGTCATGCCAACTCTTACATATTGTCCACACTAGGTAGTAGCCACACACACTCCTCTCTTCCATCAAAGAGCTCCACATTGTCCATTCTCATGCCGGCTAAGTTATCATCCACTAGAAGGTTGCCACAAACACTCCTCTCTCTCACTTCTATGGTAGCTACATAAGCACAAGGATAAAGTAGAGAATAGAGTAGCAAGATCGAGACTCAATTTCCACACAATGGAAGAGTGTGTTGTGTTATGAGATAAAACTGACTTATATACAAGATTGTACAATTTCACACACAAAATATGGACGACTAGGTGCCGAGGGCTCTCATAAGTGGCCACAATACTTAATCTCATAATACATTTATGAAGAAGTACATCCACAAGGGATTCAACTAAGCTTGCTACCACATGGTCTCGAAGTAGGAATGATAATAAGAGTTCCATCAGCAGACCATGATGAGTGCCCATCCATGTTTATAGATTTGGCCACTACTGTTGCTTCATAGCTTGATTATGTACATCTTTTTGTGTGTCCTCTTTTCTCATTGATGTAGAATATTAGTGGAGATAGTTGTTAATTACCTTCCCCCCTTTCATGGTGGCTGATTAGAGGAATTTATTATAGAGAGAATTAAGAAGCTTATTGTTTCTACTCTTGACACTGTGAGGGAATGCTCAATGTTCACTGTTCCTCTGGAAGGAGTGGATTCAATGTTCATTATTCCTTTGAAAGGACCTCGGGGGGAAGGCTTGTTATTGAGATAATGATCAATGTTCGTTGTTCCTCCAAAAGGAATGGGGAAGGCTTATTAATAAATGAAGAATCTAGTGATTGGCAAGAGTATCTAAAGAGAGTGGGGGCGTCCACAGGCGACTATAGTGTTGTCCTCATCCATGAATCAAGTATTTTCTTTGTTCTCTGTCATGACTCCTTTTTTTTTAGCAGCCTAATATTCTCTAATACCTTGTGATTTGCAATGACTATTCTTAGAGTTGCAATTGTAACGTTACATGTGCAATCTCCATGGCCTTACAAGTAATGAGATCAAGAGAAACATAATGTTAGTGCATAGTAAGAACTCATATTAGTACAACTATTCAAAAAGTTGCAACATATTGACTACTTTACATTACTAATCAGTTTTGCTTATGCAAGATAGCAATACTACTAATATTTTTTACATGGATATGGGTGCATATGCACGTGCACACACACACACACACACACACACACACAGAAAAAGGTATGCAAACCAATAGAAAGACTCAGGGAGAGGGAGTACATACGTATAGACTACCAGAGAGAGACGGAGAGAGAGAGAGAGAGAGAGAGAGAGAGAGAGAGAGAGAGAGAGAGAACCTCCAAAGAGAGAAGGCAGGTAGGTCCACATAATAGTTACAAGAGAGTGGGACGTTCTAAATTTTTTTTACAAGAGAGTGGGATGTTCTAATTCTGTTTTTGATATTTAGCTTCCACCTTACTATCAATAATTTTAAGCACCTAAAAGACCAATGTCAGGGATACTATTTTGAGACCAATGTCAGGGATTTTGAAGAGTAAAACATCATTGGTATTATTGATACAAGGAAGGTTCACCCAATGCATGGAGGGATTTAGAAGAAGAGTCAAGCATCATTGCTAGAACTACTTCTGTGAATGTGTGTCATGTTGCCACATATCCCACATGTTGTGAATGTGTGTCAAACATTGCTAGAACTACTTCTGTGAATGTGTGTTGGACATGTTGCCACATGTCATGTGCCACATGTCATGAAAGAAGGACTAGATAGTAAAGATGAATTTTCTTACCTAGAAGGTTCAACCAATGCAATGGAGGGTTTTTAGCAGAAGAGTCAAACAACACTGCTAGAACTACTTCTGTTATTGTGTGCCAAACATGTTGCCACATCCTAGAAGATGAATATATCTACATCTAAATATCATGATTACTAGAAATTAAGGAATACGGAGTCTAAACATCATGATTGGAATTGGAAAATGAACATATGGATCACGATTATTGTAACTCAAGATTCTAAGTACTAGATGCATATTCTGGAAAAATTTGATGTGCTTCAAAAGAAGTACGAAAAAATCTAAGACATGAGTTTGATAAGAGAATTGATAGTGCAATGCATGCTTAGAGTTGAGCTTTTTTGAGTCTATAGATGCATGCTTTTTCGAGTCTATAGGTGCATCAAGTGACATACAGGAGTCACCTCAATCAAATGAAGAAAGGCCAACTTCATCAAGGAATCCCAATGGATATTGAGAAATGGAAGCCAAAGAAGGCCATAGCACCAAGTGTACTCTTTAGTTAGTCTAATTTTCATGAAGAGTATTGACTCCACAAAAAAGAACTCAAGAGATGTGATTTTCCTATCAGATTTATATTAATTAATGAAGGAATGAGACAACAAGGTAACAAAAGAGACTTGAGAGATCTTGTTTTTCTTAATGAAGGAGTGATACAAGAGGGTGACAAAACAAAGAGTTTTCACTTATCTCCCCACTATCCTTGCTAGCTCCTCTCAAGCATCATTTGGTGGTCTAAAGAGCACACCACATGCTAACCCCTCAACCCAATCCTTCCAATGCTAACTTCACACTATGCAGGTGATCCAGCTTGGTTTCAGATGGCCCTTTGTTATGGCTTCACAATCAAGACCCCAGAATTTTTTCTCGTGGCCCTTCATTATGGAACCCTATAATTTTTTCAAGCATAAATGCACGTGTTCTCATTCTAGTCTCTCCCAGAAACACATTAATACGAGAAGAAAAACATGGCATGAAGAACTTATTACCAATATGTTGTAATGCATGCAACCCTCCCTTCCTTCAAAGAGCTCCATATCATTTGTTGTCATGCCAACTCTTACATATTGTCCACACTAGGTAGTAGCCACACACACTCCTCTCTTCCATCAAAGAGCTCCACATTGTCCATTCTCATGCCGGCTAAGTTATCATCCACTAGAAGGTTGCCACAAACACTCCTCTCTCTCACTTCTATGGTAGCTACATAAGCACAAGGATAAAGTAGAGAATAGAGTAGCAAGATCGAGACTCAATTTCCACACAATGGAAGAGTGTGTTGTGTTATGAGATAAAACTGACTTATATACAAGATTGTACAATTTCACACACAAAATATGGACGACTAGGTGCCGAGGGCTCTCATAAGTGGCCACAATACTTAATCTCATAATACATTTATGAAGAAGTACATCCACAAGGGATTCAACTAAGCTTGCTACCACATGGTCTCGAAGTAGGAATGATAATAAGAGTTTCATCAGCAGACCATGATGAGTGCCCATCCATGTTTATAGATTTGGCCACTACTGTTGCTTCATAGCTTGATTATGTACATCTTTTTGTGTGTCCTCTTTTCTCATTGATGTAGAATATTAGTGGAGATAGTTGTTAATTACCTTCCCCCCTTTCATGGTGGCTGATTAGAGGAATTTATTATAGAGAGAATTAAGAAGCTTATTGTTTCTACTCTTGACACTGTGAGGGAATGCTCAATGTTCACTGTTCCTCTGGAAGGAGTGGATTCAATGTTCATTATTCCTTTGAAAGGACCTCGGGGGGAAGGCTTGTTATTGAGATAATGATCAATGTTCGTTGTTCCTCCAAAAGGAATGGGGAAGGCTTATTAATAAATGAAGAATCTAGTGATTGGCAAGAGTATCTAAAGAGAGTGGGGGCATCCACAGGCGACTATAGTGTTGTCCTCATCCATGAATCAAGTATTTTCTTTGTTCTCTGTCATGACTCCTTTTTTTTTAGCAGCCTAATATTCTCTAATACCTTGTGATTTGCAATGACTATTCTTAGAGTTGCAATTGTAACGTTACATGTGCAATCTCCATGGCCTTACAAGTAATGAGATCAAGAGAAACATAATGTTAGTGCATAGTAAGAACTCATATTAGTACAACTATTCAAAAAGTTGCAACATATACTAACTACTTTACATTACTAATCAGTTTTGCTTATGCAAGATAGCAATATTGTCCACACTAGGTAGTAGCCACACACACTCCTCTCTTCCATCAAAGAGCTCCACATTGTCCATTCTCATGCCGGCTAAGTTATCATCCACTAGAAGGTTGCCACAAACACTCCTCTCTCTCACTTCTATGGTAGCTACATAAGCACAAGGATAAAGTAGAGAATAGAGTAGCAAGATCGAGACTCAATTTCCACACAATGGAAGAGTGTGTTGTGTTATGAGATAAAACTGACTTATATACAAGATTGTACAATTTCACACACAAAATATGGACGACTAGGTGCCGAGGGCTCTCATAAGTGGCCACAATACTTAATCTCATAATACATTTATGAAGAAGTACATCCACAAGGGATTCAACTAAGCTTGCTACCACATGGTCTCGAAGTAGGAATGATAATAAGAGTTTCATCAGCAGACCATGATGAGTGCCCATCCATGTTTATAGATTTGGCCACTACTGTTGCTTCATAGCTTGATTATGTACATCTTTTTGTGTGTCCTCTTTTCTCATTGATGTAGAATATTAGTGGAGATAGTTGTTAATTACCTTCCCCCCTTTCATGGTGGCTGATTAGAGGAATTTATTATAGAGAGAATTAAGAAGCTTATTGTTTCTACTCTTGACACTGTGAGGGAATGCTCAATGTTCACTGTTCCTCTGGAAGGAGTGGATTCAATGTTCATTATTCCTTTGAAAGGACCTCGGGGGGAAGGCTTGTTATTGAGATAATGATCAATGTTCGTTGTTCCTCCAAAAGGAATGGGGAAGGCTTATTAATAAATGAAGAATCTAGTGATTGGCAAGAGTATCTAAAGAGAGTGGGGGCATCCACAGGCGACTATAGTGTTGTCCTCATCCATGAATCAAGTATTTTCTTTGTTCTCTGTCATGACTCCTTTTTTTTTAGCAGCCTAATATTCTCTAATACCTTGTGATTTGCAATGACTATTCTTAGAGTTGCAATTGTAACGTTACATGTGCAATCTCCATGGCCTTACAAGTAATGAGATCAAGAGAAACATAATGTTAGTGCATAGTAAGAACTCATATTAGTACAACTATTCAAAAAGTTGCAACATATACTAACTACTTTACATTACTAATCAGTTTTGCTTATGCAAGATAGCAATACTACTAATATTTTTTACATAGATATGGGTGCATACGCACATGCACACACACACACACACACACACACACACAGAAAAAGGTATGCAAACCAATAGAAAGACTCAGGGTGAGGGAGTACATACGTATAGACTACCAGAGAGAGAGAGAGAGAGAGAGAGAGAGAGAGAGAGAGAGAGAGAGAGAGAGAGAACCTCCAAAGAGAGAAGGCAGGTCCACATAATAGTTACAAGAGAGTGGGACGTTCTAAATTTTTTTTACAAGAGAGTGGGATGTTCTAATTCTGTTTTTGATATTTAGCTTCCACCTTACTATCAATAATTTTAAGCACCTAAAAGACCAATGTCAGGGATACTATTTTGAGACCAATGTAAGGGATTTTGAAGAGTAAAACATCATTGGTATTATTCATACAAGGAAGGTTCACCCAATGCATGGAGGGATTTAGAAGAAGAGTCAAGCATCATTGCTAGAACTACTTCTGTGAATGTGTGTCATGTTGCCACATATCCCACATGTTGTGAATGTGTGTCAAACATTGCTAGAACTACTTCTGTGAATGTGTGTTGGACATGTTGCCACATGTCATGTGCCACATGTCATGAAAGAAGGACTAGATAGTAAAGATGAATTTTCTTACCTAGAAGGTTCAACCAATGCAATGGAGGGTTTTTAGCAGAAGAGTCAAACAACACTGCTAGAACTACTTCTGTTATTGTGTGCCAAACATGTTGCCACATCCTAGAAGATGAATATATCTACATCTAAATATCATGATTACTAGAAATTAAGGAATACGGAGTCTAAACATCATGATTGGAATTGGAAAATGAACATATGGATCACGATTATTGTAACTCAAGATTCTAAGTACTAGATGCATATTCTGGAAAAATTTGATGTGCTTCAAAAGAAGTACGAAAAAATCTAAGACATGAGTTTGATAAGAGAATTGATAGTGCAATGCATGCTTAGAGTTGAGCTTTTTTGAGTCTATAGATGCATGCTTTTTCGAGTCTATAGGTGCATCAAGTGACATACAGGAGTCACCTCAATCAAATGAAGAAAGGCCAACTTCATCAAGGAATCCCAATGGATATTGAGAAATGGAAGCCAAAGAAGGCCATAGCACTAAGTGTACTCTTTAGTTAGTCTAATTTTCATGAAGAGTATTGACTCCACAAAAAAGAACTCAAGAGATGTGATTTTCCTATCAGATTTATATTAATTAATGAAGGAATGAGACAACAAGGTAACAAAAGAGACTTGAGAGATCTTGTTTTTCTTAATGAAGGAGTGATACAAGAGGGTGACAAAACAAAGAGTTTTCACTTATCTCCCCACTATCCTTGCTAGCTCCTCTCAAGCATCATTTGGTGGTCTAAAGAGCACACCACATGCTAACCCCTCAACCCAATCCTTCCAATGCTAACTTCACACTATGCAGGTGATCCAGCTTGGTTTCAGATGGCCCTTTGTTATGGCTTCACAATCAAGACCCCAGAATTTTTTCTCGTGGCCCTTCATTATGGAACCCTATAATTTTTTCAAGCATAAATGCACGTGTTCTCATTCTAGTCTCTCCCAGAAACACATTAATACGAGAAGAAAAACATGGCATGAAGAACTTATTACCAATATGTTGTAATGCATGCAACCCTCCCTTCCTTCAAAGAGCTCCATATCATTTGTTGTCATGCCAACTCTTACATATTGTCCACACTAGGTAGTAGCCACACACACTCCTCTCTTCCATCAAAGAGCTCCACATTGTCCATTCTCATGCCGGCTAAGTTATCATCCACTAGAAGGTTGCCACAAACACTCCTCTCTCTCACTTCTATGGTAGCTACATAAGCACAAGGATAAAGTAGAGAATAGAGTAGCAAGATCGAGACTCAATTTCCACACAATGGAAGAGTGTGTTGTGTTATGAGATAAAACTGACTTATATACAAGATTGTACAATTTCACACACAAAATATGGACGACTAGGTGCCGAGGGCTCTCATAAGTGGCCACAATACTTAATCTCATAATACATTTATGAAGAAGTACATCCACAAGGGATTCAACTAAGCTTGCTACCACATGGTCTCGAAGTAGGAATGATAATAAGAGTTCCATCAGCAGACCATGATGAGTGCCCATCCATGTTTATAGATTTGGCCACTACTGTTGCTTCATAGCTTGATTATGTACATCTTTTTGTGTGTCCTCTTTTCTCATTGATGTAGAATATTAGTGGAGATAGTTGTTAATTACCTTCCCCCCTTTCATGGTGGCTGATTAGAGGAATTTATTATAGAGAGAATTAAGAAGCTTATTGTTTCTACTCTTGACACTGTGAGGGAATGCTCAATGTTCACTGTTCCTCTGGAAGGAGTGGATTCAATGTTCATTATTCCTTTGAAAGGACCTCGGGGGGAAGGCTTGTTATTGAGATAATGATCAATGTTCGTTGTTCCTCCAAAAGGAATGGGGAAGGCTTATTAATAAATGAAGAATCTAGTGATTGGCAAGAGTATCTAAAGAGAGTGGGGGCGTCCACAGGCGACTATAGTGTTGTCCTCATCCATGAATCAAGTATTTTCTTTGTTCTCTGTCATGACTCCTTTTTTTTTAGCAGCCTAATATTCTCTAATACCTTGTGATTTGCAATGACTATTCTTAGAGTTGCAATTGTAACGTTACATGTGCAATCTCCATGGCCTTACAAGTAATGAGATCAAGAGAAACATAATGTTAGTGCATAGTAAGAACTCATATTAGTACAACTATTCAAAAAGTTGCAACATACTGACTACTTTACATTACTAATCAGTTTTGCTTATGCAAGATAGCAATACTACTAATATTTTTTACATAGATATGGGTGCATATGCACGTGCACACACACACACACACACACACACACAGAAAAAGGTATGCAAACCAATAGAAAGACTCAGGGAGAGGGAGTACATACGTATAGACTACCAGAGAGAGACGGAGAGAGAGAGAGAGAGAGAGAGAGAGAGAGAGAGAGAGAGAGAGAGAGAGAGAGAGAACCTCCAAAGAGAGAAGGCAGGTAGGTCCACATAATAGTTACAAGAGAGTGGGACGTTCTAAATTTTTTTTACAAGAGAGTGGGATGTTCTAATTCTGTTTTTGATATTTAGCTTCCACCTTACTATCAATAATTTTAAGCACCTAAAAGACCAATGTCAGGGATACTATTTTGAGACCAATGTCAGGGATTTTGAAGAGTAAAACATCATTGGTATTATTGATACAAGGAAGGTTCACCCAATGCATGGAGGGATTTAGAAGAAGAGTCAAGCATCATTGCTAGAACTACTTCTGTGAATGTGTGTCATGTTGCCACATATCCCACATGTTGTGAATGTGTGTCAAACATTGCTAGAACTACTTCTGTGAATGTGTGTTGGACATGTTGCCACATGTCATGTGCCACATGTCATGAAAGAAGGACTAGATAGTAAAGATGAATTTTCTTACCTAGAAGGTTCAACCAATGCAATGGAGGGTTTTTAGCAGAAGAGTCAAACAACACTGCTAGAACTACTTCTGTTATTGTGTGCCAAACATGTTGCCACATCCTAGAAGATGAATATATCTACATCTAAATATCATGATTACTAGAAATTAAGGAATACGGAGTCTAAACATCATGATTGGAATTGGAAAATGAACATATGGATCACGATTATTGTAACTCAAGATTCTAAGTACTAGATGCATATTCTGGAAAAATTTGATGTGCTTCAAAAGAAGTACGAAAAAATCTAAGACATGAGTTTGATAAGAGAATTGATAGTGCAATGCATGCTTAGAGTTGAGCTTTTTTGAGTCTATAGATGCATGCTTTTTCGAGTCTATAGGTGCATCAAGTGACATACAGGAGTCACCTCAATCAAATGAAGAAAGGCCAACTTCATCAAGGAATCCCAATGGATATTGAGAAATGGAAGCCAAAGAAGGCCATAGCACCAAGTGTACTCTTTAGTTAGTCTAATTTTCATGAAGAGTATTGACTCCACAAAAAAGAACTCAAGAGATGTGATTTTCCTATCAGATTTATATTAATTAATGAAGGAATGAGACAACAAGGTAACAAAAGAGACTTGAGAGATCTTGTTTTTCTTAATGAAGGAGTGATACAAGAGGGTGACAAAACAAAGAGTTTTCACTTATCTCCCCACTATCCTTGCTAGCTCCTCTCAAGCATCATTTGGTGGTCTAAAGAGCACACCACATGCTAACCCCTCAACCCAATCCTTCCAATGCTAACTTCACACTATGCAGGTGATCCAGCTTGGTTTCAGATGGCCCTTTGTTATGGCTTCACAATCAAGACCCCAGAATTTTTTCTCGTGGCCCTTCATTATGGAACCCTATAATTTTTTCAAGCATAAATGCACGTGTTCTCATTCTAGTCTCTCCCAGAAACACATTAATACGAGAAGAAAAACATGGCATGAAGAACTTATTACCAATATGTTGTAATGCATGCAACCCTCCCTTCCTTCAAAGAGCTCCATATCATTTGTTGTCATGCCAACTCTTACATATTGTCCACACTAGGTAGTAGCCACACACACTCCTCTCTTCCATCAAAGAGCTCCACATTGTCCATTCTCATGCCGGCTAAGTTATCATCCACTAGAAGGTTGCCACAAACACTCCTCTCTCTCACTTCTATGGTAGCTACATAAGCACAAGGATAAAGTAGAGAATAGAGTAGCAAGATCGAGACTCAATTTCCACACAATGGAAGAGTGTGTTGTGTTATGAGATAAAACTGACTTATATACAAGATTGTACAATTTCACACACAAAATATGGACGACTAGGTGCCGAGGGCTCTCATAAGTGGCCACAATACTTAATCTCATAATACATTTATGAAGAAGTACATCCACAAGGGATTCAACTAAGCTTGCTACCACATGCTCTCGAAGTAGGAATGATAATAAGAGTTTCATCAGCAGACCATGATGAGTGCCCATCCATGTTTATAGATTTGGCCACTACTGTTGCTTCATAGCTTGATTATGTACATCTTTTTGTGTGTCCTCTTTTCTCATTGATGTAGAATATTAGTGGAGATAGTTGTTAATTACCTTCCCCCCTTTCATGGTGGCTGATTAGAGGAATTTATTATAGAGAGAATTAAGAAGCTTATTGTTTCTACTCTTGACACTGTGAGGGAATGCTCAATGTTCACTGTTCCTCTGGAAGGAGTGGATTCAATGTTCATTATTCCTTTGAAAGGACCTCGGGGGGAAGGCTTGTTATTGAGATAATGATCAATGTTCGTTGTTCCTCCAAAAGGAATGGGGAAGGCTTATTAATAAATGAAGAATCTAGTGATTGGCAAGAGTATCTAAAGAGAGTGGGGGCATCCACAGGCGACTATAGTGTTGTCCTCATCCATGAATCAAGTATTTTCTTTGTTCTCTGTCATGACTCCTTTTTTTTTAGCAGCCTAATATTCTCTAATACCTTGTGATTTGCAATGACTATTCTTAGAGTTGCAATTGTAACGTTACATGTGCAATCTCCATGGCCTTACAAGTAATGAGATCAAGAGAAACATAATGTTAGTGCATAGTAAGAACTCATATTAGTACAACTATTCAAAAAGTTGCAACATATACTAACTACTTTACATTACTAATCAGTTTTGCTTATGCAAGATAGCAATACTACTAATATTTTTTACATAGATATGGGTGCATACGCACATGCACACACACACACACACACACACACACACACACAGAAAAAGGTATGCAAACCAATAGAAAGACTCAGGGTGAGGGAGTACATACGTATAGACTACCAGAGAGAGAGAGAGAGAGAGAGAGAGAGAGAGAGAGAGAGAGAGAGAGAACCTCCAAAGAGAGAAGGCAGGTCCACATAATAGTTACAAGAGAGTGGGACGTTCTAAATTTTTTTTACAAGAGAGTGGGATGTTCTAATTCTGTTTTTGATATTTAGCTTCCACCTTACTATCAATAATTTTAAGCACCTAAAAGACCAATGTCAGGGATACTATTTTGAGACCAATGTAAGGGATTTTGAAGAGTAAAACATCATTGGTATTATTCATACAAGGAAGGTTCACCCAATGCATGGAGGGATTTAGAAGAAGAGTCAAGCATCATTGCTAGAACTACTTCTGTGAATGTGTGTCATGTTGCCACATATCCCACATGTTGTGAATGTGTGTCAAACATTGCTAGAACTACTTCTGTGAATGTGTGTTGGACATGTTGCCACATGTCATGTGCCACATGTCATGAAAGAAGGACTAGATAGTAAAGATGAATTTTCTTACCTAGAAGGTTCAACCAATGCAATGGAGGGTTTTTAGCAGAAGAGTCAAACAACACTGCTAGAACTACTTCTGTTATTGTGTGCCAAACATGTTGCCACATCCTAGAAGATGAATATATCTACATCTAAATATCATGATTACTAGAAATTAAGGAATACGGAGTCTAAACATCATGATTGGAATTGGAAAATGAACATATGGATCACGATTATTGTAACTCAAGATTCTAAGTACTAGATGCATATTCTGGAAAAATTTGATGTGCTTCAAAAGAAGTACGAAAAAATCTAAGACATGAGTTTGATAAGAGAATTGATAGTGCAATGCATGCTTAGAGTTGAGCTTTTTTGAGTCTATAGATGCATGCTTTTTCGAGTCTATAGGTGCATCAAGTGACATACAGGAGTCACCTCAATCAAATGAAGAAAGGCCAACTTCATCAAGGAATCCCAATGGATATTGAGAAATGGAAGCCAAAGAAGGCCATAGCACCAAGTGTACTCTTTAGTTAGTCTAATTTTCATGAAGAGTATTGACTCCACAAAAAAGAACTCAAGAGATGTGATTTTCCTATCAGATTTATATTAATTAATGAAGGAATGAGACAACAAGGTAACAAAAGAGACTTGAGAGATCTTGTTTTTCTTAATGAAGGAGTGATACAAGAGGGTGACAAAACAAAGAGTTTTCACTTATCTCCCCACTATCCTTGCTAGCTCCTCTCAAGCATCATTTGGTGGTCTAAAGAGCACACCACATGCTAACCCCTCAACCCAATCCTTCCAATGCTAACTTCACACTATGCAGGTGATCCAGCTTGGTTTCAGATGGCCCTTTGTTATGGCTTCACAATCAAGACCCCAGAATTTTTTCTCGTGGCCCTTCATTATGGAACCCTATAATTTTTTCAAGCATAAATGCACGTGTTCTCATTCTAGTCTCTCCCAGAAACACATTAATACGAGAAGAAAAACATGGCATGAAGAACTTATTACCAATATGTTGTAATGCATGCAACCCTCCCTTCCTTCAAAGAGCTCCATATCATTTGTTGTCATGCCAACTCTTACATATTGTCCACACTAGGTAGTAGCCACACACACTCCTCTCTTCCATCAAAGAGCTCCACATTGTCCATTCTCATGCCGGCTAAGTTATCATCCACTAGAAGGTTGCCACAAACACTCCTCTCTCTCACTTCTATGGTAGCTACATAAGCACAAGGATAAAGTAGAGAATAGAGTAGCAAGATCGAGACTCAATTTCCACACAATGGAAGAGTGTGTTGTGTTATGAGATAAAACTGACTTATATACAAGATTGTACAATTTCACACACAAAATATGGACGACTAGGTGCCGAGGGCTCTCATAAGTGGCCACAATACTTAATCTCATAATACATTTATGAAGAAGTACATCCACAAGGGATTCAACTAAGCTTGCTACCACATGCTCTCGAAGTAGGAATGATAATAAGAGTTTCATCAGCAGACCATGATGAGTGCCCATCCATGTTTATAGATTTGGCCACTACTGTTGCTTCATAGCTTGATTATGTACATCTTTTTGTGTGTCCTCTTTTCTCATTGATGTAGAATATTAGTGGAGATAGTTGTTAATTACCTTCCCCCCTTTCATGGTGGCTGATTAGAGGAATTTATTATAGAGAGAATTAAGAAGCTTATTGTTTCTACTCTTGACACTGTGAGGGAATGCTCAATGTTCACTGTTCCTCTGGAAGGAGTGGATTCAATGTTCATTATTCCTTTGAAAGGACCTCGGGGGGAAGGCTTGTTATTGAGATAATGATCAATGTTCGTTGTTCCTCCAAAAGGAATGGGGAAGGCTTATTAATAAATGAAGAATCTAGTGATTGGCAAGAGTATCTAAAGAGAGTGGGGGCATCCACAGGCGACTATAGTGTTGTCCTCATCCATGAATCAAGTATTTTCTTTGTTCTCTGTCATGACTCCTTTTTTTTTAGCAGCCTAATATTCTCTAATACCTTGTGATTTGCAATGACTATTCTTAGAGTTGCAATTGTAACGTTACATGTGCAATCTCCATGGCCTTACAAGTAATGAGATCAAGAGAAACATAATGTTAGTGCATAGTAAGAACTCATATTAGTACAACTATTCAAAAAGTTGCAACATATACTAACTACTTTACATTACTAATCAGTTTTGCTTATGCAAGATAGCAATACTACTAATATTTTTTACATAGATATGGGTGCATACGCACATGCACACACACACACACACACACACACACACACACAGAAAAAGGTATGCAAACCAATAGAAAGACTCAGGGTGAGGGAGTACATACGTATAGACTACCAGAGAGAGAGAGAGAGAGAGAGAGAGAGAGAGAGAGAGAGAGAGAGAGAACCTCCAAAGAGAGAAGGCAGGTCCACATAATAGTTACAAGAGAGTGGGACGTTCTAAATTTTTTTTACAAGAGAGTGGGATGTTCTAATTCTGTTTTTGATATTTAGCTTCCACCTTACTATCAATAATTTTAAGCACCTAAAAGACCAATGTCAGGGATACTATTTTGAGACCAATGTAAGGGATTTTGAAGAGTAAAACATCATTGGTATTATTCATACAAGGAAGGTTCACCCAATGCATGGAGGGATTTAGAAGAAGAGTCAAGCATCATTGCTAGAACTACTTCTGTGAATGTGTGTCATGTTGCCACATATCCCACATGTTGTGAATGTGTGTCAAACATTGCTAGAACTACTTCTGTGAATGTGTGTTGGACATGTTGCCACATGTCATGTGCCACATGTCATGAAAGAAGGACTAGATAGTAAAGATGAATTTTCTTACCTAGAAGGTTCAACCAATGCAATGGAGGGTTTTTAGCAGAAGAGTCAAACAACACTGCTAGAACTACTTCTGTTATTGTGTGCCAAACATGTTGCCACATCCTAGAAGATGAATATATCTACATCTAAATATCATGATTACTAGAAATTAAGGAATACGGAGTCTAAACATCATGATTGGAATTGGAAAATGAACATATGGATCACGATTATTGTAACTCAAGATTCTAAGTACTAGATGCATATTCTGGAAAAATTTGATGTGCTTCAAAAGAAGTACGAAAAAATCTAAGACATGAGTTTGATAAGAGAATTGATAGTGCAATGCATGCTTAGAGTTGAGCTTTTTTGAGTCTATAGATGCATGCTTTTTCGAGTCTATAGGTGCATCAAGTGACATACAAGAGTCACCTCAATCAAATGAAGAAAGGCCAACTTCATCAAGGAATCCCAATGGATATTGAGAAATGGAAGCCAAAGAAGGCCATAGCACTAAGTGTACTCTTTAGTTAGTCTAATTTTCATGAAGAGTATTGACTCCACAAAAAAGAACTCAAGAGATGTGATTTTCCTATCAGATTTATATTAATTAATGAAGGAATGAGACAACAAGGTAACAAAAGAGACTTGAGAGATCTTGTTTTTCTTAATGAAGGAGTGATACAAGAGGGTGACAAAACAAAGAGTTTTCACTTATCTCCCCACTATCCTTGCTAGCTCCTCTCAAGCATCATTTGGTGGTCTAAAGAGCACACCACATGCTAACCCCTCAACCCAATCCTTCCAATGCTAACTTCACACTATGCAGGTGATCCAGCTTGGTTTCAGATGGCCCTTTGTTATGGCTTCACAATCAAGACCCCAGAATTTTTTCTCGTGGCCCTTCATTATGGAACCCTATAATTTTTTCAAGCATAAATGCACGTGTTCTCATTCTAGTCTCTCCCAGAAACACATTAATACGAGAAGAAAAACATGGCATGAAGAACTTATTACCAATATGTTGTAATGCATGCAACCCTCCCTTCCTTCAAAGAGCTCCATATCATTTGTTGTCATGCCAACTCTTACATATTGTCCACACTAGGTAGTAGCCACACACACTCCTCTCTTCCATCAAAGAGCTCCACATTGTCCATTCTCATGCCGGCTAAGTTATCATCCACTAGAAGGTTGCCACAAACACTCCTCTCTCTCACTTCTATGGTAGCTACATAAGCACAAGGATAAAGTAGAGAATAGAGTAGCAAGATCGAGACTCAATTTCCACACAATGGAAGAGTGTGTTGTGTTATGAGATAAAACTGACTTATATACAAGATTGTACAATTTCACACACAAAATATGGACGACTAGGTGCCGAGGGCTCTCATAAGTGGCCACAATACTTAATCTCATAATACATTTATGAAGAAGTACATCCACAAGGGATTCAACTAAGCTTGCTACCACATGGTCTCGAAGTAGGAATGATAATAAGAGTTCCATCAGCAGACCATGATGAGTGCCCATCCATGTTTATAGATTTGGCCACTACTGTTGCTTCATAGCTTGATTATGTACATCTTTTTGTGTGTCCTCTTTTCTCATTGATGTAGAATATTAGTGGAGATAGTTGTTAATTACCTTCCCCCCTTTCATGGTGGCTGATTAGAGGAATTTATTATAGAGAGAATTAAGAAGCTTATTGTTTCTACTCTTGACACTGTGAGGGAATGCTCAATGTTCACTGTTCCTCTGGAAGGAGTGGATTCAATGTTCATTATTCCTTTGAAAGGACCTCGGGGGGAAGGCTTGTTATTGAGATAATGATCAATGTTCGTTGTTCCTCCAAAAGGAATGGGGAAGGCTTATTAATAAATGAAGAATCTAGTGATTGGCAAGAGTATCTAAAGAGAGTGGGGGCATCCACAGGCGACTATAGTGTTGTCCTCATCCATGAATCAAGTATTTTCTTTGTTCTCTGTCATGACTCCTTTTTTTTTAGCAGCCTAATATTCTCTAATACCTTGTGATTTGCAATGACTATTCTTAGAGTTGCAATTGTAACGTTACATGTGCAATCTCCATGGCCTTACAAGTAATGAGATCAAGAGAAACATAATGTTAGTGCATAGTAAGAACTCATATTAGTACAACTATTCAAAAAGTTGCAACATACTGACTACTTTACATTACTAATCAGTTTTGCTTATGCAAGATAGCAATACTACTAATATTTTTTACATAGATATGGGTGCATATGCACGTGCACACACACACACACACACACACACACAGAAAAAGGTATGCAAACCAATAGAAAGACTCAGGGAGAGGGAGTACATACGTATAGACTACCAGAGAGAGACGGAGAGAGAGAGAGAGAGAGAGAGAGAGAGAGAGAGAGAGAGAGAGAGAGAGAGAGAGAGAGAACCTCCAAAGAGAGAAGGCAGGTAGGTCCACATAATAGTTACAAGAGAGTGGGACGTTCTAAATTTTTTTACAAGAGAGTGGGATGTTCTAATTCTGTTTTTGATATTTAGCTTCCACCTTACTATCAATAATTTTAAGCACCTAAAAGACCAATGTCAGGGATACTATTTTGAGACCAATGTCAGGGATTTTGAAGAGTAAAACATCATTGGTATTATTCATACAAGGAAGGTTCACCCAATGCATGGAGGGATTTAGAAGAAGAGTCAAGCATCATTGCTAGAACTACTTGTGTGAATGTGTGTCATGTTGCCACATATCCCACATGTTGTGAATGTGTGTCAAACATTGCTAGAACTACTTCTGTGAATGTGTGTTGGACATGTTGCCACATGTCATGAAAGAAGGACTAGATAGTAAAGATGAATTTTCTTACCTAGAAGGTTCAACCAATGCAATGGAGGGTTTTTAGCAGAAGAGTCAAACAACACTGCTAGAACTACTTCTGTTATTGTGTGCCAAACATGTTGCCACATCCTAGAAGATGAATATATCTACATCTAAATATCATGATTACTAGAAATTAAGGAATACGGAGTCTAAACATCATGATTGGAATTGGAAAATGAACATATGGATCACGATTATTGTAACTCAAGATTCTAAGTACTAGATGCATATTCTGGAAAAATTTGATGTGCTTCAAAAGAAGTACGAAAAAATCTAAGACATGAGTTTGATAAGAGAATTGATAGTGCAATGCATGCTTAGAGTTGAGCTTTTTTGAGTCTATAGATGCATGCTTTTTCGAGTCTATAGGTGCATCAAGTGACATACAGGAGTCACCTCAATCAAATGAAGAAAGGCCAACTTCATCAAGGAATCCCAATGGATATTGAGAAATGGAAGCCAAAGAAGGCCATAGCACCAAGTGTACTCTTTAGTTAGTCTAATTTTCATGAAGAGTATTGACTCCACAAAAAAGAACTCAAGAGATGTGATTTTCCTATCAGATTTATATTAATTAATGAAGGAATGAGACAACAAGGTAACAAAAGAGACTTGAGAGATCTTGTTTTTCTTAATGAAGGAGTGATACAAGAGGGTGACAAAACAAAGAGTTTTCACTTATCTCCCCACTATCCTTGCTAGCTCCTCTCAAGCATCATTTGGTGGTCTAAAGAGCACACCACATGCTAACCCCTCAACCCAATCCTTCCAATGCTAACTTCACACTATGCAGGTGATCCAGCTTGGTTTCAGATGGCCCTTTGTTATGGCTTCACAATCAAGACCCCAGAATTTTTTCTCGTGGCCCTTCATTATGGAACCCTATAATTTTTTCAAGCATAAATGCACGTGTTCTCATTCTAGTCTCTCCCAGAAACACATTAATACGAGAAGAAAAACATGGCATGAAGAACTTATTACCAATATGTTGTAATGCATGCAACCCTCCCTTCCTTCAAAGAGCTCCATATCATTTGTTGTCATGCCAACTCTTACATATTGTCCACACTAGGTAGTAGCCACACACACTCCTCTCTTCCATCAAAGAGCTCCACATTGTCCATTCTCATGCCGGCTAAGTTATCATCCACTAGAAGGTTGCCACAAACACTCCTCTCTCTCACTTCTATGGTAGCTACATAAGCACAAGGATAAAGTAGAGAATAGAGTAGCAAGATCGAGACTCAATTTCCACACAATGGAAGAGTGTGTTGTGTTATGAGATAAAACTGACTTATATACAAGATTGTACAATTTCACACACAAAATATGGACGACTAGGTGCCGAGGGCTCTCATAAGTGGCCACAATACTTAATCTCATAATACATTTATGAAGAAGTACATCCACAAGGGATTCAACTAAGCTTGCTACCACATGGTCTCGAAGTAGGAATGATAATAAGAGTTTCATCAGCAGACCATGATGAGTGCCCATCCATGTTTATAGATTTGGCCACTACTGTTGCTTCATAGCTTGATTATGTACATCTTTTTGTGTGTCCTCTTTTCTCATTGATGTAGAATATTAGTGGAGATAGTTGTTAATTACCTTCCCCCCTTTCATGGTGGCTGATTAGAGGAATTTATTATAGAGAGAATTAAGAAGCTTATTGTTTCTACTCTTGACACTGTGAGGGAATGCTCAATGTTCACTGTTCCTCTGGAAGGAGTGGATTCAATGTTCATTATTCCTTTGAAAGGACCTCGGGGGGAAGGCTTGTTATTGAGATAATGATCAATGTTCGTTGTTCCTCCAAAAGGAATGGGGAAGGCTTATTAATAAATGAAGAATCTAGTGATTGGCAAGAGTATCTAAAGAGAGTGGGGGCATCCACAGGCGACTATAGTGTTGTCCTCATCCATGAATCAAGTATTTTCTTTGTTCTCTGTCATGACTCCTTTTTTTTTAGCAGCCTAATATTCTCTAATACCTTGTGATTTGCAATGACTATTCTTAGAGTTGCAATTGTAACGTTACATGTGCAATCTCCATGGCCTTACAAGTAATGAGATCAAGAGAAACATAATGTTAGTGCATAGTAAGAACTCATATTAGTACAACTATTCAAAAAGTTGCAACATATACTAACTACTTTACATTACTAATCAGTTTTGCTTATGCAAGATAGCAATACTACTAATATTTTTTACATAGATATGGGTGCATACGCACATGCACACACACACACACACACACACACACACACACAGAAAAAGGTATGCAAACCAATAGAAAGACTCAGGGTGAGGGAGTACATACGTATAGACTACCAGAGAGAGAGAGAGAGAGAGAGAGAGAGAGAGAGAGAGAGAGAGAGAGAACCTCCAAAGAGAGAAGGCAGGTCCACATAATAGTTACAAGAGAGTGGGACGTTCTAAATTTTTTTTACAAGAGAGTGGGATGTTCTAATTCTGTTTTTGATATTTAGCTTCCACCTTACTATCAATAATTTTAAGCACCTAAAAGACCAATGTCAGGGATACTATTTTGAGACCAATGTAAGGGATTTTGAAGAGTAAAACATCATTGGTATTATTCATACAAGGAAGGTTCACCCAATGCATGGAGGGATTTAGAAGAAGAGTCAAGCATCATTGCTAGAACTACTTCTGTGAATGTGTGTCATGTTGCCACATATCCCACATGTTGTGAATGTGTGTCAAACATTGCTAGAACTACTTCTGTGAATGTGTGTTGGACATGTTGCCACATGTCATGTGCCACATGTCATGAAAGAAGGACTAGATAGTAAAGATGAATTTTCTTACCTAGAAGGTTCAACCAATGCAATGGAGGGTTTTTAGCAGAAGAGTCAAACAACACTGCTAGAACTACTTCTGTTATTGTGTGCCAAACATGTTGCCACATCCTAGAAGATGAATATATCTACATCTAAATATCATGATTACTAGAAATTAAGGAATACGGAGTCTAAACATCATGATTGGAATTGGAAAATGAACATATGGATCACGATTATTGTAACTCAAGATTCTAAGTACTAGATGCATATTCTGGAAAAATTTGATGTGCTTCAAAAGAAGTACGAAAAAATCTAAGACATGAGTTTGATAAGAGAATTGATAGTGCAATGCATGCTTAGAGTTGAGCTTTTTTGAGTCTATAGATGCATGCTTTTTCGAGTCTATAGGTGCATCAAGTGACATACAAGAGTCACCTCAATCAAATGAAGAAAGGCCAACTTCATCAAGGAATCCCAATGGATATTGAGAAATGGAAGCCAAAGAAGGCCATAGCACTAAGTGTACTCTTTAGTTAGTCTAATTTTCATGAAGAGTATTGACTCCACAAAAAAGAACTCAAGAGATGTGATTTTCCTATCAGATTTATATTAATTAATGAAGGAATGAGACAACAAGGTAACAAAAGAGACTTGAGAGATCTTGTTTTTCTTAATGAAGGAGTGATACAAGAGGGTGACAAAACAAAGAGTTTTCACTTATCTCCCCACTATCCTTGCTAGCTCCTCTCAAGCATCATTTGGTGGTCTAAAGAGCACACCACATGCTAACCCCTCAACCCAATCCTTCCAATGCTAACTTCACACTATGCAGGTGATCCAGCTTGGTTTCAGATGGCCCTTTGTTATGGCTTCACAATCAAGACCCCAGAATTTTTTCTCGTGGCCCTTCATTATGGAACCCTATAATTTTTTCAAGCATAAATGCACGTGTTCTCATTCTAGTCTCTCCCAGAAACACATTAATACGAGAAGAAAAACATGGCATGAAGAACTTATTACCAATATGTTGTAATGCATGCAACCCTCCCTTCCTTCAAAGAGCTCCATATCATTTGTTGTCATGCCAACTCTTACATATTGTCCACACTAGGTAGTAGCCACACACACTCCTCTCTTCCATCAAAGAGCTCCACATTGTCCATTCTCATGCCGGCTAAGTTATCATCCACTAGAAGGTTGCCACAAACACTCCTCTCTCTCACTTCTATGGTAGCTACATAAGCACAAGGATAAAGTAGAGAATAGAGTAGCAAGATCGAGACTCAATTTCCACACAATGGAAGAGTGTGTTGTGTTATGAGATAAAACTGACTTATATACAAGATTGTACAATTTCACACACAAAATATGGACGACTAGGTGCCGAGGGCTCTCATAAGTGGCCACAATACTTAATCTCATAATACATTTATGAAGAAGTACATCCACAAGGGATTCAACTAAGCTTGCTACCACATGGTCTCGAAGTAGGAATGATAATAAGAGTTCCATCAGCAGACCATGATGAGTGCCCATCCATGTTTATAGATTTGGCCACTACTGTTGCTTCATAGCTTGATTATGTACATCTTTTTGTGTGTCCTCTTTTCTCATTGATGTAGAATATTAGTGGAGATAGTTGTTAATTACCTTCCCCCCTTTCATGGTGGCTGATTAGAGGAATTTATTATAGAGAGAATTAAGAAGCTTATTGTTTCTACTCTTGACACTGTGAGGGAATGCTCAATGTTCACTGTTCCTCTGGAAGGAGTGGATTCAATGTTCATTATTCCTTTGAAAGGACCTCGGGGGGAAGGCTTGTTATTGAGATAATGATCAATGTTCGTTGTTCCTCCAAAAGGAATGGGGAAGGCTTATTAATAAATGAAGAATCTAGTGATTGGCAAGAGTATCTAAAGAGAGTGGGGGCGTCCACAGGCGACTATAGTGTTGTCCTCATCCATGAATCAAGTATTTTCTTTGTTCTCTGTCATGACTCCTTTTTTTTTAGCAGCCTAATATTCTCTAATACCTTGTGATTTGCAATGACTATTCTTAGAGTTGCAATTGTAACGTTACATGTGCAATCTCCATGGCCTTACAAGTAATGAGATCAAGAGAAACATAATGTTAGTGCATAGTAAGAACTCATATTAGTACAACTATTCAAAAAGTTGCAACATACTGACTACTTTACATTACTAATCAGTTTTGCTTATGCAAGATAGCAATACTACTAATATTTTTTACATAGATATGGGTGCATATGCACGTGCACACACACACACACACACACACACACACACAGAAAAAGGTATGCAAACCAATAGAAAGACTCAGGGAGAGGGAGTACATACGTATAGACTACCAGAGAGAGACGGAGAGAGAGAGAGAGAGAGAGAGAGAGAGAGAGAGAGAGAGAGAGAGAGAGAGAGAGAACCTCCAAAGAGAGAAGGCAGGTAGGTCCACATAATAGTTACAAGAGAGTGGGACGTTCTAAATTTTTTTTACAAGAGAGTGGGATGTTCTAATTCTGTTTTTGATATTTAGCTTCCACCTTACTATCAATAATTTTAAGCACCTAAAAGACCAATGTCAGGGATACTATTTTGAGACCAATGTCAGGGATTTTGAAGAGTAAAACATCATTGGTATTATTCATACAAGGAAGGTTCACCCAATGCATGGAGGGATTTAGAAGAAGAGTCAAGCATCATTGCTAGAACTACTTCTGTGAATGTGTGTCATGTTGCCACATATCCCACATGTTGTGAATGTGTGTCAAACATTGCTAGAACTACTTCTGTGAATGTGTGTTGGACATGTTGCCACATGTCATGAAAGAAGGACTAGATAGTAAAGATGAATTTTCTTACCTAGAAGGTTCAACCAATGCAATGGAGGGTTTTTAGCAGAAGAGTCAAACAACACTGCTAGAACTACTTCTGTTATTGTGTGCCAAACATGTTGCCACATCCTAGAAGATGAATATATCTACATCTAAATATCATGATTACTAGAAATTAAGGAATACGGAGTCTAAACATCATGATTGGAATTGGAAAATGAACATATGGATCACGATTATTGTAACTCAAGATTCTAAGTACTAGATGCATATTCTGGAAAAATTTGATGTGCTTCAAAAGAAGTACGAAAAAATCTAAGACATGAGTTTGATAAGAGAATTGATAGTGCAATGCATGCTTAGAGTTGAGCTTTTTTGAGTCTATAGATGCATGCTTTTTCGAGTCTATAGGTGCATCAAGTGACATACAGGAGTCACCTCAATCAAATGAAGAAAGGCCAACTTCATCAAGGAATCCCAATGGATATTGAGAAATGGAAGCCAAAGAAGGCCATAGCACCAAGTGTACTCTTTAGTTAGTCTAATTTTCATGAAGAGTATTGACTCCACAAAAAAGAACTCAAGAGATGTGATTTTCCTATCAGATTTATATTAATTAATGAAGGAATGAGACAACAAGGTAACAAAAGAGACTTGAGAGATCTTGTTTTTCTTAATGAAGGAGTGATACAAGAGGGTGACAAAACAAAGAGTTTTCACTTATCTCCCCACTATCCTTGCTAGCTCCTCTCAAGCATCATTTGGTGGTCTAAAGAGCACACCACATGCTAACCCCTCAACCCAATCCTTCCAATGCTAACTTCACACTATGCAGGTGATCCAGCTTGGTTTCAGATGGCCCTTTGTTATGGCTTCACAATCAAGACCCCAGAATTTTTTCTCGTGGCCCTTCATTATGGAACCCTATAATTTTTTCAAGCATAAATGCACGTGTTCTCATTCTAGTCTCTCCCAGAAACACATTAATACGAGAAGAAAAACATGGCATGAAGAACTTATTACCAATATGTTGTAATGCATGCAACCCTCCCTTCCTTCAAAGAGCTCCATATCATTTGTTGTCATGCCAACTCTTACATATTGTCCACACTAGGTAGTAGCCACACACACTCCTCTCTTCCATCAAAGAGCTCCACATTGTCCATTCTCATGCCGGCTAAGTTATCATCCACTAGAAGGTTGCCACAAACACTCCTCTCTCTCACTTCTATGGTAGCTACATAAGCACAAGGATAAAGTAGAGAATAGAGTAGCAAGATCGAGACTCAATTTCCACACAATGGAAGAGTGTGTTGTGTTATGAGATAAAACTGACTTATATACAAGATTGTACAATTTCACACACAAAATATGGACGACTAGGTGCCGAGGGCTCTCATAAGTGGCCACAATACTTAATCTCATAATACATTTATGAAGAAGTACATCCACAAGGGATTCAACTAAGCTTGCTACCACATGGTCTCGAAGTAGGAATGATAATAAGAGTTTCATCAGCAGACCATGATGAGTGCCCATCCATGTTTATAGATTTGGCCACTACTGTTGCTTCATAGCTTGATTATGTACATCTTTTTGTGTGTCCTCTTTTCTCATTGATGTAGAATATTAGTGGAGATAGTTGTTAATTACCTTCCCCCCTTTCATGGTGGCTGATTAGAGGAATTTATTATAGAGAGAATTAAGAAGCTTATTGTTTCTACTCTTGACACTGTGAGGGAATGCTCAATGTTCACTGTTCCTCTGGAAGGAGTGGATTCAATGTTCATTATTCCTTTGAAAGGACCTCGGGGGGAAGGCTTGTTATTGAGATAATGATCAATGTTCGTTGTTCCTCCAAAAGGAATGGGGAAGGCTTATTAATAAATGAAGAATCTAGTGATTGGCAAGAGTATCTAAAGAGAGTGGGGGCATCCACAGGCGACTATAGTGTTGTCCTCATCCATGAATCAAGTATTTTCTTTGTTCTCTGTCATGACTCCTTTTTTTTTAGCAGCCTAATATTCTCTAATACCTTGTGATTTGCAATGACTATTCTTAGAGTTGCAATTGTAACGTTACATGTGCAATCTCCATGGCCTTACAAGTAATGAGATCAAGAGAAACATAATGTTAGTGCATAGTAAGAACTCATATTAGTACAACTATTCAAAAAGTTGCAACATATACTAACTACTTTACATTACTAATCAGTTTTGCTTATGCAAGATAGCAATACTACTAATATTTTTTACATAGATATGGGTGCATACGCACATGCACACACACACACACACACACACACACACAGAAAAAGGTATGCAAACCAATAGAAAGACTCAGGGTGAGGGAGTACATACGTATAGACTACCAGAGAGAGACGGAGAGAGAGAGAGAGAGAGAGAGAGAGAGAGAGAGAGAGAGAGAGAGAGAGAGAGAGAACCTCCAAAGAGAGAAGGCAGGTAGGTCCACATAATAGTTACAAGAGAGTGGGACGTTCTAAATTTTTTTTACAAGAGAGTGGGATGTTCTAATTCTGTTTTTGATATTTAGCTTCCACCTTACTATCAATAATTTTAAGCACCTAAAAGACCAATGTCAGGGATACTATTTTGAGACCAATGTAAGGGATTTTGAAGAGTAAAACATCATTGGTATTATTCATACAAGGAAGGTTCACCCAATGCATGGAGGGATTTAGAAGAAGAGTCAAGCATCATTGCTAGAACTACTTCTGTGAATGTGTGTCATGTTGCCACATATCCCACATGTTGTGAATGTGTGTCAAACATTGCTAGAACTACTTCTGTGAATGTGTGTTGGACATGTTGCCACATGTCATGTGCCACATGTCATGAAAGAAGGACTAGATAGTAAAGATGAATTTTCTTACCTAGAAGGTTCAACCAATGCAATGGAGGGTTTTTAGCAGAAGAGTCAAACAACACTGCTAGAACTACTTCTGTTATTGTGTGCCAAACATGTTGCCACATCCTAGAAGATGAATATATCTACATCTAAATATCATGATTACTAGAAATTAAGGAATACGGAGTCTAAACATCATGATTGGAATTGGAAAATGAACATATGGATCACGATTATTGTAACTCAAGATTCTAAGTACTAGATGCATATTCTGGAAAAATTTGATGTGCTTCAAAAGAAGTACGAAAAAATCTAAGACATGAGTTTGATAAGAGAATTGATAGTGCAATGCATGCTTAGAGTTGAGCTTTTTTGAGTCTATAGATGCATGCTTTTTCGAGTCTATAGGTGCATCAAGTGACATACAAGAGTCACCTCAATCAAATGAAGAAAGGCCAACTTCATCAAGGAATCCCAATGGATATTGAGAAATGGAAGCCAAAGAAGGCCATAGCACTAAGTGTACTCTTTAGTTAGTCTAATTTTCATGAAGAGTATTGACTCCACAAAAAAGAACTCAAGAGATGTGATTTTCCTATCAGATTTATATTAATTAATGAAGGAATGAGACAACAAGGTAACAAAAGAGACTTGAGAGATCTTGTTTTTCTTAATGAAGGAGTGATACAAGAGGGTGACAAAACAAAGAGTTTTCACTTATCTCCCCACTATCCTTGCTAGCTCCTCTCAAGCATCATTTGGTGGTCTAAAGAGCACACCACATGCTAACCCCTCAACCCAATCCTTCCAATGCTAACTTCACACTATGCAGGTGATCCAGCTTGGTTTCAGATGGCCCTTTGTTATGGCTTCACAATCAAGACCCCAGAATTTTTTCTCGTGGCCCTTCATTATGGAACCCTATAATTTTTTCAAGCATAAATGCACGTGTTCTCATTCTAGTCTCTCCCAGAAACACATTAATACGAGAAGAAAAACATGGCATGAAGAACTTATTACCAATATGTTGTAATGCATGCAACCCTCCCTTCCTTCAAAGAGCTCCATATCATTTGTTGTCATGCCAACTCTTACATATTGTCCACACTAGGTAGTAGCCACACACACTCCTCTCTTCCATCAAAGAGCTCCACATTGTCCATTCTCATGCCGGCTAAGTTATCATCCACTAGAAGGTTGCCACAAACACTCCTCTCTCTCACTTCTATGGTAGCTACATAAGCACAAGGATAAAGTAGAGAATAGAGTAGCAAGATCGAGACTCAATTTCCACACAATGGAAGAGTGTGTTGTGTTATGAGATAAAACTGACTTATATACAAGATTGTACAATTTCACACACAAAATATGGACGACTAGGTGCCGAGGGCTCTCATAAGTGGCCACAATACTTAATCTCATAATACATTTATGAAGAAGTACATCCACAAGGGATTCAACTAAGCTTGCTACCACATGGTCTCGAAGTAGGAATGATAATAAGAGTTCCATCAGCAGACCATGATGAGTGCCCATCCATGTTTATAGATTTGGCCACTACTGTTGCTTCATAGCTTGATTATGTACATCTTTTTGTGTGTCCTCTTTTCTCATTGATGTAGAATATTAGTGGAGATAGTTGTTAATTACCTTCCCCCCTTTCATGGTGGCTGATTAGAGGAATTTATTATAGAGAGAATTAAGAAGCTTATTGTTTCTACTCTTGACACTGTGAGGGAATGCTCAATGTTCACTGTTCCTCTGGAAGGAGTGGATTCAATGTTCATTATTCCTTTGAAAGGACCTCGGGGGGAAGGCTTGTTATTGAGATAATGATCAATGTTCGTTGTTCCTCCAAAAGGAATGGGGAAGGCTTATTAATAAATGAAGAATCTAGTGATTGGCAAGAGTATCTAAAGAGAGTGGGGGCGTCCACAGGCGACTATAGTGTTGTCCTCATCCATGAATCAAGTATTTTCTTTGTTCTCTGTCATGACTCCTTTTTTTTTAGCAGCCTAATATTCTCTAATACCTTGTGATTTGCAATGACTATTCTTAGAGTTGCAATTGTAACGTTACATGTGCAATCTCCATGGCCTTACAAGTAATGAGATCAAGAGAAACATAATGTTAGTGCATAGTAAGAACTCATATTAGTACAACTATTCAAAAAGTTGCAACATACTGACTACTTTACATTACTAATCAGTTTTGCTTATGCAAGATAGCAATACTACTAATATTTTTTACATAGATATGGGTGCATATGCACGTGCACACACACACACACACACACACACACACAGAAAAAGGTATGCAAACCAATAGAAAGACTCAGGGAGAGGGAGTACATACGTATAGACTACCAGAGAGAGACGGAGAGAGAGAGAGAGAGAGATAGAGAGAGAGAGAGAGAGAGAGAGAGAGAGAGAACCTCCAAAGAGAGAAGGCAGGTCCACATAATAGTTACAAGAGAGTGGGACGTTCTAAATTTTTTTTACAAGAGAGTGGGATGTTCTAATTCTATTTTTGATATTTAGCTTCCACCTTACTATCAATAATTTTAAGCACCTAAAAGACCAATGTCAGGGATACTATTTTGAGACCAATGTAAGGGATTTTGAAGAGTAAAACATCATTGGTATTATTGATACAAGGAAGGTTCACCCAATGCATGGAGGGATTTAGAAGAAGAGTCAAGCATCATTGCTAGAACTACTTCTGTGAATGTGTGTCATGTTGCCACATATCCCACATGTTGTGAATGTGTGTCAAACATTGCTAGAACTACTTCTGTGAATGTGTGTTGGACATGTTGCCACATGTCATGTGCCACATGTCATGAAAGAAGGACTAGATAGTAAAGATGAATTTTCTTACCTAGAAGGTTCAACCAATGCAATGGAGGATTTTTAGCAGAAGAGTCAAACAACACTGCTAGAACTACTTCTGTTATTGTGTGCCAAACATGTTGCCACATCCTAGAAGATGAATATATCTACATCTAAATATCATGATTACTAGAAATTAAGGAATACGGAGTCTAAACATCATGATTGGAATTGGAAAATGAACATATGGATCACGATTATTGTAACTCAAGATTCTAAGTACTAGATGCATATTCTGGAAAAATTTGATGTGCTTCAAAAGAAGTACGAAAAAATCTAAGACATGAGTTTGATAAGAGAATTGATAGTGCAATGCATGCTTAGAGTTGAGCTTTTTTGAGTCTATAGATGCATGCTTTTTCGAGTCTATAGGTGCATCAAGTGACATACAGGAGTCACCTCAATCAAATGAAGAAAGGCCAACTTCATCAAGGAATCCCAATGGATATTGAGAAATGGAAGCCAAAGAAGGCCATAGCACCAAGTGTACTCTTTAGTTAGTCTAATTTTCATGAAGAGTCTTGACTCCACAAAAAAGAACTCAAGAGATGTGATTTTCCTATCAGATTTATATTAATTAATGAAGGAATGAGACAACAAGGTAACAAATGAGACTTGAGAGATCTTGTTTTTCTTAATGAAGGAGTGATACAAGAGGGTGACAAAACAAAGAGTTTTCACTTATCTCCCCACTATCCTTGCTAGCTCCTCTCAAGCATCATTTGGTGGTCTAAAGAGCACACCACATGCTAACCCCTCAACCCAATCCTTCCAATGCTAACTTCACACTATGCAGGTGATCCAGCTTGGTTTCAGATGGCCCTTTGTTATGGCTTCACAATCAAGACCCCAGAATTTTTTCTCGTGGCCCTTCATTATGGAACCCTATAATTTTTTCAAGCATAAATGCACGTGTTCTCATTCTAGTCTCTCCCAGAAACACATTAATACGAGAAGAAAAACATGGCATGAAGAACTTATTACTAATATGTTGTAATGCATGCAACCCTCCCTTCCTTCAAAGAGCTCCATATCATTTGTTGTCATGCCAACTCTTGCATATTGTCCACACTAGGTAGTAGCCACACACACACTCCTCTCTTCCATCAAAGAGCTCCACATTGTCCATTCTCATGCCGGCTAAGTTATCATCCACTAGAAGGTTGCCACAAACACTCCTCTCTCTCACTTCTATGGTAGCTACATAAGCACAAGGATAAAGTAGAGAATAGAGTAGCAAGATCGAGACTCAATTTCCACACAATGGAAGAGTGTGTTGTGTTATGAGATAAAACTGACTTATATACAAGATTGTACAATTTCACACACAAAATATGGACGACTAGGTGCCGAGGGCTCTCATAAGTGGCCACAATATTTAATCTCATAATACATTTATGAAGAAGTACATCCACAAGGGATTCAACTAAGCTTGCTACCATATGCTCTCGAAGTAGGAATGATAATAAGAGTTCCATCAGCAGACCATGATGAGTGCCCATCCATGTTTATAGATTTGGCCACTACTGTTGCTTCATAGCTTGATTATGTACATCTTTTTGTGTGTCCTCTTTTCTCATTGATGTAGAATATTAGTGGAGATAGTTGTTAATTACCTTTCCCCCTTTCATGGTGGCTGATTAGAGGAATTTATTATAGAGAGAATTAAGAAGCTTATTGTTTCTACTCTTGACACTGAGGGAATGCTCAATGTTCACTGTTCCTCTGGAAGGAGTGGATCCAATGTTCATTATTCCTTTGAAAGGACCTCGGGGGGAAGGCTTGTTATTGAGATAATGATCAATGTTCGTTGTTCCTCCAAAAGGAATGGGGAAGGCTTATTAATAAATGAAGAATCTAGTGATTGGCAAGAGTATCTAAAGAGAGTGGGGGCGTCCACAGGCGACTATAGTGTTGTCCTCATCCATGAATCAAGTATTTTCTTTGTTCTCTGTCATGACTCCTTTTTTTTTAGCAGCCTAATATTCTCTAATACCTTGTGATTTGCAATGACTATTCTTAGAGTTGCAATTGTAACGTTACATGTGCAATCTCCATGGCCTTACAAGTAATGAGATCAAGAGAAACATAATGTTAGTGCATAGTAAGAACTCATATTAGTACAACTATTCAAAAAGTTGCAACATACTGACTACTTTACATTACTAATCAGTTTTGCTTATGCAAGATAGCAATACTACTAATATTTTTTACATAGATATGGGTGCATATGCACGTGCACACACACACACACACACACACACACACACACACACAGAGAAAAAGGTATGCAAACCAATAGAAAGACTCAGGGAGAGGGAGTACATACGTATAGACTACCAGAGAGAGACGGAGAGAGAGAGAGAGAGAGAGAGAGAGAGAGAGAGAGAGAGAGAGAGAGAGAGAGAGAACCTCCAAAGAGAGAAGGCAGGTCCACATAATAGTTACAAGAGAGTGGGACGTTCTAAATTTTTTTTACAAGAGAGTGGGATGTTCTAATTCTGTTTTTGATATTTAGCTTCCACCTTACTATCAATAATTTTAAGCACCTAAAAGACCAATGTCAGGGATTTTGAAGAGTAAAACATCATTGGTATTATTCATACAAGGAAGGTTCACCCAATGCATGGAGGGATTTAGAAGAAGAGTCAAGCATCATTGCTAGAACTACTTCTGTGAATGTGTCTCATGTTGCCACATATCCCACATGTTGTGAATGTGTGTCAAACATTGCTAGAACTACTTCTGTGAATGTGTGTTGGACATGTTGCCACATGTCATGTGCCACATGTCATGAAAGAAGGACTAGATAGTAAAGATAAATTTTCTTACCTAGAAGGTTCAACCAATGCAATGGAGGGTTTTTAGCAGAAGAGTCAAACAACACTGCTAGAACTACTTCTGTTATTGTGTGCCAAACATGTTGCCACATCCTAGAAGATGAATATATCTACATCTAAATATCATGATTACTAGAAATTAAGGAATACGGAGTCTAAACATCATGATTGGAATTGAAAAATGAACATATGGATCACGATTATTGTAACTCAAGATTCTAAGTACTAGATGCATATTCTGGAAAAATTTGATGTGCTTCAAAAGAAGTACGAAAAAATCTAAGACATGAGTTTGATAAGAGAATTGATAGTGCAATGCATGCTTAGAGTTGAGCTTTTTTGAGTCTATAGATGCATGCTTTTTCGAGTCTATAGGTGCATCAAGTGACATACAGGAGTCACCTCAATCAAATGAAGAAAGGCCAACTTCATCAAGGAATCCCAATGGATATTGAGAAATGGAAGCCAAAGAAGGCCATAGCACCAAGTGTACTCTTTAGTTAGTCTAATTTTCATGAAGAGTATTGACTCCACAAAAAAGAACTCAAGAGATGTGATTTTCCTATCAGATTTATATTAATTAATGAAGGAATGAGACAACAAGGTAACAAAAGAGACTTGAGAGATCTTGTTTTTCTTAATGAAGGAGTGATACAAGAGGGTGACAAAACAAAGAGTTTTCACTTATCTCCCCACTATCCTTGCTAGCTCCTCTCAAGCATCATTTGGTGGTCTAAAGAGCACACCACATGCTAACCCCTCAACCCAATCCTTCCAATGCTAACTTCACACTATGCAGGTGATCCAGCTTGGTTTCAGATGGCCCTTTGTTATGGCTTCACAATCAAGACCCCAGAATTTTTTCTCGTGGCCCTTCATTATGGAACCCTATAATTTTTTCAAGCATAAATGCACGTGTTCTCATTCTAGTCTCTCCCAGAAACACATTAATACGAGAAGAAAAACATGGCATGAAGAACTTATTACTAATATGTTGTAATGCATGCAACCCTCCCTTCCTTCAAAGAGCTCCATATCATTTGTTGTCATGCCAACTCTTGCATAGTGTCCACACTAGGTAGTAGCCACACACACTCCTCTCTTCCATCAAAGAGCTCCACATTGTCCATTCTCATGCCGGCTAAGTTATCATTCACTAGAAGGTTGCCACAAACACTCCTCTCTCTCACTTCTATGGTAGCTACATAAGCACAAGGATAAAGTAGAGAATAGAGTAGCAAGATCGAGACTCAATTTCCACACAATGGAAGAGTGTGTTGTGTTATGAGATAAAACTGACTTATATACAAGATTGTACAATTTCACACACAAAATATGGACGACTAGGTGCCGAGGGCTCTCATAAGTGGCCACAATACTTAATCTCATAATACATTTATGAAGAAGTACATCCACAAGGGATTCAACTAAGCTTGCTACCATATGCTCTCGAAGTAGGAATGATAATAAGAGTTCCATCAGCAGACCATGATGAGTGCCCATCCATGTTTATAGATTTGGCCACTACTGTTGCTTCATAGCTTGATTATGTACATCTTTTTGTGTGTCCTCTTTTCTCATTGATGTAGAATATTAGTGGAGATAGTTGTTAATTACCTTTCCCCCTTTCATGGTGGCTGATTAGAGGAATTTATTATAGAGAGAATTAAGAAGCTTATTGTTTCTACTCTTGACACTGAGGGAATGCTCAATGTTCACTGTTCCTCTGGAAGGAGTGGATCCAATGTTCATTATTCCTTTGAAAGGACCTCGGGGGGAAGGCTTGTTATTGAGATAATGATCAATGTTCGTTGTTCCTCCAAAAGGAATGGGGAAGGCTTATTAATAAATGAAGAATCTAGTGATTGGCAAGAGTATCTAAAGAGAGTGGGGGCGTCCACAGGCGACTATAGTGTTGTCCTCATCCATGAATCAAGTATTTTCTTTGTTCTCTGTCATGACTCCTTTTTTTTTAGCAGCCTAATATTCTCTAATACCTTGTGATTTGCAATGACTATTCTTAGAGTTGCAATTGTAACGTTACATGTGCAATCTCCATGGCCTTACAAGTAATGAGATCAAGAGAAACATAATGTTAGTGCATAGTAAGAACTCATATTAGTACAACTATTCAAAAAGTTGCAACATACTGACTACTTTACATTACTAATCAGTTTTGCTTATGCAAGATAGCAATACTACTAATATTTTTTACATAGATATGGGTGCATATGCACGTGCACACACACACACACACACACACACACACACACACACACACACACACACAGAAAAAGGTATGCAAACCAATAGAAAGACTCAGGGAGAGGGAGTACATACGTATAGACTACCAGAGAGAGACGGAGAGAGAGAGAGAGAGAGAGAGAGAGAGAGAGAGAGAGAGAGAGAGAGAGAGAGAGAGAGAGAACCTCCAAAGAGAGAAGGCAGGTCCACATAATAGTTACAAGAGAGTGGGACGTTCTAAATTTTTTTTACAAGAGAGTGGGATGTTCTAATTCTGTTTTTGATATTTAGCTTCCACCTTACTATCAATAATTTTAAGCACCTAAAAGACCAATGTCAGGGATTTTGAAGAGTAAAACATCATTGGTATTATTCATACAAGGAAGGTTCACCCAATGCATGGAGGGATTTAGAAGAAGAGTCAAGCATCATTGCTAGAACTACTTCTGTGAATGTGTCTCATGTTGCCACATATCCCACATGTTGTGAATGTGTGTCAAACATTGCTAGAACTACTTCTGTGAATGTGTGTTGGACATGTTGCCACATGTCATGAAAGAAGGACTAGATAGTAAAGATAAATTTTCTTACCTAGAAGGTTCAACCAATGCAATGGAGGGTTTTTAGCAGAAGAGTCAAACAACACTGCTAGAACTACTTCTGTTATTGTGTGCCAAACATGTTGCCACATCCTAGAAGATGAATATATCTACATCTAAATATCATGATTACTAGAAATTAAGGAATACGGAGTCTAAACATCATGATTGGAATTGAAAAATGAACATATGGATCACGATTATTGTAACTCAAGATTCTAAGTACTAGATGCATATTCTGGAAAAATTTGATGTGCTTCAAAAGAAGTACGAAAAAATCTAAGACATGAGTTTGATAAGAGAATTGATAGTGCAATGCATGCTTAGAGTTGAGCTTTTTTGAGTCTATAGATGCATGCTTTTTCGAGTCTATAGGTGCATCAAGTGACATACAGGAGTCACCTCAATCAAATGAAGAAAGGCCAACTTCATCAAGGAATCCCAATGGATATTGAGAAATGGAAGCCAAAGAAGGCCATAGCACCAAGTGTACTCTTTAGTTAGTCTAATTTTCATGAAGAGTATTGACTCCACAAAAAAGAACTCAAGAGATGTGATTTTCCTATCAGATTTATATTAATTAATGAAGGAATGAGACAACAAGGTAACAAAAGAGACTTGAGAGATCTTGTTTTTCTTAATGAAGGAGTGATACAAGAGGGTGACAAAACAAAGAGTTTTCACTTATCTCCCCACTATCCTTGCTAGCTCCTCTCAAGCATCATTTCGTGGTCTAAAGAGCACACCACATGCTAACCCCTCAACCCAATCCTTCCAATGCTAACTTCACACTATGCAGGTGATCCAGCTTGGTTTCAGATGGCCCTTTGTTATGGCTTCACAATCAAGACCCCAGAATTTTTTCTCGTGGCCCTTCATTATGGAACCCTATAATTTTTTCAAGCATAAATGCACGTGTTCTCATTCTAGTCTCTCCCAGAAACACATTAATACGAGAAGAAAAACATGGCATGAAGAACTTATTACCAATATGTTGTAATGCATGCAACCCTCCCTTCCTTCAAAGAGCTCCATATCATTTGTTGTCATGCCAACTCTTACATATTGTCCACACTAGGTAGTAGCCACACACACTCCTCTCTTCCATCAAAGAGCTCCACATTGTCCATTCTCATGCCGGCTAAGTTATCATCCACTAGAAGGTTGCCACAAACACTCCTCTCTCTCACTTCTATGGTAGCTACATAAGCACAAGGATAAAGTAGAGAATAGAGTAGCAAGATCGAGACTCAATTTCCACACAATGGAAGAGTGTGTTGTGTTATGAGATAAAACTGACTTATATACAAGATTGTACAATTTCACACACAAAATATGGACGACTAGGTGCCGAGGGCTCTCATAAGTGGCCACAATACTTAATCTCATAATACATTTATGAAGAAGTACATCCACAAGGGATTCAACTAAGCTTGCTACCACATGCTCTCGAAGTAGGAATGATAATAAGAGTTCCATCAGCAGACCATGATGAGTGCCCATCCATGTTTATAGATTTGGCCACTACTGTTGCTTCATAGCTTGATTATGTACATCTTTTTGTGTGTCCTCTTTTCCTATTGGTGTAGAATATTAGTGGAGATAGTTGTTAATTACCTTCCCCCCTTTCATGGTGGCTGATTAGAGGAATTTATTATAGAGAGAATTAAGAAGCTTATTGTTTCTACTCTTGACACTGTGAGGGAATGCTCAATGTTCACTGTTCCTCTGGAAGGAGTGGATCCAATGTTCATTATTCCTTTGAAAGGACCTCGGGGGGAAGGCTTGTTATTGAGATAATGATCAATGTTCGTTGTTCCTCCAAAAGGAATGGGGAAGGCTTATTAATAAATGAAGAATCTAGTGATTGGCAAGAGTATCTAAAGAGAGTGGGGGCGTCCACAGGCGACTATAGTGTTGTCCTCATCCATGAATCAAGTATTTTCTTTGTTCTCTGTCATGACTCCTTTTTTTTTAGCAGCCTAATATTCTCTAATACCTTGTGATTTGCAATGACTATTCTTAGAGTTGCAATTGTAACGTTACATGTGCAATCTCCATGGCCTTACAAGTAATGAGATCAAGAGAAACATAATGTTAGTGCATAGTAAGAACTCATATTAGTACAACTATTCAAAAAGTTGCAACATACTGACTACTTTACATTACTAATCAGTTTTGCTTATGCAAGATAGCAATACTACTAATATTTTTTACATGGATATGGGTGCATATGCACGTGCACACACACACACACACACACACACACACACACACACACACACAGAAAAAGGTATGCAAACCAATAGAAAGACTCAGGGAGAGGGAGTACATACGTATAGACTACCAGAGAGAGACGGAGAGAGAGAGAGAGAGAGAGAGAGAGAGAGAGAGAACCTCCAAAGAGAGAAGGCAGGTAGGTCCACATAATAGTTACAAGAGAGTGGGACGTTCTAAATTTTTTTTACAAGAGAGTGGGATGTTCTAATTCTGTTTTTGATATTTAGCTTCCACCTTACTATCAATAATTTTAAGCACCTAAAAGACCAATGTCAGGGATACTATTTTGAGACCAATGTAAGGGATTTTGAAGAGTAAAACATCATTGGTATTATTCATACAAGGAAGGTTCACCCAATGCATGGAGGGATTTAGAAGAAGAGTCAAGCATCATTGCTAGAACTACTTCTGTGAATGTGTGTCATGTTGCCACATATCCCACATGTTGTGAATGTGTGTCAAACATTGCTAGAACTACTTCTGTGAATGTGTGTTGGACATGTTGCCACATGTCATGTGCCACATGTCATGAAAGAAGGACTAGATAGTAAAGATGAATTTTCTTACCTAGAAGGTTCAACCAATGCAATGGAGGGTTTTTAGCAGAAGAGTCAAACAACACTGCTAGAACTACTTCTGTTATTGTGTGCCAAACATGTTGCCACATCCTAGAAGATGAATATATCTACATCTAAATATCATGATTACTAGAAATTAAGGAATACGGAGTCTAAACATCATGATTGGAATTGGAAAATGAACATATGGATCACGATTATTGTAACTCAAGATTCTAAGTACTAGATGCATATTCTGGAAAAATTTGATGTGCTTCAAAAGAAGTACGAAAAAATCTAAGACATGAGTTTGATAAGAGAATTGATAGTGCAATGCATGCTTAGAGTTGAGCTTTTTTGAGTCTATAGATGCATGCTTTTTCGAGTCTATAGGTGCATCAAGTGACATACAGGAGTCACCTCAATCAAATGAAGAAAGGCCAACTTCATCAAGGAATCCCAATGGATATTGAGAAATGGAAGCCAAAGAAGGCCATAGCACCAAGTGTACTCTTTAGTTAGTCTAATTTTCATGAAGAGTATTGACTCCACAAAAAAGAACTCAAGAGATGTGATTTTCCTATCAGATTTATATTAATTAATGAAGGAATGAGACAACAAGGTAACAAATGAGACTTGAGAGATCTTGTTTTTCTTAATGAAGGAGTGATACAAGAGGGTGACAAAACAAAGAGTTTTCACTTATCTCCCCACTATCCTTGCTAGCTCCTCTCAAGCATCATTTGGTGGTCTAAAGAGCACACCACATGCTAACCCCTCAACCCAATCCTTCCAATGCTAACTTCACACTATGCAGGTGATCCAGCTTGGTTTCAGATGGCCCTTTGTTATGGCTTCACAATCAAGACCCCAGAATTTTTTCTCGTGGCCCTTCATTATGGAACCCTATAATTTTTTCAAGCATAAATGCACGTGTTCTCATTCTAGTCTCTCCCAGAAACACATTAATACGAGAAGAAAAACATGGCATGAAGAACTTATTACCAATATGTTGTAATGCATGCAACCCTCCCTTCCTTCAAAGAGCTCCATATCATTTGTTGTCATGCCAACTCTTACATATTGTCCACACTAGGTAGTAGCCACACACACTCCTCTCTTCCATCAAAGAGCTCCACATTGTCCATTCTCATGCCGGCTAAGTTATCATCCACTAGAAGGTTGCCACAAACACTCCTCTCTCTCACTTCTATGGTAGCTACATAAGCACAAGGATAAAGTAGAGAATAGAGTAGCAAGATCGAGACTCAATTTCCACACAATGGAAGAGTGTGTTGTGTTATGAGATAAAACTGACTTATATACAAGATTGTACAATTTCACACACAAAATATGGACGACTAGGTGCCGAGGGCTCTCATAAGTGGCCACAATACTTAATCTCATAATACATTTATGAAGAAGTACATCCACAAGGGATTCAACTAAGCTTGCTACCACATGCTCTCGAAGTAGGAATGATAATAAGAGTTTCATCAGCAGACCATGATGAGTGCCCATCCATGTTTATAGATTTGGCCACTACTGTTGCTTCATAGCTTGATTATGTACATCTTTTTGTGTGTCCTCTTTTCTCATTGATGTAGAATATTAGTGGAGATAGTTGTTAATTACCTTCCCCCCTTTCATGGTGGCTGATTAGAGGAATTTATTATAGAGAGAATTAAGAAGCTTATTGTTTCTACTCTTGACACTGTGAGGGAATGCTCAATGTTCACTGTTCCTCTGGAAGGAGTGGATTCAATGTTCATTATTCCTTTGAAAGGACCTCGGGGGGAAGGCTTGTTATTGAGATAATGATCAATGTTCGTTGTTCCTCCAAAAGGAATGGGGAAGGCTTATTAATAAATGAAGAATCTAGTGATTGGCAAGAGTATCTAAAGAGAGTGGGGGCATCCACAGGCGACTATAGTGTTGTCCTCATCCATGAATCAAGTATTTTCTTTGTTCTCTGTCATGACTCCTTTTTTTTTAGCAGCCTAATATTCTCTAATACCTTGTGATTTGCAATGACTATTCTTAGAGTTGCAATTGTAACGTTACATGTGCAATCTCCATGGCCTTACAAGTAATGAGATCAAGAGAAACATAATGTTAGTGCATAGTAAGAACTCATATTAGTACAACTATTCAAAAAGTTGCAACATATACTAACTACTTTACATTACTAATCAGTTTTGCTTATGCAAGATAGCAATACTACTAATATTTTTTACATAGATATGGGTGCATACGCACATGCACACACACACACACACACACACACACAGAAAAAGGTATGCAAACCAATAGAAAGACTCAGGGTGAGGGAGTACATACGTATAGACTACCAGAGAGAGAGAGAGAGAGAGAGAGAGAGAGAGAGAGAGAGAGAGAGAGAGAGAGAGAGAGAACCTCCAAAGAGAGAAGGCAGGTCCACATAATAGTTACAAGAGTGTGGGATGTTCTAAATTTTTTTTACAAGAGAGTGGGATGTTCTAATTCTGTTTTTGATATTTAGCTTCCACCTTACTATCAATAATTTTAAGCACCTAAAAGACCAATGTCAGGGATACTATTTTGAGACCAATGTAAGGGATTTTGAAGAGTAAAACATCATTGGTATTATTCATACAAGGAAGGTTCACCCAATGCATGGAGGGATTTAGAAGAAGAGTCAAGCATCATTGCTAGAACTACTTCTGTGAATGTGTGTCATGTTGCCACATATCCCACATGTTGTGAATGTGTGTCAAACATTGCTAGAACTACTTCTGTGAATGTGTGTTGGACATGTTGCCACATGTCATGTGCCACATGTCATGAAAGAAGGACTAGATAGTAAAGATGAATTTTCTTACCTAGAAGGTTCAACCAATGCAATGGAGGGTTTTTAGCAGAAGAGTCAAACAACACTGCTAGAACTACTTCTGTTATTGTGTGCCAAACATGTTGCCACATCCTAGAAGATGAATATATCTACATCTAAATATCATGATTACTAGAAATTAAGGAATACGGAGTCTAAATTTTACATCATGATTGGAATTGGAAAATGAACATATGGATCACGATTATTGTAACTCAAGATTCTAAGTACTAGATGCATATTCTGGAAAAATTTGATGTGCTTCAAAAGAAGTACGAAAAAATCTAAGACATGAGTTTGATAAGAGAATTGATAGTGCAATGCATGCTTAGAGTTGAGCTTTTTTGAGTCTATAGATGCATGCTTTTTCGAGTCTATAGGTGCATCAAGTGACATACAGGAGTCACCTCAATCAAATGAAGAAAGGCCAACTTCATCAAGGAATCCCAATGGATATTGAGAAATGGAAGCCAAAGAAGGCCATAGCACTAAGTGTACTCTTTAGTTAGTCTAATTTTCATGAAGAGTATTGACTCCACAAAAAAGAACTCAAGAGATGTGATTTTCCTATCAGATTTATATTAATTAATGAAGGAATGAGACAACAAGGTAACAAAAGAGACTTGAGAGATCTTGTTTTTCTTAATGAAGGAGTGATACAAGAGGGTGACAAAACAAAGAGTTTTCACTTATCTCCCCACTATCCTTGCTAGCTCCTCTCAAGCATCATTTGGTGGTCTAAAGAGCACACCACATGCTAACCCCTCAACCCAATCCTTCCAATGCTAACTTCACACTATGCAGGTGATCCAGCTTGGTTTCAGATGGCCCTTTGTTATGGCTTCACAATCAAGACCCCAGAATTTTTTCTCGTGGCCCTTCATTATGGAACCCTATAATTTTTTCAAGCATAAATGCACGTGTTCACATTCTAGTCTCTCCCAGAAACACATTAATACGAGAAGAAAAACATGGCATGAAGAACTTATTACCAATATGTTGTAATGCATGCAACCCTCCCTTCCTTCAAAGAGCTCCATATCATTTGTTGTCATGCCAACTCTTACATATTGTCCACACTAGGTAGTAGCCACACACACTCCTCTCTTCCATCAAAGAGCTCCACATTGTCCATTCTCATGCCGGCTAAGTTATCATCCACTAGAAGGTTGCCACAAACACTCCTCTCTCTCACTTCTATGGTAGCTACATAAGCACAAGGATAAAGTAGAGAATAGAGTAGCAAGATCGAGACTCAATTTCCACACAATGGAAGAGTGTGTTGTGTTATGAGATAAAACTGACTTATATACAAGATTGTACAATTTCACACACAAAATATGGACGACTAGGTGCCGAGGGCTCTCATAAGTGGCCACAATACTTAATCTCATAATACATTTATGAAGAAGTACATCCACAAGGGATTCAACTAAGCTTGCTACCACATGGTCTCGAAGTAGGAATGATAATAAGAGTTCCATCAGCAGACCATGATGAGTGCCCATCCATGTTTATAGATTTGGCCACTACTGTTGCTTCATAGCTTGATTATGTACATCTTTTTGTGTGTCCTCTTTTCTCATTGATGTAGAATATTAGTGGAGATAGTTGTTAATTACCTTCCCCCCTTTCATGGTGGCTGATTAGAGGAATTTATTATAGAGAGAATTAAGAAGCTTATTGTTTCTACTCTTGACACTGTGAGGGAATGCTCAATGTTCACTGTTCCTCTGGAAGGAGTGGATTCAATGTTCATTATTCCTTTGAAAGGACCTCGGGGGGAAGGCTTGTTATTGAGATAATGATCAATGTTCGTTGTTCCTCCAAAAGGAATGGGGAAGGCTTATTAATAAATGAAGAATCTAGTGATTGGCAAGAGTATCTAAAGAGAGTGGGGGCGTCCACAGGCGACTATAGTGTTGTCCTCATCCATGAATCAAGTATTTTCTTTGTTCTCTGTCATGACTCCTTTTTTTTTAGCAGCCTAATATTCTCTAATACCTTGTGATTTGCAATGACTATTCTTAGAGTTGCAATTGTAACGTTACATGTGCAATCTCCATGGCCTTACAAGTAATGAGATCAAGAGAAACATAATGTTAGTGCATAGTAAGAACTCATATTAGTACAACTATTCAAAAAGTTGCAACATACTGACTACTTTACATTACTAATCAGTTTTGCTTATGCAAGATAGCAATACTACTAATATTTTTTACATAGATATGGGTGCATATGCACGTGCACACACACACACACACACACACACAGAAAAAGGTATGCAAACCAATAGAAAGACTCAGGGAGAGGGAGTACATACGTATAGACTACCAGAGAGAGACGGAGAGAGAGAGAGAGAGAGAGAGATAGAGAGAGAGAGAGAGAGAGAGAGAGAGAACCTCCAAAGAGAGAAGGCAGGTCCACATAATAGTTACAAGAGAGTGGGACGTTCTAAATTTTTTTTACAAGAGAGTGGGATGTTCTAATTCTATTTTTGATATTTAGCTTCCACCTTACTATCAATAATTTTAAGCACCTAAAAGACCAATGTCAGGGATACTATTTTGAGACCAATGTAAGGGATTTTGAAGAGTAAAACATCATTGGTATTATTGATACAAGGAAGGTTCACCCAATGCATGGAGGGATTTAGAAGAAGAGTCAAGCATCATTGCTAGAACTACTTCTGTGAATGTGTGTCATGTTGCCACATATCCCACATGTTGTGAATGTGTGTCAAACATTGCTAGAACTACTTCTGTGAATGTGTGTTGGACATGTTGCCACATGTCATGTGCCACATGTCATGAAAGAAGGACTAGATAGTAAAGATGAATTTTCTTACCTAGAAGGTTCAACCAATGCAATGGAGGATTTTTAGCAGAAGAGTCAAACAACACTGCTAGAACTACTTCTGTTATTGTGTGCCAAACATGTTGCCACATCCTAGAAGATGAATATATCTACATCTAAATATCATGATTACTAGAAATTAAGGAATACGGAGTCTAAACATCATGATTGGAATTGGAAAATGAACATATGGATCACGATTATTGTAACTCAAGATTCTAAGTACTAGATGCATATTCTGGAAAAATTTGATGTGCTTCAAAAGAAGTACGAAAAAATCTAAGACATGAGTTTGATAAGAGAATTGATAGTGCAATGCATGCTTAGAGTTGAGCTTTTTTGAGTCTATAGATGCATGCTTTTTCGAGTCTATAGGTGCATCAAGTGACATACAGGAGTCACCTCAATCAAATGAAGAAAGGCCAACTTCATCAAGGAATCCCAATGGATATTGAGAAATGGAAGCCAAAGAAGGCCATAGCACCAAGTGTACTCTTTAGTTAGTCTAATTTTCATGAAGAGTCTTGACTCCACAAAAAAGAACTCAAGAGATGTGATTTTCCTATCAGATTTATATTAATTAATGAAGGAATGAGACAACAAGGTAACAAATGAGACTTGAGAGATCTTGTTTTTCTTAATGAAGGAGTGATACAAGAGGGTGACAAAACAAAGAGTTTTCACTTATCTCCCCACTATCCTTGCTAGCTCCTCTCAAGCATCATTTGGTGGTCTAAAGAGCACACCACATGCTAACCCCTCAACCCAATCCTTCCAATGCTAACTTCACACTATGCAGGTGATCCAGCTTGGTTTCAGATGGCCCTTTGTTATGGCTTCACAATCAAGACCCCAGAATTTTTTCTCGTGGCCCTTCATTATGGAACCCTATAATTTTTTCAAGCATAAATGCACGTGTTCTCATTCTAGTCTCTCCCAGAAACACATTAATACGAGAAGAAAAACATGGCATGAAGAACTTATTACTAATATGTTGTAATGCATGCAACCCTCCCTTCCTTCAAAGAGCTCCATATCATTTGTTGTCATGCCAACTCTTGCATATTGTCCACACTAGGTAGTAGCCACACACACTCCTCTCTTCCATCAAAGAGCTCCACATTGTCCATTCTCATGCCGGCTAAGTTATCATCCACTAGAAGGTTGCCACAAACACTCCTCTCTCTCACTTCTATGGTAGCTACATAAGCACAAGGATAAAGTAGAGAATAGAGTAGCAAGATCGAGACTCAATTTCCACACAATGGAAGAGTGTGTTGTGTTATGAGATAAAACTGACTTATATACAAGATTGTACAATTTCACACACAAAATATGGACGACTAGGTGCCGAGGGCTCTCATAAGTGGCCACAATACTTAATCTCATAATACATTTATGAAGAAGTACATCCACAAGGGATTCAACTAAGCTTGCTACCACATGGTCTCGAAGTAGGAATGATAATAAGAGTTCCATCAGCAGACCATGATGAGTGCCCATCCATGTTTATAGATTTGGCCACTACTGTTGCTTCATAGCTTGATTATGTACATCTTTTTGTGTGTCCTCTTTTCTCATTGATGTAGAATATTAGTGGAGATAGTTGTTAATTACCTTCCCCCCTTTCATGGTGGCTGATTAGAGGAATTTATTATAGAGAGAATTAAGAAGCTTATTGTTTCTACTCTTGACACTGTGAGGGAATGCTCAATGTTCACTGTTCCTCTGGAAGGAGTGGATTCAATGTTCATTATTCCTTTGAAAGGACCTCGGGGGGAAGGCTTGTTATTGAGATAATGATCAATGTTCGTTGTTCCTCCAAAAGGAATGGGGAAGGCTTATTAATAAATGAAGAATCTAGTGATTGGCAAGAGTATCTAAAGAGAGTGGGGGCGTCCACAGGCGACTATAGTGTTGTCCTCATCCATGAATCAAGTATTTTCTTTGTTCTCTGTCATGACTCCTTTTTTTTTAGCAGCCTAATATTCTCTAATACCTTGTGATTTGCAATGACTATTCTTAGAGTTGCAATTGTAACGTTACATGTGCAATCTCCATGGCCTTACAAGTAATGAGATCAAGAGAAACATAATGTTAGTGCATAGTAAGAACTCATATTAGTACAACTATTCAAAAAGTTGCAACATACTGACTACTTTACATTACTAATCAGTTTTGCTTATGCAAGATAGCAATACTACTAATATTTTTTACATAGATATGGGTGCATATGCACGTGCACACACACACACACACACACACACAGAAAAAGGTATGCAAACCAATAGAAAGACTCAGGGAGAGGGAGTACATACGTATAGACTACCAGAGAGAGACGGAGAGAGAGAGAGAGAGAGAGAGAGATAGAGAGAGAGAGAGAGAGAGAGAGAACCTCCAAAGAGAGAAGGCAGGTCCACATAATAGTTACAAGAGAGTGGGACGTTCTAAATTTTTTTTACAAGAGAGTGGGATGTTCTAATTCTATTTTTGATATTTAGCTTCCACCTTACTATCAATAATTTTAAGCACCTAAAAGACCAATGTCAGGGATACTATTTTGAGACCAATGTAAGGGATTTTGAAGAGTAAAACATCATTGGTATTATTGATACAAGGAAGGTTCACCCAATGCATGGAGGGATTTAGAAGAAGAGTCAAGCATCATTGCTAGAACTACTTCTGTGAATGTGTGTCATGTTGCCACATATCCCACATGTTGTGAATGTGTGTCAAACATTGCTAGAACTACTTCTGTGAATGTGTGTTGGACATGTTGCCACATGTCATGTGCCACATGTCATGAAAGAAGGACTAGATAGTAAAGATGAATTTTCTTACCTAGAAGGTTCAACCAATGCAATGGAGGATTTTTAGCAGAAGAGTCAAACAACACTGCTAGAACTACTTCTGTTATTGTGTGCCAAACATGTTGCCACATCCTAGAAGATGAATATATCTACATCTAAATATCATGATTACTAGAAATTAAGGAATACGGAGTCTAAACATCATGATTGGAATTGGAAAATGAACATATGGATCACGATTATTGTAACTCAAGATTCTAAGTACTAGATGCATATTCTGGAAAAATTTGATGTGCTTCAAAAGAAGTACGAAAAAATCTAAGACATGAGTTTGATAAGAGAATTGATAGTGCAATGCATGCTTAGAGTTGAGCTTTTTTGAGTCTATAGATGCATGCTTTTTCGAGTCTATAGGTGCATCAAGTGACATACAGGAGTCACCTCAATCAAATGAAGAAAGGCCAACTTCATCAAGGAATCCCAATGGATATTGAGAAATGGAAGCCAAAGAAGGCCATAGCACCAAGTGTACTCTTTAGTTAGTCTAATTTTCATGAAGAGTCTTGACTCCACAAAAAAGAACTCAAGAGATGTGATTTTCCTATCAGATTTATATTAATTAATGAAGGAATGAGACAACAAGGTAACAAATGAGACTTGAGAGATCTTGTTTTTCTTAATGAAGGAGTGATACAAGAGGGTGACAAAACAAAGAGTTTTCACTTATCTCCCCACTATCCTTGCTAGCTCCTCTCAAGCATCATTTGGTGGTCTAAAGAGCACACCACATGCTAACCCCTCAACCCAATCCTTCCAATGCTAACTTCACACTATGCAGGTGATCCAGCTTGGTTTCAGATGGCCCTTTGTTATGGCTTCACAATCAAGACCCCAGAATTTTTTCTCGTGGCCCTTCATTATGGAACCCTATAATTTTTTCAAGCATAAATGCACGTGTTCTCATTCTAGTCTCTCCCAGAAACACATTAATACGAGAAGAAAAACATGGCATGAAGAACTTATTACTAATATGTTGTAATGCATGCAACCCTCCCTTCCTTCAAAGAGCTCCATATCATTTGTTGTCATGCCAACTCTTGCATATTGTCCACACTAGGTAGTAGCCACACACACTCCTCTCTTCCATCAAAGAGCTCCACATTGTCCATTCTCATGCCGGCTAAGTTATCATCCACTAGAAGGTTGCCACAAACACTCCTCTCTCTCACTTCTATGGTAGCTACATAAGCACAAGGATAAAGTAGAGAATAGAGTAGCAAGATCGAGACTCAATTTCCACACAATGGAAGAGTGTGTTGTGTTATGAGATAAAACTGACTTATATACAAGATTGTACAATTTCACACACAAAATATGGACGACTAGGTGCCGAGGGCTCTCATAAGTGGCCACAATACTTAATCTCATAATACATTTATGAAGAAGTACATCCACAAGGGATTCAACTAAGCTTGCTACCATATGCTCTCGAAGTAGGAATGATAATAAGAGTTCCATCAGCAGACCATGATGAGTGCCCATCCATGTTTATAGATTTGGCCACTACTGTTGCTTCATAGCTTGATTATGTACATCTTTTTGTGTGTCCTCTTTTCTCATTGATGTAGAATATTAGTGGAGATAGTTGTTAATTACCTTTCCCCCTTTCATGGTGGCTGATTAGAGGAATTTATTATAGAGAGAATTAAGAAGCTTATTGTTTCTACTCTTGACACTGAGGGAATGCTCAATGTTCACTGTTCCTCTGGAAGGAGTGGATCCAATGTTCATTATTCCTTTGAAAGGACCTCGGGGGGAAGGCTTGTTATTGAGATAATGATCAATGTTCGTTGTTCCTCCAAAAGGAATGGGGAAGGCTTATTAATAAATGAAGAATCTAGTGATTGGCAAGAGTATCTAAAGAGAGTGGGGGCGTCCACAGGCGACTATAGTGTTGTCCTCATCCATGAATCAAGTATTTTCTTTGTTCTCTGTCATGACTCCTTTTTTTTTAGCAGCCTAATATTCTCTAATACCTTGTGATTTGCAATGACTATTCTTAGAGTTGCAATTGTAACGTTACATGTGCAATCTCCATGGCCTTACAAGTAATGAGATCAAGAGAAACATAATGTTAGTGCATAGTAAGAACTCATATTAGTACAACTATTCAAAAAGTTGCAACATACTGACTACTTTACATTACTAATCAGTTTTGCTTATGCAAGATAGCAATACTACTAATATTTTTTACATAGATATGGGTGCATATGCACGTGCACACACACACACACACACACACACACACACAGAAAAAGGTATGCAAACCAATAGAAAGACTCAGGGAGAGGGAGTACATACGTATAGACTACCAGAGAGAGACGGAGAGAGAGAGAGAGAGAGAGAGAGAGAGAGAGAGAGAGAGAGAGAGAGAGAGAGAGAGAGAGAACCTCCAAAGAGAGAAGGCAGGTCCACATAATAGTTACAAGAGAGTGGGACGTTCTAAATTTTTTTTACAAGAGAGTGGGATGTTCTAATTCTGTTTTTGATATTTAGCTTCCACCTTACTATCAATAATTTTAAGCACCTAAAAGACCAATGTCAGGGATTTTGAAGAGTAAAACATCATTGGTATTATTCATACAAGGAAGGTTCACCCAATGCATGGAGGGATTTAGAAGAAGAGTCAAGCATCATTGCTAGAACTACTTCTGTGAATGTGTGTCATGTTGCCACATATCCCACATGTTGTGAATGTGTGTCAAACATTGCTAGAACTACTTCTGTGAATGTGTGTTGGACATGTTGCCACATGTCATGTGCCACATGTCATGAAAGAAGGACTAGATAGTAAAGATAAATTTTCTTACCTAGAAGGTTCAACCAATGCAATGGAGGGTTTTTAGCAGAAGAGTCAAACAACACTGCTAGAACTACTTCTGTTATTGTGTGCCAAACATGTTGCCACATCCTAGAAGATGAATATATCTACATCTAAATATCATGATTACTAGAAATTAAGGAATACGGAGTCTAAACATCATGATTGGAATTGAAAAATGAACATATGGATCACGATTATTGTAACTCAAGATTCTAAGTACTAGATGCATATTCTGGAAAAATTTGATGTGCTTCAAAAGAAGTACGAAAAAATCTAAGACATGAGTTTGATAAGAGAATTGATAGTGCAATGCATGCTTAGAGTTGAGCTTTTTTGAGTCTATAGATGCATGCTTTTTCGAGTCTATAGGTGCATCAAGTGACATACAGGAGTCACCTCAATCAAATGAAGAAAGGCCAACTTCATCAAGGAATCCCAATGGATATTGAGAAATGGAAGCCAAAGAAGGCCATAGCACCAAGTGTACTCTTTAGTTAGTCTAATTTTCATGAAGAGTATTGACTCCACAAAAAAGAACTCAAGAGATGTGATTTTCCTATCAGATTTATATTAATTAATGAAGGAATGAGACAACAAGGTAACAAAAGAGACTTGAGAGATCTTGTTTTTCTTAATGAAGGAGTGATACAAGAGGGTGACAAAACAAAGAGTTTTCACTTATCTCCCCACTATCCTTGCTAGCTCCTCTCAAGCATCATTTCGTGGTCTAAAGAGCACACCACATGCTAACCCCTCAACCCAATCCTTCCAATGCTAACTTCACACTATGCAGGTGATCCAGCTTGGTTTCAGATGGCCCTTTGTTATGGCTTCACAATCAAGACCCCAGAATTTTTTCTCGTGGCCCTTCATTATGGAACCCTATAATTTTTTCAAGCATAAATGCACGTGTTCTCATTCTAGTCTCTCCCAGAAACACATTAATACGAGAAGAAAAACATGGCATGAAGAACTTATTACCAATATGTTGTAATGCATGCAACCCTCCCTTCCTTCAAAGAGCTCCATATCATTTGTTGTCATGCCAACTCTTACATATTGTCCACACTAGGTAGTAGCCACACACACTCCTCTCTTCCATCAAAGAGCTCCACATTGTCCATTCTCATGCCGGCTAAGTTATCATCCACTAGAAGGTTGCCACAAACACTCCTCTCTCTCACTTCTATGGTAGCTACATAAGCACAAGGATAAAGTAGAGAATAGAGTAGCAAGATCGAGACTCAATTTCCACACAATGGAAGAGTGTGTTGTGTTATGAGATAAAACTGACTTATATACAAGATTGTACAATTTCACACACAAAATATGGACGACTAGGTGCCGAGGGCTCTCATAAGTGGCCACAATACTTAATCTCATAATACATTTATGAAGAAGTACATCCACAAGGGATTCAACTAAGCTTGCTACCACATGCTCTCGAAGTAGGAATGATAATAAGAGTTCCATCAGCAGACCATGATGAGTGCCCATCCATGTTTATAGATTTGGCCACTACTGTTGCTTCATAGCTTGATTATGTACATCTTTTTGTGTGTCCTCTTTTCCTATTGGTGTAGAATATTAGTGGAGATAGTTGTTAATTACCTTCCCCCCTTTCATGGTGGCTGATTAGAGGAATTTATTATAGAGAGAATTAAGAAGCTTATTGTTTCTACTCTTGACACTGTGAGGGAATGCTCAATGTTCACTGTTCCTCTGGAAGGAGTGGATCCAATGTTCATTATTCCTTTGAAAGGACCTCGGGGGGAAGGCTTGTTATTGAGATAATGATCAATGTTCGTTGTTCCTCCAAAAGGAATGGGGAAGGCTTATTAATAAATGAAGAATCTAGTGATTGGCAAGAGTATCTAAAGAGAGTGGGGGCGTCCACAGGCGACTATAGTGTTGTCCTCATCCATGAATCAAGTATTTTCTTTGTTCTCTGTCATGACTCCTTTTTTTTTAGCAGCCTAATATTCTCTAATACCTTGTGATTTGCAATGACTATTCTTAGAGTTGCAATTGTAACGTTACATGTGCAATCTCCATGGCCTTACAAGTAATGAGATCAAGAGAAACATAATGTTAGTGCATAGTAAGAACTCATATTAGTACAACTATTCAAAAAGTTGCAACATACTGACTACTTTACATTACTAATCAGTTTTGCTTATGCAAGATAGCAATACTACTAATATTCTTTACATGGATATGGGTGCATATGCACGTGCACACACACACACACACACACACACACACACACACACACACACACACAGAAAAAGGTATGCAAACCAATAGAAAGACTCAGGGAGAGGGAGTACATACGTATAGACTACCAGAGAGAGACGGAGAGAGAGAGAGAGAGAGAGAGAGAGAGAGAGAGAGAGAACCTCCAAAGAGAGAAGGCAGGTAGGTCCACATAATAGTTACAAGAGAGTGGGACGTTCTAAATTTTTTTTACAAGAGAGTGGGATGTTCTAATTCTGTTTTTGATATTTAGCTTCCACCTTACTATCAATAATTTTAAGCACCTAAAAGACCAATGTCAGGGATACTATTTTGAGACCAATGTCAGGGATTTTGAAGAGTAAAACATCATTGGTATTATTCATACAAGGAAGGTTCACCCAATGCATGGAGGGATTTAGAAGAAGAGTCAAGCATCATTGCTAGAACTACTTGTGTGAATGTGTGTCATGTTGCCACATATCCCACATGTTGTGAATGTGTGTCAAACATTGCTAGAACTACTTCTGTGAATGTGTGTTGGACATGTTGCCACATGTCATGTGCCACATGTCATGAAAGAAGGACTAGATAGTAAAGATGAATTTTCTTACCTAGAAGGTTCAACCAATGCAATGGAGGGTTTTTAGCAGAAGAGTCAAACAACACTGCTAGAACTACTTCTGTTATTGTGTGCCAAACATGTTGCCACATCCTAGAAGATGAATATATCTACATCTAAATATCATGATTACTAGAAATTAAGGAATACGGAGTCTAAACATCATGATTGGAATTGGAAAATGAACATATGGATCACGATTATTGTAACTCAAGATTCTAAGTACTAGATGCATATTCTGGAAAAATTTGATGTGCTTCAAAAGAAGTACGAAAAAATCTAAGACATGAGTTTGATAAGAGAATTGATAGTGCAATGCATGCTTAGAGTTGAGCTTTTTTGAGTCTATAGATGCATGCTTTTTCGAGTCTATAGGTGCATCAAGTGACATACAGGAGTCACCTCAATCAAATGAAGAAAGGCCAACTTCATCAAGGAATCCCAATGGATATTGAGAAATGGAAGCCAAAGAAGGCCATAGCACCAAGTGTACTCTTTAGTTAGTCTAATTTTCATGAAGAGTATTGACTCCACAAAAAAGAACTCAAGAGATGTGATTTTCCTATCAGATTTATATTAATTAATGAAGGAATGAGACAACAAGGTAACAAAAGAGACTTGAGAGATCTTGTTTTTCTTAATGAAGGAGTGATACAAGAGGGTGACAAAACAAAGAGTTTTCACTTATCTCCCCACTATCCTTGCTAGCTCCTCTCAAGCATCATTTGGTGGTCTAAAGAGCACACCACATGCTAACCCCTCAACCCAATCCTTCCAATGCTAACTTCACACTATGCAGGTGATCCAGCTTGGTTTCAGATGGCCCTTTGTTATGGCTTCACAATCAAGACCCCAGAATTTTTTCTCGTGGCCCTTCATTATGGAACCCTATAATTTTTTCAAGCATAAATGCACGTGTTCTCATTCTAGTCTCTCCCAGAAACACATTAATACGAGAAGAAAAACATGGCATGAAGAACTTATTACCAATATGTTGTAATGCATGCAACCCTCCCTTCCTTCAAAGAGCTCCATATCATTTGTTGTCATGCCAACTCTTACATATTGTCCACACTAGGTAGTAGCCACACACACTCCTCTCTTCCATCAAAGAGCTCCACATTGTCCATTCTCATGCCGGCTAAGTTATCATCCACTAGAAGGTTGCCACAAACACTCCTCTCTCTCACTTCTATGGTAGCTACATAAGCACAAGGATAAAGTAGAGAATAGAGTAGCAAGATCGAGACTCAATTTCCACACAATGGAAGAGTGTGTTGTGTTATGAGATAAAACTGACTTATATACAAGATTGTACAATTTCACACACAAAATATGGACGACTAGGTGCCGAGGGCTCTCATAAGTGGCCACAATACTTAATCTCATAATACATTTATGAAGAAGTACATCCACAAGGGATTCAACTAAGCTTGCTACCACATGCTCTCGAAGTAGGAATGATAATAAGAGTTCCATCAGCAGACCATGATGAGTGCCCATCCATGTTTATAGATTTGGCCACTACTGTTGCTTCATAGCTTGATTATGTACATCTTTTTGTGTGTCCTCTTTTCTCATTGATGTAGAATATTAGTGGAGATAGTTGTTAATTACCTTCCCCCCTTTCATGGTGGCTGATTAGAGGAATTTATTATAGAGAGAATTAAGAAGCTTATTGTTTCTACTCTTGACACTGTGAGGGAATGCTCAATGTTCACTGTTCCTCTGGAAGGAGTGGATTCAATGTTCATTATTCCTTTGAAAGGACCTCGGGGGGAAGGCTTGTTATTGAGATAATGATCAATGTTCGTTGTTCCTCCAAAAGGAATGGGGAAGGCTTATTAATAAATGAAGAATCTAGTGATTGGCAAGAGTATCTAAAGAGAGTGGGGGCATCCACAGGCGACTATAGTGTTGTCCTCATCCATGAATCAAGTATTTTCTTTGTTCTCTGTCATGACTCCTTTTTTTTTAGCAGCCTAATATTCTCTAATACCTTGTGATTTGCAATGACTATTCTTAGAGTTGCAATTGTAACGTTACATGTGCAATCTCCATGGCCTTACAAGTAATGAGATCAAGAGAAACATAATGTTAGTGCATAGTAAGAACTCATATTAGTACAACTATTCAAAAAGTTGCAACATATACTAACTACTTTAAATTACTAATCAGTTTTGCTTATGCAAGATAGCAATACTACTAATATTTTTTACATAGATATGGGTGCATACGCACATGCACACACACACACACACACACACACACACAGAAAAAGGTATGCAAACCAATAGAAAGACTCAGGGTGAGGGAGTACATACGTATAGACTACCAGAGAGAGAGAGAGAGAGAGAGAGAGAGAGAGAGAGAGAACCTCCAAAGAGAGAAGGCAGGTCCACATAATAGTTACAAGAGTGTGGGACGTTCTAAATTTTTTTTACACGAGAGTGGGATGTTCTAATTCTGTTTTTGATATTTAGCTTCCACCTTACTATCAATAATTTTAAGCACCTAAAAGACCAATGTCAGGGATACTATTTTGAGACCAATGTAAGGGATTTTGAAGAGTAAAACATCATTGGTATTATTCATACAAGGAAGGTTCACCCAATGCATGGAGGGATTTAGAAGAAGAGTCAAGCATCATTGCTAGAACTACTTCTGTGAATGTGTGTCATGTTGCCACATATCCCACATGTTGTGAATGTGTGTCAAACATTGCTAGAACTACTTCTGTGAATGTGTGTTGGACATGTTGCCACATGTCATGTGCCACATGTCATGAAAGAAGGACTAGATAGTAAAGATGAATTTTCTTACCTAGAAGGTTCAACCAATGCAATGGAGGGTTTTTAGCAGAAGAGTCAAACAACACTGCTAGAACTACTTCTGTTATTGTGTGCCAAACATGTTGCCACATCCTAGAAGATGAATATATCTACATCTAAATATCATGATTACTAGAAATTAAGGAATACGGAGTCTAAACATCATGATTGGAATTGGAAAATGAACATATGGATCACGATTATTGTAACTCAAGATTCTAAGTACTAGATGCATATTCTGGAAAAATTTGATGTGCTTCAAAAGAAGTACGAAAAAATCTAAGACATGAGTTTGATAAGAGAATTGATAGTGCAATGCATGCTTAGAGTTGAGCTTTTTTGAGTCTATAGATGCATGCTTTTTCGAGTCTATAGGTGCATCAAGTGACATACAGGAGTCACCTCAATCAAATGAAGAAAGGCCAACTTCATCAAGGAATCCCAATGGATATTGAGAAATGGAAGCCAAAGAAGGCCATAGCACTAAGTGTACTCTTTAGTTAGTCTAATTTTCATGAAGAGTATTGACTCCACAAAAAAGAACTCAAGAGATGTGATTTTCCTATCAGATTTATATTAATTAATGAAGGAATGAGACAACAAGGTAACAAAAGAGACTTGAGAGATCTTGTTTTTCTTAATGAAGGAGTGATACAAGAGGGTGACAAAACAAAGAGTTTTCACTTATCTCCCCACTATCCTTGCTAGCTCCTCTCAAGCATCATTTGGTGGTCTAAAGAGCACACCACATGCTAACCCCTCAACCCAATCCTTCCAATGCTAACTTCACACTATGCAGGTGATCCAGCTTGGTTTCAGATGGCCCTTTGTTATGGCTTCACAATCAAGACCCCAGAATTTTTTCTCGTGGCCCTTCATTATGGAACCCTATAATTTTTTCAAGCATAAATGCACGTGTTCTCATTCTAGTCTCTCCCAGAAACACATTAATACGAGAAGAAAAACATGGCATGAAGAACTTATTACCAATATGTTGTAATGCATGCAACCCTCCCTTCCTTCAAAGAGCTCCATATCATTTGTTGTCATGCCAACTCTTACATATTGTCCACACTAGGTAGTAGCCACACACACTCCTCTCTTCCATCAAAGAGCTCCACATTGTCCATTCTCATGCCGGCTAAGTTATCATCCACTAGAAGGTTGCCACAAACACTCCTCTCTCTCACTTCTATGGTAGCTACATAAGCACAAGGATAAAGTAGAGAATAGAGTAGCAAGATCGAGACTCAATTTCCACACAATGGAAGAGTGTGTTGTGTTATGAGATAAAACTGACTTATATACAAGATTGTACAATTTCACACACAAAATATGGACGACTAGGTGCCGAGGGCTCTCATAAGTGGCCACAATACTTAATCTCATAATACATTTATGAAGAAGTACATCCACAAGGGATTCAACTAAGCTTGCTACCACATGGTCTCGAAGTAGGAATGATAATAAGAGTTCCATCAGCAGACCATGATGAGTGCCCATCCATGTTTATAGATTTGGCCACTACTGTTGCTTCATAGCTTGATTATGTACATCTTTTTGTGTGTCCTCTTTTCTCATTGATGTAGAATATTAGTGGAGATAGTTGTTAATTACCTTCCCCCCTTTCATGGTGGCTGATTAGAGGAATTTATTATAGAGAGAATTAAGAAGCTTATTGTTTCTACTCTTGACACTGTGAGGGAATGCTCAATGTTCACTGTTCCTCTGGAAGGAGTGGATTCAATGTTCATTATTCCTTTGAAAGGACCTCGGGGGGAAGGCTTGTTATTGAGATAATGATCAATGTTCGTTGTTCCTCCAAAAGGAATGGGGAAGGCTTATTAATAAATGAAGAATCTAGTGATTGGCAAGAGTATCTAAAGAGAGTGGGGGCGTCCACAGGCGACTATAGTGTTGTCCTCATCCATGAATCAAGTATTTTCTTTGTTCTCTGTCATGACTCCTTTTTTTTTTAGCAGCCTAATATTCTCTAATACCTTGTGATTTGCAATGACTATTCTTAGAGTTGCAATTGTAACGTTACATGTGCAATCTCCATGGCCTTACAAGTAATGAGATCAAGAGAAACATAATGTTAGTGCATAGTAAGAACTCATATTAGTACAACTATTCAAAAAGTTGCAACATACTGACTACTTTACATTACTAATCAGTTTTGCTTATGCAAGATAGCAATACTACTAATATTTTTTACATAGATATGGGTGCATATGCACGTGCACACACACACACACACACACACACAGAAAAAGGTATGCAAACCAATAGAAAGACTCAGGGAGAGGGAGTACATACGTATAGACTACCAGAGAGAGACGGAGAGAGAGAGAGAGAGAGAGAGATAGAGAGAGAGAGAGAGAGAGAGAGAGAGAGAGAGAACCTCCAAAGAGAGAAGGCAGGTCCACATAATAGTTACAAGAGAGTGGGACGTTCTAAATTTTTTTTACAAGAGAGTGGGATGTTCTAATTCTATTTTTGATATTTAGCTTCCACCTTACTATCAATAATTTTAAGCACCTAAAAGACCAATGTCAGGGATACTATTTTGAGACCAATGTAAGGGATTTTGAAGAGTAAAACATCATTGGTATTATTGATACAAGGAAGGTTCACCCAATGCATGGAGGGATTTAGAAGAAGAGTCAAGCATCATTGCTAGAACTACTTCTGTGAATGTGTGTCATGTTGCCACATATCCCACATGTTGTGAATGTGTGTCAAACATTGCTAGAACTACTTCTGTGAATGTGTGTTGGACATGTTGCCACATGTCATGTGCCACATGTCATGAAAGAAGGACTAGATAGTAAAGATGAATTTTCTTACCTAGAAGGTTCAACCAATGCAATGGAGGGTTTTTAGCAGAAGAGTCAAACAACACTGCTAGAACTACTTCTGTTATTGTGTGCCAAACATGTTGCCACATCCTAGAAGATGAATATATCTACATCTAAATATCATGATTACTAGAAATTAAGGAATACGGAGTCTAAACATCATGATTGGAATTGGAAAATGAACATATGGATCACGATTATTGTAACTCAAGATTCTAAGTACTAGATGCATATTCTGGAAAAATTTGATGTGCTTCAAAAGAAGTACGAAAAAATCTAAGACATGAGTTTGATAAGAGAATTGATAGTGCAATGCATGCTTAGAGTTGAGCTTTTTTGAGTCTATAGATGCATGCTTTTTCGAGTCTATAGGTGCATCAAGTGACATACAGGAGTCACCTCAATCAAATGAAGAAAGGCCAACTTCATCAAGAAATCCCAATGGATATTGAGAAATGGAAGCCAAAGAAGGCCATAGCACCAAGTGTACTCTTTAGTTAGTCTAATTTTCATGAAGAGTATTGACTCCACAAAAAAGAACTCAAGAGATGTGATTTTCCTATCAGATTTATATTAATTAATGAAGGAATGAGACAACAAGGTAACAAAAGAGACTTGAGAGATCTTGTTTTTCTTAATGAAGGAGTGATACAAGAGGGTGACAAAACAAAGAGTTTTCACTTATCTCCCCACTATCCTTGCTAGCTCCTCTCAAGCATCATTTGGTGGTCTAAAGAGCACACCACATGCTAACCCCTCAACCCAATCCTTCCAATGCTAACTTCACACTATGCAGGTGATCCAGCTTGGTTTCAGATGGCCCTTTGTTATGGCTTCACAATCAAGACCCCAGAATTTTTTCTCGTGGCCCTTCATTATGGAACCCTATAATTTTTTCAAGCATAAATGCACGTGTTCTCATTCTAGTCTCTCCCAGAAACACATTAATACGAGAAGAAAAACATGGCATGAAGAACTTATTACCAATATGTTGTAATGCATGCAACCCTCCCTTCCTTCAAAGAGCTCCATATCATTTGTTGTCATGCCAACTCTTACATATTGTCCACACTAGGTAGTAGCCACACACACTCCTCTCTTCCATCAAAGAGCTCCACATTGTCCATTCTCATGCCGGCTAAGTTATCATCCACTAGAAGGTTGCCACAAACACTCCTCTCTCTCAATTCTATGGTAGCTACATAAGCACAAGGATAAAGTAGAGAATAGAGTAGCAAGATCGAGACTCAATTTCCACACAATGGAAGAGTGTGTTGTGTTATGAGATAAAACTGACTTATATACAAGATTGTACAATTTCACACACAAAATATGGACGACTAGGTGCCGAGGGCTCTCATAAGTGGCCACAATACTTAATCTCATAATACATTTATGAAGAAGTACATCCACAAGGGATTCAACTAAGCTTGCTACCACATGCTCTCGAAGTAGGAATGATAATAAGAGTTCCATCAGCAGACCATGATGAGTGCCCATCCATGTTTATAGATTTGGCCACTACTGTTGCTTCATAGCTTGATTATGTACATCTTTTTGTGTGTCCTCTTTTCTCATTGATGTAGAATATTAGTGGAGATAGTTGTTAATTACCTTCCCCCCTTTCATGGTGGCTGATTAGAGGAATTTATTATAGAGAGAATTAAGAAGCTTATTGTTTCTACTCTTGACACTGAGGGAATGCTCAATGTTCACTGTTCCTCTGGAAGGAGTGGATTCAATGTTCATTATTCCTTTCAAAGGACCTCGGGGGGAAGGCTTGTTATTGAGATAATGATCAATGTTCGTTGTTCCTCCAAAAGGAATGGGGAAGGCTTATTAATAAATGAAGAATCTAGTGATTGGCAAGAGTATCTAAAGAGAGTGGGGGCGTCCACAGGCGACTATAGTGTTGTCCTCATCCATGAATCAAGTATTTTCTTTGTTCTCTGTCATGACTTCTTTTTTTTTAGCAGCCTAATATTCTCTAATACCTTGTGATTTGCAATGACTATTCTTAGAGTTGCAATTGTAACGTTACATGTGCAATCTCCATGGCCTTACAAGTAATGAGATCAAGAGAAACATAATGTTAGTGCATAGTAAGAACTCATATTAGTACAACTATTCAAAAAGTTGCAACATACTGACTACTTTACATTACTAATCAGTTTTGCTTATGCAAGATAGCAATACTACTAATATTTTCTACATAGATATGGGTGCATACGCACGTGCACACACACACACACACACACACACATAGAAAAAGGTATGCAAACCAATAGAAAGACTCAGAGTGAGGGAGTACATACATATAGACTACCAGAGAGAGACGGAGAGAGAGAGAGAGAGAGAGAGAGAGAGAGAGAGAGAGAGAACCTCCAAAGAGAGAAGGCAGGTCCACATAATAGTTACAAGAGAGTGGGACTTTCTAAATTTTTTTTACAAGAGAGTGGGATGTTCTAATTCTGTTTTTGATATTTAGCTTCCACCTTACTATCAATAATTTTAAGCACCTAAAAGACCAATGTTAGGGATACTATTTTGAGACCAATGTCAGGGATTTTGAAGAGTAAAACATCATTGGTATTATTGATACAAGGAAGGTTCACCCAATGCATGGAGGGATTTAGAAGAAGAGTCAAGCATCATTGCTAGAACTACTTCTGTGAATGTGTGTCATGTTGCCACATATCCCACATGTTGTGAATGTGTGTCAAACATTGCTAGAACTACTTCTGTGAATGTGTGTTGGACATGTTGCCACATGTCATGTGCCACATGTCATGAAAGAAGGACTAGATAGTAAAGATGAATTTTCTTACCTAGAAGGTTCAACCAATGCAATGGAGGGTTTTTAGCAGAAGAGTCAAACAACACTGCTAGAACTACTTCTGTTATTGTGCGCCAAACATGTTGCCACATCCTAGAAGATGAATATATCTACATCTAAATATCATGATTACTAGAAATTAAGGAATACGGAGTCTAAACATCATGATTGGAATTGGAAAATGAACATATGGATCACGATTATTGTAACTCAAGATTCTAAGTACTAGATGCATATTCTGGAAAAATTTGATGTGCTTCAAAAGAAGTACGAAAAAATCTAAGACATGAGTTTGATAAGAGAATTGATAGTGCAATGCATGCTTAGAGTTGAGCTTTTTTGAGTCTATAGATGCATGCTTTTTCGAGTCTATAGGTGCATCAAGTGACATACAGGAGTCACCTCAATCAAATGAAGAAAGGCCAACTTCATCAAGGAATCCCAATGGATATTGAGAAATGGAAGCCAAAGAAGGCCATAGCACCAAGTGTACTCTTTAGTTAGTCTAATTTTCATGAAGAGTATTGACTCCACAAAAAAGAACTCAAGAGATGTGATTTTCCTATCAGATTTATATTAATTAATGAAGGAATGAGACAACAAGGTAACAAATGAGACTTGAGAGATCTTGTTTTTCTTAATGAAGGAGTGATACAAGAGGGTGACAAAACAAAGAGTTTTCACTTATCTCCCCACTATCCTTGCTAGCTCCTCTCAAGCATCATTTGGTGGTCTAAAGAGCACACCACATGCTAACCCCTCAACCCAATCCTTCCAATGCTAACTTCACACTATGCAGGTGATCCAGCTTGGTTTCAGATGGCCCTTTGTTATGGCTTCACAATCAAGACCCCAGAATTTTTTCTCGTGGCCCTTCATTATGGAACCCTATAATTTTTTCAAGCATAAATGCACGTGTTCTCATTCTAGTCTCTCCCAGAAACACATTAATACGAGAAGAAAAACATGGCATGAAGAACTTATTACCAATATGTTGTAATGCATGCAACCCTCCCTTCCTTCAAAGAGCTCCATATCATTTGTTGTCATGCCAACTCTTACATATTGTCCACACTAGGTAGTAGCCACACACACTCCTCTCTTCCATCAAAGAGCTCCACATTGTCCATTCTCATGCCGGCTAAGTTATCATCCACTAGAAGGTTGCCACAAACACTCCTCTCTCTCACTTCTATGGTAGCTACATAAGCACAAGGATAAAGTAGAGAATAGAGTAGCAAGATCGAGACTCAATTTCCACACAATGGAAGAGTGTGTTGTGTTATGAGATAAAACTGACTTATATACAAGATTGTACAATTTCACACACAAAATATGGACGACTAGGTGCCGAGGGCTCTCATAAGTGGCCACAATACTTAATCTCATAATACATTTATGAAGAAGTACATCCACAAGGGATTCAACTAAGCTTGCTACCACATGCTCTCGAAGTAGGAATGATAATAAGAGTTCCATCAGCAGACCATGATGAGTGCCCATCCATGTTTATAGATTTGGCCACTACTGTTGCTTCATAGCTTGATTATGTACATCTTTTTGTGTGTCCTCTTTTCTCATTGATGTAGAATATTAGTGGAGATAGTTGTTAATTACCTTCCCCCCTTTCATGGTGGCTGATTAGAGGAATTTATTATAGAGAGAATTAAGAAGCTTATTGTTTCTACTCTTGACACTGAGGGAATGCTCAATGTTCACTGTTCCTCTGGAAGGAGTGGATTCAATGTTCATTATTCCTTTGAAAGGACCTCGGGGGGAAGGCTTGTTATTGAGATAATGATCAATGTTCGTTGTTCCTCCAAAAGGAATGGGGAAGGCTTATTAATAAATGAAGAATCTAGTGATTGGCAAGAGTATCTAAAGAGAGTGGGGGCGTCCACAGGCGACTATAGTGTTGTCCTCATCCATGAATCAAGTATTTTCCTTGTTCTCTGTCATGACTCCTTTTTTTTTTAGCAGCCTAATATTCTCTAATACCTTGTGATTTGCAATGACTATTCTTAGAGTTGCAATTGTAACGTTACATGTGCAATCTCCATGGCCTTACAAGTAATGAGATCAAGAGAAACATAATGTTAGTGCATAGTAAGAACTCATATTAGTACAACTATTCAAAAAGTTGCAACATACTGACTACTTTACATTACTAATCAGTTTTGCTTATGCAAGATAGCAATACTACTAATATTTTTTACATAGATATGGGTGCATACGCACGTGCACACACACACACACACACACACAGAAAAAGGTATGCAAACCAATAGAAAGACTCAGGGTGAGGGAGTACATACATATAGACTACCAGAGAGAGACGGAGAGAGAGAGAGAGAGAGAGAGAGAGAGAGAGAACCTCCAAAGAGAGAAGGCAGGTCCACATAATAGTTACAAGAGAGTGGGACGTTCTAAATTTTTTTTACAAGAGAGTGGGATGTTCTAATTCTGTTTTTGATATTTAGCTTCCACCTTACTATCAATAATTTTAAGCACCTAAAAGACCAACGTCAGGGATACTATTTTGAGACCAATGTCAGGGATTTTGAAGAGTAAAACATCATTGGTATTATTGGTACAAGGAAGGTTCACCCAATGCATGGAGGGATTTAGAAGAAGAGTCAAGCATCATTGCTAGAACTACTTCTGTGAATGTGTGTCATGTTGCCACATATCCCACATGTTGTGAATGTGTGTCAAACATTGCTAGAACTACTTCTGTGAATGTGTGTTGGACATGTTGCCACATGTCATGAAAGAAGGACTAGATAGTAAAGATGAATTTTCTTACCTAGAAGGTTCAACCAATGCAATGGAGGGTTTTTAGCAGAAGAGTCAAACAACACTGCTAGAACTACTTCTGTTATTGTGCGCCAAACATGTTGCCACATCCTAGAAGATGAATATATCTACATCTAAATATCATGATTACTAGAAATTAAGGAATACGGAGTCTAAACATCATGATTGGAATTGGAAAATGAACATATGGATCACGATTATTGTAACTCAAGATTCTAAGTACTAGATGCATATTCTGGAAAAATTTGATGTGCTTCAAAAGAAGTACGAAAAAATCTAAGACATGAGTTTGATAAGAGAATTGATAGTGCAATGCATGCTTAGAGTTGAGCTTTTTTGAGTCTATAGATGCATGCTTTTTCGAGTCTATAGGTGCATCAAGTGACATACAGGAGTCACCTCAATCAAATGAAGAAAGGCCAACTTCATCAAGGAATCCCAATGGATATTGAGAAATGGAAGCCAAAGAAGGCCATAGCACCAAGTGTACTCTTTAGTTAGTCTAATTTTCATGAAGAGTATTGACTCCACAAAAAAGAACTCAAGAGATGTGATTTTCCTATCAGATTTATATTAATTAATGAAGGAATGAGACAACAAGGTAACAAAAGAGACTTGAGAGATCTTGTTTTTCTTAATGAAGGAGTGATACAAGAGGGTGACAAAACAAAGAGTTTTCACTTATCTCCCCACTATCCTTGCTAGCTCCTCTCAAGCATCATTTGGTGGTCTAAAGAGCACACCACATGCTAACCCCTCAACCCAATCCTTCCAATGCTAACTTCACACTATGCAGGTGATCCAGCTTGGTTTCAGATGGCCCTTTGTTATGGCTTCACAATCAAGACCCCAGAATTTTTTCTCGTGGCCCTTCATTATGGAACCCTATAATTTTTTCAAGCATAAATGCACGTGTTCTCATTCTAGTCTCTCCCAGAAACACATTAATACGAGAAGAAAAACATGGCATGAAGAACTTATTACCAATATGTTGTAATGCATGCAACCCTCCCTTCCTTCAAAGAGCTCCATATCATTTGTTGTCATGCCAACTCTTACATATTGTCCACACTAGGTAGTAGCCACACACACTCCTCTCTTCCATCAAAGAGCTCCACATTGTCCATTCTCATGCCGGCTAAGTTATCATCCACTAGAAGGTTGCCACAAACACTCCTCTCTCTCACTTCTATGGTAGCTACATAAGCACAAGGATAAAGTAGAGAATAGAGTAGCAAGATCGAGACTCAATTTCCACACAATGGAAGAGTGTGTTGTGTTATGAGATAAAACTGACTTATATACAAGATTGTACAATTTCACACACAAAATATGGACGACTAGGTGCCGAGGGCTCTCATAAGTGGCCACAATACTTAATCTCATAATACATTTATGAAGAAGTACATCCACAAGGGATTCAACTAAGCTTGCTACCACATGCTCTCGAAGTAGGAATGATAATAAGAGTTCCATCAGCAGACCATGATGAGTGCCCATCCATGTTTATAGATTTGGCCACTACTGTTGCTTCATAGCTTGATTATGTACATCTTTTTGTGTGTCCTCTTTTCTCATTGATGTAGAATATTAGTGGAGATAGTTGTTAATTACCTTCCCCCCTTTCATGGTGGCTGATTAGAGGAATTTATTATAGAGAGAATTAAGAAGCTTATTGTTTCTACTCTTGACACTGAGGGAATGCTCAATGTTCACTGTTCCTCTGGAAGGAGTGGATTCAATGTTCATTATTCCTTTGAAAGGACCTCGGGGGGAAGGCTTGTTATTGAGATAATGATCAATGTTCGTTGTTCCTCCAAAAGGAATGGGGAAGGCTTATTAATAAATGAAGAATCTAGTGATTGGCAAGAGTATCTAAAGAGAGTGGGGGCGTCCACAGGCGACTATAGTGTTGTCCTCATCCATGAATCAAGTATTTTCCTTGTTCTCTGTCATGACTCCTTTTTTTTTTAGCAGCCTAATATTCTCTAATACCTTGTGATTTGCAATGACTATTCTTAGAGTTGCAATTGTAACGTTACATGTGCAATCTCCATGGCCTTACAAGTAATGAGATCAAGAGAAACATAATGTTAGTGCATAGTAAGAACTCATATTAGTACAACTATTCAAAAAGTTGCAACATACTGACTACTTTACATTACTAATCAGTTTTGCTTATGCAAGATAGCAATACTACTAATATTTTTTACATAGATATGGGTGCATACGCACGTGCACACACACACACACACACACAGAAAAAGGTATGCAAACCAATAGAAAGACTCAGGGTGAGGGAGTACATACATATAGACTACCAGAGAGAGACGGAGAGAGAGAGAGAGAGAGAGAGAGAGAGAGAGAGAGAGAGAGAACCTCCAAAGAGAGAAGGCAGGTCCACATAATAGTTACAAGAGAGTGGGACGTTCTAAATTTTTTTTACAAGAGAGTGGGATGTTCTAATTCTGTTTTTGATATTTAGCTTCCACCTTACTATCAATAATTTTAAGCACCTAAAAGACCAATGTCAGGGATACTATTTTGAGACCAATGTCAGGGATTTTGAAGAGTAAAACATCATTGGTATTATTGATACAAGGAAGGTTCACCCAATGCATGGAGGGATTTAGAAGAAGAGTCAAGCATCATTGCTAGAACTACTTCTGTGAATGTGTGTCATGTTGCCACATATCCCACATGTTGTGAATGTGTGTCAAACATTGCTAGAACTACTTCTGTGAATGTGTGTTGGACATGTTGCCACATGTCATGTGCCACATGTCATGAAAGAAGGACTAGATAGTAAAGATGAATTTTCTTACCTAGAAGGTTCAACCAATGCAATGGAGGGTTTTTAGCAGAAGAGTCAAACAACACTGCTAGAACTACTTCTGTTATTGTGCGCCAAACATGTTGCCACATCCTAGAAGATGAATATATCTACATCTAAATATCATGATTACTAGAAATTAAGGAATACGGAGTCTAAACATCATGATTGGAATTGGAAAATGAACATATGGATCACGATTATTGTAACTCAAGATTCTAAGTACTAGATGCATATTCTGAAAAAATTTGATGTGCTTCAAAAGAAGTACGAAAAAATCTAAGACATGAGTTTGATAAGAGAATTGATAGTGCAATGCATGCTTAGAGTTGAGCTTTTTTGAGTCTATAGATGCATGCTTTTTCGAGTCTATAGGTGCATCAAGTGACATACAGGAGTCACCTCAATCAAATGAAGAAAGGCCAACTTCATCAAGGAATCCCAATGGATATTGAGAAATGGAAGCCAAAGAAGGCCATAGCACCAAGTGTACTCTTTAGTTAGTCTAATTTTCATGAAGAGTATTGACTCCACAAAAAAGAACTCAAGAGATGTGATTTTCCTATCAGATTTATATTAATTAATGAAGGAATGAGACAACAAGGTAACAAAAGAGACTTGAGAGATCTTGTTTTTCTTAATGAAGGAGTGATACAAGAGGGTGACAAAACAAAGAGTTTTCACTTATCTCCCCACTATCCTTGCTAGCTCCTCTCAAGCATCATTTCGTGGTCTAAAGAGCACACCACATGCTAACCCCTCAACCCAATCCTTCCAATGCTAACTTCACACTATGCAGGTGATCCAGCTTGGTTTCAGATGGCCCTTTGTTATGGCTTCACAATCAAGACCCCAGAATTTTTTCTCGTGGCCCTTCATTATGGAACCCTATAATTTTTTCAAGCATAAATGCACGTGTTCTCATTCTAGTCTCTCCCAGAAACACATTAATACGAGAAGAAAAACATGGCATGAAGAACTTATTACCAATATGTTGTAATGCATGCAACCCTCCCTTCCTTCAAAGAGCTCCATATCATTTGTTGTCATGCCAACTCTTACATATTGTCCACACTAGGTAGTAGCCACACACACTCCTCTCTTCCATCAAAGAGCTCCACATTGTCCATTCTCATGCCGGCTAAGTTATCATCCACTAGAAGGTTGCCACAAACACTCCTCTCTCTCACTTCTATGGTAGCTACATAAGCACAAGGATAAAGTAGAGAATAGAGTAGCAAGATCGAGACTCAATTTCCACACCATGGAAGAGTGTGTTGTGTTATGAGATAAAACTGACTTATATACAAGATTGTACAATTTCACACACAAAATATGGACGACTAGGTGCCGAGGGCTCTCATAAGTGGCCACAATACTTAATCTCATAATACATTTATGAAGAAGTACATCCACAAGGGATTCAACTAAGCTTGCTACCACATGCTCTCGAAGTAGGAATGATAATAAGAGTTCCATCAGCAGACCATGATGAGTGCCCATCCATGTTTATAGATTTGGCCACTACTGTTGCTTCATAGCTTGATTATGTACATCTTTTTGTGTGTCCTCTTTTCTCATTGATGTAGAATATTAGTGGAGATAGTTGTTAATTACCTTCCCCCCTTTCATGGTGGCTGATTAGAGGAATTTATTATAGAGAGAATTAAGAAGCTTATTGTTTCTACTCTTGACACTGAGGGAATGCTCAATGTTCACTGTTCCTCTGGAAGGAGTGGATTCAATGTTCATTATTCCTTTGAAAGGACCTCGGGGGGAAGGCTTGTTATTGAGATAATGATCAATGTTCGTTGTTCCTCCAAAAGGAATGGGGAAGGCTTATTAATAAATGAAGAATCTAGTGATTGGCAAGAGTATCTAAAGAGAGTGGGGGCGTCCACAGGCGACTATAGTGTTGTCCTCATCCATGAATCAAGTATTTTCCTTGTTCTCTGTCATGACTCCTTTTTTTTTTAGCAGCCTAATATTCTCTAATACCTTGTGATTTGCAATGACTATTCTTAGAGTTGCAATTGTAACGTTACATGTGCAATCTCCATGGCCTTACAAGTAATGAGATCAAGAGAAACATAATGTTAGTGCATAGTAAGAACTCATATTAGTACAACTATTCAAAAAGTTGCAACATACTGACTACTTTACATTACTAATCAGTTTTGCTTATGCAAGATAGCAATACTACTAATATTTTTTACATAGATATGGGTGCATACGCACGTGCACACACACACACACACACACAGAAAAAGGTATGCAAACCAATAGAAAGACTCAGGGTGAGGGAGTACATACATATAGACTACCAGAGAGAGACGGAGAGAGAGAGAGAGAGAGAGAGAGAGAGAGAGAGAGAGAGAGAGAGAGAGAGAGAGAGAGAGAGAGAGAGAACCTCCAAAGAGAGAAGGCAGGTCCACATAATAGTTACAAGAGAGTGGGACGTTCTAAATTTTTTTTACAAGAGAGTGGGATGTTCTAATTCTGTTTTTGATATTTAGCTTCCACCTTACTATCAATAATTTTAAGCACCTAAAAGACCAATGTCAGGGATACTATTTTGAGACCAATGTCAGGGATTTTGAAGAGTAAAACATCATTGGTATTATTGATACAAGGAAGGTTCACCCAATGCATGGAGGGATTTAGAAGAAGAGTCAAGCATCATTGCTAGAACTACTTCTGTGAATGTGTGTCATGTTGCCACATATCCCACATGTTGTGAATGTGTGTCAAACATTGCTAGAACTACTTCTGTGAATGTGTGTTGGACATGTTGCCACATGTCATGTGCCACATGTCATGAAAGAAGGACTAGATAGTAAAGATGAATTTTCTTACCTAGAAGGTTCAACCAATGCAATGGAGGGTTTTTAGCAGAAGAGTCAAACAACACTGCTAGAACTACTTCTGTTATTGTGCGCCAAACATGTTGCCACATCCTAGAAGATGAATATATCTACATCTAAATATCATGATTACTAGAAATTAAGGAATACGGAGTCTAAACATCATGATTGGAATTGGAAAATGAACATATGGATCACGATTATTGTAACTCAAGATTCTAAGTACTAGATGCATATTCTGGAAAAATTTGATGTGCTTCAAAAGAAGTACGAAAAAATCTAAGACATGAGTTTGATAAGAGAATTGATAGTGCAATGCATGCTTAGAGTTGAGCTTTTTTGAGTCTATAGATGCATGCTTTTTCGAGTCTATAGGTGCATCAAGTGACATACAGGAGTCACCTCAATCAAATGAAGAAAGGCCAACTTCATCAAGGAATCCCAATGGATATTGAGAAATGGAAGCCAAAGAAGGCCATAGCACCAAGTGTACTCTTTAGTTAGTCTAATTTTCATGAAGAGTATTGACTCCACAAAAAAGAACTCAAGAGATGTGATTTTCCTATCAGATTTATATTAATTAATGAAGGAATGAGACAACAAGGTAACAAAAGAGACTTGAGAGATCTTGTTTTTCTTAATGAAGGAGTGATACAAGAGGGTGACAAAACAAAGAGTTTTCACTTATCTCCCCACTATCCTTGCTAGCTCCTCTCAAGCATCATTTGGTGGTCTAAAGAGCACACCACATGCTAACCCCTCAACCCAATCCTTCCAATGCTAACTTCACACTATGCAGGTGATCCAGCTTGGTTTCAGATGGCCCTTTGTTATGGCTTCACAATCAAGACCCCAGAATTTTTTCTCGTGGCCCTTCATTATGGAACCCTATAATTTTTTCAAGCATAAATGCACGTGTTCTCATTCTAGTCTCTCCCAGAAACACATTAATACGAGAAGAAAAACATGGCATGAAGAACTTATTACCAATATGTTGTAATGCATGCAACCCTCCCTTCCTTCAAAGAGCTCCATATCATTTGTTGTCATGCCAACTCTTACATATTGTCCACACTAGGTAGTAGCCACACACACTCCTCTCTTCCATCAAAGAGCTCCACATTGTCCATTCTCATGCCGGCTAAGTTATCATCCACTAGAAGGTTGCCACAAACACTCCTCTCTCTCAATTCTATGGTAGCTACATAAGCACAAGGATAAAGTAGAGAATAGAGTAGCAAGATCGAGACTCAATTTCCACACAATGGAAGAGTGTGTTGTGTTATGAGATAAAACTGACTTATATACAAGATTGTACAATTTCACACACAAAATATGGACGACTAGGTGCCGAGGGCTCTCATAAGTGGCCACAATACTTAATCTCATAATACATTTATGAAGAAGTACATCCACAAGGGATTCAACTAAGCTTGCTACCACATGCTCTCGAAGTAGGAATGATAATAAGAGTTCCATCAGCCGACCATGATGAGTGCCCATCCATGTTTATAGATTTGGCCACTACTGTTGCTTCATAGCTTGATTATGTACATCTTTTTGTGTGTCCTCTTTTCTCATTGATGTAGAATATTAGTGGAGATAGTTGTTAATTACCTTCCCCCCTTTCATGGTGGCTGATTAGAGGAATTTATTATAGAGAGAATTAAGAAGCTTATTGTTTCTACTCTTGACACTGAGGGAATGCTCAATGTTCACTGTTCCTCTGGAAGGAGTGGATTCAATGTTTATTATTCCTTTGAAAGGACCTCGGGGGGAAGGCTTGTTATTGAGATAATGATCAATGTTCGTTGTTCCTCCAAAAGGAATGGGGAAGGCTTATTAATAAATGAAGAATCTAGTGATTGGCAAGAGTATCTAAAGAGAGTGGGGGCGTCCACAGGCGACTATAGTGTTGTCCTCATCCATGAATCAAGTATTTTCTTTGTTCTCTGTCATGACTCCTTTTTTTTTTAGCAGCCTAATATTCTCTAATACCTTGTGATTTGCAATGACTATTCTTAGAGTTGCAATTGTAATGTTACATGTGCAATCTCCATGGCCTTACAAGTAATGAGATCAAGAGAAACATAATGTTAGTGCATAGTAAGAACTCATATTAGTACAACTATTCAAAAAGTTGCAACATACTGACTACTTTACATTACTAATCAGTTTTGCTTATGCAAGATAGCAATACTACTAATATTTTTTACATAGATATGGGTGCATACGCACGTGCACACACACACACACACACACACACACACACAAAAAAGGTATGCAAACCAATAGAAAGACTCAGGGAGAGGGAGTACATACGTATAGACTACCAGAGAGAGACGGAGAGAGAGAGAGAGAGAGAGAGAGAGAGAGAGAGAACCTCCAAAGAGAGAAGGCAGGTCCACATAATAGTTACAAGAGAGTGGGACGTTCTAAATTTTTTTTACAAGAGAGTGGGATGTTCTAATTCTGTTTTTGATATTTAGCTTCCACCTTACTATCAATAATTTTAAGCACCTAAAAGACCAATGTCAGGGATACTATTTTGAGACCAATGTAAGGGATTTTGAAGAGTAAAACATCATTGGTATTATTGATACAAGGAAGGTTCACCCAATGCATGGAGGGATTTAGAAGAAGAGTCAAGCATCATTGCTAGAACTACTTCTGTGAATGTGTGTCATGTTGCCACATATCCCACATGTTGTGAATGTGTGTCAAACATTGCTAGAACTACTTCTGTGAATGTGTGTTGGACATGTTGCCACATGTCATGTGCCACATGTCATGAAAGAAGGACTAGATAGTAAAGATGAATTTTCTTACCTAGAAGGTTCAACCAATGCAATGGAGGGTTTTTAGCAGAAGAGTCAAACAACACTGCTAGAACTACTTCTGTTATTGTGCGCCAAACATGTTGCCACATCCTAGAAGATGAATATATCTACATCTAAATATCATGATTACTAGAAATTAAGGAATACGGAGTCTAAACATCATGATTGGAATTGGAAAATGAACATATGGATCACGATTATTGTAACTCAAGATTCTAAGTACTAGATGCATATTCTGGAAAAATTTGATGTGCTTCAAAAGAAGTACGAAAAAATCTAAGACATGAGTTTGATAAGAGAATTGATAGTGCAATGCATGCTTAGAGTTGAGCTTTTTTGAGTCTATAGATGCATGCTTTTTCGAGTCTATAGGTGCATCAAGTGACATACAGGAGTCACCTCAATCAAATGAAGAAAGGCCAACTTCATCAAGGAATCCCAATGGATATTGAGAAATGGAAGCCAAAGAAGGCCATAGCACCAAGTGTACTCTTTAGTTAGTCTAATTTTCATGAAGAGTATTGACTCCACAAAAAAGAACTCAAGAGATGTGATTTTCCTATCAGATTTATATTAATTAATGAAGGAATGAGACAACAAGGTAACAAAAGAGACTTGAGAGATCTTGTTTTTCTTAATGAAGGAGTGATACAAGAGGGTGACAAAACAAAGAGTTTTCACTTATCTCCCCACTATCCTTGCTAGCTCCTCTCAAGCATCATTTGGTGGTCTAAAGAGCACACCACATGCTAACCCCTCAACCCAATCCTTCCAATGCTAACTTCACACTATGCAGGTGATCCAGCTTGGTTTCAGATGGCCCTTTGTTATGGCTTCACAATCAAGACCCCAGAATTTTTTCTCGTGGCCCTTCATTATGGAACCCTATAATTTTTTCAAGCATAAATGCACGTGTTCTCATTCTAGTCTCTCCCAGAAACACATTAATACGAGAAGAAAAACATGGCATGAAGAACTTATTACCAATATGTTGTAATGCATGCAACCCTCCCTTCCTTCAAAGAGCTCCATATCATTTGTTGTCATGCCAACTCTTACATATTGTCCACACTAGGTAGTAGCCACACACACTCCTCTCTTCCATCAAAGAGCTCCACATTGTCCATTCTCATGCCGGCTAAGTTATCATCCACTAGAAGGTTGCCACAAACACTCCTCTCTCTCAATTCTATGGTAGCTACATAAGCACAAGGATAAAGTAGAGAATAGAGTAGCAAGATCGAGACTCAATTTCCACACAATGGAAGAGTGTGTTGTGTTATGAGATAAAACTGACTTATATACAAGATTGTACAATTTCACACACAAAATATGGACGACTAGGTGCCGAGGGCTCTCATAAGTGGCCACAATACTTAATCTCATAATACATTTATGAAGAAGTACATCCACAAGGGATTCAACTAAGCTTGCTACCACATGCTCTCGAAGTAGGAATGATAATAAGAGTTCCATCAGCCGACCATGATGAGTGCCCATCCATGTTTATAGATTTGGCCACTACTGTTGCTTCATAGCTTGATTATGTACATCTTTTTGTGTGTCCTCTTTTCTCATTGATGTAGAATATTAGTGGAGATAGTTGTTAATTACCTTCCCCCCTTTCATGGTGGCTGATTAGAGGAATTTATTATAGAGAGAATTAAGAAGCTTATTGTTTCTACTCTTGACACTGAGGGAATGCTCAATGTTCACTGTTCCTCTGGAAGGAGTGGATTCAATGTTTATTATTCCTTTGAAAGGACCTCGGGGGGAAGGCTTGTTATTGAGATAATGATCAATGTTCGTTGTTCCTCCAAAAGGAATGGGGAAGGCTTATTAATAAATGAAGAATCTAGTGATTGGCAAGAGTATCTAAAGAGAGTGGGGGCGTCCACAGGCGACTATAGTGTTGTCCTCATCCATGAATCAAGTATTTTCTTTGTTCTCTGTCATGACTCCTTTTTTTTTTAGCAGCCTAATATTCTCTAATACCTTGTGATTTGCAATGACTATTCTTAGAGTTGCAATTGTAATGTTACATGTGCAATCTCCATGGCCTTACAAGTAATGAGATCAAGAGAAACATAATGTTAGTGCATAGTAAGAACTCATATTAGTACAACTATTCAAAAAGTTGCAACATACTGACTACTTTACATTACTAATCAGTTTTGCTTATGCAAGATAGCAATACTACTAATATTTTTTACATAGATATGGGTGCATACGCACGTGCACACACACACACACACACACACACACACACAAAAAAGGTATGCAAACCAATAGAAAGACTCAGGGAGAGGGAGTACATACGTATAGACTACCAGAGAGAGACGGAGAGAGAGAGAGAGAGAGAGAGAGAGAGAGAGAGAACCTCCAAAGAGAGAAGGCAGGTCCACATAATAGTTACAAGAGAGTGGGACGTTCTAAATTTTTTTTACAAGAGAGTGGGATGTTCTAATTCTGTTTTTGATATTTAGCTTCCACCTTACTATCAATAATTTTAAGCACCTAAAAGACCAATGTCAGGGATACTATTTTGAGACCAATGTAAGGGATTTTGAAGAGTAAAACATCATTGGTATTATTGATACAAGGAAGGTTCACCCAATGCATGGAGGGATTTAGAAGAAGAGTCAAGCATCATTGCTAGAACTACTTCTGTGAATGTGTGTCATGTTGCCACATATCCCACATGTTGTGAATGTGTGTCAAACATTGCTAGAACTACTTCTGTGAATGTGTGTTGGACATGTTGCCACATGTCATGTGCCACATGTCATGAAAGAAGGACTAGATAGTAAAGATGAATTTTCTTACCTAGAAGGTTCAACCAATGCAATGGAGGGTTTTTAGCAGAAGAGTCAAACAACACTGCTAGAACTACTTCTGTTATTGTGCGCCAAACATGTTGCCACATCCTAGAAGATGAATATATCTACATCTAAATATCATGATTACTAGAAATTAAGGAATACGGAGTCTAAACATCATGATTGGAATTGGAAAATGAACATATGGATCACGATTATTGTAACTCAAGATTCTAAGTACTAGATGCATATTCTGGAAAAATTTGATGTGCTTCAAAAGAAGTACGAAAAAATCTAAGACATGAGTTTGATAAGAGAATTGATAGTGCAATGCATGCTTAGAGTTGAGCTTTTTTGAGTCTATAGATGCATGCTTTTTCGAGTCTATAGGTGCATCAAGTGACATACAGGAGTCACCTCAATCAAATGAAGAAAGGCCAACTTCATCAAGGAATCCCAATGGATATTGAGAAATGGAAGCCAAAGAAGGCCATAGCACCAAGTGTACTCTTTAGTTAGTCTAATTTTCATGAAGAGTATTGACTCCACAAAAAAGAACTCAAGAGATGTGATTTTCCTATCAGATTTATATTAATTAATGAAGGAATGAGACAACAAGGTAACAAAAGAGACTTGAGAGATCTTGTTTTTCTTAATGAAGGAGTGATACAAGAGGGTGACAAAACAAAGAGTTTTCACTTATCTCCCCACTATCCTTGCTAGCTCCTCTCAAGCATCATTTGGTGGTCTAAAGAGCACACCACATGCTAACCCCTCAACCCAATCCTTCCAATGCTAACTTCACACTATGCAGGTGATCCAGCTTGGTTTCAGATGGCCCTTTGTTATGGCTTCACAATCAAGACCCCAGAATTTTTTCTCGTGGCCCTTCATTATGGAACCCTATAATTTTTTCAAGCATAAATGCACGTGTTCTCATTCTAGTCTCTCCCAGAAACACATTAATACGAGAAGAAAAACATGGCATGAAGAACTTATTACCAATATGTTGTAATGCATGCAACCCTCCCTTCCTTCAAAGAGCTCCATATCATTTGTTGTCATGCCAACTCTTACATATTGTCCACACTAGGTAGTAGCCACACACACTCCTCTCTTCCATCAAAGAGCTCCACATTGTCCATTCTCATGCCGGCTAAGTTATCATCCACTAGAAGGTTGCCACAAACACTCCTCTCTCTCAATTCTATGGTAGCTACATAAGCACAAGGATAAAGTAGAGAATAGAGTAGCAAGATCGAGACTCAATTTCCACACAATGGAAGAGTGTGTTGTGTTATGAGATAAAACTGACTTATATACAAGATTGTACAATTTCACACACAAAATATGGACGACTAGGTGCCGAGGGCTCTCATAAGTGGCCACAATACTTAATCTCATAATACATTTATGAAGAAGTACATCCACAAGGGATTCAACTAAGCTTGCTACCACATGCTCTCGAAGTAGGAATGATAATAAGAGTTCCATCAGCGGACCATGATGAGTGCCCATCCATGTTTATAGATTTGGCCATTACTGTTGCTTCATAGCTTGATTATGTACATCTTTTTGTGTGTCCTCTTTTCTCATTGATGTAGAATATTAGTGGAGATAGTTGTTAATTACCTTCCCCCCTTTCATGGTGGCTGATTAGAGGAATTTATTATAGAGGGAATTAAGAAGCTTATTGTTTCTACTCTTGACACTGAGGGAATGCTCAATGTTCACTGTTCTTCTGGAAGGAGTGGATTCAATGTTCATTATTCCTTTGAAAGGACCTCGGGGGGAAGGCTTGTTATTGAGATAATGATCAATGTTGGTTGTTCCTCCAAAAGGAATGGGGAAGGCTTATTAATAAATGAAGAATCTAGTGATTGGCAAGAGTATCTAAACAGAGTGGGGGCGTCCACAGGCGACTATAGTGTTGTCCTCATCCATGAATCAAGTATTTTCCTTGTTCTCTGTCATGACTCCCTTTTTTTTAGCAGCCTAATATTCTCTAATACCTTGTGATTTGCAATGACTATTCTTAGAGTTGCAATTGTAACGTTACATGTGCAATCTCCATGGCCTTACAAGTAATGAGATCAAGAGAAACATAATGTTAGTGCATAGTAAGAACTCATATTAGTACAACTATTCAAAAAGTTGCAACATACTGACTACTTTACATTACTAATCAGTTTTGCTTATGCAAGATAGCAATACTACTAATATTTTTTACATAGATATGGGTGCATACGCAGGTGCACACACACACACACACACACACACACAGAAAAAGGTATGCAAACCAATAGAAAGACTCAGGGAGAGGGAGTACATACGTATAGACTACCAGAGAGAGAGAGAGAGAGAGAGAGAGAGAGAGAGAGAGAGAGAGAGAGAGAGAGAACCTCCAAAGAGAGAAGGCAGGTCCACATAATAGTTACAAGAGAGTGGGACGTTCTAAATTTTTTTTACAAGAGAGTGGGATGTTCTAATTCTGTTTTTGATATTTAGCTTCCACCTTACTATCAATAATTTTAAGCACCTAAAAGACCAATGTCAGGGATACTATTTTGAGACCAATGTAAGGGATTTTGAAGAGTAAAACATCATTGGTATTATTGATACAAGGAAGGTTCACCCAATGCATGGAGGGATTTAGAAGAAGAGTCAAGCATCATTGCTAGAACTACTTCTGTGAATGTGTGTCATGTTGCCACATATCCCACATGTTGTGAATGTGTGTCAAACATTGCTAGAACTACTTCTGTGAATGTGTGTTGGACATGTTGCCACATGTCATGAAAGAAGGACTAGATAGTAAAGATGAATTTTCTTACCTAGAAGGTTCAACCAATGCAATGGAGGGTTTTTAGCAGAAGAGTCAAACAACACTGCTAGAACTACTTCTGTTATTGTGCGCCAAACATGTTGCCACATCCTAGAAGATGAATATATCTACATCTAAATATCATGATTACTAGAAATTAAGGAATGCGGAGTCTAAACATCATGATTGGAATTGGAAAATGAACATATGGATCACGATTATTGTAACTCAAGATTCTAAGTACTAGATGCATATTCTGGAAAAATTTGATGTGCTTCAAAAGAAGTACGAAAAAATCTAAGACGAGTTTGATAAGAGAATTGATAGTGCAATGCATGCTTAGAGTTGAGCTTTTTTGAGTCTATAGATGCATGCTTTTTCGAGTCTATAGGTGCATCAAGTGACATACAGGAGTCACCTCAATCAAATGAAGAAAGGCCAACTTCATCAAGGAATCCCAATGGATATTGAGAAATGGAAGCCAAAGAAGGCCGTAGCACCAAGTGTACTCTTTAGTTAGTCTAATTTTCATGAAGAGTATTGACTCCACAAAAAAGAACTCAAGAGATGTGATTTTCCTATCAGATTTATATTAATTAATGAAGGAATGAGACAACAAGGTAACAAAAGAGACTTGAGAGATCTTGTTTTTCTTAATGAAGGAGTGATACAAGAGGGTGACAAAACAAAGAGTTTTCACTTATCTCCCCACTATCCTTGCTAGCTCCTCTCAAGCATCATTTGGTGGTCTAAAGAGCACACCACATGCTAACCCCTCAACCCAATCCTTCCAATGCTAACTTCACACTATGCAGGTAATCCAGGTTGGTTTCAGATGGCCCTTTGTTATGGCTTCACAATCAAGACCCCAGAATTTTTTCTCGTGGCCCTTCATTATGGAACCCTATAATTTTTTCAAGCATAAATGCACGTGTTCTCATTCTAGTCTCTCCCAAAAACACATTAATACGAGAAGAAAAACATGGCATGAAGAACTTATTACCAATATGTTGTAATGCATGCAACCCTCCCTTCCTTCAAAGAGCTCCATATCATTTGTTGTCATGCCAACTCTTACATATTGTCCACACTAGGTAGTAGCCACACACACTCCTCTCTTCCATCAAAGAGCTCCACATTGTCCATTCTCATGCCGGCTAAGTTATCATCCACTAGAAGGTTGCCACAAACACTCCTCTCTCTCAATTCTATGGTAGCTACATAAGCACAAGGATAAAGTAGAGAATAGAGTAGCAAGATCGAGACTCAATTTCCACACAATGGAAGAGTGTGTTGTGTTATGAGATAAAACTGACTTATATACAAGATTGTACAATTTCACACACAAAATATGGACGACTAGGTGCCGAGGGCTCTCATAAGTGGCCACAATACTTAATCTCATAATACATTTATGAAGAAGTACATCCACAAGGGATTCAACTAAGCTTGCTACCACATGCTCTCGAAGTAGGAATGATAATAAGAGTTCCATCAGCAGACCATGATGAGTGCCCATCCATGTTTATAGATTTGGCCACTACTGTTGCTTCATAGCTTGATTATGTACATCTTTTTGTGTGTCCTCTTTTCTCATTGATGTAGAATATTAGTGGAGATAGTTGTTAATTACCTTCCCCCCTTTCATGGTGGCTGATTAGAGGAATTTATTATAGAGAGAATTAAGAAGCTTATTGTTTCTACTCTTGACACTGAGGGAATGCTCAATGTTCACTGTTCCTCTGGAAGGAGTGGATTCAATGTTCATTATTCCTTTGAAAGGACCTCGGGGGGAAGGCTTGTTATTGAGATAATGATCAATGTTCGTTGTTCCTCCAAAAGGAATGGGGAAGGCTTATTAATAAATGAAGAATCTAGTGATTGGCAAGAGTATCTAAAGAGAGTGGGGGCGTCCACAGGCGACTATAGTGTTGTCCTCATCCATGAATCAAGTATTTTCCTTGTTCTCTGTCATGACTCCTTTTTTTTTTTAGCAGCCTAATATTCTCTAATACCTTGTGATTTGCAATGACTATTCTTAGAGTTGCAATTGTAACGTTACATGTGCAATCTCCATGGCCTTACAAGTAATGAGATCAAGAGAAACATAATGTTAGTGCATAGTAAGAACTCATATTAGTACAACTATTCAAAAAGTTGCAACATACTGACTACTTTACATTACTAATCAATTTTGCTTATGCAAAATAGCAATACTACTAATATTTTTCACATAGATATGGGTGCATACGCACGTGCACATACACACACACACACACACACACAGAAAAAGGTATGCAAACCAATAAAAAGACTCAGGGAGAGGGAGTACATACGTATAGACTACCAGAGAGAGACGGAGAGAGAGAGAGAGAGAGAGAGAGAGAGAGAGAGAGAGAGAGAGAGAGAGAGAGAGAACCTCCAAAGAGAGAAGGCAGGTCCACATAATAGTTACAAGAGAGTGGGACGTTCTAAATTTTTTTTACAAGAGAGTGGGATGTTCTAATTCTGTTTTTGATATTTAGCTTCCACCTTACTATCAATAATTTTAAGCACCTAAAAGACCAATGTCAGGGATACTATTTTGAGACCAATGTAAGGGATTTTGAAGAGTAAAACATCATTGGTATTATTGATACAAGGAAGGTTCACCCAATGCATGGAGGGATTTAGAAGAAGAGTCAAGCATCATTGCTAGAACTACTTCTGTGAATGTGTGTCATGTTGCCACATATCCCACATGTTGTGAATGTGTGTCAAACATTGCTAGAACTACTTCTGTGAATGTGTGTTGGACATGTTGCCACATGTCATGAAAGAAGGACTAGATAGTAAAGATGAATTTTCTTACCTAGAAGGTTCAACCAATGCAATGGAGGGTTTTTAGCAGAAGAGTCAAACAACACTGCTAGAACTACTTCTGTTATTGTGCGCCAAACATGTTGCCACATCCTAGAAGATGAATATATCTACATCTAAATATCATGATTACTAGAAATTAAGGAATACGGAGTCTAAACATCATGATTGGAATTGGAAAATGAACATATGGATCACGATTATTGTAACTCAAGATTCTAAGTACTAGATGCATATTCTGGAAAAATTTGATGTGCTTCAAAAGAAGTACGAAAAAATCTAAGACATGAGTTTGATAAGAGAATTGATAGTGCAATGCATGCTTAGAGTTGAGCTTTTTTGAGTCTATAGATGCATGCTTTTTCGAGTCTATAGGTGCATCAAGTGACATACAGGAGTCACCTCAATCAAATGAAGAAAGGCCAACTTCATCAAGGAATCCCAATGGATATTGAGAAATGGAAGCCAAAGAAGGCCATAGCACCAAGTGTACTCTTTAGTTAGTCTAATTTTCATGAAGAGTATTGACTCCACAAAAAAGAACTCAAGAGATGTGATTTTCCTATCAGATTTATATTAATTAATGAAGGAATGAGACAACAAGGTAACAAAAGAGACTTGAGAGATCTTGTTTTTCTTAATGAAGGAGTGATACAAGAGGGTGACAAAACAAAGAGTTTTCACTTATCTCCCCACTATCCTTGCTAGCTCCTCTCAAGCATCATTTGGTGGTCTAAAGAGCACACCACATGCTAACCCCTCAACCCAATCCTTCCAATGCTAACTTCACACTATGCAGGTGATCCAGCTTGGTTTCAGATGGCCCTTTGTTATGGCTTCACAATCAAGACCCCAGAATTTTTTCTCGTGGCCCTTCATTATGGAACCCTATAATTTTTTCAAGCATAAATGCACGTGTTCTCATTCTAGTCTCTCCCAGAAACACATTAATACGAGAAGAAAAACATGGCATGAAGAACTTATTACCAATATGTTGTAATGCATGCAACCCTCCCTTCCTTCAAAGAGCTCCATATCATTTGTTGTCATGCCAACTCTTACATATTGTCCACACTAGGTAGTAGCCACACACACTCCTCTCTTCCATCAAAGAGCTCCACATTGTCCATTCTCATGCCGGCTAAGTTATCATCCACTAGAAGGTTGCCACAAACACTCCTCTCTCTCAATTCTATGGTAGCTACATAAGCACAAGGATAAAGTAGAGAATAGAGTAGCAAGATCGAGACTCAATTTCCACACAATGGAAGAGTGTGTTGTGTTATGAGATAAAACTGACTTATATACAAGATTGTACAATTTCACACACAAAATATGGACGACTAGGTGCCGAGGGCTCTCATAAGTGGCCACAATACTTAATCTCATAATACATTTATGAAGAAGTACATCCACAAGGGATTCAACTAAGCTTGCTACCACATGCTCTCGAAGTAGGAATGATAATAAGAGTTCCATCAGCAGACCATGATGAGTGCCCATCCATGTTTATAGATTTGGCCACTACTGTTGCTTCATAGCTTGATTATGTACATCTTTTTGTGTGTCCTCTTTTCTCATTGATGTAGAATATTAGTGGAGATAGTTGTTAATTACCTTCCCCCCTTTCATGGTGGCTGATTAGAGGAATTTATTATAGAGAGAATTAAGAAGCTTATTGTTTCTACTCTTGACACTGAGGGAATGCTCAATGTTCACTGTTCCTCTGGAAGGAGTGGATTCAATGTTCATTATTCCTTTGAAAGGACCTCGGGGGGAAGGCTTGTTATTGAGATAATGATCAATGTTCGTTGTTCCTCCAAAAGGAATGGGGAAGGCTTATTAATAAATGAAGAATCTAGTGATTGGCAAGAGTATCTAAAGAGAGTGGGGGCGTCCACAGGCGACTATAGTGTTGTCCTCATCCATGAATCAAGTATTTTCCTTGTTCTCTGTCATGACTCCTTTTTTTTTTAGCAGCCTAATATTCTCTAATACCTTGTGATTTGCAATGACTATTCTTAGAGTTGCAATTGTAACGTTACATGTGCAATCTCCATGGCCTTACAAGTAATGAGATCAAGAGAAACATAATGTTAGTGCATAGTAAGAACTCATATTAGTACAACTATTCAAAAAGTTGCAACATACTGACTACTTTACATTACTAATCAGTTTTGCTTATGCAAGATAGCAATACTACTAATATTTTTTACATAGATATGGGTGCATACGCACGTGCACACACACACACACACACACAGAAAAAGGTATGCAAACCAATAGAAAGACTCAGGGTGAGGGAGTACATACATATAGACTACCAGAGAGAGACGGAGAGAGAGAGAGAGAGAGAGAGAGAGAGAGAGAGAGAGAGAGAACCTCCAAAGAGAGAAGGCAGGTCCACATAATAGTTACAAGAGAGTGGGACGTTCTAAATTTTTTTTACAAGAGAGTGGGATGTTCTAATTCTGTTTTTGATATTTAGCTTCCACCTTACTATCAATAATTTTAAGCACCTAAAAGACCAATGTCAGGGATACTATTTTGAGACCAATGTCAGGGATTTTGAAGAGTAAAACATCATTGGTATTATTGATACAAGGAAGGTTCACCCAATGCATGGAGGGATTTAGAAGAAGAGTCAAGCATCATTGCTAGAACTACTTCTGTGAATGTGTGTCATGTTGCCACATATCCCACATGTTGTGAATGTGTGTCAAACATTGCTAGAACTACTTCTGTGAATGTGTGTTGGACATGTTGCCACATGTCATGTGCCACATGTCATGAAAGAAGGACTAGATAGTAAAGATGAATTTTCTTACCTAGAAGGTTCAACCAATGCAATGGAGGGTTTTTAGCAGAAGAGTCAAACAACACTGCTAGAACTACTTCTGTTATTGTGCGCCAAACATGTTGCCACATCCTAGAAGATGAATATATCTACATCTAAATATCATGATTACTAGAAATTAAGGAATACGGAGTCTAAACATCATGATTGGAATTGGAAAATGAACATATGGATCACGATTATTGTAACTCAAGATTCTAAGTACTAGATGCATATTCTGAAAAAATTTGATGTGCTTCAAAAGAAGTACGAAAAAATCTAAGACATGAGTTTGATAAGAGAATTGATAGTGCAATGCATGCTTAGAGTTGAGCTTTTTTGAGTCTATAGATGCATGCTTTTTCGAGTCTATAGGTGCATCAAGTGACATACAGGAGTCACCTCAATCAAATGAAGAAAGGCCAACTTCATCAAGGAATCCCAATGGATATTGAGAAATGGAAGCCAAAGAAGGCCATAGCACCAAGTGTACTCTTTAGTTAGTCTAATTTTCATGAAGAGTATTGACTCCACAAAAAAGAACTCAAGAGATGTGATTTTCCTATCAGATTTATATTAATTAATGAAGGAATGAGACAACAAGGTAACAAAAGAGACTTGAGAGATCTTGTTTTTCTTAATGAAGGAGTGATACAAGAGGGTGACAAAACAAAGAGTTTTCACTTATCTCCCCACTATCCTTGCTAGCTCCTCTCAAGCATCATTTCGTGGTCTAAAGAGCACACCACATGCTAACCCCTCAACCCAATCCTTCCAATGCTAACTTCACACTATGCAGGTGATCCAGCTTGGTTTCAGATGGCCCTTTGTTATGGCTTCACAATCAAGACCCCAGAATTTTTTCTCGTGGCCCTTCATTATGGAACCCTATAATTTTTTCAAGCATAAATGCACGTGTTCTCATTCTAGTCTCTCCCAGAAACACATTAATACGAGAAGAAAAACATGGCATGAAGAACTTATTACCAATATGTTGTAATGCATGCAACCCTCCCTTCCTTCAAAGAGCTCCATATCATTTGTTGTCATGCCAACTCTTACATATTGTCCACACTAGGTAGTAGCCACACACACTCCTCTCTTCCATCAAAGAGCTCCACATTGTCCATTCTCATGCCGGCTAAGTTATCATCCACTAGAAGGTTGCCACAAACACTCCTCTCTCTCACTTCTATGGTAGCTACATAAGCACAAGGATAAAGTAGAGAATAGAGTAGCAAGATCGAGACTCAATTTCCACACCATGGAAGAGTGTGTTGTGTTATGAGATAAAACTGACTTATATACAAGATTGTACAATTTCACACACAAAATATGGACGACTAGGTGCCGAGGGCTCTCATAAGTGGCCACAATACTTAATCTCATAATACATTTATGAAGAAGTACATCCACAAGGGATTCAACTAAGCTTGCTACCACATGCTCTCGAAGTAGGAATGATAATAAGAGTTCCATCAGCAGACCATGATGAGTGCCCATCCATGTTTATAGATTTGGCCACTACTGTTGCTTCATAGCTTGATTATGTACATCTTTTTGTGTGTCCTCTTTTCTCATTGATGTAGAATATTAGTGGAGATAGTTGTTAATTACCTTCCCCCCTTTCATGGTGGCTGATTAGAGGAATTTATTATAGAGAGAATTAAGAAGCTTATTGTTTCTACTCTTGACACTGAGGGAATGCTCAATGTTCACTGTTCCTCTGGAAGGAGTGGATTCAATGTTCATTATTCCTTTGAAAGGACCTCGGGGGGAAGGCTTGTTATTGAGATAATGATCAATGTTCGTTGTTCCTCCAAAAGGAATGGGGAAGGCTTATTAATAAATGAAGAATCTAGTGATTGGCAAGAGTATCTAAAGAGAGTGGGGGCGTCCACAGGCGACTATAGTGTTGTCCTCATCCATGAATCAAGTATTTTCCTTGTTCTCTGTCATGACTCCTTTTTTTTTTAGCAGCCTAATATTCTCTAATACCTTGTGATTTGCAATGACTATTCTTAGAGTTGCAATTGTAACGTTACATGTGCAATCTCCATGGCCTTACAAGTAATGAGATCAAGAGAAACATAATGTTAGTGCATAGTAAGAACTCATATTAGTACAACTATTCAAAAAGTTGCAACATACTGACTACTTTACATTACTAATCAGTTTTGCTTATGCAAGATAGCAATACTACTAATATTTTTTACATAGATATGGGTGCATACGCACGTGCACACACACACACACACACACAGAAAAAGGTATGCAAACCAATAGAAAGACTCAGGGTGAGGGAGTACATACATATAGACTACCAGAGAGAGACGGAGAGAGAGAGAGAGAGAGAGAGAGAGAGAGAGAGAGAGAGAGAGAGAGAGAGAGAGAGAGAGAGAGAGAGAGAGAACCTCCAAAGAGAGAAGGCAGGTCCACATAATAGTTACAAGAGAGTGGGACGTTCTAAATTTTTTTTACAAGAGAGTGGGATGTTCTAATTCTGTTTTTGATATTTAGCTTCCACCTTACTATCAATAATTTTAAGCACCTAAAAGACCAATGTCAGGGATACTATTTTGAGACCAATGTCAGGGATTTTGAAGAGTAAAACATCATTGGTATTATTGATACAAGGAAGGTTCACCCAATGCATGGAGGGATTTAGAAGAAGAGTCAAGCATCATTGCTAGAACTACTTCTGTGAATGTGTGTCATGTTGCCACATATCCCACATGTTGTGAATGTGTGTCAAACATTGCTAGAACTACTTCTGTGAATGTGTGTTGGACATGTTGCCACATGTCATGTGCCACATGTCATGAAAGAAGGACTAGATAGTAAAGATGAATTTTCTTACCTAGAAGGTTCAACCAATGCAATGGAGGGTTTTTAGCAGAAGAGTCAAACAACACTGCTAGAACTACTTCTGTTATTGTGCGCCAAACATGTTGCCACATCCTAGAAGATGAATATATCTACATCTAAATATCATGATTACTAGAAATTAAGAAATACGGAGTCTAAACATCATGATTGGAATTGGAAAATGAACATATGGATCACGATTATTGTAACTCAAGATTCTAAGTACTAGATGCATATTCTGGAAAAATTTGATGTGCTTCAAAAGAAGTACGAAAAAATCTAAGACATGAGTTTGATAAGAGAATTGATAGTGCAATGCATGCTTAGAGTTGAGCTTTTTTGAGTCTATAGATGCATGCTTTTTCGAGTCTATAGGTGCATCAAGTGACATACAGGAGTCACCTCAATCAAATGAAGAAAGGCCAACTTCATCAAGGAATCCCAATGGATATTGAGAAATGGAAGCCAAAGAAGGCCATAGCACCAAGTGTACTCTTTAGTTAGTCTAATTTTCATGAAGAGTATTGACTCCACAAAAAAGAACTCAAGAGATGTGATTTTCCTATCAGATTTATATTAATTAATGAAGGAATGAGACAACAAGGTAACAAAAGAGACTTGAGAGATCTTGTTTTTCTTAATGAAGGAGTGATACAAGAGGGTGACAAAACAAAGAGTTTTCACTTATCTCCCCACTATCCTTGCTAGCTCCTCTCAAGCATCATTTGGTGGTCTAAAGAGCACACCACATGCTAACCCCTCAACCCAATCCTTCCAATGCTAACTTCACACTATGCAGGTGATCCAGCTTGGTTTCAGATGGCCCTTTGTTATGGCTTCACAATCAAGACCCCAGAATTTTTTCTCGTGGCCCTTCATTATGGAACCCTATAATTTTTTCAAGCATAAATGCACGTGTTCTCATTCTAGTCTCTCCCAGAAACACATTAATACGAGAAGAAAAACATGGCATGAAGAACTTATTACCAATATGTTGTAATGCATGCAACCCTCCCTTCCTTCAAAGAGCTCCATATCATTTGTTGTCATGCCAACTCTTACATATTGTCCACACTAGGTAGTAGCCACACACACTCCTCTCTTCCATCAAAGAGCTCCACATTGTCCATTCTCATGCCGGCTAAGTTATCATCCACTAGAAGGTTGCCACAAACACTCCTCTCTCTCAATTCTATGGTAGCTACATAAGCACAAGGATAAAGTAGAGAATAGAGTAGCAAGATCGAGACTCAATTTCCACACAATGGAAGAGTGTGTTGTGTTATGAGATAAAACTGACTTATATACAAGATTGTACAATTTCACACACAAAATATGGACGACTAGGTGCCGAGGGCTCTCATAAGTGGCCACAATACTTAATCTCATAATACATTTATGAAGAAGTACATCCACAAGGGATTCAACTAAGCTTGCTACCACATGCTCTCGAAGTAGGAATGATAATAAGAGTTCCATCAGCCGACCATGATGAGTGCCCATCCATGTTTATAGATTTGGCCACTACTGTTGCTTCATAGCTTGATTATGTACATCTTTTTGTGTGTCCTCTTTTCTCATTGATGTAGAATATTAGTGGAGATAGTTGTTAATTACCTTCCCCCCTTTCATGGTGGCTGATTAGAGGAATTTATTATAGAGAGAATTAAGAAGCTTATTGTTTCTACTCTTGACACTGAGGGAATGCTCAATGTTCACTGTTCCTCTGGAAGGAGTGGATTCAATGTTTATTATTCCTTTGAAAGGACCTCGGGGGGAAGGCTTGTTATTGAGATAATGATCAATGTTCGTTGTTCCTCCAAAAGGAATGGGGAAGGCTTATTAATAAATGAAGAATCTAGTGATTGGCAAGAGTATCTAAAGAGAGTGGGGGCGTCCACAGGCGACTATAGTGTTGTCCTCATCCATGAATCAAGTATTTTCTTTGTTCTCTGTCATGACTCCTTTTTTTTTTAGCAGCCTAATATTCTCTAATACCTTGTGATTTGCAATGACTATTCTTAGAGTTGCAATTGTAATGTTACATGTGCAATCTCCATGGCCTTACAAGTAATGAGATCAAGAGAAACATAATGTTAGTGCATAGTAAGAACTCATATTAGTACAACTATTCAAAAAGTTGCAACATACTGACTACTTTACATTACTAATCAGTTTTGCTTATGCAAGATAGCAATACTACTAATATTTTTTACATAGATATGGGTGCATACGCACGTGCACACACACACACACACACACACACACACACACAAAAAAGGTATGCAAACCAATAGAAAGACTCAGGGAGAGGGAGTACATACGTATAGACTACCAGAGAGAGACGGAGAGAGAGAGAGAGAGAGAGAGAGAGAGAGAGAGAGAACCTCCAAAGAGAGAAGGCAGGTCCACATAATAGTTACAAGAGAGTGGGACGTTCTAAATTTTTTTTACAAGAGAGTGGGATGTTCTAATTCTGTTTTTGATATTTAGCTTCCACCTTACTATCAATAATTTTAAGCACCTAAAAGACCAATGTCAGGGATACTATTTTGAGACCAATGTAAGGGATTTTGAAGAGTAAAACATCATTGGTATTATTGATACAAGGAAGGTTCACCCAATGCATGGAGGGATTTAGAAGAAGAGTCAAGCATCATTGCTAGAACTACTTCTGTGAATGTGTGTCATGTTGCCACATATCCCACATGTTGTGAATGTGTGTCAAACATTGCTAGAACTACTTCTGTGAATGTGTGTTGGACATGTTGCCACATGTCATGTGCCACATGTCATGAAAGAAGGACTAGATAGTAAAGATGAATTTTCTTACCTAGAAGGTTCAACCAATGCAATGGAGGGTTTTTAGCAGAAGAGTCAAACAACACTGCTAGAACTACTTCTGTTATTGTGCGCCAAACATGTTGCCACATCCTAGAAGATGAATATATCTACATCTAAATATCATGATTACTAGAAATTAAGGAATACGGAGTCTAAACATCATGATTGGAATTGGAAAATGAACATATGGATCACGATTATTGTAACTCAAGATTCTAAGTACTAGATGCATATTCTGGAAAAATTTGATGTGCTTCAAAAGAAGTACGAAAAAATCTAAGACATGAGTTTGATAAGAGAATTGATAGTGCAATGCATGCTTAGAGTTGAGCTTTTTTGAGTCTATAGATGCATGCTTTTTCGAGTCTATAGGTGCATCAAGTGACATACAGGAGTCACCTCAATCAAATGAAGAAAGGCCAACTTCATCAAGGAATCCCAATGGATATTGAGAAATGGAAGCCAAAGAAGGCCATAGCACCAAGTGTACTCTTTAGTTAGTCTAATTTTCATGAAGAGTATTGACTCCACAAAAAAGAACTCAAGAGATGTGATTTTCCTATCAGATTTATATTAATTAATGAAGGAATGAGACAACAAGGTAACAAAAGAGACTTGAGAGATCTTGTTTTTCTTAATGAAGGAGTGATACAAGAGGGTGACAAAACAAAGAGTTTTCACTTATCTCCCCACTATCCTTGCTAGCTCCTCTCAAGCATCATTTGGTGGTCTAAAGAGCACACCACATGCTAACCCCTCAACCCAATCCTTCCAATGCTAACTTCACACTATGCAGGTGATCCAGCTTGGTTTCAGATGGCCCTTTGTTATGGCTTCACAATCAAGACCCCAGAATTTTTTCTCGTGGCCCTTCATTATGGAACCCTATAATTTTTTCAAGCATAAATGCACGTGTTCTCATTCTAGTCTCTCCCAGAAACACATTAATACGAGAAGAAAAACATGGCATGAAGAACTTATTACCAATATGTTGTAATGCATGCAACCCTCCCTTCCTTCAAAGAGCTCCATATCATTTGTTGTCATGCCAACTCTTACATATTGTCCACACTAGGTAGTAGCCACACACACTCCTCTCTTCCATCAAAGAGCTCCACATTGTCCATTCTCATGCCGGCTAAGTTATCATCCACTAGAAGGTTGCCACAAACACTCCTCTCTCTCAATTCTATGGTAGCTACATAAGCACAAGGATAAAGTAGAGAATAGAGTAGCAAGATCGAGACTCAATTTCCACACAATGGAAGAGTGTGTTGTGTTATGAGATAAAACTGACTTATATACAAGATTGTACAATTTCACACACAAAATATGGACGACTAGGTGCCGAGGGCTCTCATAAGTGGCCACAATACTTAATCTCATAATACATTTATGAAGAAGTACATCCACAAGGGATTCAACTAAGCTTGCTACCACATGCTCTCGAAGTAGGAATGATAATAAGAGTTCCATCAGCCGACCATGATGAGTGCCCATCCATGTTTATAGATTTGGCCACTACTGTTGCTTCATAGCTTGATTATGTACATCTTTTTGTGTGTCCTCTTTTCTCATTGATGTAGAATATTAGTGGAGATAGTTGTTAATTACCTTCCCCCCTTTCATGGTGGCTGATTAGAGGAATTTATTATAGAGAGAATTAAGAAGCTTATTGTTTCTACTCTTGACACTGAGGGAATGCTCAATGTTCACTGTTCCTCTGGAAGGAGTGGATTCAATGTTTATTATTCCTTTGAAAGGACCTCGGGGGGAAGGCTTGTTATTGAGATAATGATCAATGTTCGTTGTTCCTCCAAAAGGAATGGGGAAGGCTTATTAATAAATGAAGAATCTAGTGATTGGCAAGAGTATCTAAAGAGAGTGGGGGCGTCCACAGGCGACTATAGTGTTGTCCTCATCCATGAATCAAGTATTTTCTTTGTTCTCTGTCATGACTCCTTTTTTTTTTAGCAGCCTAATATTCTCTAATACCTTGTGATTTGCAATGACTATTCTTAGAGTTGCAATTGTAATGTTACATGTGCAATCTCCATGGCCTTACAAGTAATGAGATCAAGAGAAACATAATGTTAGTGCATAGTAAGAACTCATATTAGTACAACTATTCAAAAAGTTGCAACATACTGACTACTTTACATTACTAATCAGTTTTGCTTATGCAAGATAGCAATACTACTAATATTTTTTACATAGATATGGGTGCATACGCACGTGCACACACACACACACACACACACACACACACACACAAAAAAGGTATGCAAACCAATAGAAAGACTCAGGGAGAGGGAGTACATACGTATAGACTACCAGAGAGAGACGGAGAGAGAGAGAGAGAGAGAGAGAGAGAGAGAGAACCTCCAAAGAGAGAAGGCAGGTCCACATAATAGTTACAAGAGAGTGGGACGTTCTAAATTTTTTTTACAAGAGAGTGGGATGTTCTAATTCTGTTTTTGATATTTAGCTTCCACCTTACTATCAATAATTTTAAGCACCTAAAAGACCAATGTCAGGGATACTATTTTGAGACCAATGTAAGGGATTTTGAAGAGTAAAACATCATTGGTATTATTGATACAAGGAAGGTTCACCCAATGCATGGAGGGATTTAGAAGAAGAGTCAAGCATCATTGCTAGAACTACTTCTGTGAATGTGTGTCATGTTGCCACATATCCCACATGTTGTGAATGTGTGTCAAACATTGCTAGAACTACTTCTGTGAATGTGTGTTGGACATGTTGCCACATGTCATGTGCCACATGTCATGAAAGAAGGACTAGATAGTAAAGATGAATTTTCTTACCTAGAAGGTTCAACCAATGCAATGGAGGGTTTTTAGCAGAAGAGTCAAACAACACTGCTAGAACTACTTCTGTTATTGTGCGCCAAACATGTTGCCACATCCTAGAAGATGAATATATCTACATTTAAATATCATGATTACTAGAAATTAAGGAATGCGGAGTCTAAACATCATGATTGGAATTGGAAAATGAACATATGGATCACGATTATTGTAACTCAAGATTCTAAGTACTAGATACATATTCTGGAAAAATTTGATGTGCTTCAAAAGAAGTACGAAAAAATCTAAGACAAGTTTGATAAGAGAATTGATAGTGCAATGCATGCTTAGAGTTGAGCTTTTTTGAGTCTATAGATGCATGCTTTTTCGAGTCTATAGGTGCATCAAGTGACATACAGGAGTCACCTCAATCAAATGAAGAAAGGCCAACTTCATCAAGGAATCCCAATGGATATTGAGAAATGGAAGCCAAAGAAGGCCATAGCACCAAGTGTACTCTTTAGTTAGTCTAATTTTCATGAAGAGTATTGAGTCCACAAAAAAGAACTCAAGAGATGTGATTTTCCTATCAGATTTATATTAATTAATGAAGGAATGAGACAACAAGGTAACAAAAGAGACTTGAGAGATCTTGTTTTTCTTAATGAAGGAGTGATACAAGAGGGTGACAAAACAAAGAGTTTTCACTTATCTCCCCACTATCCTTGCTAGCTCCTCTCAAGCATCATTTGGTGGTCTAAAGAGCACACCACATGCTAACCCCTCAACCCAATCCTTCCAATGCTAACTTCACACTATGCAGGTGATCCAGCTTGGTTTCAGATGGCCCTTTGTTATGGCTTCACAATCAAGACCCCAGAATTTTTTCTCGTGGCCCTTCATTATGGAACCCTATAATTTTTTCAAGCATAAATGCACGTGTTCTCATTCTAGTCTCTCCCAGAAACACATTAATACGAGAAGAAAAACATGGCATGAAGAACTTATTACCAATATGTTGTAATGCATGCAACCCTCCCTTCCTTCAAAGAGCTCCATATCATTTGTTGTCATGCCAACTCTTACATATTGTCCACACTAGGTAGTAGCCACACACACTCCTCTCTTCCATCAAAGAGCTCCACATTGTCCATTCTCATGCCGGCTAAGTTATCATCCACTAGAAGGTTGCCACAAACACTCCTCTCTCTCAATTCTATGGTAGCTACATAAGCACAAGGATAAAGTAGAGAATAGAGTAGCAAGATCGAGACTCAATTTCCACACAATGGAAGAGTGTGTTGTGTTATGAGATAAAACTGACTTATATACAAGATTGTACAATTTCACACACAAAATATGGACGACTAGGTGCCGAGGGCTCTCATAAGTGGCCACAATACTTAATCTCATAATACATTTATGAAGAAGTACATCCACAAGGGATTCAACTAAGCTTGCTACCACATGCTCTCGAAGTAGGAATGATAATAAGAGTTCCATCAGCGGACCATGATGAGTGCCCATCCATGTTTATAGATTTGGCCATTACTGTTGCTTCATAGCTTGATTATGTACATCTTTTTGTGTGTCCTCTTTTCTCATTGATGTAGAATATTAGTGGAGATAGTTGTTAATTACCTTCCCCCCTTTCATGGTGGCTGATTAGAGGAATTTATTATAGAGGGAATTAAGAAGCTTATTGTTTCTACTCTTGACACTGAGGGAATGCTCAATGTTCACTGTTCTTCTGGAAGGAGTGGATTCAATGTTCATTATTCCTTTGAAAGGACCTCGGGGGGAAGGCTTGTTATTGAGATAATGATCAATGTTGGTTGTTCCTCCAAAAGGAATGGGGAAGGCTTATTAATAAATGAAGAATCTAGTGATTGGCAAGAGTATCTAAACAGAGTGGGGGCGTCCACAGGCGACTATAGTGTTGTCCTCATCCATGAATCAAGTATTTTCCTTGTTCTCTGTCATGACTCCCTTTTTTTTAGCAGCCTAATATTCTCTAATACCTTGTGATTTGCAATGACTATTCTTAGAGTTGCAATTGTAACGTTACATGTGCAATCTCCATGGCCTTACAAGTAATGAGATCAAGAGAAACATAATGTTAGTGCATAGTAAGAACTCATATTAGTACAACTATTCAAAAAGTTGCAACATACTGACTACTTTACATTACTAATCAGTTTTGCTTATGCAAGATAGCAATACTACTAATATTTTTTACATAGATATGGGTGCATACGCAGGTGCACACACACACACACACACACACACACAGAAAAAGGTATGCAAACCAATAGAAAGACTCAGGGAGAGGGAGTACATACGTATAGACTACCAGAGAGAGAGAGAGAGAGAGAGAGAGAGAGAGAGAGAGAGAGAGAGAGAGAGAGAGAGAGAGAACCTCCAAAGAGAGAAGGCAGGTCCACATAATAGTTACAAGAGAGTGGGACGTTCTAAATTTTTTTTACAAGAGAGTGGGATGTTCTAATTCTGTTTTTGATATTTAGCTTCCACCTTACTATCAATAATTTTAAGCACCTAAAAGACCAATGTCAGGGATACTATTTTGAGACCAATGTAAGGGATTTTGAAGAGTAAAACATCATTGGTATTATTGATACAAGGAAGGTTCACCCAATGCATGGAGGGATTTAGAAGAAGAGTCAAGCATCATTGCTAGAACTACTTCTGTGAATGTGTGTCATGTTGCCACATATCCCACATGTTGTGAATGTGTGTCAAACATTGCTAGAACTACTTCTGTGAATGTGTGTTGGACATGTTGCCACATGTCATGAAAGAAGGACTAGATAGTAAAGATGAATTTTCTTACCTAGAAGGTTCAACCAATGCAATGGAGGGTTTTTAGCAGAAGAGTCAAACAACACTGCTAGAACTACTTCTGTTATTGTGCGCCAAACATGTTGCCACATCCTAGAAGATGAATATATCTACATCTAAATATCATGATTACTAGAAATTAAGGAATGCGGAGTCTAAACATCATGATTGGAATTGGAAAATGAACATATGGATCACGATTATTGTAACTCAAGATTCTAAGTACTAGATGCATATTCTGGAAAAATTTGATGTGCTTCAAAAGAAGTACGAAAAAATCTAAGACGAGTTTGATAAGAGAATTGATAGTGCAATGCATGCTTAGAGTTGAGCTTTTTTGAGTCTATAGATGCATGCTTTTTCGAGTCTATAGGTGCATCAAGTGACATACAGGAGTCACCTCAATCAAATGAAGAAAGGCCAACTTCATCAAGGAATCCCAATGGATATTGAGAAATGGAAGCCAAAGAAGGCCATAGCACCAAGTGTACTCTTTAGTTAGTCTAATTTTCATGAAGAGTATTGACTCCACAAAAAAGAACTCAAGAGATGTGATTTTCCTATCAGATTTATATTAATTAATGAAGGAATGAGACAACAAGGTAACAAAAGAGACTTGAGAGATCTTGTTTTTCTTAATGAAGGAGTGATACAAGAGGGTGACAAAACAAAGAGTTTTCACTTATCTCCCCACTATCCTTGCTAGCTCCTCTCAAGCATCATTTGGTGGTCTAAAGAGCACACCACATGCTAACCCCTCAACCCAATCCTTCCAATGCTAACTTCACACTATGCAGGTAATCCAGGTTGGTTTCAGATGGCCCTTTGTTATGGCTTCACAATCAAGACCCCAGAATTTTTTCTCGTGGCCCTTCATTATGGAACCCTATAATTTTTTCAAGCATAAATGCACGTGTTCTCATTCTAGTCTCTCCCAAAAACACATTAATACGAGAAGAAAAACATGGCATGAAGAACTTATTACCAATATGTTGTAATGCATGCAACCCTCCCTTCCTTCAAAGAGCTCCATATCATTTGTTGTCATGCCAACTCTTACATATTGTCCACACTAGGTAGTAGCCACACACACTCCTCTCTTCCATCAAAGAGCTCCACATTGTCCATTCTCATGCCGGCTAAGTTATCATCCACTAGAAGGTTGCCACAAACACTCCTCTCTCTCAATTCTATGGTAGCTACATAAGCACAAGGATAAAGTAGAGAATAGAGTAGCAAGATCGAGACTCAATTTCCACACAATGGAAGAGTGTGTTGTGTTATGAGATAAAACTGACTTATATACAAGATTGTACAATTTCACACACAAAATATGGACGACTAGGTGCCGAGGGCTCTCATAAGTGGCCACAATACTTAATCTCATAATACATTTATGAAGAAGTACATCCACAAGGGATTCAACTAAGCTTGCTACCACATGCTCTCGAAGTAGGAATGATAATAAGAGTTCCATCAGCAGACCATGATGAGTGCCCATCCATGTTTATAGATTTGGCCACTACTGTTGCTTCATAGCTTGATTATGTACATCTTTTTGTGTGTCCTCTTTTCTCATTGATGTAGAATATTAGTGGAGATAGTTGTTAATTACCTTCCCCCCTTTCATGGTGGCTGATTAGAGGAATTTATTATAGAGAGAATTAAGAAGCTTATTGTTTCTACTCTTGACACTGAGGGAATGCTCAATGTTCACTGTTCCTCTGGAAGGAGTGGATTCAATGTTCATTATTCCTTTGAAAGGACCTCGGGGGGAAGGCTTGTTATTGAGATAATGATCAATGTTCGTTGTTCCTCCAAAAGGAATGGGGAAGGCTTATTAATAAATGAAGAATCTAGTGATTGGCAAGAGTATCTAAAGAGAGTGGGGGCGTCCACAGGCGACTATAGTGTTGTCCTCATCCATGAATCAAGTATTTTCCTTGTTCTCTGTCATGACTCCTTTTTTTTTTTAGCAGCCTAATATTCTCTAATACCTTGTGATTTGCAATGACTATTCTTAGAGTTGCAATTGTAACGTTACATGTGCAATCTCCATGGCCTTACAAGTAATGAGATCAAGAGAAACATAATGTTAGTGCATAGTAAGAACTCATATTAGTACAACTATTCAAAAAGTTGCAACATACTGACTACTTTACATTACTAATCAATTTTGCTTATGCAAAATAGCAATACTACTAATATTTTTCACATAGATATGGGTGCATACGCACGTGCACATACACACACACACACACACACACAGAAAAAGGTATGCAAACCAATAAAAAGACTCAGGGAGAGGGAGTACATACGTATAGACTACCAGAGAGAGACGGAGAGAGAGAGAGAGAGAGAGAGAGAGAGAGAGAGAGAGAGAGAGAGAGAGAGAACCTCCAAAGAGAGAAGGCAGGTCCACATAATAGTTACAAGAGAGTGGGACGTTCTAAATTTTTTTTACAAGAGAGTGGGATGTTCTAATTCTGTTTTTGATATTTAGCTTCCACCTTACTATCAATAATTTTAAGCACCTAAAAGACCAATGTCAGGGATACTATTTTGAGACCAATGTAAGGGATTTTGAAGAGTAAAACATCATTGGTATTATTGATACAAGGAAGGTTCACCCAATGCATGGAGGGATTTAGAAGAAGAGTCAAGCATCATTGCTAGAACTACTTCTGTGAATGTGTGTCATGTTGCCACATATCCCACATGTTGTGAATGTGTGTCAAACATTGCTAGAACTACTTCTGTGAATGTGTGTTGGACATGTTGCCACATGTCATGAAAGAAGGACTAGATAGTAAAGATGAATTTTCTTACCTAGAAGGTTCAACCAATGCAATGGAGGGTTTTTAGCAGAAGAGTCAAACAACACTGCTAGAACTACTTCTGTTATTGTGCGCCAAACATGTTGCCACATCCTAGAAGATGAATATATCTACATCTAAATATCATGATTACTAGAAATTAAGGAATACGGAGTCTAAACATCATGATTGGAATTGGAAAATGAACATATGGATCACGATTATTGTAACTCAAGATTCTAAGTACTAGATGCATATTCTGGAAAAATTTGATGTGCTTCAAAAGAAGTACGAAAAAATCTAAGACATGAGTTTGATAAGAGAATTGATAGTGCAATGCATGCTTAGAGTTGAGCTTTTTTGAGTCTATAGATGCATGCTTTTTCGAGTCTATAGGTGCATCAAGTGACATACAGGAGTCACCTCAATCAAATGAAGAAAGGCCAACTTCATCAAGGAATCCCAATGGATATTGAGAAATGGAAGCCAAAGAAGGCCATAGCACCAAGTGTACTCTTTAGTTAGTCTAATTTTCATGAAGAGTATTGACTCCACAAAAAAGAACTCAAGAGATGTGATTTTCCTATCAGATTTATATTAATTAATGAAGGAATGAGACAACAAGGTAACAAATGAGACTTGAGAGATCTTGTTTTTCTTAATGAAGGAGTGATACAAGAGGGTGACAAAACAAAGAGTTTTCACTTATCTCCCCACTATCCTTGCTAGCTCCTCTCAAGCATCATTTGGTGGTCTAAAGAGCACACCACATGCTAACCCCTCAACGCAATCCTTCCAATGCTAACTTCACACTATGCAGGTGATCCAGCTTGGTTTCAGATGGCCCTTTGTTATGGCTTCACAATCAAGACCCCAGAATTTTTTCTCGTGGCCCTTCATTATGGAACCCTATAATTTTTTCAAGCATAAATGCACGTGTTCTCATTCTAGTCTCTCCCAGAAACACATTAATACGAGAAGAAAAACATGGCATGAAGAACTTATTACCAATATGTTGTAATGCATGCAACCCTCCCTTCCTTCAAAGAGCTCCATATCATTTGTTGTCATGCCAACTCTTACATATTGTCCACACTAGGTAGTAGCCACACACACTCCTCTCTTCCATCAAAGAGCTCCACATTGTCCATTCTCATGCCGGCTAAGTTATCATCCACTAGAAGGTTGCCACAAACACTCCTCTCTCTCACTTCTATGGTAGCTACATAAGCACAAGGATAAAGTAGAGAATAGAGTAGCAAGATCGAGACTCAATTTCCACACAATGGAAGAGTGTGTTGTGTTATGAGATAAAACTGACTTATATACAAGATTGTACAATTTCACACACAAAATATGGACGACTAGGTGCCGAGGGCTCTCATAAGTGGCCACAATACTTAATCTCATAATACATTTATGAAGAAGTACATCCACAAGGGATTCAACTAAGCTTGCTACCACATGCTCTCGAAGTAGGAATGATAATAAGAGTTCCATCAGCAGACCATGATGAGTGCCCATCCATGTTTATAGATTTGGCCACTACTGTTGCTTCATAGCTTGATTATGTACATCTTTTTGTGTGTCCTCTTTTCTCATTGATGTAGAATATTAGTGGAGATAGTTGTTAATTACCTTCCCCCCTTTCATGGTGGCTGATTAGAGGAATTTATTATAGAGAGAATTAAGAAGCTTATTGTTTCTACTCTTGACACTGAGGGAATGCTCAATGTTCACTGTTCCTCTGGAAGGAGTGGATTCAATGTTTATTATTCCTTTGAAAGGACCTCGGGGGGAAGGCTTGTTATTGAGATAATGATCAATGTTCGTTGTTCCTCCAAAAGGAATGGGGAAGGCTTATTAATAAATGAAGAATCTAGTGATTGGCAAGAGTATCTAAAGAGAGTGGGGGCGTCCACAGGCGACTATAGTGTTGTCCTCATCCATGAATCAAGTATTTTCCTTGTTCTCTGTCATGACTCCTTTTTTTTTTAGCAGCCTAATATTCTCTAATACCTTGTGATTTGCAATGACTATTCTTAGAGTTGCAATTGTAACGTTACATGTGCAATCTCCATGGCCTTACAAGTAATGAGATCAAGAGAAACATAATGTTAGTGCATAGTAAGAACTCATATTAGTACAACTATTCAAAAAGTTGCAACATACTGACTACTTTACATTACTAATCAGTTTTGCTTATGCAAGATAGCAATACTACTAATATTTTTTACATAGATATGGGTGCATACGCACGTGCACACACACACACACACACACAGAAAAAGGTATGCAAACCAATAGAAAGACTCAGGGTGAGGGAGTACATACATATAGACTACCAGAGAGAGACGGAGAGAGAGAGAGAGAGAGAGAGAGAGAGAGAGAGAGAAGGCAGGTCCACATAATAGTTACAAGAGAGTGGGACGTTCTAAATTTTTTTTACAAGAGAGTGGGATGTTCTAATTCTGTTTTTGATATTTAGCTTCCACCTTACTATCAATAATTTTAAGCACCTAAAAGACCAATGTCAGGGATACTATTTTGAGACCAATGTCAGGGATTTTGAAGAGTAAAACATCATTGGTATTATTGATACAAGGAAGGTTCACCCAATGCATGGAGGGATTTAGAAGAAGAGTCAAGCATCATTGCTAGAACTACTTCTGTGAATGTGTGTCATGTTGCCACATATCCCACATGTTGTGAATGTGTGTCAAACATTGCTAGAACTACTTCTGTGAATGTGTGTTGGACATGTTGCCACATGTCATGTGCCACATGTCATGAAAGAAGGACTAGATAGTAAAGATGAATTTTCTTACCTAGAAGGTTCAACCAATGCAATGGAGGGTTTTTAGCAGAAGAGTCAAACAACACTGCTAGAACTACTTCTGTTATTGTGCGCCAAACATGTTGCCACATCCTAGAAGATGAATATATCTACATCTAAATATCATGATTACTAGAAATTAAGGAATACGGAGTCTAAACATCATGATTGGAATTGGAAAATGAACATATGGATCACGATTATTGTAACTCAAGATTCTAAGTACTAGATGCATATTCTGGAAAAATTTGATGTGCTTCAAAAGAAGTACGAAAAAATCTAAGACATGAGTTTGATAAGAGAATTGATAGTGCAATGCATGCTTAGAGTTGAGCTTTTTTGAGTCTATAGATGCATGCTTTTTCGAGTCTATAGGTGCATCAAGTGACATACAGGAGTCACCTCAATCAAATGAAGAAAGGCCAACTTCATCAAGGAATCCCAATGGATATTGAGAAATGGAAGCCAAAGAAGGCCATAGCACCAAGTGTACTCTTTAGTTAGTCTAATTTTCATGAAGAGTATTGACTCCACAAAAAAGAACTCAAGAGATGTGATTTTCCTATCAGATTTATATTAATTAATGAAGGAATGAGACAACAAGGTAACAAAAGAGACTTGAGAGATCTTGTTTTTCTTAATGAAGGAGTGATACAAGAGGGTGACAAAACAAAGAGTTTTCACTTATCTCCCCACTATCCTTGCTAGCTCCTCTCAAGCATCATTTGGTGGTCTAAAGAGCACACCACATGCTAACCCCTCAACCCAATCCTTCCAATGCTAACTTCACACTATGCAGGTGATCCAGCTTGGTTTCAGATGGCCCTTTGTTATGGCTTCACAATCAAGACCCCAGAATTTTTTCTCGTGGCCCTTCATTATGGAACCCTATAATTTTTTCAAGCATAAATGCACGTGTTCTCATTCTAGTCTCTCCCAGAAACACATTAATACGAGAAGAAAAACATGGCATGAAGAACTTATTACCAATATGTTGTAATGCATGCAACCCTCCCTTCCTTCAAAGAGCTCCATATCATTTGTTGTCATGCCAACTCTTACATATTGTCCACACTAGGTAGTAGCCACACACACTCCTCTCTTCCATCAAAGAGCTCCACATTGTCCATTCTCATGCCGGCTAAGTTATCATCCACTAGAAGGTTGCCACAAACACTCCTCTCTCTCACTTCTATGGTAGCTACATAAGCACAAGGATAAAGTAGAGAATAGAGTAGCAAGATCGAGACTCAATTTCCACACAATGGAAGAGTGTGTTGTGTTATGAGATAAAACTGACTTATATACAAGATTGTACAATTTCACACACAAAATATGGACGACTAGGTACCGAGGGCTCTCATAAGTGGCCACAATACTTAATCTCATAATACATTTATGAAGAAGTACATCCACAAGGGATTCAACTAAGCTTGCTACCACATGCTCTCGAAGTAGGAATGATAATAAGAGTTCCATCAGCAGACCATGATGAGTGCCCATCCATGTTTATAGATTTGGCCACTACTGTTGCTTCATAGCTTGATTATGTACATCTTTTTGTGTGTCCTCTTTTCTCATTGATGTAGAATATTAGTGGAGATAGTTGTTAATTACCTTCCCCCCTTTCATGGTGGCTGATTAGAGGAATTTATTATAGAGAGAATTAAGAAGCTTATTGTTTCTACTCTTGACACTGAGGGAATGCTCAATGTTCACTGTTCCTCTGGAAGGAGTGGATTCAATGTTCATTATTCCTTTGAAAGGACCTCGGGGGGAAGGCTTGTTATTGAGATAATGATCAATGTTCGTTGTTCCTCCAAAAGGAATGGGGAAGGCTTATTAATAAATGAAGAATCTAGTGATTGGCAAGAGTATCTAAAGAGAGTGGGGGCGTCCACAGGCGACTATAGTGTTGTCCTCATCCATGAATCAAGTATTTTCCTTGTTCTCTGTCATGACTCCTTTTTTTTTTAGCAGCCTAATATTCTCTAATACCTTGTGATTTGCAATGACTATTCTTAGAGTTGCAATTGTAACGTTACATGTGCAATCTCCATGGCCTTACAAGTAATGAGATCAAGAGAAACATAATGTTAGTGCATAGTAAGAACTCATATTAGTACAACTATTCAAAAAGTTGCAACATACTGACTACTTTACATTACTAATCAGTTTTGCTTATGCAAGATAGCAATACTACTAATATTTTTTACATAGATATGGGTGCATACGCACGTGCACACACACACACACACACACAGAAAAAGGTATGCAAACCAATAGAAAGACTCAGGGTGAGGGAGTACATACATATAGACTACCAGAGAGAGACGGAGAGAGAGAGAGAGAGAGAGAGAGAGAGAGAGAGAGAGAGAGAGAGAGAGAGAGAGAGAGAGAGCCTCCAAAGAGAGAAGGCAGGTCCACATAATAGTTACAAGAGAGTGGGACGTTCTAAATTTTTTTTACAAGAGAGTGGGATGTTCTAATTCTGTTTTTGATATTTAGCTTCCACCTTACTATCAATAATTTTAAGCACCTAAAAGACCAATGTCAGGGATACTATTTTGAGACCAATGTCAGGGATTTTGAAGAGTAAAACATCATTGGTATTATTGATACAAGGAAGGTTCACCCAATGCATGGAGGGATTTAGAAGAAGAGTCAAGCATCATTGCTAGAACTACTTCTGTGAATGTGTGTCATGTTGCCACATATCCCACATGTTGTGAATGTGTGTCAAACATTGCTAGAACTACTTCTGTGAATGTGTGTTGGACATGTTGCCACATGTCATGTGCCACATGTCATGAAAGAAGGACTAGATAGTAAAGATGAATTTTCTTACCTAGAAGGTTCAACCAATGCAATGGAGGGTTTTTAGCAGAAGAGTCAAACAACACTGCTAGAACTACTTCTGTTATTGTGCGCCAAACATGTTGCCACATCCTAGAAGATGAATATATCTACATCTAAATATCATGATTACTAGAAATTAAGGAATACGGAGTCTAAACATCATGATTGGAATTGGAAAATGAACATATGGATCACGATTATTGTAACTCAAGATTCTAAGTACTAGATGCATATTCTGGAAAAATTTGATGTGCTTCAAAAGAAGTACGAAAAAATCTAAGACATGAGTTTGATAAGAGAATTGATAGTGCAATGCATGCTTAGAGTTGAGCTTTTTTGAGTCTATAGATGCATGCTTTTTCGAGTCTATAGGTGCATCAAGTGACATACAGGAGTCACCTCAATCAAATGAAGAAAGGCCAACTTCATCAAGGAATCCCAATGGATATTGAGAAATGGAAGCCAAAGAAGGCCATAGCACCAAGTGTACTCTTTAGTTAGTCTAATTTTCATGAAGAGTATTGACTCCACAAAAAAGAACTCAAGAGATGTGATTTTCCTATCAGATTTATATTAATTAATGAAGGAATGAGACAACAAGGTAACAAAAGAGACTTGAGAGATCTTGTTTTTCTTAATGAAGGAGTGATACAAGAGGGTGACAAAACAAAGAGTTTTCACTTATCTCCCCACTATCCTTGCTAGCTCCTCTCAAGCATCATTTGGTGGTCTAAAGAGCACACCACATGCTAACCCCTCAACCCAATCCTTCCAATGCTAACTTCACACTATGCAGGTGATCCAGCTTGGTTTCAGATGGCCCTTTGTTATGGCTTCACAATCAAGACCCCAGAATTTTTTCTCGTGGCCCTTCATTATGGAACCCTATAATTTTTTCAAGCATAAATGCACGTGTTCTCATTCTAGTCTCTCCCAGAAACACATTAATACGAGAAGAAAAACATGGCATGAAGAACTTATTACCAATATGTTGTAATGCATGCAACCCTCCCTTCCTTCAAAGAGCTCCATATCATTTGTTGTCATGCCAACTCTTACATATTGTCCACACTAGGTAGTAGCCACACACACTCCTCTCTTCCATCAAAGAGCTCCACATTGTCCATTCTCATGCCGGCTAAGTTATCATCCACTAGAAGGTTGCCACAAACACTCCTCTCTCTCACTTCTATGGTAGCTACATAAGCACAAGGATAAAGTAGAGAATAGAGTAGCAAGATCGAGACTCAATTTCCACACAATGGAAGAGTGTGTTGTGTTATGAGATAAAACTGACTTATATACAAGATTGTACAATTTCACACACAAAATATGGACGACTAGGTACCGAGGGCTCTCATAAGTGGCCACAATACTTAATCTCATAATACATTTATGAAGAAGTACATCCACAAGGGATTCAACTAAGCTTGCTACCACATGCTCTCGAAGTAGGAATGATAATAAGAGTTCCATCAGCAGACCATGATGAGTGCCCATCCATGTTTATAGATTTGGCCACTACTGTTGCTTCATAGCTTGATTATGTACATCTTTTTGTGTGTCCTCTTTTCTCATTGATGTAGAATATTAGTGGAGATAGTTGTTAATTACCTTCCCCCCTTTCATGGTGGCTGATTAGAGGAATTTATTATAGAGAGAATTAAGAAGCTTATTGTTTCTACTCTTGACACTGAGGGAATGCTCAATGTTCACTGTTCCTCTGGAAGGAGTGGATTCAATGTTCATTATTCCTTTGAAAGGACCTCGGGGGGAAGGCTTGTTATTGAGATAATGATCAATGTTCGTTGTTCCTCCAAAAGGAATGGGGAAGGCTTATTAATAAATGAAGAATCTAGTGATTGGCAAGAGTATCTAAAGAGAGTGGGGGCGTCCACAGGCGACTATAGTGTTGTCCTCATCCATGAATCAAGTATTTTCCTTGTTCTCTGTCATGACTCCTTTTTTTTTTAGCAGCCTAATATTCTCTAATACCTTGTGATTTGCAATGACTATTCTTAGAGTTGCAATTGTAACGTTACATGTGCAATCTCCATGGCCTTACAAGTAATGAGATCAAGAGAAACATAATGTTAGTGCATAGTAAGAACTCATATTAGTACAACTATTCAAAAAGTTGCAACATACTGACTACTTTACATTACTAATCAGTTTTGCTTATGCAAGATAGCAATACTACTAATATTTTTTACATAGATATGGGTGCATACGCACGTGCACACACACACACACACACACAGAAAAAGGTATGCAAACCAATAGAAAGACTCAGGGTGAGGGAGTACATACATATAGACTACCAGAGAGAGACGGAGAGAGAGAGAGAGAGAGAGAGAGAGAGAGAGAGAGAGAGAGAGAGAGAGAGAGAGAGAGAGAGCCTCCAAAGAGAGAAGGCAGGTCCACATAATAGTTACAAGAGAGTGGGACGTTCTAAATTTTTTTTACAAGAGAGTGGGATGTTCTAATTCTGTTTTTGATATTTAGCTTCCACCTTACTATCAATAATTTTAAGCACCTAAAAGACCAATGTCAGGGATACTATTTTGAGACCAATGTCAGGGATTTTGAAGAGTAAAACATCATTGGTATTATTGATACAAGGAAGGTTCACCCAATGCATGGAGGGATTTAGAAGAAGAGTCAAGCATCATTGCTAGAACTACTTCTGTGAATGTGTGTCATGTTGCCACATATCCCACATGTTGTGAATGTGTGTCAAACATTGCTAGAACTACTTCTGTGAATGTGTGTTGGACATGTTGCCACATGTCATGTGCCACATGTCATGAAAGAAGGACTAGATAGTAAAGATGAATTTTCTTACCTAGAAGGTTCAACCAATGCAATGGAGGGTTTTTAGCAGAAGAGTCAAACAACACTGCTAGAACTACTTCTGTTATTGTGCGCCAAACATGTTGCCACATCCTAGAAGATGAATATATCTACATCTAAATATCATGATTACTAGAAATTAAGGAATACGGAGTCTAAACATCATGATTGGAATTGGAAAATGAACATATGGATCACGATTATTGTAACTCAAGATTCTAAGTACTAGATGCATATTCTGGAAAAATTTGATGTGCTTCAAAAGAAGTACGAAAAAATCTAAGACATGAGTTTGATAAGAGAATTGATAGTGCAATGCATGCTTAGAGTTGAGCTTTTTTGAGTCTATAGATGCATGCTTTTTCGAGTCTATAGGTGCATCAAGTGACATACAGGAGTCACCTCAATCAAATGAAGAAAGGCCAACTTCATCAAGGAATCCCAATGGATATTGAGAAATGGAAGCCAAAGAAGGCCATAGCACCAAGTGTACTCTTTAGTTAGTCTAATTTTCATGAAGAGTATTGACTCCACAAAAAAGAACTCAAGAGATGTGATTTTCCTATCAGATTTATATTAATTAATGAAGGAATGAGACAACAAGGTAACAAAAGAGACTTGAGAGATCTTGTTTTTCTTAATGAAGGAGTGATACAAGAGGGTGACAAAACAAAGAGTTTTCACTTATCTCCCCACTATCCTTGCTAGCTCCTCTCAAGCATCATTTGGTGGTCTAAAGAGCACACCACATGCTAACCCCTCAACCCAATCCTTCCAATGCTAACTTCACACTATGCAGGTGATCCAGCTTGGTTTCAGATGGCCCTTTGTTATGGCTTCACAATCAAGACCCCAGAATTTTTTCTCGTGGCCCTTCATTATGGAACCCTATAATTTTTTCAAGCATAAATGCACGTGTTCTCATTCTAGTCTCTCCCAAAAACACATTAATACGAGAAGAAAAACATGGCATGAAGAACTTATTACCAATATGTTGTAATGCATGCAACCCTCCCTTCCTTCAAAGAGCTCCATATCATTTGTTGTCATGCCAACTCTTACATATTGCCCACACTAGGTAGTAGCCACACACACTCCTCTCTTCCATCAAAGAGCTCCACATTGTCCATTCTCATGCCGGCTAAGTTATCATCCACTAGAAGGTTGCCACAAACACTCCTCTCTCTCAATTCTATGGTAGCTACATAAGCACAAGGATAAAGTAGAGAATAGAGTAGCAAGATCGAGACTCAATTTCCACACAATGGAAGAGTGTGTTGTGTTATGAGATAAAACTGACTTATATACAAGATTGTACAATTTCACACACAAAATATGGACGACTAGGTGCCGAGGGCTCTCATAAGTGGCCACAATACTTAATCTCATAATACATTTATGAAGAAGTACATCCACAAGGGATTCAACTAAGCTTGCTACCACATGCTCTCGAAGTAGGAATGATAATAAGAGTTCCATCAGCAGACCATGATGAGTGCCCATCCATGTTTATAGATTTGGCCACTACTGTTGCTTCATAGCTTGATTATGTACATCTTTTTGTGTGTCCTCTTTTCTCATTGATGTAGAATATTAGTGGAGATAGTTGTTAATTACCTTCCCCCCTTTCATGGTGGCTGATTAGAGGAATTTATTATAGAGAGAATTAAGAAGCTTATTGTTTCTACTCTTGACACTGAGGGAATGCTCAATGTTCACTGTTCCTCTGGAAGGAGTGGATTCAATGTTCATTATTCCTTTGAAAGGACCTCGGGGGGAAGGCTTGTTATTGAGATAATGATCAATGTTCGTTGTTCCTCCAAAAGGAATGGGGAAGGCTTATTAATAAATGAAGAATCTAGTGATTGGCAAGAGTATCTAAAGAGAGTGGGGGCGTCCACAGGCGACTATAGTGTTGTCCTCATCCATGAATCAAGTATTTTCCTTGTTCTCTGTCATGACTCCTTTTTTTTTTAGCAGCCTAATATTCTCTAATACCTTGTGATTTGCAATGACTATTCTTAGAGTTGCAATTGTAACGTTACATGTGCAATCTCCATGGCCTTACAAGTAATGAGATCAAGAGAAACATAATGTTAGTGCATAGTAAGAACTCATATTAGTACAACTATTCAAAAAGTTGCAACATACTGACTACTTTACATTACTAATCAGTTTTGCTTATGCAAGATAGCAATACTACTAATATTTTTTACATAGATATGGGTGCATACGCACGTGCACACACACACACACACACACACAGAAAAAGGTATGCAAACCAATAGAAAGACTCAGGGTGAGGGAGTACATACATATAGACTACCAGAGAGAGACGGAGAGAGAGAGAGAGAGAGAGAGAGAGAGAGAGAGAGAGAGAGAGAGAGAGAACCTCCAAAGAGAGAAGGCAGGTCCACATAATAGTTACAAGAGAGTGGGACGTTCTAAATTTTTTTTACAAGAGAGTGGGATGTTCTAATTCTGTTTTTGATATGTAGCTTCCACCTTACTATCAATAATTTTAAGCACCTAAAAGACCAATGTCAGGGATACTATTTTGAGACCAATGTCAGGGATTTTGAAGAGTAAAATATCATTGGTATTATTGATACAAGGAAGGTTCACCCAATGCATGGAGGGATTTAGAAGAAGAGTCAAGCATCATTGCTAGAACTACTTCTGTGAATGTGTGTCATGTTGCCACATATCCCACATGTTGTGAATGTGTGTCAAACATTGCTAGAACTACTTCTGTGAATGTGTGTTGGACATGTTGCCACATGTCACGTGCCACATGTCATGAAAGAAGGACTAGATAGTAAAGATGAATTTTCTTACCTAGAAGGTTCAACCAATGCAATGGAGGGTTTTTAGCAGAAGAGTCAAACAACACTGCTAGAACTACTTCTGTTATTGTGTGCCAAACATGTTGCCACATCCTAGAAGATGAATATATCTACATCTAAATATCATGATTACTAGAAATTAAGGAATACGGAGTCTAAACATCATGATTGGAATTGGAAAATGAACATATGGATCACGATTATTGTAACTCAAGATTCTAAGTACTAGATGCATATTCTGGAAAAATTTGATGTGCAGAAGTACGAAAAAATCTAAGACATGAGTTTGATAAGAGAATTGATAGTGCAATGCATGCTTAGAGTTGAGCTTTTTTGAGTCTATAGATGCATGCTTTTTCGAGTCTATAGGTGCATCAAGTGACATACAGGAGTCACCTCAATCAAATGAAGAAAGGCCAACTTCATCAAGGAATCCCAATGGATATTGAGAAATGGAAGCCAAAGAAGGCCATAGCACCAAGTGTACTCTTTAGTTAGTCTAATTTTCATGAAGAGTATTGACTCCACAAAAAAGAACTCAAGAGATGTGATTTTCCTATCAGATTTATATTAATTAATGAAGGAATGAGACAACAAGGTAACAAATGAGACTTGAGAGATCTTGTTTTTCTTAATGAAGGAGTGATACAAGAGGGTGACAAAACAAAGAGTTTTCACTTATCTCCCCACTATCCTTGCTAGCTCCTCTCAAGCATCATTTGGTGGTCTAAAGAGCACACCACATGCTAACCCCTCAACCCAATCCTTCCAATGCTAACTTCACACTATGCAGGTGATCCAGCTTGGTTTCAGATGGCCCTTTGTTATGGCTTCACAATCAAGACCCCAGAATTTTTTCTCGTGGCCCTTCATTATGGAACCCTATAATTTTTTCAAGCATAAATGCACGTGTTCTCATTCTAGTCTCTCCCAGAAACACATTAATACGAGAAGAAAAACATGGCATGAAGAACTTATTACCAAATCAAAGAGCTCCACATTGTCCATTCTCATGCCGGCTAAGTTATCATCCACTAGAAGGTTGCCACAAACACTCCTCTCTCTCACTTCTATGGTAGCTACATAAGCACAAGGATAAAGTAGAGAATAGAGTAGCAAGATCGAGACTCAATTTCCACACAATGGAAGAGTGTGTTGTGTTATGAGATAAAACTGACTTATATACAAGATTGTACAATTTCACACACAAAATATGGACGACTAGGTGCCGAGGGCTCTCATAAGTGGCCACAATACTTAATCTCATAATACATTTATGAAGAAGTACATCCACAAGGGATTCAACTAAGCTTGCTACCACATGCTCTCGAAGTAGGAATGATAATAAGAGTTCCATCAGCAGACCATGATGAGTGCCCATCCATGTTTATAGATTTGGCCACTACTGTTGCTTCATAGCTTGATTATGTACATCTTTTTGTGTGTCCTCTTTTCTCATTGATGTAGAATATTAGTGGAGATAGTTGTTAATTACCTTCCCCCCTTTCATGGTGGCTGATTAGAGGAATTTATTATAGAGAGAATTAAGAAGCTTATTGTTTCTACTCTTGACACTGAGGGAATGCTCAATGTTCACTGTTCCTCTGGAAGGAGTGGATTCAATGTTTATTATTCCTTTGAAAGGACCTCGGGGGGAAGGCTTGTTATTGAGATAATGATCAATGTTCGTTGTTCCTCCAAAAGGAATGGGGAAGGCTTATTAATAAATGAAGAATCTAGTGATTGGCAAGAGTATCTAAAGAGAGTGGGGGCGTCCACAGGCGACTATAGTGTTGTCCTCATCCATGAATCAAGTATTTTCCTTGTTCTCTGTCATGACTCCTTTTTTTTTTAGCAGCCTAATATTCTCTAATACCTTGTGATTTGCAATGACTATTCTTAGAGTTGCAATTGTAACGTTACATGTGCAATCTCCATGGCCTTACAAGTAATGAGATCAAGAGAAACATAATGTTAGTGCATAGTAAGAACTCATATTAGTACAACTATTCAAAAAGTTGCAACATACTGACTACTTTACATTACTAATCAGTTTTGCTTATGCAAGATAGCAATACTACTAATATTTTTTACATAGATATGGGTGCATACGCACGTGCACACACACACACACACACACAGAAAAAGGTATGCAAACCAATAGAAAGACTCAGGGTGAGGGAGTACATACATATAGACTACCAGAGAGAGACGGAGAGAGAGAGAGAGAGAGAGAGAGAGAGAGAGAGAGAAGGCAGGTCCACATAATAGTTACAAGAGAGTGGGACGTTCTAAATTTTTTTTACAAGAGAGTGGGATGTTCTAATTCTGTTTTTGATATTTAGCTTCCACCTTACTATCAATAATTTTAAGCACCTAAAAGACCAATGTCAGGGATACTATTTTGAGACCAATGTCAGGGATTTTGAAGAGTAAAACATCATTGGTATTATTGATACAAGGAAGGTTCACCCAATGCATGGAGGGATTTAGAAGAAGAGTCAAGCATCATTGCTAGAACTACTTCTGTGAATGTGTGTCATGTTGCCACATATCCCACATGTTGTGAATGTGTGTCAAACATTGCTAGAACTACTTCTGTGAATGTGTGTTGGACATGTTGCCACATGTCATGTGCCACATGTCATGAAAGAAGGACTAGATAGTAAAGATGAATTTTCTTACCTAGAAGGTTCAACCAATGCAATGGAGGGTTTTTAGCAGAAGAGTCAAACAACACTGCTAGAACTACTTCTGTTATTGTGCGCCAAACATGTTGCCACATCCTAGAAGATGAATATATCTACATCTAAATATCATGATTACTAGAAATTAAGGAATACGGAGTCTAAACATCATGATTGGAATTGGAAAATGAACATATGGATCACGATTATTGTAACTCAAGATTCTAAGTACTAGATGCATATTCTGGAAAAATTTGATGTGCTTCAAAAGAAGTACGAAAAAATCTAAGACATGAGTTTGATAAGAGAATTGATAGTGCAATGCATGCTTAGAGTTGAGCTTTTTTGAGTCTATAGATGCATGCTTTTTCGAGTCTATAGGTGCATCAAGTGACATACAGGAGTCACCTCAATCAAATGAAGAAAGGCCAACTTCATCAAGGAATCCCAATGGATATTGAGAAATGGAAGCCAAAGAAGGCCATAGCACCAAGTGTACTCTTTAGTTAGTCTAATTTTCATGAAGAGTATTGACTCCACAAAAAAGAACTCAAGAGATGTGATTTTCCTATCAGATTTATATTAATTAATGAAGGAATGAGACAACAAGGTAACAAAAGAGACTTGAGAGATCTTGTTTTTCTTAATGAAGGAGTGATACAAGAGGGTGACAAAACAAAGAGTTTTCACTTATCTCCCCACTATCCTTGCTAGCTCCTCTCAAGCATCATTTGGTGGTCTAAAGAGCACACCACATGCTAACCCCTCAACCCAATCCTTCCAATGCTAACTTCACACTATGCAGGTGATCCAGCTTGGTTTCAGATGGCCCTTTGTTATGGCTTCACAATCAAGACCCCAGAATTTTTTCTCGTGGCCCTTCATTATGGAACCCTATAATTTTTTCAAGCATAAATGCACGTGTTCTCATTCTAGTCTCTCCCAGAAACACATTAATACGAGAAGAAAAACATGGCATGAAGAACTTATTACCAATATGTTGTAATGCATGCAACCCTCCCTTCCTTCAAAGAGCTCCATATCATTTGTTGTCATGCCAACTCTTACATATTGTCCACACTAGGTAGTAGCCACACACACTCCTCTCTTCCATCAAAGAGCTCCACATTGTCCATTCTCATGCCGGCTAAGTTATCATCCACTAGAAGGTTGCCACAAACACTCCTCTCTCTCACTTCTATGGTAGCTACATAAGCACAAGGATAAAGTAGAGAATAGAGTAGCAAGATCGAGACTCAATTTCCACACAATGGAAGAGTGTGTTGTGTTATGAGATAAAACTGACTTATATACAAGATTGTACAATTTCACACACAAAATATGGACGACTAGGTACCGAGGGCTCTCATAAGTGGCCACAATACTTAATCTCATAATACATTTATGAAGAAGTACATCCACAAGGGATTCAACTAAGCTTGCTACCACATGCTCTCGAAGTAGGAATGATAATAAGAGTTCCATCAGCAGACCATGATGAGTGCCCATCCATGTTTATAGATTTGGCCACTACTGTTGCTTCATAGCTTGATTATGTACATCTTTTTGTGTGTCCTCTTTTCTCATTGATGTAGAATATTAGTGGAGATAGTTGTTAATTACCTTCCCCCCTTTCATGGTGGCTGATTAGAGGAATTTATTATAGAGAGAATTAAGAAGCTTATTGTTTCTACTCTTGACACTGAGGGAATGCTCAATGTTCACTGTTCCTCTGGAAGGAGTGGATTCAATGTTCATTATTCCTTTGAAAGGACCTCGGGGGGAAGGCTTGTTATTGAGATAATGATCAATGTTCGTTGTTCCTCCAAAAGGAATGGGGAAGGCTTATTAATAAATGAAGAATCTAGTGATTGGCAAGAGTATCTAAAGAGAGTGGGGGCGTCCACAGGCGACTATAGTGTTGTCCTCATCCATGAATCAAGTATTTTCCTTGTTCTCTGTCATGACTCCTTTTTTTTTTAGCAGCCTAATATTCTCTAATACCTTGTGATTTGCAATGACTATTCTTAGAGTTGCAATTGTAACGTTACATGTGCAATCTCCATGGCCTTACAAGTAATGAGATCAAGAGAAACATAATGTTAGTGCATAGTAAGAACTCATATTAGTACAACTATTCAAAAAGTTGCAACATACTGACTACTTTACATTACTAATCAGTTTTGCTTATGCAAGATAGCAATACTACTAATATTTTTTACATAGATATGGGTGCATACGCACGTGCACACACACACACACACACACAGAAAAAGGTATGCAAACCAATAGAAAGACTCAGGGTGAGGGAGTACATACATATAGACTACCAGAGAGAGACGGAGAGAGAGAGAGAGAGAGAGAGAGAGAGAGAGAGAGAGAGAGAGAGAGAGAGAGAGAGCCTCCAAAGAGAGAAGGCAGGTCCACATAATAGTTACAAGAGAGTGGGACGTTCTAAATTTTTTTTACAAGAGAGTGGGATGTTCTAATTCTGTTTTTGATATTTAGCTTCCACCTTACTATCAATAATTTTAAGCACCTAAAAGACCAATGTCAGGGATACTATTTTGAGACCAATGTCAGGGATTTTGAAGAGTAAAACATCATTGGTATTATTGATACAAGGAAGGTTCACCCAATGCATGGAGGGATTTAGAAGAAGAGTCAAGCATCATTGCTAGAACTACTTCTGTGAATGTGTGTCATGTTGCCACATATCCCACATGTTGTGAATGTGTGTCAAACATTGCTAGAACTACTTCTGTGAATGTGTGTTGGACATGTTGCCACATGTCATGTGCCACATGTCATGAAAGAAGGACTAGATAGTAAAGATGAATTTTCTTACCTAGAAGGTTCAACCAATGCAATGGAGGGTTTTTAGCAGAAGAGTCAAACAACACTGCTAGAACTACTTCTGTTATTGTGCGCCAAACATGTTGCCACATCCTAGAAGATGAATATATCTACATCTAAATATCATGATTACTAGAAATTAAGGAATACGGAGTCTAAACATCATGATTGGAATTGGAAAATGAACATATGGATCACGATTATTGTAACTCAAGATTCTAAGTACTAGATGCATATTCTGGAAAAATTTGATGTGCTTCAAAAGAAGTACGAAAAAATCTAAGACATGAGTTTGATAAGAGAATTGATAGTGCAATGCATGCTTAGAGTTGAGCTTTTTTGAGTCTATAGATGCATGCTTTTTCGAGTCTATAGGTGCATCAAGTGACATACAGGAGTCACCTCAATCAAATGAAGAAAGGCCAACTTCATCAAGGAATCCCAATGGATATTGAGAAATGGAAGCCAAAGAAGGCCATAGCACCAAGTGTACTCTTTAGTTAGTCTAATTTTCATGAAGAGTATTGACTCCACAAAAAAGAACTCAAGAGATGTGATTTTCCTATCAGATTTATATTAATTAATGAAGGAATGAGACAACAAGGTAACAAAAGAGACTTGAGAGATCTTGTTTTTCTTAATGAAGGAGTGATACAAGAGGGTGACAAAACAAAGAGTTTTCACTTATCTCCCCACTATCCTTGCTAGCTCCTCTCAAGCATCATTTGGTGGTCTAAAGAGCACACCACATGCTAACCCCTCAACCCAATCCTTCCAATGCTAACTTCACACTATGCAGGTGATCCAGCTTGGTTTCAGATGGCCCTTTGTTATGGCTTCACAATCAAGACCCCAGAATTTTTTCTCGTGGCCCTTCATTATGGAACCCTATAATTTTTTCAAGCATAAATGCACGTGTTCTCATTCTAGTCTCTCCCAAAAACACATTAATACGAGAAGAAAAACATGGCATGAAGAACTTATTACCAATATGTTGTAATGCATGCAACCCTCCCTTCCTTCAAAGAGCTCCATATCATTTGTTGTCATGCCAACTCTTACATATTGCCCACACTAGGTAGTAGCCACACACACTCCTCTCTTCCATCAAAGAGCTCCACATTGTCCATTCTCATGCCGGCTAAGTTATCATCCACTAGAAGGTTGCCACAAACACTCCTCTCTCTCAATTCTATGGTAGCTACATAAGCACAAGGATAAAGTAGAGAATAGAGTAGCAAGATCGAGACTCAATTTCCACACAATGGAAGAGTGTGTTGTGTTATGAGATAAAACTGACTTATATACAAGATTGTACAATTTCACACACAAAATATGGACGACTAGGTGCCGAGGGCTCTCATAAGTGGCCACAATACTTAATCTCATAATACATTTATGAAGAAGTACATCCACAAGGGATTCAACTAAGCTTGCTACCACATGCTCTCGAAGTAGGAATGATAATAAGAGTTCCATCAGCAGACCATGATGAGTGCCCATCCATGTTTATAGATTTGGCCACTACTGTTGCTTCATAGCTTGATTATGTACATCTTTTTGTGTGTCCTCTTTTCTCATTGATGTAGAATATTAGTGGAGATAGTTGTTAATTACCTTCCCCCCTTTCATGGTGGCTGATTAGAGGAATTTATTATAGAGAGAATTAAGAAGCTTATTGTTTCTACTCTTGACACTGAGGGAATGCTCAATGTTCACTGTTCCTCTGGAAGGAGTGGATTCAATGTTCATTATTCCTTTGAAAGGACCTCGGGGGGAAGGCTTGTTATTGAGATAATGATCAATGTTCGTTGTTCCTCCAAAAGGAATGGGGAAGGCTTATTAATAAATGAAGAATCTAGTGATTGGCAAGAGTATCTAAAGAGAGTGGGGGCGTCCACAGGCGACTATAGTGTTGTCCTCATCCATGAATCAAGTATTTTCCTTGTTCTCTGTCATGACTCCTTTTTTTTTTAGCAGCCTAATATTCTCTAATACCTTGTGATTTGCAATGACTATTCTTAGAGTTGCAATTGTAACGTTACATGTGCAATCTCCATGGCCTTACAAGTAATGAGATCAAGAGAAACATAATGTTAGTGCATAGTAAGAACTCATATTAGTACAACTATTCAAAAAGTTGCAACATACTGACTACTTTACATTACTAATCAGTTTTGCTTATGCAAGATAGCAATACTACTAATATTTTTTACATAGATATGGGTGCATACGCACGTGCACACACACACACACACACACACAGAAAAAGGTATGCAAACCAATAGAAAGACTCAGGGTGAGGGAGTACATACGTATAGACTACCAGAGAGAGACGGAGAGAGAGAGAGAGAGAGAGAGAGAGAGAGAGAGAGAGAGAGAGAGAGAGAGAGAGAGAGAGAGAGAGAACCTCCAAAGAGAGAAGGCAGGTCCACATAATAGTTACAAGAGAGTGGGACGTTCTAAATTTTTTTTACAAGAGAGTGGGATGTTCTAATTCTGTTTTTGATATGTAGCTTCCACCTTACTATCAATAATTTTAAGCACCTAAAAGACCAATGTCAGGGATACTATTTTGAGACCAATGTCAGGGATTTTGAAGAGTAAAATATCATTGGTATTATTGATACAAGGAAGGTTCACCCAATGCATGGAGGGATTTAGAAGAAGAGTCAAGCATCATTGCTAGAACTACTTCTGTGAATGTGTGTCATGTTGCCACATATCCCACATGTTGTGAATGTGTGTCAAACATTGCTAGAACTACTTCTGTGAATGTGTGTTGGACATGTTGCCACATGTCACGTGCCACATGTCATGAAAGAAGGACTAGATAGTAAAGATGAATTTTCTTACCTAGAAGGTTCAACCAATGCAATGGAGGGTTTTTAGCAGAAGAGTCAAACAACACTGCTAGAACTACTTCTGTTATTGTGTGCCAAACATGTTGCCACATCCTAGAAGATGAATATATCTACATCTAAATATCATGATTACTAGAAATTAAGGAATACGGAGTCTAAACATCATGATTGGAATTGGAAAATGAACATATGGATCACGATTATTGTAACTCAAGATTCTAAGTACTAGATGCATATTCTGGAAAAATTTGATGTGCTTCAAAAGAAGTACGAAAAAATCTAAGACATGAGTTTGATAAGAGAATTGATAGTGCAATGCATGCTTAGAGTTGAGCTTTTTTGAGTCTATAGATGCATGCTTTTTCGAGTCTATAGGTGCATCAAGTGACATACAGGAGTCACCTCAATCAAATGAAGAAAGGCCAACTTCATCAAGGAATCCCAATGGATATTGAGAAATGGAAGCCAAAGAAGGCCATAGCACCAAGTGTACTCTTTAGTTAGTCTAATTTTCATGAAGAGTATTGACTCCACAAAAAAGAACTCAAGAGATGTGATTTTCCTATCAGATTTATATTAATTAATGAAGGAATGAGACAACAAGGTAACAAAAGAGACTTGAGAGATCTTGTTTTTCTTAATGAAGGAGTGATACAAGAGGGTGACAAAACAAAGAGTTTTCACTTATCTCCCCACTATCCTTGCTAGCTCCTCTCAAGCATCATTTGGTGGTCTAAAGAGCACACCACATGCTAACCCCTCAACCCAATCCTTCCAATGCTAACTTCACACTATGCAAGTGATCCAGCTTGGTTTCAGATGGCCCTTTGTTATGGCTTCACAATCAAGACCCCAGAATTTTTTCTCGTGGCCCTTCATTATGGAACCCTATAATTTTTTCAAGCATAAATGCACGTGTTCTCATTCTAGTCTCTCCCAGAAACACATTAATACGAGAAGAAAAACATGGCATGAAGAACTTATTACCAATATGTTGTAATGCATGCAACCCTCCCTTCCTTCAAAGAGCTCCATATCATTTGTTGTCATGCCAACTCTTACATATTGTCCACACTAGGTAGTAGCCACACACACTCCTCTCTTCCATCAAAGAGCTCCACATTGTCCATTCTCATGCTGGCTAAGTTATCATCCACTAGAAGGTTGCCACAAACACTCCTCTCTCTCAATTCTATGGTAGCTACATAAGCACAAGGATAAAGTAGAGAATAGAGTAGCAAGATCGAGACTCAATTTCCACACAATGGAAGAGTGTGTTGTGTTATGAGATAAAACTGACTTATATACAAGATTGTACAATTTCACACACAAAATATGGACGACTAGGTGCCGAGGGCTCTCATAAGTGGCCACAATACTTAATCTCATAATACATTTATGAAGAAGTACATCCACAAGGGATTCAACTAAGCTTGCTACCACATGCTCTCGAAGTAGGAATGATAATAAGAGTTCCATCAGCGGACCATGATGAGTGCCCATCCATGTTTATAGATTTGGCCACTACTGTTGCTTCATAGCTTGATTATGTACATCTTTTTGTGTGTCCTCTTTTCTCATTGATGTAGAATATTAGTGGAGATAGTTGTTAATTACCTTCCCCCCTTTCATGGTGGCTGATTAGAGGAATTTATTATAGAGGGAATTAAGAAGCTTATTGTTTCTACTCTTGACACTGAGGGAATGCTCAATGTTCACTGTTCTTCTGGAAGGAGTGGATTCAATGTTCATTATTCCTTTGAAAGGACCTCGGGGGGAAGGCTTGTTATTGAGATAATGATCAATGTTTGTTGTTCCTCCAAAAGGAATGGGGAAGGCTTATTAATAAATGAAGAATCTAGTGATTGGCAAGAGTATCTAAACAGAGTGGGGGCGTCCACAGGCGACTATAGTGTTGTCCTCATCCATGAATCAAGTATTTTCCTTGTTCTCTGTCATGACTCCTTTTTTTTTAGCAGCCTAATATTCTCTAATACCTTGTGATTTGCAATGACTATTCTTAGAGTTGCAATTGTAACGTTACATGTGCAATCTCCATGGCCTTACAAGTAATGAGATCAAGAGAAACATAATGTTAGTGCATAGTAAGAACTCATATTAGTACAACTATTCAAAAAGTTGCAACATACTGACTACTTTACATTACTAATCAGTTTTGCTTATGCAAGATAGCAATACTACTAATATTTTTTACATAGATATGGGTGCATACGCACGTGCACACACACACACACACACACAGAAAAAGGTATGCAAACCAATAGAAAGACTCAGGGTGAGGGAGTACATACATATAGACTACCAGAGAGAGACGGAGAGAGAGAGAGAGAGAGAGAGAGAGAGAGAGAGAGAGAGAGAGAGAGAGAGAACCTCCAAAGAGAGAAGGCAGGTCCACATAATAGTTACAAGAGAGTGGGACGTTCTAAATTTTTTTTACAAGAGAGTGGGATGTTCTAATTCTGTTTTTGATATTTAGCTTCCACCTTACTATCAATAATTTTAAGCACCTAAAAGACCAATGTCAGGGATACTATTTTGAGACCAATGTAAGGGATTTTGAAGAGTAAAACATCATTGGTATTATTGATACAAGGAAGGTTCACCCAATGCATGGAGGGATTTAGAAGAAGAGTCAAGCATCATTGCTAGAACTACTTCTGTGAATGTGTGTCATGTTGCCACATATCCCACATGTTGTGAATGTGTGTCAAACATTGCTAGAACTACTTCTGTGAATGTGTGTTGGACATGTTGCCACATGTCATGAAAGAAGGACTAGATAGTAAAGATGAATTTTCTTACCTAGAAGGTTCAACCAATGCAATGGAGGGTTTTTAGCAGAAGAGTCAAACAACACTGCTAGAACTACTTCTGTTATTGTGCGCCAAACATGTTGCCACATCCTAGAAGATGAATATATCTACATCTAAATATCATGATTACTAGAAATTAAGGAATACGGAGTCTAAACATCATGATTGGAATTGGAAAATGAACATATGGATCACGATTATTGTAACTCAAGATTCTAAGTACTAGATGCATATTCTGGAAAAATTTGATGTGCTTCAAAAGAAGTACGAAAAAATCTAAGACATGAGTTTGATAAGAGAATTGATAGTGCAATGCATGCTTAGAGTTGAGCTTTTTTGAGTCTATAGATGCATGCTTTTTCGAGTCTATAGGTGCATCAAGTGACATACAGGAGTCACCTCAATCAAACGAAGAAAGGCCAACTTCATCAAGGAATCCCAATGGATATTGAGAAATGGAAGCCAAAGAAGGCCATAGCACCAAGTGTACTCTTTAGTTAGTCTAATTTTCATGAAGAGTATTGAGTCCACAAAAAAGAACTCAAGAGATGTGATTTTCCTATCAGATTTATATTAATTAATGAAGGAATGAGACAACAAGGTAACAAAAGAGACTTGAGAGATCTTGTTTTTCTTAATGAAGGAGTGATACAAGAGGGTGACAAAACAAAGAGTTTTCACTTATCTCCCCACTATCCTTGCTAGCTCCTCTCAAGCATCATTTGGTGGTCTAAAGAGCACACCACATGCTAACCCCTCAACCCAATCCTTCCAATGCTAACTTCACACTATGCAGGTGATCCAGCTTGGTTTCAGATGGCCCTTTGTTATGGCTTCACAATCAAGACCCCAGAATTTTTTCTCGTGGCCCTTCATTATGGAACCCTATAATTTTTTCAAGCATAAATGCACGTGTTCTCATTCTAGTCTCTCCCAAAAACACATTAATACGAGAAGAAAAACATGGCATGAAGAACTTATTACCAATATGTTGTAATGCATGCAACCCTCCCTTCCTTCAAAGAGCTCCATATCATTTGTTGTCATGCCAACTCTTACATATTGTCCACACTAGGTAGTAGCCACACACACTCCTCTCTTCCATCAAAGAGCTCCACATTGTCCATTCTCATGCCGGCTAAGTTATCATCCACTAGAAGGTTGCCACAAACACTCCTCTCTCTCACTTCTATGGTAGCTACATAAGCACAAGGATAAAGTAGAGAATAGAGTAGCAAGATCGAGACTCAATTTCCACACAATGGAAGAGTGTGTTGTGTTATGAGATAAAACTGACTTATATACAAGATTGTACAATTTCACACACAAAATATGGACGACTAGGTGCCGAGGGCTCTCATAAGTGGCCACAATACTTAATCTCATAATACATTTATGAAGAAGTACATCCACAAGGGATTCAACTAAGCTTGCTACCACATGCTCTCGAAGTAGGAATGATAATAAGAGTTCCATCAGCAGACCATGATGAGTGCCCATCCATGTTTATAGATTTGGCCACTACTGTTGCTTCATAGCTTGATTATGTACATCTTTTTGTGTGTCCTCTTTTCTCATTGATGTAGAATATTAGTGGAGATAGTTGTTAATTACCTTCCCCCCTTTCATGGTGGCTGATTAGAGGAATTTATTATAGAGAGAATTAAGAAGCTTATTGTTTCTACTCTTGACACTGAGGGAATGCTCAATGTTCACTGTTCCTCTGGAAGGAGTGGATTCAATGTTCATTATTCCTTTGGACCTCGGGGGGAAGGCTTGTTATTGAGATAATGATCAATGTTCGTTGTTCCTCCAAAAGGAATGGGGAAGGCTTATTAATAAATGAAGAATCTAGTGATTGGCAAGAGTATCTAAAGAGAGTGGGGGCGTCCACAGGCGACTATAGTGTTGTCCTCATCCATGAATCAAGTATTTTCTTTGTTCTCTGTCATGACTCCTTTTTTTTTTTAGCAGCCTAATATTCTCTAATACCTTGTGATTTGCAATGACTATTCTTAGAGTTGCAATTGTAACGTTACATGTGCAATCTCCATGGCCTTACAAGTAATGAGATCAAGAGAAACATTATGTTAGTGCATAGTAAGAACTCATATTAGTACAACTATTCAAAAAGTTGCAACATACTGACTACTTTACATTACTAATCAGTTTTGCTTATGCAAGATAGCAATACTACTAATATTTTTTACATAGATATGGGTGCATACGCACGTGCACACACACACACACACACACAGAAAAAGGTATGCAAACCAATAGAAAGACTCAGGGAGAGGGAGTACATACTTATAGACTACCAGAGAGAGACGGAGAGAGAGAGAGAGAGAGAGACGGAGAGAGAGAGAGAGAGAGAGAGAGAGAGAGAGAGAGAGAACCTCCAAAGAGAGAAGGCAGGTCCACATAATAGTTACAAGAGAGTGGGACGTTCTAAATTTTTTTTACAAGAGAGTGGGATGTTCTAATTCTGTTTTTGATATTTAGCTTCCACCTTACTATCAATAATTTTAAGCACCTAAAAGACCAATGTCAGGGATACTATTTTGAGACCAATGTAAGGGATTTTGAAGAGTAAAACATCATTGGTATTATTGATACAAGGAAGGTTCACCCAATGCATGGAGGGATTTAGAAGAAGAGTCAAGCATCATTGCTAGAACTACTTCTGTGAATGTGTGTCATGTTGCCACATATCCCACATGTTGTGAATGTGTGTCAAACATGGCTAGAACTACTTCTGTGAATGTGTGTTGGACATGTTGCCATATGTCATGAAAGAAGGACTAGATAGTAAAGATGAATTTTCTTACCTAGAAGGTTCAACCAATGCAATGGAGGGTTTTTAGCAGAAGAGTCAAACAACACTGCTAGAACTACTTCTGTTATTGTGCGCCAAACATGTTGCCACATCCTAGAAGATGAATATATCTACATCTAAATATCATGATTACTAGAAATTAAGGAATGCGGAGTCTAAACATCATGATTGGAATTGGAAAATGAACATATGGATCACGATTATTGTAACTCAAGATTCTAAGTACTAGATGCATATTCTGGAAAAATTTGATGTGCTTCAAAAGAAGTACGAAAAAATCTAAGACGAGTTTGATAAGAGAATTGATAGTGCAATGCATGCTTAGAGTTGAGCTTTTTTGAGTCTATAGATGCATGCTTTTTCGAGTCTATAGGTGCATCAAGTGACATACAGGAGTCACCTCAATCAAATGAAGAAAGGCCAACTTCATCAAGGAATCCCAATGGATATTGAGAAATGGAAGCCAAAGAAGGCCATAGCACCAAGTGTACTCTTTAGTTAGTCTAATTTTCATGAAGAGTATTGAGTCCACAAAAAAGAACTCAAGAGATGTGATTTTCCTATCAGATTTATATTAATTAATGAAGGAATGAGACAACAAGGTAACAAAAGAGACTTGAGAGATCTTGTTTTTCTTAATGAAGGAGTGATACAAGAGGGTGACAAAACAAAGAGTTTTCACTTATCTCCCCACTATCCTTGCTAGCTCCTCTCAAGCATCATTTGGTGGTCTAAAGAGCACACCACATGCTAACCCCTCAACCCAATCCTTCCAATGCTAACTTCACACTATGCAGGTGATCCAGCTTGGTTTCAGATGGCCCTTTGTTATGGCTTCACAATCAAGACCCCAGAATTTTTTCTCGTGGCCCTTCATTATGGAACCCTATAATTTTTTCAAGCATAAATGCACGTGTTCTCATTCTAGTCTCTCCCAAAAACACATTAATACGAGAAGAAAAACATGGCATGAAGAACTTATTACCAATATGTTGTAATGCATGCAACCCTCCCTTCCTTCAAAGAGCTCCATATCATTTGTTGTCATGCCAACTCTTACATATTGCCCACACTAGGTAGTAGCCACACACACTCCTCTCTTCCATCAAAGAGCTCCACATTGTCCATGCTCATGCCGGCTAAGTTATCATCCACTAGAAGGTTGCCACAAACACTCCTCTCTCTCAATTCTATGGTAGCTACATAAGCACAAGGATAAAGTAGAGAATAGAGTAGCAAGATCGAGACTCAATTTCCACACAATGGAAGAGTGTGTTGTGTTATGAGATAAAACTGACTTATATACAAGATTGTACAATTTCACACACAAAATATGGACGACTAGGTGCCGAGGGCTCTCATAAGTGGCCACAATACTTAATCTCATAATACATTTATGAAGAAGTACATCCACAAGGGATTCAACTAAGCTTGCTACCACATGCTCTCGAAGTAGGAATGATAATAAGAGTTCCATCAGCAGACCATGATGAGTGCCCATCCATGTTTATAGATTTGGCCACTACTGTTGCTTCATAGCTTGATTATGTACATCTTTTTGTGTGTCCTCTTTTCTCATTGATGTAGAATATTAGTGGAGATAGTTGTTAATTACCTTCCCCCCTTTCATGGTGGCTGATTAGAGGAATTTATTATAGAGAGAATTAAGAAGCTTATTGTTTCTACTCTTGACACTGAGGGAATGCTCAATGTTCACTGTTCCTCTGGAAGGAGTGGATTCAATGTTCATTATTCCTTTGAAAGGACCTCGGGGGGAAGGCTTGTTATTGAGATAATGATCAATGTTCGTTGTTCCTCCAAAAGGAATGGGGAAGGCTTATTAATAAATGAAGAATCTAGTGATTGGCAAGAGTATCTAAAGAGAGTGGGGGCCTCCACAGGCGACTATAGTGTTGTCCTCATCCATGAATCAAGTATTTTCCTTGTTCTCTGTCATGACTCCTTTTTTTTTAGCAGCCTAATATTCTCTAATACCTTGTGATTTGCAATGACTATTCTTAGAGTTGCAATTGTAACGTTACATGTGCAATCTCCATGGCCTTACAAGTAATGAGATCAAGAGAAACATAATGTTAGTGCATAGTAAGAACTCATATTAGTACAACTATTCAAAAAGTTGCAACATACTGACTACTTTACATTACTAATCAGTTTTGCTTATGCAAGATAGCAATACTACTAATATTTTTTACATAGATATGGGTGCATACGCACGTGCACACACACACACACACACACACAGAAAAAGGTATGCAAACCAATAGAAAGACTCAGGGAGAGGGAGTACATACGTATAGACTACCAGAGAGAGAGAGAGAGAGAGAGAGAGAGAGAGAGAACCTCCAAAGAGAGAAGGCAGGTCCACATAATAGTTACAAGAGAGTGGGACGTTCTAAATTTTTTTTACAAGAGAGTGGGATGTTCTAATTCTGTTTTTGATATTTAGCTTCCACCTTACTATCAATAATTTTAAGCACCTAAAAGACCAATGTCAGGGATACTATTTTGAGACCAATGTAAGGGATTTTGAAGAGTAAAACATCATTGGTATTATTGATACAAGGAAGGTTCACCCAATGCATGGAGGGATTTAGAAGAAGAGTCAAGCATCATTGCTAGAACTACTTCTGTGAATGTGTGTCATGTTGCCACATATCCCACATGTTGTGAATGTGTGTCAAACATTGCTAGAACTACTTCTGTGAATGTGTGTTGGACATGTTGCCACATGTCATGAAAGAAGGACTAGATAGTAAAGATGAATTTTCTTACCTAGAAGGTTCAACCAATGCAATGGAGGGTTTTTAGCAGAAGAGTCAAACAACACTGCTAGAACTACTTCTGTTATTGTGCGCCAAACATGTTGCCACATCCTAGAAGATGAATATATCTACATCTAAATATCATGATTACTAGAAATTAAGGAATGCGGAGTCTAAACATCATGATTGGAATTGGAAAATGAACATATGGATCACGATTATTGTAACTCAAGATTCTAAGTACTAGATGCATATTCTGGAAAAATTTGATGTGCTTCAAAAGAAGTACGAAAAAATCTAAGACGAGTTTGATAAGAGAATTGATAGTGCAATGCATGCTTAGAGTTGAGCTTTTTTGAGTCTATAGATGCATGCTTTTTCGAGTCTATAGGTGCATCAAGTGACATAGAGGAGTCACCTCAATCAAATGAAGAAAGGCCAACTTCATCAAGGAATCCCAATGGATATTGAGAAATGGAAGCCAAAGAAGGCCATAGCACCAAGTGTACTCTTTAGTTAGTCTAATTTTCATGAAGAGTATTGACTCCACAAAAAAGAACTCAAGAGATGTGATTTTCCTATCAGATTTATATTAATTAATGAAGGAATGAGACAACAAGGTAACAAAAGAGACTTGAGAGATCTTGTTTTTCTTAATGAAGGAGTGATACAAGAGGGTGACAAAACAAAGAGTTTTCACTTATCTCCCCACTATCCTTGCTAGCTCCTCTCAAGCATCATTTGGTGGTCTAAAGAGCACACCACATGCTAACCCCTCAACCCAATCCTTCCAATGCTAACTTCACACTATGCAGGTGATCCAGCTTGGTTTCAGATGGCCCTTTGTTATGGCTTCACAATCAAGACCCCAGAATTTTTTCTCGTGGCCCTTCATTATGGAACCCTATAATTTTTTCAAGCATAAATGCACGTGTTCTCATTCTAGTCTCTCCCAGAAACACATTAATACGAGAAGAAAAACATGGCATGAAGAACTTATTACCAATATGTTGTAATGCATGCAACCCTCCCTTCCTTCAAAGAGCTCCATATCATTTGTTGTCATGCCAACTCTTACATATTGTCCACACTAGGTAGTAGCCACACACACTTCTCTCTTCCATCAAAGAGCTCCACATTGTCCATTCTCATGCCGGCTAAGTTATCATCCACTAGAAGGTTGCCACAAACACTCCTCTCTCTCAATTCTATGGTAGCTACATAAGCACAAGGATAAAGTAGAGAATAGAGTAGCAAGATCGAGACTCAATTTCCACACAATGGAAGAGTGTGTTGTGTTATGAGATAAAACTGACTTATATACAAGATTGTACAATTTCACACACAAAATATGGACGACTAGGTGCCGAGGGCTCTCATAAGTGGCCACAATACTTAATCTCATAATACATTTATGAAGAAGTACATCCACAAGGGATTCAACTAAGCTTGCTACCACATGCTCTCGAAGTAGGAATGATAATAAGAGTTCCATCAGCAGACCATGATGAGTGCCCATCCATGTTTATAGATTTGGCCACTACTGTTGCTTCATAGCTTGATTATGTACATCTTTTTGTGTGTCCTCTTTTCTCATTGATGTAGAATATTAGTGGAGATAGTTGTTAATTACCTTCCCCCCTTTCATGGTGGCTGATTAGAGGAATTTATTATAGAGAGAATTAAGAAGCTTATTGTTTCTACTCTTGACACTGAGGGAATGCTCAATGTTCACTGTTCCTCTGGAAGGAGTGGATTCAATGTTCATTATTCCTTTCAAAGGACCTCGGGGGGAAGGCTTGTTATTGAGATAATGATCAATGTTCGTTGTTCCTCCAAAAGGAATGGGGAAGGCTTATTAATAAATGAAGAATCTAGTGATTGGCAAGAGTATCTAAAGAGAGTGGGGGCGTCCACAGGCGACTATAGTGTTGTCCTCATCCATGAATCAAGTATTTTCCTTGTTCTCTGTCATGACTCCTTTTTTTTTTAGCAGCCTAATATTCTCTAATACCTTGTGATTTGCAATGACTATTCTTAGAGTTGCAATTGTAACGTTACGTGTGCAATCTCCATGGCCTTACAAGTAATGAGATCAAGAGAAACATAATGTTAGTGCATAGTAAGAACTCATATTAGTACAACTATTCAAAAAGTTGCAACATACTGACTACTTTACATTACTAATCAATTTTGCTTATGCAAGATAGCAATACTACTAATATTTTTTACATAGATATGGGTGCATACGCACGTGCACACACACACACACACACACACACACACACACACACACAGAAAAAGGTATGCAAACCAATAGAAAGACTCAGGGAGAGGGAGTACATACGTATAGACTACCAGAGAGAGACGGAGAGAGAGAGAGAGAGAGAGAGAGAGAGAGAGAGAGAGAACCTCCAAAGAGAGAAGGCAGGTCCACATAATAGTTACAAGAGAGTGGGACGTTCTAAATTTTTTTTACAAGAGAGTGGGATGTTCTAATTCTGTTTTTGATATTTAGCTTCCACCTTACTATCAATAATTTTAAGCACCTAAAAGACCAATGTCAGGGATACTATTTTGAGACCAATGTAAGGGATTTTGAAGAGTAAAACATCATTGGTATTATTGATACAAGGAAGGTTCACCCAATGCATGGAGGGATTTAGAAGAAGAGTCAAGCATCATTGCTAGAACTACTTCTGTGAATGTGTGTTGGACATGTTGCCACATGTCATGAAAGAAGGACTAGATAGTAAAGATGAATTTTCTTACCTAGAAGGTTCAACCAATGCAATGGAGGGTTTTTAGCAGAAGAGTCAAACAACACTGCTAGAACTACTTCTGTTATTGTGCGCCAAACATGTTGCCACATCCTAGAAGATGAATATATCTACATCTAAATATCATGATTACTAGAAATTAAGGAATACGGAGTCTAAACATCATGATTGGAATTGGAAAATGAACATATGGATCACGATTATTGTAACTCAAGATTCTAAGTACTAGATGCATATTCTGGAAAAATTTGATGTGCTTCAAAAGAAGTACGAAAAAATCTAAGACATGAGTTTGATAAGAGAATTGATAGTGCAATGCATGCTTAGAGTTGAGCTTTTTTGAGTCTATAGATGCATGCTTTTTCGAGTCTATAGGTGCATCAAGTGACATAGAGGAGTCACCTCAATCAAATGAAGAAAGGCCAACTTCATCAAGGAATCCCAATGGATATTGAGAAATGGAAGCCAAAGAAGGCCATAGCACCAAGTGTACTCTTTAGTTAGTCTAATTTTCATGAAGAGTATTGACTCCACAAAAAAGAACTCAAGAGATGTGATTTTCCTATCAGATTTATATTAATTAATGAAGGAATGAGACAACAAGGTAACAAAAGAGACTTGAGAGATCTTGTTTTTCTTAATGAAGGAGTGATACAAGAGGGTGACAAAACAAAGAGTTTTCACTTATCTCCCCACTATCCTTGCTAGCTCCTCTCAAGCATCATTTGGTGGTCTAAAGAGCACACCACATGCTAACCCCTCAACCCAATCCTTCCAATGCTAACTTCACACTATGCAGGTGATCCAGCTTGGTTTCAGATGGCCCTTTGTTATGGCTTCACAATCAAGACCCCAGAATTTTTTCTCGTGGCCCTTCATTATGGAACCCTATAATTTTTTCAAGCATAAATGCACGTGTTCTCATTCTAGTCTCTCCCAGAAACACATTAATACGAGAAGAAAAACATGGCATGAAGAACTTATTACCAATATGTTGTAATGCATGCAACCCTCCCTTCCTTCAAAGAGCTCCATATCATTTGTTGTCATGCCAACTCTTACATATTGTCCACACTAGGTAGTAGCCACACACACTCCTCTCTTCCATCAAAGAGCTCCACATTGTCCATTCTCATGCCGGCTAAGTTATCATCCACTAGAAGGTTGCCACAAACACTCCTCTCTCTCAATTCTATGGTAGCTACATAAGCACAAGGATAAAGTAGAGAATAGAGTAGCAAGATCGAGACTCAATTTCCACACAATGGAAGAGTGTGTTGTGTTATGAGATAAAACTGACTTATATACAAGATTGTACAATTTCACACACAAAATATGGACGACTAGGTGCCGAGGGCTCTCATAAGTGGCCACAATACTTAATCTCATAATACATTTATGAAGAAGTACATCCACAAGGGATTCAACTAAGCTTGCTACCACATGCTCTCGAAGTAGGAATGATAATAAGAGTTCCATCAGCGGACCATGATGAGTGCCCATCCATGTTTATAGATTTGGCCACTACTGTTGCTTCATAGCTTGATTATGTACATCTTTTTGTGTGTCCTCTTTTCTCATTGATGTAGAATATTAGTGGAGATAGTTGTTAATTACCTTCCCCCCTTTCATGGTGGCTGATTAGAGGAATTTATTATAGAGGGAATTAAGAAGCTTATTGTTTCTACTCTTGACACTGAGGGAATGCTCAATGTTCACTGTTCTTCTGGAAGGAGTGGATTCAATGTTCATTATTCCTTTGAAAGGACCTCGGGGGGAAGGCTTGTTATTGAGATAATGATCAATGTTTGTTGTTCCTCCAAAAGGAATGGGGAAGGCTTATTAATAAATGAAGAATCTAGTGATTGGCAAGAGTATCTAAACAGAGTGGGGGCATCCACAGGCGACTATAGTGTTGTCCTCATCCATGAATCAAGTATTTTCCTTGTTCTCTGTCATGACTCCTTTTTTTTAGCAGCCTAATATTCTCTAATACCTTGTGATTTGCAATGACTATTCTTAGAGTTGCAATTGTAACGTTACATGTGCAATCTCCATGGCCTTACAAGTAATGAGATCAAGAGAAACATAATGTTAGTGCATAGTAAGAACTCATATTAGTACAACTATTCAAAAAGTTGCAACATACTGACTACTTTACATTACTAATCAGTTTTGCTTATGCAAGATAGCAATACTACTAATATTTTTTACATAGATATGGGTGCATACGCACGTGCACACACACACACACACACACACACACACACACACACACACACAGAAAAAGGTATGCAAACCAATAGAAAGACTCAGGGAGAGGGAGTACATACGTATAGACTACCAGAGAGAGACGGACAGAGAGAGAGAGAGAGAGAGAGAGAGAGAGAGAGAGAGAGAGAGAGAGAGAGAGAGAGAGAGAGAGAGAGAACCTCCAAAGAGAGAAGGCAGGTCCACATAATAGTTACAAGAGAGTGGGACGTTCTAAATTTTTTTTACAAGAGAGTGGGATGTTCTAATTCTGTTTTTGATATTTAGCTTCCACCTTACTATCAATAATTTTAAGCACCTAAAAGACCAATGTCAGGGATACTATTTTGAGACCAATGTAAGGGATTTTGAAGAGTAAAACATCATTGGTATTATTGATACAAGGAAGGTTCACCCAATGCATGGAGGGATTTAGAAGAAGAGTCAAGCATCATTGCTAGAACTACTTCTGTGAATGTGTGTTGGACATGTTGCCACATGTCATGAAAGAAGGACTAGATAGTAAAGATGAATTTTCTTACCTAGAAGGTTCAACCAATGCAATGGAGGGTTTTTAGCAGAAGAGTCAAACAACACTGCTAGAACTACTTCTGTTATTGTGCGCCAAACATGTTGCCACATCCTAGAAGATGAATATATCTACATCTAAATATCATGATTACTAGAAATTAAGGAATGCGGAGTCTAAACATCATGATTGGAATTGGAAAATGAACATATGGATCACGATTATTGTAACTCAAGATTCTAAGTACTAGATGCATATTCTGGAAAAATTTGATGTGCTTCAAAAGAAGTACGAAAAAATCTAAGACGAGTTTGATAAGAGAATTGATAGTGCAATGCATGCTTAGAGTTGAGCTTTTTTGAGTCTATAGATGCATGCTTTTTCGAGTCTATAGGTGCATCAAGTGACATACAGGAGTCACCTCAATCAAATGAAGAAAGGCCAACTTCATCAAGGAATCCCAATGGATATTGAGAAATGGAAGCCAAAGAAGGCCATAGCACCAAGTGTACTCTTTAGTTAGTCTAATTTTCATGAAGAGTATTGACTCCACAAAAAAGAACTCAAGAGATGTGATTTTCCTATCAGATTTATATTAATTAATGAAGGAATGAGACAACAAGGTAACAAAAGAGACTTGAGAGATCTTGTTTTTCTTAATGAAGGAGTGATACAAGAGGGTGACAAAACAAAGAGTTTTCACTTATCTCCCCACTATCCTTGCTAGCTCCTCTCAAGCATCATTTGGTGGTCTAAAGAGCACACCACATGCTAACCCCTCAACCCAATCCTTCCAATGCTAACTTCACACTATGCAGGTGATCCAGCTTGGTTTCAGATGGCCCTTTGTTATGGCTTCACAATCAAGACCCCAGAATTTTTTCTCGTGGCCCTTCATTATGGAACCCTATAATTTTTTCAAGCATAAATGCACGTGTTCTCATTCTAGTCTCTCCCAGAAACACATTAATACGAGAAGAAAAACATGGCATGAAGAACTTATTACCAATATGTTGTAATGCATGCAACCCTCCCTTCCTTCAAAGAGCTCCATATCATTTGTTGTCATGCCAACTCTTACATATTGTCCACACTAGGTAGTAGCCACACACACTCCTCTCTTCCATCAAAGAGCTCCACATTGTCCATTCTCATGCCGGCTAAGTTATCATCCACTAGAAGGTTGCCACAAACACTCCTCTCTCTCAATTCTATGGTAGCTACATAAGCACAAGGATAAAGTAGAGAATAGAGTAGCAAGATCGAGACTCAATTTCCACACAATGGAAGAGTGTGTTGTGTTATGAGATAAAACTGACTTATATACAAGATTGTACAATTTCACACACAAAATATGGACGACTAGGTGCCGAGGGCTCTCATAAGTGGCCACAATACTTAATCTCATAATACATTTATGAAGAAGTACATCCACAAGGGATTCAACTAAGCTTGCTACCACATGCTCTCGAAGTAGGAATGATAATAAGAGTTCCATCAGCAGACCATGATGAGTGCCCATCCATGTTTATAGATTTGGCCACTACTGTTGCTTCATAGCTTGATTATGTACATCTTTTTGTGTGTCCTCTTTTCTCATTGATGTAGAATATTAGTGGAGATAGTTGTTAATTACCTTCCCCCCTTTCATGGTGGCTGATTAGAGGAATTTATTATAGAGAGAATTAAGAAGCTTATTGTTTCTACTCTTGACACTGAGGGAATGCTCAATGTTCACTGTTCCTCTGGAAGGAGTGGATTCAATGTTCATTATTCCTTTGAAAGGACCTCGGGGGGAAGGCTTGTTATTGAGATAATGATCAATGTTCGTTGTTCCTCCAAAAGGAATGGGGAAGGCTTATTAATAAATGAAGAATCTAGTGATTGGCAAGAGTATCTAAACAGAGTGGGGGCGTCCACAGGCGACTATAGTGTTGTCCTCATCCATGAATCAAGTATTTTCCTTGTTCTCTGTCATGACTCCTTTTTTTTTAGCAGCCTAATATTCTCTAATACCTTGTGATTTGCAATGACTATTCTTAGAGTTGCAATTGTAACGTTACATGTGCAATCTCCATGGCCTTACAAGTAATGAGATCAAGAGAAACATAATGTTAGTGCATAGTAAGAACTCATATTAGTACAACTATTCAAAAAGTTGCAACATACTGACTACTTTACATTACTAATCAGTTTTGCTTATGCAAGATAGCAATACTACTAATATTTTTTACATAGATATGGGTGCATACGCACGTGCACACACACACACACACACACACACACACACACACAGAAAAAGGTATGCAAACCAATAGAAAGACTCAGGGAGAGGGAGTACATACGTATAGACTACCAGAGAGAGAGAGAGAGAGAGAGAGAGAGAGAGAGAGAGAGAGAGAGAACCTCCAAAGAGAGAAGGCAGGTCCACATAATAGTTACAAGAGAGTGGGACGTTCTAAATTTTTTTTACAAGAGAGTGGGATGTTCTAATTCTGTTTTTGATATTTAGCTTCCACCTTACTATCAATAATTTTAAGCACCTAAAAGACCAATGTCAGGGATACTATTTTGAGACCAATGTAAGGGATTTTGAAGAGTAAAACATCATTGGTATTATTGATACAAGGAAGGTTCACCCAATGCATGGAGGGATTTAGAAGAAGAGTCAAGCATCATTGCTAGAACTACTTCTGTGAATGTGTGTCATGTTGCCACATATCCCACATGTTGTGAATGTGTGTCAAACATTGCTAGAACTACTTCTGTGAATGTGTGTTGGACATGTTGCCACATGTCATGAAAGAAGGACTAGATAGTAAAGATGAATTTTCTTACCTAGAAGGTTCAACCAATGCAATGGAGGGTTTTTAGCAGAAGAGTCAAACAACACTGCTAGAACTACTTCTGTTATTGTGCGCCAAACATGTTGCCACATCCTAGAAGATGAATATATCTACATCTAAATATCATGATTACTAGAAATTAAGGAATGCGGAGTCTAAACATCATGATTGGAATTGGAAAATGAACATATGGATCACGATTATTGTAACTCAAGATTCTAAGTACTAGATGCATATTCTGGAAAAATTTGATGTGCTTCAAAAGAAGTACGAAAAAATCTAAGACATGAGTTTGATAAGAGAATTGATAGTGCAATGCATGCTTAGAGTTGAGCTTTTTTGAGTCTATAGATGCATGCTTTTTCGAGTCTATAGGTGCATCAAGTGACATACAGGAGTCACCTCAATCAAATGAAGAAAGGCCAACTTCATCAAGGAATCCCAATGGATATTGAGAAATGGAAGCCAAAGAAGGCCATAGCACCAAGTGTACTCTTTAGTTAGTCTAATTTTCATGAAGAGTATTGAGTCCACAAAAAAGAACTCAAGAGATGTGATTTTCCTATCAGATTTATATTAATTAATGAAGGAATGAGACAACAAGGTAACAAAAGAGACTTGAGAGATCTTGTTTTTCTTAATGAAGGAGTGATACAAGAGGGTGACAAAACAAAGAGTTTTCACTTATCTCCCCACTATCCTTGCTAGCTCCTCTCAAGCATCATTTGGTGGTCTAAAGAGCACACCACATGCTAACCCCTCAACCCAATCCTTCCAATGCTAACTTCACACTATGCAGGTGATCCAGCTTGGTTTCAGATGGCCCTTTGTTATGGCTTCACAATCAAGACCCCAGAATTTTTTCTCGTGGCCCTTCATTATGGAACCCTATAATTTTTTCAAGCATAAATGCACGTGTTCTCATTCTAGTCTCTCCCAGAAACACATTAATACGAGAAGAAAAACATGGCATGAAGAACTTATTACCAATATGTTGTAATGCATGCAACCCTCCCTTCCTTCAAAGAGCTCCATATCATTTGTTGTCATGCCAACTCTTACATATTGTCCACACTAGGTAGTAGCCACACACACTCCTCTCTTCCATCAAAGAGCTCCACATTGTCCATTCTCATGCCGGCTAAGTTATCATCCACTAGAAGGTTGCCACAAACACTCCTCTCTCTCAATTCTATGGTAGCTACATAAGCACAAGGATAAAGTAGAGAATAGAGTAGCAAGATCGAGACTCAATTTCCACACAATGGAAGAGTGTGTTGTGTTATGAGATAAAACTGACTTATATACAAGATTGTACAATTTCACACACAAAATATGGACGACTAGGTGTCGAGGGCTCTCATAAGTGGCCACAATACTTAATCTCATAATACATTTATGAAGAAGTACATCCACAAGGGATTCAACTAAGCTTGCTACCACATGCTCTCGAAGTAGGAATGATAATAAGAGTTCCATCAGCGGACCATGATGAGTGCCCATCCATGTTTATAGATTTGGCCACTACTGTTGCTTCATAGCTTGATTATGTACATCTTTTTGTGTGTCCTCTTTTCTCATTGATGTAGAATATTAGTGGAGATAGTTGTTAATTACCTTCCCCCCTTTCATGGTGGCTGATTAGAGGAATTTATTATAGAGGGGATTAAGAAGCTTATTGTTTCTACTCTTGACACTGAGGGAATGCTCAATGTTCACTGTTCTTCTGGAAGGAGTGGATTCAATGTTCATTATTCCTTTGAAAGGACCTCGGGGGGAAGGCTTGTTATTGAGATAATGATCAATGTTTGTTGTTCCTCCAAAAGGAATGGGGAAGGCTTATTAATAAATGAAGAATCTAGTGATTGGCAAGAGTATCTAAACAGAGTGGGGGCGTCCACAGGCGACTATAGTGTTGTCCTCATCCATGAATCAAGTATTTTCCTTGTTCTCTGTCATGACTCCTTTTTTTTTAGCAGCCTAATATTCTCTAATACCTTGTGATTTGCAATGACTATTCTTAGAGTTGCAATTGTAACGTTACATGTGCAATCTCCATGGCCTTACAAGTAATGAGATCAAGAGAAACATAATGTTAGTGCATAGTAAGAACTCATATTAGTACAACTATTCAAAAAGTTGCAACATACTGACTACTTTACATTACTAATCAGTTTTGCTTATGCAAGATAGCAATACTACTAATATTTTTTACATAGATATGGGTGCATACGCACGTGCACACACACACACACACACACACACACACAGAAAAAGGTATGCAAACCAATAGAAAGACTCAGGGAGAGGGAGTACATACGTATAGACTACCAGAGAGAGAGAGAGAGAGAGAGAGAGAGAGAGAGAGAGAGAACCTCCAAAGAGAGAAGGCAGGTCCACATAATAGTTACAAGAGAGTGGGACGTTCTAAATTTTTTTTACAAGAGAGTGGGATGTTCTAATTCTGTTTTTGATATTTAGCTTCCACCTTACTATCAATAATTTTAAGCACCTAAAAGACCAATGTCAGGGATACTATTTTGAGACCAATGTAAGGGATTTTGAAGAGTAAAACATCATTGGTATTATTGATACAAGGAAGGTTCACCCAATGCATGGAGGGATTTAGAAGAAGAGTCAAGCATCATTGCTAGAACTACTTCTGTGAATGTGTGTCATGTTGCCACATATCCCACATGTTGTGAATGTGTGTCAAACATTGCTAGAACTACTTCTGTGAATGTGTGTTGGACATGTTGCCACATGTCATGAAAGAAGGACTAGATAGTAAAGATGAATTTTCTTACCTAGAAGGTTCAACCAATGCAATGGAGGGTTTTTAGCAGAAGAGTCAAACAACACTGCTAGAACTACTTCTGTTATTGTGCGCCAAACATGTTGCCACATCCTAGAAGATGAATATATCTACATCTAAATATCATGATTACTAGAAATTAAGGAATGCGGAGTCTAAACATCATGATTGGAATTGGAAAATGAACATATGGATCACGATTATTGTAACTCAAGATTCTAAGTACTAGATGCATATTCTGGAAAAATTTGATGTGCTTCAAAAGAAGTACGAAAAAATCTAAGACGAGTTTGATAAGAGAATTGATAGTGCAATGCATGCTTAGAGTTGAGCTTTTTTGAGTCTATAGATGCATGCTTTTTCGAGTCTATAGGTGCATCAAGTGACATACAGGAGTCACCTCAATCAAATGAAGAAAGGCCAACTTCATCAAGGAATCCCAATGGATATTGAGAAATGGAAGCCAAAGAAGGCCATAGCACCAAGTGTACTCTTTAGTTAGTCTAATTTTCATGAAGAGTATTGAGTCCACAAAAAAGAACTCAAGAGATGTGATTTTCCTATCAGATTTATATTAATTAATGAAGGAATGAGACAACAAGGTAACAAAAGAGACTTGAGAGATCTTGTTTTTCTTAATGAAGGAGTGATACAAGAGGGTGACAAAACAAAGAGTTTTCACTTATCTCCCCACTATCCTTGCTAGCTCCTCTCAAGCATCATTTGGTGGTCTAAAGAGCACACCACATGCTAACCCCTCAACCCAATCCTTCCAATGCTAACTTCACACTATGCAGGTGATCCAGCTTGGTTTCAGATGGCCCTTTGTTATGGCTTCACAATCAAGACCCCAGAATTTTTTCTCGTGGCCCTTCATTATGGAACCCTATAATTTTTTCAAGCATAAATGCACGTGTTCTCATTCTAGTCTCTCCCAAAAACACATTAATACGAGAAGAAAAACATGGCATGAAGAACTTATTACCAATATGTTGTAATGCATGCAACCCTCCCTTCCTTCAAAGAGCTCCATATCATTTGTTGTCATGCCAACTCTTACATATTGTCCACACTAGGTAGTAGCCACACACACTCCTCTCTTCCATCAAAGAGCTCCACATTGTCCATTCTCATGCCGGCTAAGTTATCATCCACTAGAAGGTTGCCACAAACACTCCTCTCTCTCAATTCTATGGTAGCTACATAAGCACAAGGATAAAGTAGAGAATAGAGTAGCAAGATCGAGACTCAATTTCCACACAATGGAAGAGTGTGTTGTGTTATGAGATAAAACTGACTTATATACAAGATTGTACAATTTCACACACAAAATATGGACGACTAGGTGCCGAGGGCTCTCATAAGTGGCCACAATACTTAATCTCATAATACATTTATGAAGAAGTACATCCACAAGGGATTCAACTAAGCTTGCTACCACATGCTCTCGAAGTAGGAATGATAATAAGAGTTCCATCAGCAGACCATGATGAGTGCCCATCCATGTTTATAGATTTGGCCACTACTGTTGCTTCATAGCTTGATTATGTACATCTTTTTGTGTGTCCTCTTTTCTCATTGATGTAGAATATTAGTGGAGATAGTTGTTAATTACCTTCCCCCCTTTCATGGTGGCTGATTAGAGGAATTTATTATAGAGAGAATTAAGAAGCTTATTGTTTCTACTCTTGACACTGAGGGAATGCTCAATGTTCACTGTTCCTCTGGAAGGAGTGGATTCAATGTTCATTATTCCTTTCAAAGGACCTCGGGGGGAAGGCTTGTTATTGAGATAATGATCAATGTTCGTTGTTCCTCCAAAAGGAATGGGGAAGGCTTATTAATAAATGAAGAATCTAGTGATTGGCAAGAGTATCTAAAGAGAGTGGGGGCCTCCACAGGCGACTATAGTGTTGTCCTCATCCATGAATCAAGTATTTTCCTTGTTCTCTGTCATGACTCCTTTTTTTTTTAGCAGCCTAATATTCTCTAATACCTTGTGATTTGCAATGACTATTCTTAGAGTTGCAATTGTAACGTTACATGTGCAATCTCCATGGCCTTACAAGTAATGAGATCAAGAGAAACATAATGTTAGTGCATAGTAAGAACTCATATTAGTACAACTATTCAAAAAGTTGCAACATACTGACTACTTTACATTACTAATCAATTTTGCTTATGCAAGATAGCAATACTACTAATATTTTTTACATAGATATGGGTGCATACGCACGTGCACACACACACACACACACACACACACACACAGAAAAAGGTATGCAAACCAATAGAAAGACTCAGGGAGAGGGAGTACATACGTATAGACTACCAGAGAGAGACGGAGAGAGAGAGAGAGAGAGAGAGAGAGAGAGAGAGAGAGAGAGAGAGAGAGAGAGAGAGAGAGAGAGAGAACCTCCAAAGAGAGAAGGCAGGTCCACATAATAGTTACAAGAGAGTGGGACGTTCTAAATTTTTTTTACAAGAGAGTGGGATGTTCTAATTCTGTTTTTGATATTTAGCTTCCACCTTACTATCAATAATTTTAAGCACCTAAAAGACCAATGTCAGGGATACTATTTTGAGACCAATGTAAGGGATTTTGAAGAGTAAAACATCATTGGTATTATTGATACAAGGAAGGTTCACCCAATGCATGGAGGGATTTAGAAGAAGAGTCAAGCATCATTGCTAGAACTACTTCTGTGAATGTGTGTCATGTTGCCACATATCCCACATGTTGTGAATGTGTAGCAAACATTGCTAGAACTACTTCTGTGAATGTGTGTTGGACATGTTGCCACATGTCATGAAAGAAGGACTAGATAGTAAAGATGAATTTTCTTACCTAGAAGGTTCAACCAATGCAATGGAAGGTTTTTAGCAGAAGAGTCAAACAACACTGCTAAAACTACTTCTGTTATTGTGCGCCAAACATGTTGCCACATCCTAGAAGATGAATATATCTACATCTAAATATCATGATTACTAGAAATTAAGGAATACGGAGTCTAAACATCATGATTGGAATTGGAAAATGAACATATGGATCACGATTATTGTAACTCAAGATTCTAAGTACTAGATGCATATTCTGGAAAAATTTGATGTGCTTCAAAAGAAGTACGAAAAAATCTAAGACATGAGTTTGATAAGAGAATTGATAGTGCAATGCATGCTTAGAGTTGAGCTTTTTTGAGTCTATAGATGCATGCTTTTTCGAGTCTATAGGTGCATCAAGTGACATACAGGAGTCACCTCAATCAAATGAAGAAAGGCCAACTTCATCAAGGAATCCCAATGGATATTGAGAAATGGAAGCCAAAGAAGGCCATAGCACCAAGTGTACTCTTTAGTTAGTCTAATTTTCATGAAGAGTATTGAGTCCACAAAAAAGAACTCAAGAGATGTGATTTTCCTATCAGATTTATATTAATTAATGAAGGAATGAGACAACAAGGTAACAAAAGAGACTTGAGAGATCTTGTTTTTCTTAATGAAGGAGTGATACAAGAGGGTGACAAAACAAAGAGTTTTCACTTATCTCCCCACTATCCTTGCTAGCTCCTCTCAAGCATCATTTGGTGGTCTAAAGAGCACACCACATGCTAACCCCTCAACCCAATCCTTCCAATGCTAACTTCACACTATGCAGGTGATCCAGCTTGGTTTCAGATGGCCCTTTGTTATGGCTTCACAATCAAGACCCCAGAATTTTTTCTCGTGGCCCTTCATTATGGAACCCTATAATTTTTTCAAGCATAAATGCACGTGTTCTCATTCTAGTCTCTCCCAAAAACACATTAATACGAGAAGAAAAACATGGCATGAAGAACTTATTACCAATATGTTGTAATGCATGCAACCCTCCCTTCCTTCAAAGAGCTCCATATCATTTGTTGTCATGCCAACTCTTACATATTGTCCACACTAGGTAGTAGCCACACACACTCCTCTCTTCCATCAAAGAGCTCCACATTGTCCATTCTCATGCCGGCTAAGTTATCATCCACTAGAAGGTTGCCACAAACACTCCTCTCTCTCAATTCTATGGTAGCTACATAAGCACAAGGATAAAGTAGAGAATAGAGTAGCAAGATCGAGACTCAATTTCCACACAATGGAAGAGTGTGTTGTGTTATGAGATAAAACTGACTTATATACAAGATTGTACAATTTCACACACAAAATATGGACGACTAGGTGCCGAGGGCTCTCATAAGTGGCCACAATACTTAATCTCATAATATATTTATGAAGAAGTACATCCACAAGGGATTCAACTAAGCTTGCTACCACATGCTCTCGAAGTAGGAATGATAATAAGAGTTCCATCAGCAGACCATGATGAGTGCCCATCCATGTTTATAGATTTGGCCACTACTGTTGCTTCATAGCTTGATTATGTACATCTTTTTGTGTGTCCTCTTTTCTCATTGATGTAGAATATTAGTGGAGATAGTTGTTAATTACCTTCCCCCCTTTCATGGTGGCTGATTAGAGGAATTTATTATAGAGAGAATTAAGAAGCTTATTGTTTCTACTCTTGACACTGAGGGAATGCTCAATGTTCACTGTTCCTCTGGAAGGAGTGGATTCAATGTTCATTATTCCTTTCAAAGGACCTCGGGGGGAAGGCTTGTTATTGAGATAATGATCAATGTTCGTTGTTCCTCCAAAAGGAATGGGGAAGGCTTATTAATAAATGAAGAATCTAGTGATTGGCAAGAGTATCTAAAGAGAGTGGGGGCCTCCACAGGCGACTATAGTGTTGTCCTCATCCATGAATCAAGTATTTTCCTTGTTCTCTGTCATGACTCCTTTTTTTTTTAGCAGCCTAATATTCTCTAATACCTTGTGATTTGCAATGACTATTCTTAGAGTTGCAATTGTAACGTTACATGTGCAATCTCCATGGCCTTACAAGTAATGAGATCAAGAGAAACATAATGTTAGTGCATAGTAAGAACTCATATTAGTACAACTATTCAAAAAGTTGCAACATACTGACTACTTTACATTACTAATCAATTTTGCTTATGCAAGATAGCAATACTACTAATATTTTTTACATAGATATGGGTGCATACGCACGTGCACACACACACACACACACACACACACACACACACACAGAAAAAGGTATGCAAACCAATAGAAAGACTCAGGGAGAGGGAGTACATACGTATAGACTACCAGAGAGAGACGGAGAGAGAGAGAGAGAGAGAGAGAGAGAGAGAGAGAGAGAGAGAGAGAGAGAGAGAGAGAACCTCCAAAGAGAGAAGGCAGGTCCACATAATAGTTACAAGAGAGTGGGACGTTCTAAATTTTTTTTACAAGAGAGTGGGATGTTCTAATTCTGTTTTTGATATTTAGCTTCCACCTTACTATCAATAATTTTAAGCACCTAAAAGACCAATGTCAGGGATACTATTTTGAGACCAATGTAAGGGATTTTGAAGAGTAAAACATCATTGGTATTATTGATACAAGGAAGGTTCACCCAATGCATGGAGGGATTTAGAAGAAGAGTCAAGCATCATTGCTAGAACTACTTCTGTGAATGTGTGTCATGTTGCCACATATCCCACATGTTGTGAATGTGTGTCAAACATTGCTAGAACTACTTCTGTGAATGTGTGTTGGACATGTTGCCACATGTCATGAAAGAAGGACTAGATAGTAAAGATGAATTTTCTTACCTAGAAGGTTCAACCAATGCAATGGAGGGTTTTTAGCAGAAGAGTCAAACAACACTGCTAGAACTACTTCTGTTATTGTGCGCCAAACATGTTGCCACATCCTAGAAGATGAATATATCTACATCTAAATATCATGATTACTAGAAATTAAGGAATACGGAGTCTAAACATCATGATTGGAATTGGAAAATGAACATATGGATCACGATTATTGTAACTCAAGATTCTAAGTACTAGATGCATATTCTGGAAAAATTTGATGTGCTTCAAAAGAAGTACGAAAAAATCTAAGACATGAGTTTGATAAGAGAATTGATAGTGCAATGCATGCTTAGAGTTGAGCTTTTTTGAGTCTATAGATGCATGCTTTTTCGAGTCTATAGGTGCATCAAGTGACATAGAGGAGTCACCTCAATCAAATGAAGAAAGGCCAACTTCATCAAGGAATCCCAATGGATATTGAGAAATGGAAGCCAAAGAAGGCCATAGCACCAAGTGTACTCTTTAGTTAGTCTAATTTTCATGAAGAGTATTGAGTCCACAAAAAAGAACTCAAGAGATGTGATTTTCCTATCAGATTTATATTAATTAATGAAGGAATGAGACAACAAGGTAACAAAAGAGACTTGAGAGATCTTGTTTTTCTTAATGAAGGAGTGATACAAGAGGGTGACAAAACAAAGAGTTTTCACTTATCTCCCCACTATCCTTGCTAGCTCCTCTCAAGCATCATTTGGTGGTCTAAAGAGCACACCACATGCTAACCCCTCAACCCAATCCTTCCAATGCTAACTTCACACTATGCAGGTGATCCAGCTTGGTTTCAGATGGCCCTTTGTTATGGCTTCACAATCAAGACCCCAGAATTTTTTCTCGTGGCCCTTCATTATGGAACCCTATAATTTTTTCAAGCATAAATGCACGTGTTCTCATTCTAGTCTCTCCCAGAAACACATTAATACGAGAAGAAAAACATGGCATGAAGAACTTATTACCAATATGTTGTAATGCATGCAACCCTCCCTTCCTTCAAAGAGCTCCATATCATTTGTTGTCATGCCAACTCTTACATATTGTCCACACTAGGTAGTAGCCACACACACTCCTCTCTTCCATCAAAGAGCTCCACATTGTCCATTCTCATGCCGGCTAAGTTATCATCCACTAGAAGGTTGCCACAAACACTCCTCTCTCTCAATTCTATGGTAGCTACATAAGCACAAGGATAAAGTAGAGAATAGAGTAGCAAGATCGAGACTCAATTTCCACACAATGGAAGAGTGTGTTGTGTTATGAGATAAAACTGACTTATATACAAGATTGTACAATTTCACACACAAAATATGGACGACTAGGTGCCGAGGGCTCTCATAAGTGGCCACAATACTTAATCTCATAATACATTTATGAAGAAGTACATCCACAAGGGATTCAACTAAGCTTGCTACCACATGCTCTCGAAGTAGGAATGATAATAAGAGTTCCATCAGCGGACCATGATGAGTGCCCATCCATGTTTATAGATTTGGCCACTACTGTTGCTTCATAGCTTGATTATGTACATCTTTTTGTGTGTCCTCTTTTCTCATTGATGTAGAATATTAGTGGAGATAGTTGTTAATTACCTTCCCCCCTTTCATGGTGGCTGATTAGAGGAATTTATTATAGAGGGAATTAAGAAGCTTATTGTTTCTACTCTTGACACTGAGGGAATGCTCAATGTTCACTGTTCTTCTGGAAGGAGTGGATTCAATGTTCATTATTCCTTTCAAAGGACCTCGGGGGGAAGGCTTGTTATTGAGATAATGATCAATGTTTGTTGTTCCTCCAAAAGGAATGGGGAAGGCTTATTAATAAATGAAGAATCTAGTGATTGGCAAGAGTATCTAAACAGAGTGGGGGCGTCCACAGGCGACTATAGTGTTGTCCTCATCCATGAATCAAGTATTTTCCTTGTTCTCTGTCATGACTCCTTTTTTTTTAGCAGCCTAATATTCTCTAATACCTTGTGATTTGCAATGACTATTCTTAGAGTTGCAATTGTAACGTTACATGTGCAATCTCCATGGCCTTACAAGTAATGAGATCAAGAGAAACATTATGTTAGTGCATAGTAAGAACTCATATTAGTACAACTATTCAAAAAGTTGCAACATACTGACTACTTTACATTACTAATCAGTTTTGCTTATGCAAGATAGCAATACTACTAATATTTTTTACATAGATATGGGTGCATACGCACGTGCACACACACACACACACACACACACACACACACACACACACACAGAAAAAGGTATGCAAACCAATAGAAAGACTCAGGGAGAGGGAGTACATACGTATAGACTACCAGAGAGAGACGGAGAGAGAGAGAGAGAGAGAGAGAGAGAGAGAGAGAGAGAGAGAGAGAGAGAGAACCTCCAAAGAGAGAAGGCAGGTCCACATAATAGTTACAAGAGAGTGGGACGTTCTAAATTTTTTTTACAAGAGAGTGGGATGTTCTAATTCTGTTTTTGATATTTAGCTTCCACCTTACTATCAATAATTTTAAGCACCTAAAAGACCAATGTCAGGGATACTATTTTGAGACCAATGTAAGGGATTTTGAAGAGTAAAACATCATTGGTATTATTGATACAAGGAAGGTCCAATGCATGGAGGGATTTAGAAGAAGAGTCAAGCATCATTGCTAGAACTACTTCTGTGAATGTGTGTCATGTTGCCACATATCCCACATGTTGTGAATGTGTGTCAAACATTGCTAGAACTACTTCTGTGAATGTGTGTTGGACATGTTGCCACATGTCATGAAAGAAGGACTAGATAGTAAAGATGAATTTTCTTACCTAGAAGGTTCAACCAATGCAATGGAGGGTTTTTAGCAGAAGAGTCAAACAACACTGCTAGAACTACTTCTGTTATTGTGCGCCAAACATGTTGCCACATCCTAGAAGATGAATATATCTACATCTAAATATCATGATTACTAGAAATTAAGGAATGCGGAGTCTAAACATCATGATTGGAATTGGAAAATGAACATATGGATCACGATTATTGTAACTCAAGATTCTAAGTACTAGATGCATATTCTGGAAAAATTTGATGTGCTTCAAAAGAAGTACGAAAAAATCTAAGACATGAGTTTGATAAGAGAATTGATAGTGCAATGCATGCTTAGAGTTGAGCTTTTTTGAGTCTATAGATGCATGCTTTTTCGAGTCTATAGGTGCATCAAGTGACATAGAGGAGTCACCTCAATCAAATGAAGAAAGGCCAACTTCATCAAGGAATCCCAATGGATATTGAGAAATGGAAGCCAAAGAAGGCCATAGCACCAAGTGTACTCTTTAGTTAGTCTAATTTTCATGAAGAGTATTGAGTCCACAAAAAAGAACTCAAGAGATGTGATTTTCCTATCAGATTTATATTAATTAATGAAGGAATGAGACAACAAGGTAACAAAAGAGACTTGAGAGATCTTGTTTTTCTTAATGAAGGAGTGATACAAGAGGGTGACAAAACAAAGAGTTTTCACTTATCTCCCCACTATCCTTGCTAGCTCCTCTCAAGCATCATTTGGTGGTCTAAAGAGCACACCACATGCTAACCCCTCAACCCAATCCTTCCAATGCTAACTTCACACTATGCAGGTGATCCAGCTTGGTTTCAGATGGCCCTTTGTTATGGCTTCACAATCAAGACCCCAGAATTTTTTCTCGTGGCCCTTCATTATGGAACCCTATAATTTTTTCAAGCATAAATGCACGTGTTCTCATTCTAGTCTCTCCCAAAAACACATTAATACGAGAAGAAAAACATGGCATGAAGAACTTATTACCAATATGTTGTAATGCATGCAACCCTCCCTTCCTTCAAAGAGCTCCATATCATTTGTTGTCATGCCAACTCTTACATATTGTCCACACTAGGTAGTAGCCACACACACTCCTCTCTTCCATCAAAGAGCTCCACATTGTCCATTCTCATGCCGGCTAAGTTATCATCCACTAGAAGGTTGCCACAAACACTCCTCTCTCTCAATTCTATGGTAGCTACATAAGCACAAGGATAAAGTAGAGAATAGAGTAGCAAGATCGAGACTCAATTTCCACACAATGGAAGAGTGTGTTGTGTTATGAGATAAAACTGACTTATATACAAGATTGTACAATTTCACACACAAAATATGGACGACTAGGTGCCGAGGGCTCTCATAAGTGGCCACAATACTTAATCTCATAATACATTTATGAAGAAGTACATCCACAAGGGATTCAACTAAGCTTGCTACCACATGCTCTCGAAGTAGGAATGATAATAAGAGTTCCATCAGCAGACCATGATGAGTGCCCATCCATGTTTATAGATTTGGCCACTACTGTTGCTTCATAGCTTGATTATGTACATCTTTTTGTGTGTCCTCTTTTCTCATTGATGTAGAATATTAGTGGAGATAGTTGTTAATTACCTTCCCCCCTTTCATGGTGGCTGATTAGAGGAATTTATTATAGAGAGAATTAAGAAGCTTATTGTTTCTACTCTTGACACTGAGGGAATGCTCAATGTTCACTGTTCCTCTGGAAGGAGTGGATTCAATGTTCATTATTCCTTTCAAAGGACCTCGGGGGGAAGGCTTGTTATTGAGATAATGATCAATGTTCGTTGTTCCTCCAAAAGGAATGGGGAAGGCTTATTAATAAATGAAGAATCTAGTGATTGGCAAGAGTATCTAAAGAGAGTGGGGGCCTCCACAGGCGACTATAGTGTTGTCCTCATCCATGAATCAAGTATTTTCCTTGTTCTCTGTCATGACTCCTTTTTTTTTTAGCAGCCTAATATTCTCTAATACCTTGTGATTTGCAATGACTATTCTTAGAGTTGCAATTGTAACGTTACATGTGCAATCTCCATGGCCTTACAAGTAATGAGATCAAGAGAAACATAATGTTAGTGCATAGTAAGAACTCATATTAGTACAACTATTCAAAAAGTTGCAACATACTGACTACTTTACATTACTAATCAATTTTGCTTATGCAAGATAGCAATACTACTAATATTTTTTACATAGATATGGGTGCATACACACACACACACACACACACACACACACACACACACAGAAAAAGGTATGCAAACCAATAGAAAGACTCAGGGAGAGGGAGTACATACGTATAGACTACCAGAGAGAGACGGAGAGAGAGAGAGAGAGAGAGAGAGAGAGAACCTCCAAAGAGAGAAGGCAGGTCCACATAATAGTTACAAGAGAGTGGGACGTTCTAAATTTTTTTTACAAGAGAGTGGGATGTTCTAATTCTGTTTTTGATATTTAGCTTCCACCTTACTATCAATAATTTTAAGCACCTAAAAGACCAATGTCAGGGATACTATTTTGAGACCAATGTAAGGGATTTTGAAGAGTAAAACATCATTGGTATTATTGATACAAGGAAGGTTCACCCAATGCATGGAGGGATTTAGAAGAAGAGTCAAGCATCATTGCTAGAACTACTTCTGTGAATGTGTGTCATGTTGCCACATATCCCACATGTTGTGAATGTGTGTCAAACATTGCTAGAACTACTTCTGTGAATGTGTGTTGGACATGTTGCCACATGTCATGAAAGAAGGACTAGATAGTAAAGATGAATTTTCTTACCTAGAAGGTTCAACCAATGCAATGGAGGGTTTTTAGCAGAAGAGTCAAACAACACTGCTAGAACTACTTCTGTTATTGTGCGCCAAACATGTTGCCACATCCTAGAAGATGAATATATCTACATCTAAATATCATGATTACTAGAAATTAAGGAATGCGGAGTCTAAACATCATGATTGGAATTGGAAAATGAACATATGGATCACGATTATTGTAACTCAAGATTCTAAGTACTAGATGCATATTCTGGAAAAATTTGATGTGCTTCAAAAGAAGTACGAAAAAATCTAAGACATGAGTTTGATAAGAGAATTGATAGTGCAATGCATGCTTAGAGTTGAGCTTTTTTGAGTCTATAGATGCATGCTTTTTCGAGTCTATAGGTGCATCAAGTGACATACAGGAGTCACCTCAATCAAATGAAGAAAGGCCAACTTCATCAAGGAATCCCAATGGATATTGAGAAATGGAAGCCAAAGAAGGCCATAGCACCAAGTGTACTCTTTAGTTAGTCTAATTTTCATGAAGAGTATTGAGTCCACAAAAAAGAACTCAAGAGATGTGATTTTTCTATCAGATTTATATTAATTAATGAAGGAATGAGACAACAAGGTAACAAAAGAGACTTGAGAGATCTTGTTTTTCTTAATGAAGGAGTGATACAAGAGGGTGACAAAACAAAGAGTTTTCACTTATCTCCCCACTATCCTTGCTAGCTCCTCTCAAGCATCATTTGGTGGTCTAAAGAGCACACCACATGCTAACCCCTCAACCCAATCCTTCCAATGCTAACTTCACACTATGCAGGTGATCCAGCTTGGTTTCAGATGGCCCTTTGTTATGGCTTCACAATCAAGACCCCAGACTATAATTTTTTCAAGCATAAATGCACGTGTTCTCATTCTAGTCTCTCCCAAAAACACATTAATACGAGAAGAAAAACATGGCATGAAGAACTTATTACCAATATGTTGTAATGCATGCAACCCTCCCTTCCTTCAAAGAGCTCCATATCATTTGTTGTCATGCCAACTCTTACATATTGTCCACACTAGGTAGTAGCCACACACACTCCTCTCTTCCATCAAAGAGCTCCACATTGTCCATTCTCATGCCGGCTAAGTTATCATCCACTAGAAGGTTGCCACAAACACTCCTCTCTCTCAATTCTATGGTAGCTACATAAGCACAAGGATAAAGTAGAGAATAGAGTAGCAAGATCGAGACTCAATTTCCACACAATGGAAGAGTGTGTTGTGTTATGAGATAAAACTGACTTATATACAAGATTGTACAATTTCACACACAAAATATGGACGACTAGGTGCCGAGGGCTCTCATAAGTGGCCACAATACTTAATCTCATAATACATTTATGAAGAAGTACATCCACAAGGGATTCAACTAAGCTTGCTACCACATGCTCTCGAAGTAGGAATGATAATAAGAGTTCCATCAGCGGACCATGATGAGTGCCCATCCATGTTTATAGATTTGGCCACTACTGTTGCTTCATAGCTTGATTATGTACATCTTTTTGTGTGTCCTCTTTTCTCATTGATGTAGAATATTAGTGGAGATAGTTGTTAATTACCTTCCCCCCTTTCATGGTGGCTGATTAGAGGAATTTATTATAGAGAGAATTAAGAAGCTTATTGTTTCTACTCTTGACACTGAGGGAATGCTCAATGTTCACTGTTCCTCTGGAAGGAGTGGATTCAATGTTCATTATTCCTTTCAAAGGACCTCGGGGGGAAGGCTTGTTATTGAGATAATGATCAATGTTTGTTGTTCCTCCAAAAGGAATGGGGAAGGCTTATTAATAAATGAAGAATCTAGTGATTGGCAAGAGTATCTAAACAGAGTGGGGGCGTCCACAGGCGACTATAGTGTTGTCCTCATCCATGAATCAAGTATTTTCCTTGTTCTCTGTCATGACTCCTTTTTTTTTAGCAGCCTAATATTCTCTAATACCTTGTGATTTGCAATGACTATTCTTAGAGTTGCAATTGTAACGTTACATGTGCAATCTCCATGGCCTTACAAGTAATGAGATCAAGAGAAACATTATGTTAGTGCATAGTAAGAACTCATATTAGTACAACTATTCAAAAAGTTGCAACATACTGACTACTTTACATTACTAATCAGTTTTGCTTATGCAAGATAGCAATACTACTAATATTTTTTACATAGATATGGGTGCATACGCACGTGCACACACACACACACACACACACACACACACACACAGAGAAAAAGGTATGCAAACCAATAGAAAGACTCAATGAGAGGGAGTACATACGTATAGACTACCAGAGAGAGACGGAGAGAGAGAGAGAGAGAGAGAGAGAGAGAGAGAGAGAGAGAACCTCCAAAGAGAGAAGGCAGGTCCACATAATAGTTACAAGAGAGTGGGACGTTCTAAATTTTTTTTACAAGAGAGTGGGATGTTCTAATTCTGTTTTTGATATTTAGCTTCCACCTTACTATCAATAATTTTAAGCACCTAAAAGACCAATGTCAGGGATACTATTTTGAGACCAATGTAAGGGATTTTGAAGAGTAAAATATCATTGGTATTATTGATACAAGGAAGGTTCACCCAATGCATGGAGGGATTTAGAAGAAGAGTCAAGCATCATTGCTAGAACTACTTCTGTGAATGTGTGTCATGTTGCCACATATCCCACATGTTGTGAATGTGTGTCAAACATTGCTAGAACTACTTCTGTGAATGTGTGTTGGACATGTTGCCACATGTCATGTGCCACATGTCATGAAAGAAGGACTAGATAGTAAAGATGAATTTTCTTACCTAGAAGGTTCAACCAATGCAATGGAGGGTTTTTAGCAGAAGAGTCAAACAACACTGCTAGAACTACTTCTGTTATTGTGCGCCAAACATGTTGCCACATCCTAGAAGATGAATATATCTACATCTAAATATCATGATTACTAGAAATTAAGGAATACGGAGTCTAAACATCATGATTGGAATTGGAAAATGAACATATGGATCACGATTATTGTAACTCAAGATTCTAAGTACTAGATGCATATTCTGGAAAAATTTGATGTGCTTCAAAAGAAGTACGAAAAAATCTAAGACATGAGTTTGATAAGAGAATTGATAGTGCAATGCATGCTTAGAGTTGAGCTTTTTTGAGTCTATAGATGCATGCTTTTTCGAGTCTATAGGTGCATCAAGTGACATACAGGAGTCACCTCAATCAAATGAAGAAAGGCCAACTTCATCAAGGAATCCCAATGGATATTGAGAAATGGAAGCCAAAGAAGGCCATAGCACCAAGTGTACTCTTTAGTTAGTCTAATTTTCATGAAGAGTATTGACTCCACAAAAAAGAACTCAAGAGATGTGATTTTCCTATCAGATTTATATTAATTAATGAAGGAATGAGACAACAAGGTAACAAAAGAGACTTGAGAGATCTTGTTTTTCTTAATGAAGGAGTGATACAAGAGGGTGACAAAACAAAGAGTTTTCACTTATCTCCCCACTATCCTTGCTAGCTCCTCTCAAGCATCATTTGGTGGTCTAAAGAGCACACCACATGCTAACCCCTCAACCCAATCCTTCCAATGCTAACTTCACACTATGCAGGTGATCCAGCTTGGTTTCAGATGGCCCTTTGTTATGGCTTCACAATCAAGACCCCAGAATTTTTTCTCGTGGCCCTTCATTATGGAACCCTATAATTTTTTCAAGCATAAATGCACGTGTTCTCATTCTAGTCTCTCCCAGAAACACATTAATACGAGAAGAAAAACATGGCATGAAGAACTTATTACCAATATGTTGTAATGCATGCAACCCTCCCTTCCTTCAAAGAGCTCCATATCATTTGTTGTCATGCCAACTCTTACATATTGTCCACACTAGGTAGTAGCCACACACACTCCTCTCTTCCATCAAAGAGCTCCACATTGTCCATTCTCATGCTGGCTAAGTTATCATCCACTAGAAGGTTGCCACAAACACTCCTCTCTCTCAATTCTATGGTAGCTACATAAGCACAAGGATAAAGTAGAGAATAGAGTAGCAAGATCGAGACTCAATTTCCACACAATGGAAGAGTGTGTTGTGTTATGAGATAAAACTGACTTATATACAAGATTGTACAATTTCACACACAAAATATGGACGACTAGGTGCCGAGGGCTCTCATAAGTGGCCACAATACTTAATCTCATAATACATTTATGAAGAAGTACATCCACAAGGGATTCAACTAAGCTTGCTACCACATGCTCTCGAAGTAGGAATGATAATAAGAGTTCCATCAGCGGACCATGATGAGTGCCCATCCATGTTTATAGATTTGGCCACTACTGTTGCTTCATAGCTTGATTATGTACATCTTTTTGTGTGTCCTCTTTTCTCATTGATGTAGAATATTAGTGGAGATAGTTGTTAATTACCTTCCCCCCCTTTCATGGTGGCTGATTAGAGGAATTTATTATAGAGGGAATTAAGAAGCTTATTGTTTCTACTCTTGACACTGAGGGAATGCTCAATGTTCACTGTTCTTCTGGAAGGAGTGGATTCAATGTTCATTATTCCTTTCAAAGGACCTCGGGGGGAAGGCTTGTTATTGAGATAATGATCAATGTTTGTTGTTCCTCCAAAAGGAATGGGGAAGGCTTATTAATAAATGAAGAATCTAGTGATTGGCAAGAGTATCTAAACAGAGTGGGGGCGTCCACAGGCGACTATAGTGTTGTCCTCATCCATGAATCAAGTATTTTCCTTGTTCTCTGTCATGACTCCTTTTTTTTTAGCAGCCTAATATTCTCTAATACCTTGTGATTTGCAATGACTATTCTTAGAGTTGCAATTGTAACGTTACATGTGCAATCTCCATGGCCTTACAAGTAATGAGATCAAGAGAAACATAATGTTAGTGCATAGTAAGAACTCATATTAGTACAACTATTCAAAAAGTTGCAACATACTGACTACTTTACATTACTAATCAGTTTTGCTTATGCAAGATAGCAATACTACTAATATTTTTTACATAGATATGGGTGCATACGCACGTGCACACACACACACACACACAAACACACAGAAAAAGGTATGCAAACCAATAGAAAGACTCAGGGAGCGGGAGTACATACGTATAGACTACCAGAGAGAGAGAGAGAGAGAGAGAGAGAGAGAGAGAGAGAGAGAGAGAACCTCCAAAGAGAGAAGGCAAGTCCACATAATAGTTACAAGAGAGTGGGACGTTCTAAATTTTTTTTACAAGAGAGTGGGATGTTCTAATTCTGTTTTTGATATTTAGCTTCCACCTTACTATCAATAATTTTAAGCACCTAAAAGACCAATGTCAGGGATACTATTTTGAGACCAATGTAAGGGATTTTGAAGAGTAAAACATCATTGGTATTATTGATACAAGGAAGGTTCACCCAATGCATGGAGGGATTTAGAAGAAGAGTCAAGCATCATTGCTAGAACTACTTCTGTGAATGTGTGTCATGTTGCCACATATCCCACATGTTGTGAATGTGTGTCAAACATTGCTAGAACTACTTCTGTGAATGTGTGTTGGACATGTTGCCACATGTCATGAAAGAAGGACTAGATAGTAAAGATGAATTTTCTTACCTAGAAGGTTCAACCAATGCAATGGAGGGTTTTTAGCAGAAGAGTCAAACAACACTGCTAGAACTACTTCTGTTATTGTGCGCCAAACATGTTGCCACATCCTAGAAGATGAATATATCTACATCTAAATATCATGATTACTAGAAATTAAGGAATACGGAGTCTAAACATCATGATTGGAATTGGAAAATGAACATATGGATCACGATTATTGTAACTCAAGATTCAAAGTACTAGATGCATATTCTGGAAAAATTTGATGTGCTTCAAAAGAAGTACGAAAAAATCTAAGACATGAGTTTGATAAGAGAATTGATAGTGCAATGCATGCTTAGAGTTGAGCTTTTTTGAGTCTATAGATGCATGCTTTTTCGAGTCTATAGGTGCATCAAGTGACATACAGGAGTCACCTCAATCAAATGAAGAAAGGCCAACTTCATCAAGGAATCCCAATGGATATTGAGAAATGGAAGCCAAAGAAGGCCATAGCACCAAGTGTACTCTTTAGTTACTCTAATTTTCATGAAGAGTATTGAGTCCACAAAAAAGAACTCAAGAGATGTGATTTTCCTATCAGATTTGTATTAATTAATGAAGGAATGAGACAACAAGGTAACAAAAGAGACTTGAGAGATCTTGTTTTTCTTAATGAAGGAGTGATACAAGAGGGTGACAAGACAAAGAGTTTTCACTTATCTCCCCACTATCCTTGCTAGCTCCTCTCAAGCATCATTTGGTGGTCTAAAGAGCACACCACATGCTAACCCCTCAACCCAATCCTTCCAATGCTAACTTCACACTATGCAGGTGATCCAGCTTGGTTTCAGATGGCCCTTTGTTATGGCTTCACAATCAAGACCCCAGAATTTTTTCTCGTGGCCCTTCATTATGGAACCCTATAATTTTTTCAAGCATAAATGCACGTGTTCTCATTCTAGTCTCTCCCAGAAACACATTAATACGAGAAGAAAAACATGGCATGAAGAACTTATTACCAATATGTTGTAATGCATGCAACCCTCCCTTCCTTCAAAGAGCTCCATATCATTTGTTGTCATGCCAACTCTTACATATTGTCCACACTAGGTAGTAGCCACACACACTCCTCTCTTCCATCAAAGAGCTCCACATTGTCCATTCTCATGCCGGCTAAGTTATCATCCACTAGAAGGTTGCCACAAACACTCCTCTCTCTCACTTCTATGGTAGCTACATAAGCACAAGGATAAAGTAGAGAATAGAGTAGCAAGATCGAGACTCAATTTCCACACAATGGAAGAGTGTGTTGTGTTATGAGATAAAACTGACTTATATACAAGATTGTACAATTTCACACACAAAATATGGACGACTAGGTGCCGAGGGCTCTCATAAGTGGCCACAATACTTAATCTCATAATACATTTATGAAGAAGTACATCCACAAGGGATTCAACTAAGCTTGCTACCACATGCTCTCGAAGTAGGAATGATAATAAGAGTTCCATCAGCAGACCATGATGAGTGCCCATCCATGTTTATAGATTTGGCCACTACTGTTGCTTCATAGCTTGATTATGTACATCTTTTTGTGTGTCCTCTTTTCTCATTGATGTAGAATATTAGTGGAGATAGTTGTTAATTACCTTCCCCCCCTTTCATGGTGGCTGATTAGAGGAATTTATTATAGAGGGAATTAAGAAGCTTATTGTTTCTACTCTTGACACTGAGGGAATGCTCAATGTTCACTGTTCTTCTGGAAGGAGTGGATTCAATGTTCATTATTCCTTTGAAAGGACCTCGGGGGGAAGGCTTGTTATTGAGATAATGATCAATGTTTGTTGTTCCTCCAAAAGGAATGGGGAAGGCTTATTAATAAATGAAGAATCTAGTGATTGGCAAGAGTATCTAAACAGAGTGGGGGCGTCCACAGGCGACTATAGTGTTGTCCTCATCCATGAATCAAGTATTTTCCTTGTTCTCTGTCATGACTCCTTTTTTTTTAGCAGCCTAATATTCTCTAATACCTTGTGATTTGCAATGACTATTCTTAGAGTTGCAATTGTAACGTTACATGTGCAATCTCCATGGCCTTACAAGTAATGAGATCAAGAGAAACATAATGTTAGTGCATAGTAAGAACTCATATTAGTACAACTATTCAAAAAGTTGCAACATACTGACTACTTTACATTACTAATCAGTTTTGCTTATGCAAGATAGCAATACTACTAATATTTTTTACATAGATATGGGTGCATACGCACGTGCACACACACACACACACACAAACACACAGAAAAAGGTATGCAAACCAATAGAAAGACTCAGGGAGCGGGAGTACATACGTATAGACTACCAGAGAGAGAGAGAGAGAGAGAGAGAGAGAGAGAGAGAGAGAGAGAGAGAGAGAGAACCTCCAAAGAGAGAAGGCAAGTCCACATAATAGTTACAAGAGAGTGGGACGTTCTAAATTTTTTTTACAAGAGAGTGGGATGTTCTAATTCTGTTTTTGATATTTAGCTTCCACCTTACTATCAATAATTTTAAGCACCTAAAAGACCAATGTCAGGGATACTATTTTGAGACCAATGTAAGGGATTTTGAAGAGTAAAACATCATTGGTATTATTGATACAAGGAAGGTTCACCCAATGCATGGAGGGATTTAGAAGAAGAGTCAAGCATCATTGCTAGAACTACTTCTGTGAATGTGTGTCATGTTGCCACATATCCCACATGTTGTGAATGTGTGTCAAACATTGCTAGAACTACTTCTGTGAATGTGTGTTGGACATGTTGCCACATGTCATGAAAGAAGGACTAGATAGTAAAGATGAATTTTCTTACCTAGAAGGTTCAACCAATGCAATGGAGGGTTTTTAGCAGAAGAGTCAAACAACACTGCTAGAACTACTTCTGTTATTGTGCGCCAAACATGTTGCCACATCCTAGAAGATGAATATATCTACATCTAAATATCATGATTACTAGAAATTAAGGAATACGGAGTCTAAACATCATGATTGGAATTGGAAAATGAACATATGGATCACGATTATTGTAACTCAAGATTCAAAGTACTAGATGCATATTCTGGAAAAATTTGATGTGCTTCAAAAGAAGTACGAAAAAATCTAAGACATGAGTTTGATAAGAGAATTGATAGTGCAATGCATGCTTAGAGTTGAGCTTTTTTGAGTCTATAGATGCATGCTTTTTCGAGTCTATAGGTGCATCAAGTGACATACAGGAGTCACCTCAATCAAATGAAGAAAGGCCAACTTCATCAAGGAATCCCAATGGATATTGAGAAATGGAAGCCAAAGAAGGCCATAGCACCAAGTGTACTCTTTAGTTACTCTAATTTTCATGAAGAGTATTGAGTCCACAAAAAAGAACTCAAGAGATGTGATTTTCCTATCAGATTTATATTAATTAATGAAGGAATGAGACAACAAGGTAACAAAAGAGACTTGAGAGATCTTGTTTTTCTTAATGAAGGAGTGATACAAGAGGGTGACAAGACAAAGAGTTTTCACTTATCTCCCCACTATCCTTGCTAGCTCCTCTCAAGCATCATTTGGTGGTCTAAAGAGCACACCACATGCTAACCCCTCAACCCAATCCTTCCAATGCTAACTTCACACTATGCAGGTGATCCAGCTTGGTTTCAGATGGCCCTTTGTTATGGCTTCACAATCAAGACCCCAGAATTTTTTCTCGTGGCCCTTCATTATGGAACCCTATAATTTTTTCAAGCATAAATGCACGTGTTCTCATTCTAGTCTCTCCCAGAAACACATTAATACGAGAAGAAAAACATGGCATGAAGAACTTATTACCAATATGTTGTAATGCATGCAACCCTCCCTTCCTTCAAAGAGCTCCATATCATTTGTTGTCATGCCAACTCTTACATATTGTCCACACTAGGTAGTAGCCACACACACTCCTCTCTTCCATCAAAGAGCTCCACATTGTCCATTCTCATGCCGGCTAAGTTATCATCCACTAGAAGGTTGCCACAAACACTCCTCTCTCTCACTTCTATGGTAGCTACATAAGCACAAGGATAAAGTAGAGAATAGAGTAGCAAGATCGAGACTCAATTTCCACACAATGGAAGAGTGTGTTGTGTTATGAGATAAAACTGACTTATATACAAGATTGTACAATTTCACACACAAAATATGGACGACTAGGTGCCGAGGGCTCTCATAAGTGGCCACAATACTTAATCTCATAATACATTTATGAAGAAGTACATCCACAAGGGATTCAACTAAGCTTGCTACCACATGCTCTCGAAGTAGGAATGATAATAAGAGTTCCATCAGCAGACCATGATGAGTGCCCATCCATGTTTATAGATTTGGCCACTACTGTTGCTTCATAGCTTGATTATGTACATCTTTTTGTGTGTCCTCTTTTCTCATTGATGTAGAATATTAGTGGAGATAGTTGTTAATTACCTTCCCCCCTTTCATGGTGGCTGATTAGAGGAATTTATTATAGAGAGAATTAAGAAGCTTATTGTTTCTACTCTTGACACTGAGGGAATGCTCAATGTTCACTGTTCTTCTGGAAGGAGTGGATTCAATGTTCATTATTCCTTTGAAAGGACCTCGGGGGGAAGGCTAGTTAGTCTAATTTTCATGAAGAGTATTGAGTCCACAAAAAAGAACTCAAGAGATGTGATTTTCCTATCAGATTTATATTAATTAATGAAGGAATGAGACAACAAGGTAACAAAAGAGACTTGAGAGATCTTGTTTTTCTTAATGAAGGAGTGATACAAGAGGGTGACAAAACAAAGAGTTTTCACTTATCTCCCCACTATCCTTGCTAGCTCCTCTCAAGCATCATTTGGTGGTCTAAAGAGCACACCACATGCTAACCCCTCAACCCAATCCTTCCAATGCTAACTTCACACTATGCAGGTGATCCAGCTTGGTTTCAGATGGCCCTTTGTTATGGCTTCACAATCAAGACTCCAGAATTTTTTCTCGTGGCCCTTCATTATGGAACCCTATAATTTTTTCAGGCATAAATGCACGTGTTCTCATTCTAGTCTCTCCCAGAAACACATTAATACGAGAAGAAAAACATGGCATGAAGAACTTATTACCAATATGTTGTAATGCATGCAACCCTCCCTTCCTTCAAAGAGCTCCATATCATTTGTTGTCATGCCAACTCTTACATATTGTCCACACTAGGTAGTAGCCACACACACTCCTCTCTTCCATCAAAGCGCTCCACATTGTCCATTCTCATGCCGGCTAAGTTATCATCCACTAGAAGGTTGCCACAAACACTCCTCTCTCTCACTTCTATGGTAGCTACATAAGCACAAGGATAAAGTAGAGAATAGAGTAGCAAGATCGAGACTCAATTTCCACACAATGGAAGAGTGTGTTGTGTTATGAGATAAAACTGACTTATATACAAGATTGTACAATTTCACACACAAAATATGGACGACTAGGTGCCGAGGGCTCTCATAAGTGGCCACAATACTTAATCTCATAATACATTTATGAAGAAGTACATCCACAAGGGATTCAACTAAGCTTGCTACCACATGCTCTCGAAGTAGGAATGATAATAAGAGTTCCATCAGCGGACCATGATGAGTGCCCATCCATGTTTATAGATTTGGCCACTACTGTTGCTTCATAGCTTGATTATGTACATCTTTTTGTGTGTCCTCTTTTCTCATTGATGTAGAATATTAGTGGAGATAGTTGTTAATTACCTTCCCCCCCTTTCATGGTGGCTGATTAGAGGAATTTATTATAGAGGGAATTAAGAAGCTTATTGTTTCTACTCTTGACACTGAGGGAATGCTCAATGTTCACTGTTCTTCTGGAAGGAGTGGATTCAATGTTCATTATTCCTTTGAAAGGACCTCGGGGGGAAGGCTTGTTATTGAGATAATGATCAATGTTTGTTGTTCCTCCAAAAGGAATGGGGAAGGCTTATTAATAAATGAAGAATCTAGTGATTGGCAAGAGTATCTAAACAGAGTGGGGGCGTCCACAGGCGACTATAGTGTTGTCCTCATCCATGAATCAAGTATTTTCCTTGTTCTCTGTCATGACTCCTTTTTTTTTAGCAGCCTAATATTCTCTAATACCTTGTGATTTGCAATGACTATTCTTAGAGTTGCAATTGTAACGTTACATGTGCAATCTCCATGGCCTTACAAGTAATGAGATCAAGAGAAACATAATGTTAGTGCATAGTAAGAACTCATATTAGTACAACTATTCAAAAAGTTGCAACATACTGACTACTTTACATTACTAATCAGTTTTGCTTATGCAAGATAGCAATACTACTAATATTTTTTACATAGATATGGGTGCATACGCACGTGCACACACACACACACACACACACACACACACACACACAGAAAAAGGTATGCAAACCAATAGAAAGACTCAGGGAGAGGGAGTACATACGTATAGACTACCAGAGAGAGAGAGAGAGAGAGAGAGAGAGAGAGAGAGAGAGAGAGAACCTCCAAAGAGAGAAGGCAGGTCCACATAATAGTTACAAGAGAGTGGGACGTTCTAAATTTTTTTTACAAGAGAGTGGGATGTTCTAATTCTGTTTTTGATATTTAGCTTCCACCTTACTATCAATAATTTTAAGCACCTAAAAGACCAATGTCAGGGATACTATTTTGAGACCAATGTCAGGGATTTTGAAGAGTAAAACATCATTGGTATTATTGATACAAGGAAGGTTCACCCAATGCATGGAGGGATTTAGAAGAAGAGTCAAGCATCATTGCTAGAACTACTTCTGTGAATGTGTGTCATGTTGCCACATATCCCACATGTTGTGAATGTGTGTCAAACATTGCTAGAAGTACTTCTGTGAATGTGTGTTGGACATGTTGCCACATGTCATGTGCCACATGTCATGAAAGAAGGACTAGATAGTAAAGATGAATTTTCTTACCTAGAAGGTTCAACCAATGCAATGGAGGGTTTTTAGCAGAAGAGTCAAACAACACTTCTAGAACTACTTCTGTTATTGTGTGCCAAACATGTTGCCACATCCTAGAAGATGAATATATCTACATCTAAATATCATGATTACTAGAAATTAAGGAATGCGGAGTCTAAACATCATGATTGGAATTGGAAAATGAACATATGGATCACGATTATTGTAACTCAAGATTCTAAGTACTAGATGCATATTCTGGAAAAATTTGATGTGCTTCAAAAGAAGTACGAAAAAATCTAAGACATGAGTTTGATAAGAGAATGGATAGTGCAATGCATGCTTAGAGTTGAGCTTTTTTGAGTCTATAGATGCATGCTTTTTCGAGTCTATAGGTGCATCAAGTGACATACAGGAGTCACCTCAATCAAATGAAGAAAGGCCAACTTCATCAAGGAATCCCAATGGATATTGAGAAATGGAAGCCAAAGAAGGCCATAGCACCAAGTGTACTCTTTAGTTAGTCCAATTTTCATGAAGAGTATTGACTCCACAAAAAAGAACTCAAGAGATGTGATTTTCCTATCAGATTTATATTAATTAATGAAGGAATGAGACAACAAGGTAACAAAAGAGACTTGAGAGATCTTGTTTTTCTTAATGAAGGAGTGATACAAGAGGGTGACAAGACAAAGAGTTTTCACTTATCTCCCCACTATCCTTGCTAGCTCCTCTCAAGCATCATTTGGTGGTCTAAAGAGCACACCGCATGCTAACCCCTCAACCCAATCCTTCCAATGCTAACTTCACACTATGCAGGTGATCCAGCTTGGTTTCAGATGGCCCTTTGTTATGGCTTCACAATCAAGACCCCAGAATTTTTTCTCGTGGCCCTTCATTATGGAACCCTATAATTTTTTCAAGCATAAATGCACGTGTTCTCATTCTAGTCTCTCCCAGAAACACATTAATACGAGAAGAAAAACATGGCATGAAGAACTTATTACCAATATGTTGTAATGCATGCAACCCTCCCTTCCTTCAAAGAGCTCCATATCATTTGTTGTCATGCCAACTCTTACATATTGTCCACACTAGGTAGTAGCCACACACACTCCTCTCTTCCATCAAAGAGCTCCACATTGTCCATTCTCATGCCGGCTAAGTTATCATCCACTAGAAGGTTGCCACAAACACTCCTCTCTCTCACTTCTATGGTAGCTACATAAGCACAAGGATAAAGTAGAGAATAGAGTAGCAAGATCGAGACTCAATTTCCACACAATGGAAGAGTGTGTTGTGTTATGAGATAAAACTGACTTATATACAAGATTGTACAATTTCACACACAAAATATGGACGACTAGGTGCCGAGGGCTCTCATAAGTGGCCACAATACTTAATCTCATAATACATTTATGAAGAAGTACATCCACAAGGGATTCAACTAAGCTTGCTACCACATGCTCTCGAAGTAGGAATGATAATAAGAGTTCCATCAGCAGACCATGATGAGTGCCCATCCATGTTTATAGATTTGGCCACTACTGTTGCTTCATAGCTTGATTATGTACATCTTTTTGTGTGTCCTCTTTTCTCATTGATGTAGAATATTAGTGGAGATAGTTGTTAATTACCTTCCCCCCTTTCATGGTGGCTGATTAGAGGAATTTATTATAGAGAGAATTAAGAAGCTTATTGTTTCTACTCTTGACACTGAGGGAATGCTCAATGTTCACTGTTCTTCTGGAAGGAGTGGATTCAATGTTCATTATTCCTTTGAAAGGACCTCGGGGGGAAGGCTAGTTAGTCTAATTTTCATGAAGAGTATTGAGTCCACAAAAAAGAACTCAAGAGATGTGATTTTCCTATCAGATTTATATTAATTAATGAAGGAATGAGACAACAAGGTAACAAAAGAGACTTGAGAGATCTTGTTTTTCTTAATGAAGGAGTGATACAAGAGGGTGACAAAACAAAGAGTTTTCACTTATCTCCCCACTATCCTTGCTAGCTCCTCTCAAGCATCATTTGGTGGTCTAAAGAGCACACCACATGCTAACCCCTCAACCCAATCCTTCCAATGCTAACTTCACACTATGCAGGTGATCCAGCTTGGTTTCAGATGGCCCTTTGTTATGGCTTCACAATCAAGACTCCAGAATTTTTTCTCGTGGCCCTTCATTATGGAACCCTATAATTTTTTCAGGCATAAATGCACGTGTTCTCATTCTAGTCTCTCCCAGAAACACATTAATACGAGAAGAAAAACATGGCATGAAGAACTTATTACCAATATGTTGTAATGCATGCAACCCTCCCTTCCTTCAAAGAGCTCCATATCATTTGTTGTCATGCCAACTCTTACATATTGTCCACACTAGGTAGTAGCCACACACACTCCTCTCTTTCATCAAAGTGCTCCACATTGTCCATTCTCATGCCGGCTAAGTTATCATCCACTAGAAGGTTGCCACAAACACTCCTCTCTCTCACTTCTATGGTAGCTACATAAGCACAAGGATAAAGTAGAGAATAGAGTAGCAAGATCGAGACTCAATTTCCACACAATGGAAGAGTGTGTTGTGTTATGAGATAAAACTGACTTATATACAAGATTGTACAATTTCACACACAAAATATGGACGACTAGGTGCCGAGGGCTCTCATAAGTGGCCACAATACTTAATCTCATAATACATTTATGAAGAAGTACATCCACAAGGGATTCAACTAAGCTTGCTACCACATGCTCTCGAAGTAGGAATGATAATAAGAGTTCCATCAGCAGACCATGATGAGTGCCCATCCATGTTTATAGATTTGGCCACTACTGTTGCTTCATAGCTTGATTATGTACATCTTTTTGTGTGTCCTCTTTTCTCATTGATGTAGAATATTAGTGGAGATAGTTGTTAATTACCTTCCCCCCTTTCATGGTGGCTGATTAGAGGAATTTATTATAGAGAGAATTAAGAAGCTTATTGTTTCTACTCTTGACACTGAGGGAATGCTCAATGTTCACTGTTCCTCTGGAAGGAGTGGATTCAATGTTCATTATTCCTTTGAAAGGACCTCGGGGGGAAGGCTTGTTATTGAGATAATGATCAATGTTCGTTGTTCCTCCAAAAGGAATGGGGAAGGCTTATTAATAAATGAAGAATCTAGTGATTGGCAAGAGTATCTAAAGAGAGTGGGGGCGTCCACAGGCGACTATAGTGTTGTCCTCATCCATGAATCAAGTATTTTCTTTGTTCTCTGTCATGACTCCTTTTTTTTTTTAGCAGCCTAATATTCTCTAATACCTTGTGATTTGCAATGACTATTCTTAGAGTTGCAATTGTAACGTTACATGTGCAATCTCCATGGCCTTACAAGTAATGAGATCAAGAGAAACATAATGTTAGTGCATAGTAAGAACTCATATTAGTACAACTATTCAAAAAGTTGCAACATACTGACTACTTTACATTACTAATCAGTTTTGCTTATGCAAGATAGCAATACTACTAGTATTTTTTACATAGATATGGGTGCATACGCACGTGCACACACACACACACACACACACACACACACACACACAGAAAAAGGTATGCAAACCAATAGAAAGACTCAGGGAGAGGGAGTACATACGTATAGACTACCAGAGAGAGAGAGAGAGAGAGAGAGAGAGAGAGAGAGAGAGAGAGAGAGAGAGAGAGAGAACCTCCAAAGAGAGAAGGCAGGTCCACATAATAGTTACAAGAGAGTGGGACGTTCTAAATTTTTTTTACAAGAGAGTGGGATGTTCTAATTCTGTTTTTGATATTTAGCTTCCACCTTACTATCAATAATTTTAAGCACCTAAAAGACCAATGTCAGGGATACTATTTTGAGACCAATGTCAGGGATTTTGAAGAGTAAAACATCATTGGTATTATTGATACAAGGAAGGTTCACCCAATGCATGGAGGGATTTAGAAGAAGAGTCAAGCATCATTGCTAGAACTACTTCTGTGAATGTGTGTCATGTTGCCACATATCCCACATGTTGTGAATGTGTGTCAAACATTGCTAGAAGTACTTCTGTGAATGTGTGTTGGACATGTTGCCACATGTCATGTGCCACATGTCATGAAAGAAGGACTAGATAGTAAAGATGAATTTTCTTACCTAGAAGGTTCAACCAATGCAATGGAGGGTTTTTAGCAGAAGAGTCAAACAACACTGCTAGAACTACTTCTGTTATTGTGTGCCAAACATGTTGCCACATCCTAGAAGATGAATATATCTACATCTAAATATCATGATTACTAGAAATTAAGGAATACGGAGTCTAAACATCATGATTGGAATTGGAAAATGAACATATGGATCACGATTATTGTAACTCAAGATTCTAAGTACTAGATGCATATTCTGGAAAAATTTGATGTGCTTCAAAAGAAGTACGAAAAAATCTAAGACATGAGTTTGATAAGAGAATGGATAGTGCAATGCATGCTTAGAGTTGAGCTTTTTTGAGTCTATAGATGCATGCTTTTTCGAGTCTATAGGTGCATCAAGTGACATACAGGAGTCACCTCAATCAAATGAAGAAAGGCCAACTTCATCAAGGAATCCCAATGGATATTGAGAAATGGAAGCCAAAGAAGGCCATAGCACCAAGTGTACTCTTTAGTTAGTCCAATTTTCATGAAGAGTATTGACTCCACAAAAAAGAACTCAAGAGATGTGATTTTCCTATCAGATTTATATTAATTAATGAAGGAATGAGACAACAAGGTAACAAAAGAGACTTGAGAGATCTTGTTTTTCTTAATGAAGGAGTGATACAAGAGGGTGACAAGACAAAGAGTTTTCACTTATCTCCCCACTATCCTTGCTAGCTCCTCTCAAGCATCATTTGGTGGTCTAAAGAGCACACCGCATGCTAACCCCTCAACCCAATCCTTCCAATGCTAACTTCACACTATGCAGGTGATCCAGCTTGGTTTCAGATGGCCCTTTGTTATGGCTTCACAATCAAGACCCCAGAATTTTTTCTCGTGGCCCTTCATTATGGAACCCTATAATTTTTTCAAGCATAAATGCACGTGTTCTCATTCTAGTCTCTCCCAGAAACACATTAATACGAGAAGAAAAACATGGCATGAAGAACTTATTACCAATATGTTGTAATGCATGCAACCCTCCCTTCCTTCAAAGAGCTCCATATCATTTGTTGTCATGCCAACTCTTACATATTGTCCACACTAGGTAGTAGCCACACACACTCCTCTCTTCCATCAAAGAGCTCCACATTGTCCATTCTCATGCCGGCTAAGTTATCATCCACTAGAAGGTTGCCACAAACACTCCTCTCTCTCACTTCTATGGTAGCTACATAAGCACAAGGATAAAGTAGAGAATAGAGTAGCAAGATCGAGACTCAATTTCCACACAATGGAAGAGTGTGTTGTGTTATGAGATAAAACTGACTTATATACAAGATTGTACAATTTCACACACAAAATATGGACGACTAGGTGCCGAGGGCTCTCATAAGTGGCCACAATACTTAATCTCATAATACATTTATGAAGAAGTACATCCACAAGGGATTCAACTAAGCTTGCTACCACATGCTCTCGAAGTAGGAATGATAATAAGAGTTCCATCAGCAGACCATGATGAGTGCCCATCCATGTTTATAGATTTGGCCACTACTGTTGCTTCATAGCTTGATTATGTACATCTTTTTGTGTGTCCTCTTTTCTCATTGATGTAGAATATTAGTGGAGATAGTTGTTAATTACCTTCCCCCCTTTCATGGTGGCTGATTAGAGGAATTTATTATAGAGAGAATTAAGAAGCTTATTGTTTCTACTCTTGACACTGAGGGAATGCTCAATGTTCACTGTTCTTCTGGAAGGAGTGGATTCAATGTTCATTATTCCTTTGAAAGGACCTCGGGGGGAAGGCTAGTTAGTCTAATTTTCATGAAGAGTATTGAGTCCACAAAAAAGAACTCAAGAGATGTGATTTTCCTATCAGATTTATATTAATTAATGAAGGAATGAGACAACAAGGTAACAAAAGAGACTTGAGAGATCTTGTTTTTCTTAATGAAGGAGTGATACAAGAGGGTGACAAAACAAAGAGTTTTCACTTATCTCCCCACTATCCTTGCTAGCTCCTCTCAAGCATCATTTGGTGGTCTAAAGAGCACACCACATGCTAACCCCTCAACCCAATCCTTCCAATGCTAACTTCACACTATGCAGGTGATCCAGCTTGGTTTCAGATGGCCCTTTGTTATGGCTTCACAATCAAGACTCCAGAATTTTTTCTCGTGGCCCTTCATTATGGAACCCTATAATTTTTTCAGGCATAAATGCACGTGTTCTCATTCTAGTCTCTCCTAGAAACACATTAATACGAGAAGAAAAACATGGCATGAAGAACTTATTACCAATATGTTGTAATGCATGCAACCCTCCCTTCCTTCAAAGAGCTCCATATCATTTGTTGTCATGCCAACTCTTACATATTGTCCACACTAGGTAGTAGCCACACACACTCCTCTCTTCCATCAAAGAGCTCCACATTGTCCATTCTCATGCCGGCTAAGTTATCATCCACTAGAAGGTTGCCACAAACACTCCTCTCTCTCACTTCTATGGTAGCTACATAAGCACAAGGATAAAGTAGAGAATAGAGTAGCAAGATCGAGACTCAATTTCCACACAATGGAAGAGTGTGTTGTGTTATGAGATAAAACTGACTTATATACAAGATTGTACAATTTCACACACAAAATATGGACGACTAGGTGCCGAGGGCTCTCATAAGTGGCCACAATACTTAATCTCATAATACATTTATGAAGAAGTACATCCACAAGGGATTCAACTAAGCTTGCTACCACATGCTCTCGAAGTAGGAATGATAATAAGAGTTCCATCAGCAGACCATGATGAGTGCCCATCCATGTTTATAGATTTGGCCACTACTGTTGCTTCATAGCTTGATTATGTACATCTTTTTGTGTGTCCTCTTTTCTCATTGATGTAGAATATTAGTGGAGATAGTTGTTAATTACCTTCCCCCCTTTCATGGTGGCTGATTAGAGGAATTTATTATAGAGAGAATTAAGAAGCTTATTGTTTCTACTCTTGACACTGAGGGAATGCTCAATGTTCACTGTTCTTCTGGAAGGAGTGGATTCAATGTTCATTATTCCTTTGAAAGGACCTCGGGGGGAAGGCTAGTTAGTCTAATTTTCATGAAGAGTATTGAGTCCACAAAAAAGAACTCAAGAGATGTGATTTTCCTATCAGATTTATATTAATTAATGAAGGAATGAGACAACAAGGTAACAAAAGAGACTTGAGAGATCTTGTTTTTCTTAATGAAGGAGTGATACAAGAGGGTGACAAAACAAAGAGTTTTCACTTATCTCCCCACTATCCTTGCTAGCTCCTCTCAAGCATCATTTGGTGGTCTAAAGAGCACACCGCATGCTAACCCCTCAACCCAATCCTTCCAATGCTAACTTCACACTATGCAGGTGATCCAGCTTGGTTTCAGATGGCCCTTTGTTATGGCTTCACAATCAAGACTCCATAATTTTTTCTCGTGGCCCTTCATTATGGAACCCTATAATTTTTTCAGGCATAAATGCACGTGTTCTCATTCTAGTCTCTCCCAGAAACACATTAATACGAGAAGAAAAACATGGCATGAAGAACTTATTACCAATATGTTGTAATGCATGCAACCCTCCCTTCCTTCAAAGAGCTCCATATCATTTGTTGTCATGCCAACTCTTACATATTGTCCACACTAGGTAGTAGCCACACACACTCCTCTCTTCCATCAAAGCGCTCCACATTGTCCATTCTCATGCCGGCTAAGTTATCATCCACTAGAAGGTTGCCACAAACACTCCTCTCTCTCACTTCTATGGTAGCTACATAAGCACAAGGATAAAGTAGAGAATAGAGTAGCAAGATCGAGACTCAATTTCCACACAATGGAAGAGTGTGTTGTGTTATGAGATAAAACTGACTTATATACAAGATTGTACAATTTCACACACAAAATATGGACGACTAGGTGCCGAGGGCTCTCATAAGTGGCCACAATACTTAATCTCATAATACATTTATGAAGAAGTACATCCACAAGGGATTCAACTAAGCTTGCTACCACATGCTCTCGAAGTAGGAATGATAATAAGAGTTCCATCAGCAGACCATGATGAGTGCCCATCCATGTTTATAGATTTGGCCACTACTGTTGCTTCATAGCTTGATTATGTACATCTTTTTGTGTGTCCTCTTTTCTCATTGATGTAGAATATTAGTGGAGATAGTTGTTAATTACCTTCCCCCCTTTCATGGTGGCTGATTAGAGGAATTTATTATAGAGAGAATTAAGAAGCTTATTGTTTCTACTCTTGACACTGAGGGAATGCTCAATGTTCACTGTTCCTCTGGAAGGAGTGGATTCAATGTTCATTATTCCTTTGAAAGGACCTCGGGGGGAAGGCTTGTTATTGAGATAATGATCAATGTTCGTTGTTCCTCCAAAAGGAATGGGGAAGGCTTATTAATAAATGAAGAATCTAGTGATTGGCAAGAGTATCTAAAGAGAGTGGGGGCGTCCACAGGCGACTATAGTGTTGTCCTCATCCATGAATCAAGTATTTTCTTTGTTCTCTGTCATGACTCCTTTTTTTTTTAGCAGCCTAATATTCTCTAATACCTTGTGATTTGCAATGACTATTCTTAGAGTTGCAATTGTAACGTTACATGTGCAATCTCCATGGCCTTACAAGTAATGAGATCAAGAGAAACATAATGTTAGTGCATAGTAAGAACTCATATTAGTACAACTATTCAAAAAGTTGCAACATACTGACTACTTTACATTACTAATCAGTTTTGCTTATGCAAGATAGCAATACTACTAATATTTTTTACATAGATATGGGTGCATACGCACGTGCACACACACACACACACACACACACACACACACACACACACACACACACACACACACAGAAAAAGGTATGCAAACCAATAGAAAGACTCAGGGAGAGGGAGTACATACGTATAGACTACCAGAGAGAGACGGAGAGAGAGAGAGAGAGAGAGAGAGAGAGAGAGAGAGAGAGAGAGAGAGAGAACCTCCAAAGAGAGAAGGCAGGTCCACATAATAGTTACAAGAGAGTGGGACGTTCTAAATTTTTTTTACAAGAGAGTGGGATGTTCTAATTCTGTTTTTGATATTTAGCTTCCACCTTACTATCAATAATTTTAAGCACCTAAAAGACCAATGTCAGGGATACTATTTTGAGACCAATGTCAGGGATTTTGAAGAGTAAAACATCATTGGTATTATTGATACAAGGAAGGTTCACCCAATGCATGGAGGGATTTAGAAGAAGAGTCAAGCATCATTGCTAGAACTACTTCTGTGAATGTGTGTCATGTTGCCACATATCCCACATGTTGTGAATGTGTGTCAAACATTGCTAGAAGTACTTCTGTGAATGTGTGTTGGACATGTTGCCACATGTCATGTGCCACATGTCATGAAAGAAGGACTAGATAGTAAAGATGAATTTTCTTACCTAGAAGGTTCAACCAATGCAATGGAGGGTTTTTAGCAGAAGAGTCAAACAACACTGCTAGAACTACTTCTGTTATTGTGTGCCAAACATGTTGCCACATCCTAGAAGATGAATATATCTACATCTAAATATCATGATTACTAGAAATTAAGGAATACGGAGTCTAAACATCATGATTGGAATTGGAAAATGAACATATGGATCACGATTATTGTAACTCAAGATTCTAAGTACTAGATGCATATTCTGGAAAAATTTGATGTGCTTCAAAAGAAGTACGAAAAAATCTAAGACATGAGTTTGATAAGAGAATGGATAGTGCAATGCATGCTTAGAGTTGAGCTTTTTTGAGTCTATAGATGCATGCTTTTTCGAGTCTATAGGTGCATCAAGTGACATACAGGAGTCACCTCAATCAAATGAAGAAAGGCCAACTTCATCAAGGAATCCCAATGGATATTGAGAAATGGAAGCCAAAGAAGGCCATAGCACCAAGTGTACTCTTTAGTTAGTCCAATTTTCATGAAGAGTATTGACTCCACAAAAAAGAACTCAAGAGATGTGATTTTCCTATCAGATTTATATTAATTAATGAAGGAATGAGACAACAAGGTAACAAAAGAGACTTGAGAGATCTTGTTTTTCTTAATGAAGGAGTGATACAAGAGGGTGACAAGACAAAGAGTTTTCACTTATCTCCCCACTATCCTTGCTAGCTCCTCTCAAGCATCATTTGGTGGTCTAAAGAGCACACCGCATGCTAACCCCTCAACCCAATCCTTCCAATGCTAACTTCACACTATGCAGGTGATCCAGCTTGGTTTCAGATGGCCCTTTGTTATGGCTTCACAATCAAGACCCCAGAATTTTTTCTCGTGGCCCTTCATTATGGAACCCTATAATTTTTTCAAGCATAAATGCACGTGTTCTCATTCTAGTCTCTCCCAGAAACACATTAATACGAGAAGAAAAACATGGCATGAAGAACTTATTACCAATATGTTGTAATGCATGCAACCCTCCCTTCCTTCAAAGAGCTCCATATCATTTGTTGTCATGCCAACTCTTACATATTGTCCACACTAGGTAGTAGCCACACACACTCCTCTCTTCCATCAAAGAGCTCCACATTGTCCATTCTCATGCCGGCTAAGTTATCATCCACTAGAAGGTTGCCACAAACACTCCTCTCTCTCACTTCTATGGTAGCTACATAAGCACAAGGATAAAGTAGAGAATAGAGTAGCAAGATCGAGACTCAATTTCCACACAATGGAAGAGTGTGTTGTGTTATGAGATAAAACTGACTTATATACAAGATTGTACAATTTCACACACAAAATATGGACGACTAGGTGCCGAGGGCTCTCATAAGTGGCCACAATACTTAATCTCATAATACATTTATGAAGAAGTACATCCACAAGGGATTCAACTAAGCTTGCTACCACATGCTCTCGAAGTAGGAATGATAATAAGAGTTCCATCAGCAGACCATGATGAGTGCCCATCCATGTTTATAGATTTGGCCACTACTGTTGCTTCATAGCTTGATTATGTACATCTTTTTGTGTGTCCTCTTTTCTCATTGATGTAGAATATTAGTGGAGATAGTTGTTAATTACCTTCCCCCCTTTCATGGTGGCTGATTAGAGGAATTTATTATAGAGAGAATTAAGAAGCTTATTGTTTCTACTCTTGACACTGAGGGAATGCTCAATGTTCACTGTTCTTCTGGAAGGAGTGGATTCAATGTTCATTATTCCTTTGAAAGGACCTCGGGGGGAAGGCTAGTTAGTCTAATTTTCATGAAGAGTATTGAGTCCACAAAAAAGAACTCAAGAGATGTGATTTTCCTATCAGATTTATATTAATTAATGAAGGAATGAGACAACAAGGTAACAAAAGAGACTTGAGAGATCTTGTTTTTCTTAATGAAGGAGTGATACAAGAGGGTGACAAAACAAAGAGTTTTCACTTATCTCCCCACTATCCTTGCTAGCTCCTCTCAAGCATCATTTGGTGGTCTAAAGAGCACACCACATGCTAACCCCTCAACCCAATCCTTCCAATGCTAACTTCACACTATGCAGGTGATCCAGCTTGGTTTCAGATGGCCCTTTGTTATGGCTTCACAATCAAGACTCCAGAATTTTTTCTCGTGGCCCTTCATTATGGAACCCTATAATTTTTTCAGGCATAAATGCACGTGTTCTCATTCTAGTCTCTCCCAGAAACACATTAATACGAGAAGAAAAACATGGCATGAAGAACTTATTACCAATATGTTGTAATGCATGCAACCCTCCCTTCCTTCAAAGAGCTCCATATCATTTGTTGTCATGCCAACTCTTACATATTGTCCACACTAGGTAGTAGCCACACACACTCCTCTCTTCCATCAAAGCGCTCCACATTGTCCATTCTCATGCCGGCTAAGTTATCATCCACTAGAAGGTTGCCACAAACACTCCTCTCTCTCACTTCTATGGTAGCTACATAAGCACAAGGATAAAGTAGAGAATAGAGTAGCAAGATCGAGACTCAATTTCCACACAATGGAAGAGTGTGTTGTGTTATGAGATAAAACTGACTTATATACAAGATTGTACAATTTCACACACAAAATATGGACGACTAGGTGTCGAGGGCTCTCATAAGTGGCCACAATACTTAATCTCATAATACATTTATGAAGAAGTACATCCACAAGGGATTCAACTAAGCTTGCTACCACATGCTCTCGAAGTAGGAATGATAATAAGAGTTCCGTCAGCAGACCATGATGAGTGCCCATCCATGTTTATAGATTTGGCCACTACTGTTGCTTCATAGCTTGATTATGTACATCTTTTTGTGTGTCCTCTTTTCTCATTGATGTAGAATATTAGAGGAGATAGTTGTTAATTACCTTCCCCCCTTTCATGGTGGCTGATTAGAGGAATTTATTATAGAGAGAATTAAGAAGCTTATTGTTTCTACTCTTGACACTGAGGGAATGCTCAATGTTCACTGTTCCTCTGGAAGGAGTGGATTCAATGTTCATTATTCCTTTGAAAGGACCTCGGGGGGAAGGCTTGTTATTGAGATAATGATCAATGTTCGTTGTTCCTCCAAAAGGAATGGGGAAGGCTTATTAATAAATGAAGAATCTAGTGATTGGCAAGAGTATCTAAAGAGAGTGGGGGCGTCCACAGGCGACTATAGTGTTGTCCTCATCCATGAATCAAGTATTTTCTTTGTTCTCTGTCATGACTCCTTTTTTTTTTTAGCAGCCTAATATTCTCTAATACCTTGTGATTTGCAATGACTATTCTTAGAGTTGCAATTGTAACGTTACATGTGCAATCTCCATGGCCTTACAAGTAATGAGATCAAGAGAAACATAATGTTAGTGCATAGTAAGAACTCATATTAGTACAACTATTCAAAAAGTTGCAACATACTGACTACTTTACATTACTAATCAGTTTTGCTTATGCAAGATAGCAATACTACTAATATTTTTTACATAGATATGGGTGCATACGCACGTGCACACACACACACACACACACACACACACACACACACACACACACACAGAGAAAAAGGTATGCAAACCAATAGAAAGACTCAGGGAGAGGGAGTACATACGTATAGACTACCAGAGAGAGACGGAGAGAGAGAGAGAGAGAGAGAGAGAGAGAGAGAGAGAGAGAGAGAGAGAGAGAGAGAGAGAGAGAGAACCTCCAAAGAGAGAAGGCAGGTCCACATAATAGTTACAAGAGAGTGGGACGTTCTAAATTTTTTTTACAAGAGAGTGGGATGTTCTAATTCTGTTTTTGATATTTAGCTTCCACCTTACTATCAATAATTTTAAGCACCTAAAAGACCAATGTCAGGGATACTATTTTGAGACCAATGTCAGGGATTTTGAAGAGTAAAACATCATTGGTATTATTGATACAAGGAAGGTTCACCCAATGCATGGAGGGATTTAGAAGAAGAGTCAAGCATCATTGCTAGAACTACTTCTGTGAATGTGTGTCATGTTGCCACATATCCCACATGTTGTGAATGTGTGTCAAACATTGCTAGAAGTACTTCTGTGAATGTGTGTTGGACATGTTGCCACATGTCATGTGCCACATGTCATGAAAGAAGGACTAGATAGTAAAGATGAATTTTCTTACCTAGAAGGTTCAACCAATGCAATGGAGGGTTTTTAGCAGAAGAGTCAAACAACACTGCTAGAACTACTTCTGTTATTGTGTGCCAAACATGTTGCCACATCCTAGAAGATGAATATATCTACATCTAAATATCATGATTACTAGAAATTAAGGAATACGGAGTCTAAACATCATGATTGGAATTGGAAAATGAACATATGGATCACGATTATTGTAACTCAAGATTCTAAGTACTAGATGCATATTCTGGAAAAATTTGATGTGCTTCAAAAGAAGTACGAAAAAATCTAAGACATGAGTTTGATAAGAGAATGGATAGTGCAATGCATGCTTAGAGTTGAGCTTTTTTGAGTCTATAGATGCATGCTTTTTCGAGTCTATAGGTGCATCAAGTGACATACAGGAGTCACCTCAATCAAATGAAGAAAGGCCAACTTCATCAAGGAATCCCAATGGATATTGAGAAATGGAAGCCAAAGAAGGCCATAGCACCAAGTGTACTCTTTAGTTAGTCCAATTTTCATGAAGAGTATTGACTCCACAAAAAAGAACTCAAGAGATGTGATTTTCCTATCAGATTTATATTAATTAATGAAGGAATGAGACAACAAGGTAACAAAAGAGACTTGAGAGATCTTGTTTTTCTTAATGAAGGAGTGATACAAGAGGGTGACAAGACAAAGAGTTTTCACTTATCTCCCCACTATCCTTGCTAGCTCCTCTCAAGCATCATTTGGTGGTCTAAAGAGCACACCGCATGCTAACCCCTCAACCCAATCCTTCCAATGCTAACTTCACACTATGCAGGTGATCCAGCTTGGTTTCAGATGGCCCTTTGTTATGGCTTCACAATCAAGACCCCAGAATTTTTTCTCGTGGCCCTTCATTATGGAACCCTATAATTTTTTCAAGCATAAATGCACGTGTTCTCATTCTAGTCTCTCCCAGAAACACATTAATACGAGAAGAAAAACATGGCATGAAGAACTTATTACCAATATGTTGTAATGCATGCAACCCTCCCTTCCTTCAAAGAGCTCCATATCATTTGTTGTCATGCCAACTCTTACATATTGTCCACACTAGGTAGTAGCCACACACACTCCTCTCTTCCATCAAAGAGCTCCACATTGTCCATTCTCATGCCGGCTAAGTTATCATCCACTAGAAGGTTACCACAAACACTCCTCTCTCTCACTTCTATGGTAGCTACATAAGCACAAGGATAAAGTAGAGAATAGAGTAGCAAGATCGAGACTCAATTTCCACACAATGGAAGAGTGTGTTGTGTTATGAGATAAAACTGACTTATATACAAGATTGTACAATTTCACACACAAAATATGGACGACTAGGTGCCGAGGGCTCTCATAAGTGGCCACAATACTTAATCTCATAATACATTTATGAAGAAGTACATCCACAAGGGATTCAACTAAGCTTGCTACCACATGCTCTCGAAGTAGGAATGATAATAAGAGTTCCATCAGCAGACCATGATGAGTGCCCATCCATGTTTATAGATTTGGCCACTACTGTTGCTTCATAGCTTGATTATGTACATCTTTTTGTGTGTCCTCTTTTCTCATTGATGTAGAATATTAGTGGAGATAGTTGTTAATTACCTTCCCCCCTTTCATGGTGGCTGATTAGAGGAATTTATTATAGAGAGAATTAAGAAGCTTATTGTTTCTACTCTTGACACTGAGGGAATGCTCAATGTTCACTGTTCTTCTGGAAGGAGTGGATTCAATGTTCATTATTCCTTTGAAAGGACCTCGGGGGGAAGGCTAGTTAGTCTAATTTTCATGAAGAGTATTGAGTCCACAAAAAAGAACTCAAGAGATGTGATTTTCCTATCAGATTTATATTAATTAATGAAGGAATGAGACAACAAGGTAACAAAAGAGACTTGAGAGATCTTGTTTTTCTTAATGAAAGAGTGATACAAGAGGGTGACAAAACAAAGAGTTTTCACTTATCTCCCCACTATCCTTGCTAGCTCCTCTCAAGCATCATTTGGTGGTCTAAAGAGCACACCACATGCTAACCCCTCAACCCAATCCTTCCAATGCTAACTTCACACTATGCAGGTGATCCAGCTTGGTTTCAGATGGCCCTTTGTTATGGCTTCACAATCAAGACTCCAGAATTTTTTCTCGTGGCCCTTCATTATGGAACCCTATAATTTTTTCAGGCATAAATGCACGTGTTCTCATTCTAGTCTCTCCCAGAAACACATTAATACGAGAAGAAAAACATGGCATGAAGAACTTATTACCAATATGTTGTAATGCATGCAACCCTCCCTTCCTTCAAAGAGCTCCATATCATTTGTTGTCATGCCAACTCTTACATATTGTCCACACTAGGTAGTAGCCACACACACTCCTCTCTTCCATCAAAGCGCTCCACATTGTCCATTCTCATGCCGGCTAAGTTATCATCCACTAGAAGGTTGCCACAAACACTCCTCTCTCTCACTTCTATGGTAGCTACATAAGCACAAGGATAAAGTAGAGAATAGAGTAGCAAGATCGAGACTCAATTTCCACACAATGGAAGAGTGTGTTGTGTTATGAGATAAAACTGACTTATATACAAGATTGTACAATTTCACACACAAAATATGGACGACTAGGTGCCGAGGGCTCTCATAAGTGGCCACAATACTTAATCTCATAATACATTTATGAAGAAGTACATCCACAAGGGATTCAACTAAGCTTGCTACCACATGCTCTCGAAGTAGGAATGATAATAAGAGTTCCATCAGCAGACCATGATGAGTGCCCATCCATGTTTATAGATTTGGCCACTACTGTTGCTTCATAGCTTGATTATGTACATCTTTTTGTGTGTCCTCTTTTCTCATTGATGTAGAATATTAGTGGAGATAGTTGTTAATTACCTTCCCCCCTTTCATGGTGGCTGATTAGAGGAATTTATTATAGAGAGAATTAAGAAGCTTATTGTTTCTACTCTTGACACTGAGGGAATGCTCAATGTTCACTGTTCCTCTGGAAGGAGTGGATTCAATGTTCATTATTCCTTTGAAAGGACCTCGGGGGGAAGGCTTGTTATTGAGATAATGATCAATGTTCGTTGTTCCTCCAAAAGGAATGGGGAAGGCTTATTAATAAATGAAGAATCTAGTGATTGGCAAGAGTATCTAAAGAGAGTGGGGGCGTCCACAGGCGACTATAGTGTTGTCCTCATCCATGAATCAAGTATTTTCTTTGTTCTCTGTCATGACTCCTTTTTTTTTTTAGCAGCCTAATATTCTCTAATACCTTGTGATTTGCAATGACTATTCTTAGAGTTGCAATTGTAACGTTACATGTGCAATCTCCATGGCCTTACAAGTAATGAGATCAAGAGAAACATAATGTTAGTGCATAGTAAGAACTCATATTAGTACAACTATTCAAAAAGTTGCAACATACTGACTACTTTACATTACTAATCAGTTTTGCTTATGCAAGATAGCAATACTACTAATATTTTTTACATAGATATGGGTGCATACGCACGTGCACACACACACACACACACACACACACACACACACACACACACACAGAAAAAGGTATGCAAACCAATAGAAAGACTCAGGGAGAGGGAGTACATACGTATAGACTACCAGAGAGAGACGGAGAGAGAGAGAGAGAGAGAGAGAGAGAGAGAGAGAGAGAGAGAGAACCTCCAAAGAGAGAAGGCAGGTCCACATAATAGTTACAAGAGAGTGGGACGTTCTAAATTTTTTTTACAAGAGAGTGGGATGTTCTAATTCTGTTTTTGATATTTAGCTTCCACCTTACTATCAATAATTTTAAGCACCTAAAAGACCAATGTCAGGGATACTATTTTGAGACCAATGTCAGGGATTTTGAAGAGTAAAACATCATTGGTATTATTGATACAAGGAAGGTTCACCCAATGCATGGAGGGATTTAGAAGAAGAGTCAAGCATCATTGCTAGAACTACTTCTGTGAATGTGTGTCATGTTGCCACATATCCCACATGTTGTGAATGTGTGTCAAACATTGCTAGAAGTACTTCTGTGAATGTGTGTTGGACATGTTGCCACATGTCATGTGCCACATGTCATGAAAGAAGGACTAGATAGTAAAGATGAATTTTCTTACCTAGAAGGTTCAACCAATGCAATGGAGGGTTTTTAGCAAAAGAGTCAAACAACACTGCTAGAACTACTTCTGTTATTGTGTGCCAAACATGTTGCCACATCCTAGAAGATGAATATATCTACATCTAAATATCATGATTACTAGAAATTAAGGAATACGGAGTCTAAACATCATGATTGGAATTGGAAAATGAACATATGGATCACGATTATTGTAACTCAAGATTCTAAGTACTAGATGCATATTCTGGAAAAATTTGATGTGCTTCAAAAGAAGTACGAAAAAATCTAAGACATGAGTTTGATAAGAGAATGGATAGTGCAATGCATGCTTAGAGTTGAGCTTTTTTGAGTCTATAGATGCATGCTTTTTCGAGTCTATAGGTGCATCAAGTGACATACAGGAGCCACCTCAATCAAATGAAGAAAGGCCAACTTCATCAAGGAATCCCAATGGATATTGAGAAATGGAAGCCAAAGAAGGCCATAGCACCAAGTGTACTCTTTAGTTAGTCCAATTTTCATGAAGAGTATTGACTCCACAAAAAAGAACTCAAGAGATGTGATTTTCCTATCAGATTTATATTAATTAATGAAGGAATGAGACAACAAGGTAACAAAAGAGACTTGAGAGATCTTGTTTTTCTTAATGAAGGAGTGATACAAGAGGGTGACAAGACAAAGAGTTTTCACTTATCTCCCCACTATCCTTGCTAGCTCCTCTCAAGCATCATTTGGTGGTCTAAAGAGCACACCGCATGCTAACCCCTCAACCCAATCCTTCCAATGCTAACTTCACACTATGCAGGTGATCCAGCTTGGTTTCAGATGGCCCTTTGTTATGGCTTCACAATCAAGACCCCAGAATTTTTTCTCGTGGCCCTTCATTATGGAACCCTATAATTTTTTCAGGCATAAATGCACGTGTTCTCATTCTAGTCTCTCCCAGAAACACATTAATACGAGAAGAAAAACATGGCATGAAGAACTTATTACCAATATGTTGTAATGCATGCAACCCTCCCTTCCTTCAAAGAGCTCCATATCATTTGTTGTCATGCCAACTCTTACATATTGTCCACACTAGGTAGTAGCCACACACACTCCTCTCTTCCATCAAAGAGCTCCACATTGTCCATTCTCATGCCGGCTAAGTTATCATCCACTAGAAGGTTGCCACAAACACTCCTCTCTCTCACTTCTATGGTAGCTACATAAGCACAAGGATAAAGTAGAGAATAGAGTAGCAAGATCGAGACTCAATTTCCACACAATGGAAGAGTGTGTTGTGTTATGAGATAAAACTGACTTATATACAAGATTGTACAATTTCACACACAAAATATGGACGACTAGGTGCCGAGGGCTCTCATAAGTGGCCACAATACTTAATCTCATAATACATTTATGAAGAAGTACATCCACAAGGGATTCAACTAAGCTTGCTACCACATGCTCTCGAAGTAGGAATGATAATAAGAGTTCCATCAGCAGACCATGATGAGTGCCCATCCATGTTTATAGATTTGGCCACTACTGTTGCTTCATAGCTTGATTATGTACATCTTTTTGTGTGTCCTCTTTTCTCATTGATGTAGAATATTAGTGGAGATAGTTGTTAATTACCTTCCCCCCTTTCATGGTGGCTGATTAGAGGAATTTATTATAGAGAGAATTAAGAAGCTTATTGTTTCTACTCTTGACACTGAGGGAATGCTCAATGTTCACTGTTCTTCTGGAAGGAGTGGATTCAATGTTCATTATTCCTTTGAAAGGACCTCGGGGGGAAGGCTAGTTAGTCTAATTTTCATGAAGAGTATTGAGTCCACAAAAAAGAACTCAAGAGATGTGATTTTCCTATCAGATTTATATTAATTAATGAAGGAATGAGACAACAAGGTAACAAAAGAGACTTGAGAGATCTTGTTTTTCTTAATGAAGGAGTGATACAAGAGGGTGACAAAACAAAGAGTTTTCACTTATCTCCCCACTATCCTTGCTAGCTCCTCTCAAGCATCATTTGGTGGTCTAAAGAGCACACCACATGCTAACCCCTCAACCCAATCCTTCCAATGCTAACTTCACACTATGCAGGTGATCCAGCTTGGTTTCAGATGGCCCTTTGTTATGGCTTCACAATCAAGACTCCAGAATTTTTTCTCGTGGCCCTTCATTATGGAACCCTATAATTTTTTCAGGCATAAATGCACGTGTTCTCATTCTAGTCTCTCCCAGAAACACATTAATACGAGAAGAAAAACATGGCATGAAGAACTTATTACCAATATGTTGTAATGCATGCAACCCTCCCTTCCTTCAAAGAGCTCCATATCATTTGTTGTCATGCCAACTCTTACATATTGTCCACACTAGGTAGTAGCCACACACACTCCTCTCTTCCATCAAAGCGCTCCACATTGTCCATTCTCATGCCGGCTAAGTTATCATCCACTAGAAGGTTGCCACAAACACTCCTCTCTCTCACTTCTATGGTAGCTACATAAGCACAAGGATAAAGTAGAGAATAGAGTAGCAAGATCGAGACTCAATTTCCACACAATGGAAGAGTGTGTTGTGTTATGAGATAAAACTGACTTATATACAAGATTGTACAATTTCACACACAAAATATGGACGACTAGGTGTCGAGGGCTCTCATAAGTGGCCACAATACTTAATCTCATAATACATTTATGAAGAAGTACATCCACAAGGGATTCAACTAAGCTTGCTACCACATGCTCTCGAAGTAGGAATGATAATAAGAGTTCCGTCAGCAGACCATGATGAGTGCCCATCCATGTTTATAGATTTGGCCACTACTGTTGCTTCATAGCTTGATTATGTACATCTTTTTGTGTGTCCTCTTTTCTCATTGATGTAGAATATTAGAGGAGATAGTTGTTAATTACCTTCCCCCCTTTCATGGTGGCTGATTAGAGGAATTTATTATAGAGAGAATTAAGAAGCTTATTGTTTCTACTCTTGACACTGAGGGAATGCTCAATGTTCACTGTTCCTCTGGAAGGAGTGGATTCAATGTTCATTATTCCTTTGAAAGGACCTCGGGGGGAAGGCTTGTTATTGAGATAATGATCAATGTTCGTTGTTCCTCCAAAAGGAATGGGGAAGGCTTATTAATAAATGAAGAATCTAGTGATTGGCAAGAGTATCTAAAGAGAGTGGGGGCGTCCACAGGCGACTATAGTGTTGTCCTCATCCATGAATCAAGTATTTTCTTTGTTCTCTGTCATGACTCCTTTTTTTTTTTAGCAGCCTAATATTCTCTAATACCTTGTGATTTGCAATGACTATTCTTAGAGTTGCAATTGTAACGTTACATGTGCAATCTCCATGGCCTTACAAGTAATGAGATCAAGAGAAACATAATGTTAGTGCATAGTAAGAACTCATATTAGTACAACTATTCAAAAAGTTGCAACATACTGACTACTTTACATTACTAATCAGTTTTGCTTATGCAAGATAGCAATACTACTAATATTTTTTACATAGATATGGGTGCATACGCACGTGCACACACACACACACACACACACACACACACACACACACACACACACACAGAAAAAGGTATGCAAACCAATAGAAAGACTCAGGGAGAGGGAGTACATACGTATAGACTACCAAAGAGAGACGGAGACGGAGAGAGAGAGAGAGAGAGAGAGAGAGAGAGAGAGAGAGAGAGAGAACCTCCAAAGAGAGAAGGCAGGTCCACATAATAGTTACAAGAGAGTGGGACGTTCTAAATTTTTTTTACAAGAGAGTGGGATGTTCTAATTCTGTTTTTGATATTTAGCTTCCACCTTACTATCAATAATTTTAAGCACCTAAAAGACCAATGTCAGGGATACTATTTTGAGACCAATGTCAGGGATTTTGAAGAGTAAAACATCATTGGTATTATTGATACAAGGAAGGTTCACCCAATGCATGGAGGGATTTAGAAGAAGAGTCAAGCATCATTGCTAGAACTACTTCTGTGAATGTGTGTCATGTTGCCACATATCCCACATGTTGTGAATGTGTGTCAAACATTGCTAGAAGTACTTCTGTGAATGTGTGTTGGACATGTTGCCACATGTCATGTGCCACATGTCATGAAAGAAGGACTAGATAGTAAAGATGAATTTTCTTACCTAGAAGGTTCAACCAATGCAATGGAGGGTTTTTAGCAGAAGAGTCAAACAACACTGCTAGAACTACTTCTGTTATTGTGTGCCAAACATGTTGCCACATCCTAGAAGATGAATATATCTACATCTAAATATCATGATTACTAGAAATTAAGGAATACGGAGTCTAAACATCATGATTGGAATTGGAAAATGAACATATGGATCACGATTATTGTAACTCAAGATTCTAAGTACTAGATGCATATTCTGGAAAAATTTGATGTGCTTCAAAAGAAGTACGAAAAAATCTAAGACATGAGTTTGATAAGAGAATGGATAGTGCAATGCATGCTTAGAGTTGAGCTTTTTTGAGTCTATAGATGCATGCTTTTTCGAGTCTATAGGTGCATCAAGTGACATACAGGAGTCACCTCAATCAAATGAAGAAAGGCCAACTTCATCAAGGAATCCCAATGGATATTGAGAAATGGAAGCCAAAGAAGGCCATAGCACCAAGTGTACTCTTTAGTTAGTCCAATTTTCATGAAGGGTATTGACTCCACAAAAAAGAACTCACGAGATGTGATTTTCCTATCAGATTTATATTAATTAATGAAGGAATGAGACAACAAGGTAACAAAAGAGACTTGAGAGATCTTGTTTTTCTTAATGAAGGAGTGATACAAGAGGGTGACAAGACAAAGAGTTTTCACTTATCTCCCCACTATCCTTGCTAGCTCCTCTCAAGCATCATTTGGTGGTCTAAAGAGCACACCGCATGCTAACCCCTCAACCCAATCCTTCCAATGCTAACTTCACACTATGCAGGTGATCCAGCTTGGTTTCAGATGGCCCTTTGTTATGGCTTCACAATCAAGACCCCAGAATTTTTTCTCGTGGCCCTTCATTATGGAACCCTATAATTTTTTCAGGCATAAATGCACGTGTTCTCATTCTAGTCTCTCCCAGAAACACATTAATACGAGAAGAAAAACATGGCATGAAGAACTTATTACCAATATGTTGTAATGCATGCAACCCTCCCTTCCTTCAAAGAGCTCCATATCATTTGTTGTCATGCCAACTCTTACATATTGTCCACACTAGGTAGTAGCCACACACACTCCTCTCTTCCATCAAAGAGCTCCACATTGTCCATTCTCATGCCGGCTAAGTTATCATCCACTAGAAGGTTGCCACAAACACTCCTCTCTCTCACTTCTATGGTAGCTACATAAGCACAAGGATAAAGTAGAGAATAGAGTAGCAAGATCGAGACTCAATTTCCACACAATGGAAGAGTGTGTTGTGTTATGAGATAAAACTGACTTATATACAAGATTGTACAATTTCACACACAAAATATGGACGACTAGGTGCCGAGGGCTCTCATAAGTGGCCACAATACTTAATCTCATAATACATTTATGAAGAAGTACATCCACAAGGGATTCAACTAAGCTTGCTACCACATGCTCTCGAAGTAGGAATGATAATAAGAGTTCCATCAGCAGACCATGATGAGTGCCCATCCATGTTTATAGATTTGGCCACTACTGTTGCTTCATAGCTTGATTATGTACATCTTTTTGTGTGTCCTCTTTTCTCATTGATGTAGAATATTAGTGGAGATAGTTGTTAATTACCTTCCCCCCTTTCATGGTGGCTGATTAGAGGAATTTATTATAGAGAGAATTAAGAAGCTTATTGTTTCTACTCTTGACACTGAGGGAATGCTCAATGTTCACTGTTCTTCTGGAAGGAGTGGATTCAATGTTCATTATTCCTTTGAAAGGACCTCGAGGGGAAGGCTAGTTAGTCTAATTTTCATGAAGAGTATTGAGTCCACAAAAAAGAACTCAAGAGATGTGATTTTCCTATCAGATTTATATTAATTAATGAAGGAATGAGACAACAAGGTAACAAAAGAGACTTGAGAGATCTTGTTTTTCTTAATGAAGGAGTGATACAAGAGGGTGACAAAACAAAGAGTTTTCACTTATCTCCCCACTATCCTTGCTAGCTCCTCTCAAGCATCATTTGGTGGTCTAAAGAGCACACCACATGCTAACCCCTCAACCCAATCCTTCCAATGCTAACTTCACACTATGCAGGTGATCCAGCTTGGTTTCAGATGGCCCTTTGTTATGGCTTCACAATCAAGACTCCAGAATTTTTTCTCGTGGCCCTTCATTATGGAACCCTATAATTTTTTCAGGCATAAATGCACGTGTTCTCATTCTAGTCTCTCCCAGAAACACATTAATACGAGAAGAAAAACATGGCATGAAGAACTTATTACCAATATGTTGTAATGCATGCAACCCTCCCTTCCTTCAAAGAGCTCCATATCATTTGTTGTCATGCCAACTCTTACATATTGTCCACACTAGGTAGTAGCCACACACACTCCTCTCTTCCATCAAAGCGCTCCACATTGTCCATTCTCATGCCGGCTAAGTTATCATCCACTAGAAGGTTGCCACAAACACTCCTCTCTCTCACTTCTATGGTAGCTACATAAGCACAAGGATAAAGTAGAGAATAGAGTAGCAAGATCGAGACTCAATTTCCACACAATGGAAGAGTGTGTTGTGTTATGAGATAAAACTGACTTATATACAAGATTGTACAATTTCACACACAAAATATGGACGACTAGGTGCCGAGGGCTCTCATAAGTGGCCACAATACTTAATCTCATAATACATTTATGAAGAAGTACATCCACAAGGGATTCAACTAAGCTTGCTACCACATGCTCTCGAAGTAGGAATGATAATAAGAGTTCCATCAGCAGACCATGATGAGTGCCCATCCATGTTTATAGATTTGGCCACTACTGTTGCTTCATAGCTTGATTATGTACATCTTTTTGTGTGTCCTCTTTTCTCATTGATGTAGAATATTAGAGGAGATAGTTGTTAATTACCTTCCCCCCTTTCATGGTGGCTGATTAGAGGAATTTATTATAGAGAGAATTAAGAAGCTTATTGTTTCTACTCTTGACACTGAGGGAATGCTCAATGTTCACTGTTCCTCTGGAAGGAGTGGATTCAATGTTCATTATTCCTTTGAAAGGACCTCGGGGGGAAGGCTTGTTATTGAGATAATGATCAATGTTCGTTGTTCCTCCAAAAGGAATGGGGAAGGCTTATTAATAAATGAAGAATCTAGTGATTGGCAAGAGTATCTAAAGAGAGTGGGGGCGTCCACAGGCGACTATAGTGTTGTCCTCATCCATGAATCAAGTATTTTCTTTGTTCTCTGTCATGACTCCTTTTTTTTTTTAGCAGCCTAATATTCTCTAATACCTTGTGATTTGCAATGACTATTCTTAGAGTTGCAATTGTAACGTTACATGTGCAATCTCCATGGCCTTACAAGTAATGAGATCAAGAGAAACATAATGTTAGTGCATAGTAAGAACTCATATTAGTACAACTATTCAAAAAGTTGCAACATACTGACTACTTTACATTACTAATCAGTTTTGCTTATGCAAGATAGCAATACTACTAATATTTTTTACATAGATATGGGTGCATACGCACGTGCACACACACACACACACACACACACACACACAGAAAAAGGTATGCAAACCAATAGAAAGACTCAGGGAGAGGGAGTACATACGTATAGACTACCAGAGAGAGACGGAGAGAGAGAGAGAGAGAGAGAGAGAGAGAGAGAGAGAGAGAGAGAGAGAGAGAACCTCCAAAGAGAGAAGGCAGGTCCACATAATAGTTACAAGAGAGTGGGACGTTCTAAATTTTTTTTACAAGAGAGTGGGATGTTCTAATTCTGTTTTTGATATTTAGCTTCCACCTTACTATCAATAATTTTAAGCACCTAAAAGACCAATGTCAGGGATACTATTTTGAGACCAATGTCAGGGATTTTGAAGAGTAAAACATCATTGGTATTATTGATACAAGGAAGGTTCACCCAATGCATGGAGGGATTTAGAAGAAGAGTCAAGCATCATTGCTAGAACTACTTCTGTGAATGTGTGTCATGTTGCCACATATCCCACATGTTGTGAATGTGTGTCAAACATTGCTAGAAGTACTTCTGTGAATGTGTGTTGGACATGTTGCCACATGTCATGTGCCACATGTCATGAAAGAAGGACTAGATAGTAAAGATGAATTTTCTTACCTAGAAGGTTCAACCAATGCAATGGAGGGTTTTTAGCAGAAGAGTCAAACAACACTGCTAGAACTACTTCTGTTATTGTGTGCCAAACATGTTGCCACATCCTAGAAGATGAATATATCTACATCTAAATATCATGATTACTAGAAATTAAGGAATACGGAGTCTAAACATCATGATTGGAATTGGAAAATGAACATATGGATCACGATTATTGTAACTCAAGATTCTAAGTACTAGATGCATATTCTGGAAAAATTTGATGTGCTTCAAAAGAAGTACGAAAAAATCTAAGACATGAGTTTGATAAGAGAATGGATAGTGCAATGCATGCTTAGAGTTGAGCTTTTTTGAGTCTATAGATGCATGCTTTTTCGAGTCTATAGGTGCATCAAGTGACATACAGGAGTCACCTCAATCAAATGAAGAAAGGCCAACTTCATCAAGGAATCCCAATGGATATTGAGAAATGGAAGCCAAAGAAGGCCATAGCACCAAGTGTACTCTTTAGTTAGTCCAATTTTCATGAAGAGTATTGACTCCACAAAAAAGAACTCAAGAGATGTGATTTTCCTATCAGATTTATATTAATTAATGAAGGAATGAGACAACAAGGTAACAAAAGAGACTTGAGAGATCTTGTTTTTCTTAATGAAGGAGTGATACAAGAGGGTGACAAGACAAAGAGTTTTCACTTATCTCCCCACTATCCTTGCTAGCTCCTCTCAAGCATCATTTGGTGGTCTAAAGAGCACACCGCATGCTAACCCCTCAACCCAATCCTTCCAATGCTAACTTCACACTATGCAGGTGATCCAGCTTGGTTTCAGATGGCCCTTTGTTATGGCTTCACAATCAAGACCCCAGAATTTTTTCTCGTGGCCCTTCATTATGGAACCCTATAATTTTTTCAGGCATAAATGCACGTGTTCTCATTCTAGTCTCTCCCAGAAACACATTAATACGAGAAGAAAAACATGGCATGAAGAACTTATTACCAATATGTTGTAATGCATGCAACCCTCCCTTCCTTCAAAGAGCTCCATATCATTTGTTGTCATGCCAACTCTTACATATTGTCCACACTAGGTAGTAGCCACACACACTCCTCTCTTCCATCAAAGAGCTCCACATTGTCCATTCTCATGCCGGCTAAGTTATCATCCACTAGAAGGTTGCCACAAACACTCCTCTCTCTCACTTCTATGGTAGCTACATAAGCACAAGGATAAAGTAGAGAATAGAGTAGCAAGATCGAGACTCAATTTCCACACAATGGAAGAGTGTGTTGTGTTATGAGATAAAACTGACTTATATACAAGATTGTACAATTTCACACACAAAATATGGACGACTAGGTGCCGAGGGCTCTCATAAGTGGCCACAATACTTAATCTCATAATACATTTATGAAGAAGTACATCCACAAGGGATTCAACTAAGCTTGCTACCACATGCTCTCGAAGTAGGAATGATAATAAGAGTTCCATCAGCAGACCATGATGAGCGCCCATCCATGTTTATAGATTTGGCCACTACTGTTGCTTCATAGCTTGATTATGTACATCTTTTTGTGTGTCCTCTTTTCTCATTGATGTAGAATATTAGTGGAGATAGTTGTTAATTACCTTCCCCCCTTTCATGGTGGCTGATTAGAGGAATTTATTATAGAGAGAATTAAGAAGCTTATTGTTTCTACTCTTGACACTGAGGGAATGCTCAATGTTCACTGTTCTTCTGGAAGGAGTGGATTCAATGTTCATTATTCCTTTGAAAGGACCTCGGGGGGAAGGCTAGTTAGTCTAATTTTCATGAAGAGTATTGAGTCCACAAAAAAGAACTCAAGAGATGTGATTTTCCTATCAGATTTATATTAATTAATGAAGGAATGAGACAACAAGGTAACAAAAGAGACTTGAGAGATCTTGTTTTTCTTAATGAAGGAGTGATACAAGAGGGTGACAAAACAAAGAGTTTTCACTTATCTCCCCACTATCCTTGCTAGCTCCTCTCAAGCATCATTTGGTGGTCTAAAGAGCACACCACATGCTAACCCCTCAACCCAATCCTTCCAATGCTAACTTCACACTATGCAGGTGATCCAGCTTGGTTTCAGATGGCCCTTTGTTATGGCTTCACAATCAAGACTCCAGAATTTTTTCTCGTGGCCCTTCATTATGGAACCCTATAATTTTTTCAGGCATAAATGCACGTGTTCTCATTCTAGTCTCTCCCAGAAACACATTAATACGAGAAGAAAAACATGGCATGAAGAACTTATTACCAATATGTTGTAATGCATGCAACCCTCCCTTCCTTCAAAGAGCTCCATATCATTTGTTGTCATGCCAACTCTTACATATTGTCCACACTAGGTAGTAGCCACACACACTCCTCTCTTCCATCAAAGAGCTCCACATTGTCCATTCTCATGCCGGCTAAGTTATCATCCACTAGAAGGTTGCCACAAACACTCCTCTCTCTCACTTCTATGGTAGCTACATAAGCACAAGGATAAAGTAGAGAATAGAGTAGCAAGATCGAGACTCAATTTCCACACAATGGAAGAGTGTGTTGTGTTATGAGATAAAACTGACTTATATACAAGATTGTACAATTTCACACACAAAATATGGACGACTAGGTGCCGAGGGCTCTCATAAGTGGCCACAATACTTAATCTCATAATACATTTATGAAGAAGTACATCCACAAGGGATTCAACTAAGCTTGCTACCACATGCTCTCGAAGTAGGAATGATAATAAGAGTTCCATCAGCAGACCATGATGAGTGCCCATCCATGTTTATAGATTTGGCCACTACTGTTGCTTCATAGCTTGATTATGTACATCTTTTTGTGTGTCCTCTTTTCTCATTGATGTAGAATATTAGTGGAGATAGTTGTTAATTACCTTCCCCCCTTTCATGGTGGCTGATTAGAGGAATTTATTATAGAGAGAATTAATAAGCTTATTGTTTCTACTCTTGACACTGAGGGAATGCTCAATGTTCACTGTTCTTCTGGAAGGAGTGGATTCAATGTTCATTATTCCTTTGAAAGGACCTCGGGGGGAAGGCTAGTTAGTCTAATTTTCATGAAGAGTATTGAGTCCACAAAAAAGAACTCAAGAGATGTGATTTTCCTATCAGATTTATATTAATTAATGAAGGAATGAGACAACAAGGTAACAAAAGAGACTTGAGAGATCTTGTTTTTCTTAATGAAGGAGTGATACAAGAGGGTGACAAAACAAAGAGTTTTCACTTATCTCCCCACTATCCTTGCTAGCTCCTCTCAAGCATCATTTGGTGGTCTAAAGAGCACACCACATGCTAACCCCTCAACCCAATCCTTCCAATGCTAACTTCACACTATGCAGGTGATCCAGCTTGGTTTCAGATGGCCCTTTGTTATGGCTTCACAATCAAGACTCCAGAATTTTTTCTCGTGGCCCTTCATTATGGAACCCTATAATTTTTTCAGGCATAAATGCACGTGTTCTCATTCTAGTCTCTCCCAGAAACACATTAATACGAGAAGAAAAACATGGCATGAAGAACTTATTACCAATATGTTGTAATGCATGCAACCCTCCCTTCCTTCAAAGAGCTCCATATCATTTGTTGTCATGCCAACTCTTACATATTGTCCACACTAGGTAGTAGCCACACACACTCCTCTCTTCCATCAAAGCGCTCCACATTGTCCATTCTCATGCCGGCTAAGTTATCATCCACTAGAAGGTTGCCACAAACACTCCTCTCTCTCACTTCTATGGTAGCTACATAAGCACAAGGATAAAGTAGAGAATAGAGTAGCAAGATCGAGACTCAATTTCCACACAATGGAAGAGTGTGTTGTGTTATGAGATAAAACTGACTTATATACAAGATTGTACAATTTCACACACAAAATATGGACGACTAGGTGCCGAGGGCTCTCATAAGTGGCCACAATACTTAATCTCATAATACATTTATGAAGAAGTACATCCACAAGGGATTCAACTAAGCTTGCTACCACATGCTCTCGAAGTAGGAATGATAATAAGAGTTCCATCAGCAGACCATGATGAGTGCCCATCCATGTTTATAGATTTGGCCACTACTGTTGCTTCATAGCTTGATTATGTACATCTTTTTGTGTGTCCTCTTTTCTCATTGATGTAGAATATTAGTGGAGATAGTTGTTAATTACCTTCCCCCCTTTCATGGTGGCTGATTAGAGGAATTTATTATAGAGAGAATTAAGAAGCTTATTGTTTCTACTCTTGACACTGAGGGAATGCTCAATGTTCACTGTTCCTCTGGAAGGAGTGGATTCAATGTTCATTATTCCTTTGAAAGGACCTCGGGGGGAAGGCTTGTTATTGAGATAATGATCAATGTTCGTTGTTCCTCCAAAAGGAATGGGGAAGGCTTATTAATAAATGAAGAATCTAGTGATTGGCAAGAGTATCTAAAGAGAGTGGGGGCGTCCACAGGCGACTATAGTGTTGTCCTCATCCATGAATCAAGTATTTTCTTTGTTCTCTGTCATGACTCCTTTTTTTTTTTAGCAGCCTAATATTCTCTAATACCTTGTGATTTGCAATGACTATTCTTAGAGTTGCAATTGTAACGTTACATGTGCAATCTCCATGGCCTTACAAGTAATGAGATCAAGAGAAACATAATGTTAGTGCATAGTAAGAACTCATATTAGTACAACTATTCAAAAAGTTGCAACATACTGACTACTTTACATTACTAATCAGTTTTGCTTATGCAAGATAGCAATACTACTAATATTTTTTACATAGATATGGGTGCATACGCACGTGCACACACACACACACACACACACACACACACAGAAAAAGGTATGCAAACCAATAGAAAGACTCAGGGAGAGGGAGTACATACGTATAGACTACCAGAGAGAGACGGAGAGAGAGAGAGAGAGAGAGAGAGAGAGAGAGAGAGAGAGAGAGAGAGAGAGAGAACCTCCAAAGAGAGAAGGCAGGTCCACATAATAGTTACAAGAGAGTGGGACGTTCTAAATTTTTTTTACAAGAGAGTGGGATGTTCTAATTCTGTTTTTGATATTTAGCTTCCACCTTACTATCAATAATTTTAAGCACCTAAAAGACCAATGTCAGGGATACTATTTTGAGACCAATGTCAGGGATTTTGAAGAGTAAAACATCATTGGTATTATTGATACAAGGAAGGTTCACCCAATGCATGGAGGGATTTAGAAGAAGAGTCAAGCATCATTGCTAGAACTACTTCTGTGAATGTGTGTCATGTTGCCACATATCCCACATGTTGTGAATGTGTGTCAAACATTGCTAGAAGTACTTCTGTGAATGTGTGTTGGACATGTTGCCACATGTCATGTGCCACATGTCATGAAAGAAGGACTAGATAGTAAAGATGAATTTTCTTACCTAGAAGGTTCAACCAATGCAATGGAGGGTTTTTAGCAGAAGAGTCAAACAACACTGCTAGAACTACTTCTGTTATTGTGTGCCAAACATGTTGCCACATCCTAGAAGATGAATATATCTACATCTAAATATCATGATTACTAGAAATTAAGGAATACGGAGTCTAAACATCATGATTGGAATTGGAAAATGAACATATGGATCACGATTATTGTAACTCAAGATTCTAAGTACTAGATGCATATTCTGGAAAAATTTGATGTGCTTCAAAAGAAGTACGAAAAAATCTAAGACATGAGTTTGATAAGAGAATGGATAGTGCAATGCATGCTTAGAGTTGAGCTTTTTTGAGTCTATAGATGCATGCTTTTTCGAGTCTATAGGTGCATCAAGTGACATACAGGAGTCACCTCAATCAAATGAAGAAAGGCCAACTTCATCAAGGAATCCCAATGGATATTGAGAAATGGAAGCCAAAGAAGGCCATAGCACCAAGTGTACTCTTTAGTTAGTCCAATTTTCATGAAGGGTATTGACTCCACAAAAAAGAACTCACGAGATGTGATTTTCCTATCAGATTTATATTAATTAATGAAGGAATGAGACAACAAGGTAACAAAAGAGACTTGAGAGATCTTGTTTTTCTTAATGAAGGAGTGATACAAGAGGGTGACAAGACAAAGAGTTTTCACTTATCTCCCCACTATCCTTGCTAGCTCCTCTCAAGCATCATTTGGTGGTCTAAAGAGCACACCGCATGCTAACCCCTCAACCCAATCCTTCCAATGCTAACTTCACACTATGCAGGTGATCCAGCTTGGTTTCAGATGGCCCTTTGTTATGGCTTCACAATCAAGACCCCAGAATTTTTTCTCGTGGCCCTTCATTATGGAACCCTATAATTTTTTCAAGCATAAATGCACGTGTTCTCATTCTAGTCTCTCCCAGAAACACATTAATACGAGAAGAAAAACATGGCATGAAGAACTTATTACCAATATGTTGTAATGCATGCAACCCTCCCTTCCTTCAAAGAGCTCCATATCATTTGTTGTCATGCCAACTCTTACATATTGTCCACACTAGGTAGTAGCCACACACACTCCTCTCTTCCATCAAAGAGCTCCACATTGTCCATTCTCATGCCGGCTAAGTTATCATCCACTAGAAGGTTGCCACAAACACTCCTCTCTCTCACTTCTATGGTAGCTACATAAGCACAAGGATAAAGTAGAGAATAGAGTAGCAAGATCGAGACTCAATTTCCACACAATGGAAGAGTGTGTTGTGTTATGAGATAAAACTGACTTATATACAAGATTGTACAATTTCACACACAAAATATGGACGACTAGGTGCCGAGGGCTCTCATAAGTGGCCACAATACTTAATCTCATAATACATTTATGAAGAAGTACATCCACAAGGGATTCAACTAAGCTTGCTACCACATGCTCTCGAAGTAGGAATGATAATAAGAGTTCCATCAGCAGACCATGATGAGTGCCCATCCATGTTTATAGATTTGGCCACTACTGTTGCTTCATAGCTTGATTATGTACATCTTTTTGTGTGTCCTCTTTTCTCATTGATGTAGAATATTAGTGGAGATAGTTGTTAATTACCTTCCCCCCTTTCATGGTGGCTGATTAGAGGAATTTATTATAGAGAGAATTAAGAAGCTTATTGTTTCTACTCTTGACACTGAGGGAATGCTCAATGTTCACTGTTCTTCTGGAAGGAGTGGATTCAATGTTCATTATTCCTTTGAAAGGACCTCGGGGGGAAGGCTAGTTAGTCTAATTTTCATGAAGAGTATTGAGTCCACAAAAAAGAACTCAAGAGATGTGATTTTCCTATCAGATTTATATTAATTAATGAAGGAATGAGACAACAAGGTAACAAAAGAGACTTGAGAGATCTTGTTTTTCTTAATGAAGGAGTGATACAAGAGGGTGACAAAACAAAGAGTTTTCACTTATCTCCCCACTATCCTTGCTAGCTCCTCTCAAGCATCATTTGGTGGTCTAAAGAGCACACCACATGCTAACCCCTCAACCCAATCCTTCCAATGCTAACTTCACACTATGCAGGTGATCCAGCTTGGTTTCAGATGGCCCTTTGTTATGGCTTCACAATCAAGACTCCAGAATTTTTTCTCGTGGCCCTTCATTATGGAACCCTATAATTTTTTCAGGCATAAATGCACGTGTTCTCATTCTAGTCTCTCCCAGAAACACATTAATACGAGAAGAAAAACATGGCATGAAGAACTTATTACCAATATGTTGTAATGCATGCAACCCTCCCTTCCTTCAAAGAGCTCCATATTATTTGTTGTCATGCCAACTCTTACATATTGTCCACACTAGGTAGTAGCCACACACACTCCTCTCTTCCATCAAAGCGCTCCACATTGTCCATTCTCATGCCGGCTAAGTTATCATCCACTAGAAGGTTGCCACAAACACTCCTCTCTCTCACTTCTATGGTAGCTACATAAGCACAAGGATAAAGTAGAGAATAGAGTAGCAAGATCGAGACTCAATTTCCACACAATGGAAGAGTGTGTTGTGTTATGAGATAAAACTGACTTATATACAAGATTGTACAATTTCACACACAAAATATGGACGACTAGGTGCCGAGGGCTCTCATAAGTGGCCACAATACTTAATCTCATAATACATTTATGAAGAAGTACATCCACAAGGGATTCAACTAAGCTTGCTACCACATGCTCTCGAAGTAGGAATGATAATAAGAGTTCCATCAGCAGACCATGATGAGTGCCCATCCATGTTTATAGATTTGGCCACTACTGTTGCTTCATAGCTTGATTATGTACATCTTTTTGTGTGTCCTCTTTTCTCATTGATGTAGAATATTAGTGGAGATAGTTGTTAATTACCTTCCCCCCTTTCATGGTGGCTGATTAGAGGAATTTATTATAGAGAGAATTAAGAAGCTTATTGTTTCTACTCTTGACACTGAGGGAATGCTCAATGTTCACTGTTCCTCTGGAAGGAGTGGATTCAATGTTCATTATTCCTTTGAAAGGACCTCGGGGGGAAGGCTTGTTATTGAGATAATGATCAATGTTCGTTGTTCCTCCAAAAGGAATGGGGAAGGCTTATTAATAAATGAAGAATCTAGTGATTGGCAAGAGTATCTAAAGAGAGTGGGGGCGTCCACAGGCGACTATAGTGTTGTCCTCATCCATGAATCAAGTATTTTCTTTGTTCTCTGTCATGACTCCTTTTTTTTTTTAGCAGCCTAATATTCTCTAATACCTTGTGATTTGCAATGACTATTCTTAGAGTTGCAATTGTAACGTTACATGTGCAATCTCCATGGCCTTACAAGTAATGAGATCAAGAGAAACATAATGTTAGTGCATAGTAAGAACTCATATTAGTACAACTATTCAAAAAGTTGCAACATACTGACTACTTTACATTACTAATCAGTTTTGCTTATGCAAGATAGCAATACTACTAATATTTTTTACATAGATATGGGTGCATACGCACGTGCACACACACACACACACACACACACACACACACACACACACACACACACAGAAAAAGGTATGCAAACCAATAGAAAGACTCAGGGAGAGGGAGTACATACGTATAGACTACCAGAGAGAGACGGAGAGAGAGAGAGAGAGAGAGAGAGAGAGAGAGAGAGAGAGAGAGAGAGAACCTCCAAAGAGAGAAGGCAGGTCCACATAATAGTTACAAGAGAGTGGGACGTTCTAAATTTTTTTTACAAGAGAGTGGGATGTTCTAATTCTGTTTTTGATATTTAGCTTCCACCTTACTATCAATAATTTTAAGCACCTAAAAGACCAATGTCAGGGATACTATTTTGAGACCAATGTCAGGGATTTTGAAGAGTAAAACATCATTGGTATTATTGATACAAGGAAGGTTCACCCAATGCATGGAGGGATTTAGAAGAAGAGTCAAGCATCATTGCTAGAACTACTTCTGTGAATGTGTGTCATGTTGCCACATATCCCACATGTTGTGAATGTGTGTCAAACATTGCTAGAAGTACTTCTGTGAATGTGTGTTGGACATGTTGCCACATGTCATGTGCCACATGTCATGAAAGAAGGACTAGATAGTAAAGATGAATTTTCTTACCTAGAAGGTTCAACCAATGCAATGGAGGGTTTTTAGCAGAAGAGTCAAACAACACTGCTAGAACTACTTCTGTTATTGTGTGCCAAACATGTTGCCACATCCTAGAAGATGAATATATCTACATCTAAATATCATGATTACTAGAAATTAAGGAATACGGAGTCTAAACATCATGATTGGAATTGGAAAATGAACATATGGATCACGATTATTGTAACTCAAGATTCTAAGTACTAGATGCATATTCTGGAAAAATTTGATGTGCTTCAAAAGAAGTACGAAAAAATCTAAGACATGAGTTTGATAAGAGAATGGATAGTGCAATGCATGCTTAGAGTTGAGCTTTTTTGAGTCTATAGATGCATGCTTTTTCGAGTCTATAGGTGCATCAAGTGACATACAGGAGTCACCTCAATCAAATGAAGAAAGGCCAACTTCATCAAGGAATCCCAATGGATATTGAGAAATGGAAGCCAAAGAAGGCCATAGCACCAAGTGTACTCTTTAGTTAGTCCAATTTTCATGAAGAGTATTGACTCCACAAAAAAGAACTCAAGAGATGTGATTTTGCTATCAGATTTATATTAATTAATGAAGGAATGAGACAACAAGGTAACAAAAGAGACTTGAGAGATCTTGTTTTTCTTAATGAAGGAGTGATACAAGAGGGTGACAAGACAAAGAGTTTTCACTTATCTCCCCACTATCCTTGCTAGCTCCTCTCAAGCATCATTTGGTGGTCTAAAGAGCACACCGCATGCTAACCCCTCAACCCAATCCTTCCAATGCTAACTTCACACTATGCAGGTGATCCAGCTTGGTTTCAGATGGCCCTTTGTTATGGCTTCACAATCAAGACCCCAGAATTTTTTCTCGTGGCCCTTCATTATGGAACCCTATAATTTTTTCAGGCATAAATACACGTGTTCTCATTCTAGTCTCTCCCAGAAACACATTAATACGAGAAGAAAAACATGGCATGAAGAACTTATTACCAATATGTTGTAATGCATGCAACCCTCCCTTCCTTCAAAGAGCTCCATATCATTTGTTGTCATGCCAACTCTTACATATTGTCCACACTAGGTAGTAGCCACACACACTCCTCTCTTCCATCAAAGAGCTCCACATTGTCCATTCTCATGCCGGCTAAGTTATCATCCACTAGAAGGTTGCCACAAACACTCCTCTCTCTCACTTCTATGGTAGCTACATAAGCACAAGGATAAAGTAGAGAATAGAGTAGCAAGATCGAGACTCAATTTCCACACAATGGAAGAGTGTGTTGTGTTATGAGATAAAACTGACTTATATACAAGATTGTACAATTTCACACACAAAATATGGACGACTAGGTGCCGAGGGCTCTCATAAGTGGCCACAATACTTAATCTCATAATACATTTATGAAGAAGTACATCCACAAGGGATTCAACTAAGCTTGCTACCACATGCTCTCGAAGTAGGAATGATAATAAGAGTTCCATCAGCAGACCATGATGAGCGCCCATCCATGTTTATAGATTTGGCCACTACTGTTGCTTCATAGCTTGATTATGTACATCTTTTTGTGTGTCCTCTTTTCTCATTGATGTAGAATATTAGTGGAGATAGTTGTTAATTACCTTCCCCCCTTTCATGGTGGCTGATTAGAGGAATTTATTATAGAGAGAATTAAGAAGCTTATTGTTTCTACTCTTGACACTGAGGGAATGCTCAATGTTCACTGTTCTTCTGGAAGGAGTGGATTCAATGTTCATTATTCCTTTGAAAGGACCTCGGGGGGAAGGCTAGTTAGTCTAATTTTCATGAAGAGTATTGAGTCCACAAAAAAGAACTCAAGAGATGTGATTTTCCTATCAGATTTATATTAATTAATGAAGGAATGAGACAACAAGGTAACAAAAGAGACTTGAGAGATCTTGTTTTTCTTAATGAAGGAGTGATACAAGAGGGTGACAAAACAAAGAGTTTTCACTTATCTCCCCACTATCCTTGCTAGCTCCTCTCAAGCATCATTTGGTGGTCTAAAGAGCACACCACATGCTAACCCCTCAACCCAATCCTTCCAATGCTAACTTCACACTATGCAGGTGATCCAGCTTGGTTTCAGATGGCCCTTTGTTATGGCTTCACAATCAAGACTCCAGAATTTTTTCTCGTGGCCCTTCATTATGGAACCCTATAATTTTTTCAGGCATAAATGCACGTGTTCTCATTCTAGTCTCTCCCAGAAACACATTAATACGAGAAGAAAAACATGGCATGAAGAACTTATTACCAATATGTTGTAATGCATGCAACCCTCCCTTCCTTCAAAGAGCTCCATATCATTTGTTGTCATGCCAACTCTTACATATTGTCCACACTAGGTAGTAGCCACACACACTCCTCTCTTCCATCAAAGCGCTCCACATTGTCCATTCTCATGCCGGCTAAGTTATCATCCACTAGAAGGTTGCCACAAACACTCCTCTCTCTCACTTCTATGGTAGCTACATAAGCACAAGGATAAAGTAGAGAATAGAGTAGCAAGATCGAGACTCAATTTCCACACAATGGAAGAGTGTGTTGTGTTATGAGATAAAACTGACTTATATACAAGATTGTACAATTTCACACACAAAATATGGACGACTAGGTGCCGAGGGCTCTCATAAGTGGCCACAATACTTAATCTCATAATACATTTATGAAGAAGTACATCCACAAGGGATTCAACTAAGCTTGCTACCACATGCTCTCGAAGTAGGAATGATAATAAGAGTTCCATCAGCAGACCATGATGAGTGCCCATCCAATGTTTATAGATTTGGCCACTACTGTTGCTTCATAGCTTGATTATGTACATCTTTTTGTGTGTCCTCTTTTCTCATTGATGTAGAATATTAGTGGAGATAGTTGTTAATTACCTTCCCCCCTTTCATGGTGGCTGATTAGAGGAATTTATTATAGAGAGAATTAAGAAGCTTATTGTTTCTACTCTTGACACTGAGGGAATGCTCAATGTTCACTGTTCCTCTGGAAGGAGTGGATTCAATGTTCATTATTCCTTTGAAAGGACCTCGGGGGGAAGGCTTGTTATTGAGATAATGATCAATGTTCGTTGTTCCTCCAAAAGGAATGGGGAAGGCTTATTAATAAATGAAGAATCTAGTGATTGGCAAGAGTATCTAAAGAGAGTGGGGGCGTCCACAGGCGACTATAGTGTTGTCCTCATCCATGAATCAAGTATTTTCTTTGTTCTCTGTCATGACTCCTTTTTTTTTTAGCAGCCTAATATTCTCTAATACCTTGTGATTTGCAATGACTATTCTTAGAGCTGCAATTGTAACGTTACATGTGCAATCTCCATGGCCTTACAAGTAATGAGATCAAGAGAAACATAATGTTAGTGCATAGTAAGAACTCATATTAGTACAACTATTCAAAAAGTTGCAACATACTGACTACTTTACATTACTAATCAGTTTTGCTTATGCAAGATAGCAATACTACTAATATTTTTGACATAGATATGGGTGCATACGCACGTGCACACACACACACACACACACACACACACACACACACACACACACAGAAAAAGGTATGCAAACCAATAGAAAGACTCAGGGAGAGGGAGTACATACGTATAGACTACCAGAGAGAGACGGAGAGAGAGAGAGAGAGAGAGAGAGAGAGAGAGAGAGAGAGAGAGAGAGAGAGAGAACCTCCAAAGAGAGAAGGCAGGTCCACATAATAGTTACAAGAGAGTGGGACGTTCTAAATTTTTTTTACAAGAGAGTGGGATGTTCTAATTCTGTTTTTGATATTTAGCTTCCACCTTACTATCAATAATTTTAAGCACCTAAAAGACCAATGTCAGGGATACTATTTTGAGACCAATGTCAGGGATTTTGAAGAGTAAAACATCATTGGTATTATTGATACAAGGAAGGTTCACCCAATGCATGGAGAGATTTAGAAGAAGAGTCAAGCATCATTGCTAGAACTACTTCTGTGAATGTGTGTCATGTTGCCACATATCCCACATGTTGTGAATGTGTGTCAAACATTGCTAGAACTACTTCTGTGAATGTGTGTTGGACATGTTGCCACATGTCATGTGCCACATGTCATGAAAGAAGGACTAGATAGTAAAGATGAATTTTCTTACCTAGAAGGTTCAACCAATGCAATGGAGGGTTTTTAGCAGAAGAGTCAAACAACACTGCTAGAACTACTTCTGTTATTGTGTGCCAAACATGTTGCCACATCCTAGAAGATGAATATATCTACATCTAAATATCATGATTACTAGAAATTAAGGAATACGGAGTCTAAACATCATGATTGGAATTGGAAAATGAACATATGGATCACGATTATTGTAACTCAAGATTCTAAGTACTAGATGCATATTCTGGAAAAATTTGATGTGCTTCAAAAGAAGTACGAAAAAATCTAAGACATGAGTTTGATAAGAGAATTGATAGTGCAATGCATGCTTAGAGTTGAGCTTTTTTGAGTCTATAGATGCATGCTTTTTCGAGTCTATAGGTGCATCAAGTGACATACAGGAGTCACCTCAATCAAATGAAGAAAGGCCAACTTCATCAAGGAATCCCAATGGATATTGAGAAATGGAAGCCAAAGAAGGCCATAGCACCAAGTGTACTCTTTAGTTAGTCCAATTTTCATGAAGAGTATTGACTCCACAAAAAAGAACTCAAGAGATGTGATTTTCCTATCAGATTTATATTAATTAATGAAGGAATGAGACAACAAGGTAACAAAAGAGACTTGAGAGATCTTGTTTTTCTTAATGAAGGAGTGATACAAGAGGGTGACAAAACAAAGAGTTTTCACTTATCTCCCCACTATCCTTGCTAGCTCCTCTCAAGCATCATTTGGTGGTCTAAAGAGCACACCGCATGCTAACCCCTCAACCCAATCCTTCCAATGCTAACTTCACACTATGCAGGTGATCCAGCTTGGTTTCAGATGGCCCTTTGTTATGGCTTCACAATCAAGACCCCAGAATTTTTTCTCGTGGCCCTTCATTATGGAACCCTATAATTTTTTCAAGCATAAATGCACGTGTTCTCATTCTAGTCTCTCCCAGAAACACATTAATACGAGAAGAAAAACATGGCATGAAGAACTTATTACCAATATGTTGTAATGCATGCAACCCTCCCTTCCTTCAAAGAGCTCCATATCATTTGTTGTCATGCCAACTCTTACATATTGTCCACACTAGGTAGTAGCCACACACACTCCTCTCTTCCATCAAAGAGCTCCACATTGTCCATTCTCATGCCGGCTAAGTTATCATCCACTAGAAGGTTGCCACAAACACTCCTCTCTCTCACTTCTATGGTAGCTACATAAGCACAAGGATAAAGTAGAGAATAGAGTAGCAAGATCGAGACTCAATTTCCACACAATGGAAGAGTGTGTTGTGTTATGAGATAAAACTGACTTATATACAAGATTGTACAATTTCACACACAAAATATGGACGACTAGGTGCCGAGGGCTCTCATAAGTGGCCACAATACTTAATCTCATAATACATTTATGAAGAAGTACATCCACAAGGGATTCAACTAAGCTTGCTACCACATGCTCTCGAAGTAGGAATGATAATAAGAGTTCCATCAGCAGACCATGATGAGTGCCCATCCATGTTTATAGATTTGGCCACTACTGTTGCTTCATAGCTTGATTATGTACATCTTTTTGTGTGTCCTCTTTTCTCATTGATGTAGAATATTAGTGGAGATAGTTGTTAATTACCTTCCCCCCTTTCATGGTGGCTGATTAGAGGAATTTATTATAGAGAGAATTAAGAAGCTTATTGTTTCTACTCTTGACACTGAGGGAATGCTCAATGTTCACTGTTCCTCTGGAAGGAGTGGATTCAATGTTCATTATTCCTTTGAAAGGACCTCGGGGGGAAGGCTTGTTATTGAGATAATGATCAATGTTCGTTGTTCCTCCAAAAGGAATGGGGAAGGCTTATTAATAAATGAAGAATCTAGTGATTGGCAAGAGTATCTAAAGAGAGTGGGGGCGTCCACAGGCGACTATAGTGTTGTCCTCATCCATGAATCAAGTATTTTCTTTGTTCTCTGTCATGACTCCTTTTTTTTTAGCAGCCTAATATTCTCTAATACCTTGTGATTTGCAATGACTATTCTTAGAGTTGCAATTGTAACGTTACATGTGCAATCTCCATGGCCTTACAAGTAATGAGATCAAGAGAAACATAATGTTAGTGCATAGTAAGAACTCATATTAGTACAACTATTCAAAAAGTTGCAACATACTGACTACTTTACATTACTAATCAGTTTTGCTTATGCAAGATAGCAATACTACTAATATTTTTTACATAGATATGGGTGCATATGCATGTGCACACACACACACACACACACACACACACAGAAAAAGGTATGCAAACCAATAGAAAGACTCAGGGAGAGGGAGTACATACGTATAGACTACCAGAGAGAGACGGAGAGAGAGAGAGAGAGAGAGAGAGAGAGAGAGAGAGAGAGAGAGAGAGAGAGAGAGAGAGAGAGAGAGAGAACCTCCAAAGAGAGAAGGCAGGTCCACATAATAGTTACAAGAGAGTGGGACGTTCTAAATTTTTTTTACAAGAGAGTGGGATGTTCTAATTCTGTTTTTGATATTTAGCTTCCACCTTACTATCAATAATTTTAAGCACCTAAAAGACCAATGTCAGGGATACTATTTTGAGACCAATGTCAGGGATTTTGAAGAGTAAAACATCATTGGTATTATTGATACAAGGAAGGTTCACCCAATGCATGGAGGGATTTAGAAGAAGAGTCAAGCATCATTGCTAGAACTACTTCTGTGAATGTGTGTCATGTTGCCACATATCCCACATGTTGTGAATGTGTGTCAAACATTGCTAGAACTACTTCTGTGAATGTGTGTTGGACATGTTGCCACATGTCATGAAAGAAGGACTAGATAGTAAAGATGAATTTTCTTACCTAGAAGGTTCAACCAATGCAATGGAGGGTTTTTAGCAGAAGAGTCAAACAACACTGCTAGAACTACTTCTGTTATTGTGTGCCAAACATGTTGCCACATCCTAGAAGATGAATATATCTACATCTAAATATCATGATTACTAGAAATTAAGGAATACGGAGTCTAAACATCATGATTGGAATTGGAAAATGAACATATGGATCACGATTATTGTAACTCAAGATTCTAAGTACTAGATGCATATTCTGGAAAAATTTGATGTGCTTCAAAAGAAGTACGAAAAAATCTAAGACATGAGTTTGATAAGAGAATGGATAGTGCAATGCATGCTTAGAGTTGAGCTTTTTTGAGTCTATAGATGCATGCTTTTTCGAGTCTATAGGTGCATCAAGTGACATACAGGAGTCACCTCAATCAAATGAAGAAAGGCCAACTTCATCAAGGAATCCCAATGGATATTGAGAAATGGAAGCCAAAGAAGGCCATAGCACCAAGTGTACTCTTTAGTTAGTCCAATTTTCATGAAGAGTATTGACTCCACAAAAAAGAACTCAAGAGATGTGATTTTCCTATCAGATTTATATTAATTAATGAAGGAATGAGACAACAAGGTAACAAAAGAGACTTGAGAGATCTTGTTTTTCTTAATGAAGGAGTGATACAAGAGGGTGACAAGACAAAGAGTTTTCACTTATCTCCCCACTATCCTTGCTAGCTCCTCTCAAGCATCATTTGGTGGTCTAAAGAGCACACCGCATGCTAACCCCTCAACCCAATCCTTCCAATGCTAACTTCACACTATGCAGGTGATCCAGCTTGGTTTCAGATGGCCCTTTGTTATGGCTTCACAATCAAGACCCCAGAATTTTTTCTCGTGGCCCTTCATTATGGAACCCTATAATTTTTTCAAGCATAAATGCACGTGTTCTCATTCTAGTCTCTCCCAGAAACACATTAATACGAGAAGAAAAACATGGCATGAAGAACTTATTACCAATATGTTGTAATGCATGCAACCCTCCCTTCCTTCAAAGAGCTCCATATCATTTGTTGTCATGCCAACTCTTACATATTGTCCACACTAGGTAGTAGCCACACACACTCCTCTCTTCCATCAAAGAGCTCCACATTGTCCATTCTCATGCCGGCTAAGTTATCATCCACTAGAAGGTTGCCACAAACACTCCTCTCTCTCACTTCTATGGTAGCTACATAAGCACAAGGATAAAGTAGAGAATAGAGTAGCAAGATCGAGACTCAATTTCCACACAATGGAAGAGTGTGTTGTGTTATGAGATAAAACTGACTTATATACAAGATTGTACAATTTCACACACAAAATATGGACGACTAGGTGCCGAGGGCTCTCATAAGTGGCCACAATACTTAATCTCATAATACATTTATGAAGAAGTACATCCACAAGGGATTCAACTAAGCTTGCTACCACATGCTCTCGAAGTAGGAATGATAATAAGAGTTCCATCAGCAGACCATGATGAGTGCCCATCCATGTTTATAGATTTGGCCACTACTGTTGCTTCATAGCTTGATTATGTACATCTTTTTGTGTGTCCTCTTTTCTCATTGATATAGAATATTAGTGGAGATAGTTGTTAATTACCTTCCCCCCTTTCATGGTGGCTGATTAGAGGAATTTATTATAGAGAGAATTAAGAAGCTTATTGTTTCTACTCTTGACACTGAGGGAATGCTCAATGTTCACTGTTCCTCTGGAAGGAGTGGATTCAATGTTCATTATTCCTTTCAAAGGACCTCGGGGGGAAGGCTAGTTAGTCTAATTTTCATGAAGAGTATTGAGTCCACAAAAAAGAACTCAAGAGATGTGATTTTCCTATCAGATTTATATTAATTAATGAAGGAATGAGACAACAAGGTAACAAAAGAGACTTGAGAGATCTTGTTTTTCTTAATGAAGGAGTGATACAAGAGGGTGACAAAACAAAGAGTTTTCACTTATCTCCCCACTATCCTTGCTAGCTCCTCTCAAGCATCATTTGGTGGTCTAAAGAGCACACCACATGCTAACCCCTCAACCCAATCCTTCCAATGCTAACTTCACACTATGCAGGTGATCCAGCTTGGTTTCAGATGGCCCTTTGTTATGGCTTCACAATCAAGACTCCAGAATTTTTTCTCGTGGCCCTTCATTATGGAACCCTATAATTTTTTCAGGCATAAATGCACGTGTTCTCATTCTAGTCTCTCCCAGAAACACATTAATACGAGAAGAAAAACATGGCATGAAGAACTTATTACCAATATGTTGTAATGCATGCAACCCTCCCTTCCTTCAAAGAGCTCCATATCATTTGTTGTCATGCCAACTCTTACATATTGTCCACACTAGGTAGTAGCCACACACACTCCTCTCTTCCATCAAAGCGCTCCACATTGTCCATTCTCATGCCGGCTAAGTTATCATCCACTAGAAGGTTGCCACAAACACTCCTCTCTCTCACTTCTATGGTAGCTACATAAGCACAAGGATAAAGTAGAGAATAGAGTAGCAAGATCGAGACTCAATTTCCACACAATGGAAGAGTGTGTTGTGTTATGAGATAAAACTGACTTATATACAAGATTGTACAATTTCACACACAAAATATGGACGACTAGGTGCCGAGGGCTCTCATAAGTGGCCACAATACTTAATCTCATAATACATTTATGAAGAAGTACATCCACAAGGGATTCAACTAAGCTTGCTACCACATGCTCTCGAAGTAGGAATGATAATAAGAGTTCCATCAGCAGACCATGATGAGTGCCCATCCATGTTTATAGATTTGGCCACTACTGTTGCTTCATAGCTTGATTATGTACATCTTTTTGTGTGTCCTCTTTTCTCATTGATGTAGAATATTAGTGGAGATAGTTGTTAATTACCTTCCCCCCTTTCATGGTGGCTGATTAGAGGAATTTATTATAGAGAGAATTAAGAAGCTTATTGTTTCTACTCTTGACACTGAGGGAATGCTCAATGTTCACTGTTCCTCTGGAAGGAGTGGATTCAATGTTCATTATTCCTTTCAAAGGACCTCGGGGGGAAGGCTAGTTAGTCTAATTTTCATGAAGAGTATTGAGTCCACAAAAAAGAACTCAAGAGATGTGATTTTCCTATCAGATTTATATTAATTAATGAAGGAATGAGACAACAAGGTAACAAAAGAGACTTGAGAGATCTTGTTTTTCTTAATGAAGGAGTGATACAAGAGGGTGACAAAACAAAGAGTTTTCACTTATCTCCCCACTATCCTTGCTAGCTCCTCTCAAGCATCATTTGGTGGTCTAAAGAGCACACCACATGCTAACCCCTCAACCCAATCCTTCCAATGCTAACTTCACACTATGCAGGTGATCCAGCTTGGTTTCAGATGGCCCTTTGTTATGGCTTCACAATCAAGACTCCAGAATTTTTTCTCGTGGCCCTTCATTATGGAACCCTATAATTTTTTCAGGCATAAATGCACGTGTTCTCATTCTAGTCTCTCCCAGAAACACATTAATACGAGAAGAAAAACATGGCATGAAGAACTTATTACCAATATGTTGTAATGCATGCAACCCTCCCTTCCTTCAAAGAGCTCCATATCATTTGTTGTCATGCCAACTCTTACATATTGTCCACACTAGGTAGTAGCCACACACACTCCTCTCTTCCATCAAAGCGCTCCACATTGTCCATTCTCATGCCGGCTAAGTTATCATCCACTAGAAGGTTGCCACAAACACTCCTCTCTCTCACTTCTATGGTAGCTACATAAGCACAAGGATAAAGTAGAGAATAGAGTAGCAAGATCGAGACTCAATTTCCACACAATGGAAGAGTGTGTTGTGTTATGAGATAAAACTGACTTATATACAAGATTGTACAATTTCACACACAAAATATGGACGACTAGGTGCCGAGGGCTCTCATAAGTGGCCACAATACTTAATCTCATAATACATTTATGAAGAAGTACATCCACAAGGGATTCAACTAAGCTTGCTACCACATGCTCTCGAAGTAGGAATGATAATAAGAGTTCCATCAGCAGACCATGATGAGTGCCCATCCATGTTTATAGATTTGGCCACTACTGTTGCTTCATAGCTTGATTATGTACATCTTTTTGTGTGTCCTCTTTTCTCATTGATGTAGAATATTAGTGGAGATAGTTGTTAATTACCTTCCCCCCTTTCATGGTGGCTGATTAGAGGAATTTATTATAGAGAGAATTAAGAAGCTTATTGTTTCTACTCTTGACACTGAGGGAATGCTCAATGTTCACTGTTCCTCTGGAAGGAGTGGATTCAATGTTCATTATTCCTTTCAAAGGACCTCGGGGGGAAGGCTAGTTAGTCTAATTTTCATGAAGAGTATTGAGTCCACAAAAAAGAACTCAAGAGATGTGATTTTCCTATCAGATTTATATTAATTAATGAAGGAATGAGACAACAAGGTAACAAAAGAGACTTGAGAGATCTTGTTTTTCTTAATGAAGGAGTGATACAAGAGGGTGACAAAACAAAGAGTTTTCACTTATCTCCCCACTATCCTTGCTAGCTCCTCTCAAGCATCATTTGGTGGTCTAAAGAGCACACCACATGCTAACCCCTCAACCCAATCCTTCCAATGCTAACTTCACACTATGCAGGTGATCCAGCTTGGTTTCAGATGGCCCTTTGTTATGGCTTCACAATCAAGACTCCAGAATTTTTTCTCGTGGCCCTTCATTATGGAACCCTATAATTTTTTCAGGCATAAATGCACGTGTTCTCATTCTAGTCTCTCCCAGAAACACATTAATACGAGAAGAAAAACATGGCATGAAGAACTTATTACCAATATGTTGTAATGCATGCAACCCTCCCTTCCTTCAAAGAGCTCCATATCATTTGTTGTCATGCCAACTCTTACATATTGTCCACACTAGGTAGTAGCCACACACACTCCTCTCTTCCATCAAAGCGCTCCACATTGTCCATTCTCATGCCGGCTAAGTTATCATCCACTAGAAGGTTGCCACAAACACTCCTCTCTCTCACTTCTATGGTAGCTACATAAGCACAAGGATAAAGTAGAGAATAGAGTAGCAAGATCGAGACTCAATTTCCACACAATGGAAGAGTGTGTTGTGTTATGAGATAAAACTGACTTATATACAAGATTGTACAATTTCACACACAAAATATGGACGACTAGGTGCCGAGGGCTCTCATAAGTGGCCACAATACTTAATCTCATAATACATTTATGAAGAAGTACATCCACAAGGGATTCAACTAAGCTTGCTACCACATGCTCTCGAAGTAGGAATGATAATAAGAGTTCCATCAGCAGACCATGATGAGTGCCCATCCATGTTTATAGATTTGGCCACTACTGTTGCTTCATAGCTTGATTATGTACATCTTTTTGTGTGTCCTCTTTTCTCATTGATGTAGAATATTAGTGGAGATAGTTGTTAATTACCTTCCCCCCTTTCATGGTGGCTGATTAGAGGAATTTATTATAGAGAGAATTAAGAAGCTTATTGTTTCTACTCTTGACACTGAGGGAATGCTCAATGTTCACTGTTCCTCTGGAAGGAGTGGATTCAATGTTCATTATTCCTTTGAAAGGACCTCGGGGGGAAGGCTTGTTATTGAGATAATGATCAATGTTCGTTGTTCCTCCAAAAGGAATGGGGAAGGCTTATTAATAAATGAAGAATCTAGTGATTGGCAAGAGTATCTAAAGAGAGTGGGGGCGTCCACAGGCGACTATAGTGTTGTCCTCATCCATGAATCAAGTATTTTCTTTGTTCTCTGTCATGACTCCTTTTTTTTTTAGCAGCCTAATATTCTCTAATACCTTGTGATTTGCAATGACTATTCTTAGAGCTGCAATTGTAACGTTACATGTGCAATCTCCATGGCCTTACAAGTAATGAGATCAAGAGAAACATAATGTTAGTGCATAGTAAGAACTCATATTAGTACAACTATTCAAAAAGTTGCAACATACTGACTACTTTACATTACTAATCAGTTTTGCTTATGCAAGATAGCAATACTACTAATATTTTTTACATAGATATGGGTGCATACGCACGTGCACACACACACACACACACACACACACACAGAAAAAGGTATGCAAACCAATAGAAAGACTCAGGGAGAGGGAGTACATACGTATAGACTACCAGAGAGAGACGGAGAGAGAGAGAGAGAGAGAGAGAGAGAGAGAGAGAGAGAGAGAGAGAACCTCCAAAGAGAGAAGGCAGGTCCACATAATAGTTACAAGAGAGTGGGACGTTCTAAATTTTTTTTACAAGAGAGTGGGATGTTCTAATTCTGTTTTTGATATTTAGCTTCCACCTTACTATCAATAATTTTAAGCACCTAAAAGACCAATGTCAGGGATACTATTTTGAGACCAATGTCAGGGATTTTGAAGAGTAAAACATCATTGGTATTATTGATACAAGGAAGGTTCACCCAATGCATGGAGAGATTTAGAAGAAGAGTCAAGCATCATTGCTAGAACTACTTCTGTGAATGTGTGTCATGTTGCCACATATCCCACATGTTGTGAATGTGTGTCAAACATTGCTAGAACTACTTCTGTGAATGTGTGTTGGACATGTTGCCACATGTCATGTGCCACATGTCATGAAAGAAGGACTAGATAGTAAAGATGAATTTTCTTACCTAGAAGGTTCAACCAATGCAATGGAGGGTTTTTAGCAGAAGAGTCAAACAACACTGCTAGAACTACTTCTGTTATTGTGTGCCAAACATGTTGCCACATCCTAGAAGATGAATATATCTACATCTAAATATCATGATTACTAGAAATTAAGGAATACGGAGTCTAAACATCATGATTGGAATTGGAAAATGAACATATGGATCACGATTATTGTAACTCAAGATTCTAAGTACTAGATGCATATTCTGGAAAAATTTGATGTGCTTCAAAAGAAGTACGAAAAAATCTAAGACATGAGTTTGATAAGAGAATTGATAGTGCAATGCATGCTTAGAGTTGAGCTTTTTTGAGTCTATAGATGCATGCTTTTTCGAGTCTATAGGTGCATCAAGTGACATACAGGAGTCACCTCAATCAAATGAAGAAAGGCCAACTTCATCAAGGAATCCCAATGGATATTGAGAAATGGAAGCCAAAGAAGGCCATAGCACCAAGTGTACTCTTTAGTTAGTCCAATTTTCATGAAGAGTATTGACTCCACAAAAAAGAACTCAAGAGATGTGATTTTCCTATCAGATTTATATTAATTAATGAAGGAATGAGACAACAAGGTAACAAAAGAGACTTGAGAGATCTTGTTTTTCTTAATGAAGGAGTGATATAAGAGGGTGACAAAACAAAGAGTTTTCACTTATCTCCCCACTATCCTTGCTAGCTCCTCTCAAGCATCATTTGGTGGTCTAAAGAGCACACCGCATGCTAACCCCTCAACCCAATCCTTCCAATGCTAACTTCACACTATGCAGGTGATCCAGCTTGGTTTCAGATGGCCCTTTGTTATGGCTTCACAATCAAGACCCCAGAATTTTTTCTCGTGGCCCTTCATTATGGAACCCTATAATTTTTTCAAGCATAAATGCACGTGTTCTCATTCTAGTCTCTCCCAGAAACACATTAATACGAGAAGAAAAACATGGCATGAAGAACTTATTACCAATATGTTGTAATGCATGCAACCCTCCCTTCCTTCAAAGAGCTCCATATCATTTGTTGTCATGCCAACTCTTACATATTGTCCACACTAGGTAGTAGCCACACACACTCCTCTCTTCCATCAAAGAGCTCCACATTGTCCATTCTCATGCCGGCTAAGTTATCATCCACTAGAAGGTTGCCACAAACACTCCTCTCTCTCACTTCTATGGTAGCTACATAAGCACAAGGATAAAGTAGAGAATAGAGTAGCAAGATCGAGACTCAATTTCCACACAATGGAAGAGTGTGTTGTGTTATGAGATAAAACTGACTTATATACAAGATTGTACAATTTCACACACAAAATATGGACGACTAGGTGCCGAGGGCTCTCATAAGTGGCCACAATACTTAATCTCATAATACATTTATGAAGAAGTACATCCACAAGGGATTCAACTAAGCTTGCTACCACATGCTCTCGAAGTAGGAATGATAATAAGAGTTCCATCAGCAGACCATGATGAGTGCCCATCCATGTTTATAGATTTGGCCACTACTGTTGCTTCATAGCTTGATTATGTACATCTTTTTGTGTGTCCTCTTTTCTCATTGATGTAGAATATTAGTGGAGATAGTTGTTAATTACCTTCCCCCCTTTCATGGTGGCTGATTAGAGGAATTTATTATAGAGAGAATTAAGAAGCTTATTGTTTCTACTCTTGACACTGAGGGAATGCTCAATGTTCACTGTTCCTCTGGAAGGAGTGGATTCAATGTTCATTATTCCTTTGAAAGGACCTCGGGGGGAAGGCTTGTTATTGAGATAATGATCAATGTTCGTTGTTCCTCCAAAAGGAATGGGGAAGGCTTATTAATAAATGAAGAATCTAGTGATTGGCAAGAGTATCTAAAGAGAGTGGGGGCGTCCACAGGCGACTATAGTGTTGTCCTCATCCATGAATCAAGTATTTTCTTTGTTCTCTGTCATGACTCCTTTTTTTTTTAGCAGCCTAATATTCTCTAATACCTTGTGATTTGCAATGACTATTCTTAGAGTTGCAATTGTAACGTTACATGTGCAATCTCCATGGCCTTACAAGTAATGAGATCAAGAGAAACATAATGTTAGTGCATAGTAAGAACTCATATTAGTACAACTATTCAAAAAGTTGCAACATACTGACTACTTTACATTACTAATCAGTTTTGCTTATGCAAGATAGCAATACTACTAATATTTTTTACATAGATATGGGTGCATATGCATGTGCACACACACACACACACACACACACACAGAAAAAGGTATGCAAACCAATAGAAAGACTCAGGGAGAGGGAGTACATACGTATAGACTACCAGAGAGAGACGGAGAGAGAGAGAGAGAGAGAGAGAGAGAGAGAGAGAGAGAGAGAGAGAGAACCTCCAAAGAGAGAAGGCAGGTCCACATAATAGTTACAAGAGAGTGGGACGTTCTAAATTTTTTTTACAAGAGAGTGGGATGTTCTAATTCTGTTTTTGATATTTAGCTTCCACCTTACTATCAATAATTTTAAGCACCTAAAAGACCAATGTCAGGGATACTATTTTGAGACCAATGTCAGGGATTTTGAAGAGTAAAACATCATTGGTATTATTGATACAAGGAAGGTTCACCCAATGCATGGAGGGATTTAGAAGAAGAGTCAAGCATCATTGCTAGAACTACTTCTGTGAATCTGTGTCATGTTGCCACATATCCCACATGTTGTGAATGTGTGTCAAACATTGCTAGAACTACTTCTGTGAATGTGTGTTGGACATGTTGCCACATGTCATGAAAGAAGGACTAGATAGTAAAGATGAATTTTCTTACCTAGAAGGTTCAACCAATGCAATGGAGGGTTTTTAGCAGAAGAGTCAAACAACACTGCTAGAACTACTTCTGTTATTGTGTGCCAAACATGTTGCCACATCCTAGAAGATGAATATATCTACATCTAAATATCATGATTACTAGAAATTAAGGAATACGGAGTCTAAACATCATGATTGGAATTGGAAAATGAACATATGGATCACGATTATTGTAACTCAAGATTCTAAGTACTAGATGCATATTCTGGAAAAATTTGATGTGCTTCAAAAGAAGTACGAAAAAATCTAAGACATGAGTTTGATAAGAGAATGGATAGTGCAATGCATGCTTAGAGTTGAGCTTTTTTGAGTCTATAGATGCATGCTTTTTCGAGTCTATAGGTGCATCAAGTGACATACAGGAGTCACCTCAATCAAATGAAGAAAGGCCAACTTCATCAAGGAATCCCAATGGATATTGAGAAATGGAAGCCAAAGAAGGCCATAGCACCAAGTGTACTCTTTAGTTAGTCCAATTTTCATGAAGAGTATTGACTCCACAAAAAAGAACTCAAGAGATGTGATTTTCCTATCAGATTTATATTAATTAATGAAGGAATGAGACAACAAGGTAACAAAAGAGACTTGAGAGATCTTGTTTTTCTTAATGAAGGAGTGATACAAGAGGGTGACAAGACAAAGAGTTTTCACTTATCTCCCCACTATCCTTGCTAGCTCCTCTCAAGCATCATTTGGTGGTCTAAAGAGCACACCGCATGCTAACCCCTCAACCCAATCCTTCCAATGCTAACTTCACACTATGCAGGTGATCCAGCTTGGTTTCAGATGGCCCTTTGTTATGGCTTCACAATCAAGACCCCAGAATTTTTTCTCGTGGCCCTTCATTATGGAACCCTATAATTTTTTCAAGCATAAATGCACGTGTTCTCATTCTAGTCTCTCCCAGAAACACATTAATACGAGAAGAAAAACATGGCATGAAGAACTTATTACCAATATGTTGTAATGCATGCAACCCTCCCTTCCTTCAAAGAGCTCCATATCATTTGTTGTCATGCCAACTCTTACATATTGTCCACACTAGGTAGTAGCCACACACACTCCTCTCTTCCATCAAAGCGCTCCACATTGTCCATTCTCATGCCGGCTAAGTTATCATCCACTAGAAGGTTGCCACAAACACTCCTCTCTCTCACTTCTATGGTAGCTACATAAGCACAAGGATAAAGTAGAGAATAGAGTAGCAAGATCGAGACTCAATTTCCACACAATGGAAGAGTGTGTTGTGTTATGAGATAAAACTGACTTATATACAAGATTGTACAATTTCACACACAAAATATGGACGACTAGGTGCCGAGGGCTCTCATAAGTGGCCACAATACTTAATCTCATAATACATTTATGAAGAAGTACATCCACAAGGGATTCAACTAAGCTTGCTACCACATGCTCTCGAAGTAGGAATGATAATAAGAGTTCCATCAGCAGACCATGATGAGTGCCCATCCATGTTTATAGATTTGGCCACTACTGTTGCTTCATAGCTTGATTATGTACATCTTTTTGTGTGTCCTCTTTTCTCATTGATGTAGAATATTAGTGGAGATAGTTGTTAATTACCTTCCCCCCTTTCATGGTGGCTGATTAGAGGAATTTATTATAGAGAGAATTAAGAAGCTTATTGTTTCTACTCTTGACACTGAGGGAATGCTCAATGTTCACTGTTCCTCTGGAAGGAGTGGATTCAATGTTCATTATTCCTTTCAAAGGACCTCGGGGGGAAGGCTAGTTAGTCTAATTTTCATGAAGAGTATTGAGTCCACAAAAAAGAACTCAAGAGATGTGATTTTCCTATCAGATTTATATTAATTAATGAAGGAATGAGACAACAAGGTAACAAAAGAGACTTGAGAGATCTTGTTTTTCTTAATGAAGGAGTGATACAAGAGGGTGACAAAACAAAGAGTTTTCACTTATCTCCCCACTATCCTTGCTAGCTCCTCTCAAGCATCATTTGGTGGTCTAAAGAGCACACCACATGCTAACCCCTCAACCCAATCCTTCCAATGCTAACTTCACACTATGCAGGTGATCCAGCTTGGTTTCAGATGGCCCTTTGTTATGGCTTCACAATCAAGACTCCAGAATTTTTTCTCGTGGCCCTTCATTATGGAACCCTATAATTTTTTCAGGCATAAATGCACGTGTTCTCATTCTAGTCTCTCCCAGAAACACATTAATACGAGAAGAAAAACATGGCATGAAGAACTTATTACCAATATGTTGTAATGCATGCAACCCTCCCTTCCTTCAAAGAGCTCCATATCATTTGTTGTCATGCCAACTCTTACATATTGTCCACACTAGGTAGTAGCCACACACACTCCTCTCTTCCATCAAAGCGCTCCACATTGTCCATTCTCATGCCGGCTAAGTTATCATCCACTAGAAGGTTGCCACAAACACTCCTCTCTCTCACTTCTATGGTAGCTACATAAGCACAAGGATAAAGTAGAGAATAGAGTAGCAAGATCGAGACTCAATTTCCACACAATGGAAGAGTGTGTTGTGTTATGAGATAAAACTGACTTATATACAAGATTGTACAATTTCACACACAAAATATGGACGACTAGGTGCCGAGGGCTCTCATAAGTGGCCACAATACTTAATCTCATAATACATTTATGAAGAAGTACATCCACAAGGGATTCAACTAAGCTTGCTACCACATGCTCTCGAAGTAGGAATGATAATAAGAGTTCCATCAGCAGACCATGATGAGTGCCCATCCATGTTTATAGATTTGGCCACTACTGTTGCTTCATAGCTTGATTATGTACATCTTTTTGTGTGTCCTCTTTTCTCATTGATGTAGAATATTAGTGGAGATAGTTGTTAATTACCTTCCCCCCTTTCATGGTGGCTGATTAGAGGAATTTATTATAGAGAGAATTAAGAAGCTTATTGTTTCTACTCTTGACACTGAGGGAATGCTCAATGTTCACTGTTCCTCTGGAAGGAGTGGATTCAATGTTCATTATTCCTTTCAAAGGACCTCGGGGGGAAGGCTAGTTAGTCTAATTTTCATGAAGAGTATTGAGTCCACAAAAAAGAACTCAAGAGATGTGATTTTCCTATCAGATTTATATTAATTAATGAAGGAATGAGACAACAAGGTAACAAAAGAGACTTGAGAGATCTTGTTTTTCTTAATGAAGGAGTGATACAAGAGGGTGACAAAACAAAGAGTTTTCACTTATCTCCCCACTATCCTTGCTAGCTCCTCTCAAGCATCATTTGGTGGTCTAAAGAGCACACCACATGCTAACCCCTCAACCCAATCCTTCCAATGCTAACTTCACACTATGCAGGTGATCCAGCTTGGTTTCAGATGGCCCTTTGTTATGGCTTCACAATCAAGACTCCAGAATTTTTTCTCGTGGCCCTTCATTATGGAACCCTATAATTTTTTCAGGCATAAATGCACGTGTTCTCATTCTAGTCTCTCCCAGAAACACATTAATACGAGAAGAAAAACATGGCATGAAGAACTTATTACCAATATGTTGTAATGCATGCAACCCTCCCTTCCTTCAAAGAGCTCCATATCATTTGTTGTCATGCCAACTCTTACATATTGTCCACACTAGGTAGTAGCCACACACACTCCTCTCTTCCATCAAAGCGCTCCACATTGTCCATTCTCATGCCGGCTAAGTTATCATCCACTAGAAGGTTGCCACAAACACTCCTCTCTCTCACTTCTATGGTAGCTACATAAGCACAAGGATAAAGTAGAGAATAGAGTAGCAAGATCGAGACTCAATTTCCACACAATGGAAGAGTGTGTTGTGTTATGAGATAAAACTGACTTATATACAAGATTGTACAATTTCACACACAAAATATGGACGACTAGGTGCCGAGGGCTCTCATAAGTGGCCACAATACTTAATCTCATAATACATTTATGAAGAAGTACATCCACAAGGGATTCAACTAAGCTTGCTACCACATGCTCTCGAAGTAGGAATGATAATAAGAGTTCCATCAGCAGACCATGATGAGTGCCCATCCATGTTTATAGATTTGGCCACTACTGTTGCTTCATAGCTTGATTATGTACATCTTTTTGTGTGTCCTCTTTTCTCATTGATGTAGAATATTAGTGGAGATAGTTGTTAATTACCTTCCCCCCTTTCATGGTGGCTGATTAGAGGAATTTATTATAGAGAGAATTAAGAAGCTTATTGTTTCTACTCTTGACACTGAGGGAATGCTCAATGTTCACTGTTCCTCTGGAAGGAGTGGATTCAATGTTCATTATTCCTTTCAAAGGACCTCGGGGGGAAGGCTAGTTAGTCTAATTTTCATGAAGAGTATTGAGTCCACAAAAAAGAACTCAAGAGATGTGATTTTCCTATCAGATTTATATTAATTAATGAAGGAATGAGACAACAAGGTAACAAAAGAGACTTGAGAGATCTTGTTTTTCTTAATGAAGGAGTGATACAAGAGGGTGACAAAACAAAGAGTTTTCACTTATCTCCCCACTATCCTTGCTAGCTCCTCTCAAGCATCATTTGGTGGTCTAAAGAGCACACCACATGCTAACCCCTCAACCCAATCCTTCCAATGCTAACTTCACACTATGCAGGTGATCCAGCTTGGTTTCAGATGGCCCTTTGTTATGGCTTCACAATCAAGACTCCAGAATTTTTTCTCGTGGCCCTTCATTATGGAACCCTATAATTTTTTCAGGCATAAATGCACGTGTTCTCATTCTAGTCTCTCCCAGAAACACATTAATACGAGAAGAAAAACATGGCATGAAGAACTTATTACCAATATGTTGTAATGCATGCAACCCTCCCTTCCTTCAAAGAGCTCCATATCATTTGTTGTCATGCCAACTCTTACATATTGTCCACACTAGGTAGTAGCCACACACACTCCTCTCTTCCATCAAAGCGCTCCACATTGTCCATTCTCATGCCGGCTAAGTTATCATCCACTAGAAGGTTGCCACAAACACTCCTCTCTCTCACTTCTATGGTAGCTACATAAGCACAAGGATAAAGTAGAGAATAGAGTAGCAAGATCGAGACTCAATTTCCACACAATGGAAGAGTGTGTTGTGTTATGAGATAAAACTGACTTATATACAAGATTGTACAATTTCACACACAAAATATGGACGACTAGGTGCCGAGGGCTCTCATAAGTGGCCACAATACTTAATCTCATAATACATTTATGAAGAAGTACATCCACAAGGGATTCAACTAAGCTTGCTACCACATGCTCTCGAAGTAGGAATGATAATAAGAGTTCCATCAGCAGACCATGATGAGTGCCCATCCATGTTTATAGATTTGGCCACTACTGTTGCTTCATAGCTTGATTGTGTACATCTTTTTGTGTGTCCTCTTTTCTCATTGATGTAGAATATTAGTGGAGATAGTTGTTAATTACCTTCCCCCCTTTCATGGTGGCTGATTAGAGGAATTTATTATAGAGAGAATTAAGAAGCTTATTGTTTCTACTCTTGACACTGAGGGAATGCTCAATGTTCACTGTTCCTCTGGAAGGAGTGGATTCAATGTTCATTATTCCTTTGAAAGGACCTCGGGGGGAAGGCTTGTTATTGAGATAATGATCAATGTTCGTTGTTCCTCCAAAAGGAATGGGGAAGGCTTATTAATAAATGAAGAATCTAGTGATTGGCAAGAGTATCTAAAGAGAGTGGGGGCGTCCACAGGCGACTATAGTGTTGTCCTCATCCATGAATCAAGTATTTTCTTTGTTCTCTGTCATGACTCCTTTTTTTTTTAGCAGCCTAATATTCTCTAATACCTTGTGATTTGCAATGACTATTCTTAGAGCTGCAATTGTAACGTTACATGTGCAATCTCCATGGCCTTACAAGTAATGAGATCAAGAGAAACATAATGTTAGTGCATAGTAAGAACTCATATTAGTACAACTATTCAAAAAGTTGCAACATACTGACTACTTTACATTACTAATCAGTTTTGCTTATGCAAGATAGCAATACTACTAATATTTTTTACATAGATATGGGTGCATACGCACGTGCACACACACACACACACACACACACACACACAGAAAAAGGTATGCAAACCAATAGAAAGACTCAGGGAGAGGGAGTACATACGTATAGACTACCAGAGAGAGACGGAGAGAGAGAGAGAGAGAGAGAGAGAGAGAGAGAGAGAGAACCTCCAAAGAGAGAAGGCAGGTCCACATAATAGTTACAAGAGAGTGGGACGTTCTAAATTTTTTTTACAAGAGAGTGGGATGTTCTAATTCTGTTTTTGATATTTAGCTTCCACCTTACTATCAATAATTTTAAGCACCTAAAAGACCAATGTCAGGGATACTATTTTGAGACCAATGTCAGGGATTTTGAAGAGTAAAACATCATTGGTATTATTGATACAAGGAAGGTTCACCCAATGCATGGAGAGATTTAGAAGAAGAGTCAAGCATCATTGCTAGAACTACTTCTGTGAATGTGTGTCATGTTGCCACATATCCCACATGTTGTGAATGTGTGTCAAACATTGCTAGAACTACTTCTGTGAATGTGTGTTGGACATGTTGCCACATGTCATGTGCCACATGTCATGAAAGAAGGACTAGATAGTAAAGATGAATTTTCTTACCTAGAAGGTTCAACCAATGCAATGGAGGGTTTTTAGCAGAAGAGTCAAACAACACTGCTAGAACTACTTCTGTTATTGTGTGCCAAACATGTTGCCACATCCTAGAAGATGAATATATCTACATCTAAATATCATGATTACTAGAAATTAAGGAATACGGAGTCTAAACATCATGATTGGAATTGGAAAATGAACATATGGATCACGATTATTGTAACTCAAGATTCTAAGTACTAGATGCATATTCTGGAAAAATTTGATGTGCTTCAAAAGAAGTACGAAAAAATCTAAGACATGAGTTTGATAAGAGAATTGATAGTGCAATGCATGCTTAGAGTTGAGCTTTTTTGAGTCTATAGATGCATGCTTTTTCGAGTCTATAGGTGCATCAAGTGACATACAGGAGTCACCTCAATCAAATGAAGAAAGGCCAACTTCATCAAGGAATCCCAATGGATATTGAGAAATGGAAGCCAAAGAAGGCCATAGCACCAAGTGTACTCTTTAGTTAGTCCAATTTTCATGAAGAGTATTGACTCCACAAAAAAGAACTCAAGAGATGTGATTTTCCTATCAGATTTATATTAATTAATGAAGGAATGAGACAACAAGGTAACAAAAGAGACTTGAGAGATCTTGTTTTTCTTAATGAAGGAGTGATACAAGAGGGTGACAAAACAAAGAGTTTTCACTTATCTCCCCACTATCCTTGCTAGCTCCTCTCAAGCATCATTTGGTGGTCTAAAGAGCACACCGCATGCTAACCCCTCAACCCAATCCTTCCAATGCTAACTTCACACTATGCAGGTGATCCAGCTTGGTTTCAGATGGCCCTTTGTTATGGCTTCACAATCAAGACCCCAGAATTTTTTCTCGTGGCCCTTCATTATGGAACCCTATAATTTTTTCAAGCATAAATGCACGTGTTCTCATTCTAGTCTCTCCCAGAAACACATTAATACGAGAAGAAAAACATGGCATGAAGAACTTATTACCAATATGTTGTAATGCATGCAACCCTCCCTTCCTTCAAAGAGCTCCATATCATTTGTTGTCATGCCAACTCTTACATATTGTCCACACTAGGTAGTAGCCACACACACTCCTCTCTTCCATCAAAGAGCTCCACATTGTCCATTCTCATGCCGGCTAAGTTATCATCCACTAGAAGGTTGCCACAAACACTCCTCTCTCTCACTTCTATGGTAGCTACATAAGCACAAGGATAAAGTAGAGAATAGAGTAGCAAGATCGAGACTCAATTTCCACACAATGGAAGAGTGTGTTGTGTTATGAGATAAAACTGACTTATATACAAGATTGTACAATTTCACACACAAAATATGGACGACTAGGTGCCGAGGGCTCTCATAAGTGGCCACAATACTTAATCTCATAATACATTTATGAAGAAGTACATCCACAAGGGATTCAACTAAGCTTGCTACCACATGCTCTCGAAGTAGGAATGATAATAAGAGTTCCATCAGCAGACCATGATGAGTGCCCATCCATGTTTATAGATTTGGCCACTACTGTTGCTTCATAGCTTGATTATGTACATCTTTTTGTGTGTCCTCTTTTCTCATTGATGTAGAATATTAGTGGAGATAGTTGTTAATTACCTTCCCCCCTTTCATGGTGGCTGATTAGAGGAATTTATTATAGAGAGAATTAAGAAGCTTATTGTTTCTACTCTTGACACTGAGGGAATGCTCAATGTTCACTGTTCCTCTGGAAGGAGTGGATTCAATGTTCATTATTCCTTTCAAAGGACCTCGGGGGGAAGGCTTGTTATTGAGATAATGATCAATGTTCGTTGTTCCTCCAAAAGGAATGGGGAAGGCTTATTAATAAATGAAGAATCTAGTGATTGGCAAGAGTATCTAAAGAGAGTGGGGGCGTCCACAGGCGACTATAGTGTTGTCCTCATCCATGAATCAAGTATTTTCTTTGTTCTCTGTCATGACTCCTTTTTTTTTAGCAGCCTAATATTCTCTAATACCTTGTGATTTGCAATGACTATTCTTAGAGTTGCAATTGTAACGTTACATGTGCAATCTCCATGGCCTTACAAGTAATGAGATCAAGAGAAACATAATGTTAGTGCATAGTAAGAACTCATATTAGTACAACTATTCAAAAAGTTGCAACATACTGACTACTTTACATTACTAATCAGTTTTGCTTATGCAAGATAGCAATACTACTAATATTTTTTACATAGATATGGGTGCATATGCATGTGCACACACACACACACACACACACACACACAGAAAAAGGTATGCAAACCAATAGAAAGACTCAGGGAGAGGGAGTACATACGTATAGACTACCAGAGAGAGACGGAGAGAGAGAGAGAGAGAGAGAGAGAGAGAGAGAGAGAGAGAGAGAGAGAGAGAGAGAGAGAACCTCCAAAGAGAGAAGGCAGGTCCACATAATAGTTACAAGAGAGTGGGACGTTCTAAATTTTTTTTACAAGAGAGTGGGATGTTCTAATTCTGTTTTTGATATTTAGCTTCCACCTTACTATCAATAATTTTAAGCACCTAAAAGACCAATGTCAGGGATACTATTTTGAGACCAATGTCAGGGATTTTGAAGAGTAAAACATCATTGGTATTATTGATACAAGGAAGGTTCACCCAATGCATGGAGGGATTTAGAAGAAGAGTCAAGCATCATTGCTAGAACTACTTCTGTGAATGTGTGTCATGTTGCCACATATCCCACATGTTGTGAATGTGTGTCAAACATTGCTAGAACTACTTCTGTGAATGTGTGTTGGACATGTTGCCACATGTCATGAAAGAAGGACTAGATAGTAAAGATGAATTTTCTTACCTAGAAGGTTCAACCAATGCAATGGAGGGTTTTTAGCAGAAGAGTCAAACAACACTGCTAGAACTACTTCTGTTATTGTGTGCCAAACATGTTGCCACATCCTAGAAGATGAATATATCTACATCTAAATATCATGATTACTAGAAATTAAGGAATACGGAGTCTAAACATCATGATTGGAATTGGAAAATGAACATATGGATCACGATTATTGTAACTCAAGATTCTAAGTACTAGATGCATATTCTGGAAAAATTTGATGTGCTTCAAAAGAAGTACGAAAAAATCTAAGACATGAGTTTGATAAGAGAATGGATAGTGCAATGCATGCTTAGAGTTGAGCTTTTTTGAGTCTATAGATGCATGCTTTTTCGAGTCTATAGGTGCATCAAGTGACATACAGGAGTCACCTCAATCAAATGAAGAAAGGCCAACTTCATCAAGGAATCCCAATGGATATTGAGAAATGGAAGCCAAAGAAGGCCATAGCACCAAGTGTACTCTTTAGTTAGTCCAATTTTCATGAAGAGTATTGACTCCACAAAAAAGAACTCAAGAGATGTGATTTTCCTATCAGATTTATATTAATTAATGAAGGAATGAGACAACAAGGTAACAAAAGAGACTTGAGAGATCTTGTTTTTCTTAATGAAGGAGTGATACAAGAGGGTGACAAGACAAAGAGTTTTCACTTATCTCCCCACTATCCTTGCTAGCTCCTCTCAAGCATCATTTGGTGGTCTAAAGAGCACACCGCATGCTAACCCCTCAACCCAATCCTTCCAATGCTAACTTCACACTATGCAGGTGATCCAGCTTGGTTTCAGATGGCCCTTTGTTATGGCTTCACAATCAAGACCCCAGAATTTTTTCTCGTGGCCCTTCATTATGGAACCCTATAATTTTTTCAAGCATAAATGCACGTGTTCTCATTCTAGTCTCTCCCAGAAACACATTAATACGAGAAGAAAAACATGGCATGAAGAACTTATTACCAATATGTTGTAATGCATGCAACCCTCCCTTCCTTCAAAGAGCTCCATATCATTTGTTGTCATGCCAACTCTTACATATTGTCCACACTAGGTAGTAGCCACACACACTCCTCTCTTCCATCAAAGAGCTCCACATTGTCCATTCTCATGCCGGCTAAGTTATCATCCACTAGAAGGTTGCCACAAACACTCCTCTCTCTCACTTCTATGGTAGCTACATAAGCACAAGGATAAAGTAGAGAATAGAGTAGCAAGATCGAGACTCAATTTCCACACAATGGAAGAGTGTGTTGTGTTATGAGATAAAACTGACTTATATACAAGATTGTACAATTTCACACACAAAATATGGACGACTAGGTGCCGAGGGCTCTCATAAGTGGCCACAATACTTAATCTCATAATACATTTATGAAGAAGTACATCCACAAGGGATTCAACTAAGCTTGCTACCACATGCTCTCGAAGTAGGAATGATAATAAGAGTTCCATCAGCAGACCATGATGAGTGCCCATCCATGTTTATAGATTTGGCCACTACTGTTGCTTCATAGCTTGATTATGTACATCTTTTTGTGTGTCCTCTTTTCTCATTGATGTAGAATATTAGTGGAGATAGTTGTTAATTACCTTCCCCCCTTTCATGGTGGCTGATTAGAGGAATTTATTATAGAGAGAATTAAGAAGCTTATTGTTTCTACTCTTGACACTGAGGGAATGCTCAATGTTCACTGTTCTTCTGGAAGGAGTGGATTCAATGTTCATTATTCCTTTGAAAGGACCTCGGGGGGAAGGCTAGTTAGTCTAATTTTCATGAAGAGTATTGAGTCCACAAAAAAGAACTCAAGAGATGTGATTTTCCTATCAGATTTATATTAATTAATGAAGGAATGAGACAACAAGGTAACAAAAGAGACTTGAGAGATCTTGTTTTTCTTAATGAAGGAGTGATACAAGAGGGTGACAAAACAAAGAGTTTTCACTTATCTCCCCACTATCCTTGCTAGCTCCTCTCAAGCATCATTTGGTGGTCTAAAGAGCACACCACATGCTAACCCCTCAACCCAATCCTTCCAATGCTAACTTCACACTATGCAGGTGATCCAGCTTGGTTTCAGATGGCCCTTTGTTATGGCTTCACAATCAAGACTCCAGAATTTTTTCTCGTGGCCCTTCATTATGGAACCCTATAATTTTTTCAGGCATAAATGCACGTGTTCTCATTCTAGTCTCTCCCAGAAACACATTAATACGAGAAGAAAAACATGGCATGAAGAACTTATTACCAATATGTTGTAATGCATGCAACCCTCCCTTCCTTCAAAGAGCTCCATATCATTTGTTGTCATGCCAACTCTTACATATTGTCCACACTAGGTAGTAGCCACACACACTCCTCTCTTCCATCAAAGCGCTCCACATTGTCCATTCTCATGCCGGCTAAGTTATCATCCACTAGAAGGTTGCCACAAACACTCCTCTCTCTCACTTCTATGGTAGCTACATAAGCACAAGGATAAAGTAGAGAATAGAGTAGCAAGATCGAGACTCAATTTCCACACAATGGAAGAGTGTGTTGTGTTATGAGATAAAACTGACTTATATACAAGATTGTACAATTTCACACACAAAATATGGACGACTAGGTGCCGAGGGCTCTCATAAGTGGCCACAATACTTAATCTCATAATACATTTATGAAGAAGTACATCCACAAGGGATTCAACTAAGCTTGCTACCACATGCTCTCGAAGTAGGAATGATAATAAGAGTTCCATCAGCAGACCATGATGAGTGCCCATCCAATGTTTATAGATTTGGCCACTACTGTTGCTTCATAGCTTGATTATGTACATCTTTTTGTGTGTCCTCTTTTCTCATTGATGTAGAATATTAGTGGAGATAGTTGTTAATTACCTTCCCCCCTTTCATGGTGGCTGATTAGAGGAATTTATTATAGAGAGAATTAAGAAGCTTATTGTTTCTACTCTTGACACTGAGGGAATGCTCAATGTTCACTGTTCCTCTGGAAGGAGTGGATTCAATGTTCATTATTCCTTTGAAAGGACCTCGGGGGGAAGGCTTGTTATTGAGATAATGATCAATGTTCGTTGTTCCTCCAAAAGGAATGGGGAAGGCTTATTAATAAATGAAGAATCTAGTGATTGGCAAGAGTATCTAAAGAGAGTGGGGGCGTCCACAGGCGACTATAGTGTTGTCCTCATCCATGAATCAAGTATTTTCTTTGTTCTCTGTCATGACTCCTTTTTTTTTTAGCAGCCTAATATTCTCTAATACCTTGTGATTTGCAATGACTATTCTTAGAGCTGCAATTGTAACGTTACATGTGCAATCTCCATGGCCTTACAAGTAATGAGATCAAGAGAAACATAATGTTAGTGCATAGTAAGAACTCATATTAGTACAACTATTCAAAAAGTTGCAACATACTGACTACTTTACATTACTAATCAGTTTTGCTTATGCAAGATAGCAATACTACTAATATTTTTTACATAGATATGGGTGCATACGCACGTGCACACACACACACACACACACACACACACACACACACACACACACACACACACACACACAGAAAAAGGTATGCAAACCAATAGAAAGACTCAGGGAGAGGGAGTACATACGTATAGACTACCAGAGAGAGACGGAGAGAGAGAGAGAGAGAGAGAGAGAGAGAGAGAGAGAGAGAGAGAGAGAGAGAGAGAACCTCCAAAGAGAGAAGGCAGGTCCACATAATAGTTACAAGAGAGTGGGACGTTCTAAATTTTTTTTACAAGAGAGTGGGATGTTCTAATTCTGTTTTTGATATTTAGCTTCCACCTTACTATCAATAATTTTAAGCACCTAAAAGACCAATGTCAGGGATACTATTTTGAGACCAATGTCAGGGATTTTGAAGAGTAAAACATCATTGGTATTATTGATACAAGGAAGGTTCACCCAATGCATGGAGAGATTTAGAAGAAGAGTCAAGCATCATTGCTAGAACTACTTCTGTGAATGTGTGTCATGTTGCCACATATCCCACATGTTGTGAATGTGTGTCAAACATTGCTAGAACTACTTCTGTGAATGTGTGTTGGACATGTTGCCACATGTCATGTGCCACATGTCATGAAAGAAGGACTAGATAGTAAAGATGAATTTTCTTACCTAGAAGGTTCAACCAATGCAATGGAGGGTTTTTAGCAGAAGAGTCAAACAACACTGCTAGAACTACTTCTGTTATTGTGTGCCAAACATGTTGCCACATCCTAGAAGATGAATATATCTACATCTAAATATCATGATTACTAGAAATTAAGGAATACGGAGTCTAAACATCATGATTGGAATTGGAAAATGAACATATGGATCACGATTATTGTAACTCAAGATTCTAAGTACTAGATGCATATTCTGGAAAAATTTGATGTGCTTCAAAAGAAGTACGAAAAAATCTAAGACATGAGTTTGATAAGAGAATTGATAGTGCAATGCATGCTTAGAGTTGAGCTTTTTTGAGTCTATAGATGCATGCTTTTTCGAGTCTATAGGTGCATCAAGTGACATACAGGAGTCACCTCAATCAAATGAAGAAAGGCCAACTTCATCAAGGAATCCCAATGGATATTGAGAAATGGAAGCCAAAGAAGGCCATAGCACCAAGTGTACTCTTTAGTTAGTCCAATTTTCATGAAGAGTATTGACTCCACAAAAAAGAACTCAAGAGATGTGATTTTCCTATCAGATTTATATTAATTAATGAAGGAATGAGACAACAAGGTAACAAAAGAGACTTGAGAGATCTTGTTTTTCTTAATGAAGGAGTGATACAAGAGGGTGACAAAACAAAGAGTTTTCACTTATCTCCCCACTATCCTTGCTAGCTCCTCTCAAGCATCATTTGGTGGTCTAAAGAGCACACCGCATGCTAACCCCTCAACCCAATCCTTCCAATGCTAACTTCACACTATGCAGGTGATCCAGCTTGGTTTCAGATGGCCCTTTGTTATGGCTTCACAATCAAGACCCCAGAATTTTTTCTCGTGGCCCTTCATTATGGAACCCTATAATTTTTTCAAGCATAAATGCACGTGTTCTCATTCTAGTCTCTCCCAGAAACACATTAATACGAGAAGAAAAACATGGCATGAAGAACTTATTACCAATATGTTGTAATGCATGCAACCCTCCCTTCCTTCAAAGAGCTCCATATCATTTGTTGTCATGCCAACTCTTACATATTGTCCACACTAGGTAGTAGCCACACACACTCCTCTCTTCCATCAAAGCGCTCCACATTGTCCATTCTCATGCCGGCTAAGTTATCATCCACTAGAAGGTTGCCACAAACACTCCTCTCTCTCACTTCTATGGTAGCTACATAAGCACAAGGATAAAGTAGAGAATAGAGTAGCAAGATCGAGACTCAATTTCCACACAATGGAAGAGTGTGTTGTGTTATGAGATAAAACTGACTTATATACAAGATTGTACAATTTCACACACAAAATATGGACGACTAGGTGCCGAGGGCTCTCATAAGTGGCCACAATACTTAATCTCATAATACATTTATGAAGAAGTACATCCACAAGGGATTCAACTAAGCTTGCTACCACATGCTCTCGAAGTAGGAATGATAATAAGAGTTCCATCAGCAGACCATGATGAGTGCCCATCCATGTTTATAGATTTGGCCACTACTGTTGCTTCATAGCTTGATTATGTACATCTTTTTGTGTGTCCTCTTTTCTCATTGATGTAGAATATTAGTGGAGATAGTTGTTAATTACCTTCCCCCCTTTCATGGTGGCTGATTAGAGGAATTTATTATAGAGAGAATTAAGAAGCTTATTGTTTCTACTCTTGACACTGAGGGAATGCTCAATGTTCACTGTTCCTCTGGAAGGAGTGGATTCAATGTTCATTATTCCTTTGAAAGGACCTCGGGGGGAAGGCTTGTTATTGAGATAATGATCAATGTTCGTTGTTCCTCCAAAAGGAATGGGGAAGGCTTATTAATAAATGAAGAATCTAGTGATTGGCAAGAGTATCTAAAGAGAGTGGGGGCGTCCACAGGCGACTATAGTGTTGTCCTCATCCATGAATCAAGTATTTTCTTTGTTCTCTGTCATGACTCCTTTTTTTTTAGCAGCCTAATATTCTCTAATACCTTGTGATTTGCAATGACTATTCTTAGAGTTGCAATTGTAACGTTACATGTGCAATCTCCATGGCCTTACAAGTAATGAGATCAAGAGAAACATAATGTTAGTGCATAGTAAGAACTCATATTAGTACAACTATTCAAAAAGTTGCAACATACTGACTACTTTACATTACTAATCAGTTTTGCTTATGCAAGATAGCAATACTACTAATATTTTTTACATAGATATGGGTGCATATGCATGTGCACACACACACACACACACACACACAGAAAAAGGTATGCAAACCAATAGAAAGACTCAGGGAGAGGGAGTACATACGTATAGACTACCAGAGAGAGACGGAGAGAGAGAGAGAGAGAGAGAGAGAGAGAGAGAGAGAGAGAGAGAGAGAGAGAGAGAGAGAGAGAACCTCCAAAGAGAGAAGGCAGGTTCACATAATAGTTACAAGAGAGTGGGACGTTCTAAATTTTTTTTACAAGAGAGTGGGATGTTCTAATTCTGTTTTTGATATTTAGCTTCCACCTTACTATCAATAATTTTAAGCACCTAAAAGACCAATGTCAGGGATACTATTTTGAGACCAATGTCAGGGATTTTGAAGAGTAAAACATCATTGGTATTATTGATACAAGGAAGGTTCACCCAATGCATGGAGGGATTTAGAAGAAGAGTCAAGCATCATTGCTAGAACTACTTCTGTGAATGTGTGTCATGTTGCCACATATCCCACATGTTGTGAATGTGTGTCAAACATTGCTAGAACTACTTCTGTGAATGTGTGTTGGACATGTTGCCACATGTCATGAAAGAAGGACTAGATAGTAAAGATGAATTTTCTTACCTAGAAGGTTCAACCAATGCAATGGAGGGTTTTTAGCAGAAGAGTCAAACAACACTGCTAGAACTACTTCTGTTATTGTGTGCCAAACATGTTGCCACATCCTAGAAGATGAATATATCTACATCTAAATATCATGATTACTAGAAATTAAGGAATACGGAGTCTAAACATCATGATTGGAATTGGAAAATGAACATATGGATCACGATTATTGTAACTCAAGATTCTAAGTACTAGATGCATATTCTGGAAAAATTTGATGTGCTTCAAAAGAAGTACGAAAAAATCTAAGACATGAGTTTGATAAGAGAATGGATAGTGCAATGCATGCTTAGAGTTGAGCTTTTTTGAGTCTATAGATGCATGCTTTTTCGAGTCTATAGGTGCATCAAGTGACATACAGGAGTCACCTCAATCAAATGAAGAAAGGCCAACTTCATCAAGGAATCCCAATGGATATTGAGAAATGGAAGCCAAAGAAGGCCATAGCACCAAGTGTACTCTTTAGTTAGTCCAATTTTCATGAAGAGTATTGACTCCACAAAAAAGAACTCAAGAGATGTGATTTTCCTATCAGATTTATATTAATTAATGAAGGAATGAGACAACAAGGTAACAAAAGAGACTTGAGAGATCTTGTTTTTCTTAATGAAGGAGTGATACAAGAGGGTGACAAGACAAAGAGTTTTCACTTATCTCCCCACTATCCTTGCTAGCTCCTCTCAAGCATCATTTGGTGGTCTAAAGAGCACACCGCATGCTAACCCCTCAACCCAATCCTTCCAATGCTAACTTCACACTATGCAGGTGATCCAGCTTGGTTTCAGATGGCCCTTTGTTATGGCTTCACAATCAAGACCCCAGAATTTTTTCTCGTGGCCCTTCATTATGGAACCCTATAATTTTTTCAAGCATAAATGCACGTGTTCTCATTCTAGTCTCTCCCAGAAACACATTAATACGAGAAGAAAAACATGGCATGAAGAACTTATTACCAATATGTTGTAATGCATGCAACCCTCCCTTCCTTCAAAGAGCTCCATATCATTTGTTGTCATGCCAACTCTTACATATTGTCCACACTAGGTAGTAGCCACACACACTCCTCTCTTCCATCAAAGAGCTCCACATTGTCCATTCTCATGCCGGCTAAGTTATCATCCACTAGAAGGTTGCCACAAACACTCCTCTCTCTCACTTCTATGGTAGCTACATAAGCACAAGGATAAAGTAGAGAATAGAGTAGCAAGATCGAGACTCAATTTCCACACAATGGAAGAGTGTGTTGTGTTATGAGATAAAACTGACTTATATACAAGATTGTACAATTTCACACACAAAATATGGACGACTAGGTGCCGAGGGCTCTCATAAGTGGCCACAATACTTAATCTCATAATACATTTATGAAGAAGTACATCCACAAGGGATTCAACTAAGCTTGCTACCACATGCTCTCGAAGTAGGAATGATAATAAGAGTTCCATCAGCAGACCATGATGAGTGCCCATCCATGTTTATAGATTTGGCCACTACTGTTGCTTCATAGCTTGATTATGTACATCTTTTTGTGTGTCCTCTTTTCTCATTGATGTAGAATATTAGTGGAGATAGTTGTTAATTACCTTCCCCCCTTTCATGGTGGCTGATTAGAGGAATTTATTATAGAGAGAATTAAGAAGCTTATTGTTTCTACTCTTGACACTGAGGGAATGCTCAATGTTCACTGTTCTTCTGGAAGGAGTGGATTCAATGTTCATTATTCCTTTGAAAGGACCTCGGGGGGAAGGCTAGTTAGTCTAATTTTCATGAAGAGTATTGAGTCCACAAAAAAGAACTCAAGAGATGTGATTTTCCTATCAGATTTATATTAATTAATGAAGAAATGAGACAACAAGGTAACAAAAGAGACTTGAGAGATCTTGTTTTTCTTAATGAAGGAGTGATACAAGAGGGTGACAAAACAAAGAGTTTTCACTTATCTCCCCACTATCCTTGCTAGCTCCTCTCAAGCATCATTTGGTGGTCTAAAGAGCACACCACATGCTAACCCCTCAACCCAATCCTTCCAATGCTAACTTCACGCTATGCAGGTGATCCAGCTTGGTTTCAGATGGCCCTTTGTTATGGCTTCACAATCAAGACTCCAGAATTTTTTCTCGTGGCCCTTCATTATGGAACCCTATAATTTTTTCAGGCATAAATGCACGTGTTCTCATTCTAGTCTCTCCCAGAAACACATTAATACGAGAAGAAAAACATGGCATGAAGAACTTATTACCAATATGTTGTAATGCATGCAACCCTCCCTTCCTTCAAAGAGCTCCATATCATTTGTTGTCATGCCAACTCTTACATATTGTCCACACTAGGTAGTAGCCACACACACTCCTCTCTTCCATCAAAGCGCTCCACATTGTCCATTCTCATGCCGGCTAAGTTATCATCCACTAGAAGGTTGCCACAAACACTCCTCTCTCTCACTTCTATGGTAGCTACATAAGCACAAGGATAAAGTAGAGAATAGAGTAGCAAGATCGAGACTCAATTTCCACACAATGGAAGAGTGTGTTGTGTTATGAGATAAAACTGACTTATATACAAGATTGTACAATTTCACACACAAAATATGGACGACTAGGTGCCGAGGGCTCTCATAAGTGGCCACAATACTTAATCTCATAATACATTTATGAAGAAGTACATCCACAAGGGATTCAACTAAGCTTGCTACCACATGCTCTCGAAGTAGGAATGATAATAAGAGTTCCATCAGCAGACCATGATGAGTGCCCATCCAATGTTTATAGATTTGGCCACTACTGTTGCTTCATAGCTTGATTATGTACATCTTTTTGTGTGTCCTCTTTTCTCATTGATGTAGAATATTAGTGGAGATAGTTGTTAATTACCTTCCCCCCTTTCATGGTGGCTGATTAGAGGAATTTATTATAGAGAGAATTAAGAAGCTTATTGTTTCTACTCTTGACACTGAGGGAATGCTCAATGTTCACTGTTCCTCTGGAAGGAGTGGATTCAATGTTCATTATTCCTTTGAAAGGACCTCGGGGGGAAGGCTTGTTATTGAGATAATGATCAATGTTCGTTGTTCCTCCAAAAGGAATGGGGAAGGCTTATTAATAAATGAAGAATCTAGTGATTGGCAAGAGTATCTAAAGAGAGTGGGGGCGTCCACAGGCGACTATAGTGTTGTCCTCATCCATGAATCAAGTATTTTCTTTGTTCTCTGTCATGACTCCTTTTTTTTTTAGCAGCCTAATATTCTCTAATACCTTGTGATTTGCAATGACTATTCTTAGAGCTGCAATTGTAACGTTACATGTGCAATCTCCATGGCCTTACAAGTAATGAGATCAAGAGAAACATAATGTTAGTGCATAGTAAGAACTCATATTAGTACAACTATTCAAAAAGTTGCAACATACTGACTACTTTACATTACTAATCAGTTTTGCTTATGCAAGATAGCAATACTACTAATATTTTTTACATAGATATGGGTGCATACGCACGTGCACACACACACACACACACACACACACAGAAAAAGGTATGCAAACCAATAGAAAGACTCAGGGAGAGGGAGTACATACGTATAGACTACCAGAGAGAGACGGAGAGAGAGAGAGAGAGAGAGAGAGAGAGAGAGAGAGAGAGAGAGAGAGAGAGAGAGAGAGAGAACCTCCAAAGAGAGAAGGCAGGTCCACATAATAGTTACAAGAGAGTGGGACGTTCTAAATTTTTTTTACAAGAGAGTGGGATGTTCTAATTCTGTTTTTGATATTTAGCTTCCACCTTACTATCAATAATTTTAAGCACCTAAAAGACCAATGTCAGGGATACTATTTTGAGACCAATGTCAGGGATTTTGAAGAGTAAAACATCATTGGTATTATTGATACAAGGAAGGTTCACCCAATGCATGGAGAGATTTAGAAGAAGAGTCAAGCATCATTGCTAGAACTACTTCTGTGAATGTGTGTCATGTTGCCACATATCCCACATGTTGTGAATGTGTGTCAAACATTGCTAGAACTACTTCTGTGAATGTGTGTTGGACATGTTGCCACATGTCATGTGCCACATGTCATGAAAGAAGGACTAGATAGTAAAGATGAATTTTCTTACCTAGAAGGTTCAACCAATGCAATGGAGGGTTTTTAGCAGAAGAGTCAAACAACACTGCTAGAACTACTTCTGTTATTGTGTGCCAAACATGTTGCCACATCCTAGAAGATGAATATATCTACATCTAAATATCATGATTACTAGAAATTAAGGAATACGGAGTCTAAACATCATGATTGGAATTGGAAAATGAACATATGGATCACGATTATTGTAACTCAAGATTCTAAGTACTAGATGCATATTCTGGAAAAATTTGATGTGCTTCAAAAGAAGTACGAAAAAATCTAAGACATGAGTTTGATAAGAGAATTGATAGTGCAATGCATGCTTAGAGTTGAGCTTTTTTGAGTCTATAGATGCATGCTTTTTCGAGTCTATAGGTGCATCAAGTGACATACAGGAGTCACCTCAATCAAATGAAGAAAGGCCAACTTCATCAAGGAATCCCAATGGATATTGAGAAATGGAAGCCAAAGAAGGCCATAGCACCAAGTGTACTCTTTAGTTAGTCCAATTTTCATGAAGAGTATTGACTCCACAAAAAAGAACTCAAGAGATGTGATTTTCCTATCAGATTTATATTAATTAATGAAGGAATGAGACAACAAGGTAACAAAAGAGACTTGAGAGATCTTGTTTTTCTTAATGAAGGAGTGATACAAGAGGGTGACAAAACAAAGAGTTTTCACTTATCTCCCCACTATCCTTGCTAGCTCCTCTCAAGCATCATTTGGTGGTCTAAAGAGCACACCGCATGCTAACCCCTCAACCCAATCCTTCCAATGCTAACTTCACACTATGCAGGTGATCCAGCTTGGTTTCAGATGGCCCTTTGTTATGGCTTCACAATCAAGACCCCAGAATTTTTTCTCGTGGCCCTTCATTATGGAACCCTATAATTTTTTCAAGCATAAATGCACGTGTTCTCATTCTAGTCTCTCCCAGAAACACATTAATACGAGAAGAAAAACATGGCATGAAGAACTTATTACCAATATGTTGTAATGCATGCAACCCTCCCTTCCTTCAAAGAGCTCCATATCATTTGTTGTCATGCCAACTCTTACATATTGTCCACACTAGGTAGTAGCCACACACACTCCTCTCTTCCATCAAAGAGCTCCACATTGTCCATTCTCATGCCGGCTAAGTTATCATCCACTAGAAGGTTGCCACAAACACTCCTCTCTCTCACTTCTATGGTAGCTACATAAGCACAAGGATAAAGTAGAGAATAGAGTAGCAAGATCGAGACTCAATTTCCACACAATGGAAGAGTGTGTTGTGTTATGAGATAAAACTGACTTATATACAAGATTGTACAATTTCACACACAAAATATGGACGACTAGGTGCCGAGGGCTCTCATAAGTGGCCACAATACTTAATCTCATAATACATTTATGAAGAAGTACATCCACAAGGGATTCAACTAAGCTTGCTACCACATGCTCTCGAAGTAGGAATGATAATAAGAGTTCCATCAGCAGACCATGATGAGTGCCCATCCATGTTTATAGATTTGGCCACTACTGTTGCTTCATAGCTTGATTATGTACATCTTTTTGTGTGTCCTCTTTTCTCATTGATGTAGAATATTAGTGGAGATAGTTGTTAATTACCTTCCCCCCTTTCATGGTGGCTGATTAGAGGAATTTATTATAGAGAGAATTAAGAAGCTTATTGTTTCTACTCTTGACACTGAGGGAATGCTCAATGTTCACTGTTCCTCTGGAAGGAGTGGATTCAATGTTCATTATTCCTTTGAAAGGACCTCGGGGGGAAGGCTTGTTATTGAGATAATGATCAATGTTCGTTGTTCCTCCAAAAGGAATGGGGAAGGCTTATTAATAAATGAAGAATCTAGTGATTGGCAAGAGTATCTAAAGAGAGTGGGGGCGTCCACAGGCGACTATAGTGTTGTCCTCATCCATGAATCAAGTATTTTCTTTGTTCTCTGTCATGACTCCTTTTTTTTTAGCAGCCTAATATTCTCTAATACCTTGTGATTTGCAATGACTATTCTTAGAGTTGCAATTGTAACGTTACATGTGCAATCTCCATGGCCTTACAAGTAATGAGATCAAGAGAAACATAATGTTAGTGCATAGTAAGAACTCATATTAGTACAACTATTCAAAAAGTTGCAACATACTGACTACTTTACATTACTAATCAGTTTTGCTTATGCAAGATAGCAATACTACTAATATTTTTTACATAGATATGGGTGCATATGCATGTGCACACACACACACACACACACACACAGAAAAAGGTATGCAAACCAATAGAAAGACTCAGGGAGAGGGAGTACATACGTATAGACTACCAGAGAGAGACGGAGAGAGAGAGAGAGAGAGAGAGAGAGAGAGAGAGAGAGAGAGAGAGAGAGAGAGAACCTCCAAAGAGAGAAGGCAGGTCCACATAATAGTTACAAGAGAGTGGGACGTTCTAAATTTTTTTTACAAGAGAGTGGGATGTTCTAATTCTGTTTTTGATATTTAGCTTCCACCTTACTATCAATAATTTTAAGCACCTAAAAGACCAATGTCAGGGATACTATTTTGAGACCAATGTCAGGGATTTTGAAGAGTAAAACATCATTGGTATTATTGATACAAGGAAGGTTCACCCAATGCATGGAGGGATTTAGAAGAAGAGTCAAGCATCATTGCTAGAACTACTTCTGTGAATGTGTGTCATGTTGCCACATATCCCACATGTTGTGAATGTGTGTCAAACATTGCTAGAACTACTTCTGTGAATGTGTGTTGGACATGTTGCCACATGTCATGTGCCACATGTCATGAAAGAAGGACTAGATAGTAAAGATGAATTTTCTTACCTAGAAGGTTCAACCAATGCAATGGAGGGTTTTTAGCAGAAGAGTCAAACAACACTGCTAGAACTACTTCTGTTATTGTGTGCCAAACATGTTGCCACATCCTAGAAGATGAATATATCTACATCTAAATATCATGATTACTAGAAATTAAGGAATACGGAGTCTAAACATCATGATTGGAATTGGAAAATGAACATATGGATCACGATTATTGTAACTCAAGATTCTAAGTACTAGATGCATATTCTGGAAAAATTTGATGTGCTTCAAAAGAAGTACGAAAAAATCTAAGACATGAGTTTGATAAGAGAATGGATAGTGCAATGCATGCTTAGAGTTGAGCTTTTTTGAGTCTATAGATGCATGCTTTTTCGAGTCTATAGGTGCATCAAGTGACATACAGGAGTCACCTCAATCAAATGAAGAAAGGCCAACTTCATCAAGGAATCCCAATGGATATTGAGAAATGGAAGCCAAAGAAGGCCATAGCACCAAGTGTACTCTTTAGTTAGTCCAATTTTCATGAAGAGTATTGACTCCACAAAAAAGAACTCAAGAGATGTGATTTTCCTATCAGATTTATATTAATTAATGAAGGAATGAGACAACAAGGTAACAAAAGAGACTTGAGAGATCTTGTTTTTCTTAATGAAGGAGTGATACAAGAGGGTGACAAGACAAAGAGTTTTCACTTATCTCCCCACTATCCTTGCTAGCTCCTCTCAAGCATCATTTGGTGGTCTAAAGAGCACACCGCATGCTAACCCCTCAACCCAATCCTTCCAATGCTAACTTCACACTATGCAGGTGATCCAGCTTGGTTTCAGATGGCCCTTTGTTATGGCTTCACAATCAAGACCCCAGAATTTTTTCTCGTGGCCCTTCATTATGGAACCCTATAATTTTTTCAAGCATAAATGCACGTGTTCTCATTCTAGTCTCTCCCAGAAACACATTAATACGAGAAGAAAAACATGGCATGAAGAACTTATTACCAATATGTTGTAATGCATGCAACCCTCCCTTCCTTCAAAGAGCTCCATATCATTTGTTGTCATGCCAACTCTTACATATTGTCCACACTAGGTAGTAGCCACACACACTCCTCTCTTCCATCAAAGCGCTCCACATTGTCCATTCTCATGCCGGCTAAGTTATCATCCACTAGAAGGTTGCCACAAACACTCCTCTCTCTCACTTCTATGGTAGCTACATAAGCACAAGGATAAAGTAGAGAATAGAGTAGCAAGATCGAGACTCAATTTCCACACAATGGAAGAGTGTGTTGTGTTATGAGATAAAACTGACTTATATACAAGATTGTACAATTTCACACACAAAATATGGACGACTAGGTGCCGAGGGCTCTCATAAGTGGCCACAATACTTAATCTCATAATACATTTATGAAGAAGTACATCCACAAGGGATTCAACTAAGCTTGCTACCACATGCTCTCGAAGTAGGAATGATAATAAGAGTTCCATCAGCAGACCATGATGAGTGCCCATCCATGTTTATAGATTTGGCCACTACTGTTGCTTCATAGCTTGATTATGTACATCTTTTTGTGTGTCCTCTTTTCTCATTGATGTAGAATATTAGTGGAGATAGTTGTTAATTACCTTCCCCCCTTTCATGGTGGCTGATTAGAGGAATTTATTATAGAGAGAATTAAGAAGCTTATTGTTTCTACTCTTGACACTGAGGGAATGCTCAATGTTCACTGTTCCTCTGGAAGGAGTGGATTCAATGTTCATTATTCCTTTGAAAGGACCTCGGGGGGAAGGCTTGTTATTGAGATAATGATCAATGTTCGTTGTTCCTCCAAAAGGAATGGGGAAGGCTTATTAATAAATGAAGAATCTAGTGATTGGCAAGAGTATCTAAAGAGAGTGGGGGCGTCCACAGGCGACTATAGTGTTGTCCTCATCCATGAATCAAGTATTTTCTTTGTTCTCTGTCATGACTCCTTTTTTTTTAGCAGCCTAATATTCTCTAATACCTTGTGATTTGCAATGACTATTCTTAGAGTTGCAATTGTAACGTTACATGTGCAATCTCCATGGCCTTACAAGTAATGAGATCAAGAGAAACATAATGTTAGTGCATAGTAAGAACTCATATTAGTACAACTATTCAAAAAGTTGCAACATACTGACTACTTTACATTACTAATCAGTTTTGCTTATGCAAGATAGCAATACTACTAATATTTTTTACATAGATATGGGTGCATATGCATGTGCACACACACACACACACACACACACACAGAAAAAGGTATGCAAACCAATAGAAAGACTCAGGGAGAGGGAGTACATACGTATAGACTACCAGAGAGAGACGGAGAGAGAGAGAGAGAGAGAGAGAGAGAGAGAGAGAGAGAGAGAGAGAGAGAGAGAGAGAGAGAACCTCCAAAGAGAGAAGGCAGGTTCACATAATAGTTACAAGAGAGTGGGACGTTCTAAATTTTTTTTACAAGAGAGTGGGATGTTCTAATTCTGTTTTTGATATTTAGCTTCCACCTTACTATCAATAATTTTAAGCACCTAAAAGACCAATGTCAGGGATACTATTTTGAGACCAATGTCAGGGATTTTGAAGAGTAAAACATCATTGGTATTATTGATACAAGGAAGGTTCACCCAATGCATGGAGGGATTTAGAAGAAGAGTCAAGCATCATTGCTAGAACTACTTCTGTGAATGTGTGTCATGTTGCCACATATCCCACATGTTGTGAATGTGTGTCAAACATTGCTAGAACTACTTCTGTGAATGTGTGTTGGACATGTTGCCACATGTCATGAAAGAAGGACTAGATAGTAAAGATGAATTTTCTTACCTAGAAGGTTCAACCAATGCAATGGAGGGTTTTTAGCAGAAGAGTCAAACAACACTGCTAGAACTACTTCTGTTATTGTGTGCCAAACATGTTGCCACATCCTAGAAGATGAATATATCTACATCTAAATATCATGATTACTAGAAATTAAGGAATACGGAGTCTAAACATCATGATTGGAATTGGAAAATGAACATATGGATCACGATTATTGTAACTCAAGATTCTAAGTACTAGATGCATATTCTGGAAAAATTTGATGTGCTTCAAAAGAAGTACGAAAAAATCTAAGACATGAGTTTGATAAGAGAATGGATAGTGCAATGCATGCTTAGAGTTGAGCTTTTTTGAGTCTATAGATGCATGCTTTTTCGAGTCTATAGGTGCATCAAGTGACATACAGGAGTCACCTCAATCAAATGAAGAAAGGCCAACTTCATCAAGGAATCCCAATGGATATTGAGAAATGGAAGCCAAAGAAGGCCATAGCACCAAGTGTACTCTTTAGTTAGTCCAATTTTCATGAAGAGTATTGACTCCACAAAAAAGAACTCAAGAGATGTGATTTTCCTATCAGATTTATATTAATTAATGAAGGAATGAGACAACAAGGTAACAAAAGAGACTTGAGAGATCTTGTTTTTCTTAATGAAGGAGTGATACAAGAGGGTGACAAGACAAAGAGTTTTCACTTATCTCCCCACTATCCTTGCTAGCTCCTCTCAAGCATCATTTGGTGGTCTAAAGAGCACACCGCATGCTAACCCCTCAACCCAATCCTTCCAATGCTAACTTCACACTATGCAGGTGATCCAGCTTGGTTTCAGATGGCCCTTTGTTATGGCTTCACAATCAAGACCCCAGAATTTTTTCTCGTGGCCCTTCATTATGGAACCCTATAATTTTTTCAAGCATAAATGCACGTGTTCTCATTCTAGTCTCTCCCAGAAACACATTAATACGAGAAGAAAAACATGGCATGAAGAACTTATTACCAATATGTTGTAATGCATGCAACCCTCCCTTCCTTCAAAGAGCTCCATATCATTTGTTGTCATGCCAACTCTTACATATTGTCCACACTAGGTAGTAGCCACACACACTCCTCTCTTCCATCAAAGAGCTCCACATTGTCCATTCTCATGCCGGCTAAGTTATCATCCACTAGAAGGTTGCCACAAACACTCCTCTCTCTCACTTCTATGGTAGCTACATAAGCACAAGGATAAAGTAGAGAATAGAGTAGCAAGATCGAGACTCAATTTCCACACAATGGAAGAGTGTGTTGTGTTATGAGATAAAACTGACTTATATACAAGATTGTACAATTTCACACACAAAATATGGACGACTAGGTGCCGAGGGCTCTCATAAGTGGCCACAATACTTAATCTCATAATACATTTATGAAGAAGTACATCCACAAGGGATTCAACTAAGCTTGCTACCACATGCTCTCGAAGTAGGAATGATAATAAGAGTTCCATCAGCAGACCATGATGAGTGCCCATCCATGTTTATAGATTTGGCCACTACTGTTGCTTCATAGCTTGATTATGTACATCTTTTTGTGTGTCCTCTTTTCTCATTGATGTAGAATATTAGTGGAGATAGTTGTTAATTACCTTCCCCCCTTTCATGGTGGCTGATTAGAGGAATTTATTATAGAGAGAATTAAGAAGCTTATTGTTTCTACTCTTGACACTGAGGGAATGCTCAATGTTCACTGTTCTTCTGGAAGGAGTGGATTCAATGTTCATTATTCCTTTGAAAGGACCTCGGGGGGAAGGCTAGTTAGTCTAATTTTCATGAAGAGTATTGAGTCCACAAAAAAGAACTCAAGAGATGTGATTTTCCTATCAGATTTATATTAATTAATGAAGAAATGAGACAACAAGGTAACAAAAGAGACTTGAGAGATCTTGTTTTTCTTAATGAAGGAGTGATACAAGAGGGTGACAAAACAAAGAGTTTTCACTTATCTCCCCACTATCCTTGCTAGCTCCTCTCAAGCATCATTTGGTGGTCTAAAGAGCACACCACATGCTAACCCCTCAACCCAATCCTTCCAATGCTAACTTCACGCTATGCAGGTGATCCAGCTTGGTTTCAGATGGCCCTTTGTTATGGCTTCACAATCAAGACTCCAGAATTTTTTCTCGTGGCCCTTCATTATGGAACCCTATAATTTTTTCAGGCATAAATGCACGTGTTCTCATTCTAGTCTCTCCCAGAAACACATTAATACGAGAAGAAAAACATGGCATGAAGAACTTATTACTAATATGTTGTAATGCATGCAACCCTCCCTTCCTTCAAAGAGCTCCATATCATTTGTTGTCATGCCAACTCTTACATATTGTCCACACTAGGTAGTAGCCACACACACTCCTCTCTTCCATCAAAGCGCTCCACATTGTCCATTCTCATGCCGGCTAAGTTATCATCCACTAGAAGGTTGCCACAAACACTCCTCTCTCTCACTTCTATGGTAGCTACATAAGCACAAGGATAAAGTAGAGAATAGAGTAGCAAGATCGAGACTCAATTTCCACACAATGGAAGAGTGTGTTGTGTTATGAGATAAAACTGACTTATATACAAGATTGTACAATTTCACACACAAAATATGGACGACTAGGTGCCGAGGGCTCTCATAAGTGGCCACAATACTTAATCTCATAATACATTTATGAAGAAGTACATCCACAAGGGATTCAACTAAGCTTGCTACCACATGCTCTCGAAGTAGGAATGATAATAAGAGTTCCATCAGCAGACCATGATGAGTGCCCATCCAATGTTTATAGATTTGGCCACTACTGTTGCTTCATAGCTTGATTATGTACATCTTTTTGTGTGTCCTCTTTTCTCATTGATGTAGAATATTAGTGGAGATAGTTGTTAATTACCTTCCCCCCTTTCATGGTGGCTGATTAGAGGAATTTATTATAGAGAGAATTAAGAAGCTTATTGTTTCTACTCTTGACACTGAGGGAATGCTCAATGTTCACTGTTCCTCTGGAAGGAGTGGATTCAATGTTCATTATTCCTTTGAAAGGACCTCGGGGGGAAGGCTTGTTATTGAGATAATGATCAATGTTCGTTGTTCCTCCAAAAGGAATGGGGAAGGCTTATTAATAAATGAAGAATCTAGTGATTGGCAAGAGTATCTAAAGAGAGTGGGGGCGTCCACAGGCGACTATAGTGTTGTCCTCATCCATGAATCAAGTATTTTCTTTGTTCTCTGTCATGACTCCTTTTTTTTTTAGCAGCCTAATATTCTCTAATACCTTGTGATTTGCAATGACTATTCTTAGAGCTGCAATTGTAACGTTACATGTGCAATCTCCATGGCCTTACAAGTAATGAGATCAAGAGAAACATAATGTTAGTGCATAGTAAGAACTCATATTAGTACAACTATTCAAAAAGTTGCAACATACTGACTACTTTACATTACTAATCAGTTTTGCTTATGCAAGATAGCAATACTACTAATATTTTTTACATAGATATGGGTGCATACGCACGTGCACACACACACACACACACACACACAGAAAAAGGTATGCAAACCAATAGAAAGACTCAGGGAGAGGGAGTACATACGTATAGACTACCAGAGAGAGACGGAGAGAGAGAGAGAGAGAGAGAGAGAGAGAGAGAGAGAGAGAGAGAACCTCCAAAGAGAGAAGGCAGGTCCACATAATAGTTACAAGAGAGTGGGACGTTCTAAATTTTTTTTACAAGAGAGTGGGATGTTCTAATTCTGTTTTTGATATTTAGCTTCCACCTTACTATCAATAATTTTAAGCACCTAAAAGACCAATGTCAGGGATACTATTTTGAGACCAATGTCAGGGATTTTGAAGAGTAAAACATCATTGGTATTATTGATACAAGGAAGGTTCACCCAATGCATGGAGAGATTTAGAAGAAGAGTCAAGCATCATTGCTAGAACTACTTCTGTGAATGTGTGTCATGTTGCCACATATCCCACATGTTGTGAATGTGTGTCAAACATTGCTAGAACTACTTCTGTGAATGTGTGTTGGACATGTTGCCACATGTCATGTGCCACATGTCATGAAAGAAGGACTAGATAGTAAAGATGAATTTTCTTACCTAGAAGGTTCAACCAATGCAATGGAGGGTTTTTAGCAGAAGAGTCAAACAACACTGCTAGAACTACTTCTGTTATTGTGTGCCAAACATGTTGCCACATCCTAGAAGATGAATATATCTACATCTAAATATCATGATTACTAGAAATTAAGGAATACGGAGTCTAAACATCATGATTGGAATTGGAAAATGAACATATGGATCACGATTATTGTAACTCAAGATTCTAAGTACTAGATGCATATTCTGGAAAAATTTGATGTGCTTCAAAAGAAGTACGAAAAAATCTAAGACATGAGTTTGATAAGAGAATTGATAGTGCAATGCATGCTTAGAGTTGAGCTTTTTTGAGTCTATAGATGCATGCTTTTTCGAGTCTATAGGTGCATCAAGTGACATACAGGAGTCACCTCAATCAAATGAAGAAAGGCCAACTTCATCAAGGAATCCCAATGGATATTGAGAAATGGAAGCCAAAGAAGGCCATAGCACCAAGTGTACTCTTTAGTTAGTCCAATTTTCATGAAGAGTATTGACTCCACAAAAAAGAACTCAAGAGATGTGATTTTCCTATCAGATTTATATTAATTAATGAAGGAATGAGACAACAAGGTAACAAAAGAGACTTGAGAGATCTTGTTTTTCTTAATGAAGGAGTGATACAAGAGGGTGACAAAACAAAGAGTTTTCACTTATCTCCCCACTATCCTTGCTAGCTCCTCTCAAGCATCATTTGGTGGTCTAAAGAGCACACCGCATGCTAACCCCTCAACCCAATCCTTCCAATGCTAACTTCACACTATGCAGGTGATCCAGCTTGGTTTCAGATGGCCCTTTGTTATGGCTTCACAATCAAGACCCCAGAATTTTTTCTCGTGGCCCTTCATTATGGAACCCTATAATTTTTTCAAGCATAAATGCACGTGTTCTCATTCTAGTCTCTCCCAGAAACACATTAATACGAGAAGAAAAACATGGCATGAAGAACTTATTACCAATATGTTGTAATGCATGCAACCCTCCCTTCCTTCAAAGAGCTCCATATCATTTGTTGTCATGCCAACTCTTACATATTGTCCACACTAGGTAGTAGCCACACACACTCCTCTCTTCCATCAAAGAGCTCCACATTGTCCATTCTCATGCCGGCTAAGTTATCATCCACTAGAAGGTTGCCACAAACACTCCTCTCTCTCACTTCTATGGTAGCTACATAAGCACAAGGATAAAGTAGAGAATAGAGTAGCAAGATCGAGACTCAATTTCCACACAATGGAAGAGTGTGTTGTGTTATGAGATAAAACTGACTTATATACAAGATTGTACAATTTCACACACAAAATATGGACGACTAGGTGCCGAGGGCTCTCATAAGTGGCCACAATACTTAATCTCATAATACATTTATGAAGAAGTACATCCACAAGGGATTCAACTAAGCTTGCTACCACATGCTCTCGAAGTAGGAATGATAATAAGAGTTCCATCAGCAGACCATGATGAGTGCCCATCCATGTTTATAGATTTGGCCACTACTGTTGCTTCATAGCTTGATTATGTACATCTTTTTGTGTGTCCTCTTTTCTCATTGATGTAGAATATTAGTGGAGATAGTTGTTAATTACCTTCCCCCCTTTCATGGTGGCTGATTAGAGGAATTTATTATAGAGAGAATTAAGAAGCTTATTGTTTCTACTCTTGACACTGAGGGAATGCTCAATGTTCACTGTTCCTCTGGAAGGAGTGGATTCAATGTTCATTATTCCTTTGAAAGGACCTCGGGGGGAAGGCTTGTTATTGAGATAATGATCAATGTTCGTTGTTCCTCCAAAAGGAATGGGGAAGGCTTATTAATAAATGAAGAATCTAGTGATTGGCAAGAGTATCTAAAGAGAGTGGGGGCGTCCACAGGCGACTATAGTGTTGTCCTCATCCATGAATCAAGTATTTTCTTTGTTCTCTGTCATGACTCCTTTTTTTTTAGCAGCCTAATATTCTCTAATACCTTGTGATTTGCAATGACTATTCTTAGAGTTGCAATTGTAACGTTACATGTGCAATCTCCATGGCCTTACAAGTAATGAGATCAAGAGAAACATAATGTTAGTGCATAGTAAGAACTCATATTAGTACAACTATTCAAAAAGTTGCAACATACTGACTACTTTACATTACTAATCAGTTTTGCTTATGCAAGATAGCAATACTACTAATATTTTTTACATAGATATGGGTGCATATGCATGTGCACACACACACACACACACACACACAGAAAAAGGTATGCAAACCAATAGAAAGACTCAGGGAGAGGGAGTACATACGTATAGACTACCAGAGAGAGACGGAGAGAGAGAGAGAGAGAGAGAGAGAGAGAGAGAGAGAGAGAGAGAGAGAGAGAGAGAGAGAACCTCCAAAGAGAGAAGGCAGGTCCACATAATAGTTACAAGAGAGTGGGACGTTCTAAATTTTTTTTACAAGAGAGTGGGATGTTCTAATTCTGTTTTTGATATTTAGCTTCCACCTTACTATCAATAATTTTAAGCACCTAAAAGACCAATGTCAGGGATACTATTTTGAGACCAATGTCAGGGATTTTGAAGAGTAAAACATCATTGGTATTATTGATACAAGGAAGGTTCACCCAATGCATGGAGGGATTTAGAAGAAGAGTCAAGCATCATTGCTAGAACTACTTCTGTGAATCTGTGTCATGTTGCCACATATCCCACATGTTGTGAATGTGTGTCAAACATTGCTAGAACTACTTCTGTGAATGTGTGTTGGACATGTTGCCACATGTCATGTGCCACATGTCATGAAAGAAGGACTAGATAGTAAAGATGAATTTTCTTACCTAGAAGGTTCAACCAATGCAATGGAGGGTTTTTAGCAGAAGAGTCAAACAACACTGCTAGAACTACTTCTGTTATTGTGTGCCAAACATGTTGCCACATCCTAGAAGATGAATATATCTACATCTAAATATCATGATTACTAGAAATTAAGGAATACGGAGTCTAAACATCATGATTGGAATTGGAAAATGAACATATGGATCACGATTATTGTAACTCAAGATTCTAAGTACTAGATGCATATTCTGGAAAAATTTGATGTGCTTCAAAAGAAGTACGAAAAAATCTAAGACATGAGTTTGATAAGAGAATGGATAGTGCAATGCATGCTTAGAGTTGAGCTTTTTTGAGTCTATAGATGCATGCTTTTTCGAGTCTATAGGTGCATCAAGTGACATACAGGAGTCACCTCAATCAAATGAAGAAAGGCCAACTTCATCAAGGAATCCCAATGGATATTGAGAAATGGAAGCCAAAGAAGGCCATAGCACCAAGTGTACTCTTTAGTTAGTCCAATTTTCATGAAGAGTATTGACTCCACAAAAAAGAACTCAAGAGATGTGATTTTCCTATCAGATTTATATTAATTAATGAAGGAATGAGACAACAAGGTAACAAAAGAGACTTGAGAGATCTTGTTTTTCTTAATGAAGGAGTGATACAAGAGGGTGACAAGACAAAGAGTTTTCACTTATCTCCCCACTATCCTTGCTAGCTCCTCTCAAGCATCATTTGGTGGTCTAAAGAGCACACCGCATGCTAACCCCTCAACCCAATCCTTCCAATGCTAACTTCACACTATGCAGGTGATCCAGCTTGGTTTCAGATGGCCCTTTGTTATGGCTTCACAATCAAGACCCCAGAATTTTTTCTCGTGGCCCTTCATTATGGAACCCTATAATTTTTTCAAGCATAAATGCACGTGTTCTCATTCTAGTCTCTCCCAGAAACACATTAATACGAGAAGAAAAACATGGCATGAAGAACTTATTACCAATATGTTGTAATGCATGCAACCCTCCCTTCCTTCAAAGAGCTCCATATCATTTGTTGTCATGCCAACTCTTACATATTGTCCACACTAGGTAGTAGCCACACACACTCCTCTCTTCCATCAAAGAGCTCCACATTGTCCATTCTCATGCCGGCTAAGTTATCATCCACTAGAAGGTTGCCACAAACACTCCTCTCTCTCACTTCTATGGTAGCTACATAAGCACAAGGATAAAGTAGAGAATAGAGTAGCAAGATCGAGACTCAATTTCCACACAATGGAAGAGTGTGTTGTGTTATGAGATAAAACTGACTTATATACAAGATTGTACAATTTCACACACAAAATATGGACGACTAGGTGCCGAGGGCTCTCATAAGTGGCCACAATACTTAATCTCATAATACATTTATGAAGAAGTACATCCACAAGGGATTCAACTAAGCTTGCTACCACATGCTCTCGAAGTAGGAATGATAATAAGAGTTCCATCAGCAGACCATGATGAGTGCCCATCCATGTTTATAGATTTGGCCACTACTGTTGCTTCATAGCTTGATTATGTACATCTTTTTGTGTGTCCTCTTTTCTCATTGATGTAGAATATTAGTGGAGATAGTTGTTAATTACCTTCCCCCCTTTCATGGTGGCTGATTAGAGGAATTTATTATAGAGAGAATTAAGAAGCTTATTGTTTCTACTCTTGACACTGAGGGAATGCTCAATGTTCACTGTTCTTCTGGAAGGAGTGGATTCAATGTTCATTATTCCTTTGAAAGGACCTCGGGGGGAAGGCTAGTTAGTCTAATTTTCATGAAGAGTATTGAGTCCACAAAAAAGAACTCAAGAGATGTGATTTTCCTATCAGATTTATATTAATTAATGAAGGAATGAGACAACAAGGTAACAAAAGAGACTTGAGAGATCTTGTTTTTCTTAATGAAGGAGTGATACAAGAGGGTGACAAAACAAAGAGTTTTCACTTATCTCCCCACTATCCTTGCTAGCTCCTCTCAAGCATCATTTGGTGGTCTAAAGAGCACACCACATGCTAACCCCTCAACCCAATCCTTCCAATGCTAACTTCACACTATGCAGGTGATCCAGCTTGGTTTCAGATGGCCCTTTGTTATGGCTTCACAATCAAGACTCCAGAATTTTTTCTCGTGGCCCTTCATTATGGAACCCTATAATTTTTTCAGGCATAAATGCACGTGTTCTCATTCTAGTCTCTCCCAGAAACACATTAATACGAGAAGAAAAACATGGCATGAAGAACTTATTACCAATATGTTGTAATGCATGCAACCCTCCCTTCCTTCAAAGAGCTCCATATCATTTGTTGTCATGCCAACTCTTACATATTGTCCACACTAGGTAGTAGCCACACACACTCCTCTCTTCCATCAAAGCGCTCCACATTGTCCATTCTCATGCCGGCTAAGTTATCATCCACTAGAAGGTTGCCACAAACACTCCTCTCTCTCACTTCTATGGTAGCTACATAAGCACAAGGATAAAGTAGAGAATAGAGTAGCAAGATCGAGACTCAATTTCCACACAATGGAAGAGTGTGTTGTGTTATGAGATAAAACTGACTTATATACAAGATTGTACAATTTCACACACAAAATATGGACGACTAGGTGCCGAGGGCTCTCATAAGTGGCCACAATACTTAATCTCATAATACATTTATGAAGAAGTACATCCACAAGGGATTCAACTAAGCTTGCTACCACATGCTCTCGAAGTAGGAATGATAATAAGAGTTCCATCAGCAGACCATGATGAGTGCCCATCCAATGTTTATAGATTTGGCCACTACTGTTGCTTCATAGCTTGATTATGTACATCTTTTTGTGTGTCCTCTTTTCTCATTGATGTAGAATATTAGTGGAGATAGTTGTTAATTACCTTCCCCCCTTTCATGGTGGCTGATTAGAGGAATTTATTATAGAGAGAATTAAGAAGCTTATTGTTTCTACTCTTGACACTGAGGGAATGCTCAATGTTCACTGTTCCTCTGGAAGGAGTGGATTCAATGTTCATTATTCCTTTGAAAGGACCTCGGGGGGAAGGCTTGTTATTGAGATAATGATCAATGTTCGTTGTTCCTCCAAAAGGAATGGGGAAGGCTTATTAATAAATGAAGAATCTAGTGATTGGCAAGAGTATCTAAAGAGAGTGGGGGCGTCCACAGGCGACTATAGTGTTGTCCTCATCCATGAATCAAGTATTTTCTTTGTTCTCTGTCATGACTCCTTTTTTTTTTAGCAGCCTAATATTCTCTAATACCTTGTGATTTGCAATGACTATTCTTAGAGCTCCAATTGTAACGTTACATGTGCAATCTCCATGGCCTTACAAGTAATGAGATCAAGAGAAACATAATGTTAGTGCATAGTAAGAACTCATATTAGTACAACTATTCAAAAAGTTGCAACATACTGACTACTTTACATTACTAATCAGTTTTGCTTATGCAAGATAGCAATACTACTAATATTTTTTACATAGATATGGGTGCATACGCACGTGCACACACACACACACACACACACACACACACACACACACACACACAGAAAAAGGTATGCAAACCAATAGAAAGACTCAGGGAGAGGGAGTACATACGTATAGACTACCAGAGAGAGACGGAGAGAGAGAGAGAGAGAGAGAGAGAGAGAGAGAGAGAGAGAGAGAGAACCTCCAAAGAGAGAAGGCAGGTCCACATAATAGTTACAAGAGAGTGGGACGTTCTAAATTTTTTTTACAAGAGAGTGGGATGTTCTAATTCTGTTTTTGATATTTAGCTTCCACCTTACTATCAATAATTTTAAGCACCTAAAAGACCAATGTCAGGGATACTATTTTGAGACCAATGTCAGGGATTTTGAAGAGTAAAACATCATTGGTATTATTGATACAAGGAAGGTTCACCCAATGCATGGAGGGATTTAGAAGAAGAGTCAAGCATCATTGCTAGAACTACTTCTGTGAATGTGTGTCATGTTGCCACATATCCCACATGTTGTGAATGTGTGTCAAACATTGCTAGAACTACTTCTGTGAATGTGTGTTGGACATGTTGCCACATGTCATGTGCCACATGTCATGAAAGAAGGACTAGATAGTAAAGATGAATTTTCTTACCTAGAAGGTTCAACCAATGCAATGGAGGGTTTTTAGCAGAAGAGTCAAACAACACTGCTAGAACTACTTCTGTTATTGTGTGCCAAACATGTTGCCACATCCTAGAAGATGAATATATCTACATCTAAATATCATGATTACTAGAAATTAAGGAATACGGAGTCTAAACATCATGATTGGAATTGGAAAATGAACATATGGATCACGATTATTGTAACTCAAGATTCTAAGTACTAGATGCATATTCTGGAAAAATTTGATGTGCTTCAAAAGAAGTACGAAAAAATCTAAGACATGAGTTTGATAAGAGAATTGATAGTGCAATGCATGCTTAGAGTTGAGCTTTTTTGAGTCTATAGATGCATGCTTTTTCGAGTCTATAGGTGCATCAAGTGACATACAGGAGTCACCTCAATCAAATGAAGAAAGGCCAACTTCATCAAGGAATCCCAATGGATATTGAGAAATGGAAGCCAAAGAAGGCCATAGCACCAAGTGTACTCTTTAGTTAGTCCAATTTTCATGAAGAGTATTGACTCCACAAAAAAGAACTCAAGAGATGTGATTTTCCTATCAGATTTATATTAATTAATGAAGGAATGAGACAACAAGGTAACAAAAGAGACTTGAGAGATCTTGTTTTTCTTAATGAAGGAGTGATACAAGAGGGTGACAAAACAAAGAGTTTTCACTTATCTCCCCACTATCCTTGCTAGCTCCTCTCAAGCATCATTTGGTGGTCTAAAGAGCACACCGCATGCTAACCCCTCAACCCAATCCTTCCAATGCTAACTTCACACTATGCAGGTGATCCAGCTTGGTTTCAGATGGCCCTTTGTTATGGCTTCACAATCAAGACCCCAGAATTTTTTCTCGGCCCTTCATTATGGAACCCTATAGTTTTTTCAAGCATAAATGCACGTGTTCTCATTCTAGTCTCTCCCAGAAACACATTAATACGAGAAGAAAAACATGGCATGAAGAACTTATTACCAATATGTTGTAATGCATGCAACCCTCCCTTCCTTCAAAGAGCTCCATATCATTTGTTGTCATGCCAACTCTTACATATTGTCCACACTAGGTAGTAGCCACACACACTCCTCTCTTCCATCAAAGAGCTCCACATTGTCCATTCTCATGCCGGCTAAGTTATCATCCACTAGAAGGTTGCCACAAACACTCCTCTCTCTCACTTCTATGGTAGCTACATAAGCACAAGGATAAAGTAGAGAATAGAGTAGCAAGATCGAGACTCAATTTCCACACAATGGAAGAGTGTGTTGTGTTATGAGATAAAACTGACTTATATACAAGATTGTACAATTTCACACACAAAATATGGACGACTAGGTGCCGAGGGCTCTCATAAGTGGCCACAATACTTAATCTCATAATACATTTATGAAGAAGTACATCCACAAGGGATTCAACTAAGCTTGCTACCACATGCTCTCGAAGTAGGAATGATAATAAGAGTTCCATCAGCAGACCATGATGAGTGCCCATCCATGTTTATAGATTTGGCCACTACTGTTGCTTCATAGCTTGATTATGTACATCTTTTTGTGTGTCCTCTTTTCTCATTGATGTAGAATATTAGTGGAGATAGTTGTTAATTACCTTCCCCCCTTTCATGGTGGCTGATTAGAGGAATTTATTATAGAGAGAATTAAGAAGCTTATTGTTTCTACTCTTGACACTGAGGGAATGCTCAATGTTCACTGTTCCTCTGGAAGGAGTGGATTCAATGTTCATTATTCCTTTGAAAGGACCTCGGGGGGGAGGCTTGTTATTGAGATAATGATCAATGTTCGTTGTTCCTCCAAAAGGAATGGGGAAGGCTTATTAATAAATGAAGAATCTAGTGATTGGCAAGAGTATCTAAAGAGAGTGGGGGCGTCCACAGGCGACTATAGTGTTGTCCTCATCCATGAATCAAGTATTTTCTTTGTTCTCTGTCATGACTCCTTTTTTTTTAGCAGCCTAATATTCTCTAATACCTTGTGATTTGCAATGACTATTCTTAGAGTTGCAATTGTAACGTTACATGTGCAATCTCCATGGCCTTACAAGTAATGAGATCAAGAGAAACATAATGTTAGTGCATAGTAAGAACTCATATTAGTACAACTATTCAAAAAGTTGCAACATACTGACTACTTTACATTACTAATCAGTTTTGCTTATGCAAGATAGCAATACTACTAATATTTTTTACATAGATATGGGTGCATATGCATGTGCACACACACACACACACACACACACACACACACACAGAAAAAGGTATGCAAACCAATAGAAAGACTCAGGGAGAGGGAGTACATACGTATAGACTACCAGAGAGAGACGGAGAGAGAGAGAGAGAGAGAGAGAGAGAGAGAGAGAGAGAGAGAGAACCTCCAAAGAGAGAAGGCAGGTCCACATAATAGTTACAAGAGAGTGGGACGTTCTAAATTTTTTTTACAAGAGAGTGGGATGTTCTAATTCTGTTTTTGATATTTAGCTTCCACCTTACTATCAATAATTTTAAGCACCTAAAAGACCAATGTCAGGGATACTATTTTGAGACCAATGTCAGGGATTTTGAAGAGTAAAACATCATTGGTATTATTGATACAAGGAAGGTTCACCCAATGCATGGAGGGATTTAGAAGAAGAGTCAAGCATCATTGCTAGAACTACTTCTGTGAATGTGTGTCATGTTGCCACATATCCCACATGTTGTGAATGTGTGTCAAACATTGCTAGAACTACTTCTGTGAATGTGTGTTGGACATGTTGCCACATGTCATGTGCCACATGTCATGAAAGAAGGACTAGATAGTAAAGATGAATTTTCTTACCTAGAAGGTTCAACCAATGCAATGGAGGGTTTTTAGCAGAAGAGTCAAACAACACTGCTAGAACTACTTCTGTTATTGTGTGCCAAACATGTTGCCACATCCTAGAAGATGAATATATCTACATCTAAATATCGTGATTACTAGAAATTAAGGAATACGGAGTCTAAACATCATGATTGGAATTGGAAAATGAACATATGGATCACGATTATTGTAACTCAAGATTCTAAGTACTAGATGCATATTCTGGAAAAATTTGATGTGCTTCAAAAGAAGTACGAAAAAATCTAAGACATGAGTTTGATAAGAGAATTGATAGTGCAATGCATGCTTAGAGTTGAGCTTTTTTGAGTCTATAGATGCATGCTTTTTCGAGTCTATAGGTGCATCAAGTGACATACAGGAGCCACCTCAATCAAATGAAGAAAGGCCAACTTCATCAAGGAATCCCAATGGATATTGAGAAATGGAAGCCAAAGAAGGCCATAGCACCAAGTGTACTCTTTAGTTAGTCTAATTTTCATGAGGAGTATTGACTCCACAAAAAAGAACTCAAGAGATGTGATTTTCCTATCAGATTTATATTAATTAATGAAGGAATGAGACAACAAGGTAACAAAAGAGACTTGAGAGATCTTGTTTTTCTTAATGAAGGAGTGATACAAGAGGGTGACAAAACAAAGAGTTTTCACTTATCTCCCCACTATCCTTGCTAGCTCCTCTTAAGCATCATTTGGTGGTCTAAAGAGCACACCACATGCTAACCCCTCAACCCAATCCCTCCAATGCTAACTTCACACTATGCAGGTGATCCAGCTTGGTTTCAGATGGCCCTTTGTTATGGCTTCACAATCAAGACCCCAGAATTTTTTCTCGTGGCCCTTCATTATGGAACCCTATAATTTTTTCAAGCATAAATGCACGTGTTCTCATTCTAGTCTCTCCCAGAAACACATTAATACGAGAAGAAAAACATGGCATGAAGAACTTATTACCAATATGTTGTAATGCATGCAACCCTCCCTTCCTTCAAAGAGCTCCATATCATTTGTTGTCATGCCAACTCTTACATATTGTCCACACTAGGTAGTAGCCACACACACTCCTCTCTTCCATCAAAGAGCTCCACATTGTCCATTCTCATGCCGGCTAAGTTATCATCCACTAGAAGGTTGCCACAAACACTCCTCTCTCTCACTTCTATGGTAGCTACATAAGCACAAGGATAAAGTAGAGAATAGAGTAGCAAGATCGAGACTCAATTTCCACACAATGGAAGAGTGTGTTGTGTTATGAGATAAAACTGACTTATATACAAGATTGTACAATTTCACACACAAAATATGGACGACTAGGTGCCGAGGGCTCTCATAAGTGGCCACAATACTTAATCTCATAATACATTTATGAAGAAGTACATCCACAAGGGATTCAACTAAGCTTGCTACCACATGCTCTCGAAGTAGGAATGATAATAAGAGTTCCATCAGCAGACCATGATGAGTGCCCATCCATGTTTATAGATTTGGCCACTACTGTTGCTTCATAGCTTGATTATGTACATCTTTTTGTGTGTCCTCTTTTCTCATTGATGTAGAATATTAGTGGAGATAGTTGTTAATTACCTTCCCCCCTTTCATGGTGGCTGATTAGAGGAATTTATTATAGAGAGAATTAAGAAGCTTATTGTTTCTACTCTTGACACTGAGGGAATGCTCAATGTTCACTGTTCCTCTGGAAGGAGTGGATTCAATGTTCATTATTCCTTTGAAAGGACCTCGGGGGGAAGGCTTGTTATTGAGATAATGATCAATGTTCGTTGTTCCTCCAAAAGGAATGGGGAAGGCTTATTAATAAATGAAGAATCTAGTGATTGGCAAGAGTATCTAAAGAGAGTGGGGGCCTCCACAGGCGACTATAGTGTTGTCCTCATCCATGAATCAAGTATTTTCCTTGTTCTCTGTCATGACTCCTTTTTTTTTTAGCAGCCTAATATTCTCTAATACCTTGTGATTTGCAATGACTATTCTTAGAGTTGCAATTGTAACGTTACATGTGCAATCTCCATGGCCTTACAAGTAATGAGATCAAGAGAAACATAATGTTAGTGCATAGTAAGAACTCATATTAGTACAACTATTCAAAAAGTTGCAACATACTGACTACTTTACATTACTAATCAGTTTTGCTTATGCAAGATAGCAATACTACTAATATTTTTTACATAGATATGGGTGCATATGCATGTGCACACACACACACACACACACACACACACACAGAAAAAGGTCTGCAAACCAATAGAAAGACTCAGGGAGAGGGAGTACATACGTATAGACTACCAGAGAGAGACGGGGAGAGAGAGAGAGAGAGAGAGAGAGAGAGAGAGAGAGAGAGAGAGAGAGAGAGAACCTCCAAAGAGAGAAGGCAGGTCCACATAATAGTTACAAGAGAGTGGGACGTTCTAAATTTTTTTTACAAGAGAGTGGGATGTTCTAATTCTGTTTTTGATATTTAGCTTCCACCTTACTATCAATAATTTTAAGCACCTAAAAGACCAATGTCAGGGATACTATTTTGAGACCAATGTCAGGGATTTTGAAGAGTAAAACATCATTGGTATTATTGATACAAGGAAGGTTCACCCAATGCATGGAGGGATTTAGAAGAAGAGTCAAGCATCATTGCTAGAACTACTTCTGTGAATGTGTGTCATGTTGCCACATATCCCACATGTTGTGAATGTGTGTCAAACATTGCTAGAACTACTTCTATGAATGTGTGTTGGACATGTTGCCACATGTCATGTGCCACATGTCATGAAAGAAGGACTAGATAGTAAAGATGAATTTTCTTACCTAGAAGGTTCAACCAATGCAATGGAGGGTTTTTAGCAGAAGAGTCAAACAACACTGCTAGAACTACTTCTGTTATTGTGTGCCAAACATGTTGCCACATCCTAGAAGATGAATATATCTACATCTAAATATCATGATTACTAGAAATTAAGGAATACGGAGTCTAAACATCATGATTGGAATTGGAAAATGAACACATGGATCACGATTATTGTAACTCAAGATTCTAAGTACTAGATGCATATTCTGGAAAAATTTGATGTGCTTCAAAAGAAGTACGAAAAAATCTAAGACATGAGTTTGATAAGAGAATGGATAGTGCAATGCATGCTTAGAGTTGAGCTTTTTTGAGTCTATAGATGCATGCTTTTTCGAGTCTATAGGTGCATCAAGTGACATACAGGAGTCACCTCAATCAAATGAAGAAAGGCCAACTTCATCAAGGAATCCCAATGGATATTGAGAAATGGAAGCCAAAGAAGGCCATAGCACCAAGTGTACTCTTTAGTTAGTCCAATTTTCATGAAGAGTATTGACTCCACAAAAAAGAACTCAAGAGATGTGATTTTCCTATCAGATTTATATTAATTAATGAAGGAATGAGACAACAAGGTAACAAAAGAGACTTGAGAGATCTTGTTTTTCTTAATGAAGGAGTGATACAAGAGGGTGACAAGACAAAGAGTTTTCACTTATCTCCCCACTATCCTTGCTAGCTCCTCTCAAGCATCATTTGGTGGTCTAAAGAGCACACCGCATGCTAACCCCTCAACCCAATCCTTCCAATGCTAACTTCACACTATGCAGGTGATCCAGCTTGGTTTCAGATGGCCCTTTGTTATGGCTTCACAATCAAGACTCCAGAATTTTTTCTCGTGGCCCTTCATTATGGAACCCTATAATTTTTTCAAGCATAAATGCACGTGTTCTCATTCTAGTCTCTCCCAGAAACACATTAATACGAGAAGAAAAACATGGCATGAAGAACTTATTACCAATATGTTGTAATGCATGCAACCCTCCCTTCCTTCAAAGAGCTCCATATCATTTGTTGTCATGCCAACTCTTACATATTGTCCACACTAGGTAGTAGCCACACACACTCCTCTCTTCCATCAAAGAGCTCCACATTGTCCATTCTCATGCCGGCTAAGTTATCATCCACTAGAAGGTTGCCACAAACACTCCTCTCTCTCACTTCTATGGTAGCTACATAAGCACAAGGATAAAGTAGAGAATAGAGTAGCAAGATCGAGACTCAATTTCCACACAATGGAAGAGTGTGTTGTGTTATGAGATAAAACTGACTTATATACAAGATTGTACAATTTCACACACAAAATATGGACGACTAGGTGCCGAGGGCTCTCATAAGTGGCCACAATACTTAATCTCATAATACATTTATGAAGAAGTACATCCACAAGGGATTCAACTAAGCTTGCTACCACATGCTCTCGAAGTAGGAATGATAATAAGAGTTCCATCAGCAGACCATGATGAGTGCCCATCCATGTTTATAGATTTGGCCACTACTGTTGCTTCATAGCTTGATTATGTACATCTTTTTGTGTGTCCTCTTTTCTCATTGATGTAGAATATTAGTGGAGATAGTTGTTAATTACCTTCCCCCCTTTCATGGTGGCTGATTAGAGGAATTTATTATAGAGAGAATTAAGAAGCTTATTGTTTCTACTCTTGACACTGAGGGAATGCTCAATGTTCACTGTTCTTCTGGAAGGAGTGGATTCAATGTTCATTATTCCTTTGAAAGGACCTCGGGGGGAAGGCTAGTTAGTCTAATTTTCATGAAGAGTATTGAGTCCACAAAAAAGAACTCAAGAGATGTGATTTTCCTATCAGATTTATATTAATTAATGAAGGAATGAGACAACAAGGTAACAAAAGAGACTTGAGAGATCTTGTTTTTCTTAATGAAGGAGTGATACAAGAGGGTGACAAAACAAAGAGTTTTCACTTATCTCCCCACTATCCTTGCTAGCTCCTCTCAAGCATCATTTGGTGGTCTAAAGAGCACACCACATGCTAACCCCTCAACCCAATCCTTCCAATGCTAACTTCACACTATGCAGGTGATCCAGCTTGGTTTCAGATGGCCCTTTGTTATGGCTTCACAATCAAGACTCCAGAATTTTTTCTCGTGGCCCTTCATTATGGAACCCTATAATTTTTTCAGGCATAAATGCACGTGTTCTCATTCTAGTCTCTCCCAGAAACACATTAATACGAGAAGAAAAACATGGCATGAAGAACTTATTACCAATATGTTGTAATGCATGCAACCCTCCCTTCCTTCAAAGAGCTCCATATCATTTGTTGTCATGCCAACTCTTACATATTGTCCACACTAGGTAGTAGCCACACACACTCCTCTCTTCCATCAAAGCGCTCCACATTGTCCATTCTCATGCCGGCTAAGTTATCATCCACTAGAAGGTTGCCACAAACACTCCTCTCTCTCACTTCTATGGTAGCTACATAAGCACAAGGATAAAGTAGAGAATAGAGTAGCAAGATCGAGACTCAATTTCCACACAATGGAAGAGTGTGTTGTGTTATGAGATAAAACTGACTTATATACAAGATTGTACAATTTCACACACAAAATATGGACGACTAGGTGCCGAGGGCTCTCATAAGTGGCCACAATACTTAATCTCATAATACATTTATGAAGAAGTACATCCACAAGGGATTCAACTAAGCTTGCTACCACATGCTCTCGAAGTAGGAATGATAATAAGAGTTCCATCAGCAGACCATGATGAGTGCCCATCCATGTTTATAGATTTGGCCACTACTGTTGCTTCATAGCTTGATTATGTACATCTTTTTGTGTGTCCTCTTTTCTCATTGATGTAGAATATTAGTGGAGATAGTTGTTAATTACCTTCCCCCCTTTCATGGTGGCTGATTAGAGGAATTTATTATAGAGAGAATTAAGAAGCTTATTGTTTCTACTCTTGACACTGAGGGAATGCTCAATGTTCACTGTTCCTCTGGAAGGAGTGGATTCAATGTTCATTATTCCTTTGAAAGGACCTCGGGGGGAAGGCTTGTTATTGAGATAATGATCAATGTTCGTTGTTCCTCCAAAAGGAATGGGGAAGGCTTATTAATAAATGAAGAATCTAGTGATTGGCAAGAGTATCTAAAGAGAGTGGGGGCGTCCACAGGCGACTATAGTGTTGTCCTCATCCATGAATCAAGTATTTTCTTTGTTCTCTGTCATGACTCCTTTTTTTTTAGCAGCCTAATATTCTCTAATACCTTGTGATTTGCAATGACTATTCTTAGAGCTCCAATTGTAACGTTACATGTGCAATCTCCATGGCCTTACAAGTAATGAGATCAAGAGAAACATAATGTTAGTGCATAGTAAGAACTCATATTAGTACAACTATTCAAAAAGTTGCAACATACTGACTACTTTACATTACTAATCAGTTTTGCTTATGCAAGATAGCAATACTACTAATATTTTTTACATAGATATGGGTGCATACGCACGTGCACACACACACACACACACACACACACACACACACACACACACACACAGAAAAAGGTATGCAAACCAATAGAAAGACTCAGGGAGAGGGAGTACATACGTATAGACTACCAGAGAGAGACGGAGAGAGAGAGAGAGAGAGAGAGAGAGAGAGAGAGAGAGAGAGAGAGAGAGAGAGAGAACCTCCAAAGAGAGAAGGCAGGTCCACATAATAGTTACAAGAGAGTGGGACGTTCTAAATTTTTTTTACAAGAGAGTGGGATGTTCTAATTCTGTTTTTGATATTTAGCTTCCACCTTACTATCAATAATTTTAAGCACCTAAAAGACCAATGTCAGGGATACTATTTTGAGACCAATGTCAGGGATTTTGAAGAGTAAAACATCATTGGTATTATTGATACAAGGAAGGTTCACCCAATGCATGGAGCGATTTAGAAGAAGAGTCAAGCATCATTGCTAGAACTACTTCTGTGAATGTGTGTCAAACATTGCTAGAACTACTTCTGTGAATGTGTGTTGGACATGTTGCCACATGTCATGTGCCACATGTCATGAAAGAAGGACTAGATAGTAAAGATGAATTTTCTTACCTAGAAGGTTCAACCAATGCAATGGAGGGTTTTTAGCAGAAGAGTCAAACAACACTGCTAGAACTACTTCTGTTATTGTGTGCCAAACATGTTGCCACATCCTAGAAGATGAATATATCTACATCTAAATATCATGATTACTAGAAATTAAGGAATACGGAGTCTAAACATCATGATTGGAATTGGAAAATGAACATATGGATCACGATTATTGTAACTCAAGATTCTAAGTACTAGATGCATATTCTGGAAAAATTTGATGTGCTTCAAAAGAAGTACGAAAAAATCTAAGACATGAGTTTGATAAGAGAATTGATAGTGCAATGCATGCTTAGAGTTGAGCTTTTTTGAGTCTATAGATGCATGCTTTTTCGAGTCTATAGGTGCATCAAGTGACATACAGGAGTCACCTCAATCAAATGAAGAAAGGCCAACTTCATCAAGGAATCCCAATGGATATTGAGAAATGGAAGCCAAAGAAGGCCATAGCACCAAGTGTACTCTTTAGTTAGTCCAATTTTCATGAAGAGTATTGACTCCACAAAAAAGAACTCAAGAGATGTGATTTTCCTATCAGATTTATATTAATTAATGAAGGAATGAGACAACAAGGTAACAAAAGAGACTTGAGAGCTCTTGTTTTTCTTAATGAAGGAGTGATACAAGAGGGTGACAAAACAAAGAGTTTTCACTTATCTCCCCACTATCCTTGCTAGCTCCTCTCAAGCATCATTTGGTGGTCTAAAGAGCACACCGCATGCTAACCCCTCAACCCAATCCTTCCAATGCTAACTTCACACTATGCAGGTGATCCAGCTTGGTTTCAGATGGCCCTTTGTTATGGCTTCACAATCAAGACCCCAGAATTTTTTCTCGTGGCCCTTCATTATGGAACCCTATAATTTTTTCAAGCATAAATGCACGTGTTCTCATTCTAGTCTCTCCTAGAAACACATTAATACGAGAAGAAAAACATGGCATGAAGAACTTATTACCAATATGTTGTAATGCATGCAACCCTCCCTTCCTTCAAAGAGCTCCATATCATTTGTTGTCATGCCAACTCTTACATATTGTCCACACTAGGTAGTAGCCACACACACTCCTCTCTTCCATCAAAGAGCTCCACATTGTCCATTCTCATGCCGGCTAAGTTATCATCCACTAGAAGGTTGCCACAAACACTCCTCTCTCTCACTTCTATGGTAGCTACATAAGCACAAGGATAAAGTAGAGAATAGAGTAGCAAGATCGAGACTCAATTTCCACACAATGGAAGAGTGTGTTGTGTTATGAGATAAAACTGACTTATATACAAGATTGTACAATTTCACACACAAAATATGGACGACTAGGTGCCGAGGGCTCTCATAAGTGGCCACAATACTTAATCTCATAATACATTTATGAAGAAGTACATCCACAAGGGATTCAACTAAGCTTGCTACCACATGCTCTCGAAGTAGGAATGATAATAAGAGTTCCATCAGCAGACCATGATGAGTGCCCATCCATGTTTATAGATTTGGCCACTACTGTTGCTTCATAGCTTGATTATGTACATCTTTTTGTGTGTCCTCTTTTCTCATTGATGTAGAATATTAGTGGAGATAGTTGTTAATTACCTTCCCCCCTTTCATGGTGGCTGATTAGAGGAATTTATTATAGAGAGAATTAAGAAGCTTATTGTTTCTACTCTTGACACTGAGGGAATGCTCAATGTTCACTGTTCCTCTGGAAGGAGTGGATTCAATGTTCATTATTCCTTTGAAAGGACCTCGGGGGGAAGGCTTGTTATTGAGATAATGATCAATGTTCGTTGTTCCTCCAAAAGGAATGGGGAAGGCTTATTAATAAATGAAGAATCTAGTGATTGGCAAGAGTATCTAAAGAGAGTGGGGGCGTCCACAGGCGACTATAGTGTTGTCCTCATCCATGAATCAAGTATTTTCTTTGTTCTCTGTCATGACTCCTTTTTTTTTAGCAGCCTAATATTCTCTAATACCTTGTGATTTGCAATGAGTATTCTTAGAGTTGCAATTGTAACGTTACATGTGCAATCTCCATGGCCTTACAAGTAATGAGATCAAGAGACATAATGTTAGTGCATAGTAAGAACTCATATTAGTACAACTATTCAAAAAGTTGCAACATACTGACTACTTTACATTACTAATCAGTTTTGCTTATGCAAGATAGCAATACTACTAATATTTTTTACATAGATATGGATGCATACGCACGTGCACACACACACACACACACACACACACACACAGAAAAAGGTCTGCAAACCAATAGAAAGACTCAGGGAGAGGGAGTACATACGTTATACAAGATTGTACAATTTCACACACAAAATATGGACGACTAGGTGCCGAGGGCTCTCATAAGTGGCCACAATACTTAATCTCATAATACATTTATGAAGAAGTACATCCACAAGGGATTCAACTAAGCTTGCTACCACATGCTCTCGAAGTAGGAATGATAATAAGAGTTCCATCAGCAGACCATGATGAGTGCTCATCCATGTTTATAGATTTGGCCACTACTGTTGCTTCATAGCTTGATTATGTACATCTTTTTGTGTGTCCTCTTTTCTCATTGATGTAGAATATTAGTGGAGATAGTTGTTAATTACCTTCCCCCCTTTCATGGTGGCTGATTAGAGGAATTTATTATAGAGAGAATTAAGAAGCTTATTGTTTCTACTCTTGACACTGAGGGAATGCTCAATGTTCACTGTTCCTCTGGAAGGAGTGGATTCAATGTTCATTATTCCTTTGAAAGGACCTCGGGGGGAAGGCTTGTTATTGAGATAATGATCAATGTTCGTTGTTCCTCCAAAAGGAATGGGAAAGGCTTATTAATAAATGAAGAATCTAGTGATTGGCAAGAGTATCTAAAGAGAGTGGGGGCCTCCACAGGCGACTATAGTGTTGTCCTCATCCATGAATCAAGTATTTTCCTTGTTCTCTGTCATGACTCCTTTTTTTTTTAGCAGCCTAATATTCTCTAATACCTTGTGATTTGCAATGAGTATTCTTAGAGTTGCAATTGTAACGTTACATGTGCAATCTCCATGGCCTTACAAGTAATGAGATCAAGAGAAACATAATGTTAGTGCATAGTAAGAACTCATATTAGTACAACTATTCAAAAAGTTGCAACATACTGACTACTTTACATTACTAATCAGTTTTGCTTATGCAAGATAGCAATACTACTAATATTTTTTACATAGATATGGGTGCATACGCACGTGCACACACACACACACACACACACACACAGAAAAAGGTCTGCAAACCAATAGAAAGACTCAGGGAGAGGGAGTACATACGTATAGACTACCAGAGAGAGACGGGGAGAGAGAGAGAGAGAGAGAGAGAGAGAGAGAGAGAGAGAGAGAGAGAGAGAGAGAGAGACCTCCAAAGAGAGAAGGCAGGTCCACATAATAGTTACAAGAGAGTGGGACGTTCTAAATTTTTTTTACAAGAGAGTGGGATGTTCTAATTCTGTTTTTGATATTTAGCTTCCACCTTACTATCAATAATTTTAAGCACCTAAAAGACCAATGTCAGGGATACTATTTTGAGACCAATGTCAGGGATTTTGAAGAGTAAAACATCATTGGTATTATTGATACAAGGAAGGTTCACCCAATGCATGGAGGGATTTAGAAGAAGAGTCAAGCATCATTGCTAGAACTACTTCTGTGAATGTGTGTCATGTTGCCACATATCCCACATGTTGTGAATGTGTGTCAAACATTGCTAGAACTACTTCTATGAATGTGTGTTGGACATGTTGCCACATGTCATGAAAGAAGGACTAGATAGTAAAGATGAATTTTCTTACCTAGAAGGTTCAACCAATGCAATGGAGGGTTTTTAGCAGAAGAGTCAAACAACACTGCTAGAACTACTTCTGTTATTGTGTGCCAAACATGTTGCCACATCCTAGAAGATGAATATATCTACATCTAAATATCATGATTACTAGAAATTAAGGAATACGGAGTCTAAACATCATGATTGGAATTGGAAAATGAACACATGGATCACGATTATTGTAACTCAAGATTCTAAGTACTAGATGCATATTCTGGAAAAATTTGATGTGCTTCAAAAGAAGTACGAAAAAATCTAAGACATGAGTTTGATAAGAGAATTGATAGTGCAATGCATGCTTAGAGTTGAGCTTTTTTGAGTCTATAGATGCATGCTTTTTCGAGTCTATAGGTGCATCAAGTGACATACAGGAGCCACCTCAATCAAATGAAGAAAGGCCAACTTCATCAAGGAATCCCAATGGATATTGAGAAATGGAAGCCAAAGAAGGCCATAGCACCAAGTGTACTCTTTAGTTAGTCTAATTTTCATGAAGAGTATTGACTCCACAAAAAAGAACTCAAGAGATGTGATTTTCCTATCAGATTTATATTAATTAATGAAGGAATGAGACAACAAGGTAACAAAAGAGACTTGAGAGATCTTGTTTTTCTTAATGAAGGAGTGATACAAGAGGGTGACAAAACAAAGAGTTTTCACTTATCTCCCCACTATCCTTGCTAGCTCCTCTCAAGCATCATTTGGTGGTCTAAAGAGCACACCACATGCTAACCCCTCAACCCAATCCTTCCAATGCTAACTTCACACTATGCAGGTGATCCAGCTTGGTTTCAGATGGCCCTTTGTTATGGCTTCACAATCAAGACCCCAGAATTTTTTCTCGTGGCCCTTCATTATGGAACCCTATAGTTTTTTCAAGCATAAATGCACGTGTTCTCATTCTAGTCTCTCCCAGAAACACATTAATACGAGAAGAAAAACATGGCATGAAGAACTTATTACCAATATGTTGTAATGCATGCAACCCTCCCTTCCTTCAAAGAGCTCCATATCATTTGTTGTCATGCCAACTCTTACATATTGTCCACACTAGGTAGTAGCCACACACACTCCTCTCTTCCATCAAAGAGCTCCACATTGTCCATTCTCATGCCCGCTAAGTTATCATCCACTAGAAGGTTGCCACAAACACTCCTCTCTCTCACTTCTATGGTAGCTACATAAGCACAAGGATAAAGTAGAGAATAGAGTAGCAAGATCGAGACTCAATTTCCACACAATGGAAGAGTGTGTTGTGTTATGAGATAAAACTGACTTATATACAAGATTGTACAATTTCACACACAAAATATGGACGACTAGGTGCCGAGGGCTCTCATAAGTGGCCACAATACTTAATCTCATAATACATTTATGAAGAAGTACATCCACAAGGGATTCAACTAAGCTTGCTACCACATGCTCTCGAAGTAGGAATGATAATAAGAGTTCCATCAGCAGACCATGATGAGTGCCCATCCATGTTTATAGATTTGGCCACTACTGTTGCTTCATAGCTTGATTATGTACATCTTTTTGTGTGTCCTCTTTTCTCATTGATGTAGAATATTAGTGGAGATAGTTGTTAATTACCTTCCCCCCTTTCATGGTGGCTGATTAGAGGAATTTATTATAGAGAGAATTAAGAAGCTTATTGTTTCTACTCTTGACACTGAGGGAATGCTCAATGTTCACTGTTCCTCTGGAAGGAGTGGATTCAATGTTCATTATTCCTTTGAAAGGACCTCGGGGGGGAGGCTTGTTATTGAGATAATGATCAATGTTCGTTGTTCCTCCAAAAGGAATGGGGAAGGCTTATTAATAAATGAAGAATCTAGTGATTGGCAAGAGTATCTAAAGAGAGTGGGGGCGTCCACAGGCGACTATAGTGTTGTCCTCATCCATGAATCAAGTATTTTCTTTGTTCTCTGTCATGACTCCTTTTTTTTTAGCAGCCTAATATTCTCTAATACCTTGTGATTTGCAATGACTATTCTTAGAGTTGCAATTGTAACGTTACATGTGCAATCTCCATGGCCTTACAAGTAATGAGATCAAGAGAAACATAATGTTAGTGCATAGTAAGAACTCATATTAGTACAACTATTCAAAAAGTTGCAACATACTGACTACTTTACATTACTAATCAGTTTTGCTTATGCAAGATAGCAATACTACTAATATTTTTTACATAGATATGGGTGCATATGCATGTGCACACACACACACACACACACACACACACACAGAAAAAGGTATGCAAACCAATAGAAAGACTCAGGGAGAGGGAGTACATACGTATAGACTACCAGAGAGAGACGGAGAGAGAGAGAGAGAGAGAGAGAGAGAACCTCCAAAGAGAGAAGGCAGGTCCACATAATAGTTACAAGAGAGTGGGACGTTCTAAATTTTTTTTACAAGAGAGTGGGATGTTCTAATTCTGTTTTTGATATTTAGCTTCCACCTTACTATCAATAATTTTAAGCACCTAAAAGACCAATGTCAGGGATACTATTTTGAGACCAATGTCAGGGATTTTGAAGAGTAAAACATCATTGGTATTATTGATACAAGGAAGGTTCACCCAATGCATGGAGGGATTTAGAAGAAGAGTCAAGCATCATTGCTAGAACTACTTCTGTGAATGTGTGTCATGTTGCCACATATCCCACATGTTGTGAATGTGTGTCAAACATTGCTAGAACTACTTCTGTGAATGTGTGTTGGACATGTTGCCACATGTCATGTGCCACATGTCATGAAAGAAGGACTAGATAGTAAAGATGAATTTTCTTACCTAGAAGGTTCAACCAATGCAATGGAGGGTTTTTAGCAGAAGAGTCAAACAACACTGCTAGAACTACTTCTGTTATTGTGTGCCAAACATGTTGCCACATCCTAGAAGATGAATATATCTACATCTAAATATCGTGATTACTAGAAATTAAGGAATACGGAGTCTAAACATCATGATTGGAATTGGAAAATGAACATATGGATCACGATTATTGTAACTCAAGATTCTAAGTACTAGATGCATATTCTGGAAAAATTTGATGTGCTTCAAAAGAAGTACGAAAAAATCTAAGACATGAGTTTGATAAGAGAATTGATAGTGCAATGCATGCTTAGAGTTGAGCTTTTTTGAGTCTATAGATGCATGCTTTTTCGAGTCTATAGGTGCATCAAGTGACATACAGGAGCCACCTCAATCAAATGAAGAAAGGCCAACTTCATCAAGGAATCCCAATGGATATTGAGAAATGGAAGCCAAAGAAGGCCATAGCACCAAGTGTACTCTTTAGTTAGTCTAATTTTCATGAGGAGTATTGACTCCACAAAAAAGAACTCAAGAGATGTGATTTTCCTATCAGATTTATATTAATTAATGAAGGAATGAGACAACAAGGTAACAAAAGAGACTTGAGAGATCTTGTTTTTCTTAATGAAGGAGTGATACAAGAGGGTGACAAAACAAAGAGTTTTCACTTATCTCCCCACTATCCCTGCTAGCTCCTCTTAAGCATCATTTGGTGGTCTAAAGAGCACACCACATGCTAACCCCTCAACCCAATCCTTCCAATGCTAACTTCACACTATGCAGGTGATCCAGCTTGGTTTCAGATGGCCCTTTGTTATGGCTTCACAATCAAGACCCCAGAATTTTTTCTCGTGGCCCTTCATTATGGAACCCTATAATTTTTTCAAGCATAAATGCACGTGTTCTCATTCTAGTCTCTCCCAGAAACACATTAATACGAGAAGAAAAACATGGCATGAAGAACTTATTACCAATATGTTGTAATGCATGCAACCCTCCCTTCCTTCAAAGAGCTCCATATCATTTGTTGTCATGCCAACTCTTATATATTGTCCACACTAGGTAGTAGCCACACACACTCCTCTCTTCCATCAAAGAGCTCCACATTGTCCATTCTCATGCCGGCTAAGTTATCATCCACTAGAAGGTTGCCACAAACACTCCTCTCTCTCACTTCTATGGTAGCTACATAAGCACAAGGATAAAGTAGAGAATAGAGTAGCAAGATCGAGACTCAATTTCCACACAATGGAAGAGTGTGTTGTGTTATGAGATAAAACTGACTTATATACAAGATTGTACAATTTCACACACAAAATATGGACGACTAGGTGCCGAGGGCTCTCATAAGTGGCCACAATACTTAATCTCATAATACATTTATGAAGAAGTACATCCACAAGGGATTCAACTAAGCTTGCTACCACATGCTCTCGAAGTAGGAATGATAATAAGAGTTCCATCAGCAGACCATGATGAGTGCCCATCCATGTTTATAGATTTGGCCACTACTGTTGCTTCATAGCTTGATTATGTACATCTTTTTGTGTGTCCTCTTTTCTCATTGATGTAGAATATTAGTGGAGATAGTTGTTAATTACCTTCCCCCCTTTCATGGTGGCTGATTAGAGGAATTTATTATAGAGAGAATTAAGAAGCTTATTGTTTCTACTCTTGACACTGAGGGAATGCTCAATGTTCACTGTTCCTCTGGAAGGAGTGGATTCAATGTTCATTATTCCTTTGAAAGGACCTCGGGGGGAAGGCTTGTTATTGAGATAATGATCAATGTTCGTTGTTCCTCCAAAAGGAATGGGGAAGGCTTATTAATAAATGAAGAATCTAGTGATTGGCAAGAGTATCTAAAGAGAGTGGGGGCCTCCACAGGCGACTATAGTGTTGTCCTCATCCATGAATCAAGTATTTTCCTTGTTCTCTGTCATGACTCCTTTTTTTTTTAGCAGCCTAATATTCTCTAATACCTTGTGATTTGCAATGACTATTCTTAGAGTTGCAATTGTAACGTTACATGTGCAATCTCCATGGCCTTACAAGTAATGAGATCAAGAGAAACATAATGTTAGTGCATAGTAAGAACTCATATTAGTACAACTATTCAAAAAGTTGCAACATACTGACTACTTTACATTACTAATCAGTTTTGCTTATGCAAGATAGCAATACTACTAATATTTTTTACATAGATATGGGTGCATATGCATGTGCACACACACACACACACACACACACACACACAGAAAAAGGTATGCAAACCAATAGAAAGACTCAGGGAGAGGGAGTACATACGTATAGACTACCAGAGAGAGACGGAGAGAGAGAGAGAGAGAGAGAGAGAGAGAGAGAGAGAGAGAGAGAGAGAGAGAACCTCCAAAGAGAGAAGGCAGGTCCACATAATAGTTACAAGAGAGTGGGACGTTCTAAATTTTTTTTACAAGAGAGTGGGATGTTCTAATTCTGTTTTTGATATTTAGCTTCCACCTTACTATCAATAATTTTAAGCACCTAAAAGACCAATGTCAGGGATACTATTTTGAGACCAATGTCAGGGATTTTGAAGAGTAAAACATCATTGGTATTATTGATACAAGGAAGGTTCACCCAATGCATGGAGGGATTTAGAAGAAGAGTCAAGCATCATTGCTAGAACTACTTCTGTGAATGTGTGTCATGTTGCCACATATCCCACATGTTGTGAATGTGTGTCAAACATTGCTAGAACTACTTCTGTGAATGTGTGTTGGACATGTTGCCACATGTCATGTGCCACATGTCATGAAAGAAGGACTAGATAGTAAAGATGAATTTTCTTACCTAGAAGGTTCAACCAATGCAATGGAGGGTTTTTAGCAGAAGAGTCAAACAACACTGCTAGAACTACTTCTGTTATTGTGTGCCAAACATGTTGCCACATCCTAGAAGATGAATATATCTACATCTAAATATCGTGATTACTAGAAATTAAGGAATACGGAGTCTAAACATCATGATTGGAATTGGAAAATGAACATATGGATCACGATTATTGTAACTCAAGATTCTAAGTACTAGATGCATATTCTGGAAAAATTTGATGTGCTTCAAAAGAAGTACGAAAAAATCTAAGACATGAGTTTGATAAGAGAATTGATAGTGCAATGCATGCTTAGAGTTGAGCTTTTTTGAGTCTATAGATGCATGCTTTTTCGAGTCTATAGGTGCATCAAGTGACATACAGGAGCCACCTCAATCAAATGAAGAAAGGCCAACTTCATCAAGGAATCCCAATGGATATTGAGAAATGGAAGCCAAAGAAGGCCATAGCACCAAGTGTACTCTTTAGTTAGTCTAATTTTCATGAAGAGTATTGACTCCACAAAAAAGAACTCAAGAGATGTGATTTTCCTATCAGATTTATATTAATTAATGAAGGAATGAGACAACAAGGTAACAAAAGAGACTTGAGAGATCTTGTTTTTCTTAATGAAGGAGTGATACAAGAGGGTGACAAAACAAAGAGTTTTCACTTATCTCCCCACTATCCTTGCTAGCTCCTCTTAAGCATCATTTGGTGGTCTAAAGAGCACACCACATGCTAACCCCTCAACCCAATCCTTCCAATGCTAACTTCACACTATGCAGGTGATCCAGCTTGGTTTCAGATGGCCCTTTGTTATGGCTTCACAATCAAGACCCCAGAATTTTTTCTCGTGGCCCTTCATTATGGAACCCTATAATTTTTTCAAGCATAAATGCACGTGTTCTCATTCTAGTCTCTCCCAGAAACACATTAATACGAGAAGAAAAACATGGCATGAAGAACTTATTACCAATATGTTGTAATGCATGCAACCCTCCCTTCCTTCAAAGAGCTCCATATCATTTGTTGTCATGCCAACTCTTACATATTGTCCACACTAGGTAGTAGCCACACACACTCCTCTCTTCCATCAAAGAGCTCCACATTGTCCATTCTCATGCCGGCTAAGTTATCATCCACTAGAAGGTTGCCACAAACACTCCTCTCTCTCACTTCTATGGTAGCTACATAAGCACAAGGATAAAGTAGAGAATAGAGTAGCAAGATCGAGACTCAATTTCCACACAATGGAAGAGTGTGTTGTGTTATGAGATAAAACTGACTTATATACAAGATTGTACAATTTCACACACAAAATATGGACGACTAGGTGCCGAGGGCTCTCATAAGTGGCCACAATACTTAATCTCATAATACATTTATGAAGAAGTACATCCACAAGGGATTCAACTAAGCTTGCTACCACATGCTCTCGAAGTAGGAATGATAATAAGAGTTCCATCAGCAGACCATGATGAGTGCCCATCCATGTTTATAGATTTGGCCACTACTGTTGCTTCATAGCTTGATTATGTACATCTTTTTGTGTGTCCTCTTTTCTCATTGATGTAGAATATTAGTGGAGATAGTTGTTAATTACCTTCCCCCCTTTCATGGTGGCTGATTAGAGGAATTTATTATAGAGAGAATTAAGAAGCTTATTGTTTCTACTCTTGACACTGAGGGAATGCTCAATGTTCACTGTTCCTCTGGAAGGAGTGGATTCAATGTTCATTATTCCTTTGAAAGGACCTCGGGGGGAAGGCTTGTTATTGAGATAATGATCAATGTTCGTTGTTCCTCCAAAAGGAATGGGGAAGGCTTATTAATAAATGAAGAATCTAGTGATTGGCAAGAGTATCTAAAGAGAGTGGGGGCGTCCACAGGCGACTATAGTGTTGTCCTCATCCATGAATCAAGTATTTTCTTTGTTCTCTGTCATGACTCCTTTTTTTTTAGCAGCCTAATATTCTCTAATACCTTGTGATTTGCAATGAGTATTCTTAGAGTTGCAATTGTAACGTTACATGTGCAATCTCCATGGCCTCACAAGTAATGAGATCAAGAGACATAATGTTAGTGCATAGTAAGAACTCATATTAGTACAACTATTCAAAAAGTTGCAACATACTGACTACTTTACATTACTAATCAGTTTTGCTTATGCAAGATAGCAATACTACTAATATTTTTTACATAGATATGGATGCATACGCACGTGCACACACACACACACACACACACACACAGAAAAAGGTCTGCAAACCAATAGAAAGACTCAGGGAGAGGGAGTACATACGTTATACAAGATTGTACAATTTCACACACAAAATATGGACGACTAGGTGCCGAGGGCTCTCATAAGTGGCCACAATACTTAATCTCATAATACATTTATGAAGAAGTACATCCACAAGGGATTCAACTAAGCTTGCTACCACATGCTCTGGAAGTAGGAATGATAATAAGAGTTCCATCAGCAGACCATGATGAGTGCTCATCCATGTTTATAGATTTGGCCACTACTGTTGCTTCATAGCTTGATTATGTACATCTTTTTGTGTGTCCTCTTTTCTCATTGATGTAGAATATTAGTGGAGATAGTTGTTAATTACCTTCCCCCCTTTCATGGTGGCTGATTAGAGGAATTTATTATAGAGAGAATTAAGAAGCTTATTGTTTCTACTCTTGACACTGAGGGAATGCTCAATGTTCACTGTTCCTCTGGAAGGAGTGGATTCAATGTTCATTATTCCTTTGAAAGGACCTCGGGGGGAAGGCTTGTTATTGAGATAATGATCAATGTTCGTTGTTCCTCCAAAAGGAATGGGGAAGGCTTATTAATAAATGAAGAATCTAGTGATTGGCAAGAGTATCTAAAGAGAGTGGGGGCCTCCACAGGCGACTATAGTGTTGTCCTCATCCATGAATCAAGTATTTTCCTTGTTCTCTGTCATGACTCCTTTTTTTTTTAGCAGCCTAATATTCTCTAATACCTTGTGATTTGCAATGACTATTCTTAGAGTTGCAATTGTAACGTTACATGTGCAATCTCCATGGCCTTACAAGTAATGAGATCAAGAGAAACATAATGTTAGTGCATAGTAAGAACTCATATTAGTACAACTATTCAAAAAGTTGCAACATACTGACTACTTTACATTACTAATCAGTTTTGCTTATGCAAGATAGCAATACTACTAATATTTTTTACATAGATATGGGTGCATACGCACGTGCACACACACACACACACACACACAGAAAAAGGTCTGCAAACCAATAGAAAGACTCAGGGAGAGGGAGTACATACGTATAGACTACCAGAGAGAGACGGGGAGAGAGAGAGAGAGAGAGAGAGAGAGAGAGAGAGAGAGAGAGAACCTCCAAAGAGAGAAGGCAGGTCCACATAATAGTTACAAGAGAGTGGGACGTTCTAAATTTTTTTTACAAGAGAGTGGGATGTTCTAATTCTGTTTTTGATATTTAGCTTCCACCTTACTATCAATAATTTTAAGCACCTAAAAGACCAATGTCAGGGATACTATTTTGAGACCAATGTCAGGGATTTTGAAGAGTAAAACATCATTGGTATTATTGATACAAGGAAGGTTCACCCAATGCATGGAGGGATTTAGAAGAAGAGTCAAGCATCATTGCTAGAACTACTTCTGTGAATGTGTGTCATGTTGCCACATATCCCACATGTTGTGAATGTGTGTCAAACATTGCTAGAACTACTTCTATGAATGTGTGTTGGACATGTTGCCACATGTCATGTGCCACATGTCATGAAAGAAGGACTAGATAGTAAAGATGAATTTTCTTACCTAGAAGGTTCAACCAATGCAATGGAGGGTTTTTAGCAGAAGAGTCAAACAACACTGCTAGAACTACTTCTGTTATTGTGTGCCAAACATGTTGCCACATCCTAGAAGATGAATATATCTACATCTAAATATCATGATTACTAGAAATTAAGGAATACGGAGTCTAAACATCATGATTGGAATTGGAAAATGAACACATGGATCACGATTATTGTAACTCAAGATTCTAAGTACTAGATGCATATTCTGGAAAAATTTGATGTGCTTCAAAAGAAGTACGAAAAAATCTAAGACATGAGTTTGATAAGAGAATGGATAGTGCAATGCATGCTTAGAGTTGAGCTTTTTTGAGTCTATAGATGCATGCTTTTTCGAGTCTATAGGTGCATCAAGTGACATACAGGAGTCACCTCAATCAAATGAAGAAAGGCCAACTTCATCAAGGAATCCCAATGGATATTGAGAAATGGAAGCCAAAGAAGGCCATAGCACCAAGTGTACTCTTTAGTTAGTCCAATTTTCATGAAGAGTATTGACTCCACAAAAAAGAACTCAAGAGATGTGATTTTCCTATCAGATTTATATTAATTAATGAAGGAATGAGACAACAAGGTAACAAAAGAGACTTGAGAGATCTTGTTTTTCTTAATGAAGGAGTGATACAAGAGGGTGACAAGACAAAGAGTTTTCACTTATCTCCCCACTATCCTTGCTAGCTCCTCTCAAGCATCATTTGGTGGTCTAAAGAGCACACCGCATGCTAACCCCTCAACCCAATCCTTCCAATGCTAACTTCACACTATGCAGGTGATCCAGCTTGGTTTCAGATGGCCCTTTGTTATGGCTTCACAATCAAGACTCCAGAATTTTTTCTCGTGGCCCTTCATTATGGAACCCTATAATTTTTTCAAGCATAAATGCACGTGTTCTCATTCTAGTCTCTCCCAGAAACACATTAATACGAGAAGAAAAACATGGCATGAAGAACTTATTACCAATATGTTGTAATGCATGCAACCCTCCCTTCCTTCAAAGAGCTCCATATCATTTGTTGTCATGCCAACTCTTACATATTGTCCACACTAGGTAGTAGCCACACACACTCCTCTCTTCCATCAAAGAGCTCCACATTGTCCATTCTCATGCCCGCTAAGTTATCATCCACTAGAAGGTTGCCACAAACACTCCTCTCTCTCACTTCTATGGTAGCTACATAAGCACAAGGATAAAGTAGAGAATAGAGTAGCAAGATCGAGACTCAATTTCCACACAATGGAAGAGTGTGTTGTGTTATGAGATAAAACTGACTTATATACAAGATTGTACAATTTCACACACAAAATATGGACGACTAGGTGCCGAGGGCTCTCATAAGTGGCCACAATACTTAATCTCATAATACATTTATGAAGAAGTACATCCACAAGGGATTCAACTAAGCTTGCTACCACATGCTCTCGAAGTAGGAATGATAATAAGAGTTCCATCAGCAGACCATGATGAGTGCCCATCCATGTTTATAGATTTGGCCACTACTGTTGCTTCATAGCTTGATTATGTACATCTTTTTGTGTGTCCTCTTTTCTCATTGATGTAGAATATTAGTGGAGATAGTTGTTAATTACCTTCCCCCCTTTCATGGTGGCTGATTAGAGGAATTTATTATAGAGAGAATTAAGAAGCTTATTGTTTCTACTCTTGACACTGAGGGAATGCTCAATGTTCACTGTTCTTCTGGAAGGAGTGGATTCAATGTTCATTATTCCTTTGAAAGGACCTCGGGGGGAAGGCTAGTTAGTCTAATTTTCATGAAGAGTATTGAGTCCACAAAAAAGAACTCAAGAGATGTGATTTTCCTATCAGATTTATATTAATTAATGAAGGAATGAGACAACAAGGTAACAAAAGAGACTTGAGAGATCTTGTTTTTCTTAATGAAGGAGTGATACAAGAGGGTGACAAAACAAAGAGTTTTCACTTATCTCCCCACTATCCTTGCTAGCTCCTCTCAAGCATCATTTGGTGGTCTAAAGAGCACACCACATGCTAACCCCTCAACCCAATCCTTCCAATGCTAACTTCACACTATGCAGGTGATCCAGCTTGGTTTCAGATGGCCCTTTGTTATGGCTTCACAATCAAGACTCCAGAATTTTTTCTCGTGGCCCTTCATTATGGAACCCTATAATTTTTTCAGGCATAAATGCACGTGTTCTCATTCTAGTCTCTCCCAGAAACACATTAATACGAGAAGAAAAACATGGCATGAAGAACTTATTACCAATATGTTGTAATGCATGCAACCCTCCCTTCCTTCAAAGAGCTCCATATCATTTGTTGTCATGCCAACTCTTACATATTGTCCACACTAGGTAGTAGCCACACACACTCCTCTCTTCCATCAAAGCGCTCCACATTGTCCATTCTCATGCCGGCTAAGTTATCATCCACTAGAAGGTTGCCACAAACACTCCTCTCTCTCACTTCTATGGTAGCTACATAAGCACAAGGATAAAGTAGAGAATAGAGTAGCAAGATCGAGACTCAATTTCCACACAATGGAAGAGTGTGTTGTGTTATGAGATAAAACTGACTTATATACAAGATTGTACAATTTCACACACAAAATATGGACGACTAGGTGCCGAGGGCTCTCATAAGTGGCCACAATACTTAATCTCATAATACATTTATGAAGAAGTACATCCACAAGGGATTCAACTAAGCTTGCTACCACATGCTCTCGAAGTAGGAATGATAATAAGAGTTCCATCAGCAGACCATGATGAGTGCCCATCCATGTTTATAGATTTGGCCACTACTGTTGCTTCATAGCTTGATTATGTACATCTTTTTGTGTGTCCTCTTTTCTCATTGATGTAGAATATTAGTGGAGATAGTTGTTAATTACCTTCCCCCCTTTCATGGTGGCTGATTAGAGGAATTTATTATAGAGAGAATTAAGAAGCTTATTGTTTCTACTCTTGACACTGAGGGAATGCTCAATGTTCACTGTTCCTCTGGAAGGAGTGGATTCAATGTTCATTATTCCTTTGAAAGGACCTCGGGGGGAAGGCTTGTTATTGAGATAATGATCAATGTTCGTTGTTCCTCCAAAAGGAATGGGGAAGGCTTATTAATAAATGAAGAATCTAGTGATTGGCAAGAGTATCTAAAGAGAGTGGGGGCGTCCACAGGCGACTATAGTGTTGTCCTCATCCATGAATCAAGTATTTTCTTTGTTCTCTGTCATGACTCCTTTTTTTTTTAGCAGCCTAATATTCTCTAATACCTTGTGATTTGCAATGACTATTCTTAGAGCTCCAATTGTAACGTTACATGTGCAATCTCCATGGCCTTACAAGTAATGAGATCAAGAGAAACATAATGTTAGTGCATAGTAAGAACTCATATTAGTACAACTATTCAAAAAGTTGCAACATACTGACTACTTTACATTACTAATCAGTTTTGCTTATGCAAGATAGCAATACTACTAATATTTTTTACATAGATATGGGTGCATACGCACGTGCACACACACACACACACACACACACACACACACACACACACACACACACAGAAAAAGGTATGCAAACCAATAGAAAGACTCAGGGAGAGGGAGTACATACGTATAGACTACCAGAGAGAGACGGAGAGAGAGAGAGAGAGAGAGAGAGAGAGAGAGAGAGAGAGAGAGAGAACCTCCAAAGAGAGAAGGCAGGTCCACATAATAGTTACAAGAGAGTGGGACGTTCTAAATTTTTTTTACAAGAGAGTGGGATGTTCTAATTCTGTTTTTGATATTTAGCTTCCACCTTACTATCAATAATTTTAAGCACCTAAAAGACCAATGTCAGGGATACTATTTTGAGACCAATGTCAGGGATTTTGAAGAGTAAAACATCATTGGTATTATTGATACAAGGAAGGTTCACCCAATGCATGGAGCGATTTAGAAGAAGAGTCAAGCATCATTGCTAGAACTACTTCTGTGAATGTGTGTCATGTTGCCACATATCCCACATGTTGTGAATGTGTGTCAAACATTGCTAGAACTACTTCTGTGAATGTGTGTTGGACATGTTGCCACATGTCATGTGCCACATGTCATGAAAGAAGGACTAGATAGTAAAGATGAATTTTCTTACCTAGAAGGTTCAACCAATGCAATGGAGGGTTTTTAGCAGAAGAGTCAAACAACACTGCTAGAACTACTTCTGTTATTGTGTGCCAAACATGTTGCCACATCCTAGAAGATGAATATATCTACATCTAAATATCATGATTACTAGAAATTAAGGAATACGGAGTCTAAACATCATGATTGGAATTGGAAAATGAACATATGGATCACGATTATTGTAACTCAAGATTCTAAGTACTAGATGCATATTCTGGAAAAATTTGATGTGCTTCAAAAGAAGTACGAAAAAATCTAAGACATGAGTTTGATAAGAGAATTGATAGTGCAATGCATGCTTAGAGTTGAGCTTTTTTGAGTCTATAGATGCATGCTTTTTCGAGTCTATAGGTGCATCAAGTGACATACAGGAGTCACCTCAATCAAATGAAGAAAGGCTAACTTCATCAAGGAATCCCAATGGATATTGAGAAATGGAAGCCAAAGAAGGCCATAGCACCAAGTGTACTCTTTAGTTAGTCCAATTTTCATGAAGAGTATTGACTCCACAAAAAAGAACTCAAGAGATGTGATTTTCCTATCAGATTTATATTAATTAATGAAGGAATGAGACAACAAGGTAACAAAAGAGACTTGAGAGATCTTGTTTTTCTTAATGAAGGAGTGATACAAGAGGGTGACAAAACAAAGAGTTTTCACTTATCTCCCCACTATCCTTGCTAGCTCCTCTCAAGCATCATTTGGTGGTCTAAAGAGCACACCGCATGCTAACCCCTCAACCCAATCCTTCCAATGCTAACTTCACACTATGCAGGTGATCCAGCTTGGTTTCAGATGGCCCTTTGTTATGGCTTCACAATCAAGACCCCAGAATTTTTTCTCGTGGCCCTTCATTATGGAACCCTATAATTTTTTCAAGCATAAATGCACGTGTTCTCATTCTAGTCTCTCCCAGAAACACATTAATACGAGAAGAAAAACATGGCATGAAGAACTTATTACCAATATGTTGTAATGCATGCAACCCTCCCTTCCTTCAAAGAGCTCCATATCATTTGTTGTCATGCCAACTCTTACATATTGTCCACACTAGGTAGTAGCCACACACACTCCTCTCTTCCATCAAAGAGCTCCACATTGTCCATTCTCATGCCGGCTAAGTTATCATCCACTAGAAGGTTGCCACAAACACTCCTCTCTCTCACTTCTATGGTAGCTACATAAGCACAAGGATAAAGTAGAGAATAGAGTAGCAAGATCGAGACTCAATTTCCACACAATGGAAGAGTGTGTTGTGTTATGAGATAAAACTGACTTATATACAAGATTGTACAATTTCACACACAAAATATGGACGACTAGGTGCCGAGGGCTCTCATAAGTGGCCACAATACTTAATCTCATAATACATTTATGAAGAAGTACATCCACAAGGGATTCAACTAAGCTTGCTACCACATGCTCTCGAAGTAGGAATGATAATAAGAGTTCCATCAGCAGACCATGATGAGTGCCCATCCATGTTTATAGATTTGGCCACTACTGTTGCTTCATAGCTTGATTATGTACATCTTTTTGTGTGTCCTCTTTTCTCATTGATGTAGAATATTAGTGGAGATAGTTGTTAATTACCTTCCCCCCTTTCATGGTGGCTGATTAGAGGAATTTATTATAGAGAGAATTAAGAAGCTTATTGTTTCTACTCTTGACACTGAGGGAATGCTCAATGTTCACTGTTCCTCTGGAAGGAGTGGATTCAATGTTCATTATTCCTTTGAAAGGACCTCGGGGGGAAGGCTTGTTATTGAGATAATGATCAATGTTCGTTGTTCCTCCAAAAGTAATGGGGAAGGCTTATTAATAAATGAAGAATCTAGTGATTGGCAAGAGTATCTAAAGAGAGTGGGGGCGTCCACAGGCGACTATAGTGTTGTCCTCATCCATGAATCAAGTATTTTCTTTGTTCTCTGTCATGACTCCTTTTTTTTTTAGCAGCCTAATATTCTCTAATACCTTGTGATTTGCAATGACTATTCTTAGAGCTCCAATTGTAACGTTACATGTGCAATCTCCATGGCCTTACAAGTAATGAGATCAAGAGAAACATAATGTTAGTGCATAGTAAGAACTCATATTAGTACAACTATTCAAAAAGTTGCAACATACTGACTACTTTACATTACTAATCAGTTTTGCTTATGCAAGATAGCAATACTACTAATATTTTTTACATAGATATGGGTGCATATGCATGTGCACACACACACACACACACACACACACACACAGAAAAAGGTATGCAAACCAATAGAAAGACTCAGGGAGAGGGAGTACATACGTATAGACTACCAGAGAGAGACGGAGAGAGAGAGAGAGAGAGAGAGAGAGAGAGAGAGAGAGAGAGAGAGAGAGAGAACCTCCAAAGAGAGAAGGCAGGTCCACATAATAGTTACAAGAGAGTGGGACGTTCTAAATTTTTTTTACAAGAGAGTGGGATGTTCTAATTCTGTTTTTGATATTTAGCTTCCACCTTACTATCAATAATTTTAAGCACCTAAAAGACCAATGTCAGGGATACTATTTTGAGACCAATGTCAGGGATTTTGAAGAGTAAAACATCATTGGTATTATTGATACAAGGAAGGTTCACCCAATGCATGGAGCGATTTAGAAGAAGAGTCAAGCATCATTGCTAGAACTACTTCTGTGAATCTGTGTCATGTTGCCACATATCCCACATGTTGTGAATGTGTGTCAAACATTGCTAGAACTACTTCTGTGAATGTGTGTTGGACATGTTGCCACATGTCATGTGCCACATGTCATGAAAGAAGGACTAGATAGTAAAGATGAATTTTCTTACCTAGAAGGTTCAACCAATGCAATGGAGGGTTTTTAGCAGAAGAGTCAAACAACACTGCTAGAACTACTTCTGTTATTGTGTGCCAAACATGTTGCCACATCCTAGAAGATGAATATATCTACATCTAAATATCGTGATTACTAGAAATTAAGGAATACGGAGTCTAAACATCATGATTGGAATTGGAAAATGAACATATGGATCACGATTATTGTAACTCAAGATTCTAAGTACTAGATGCATATTCTGGAAAAATTTGATGTGCTTCAAAAGAAGTACGAAAAAATCTAAGACATGAGTTTGATAAGAGAATTGATAGTGCAATGCATGCTTAGAGTTGAGCTTTTTTGAGTCTATAGATGCATGCTTTTTCGAGTCTATAGGTGCATCAAGTGACATACAGGAGCCACCTCAATCAAATGAAGAAAGGCCAACTTCATCAAGGAATCCCAATGGATATTGAGAAATGGAAGCCAAAGAAGGCCATAGCACCAAGTGTACTCTTTAGTTAGTCTAATTTTCATGAAGAGTATTGACTCCACAAAAAAGAACTCAAGAGATGTGATTTTCCTATCAGATTTATATTAATTAATGAAGGAATGAGACAACAAGGTAACAAAAGAGACTTGAGAGATCTTGTTTTTCTTAATGAAGGAGTGATACAAGAGGGTGACAAAACAAAGAGTTTTCACTTATCTCCCCACTATCCTTGCTAGCTCCTCTTAAGCATCATTTGGTGGTCTAAAGAGCACACCACATGCTAACCCCTCAACCCAATCCTTCCAATGCTAACTTCACACTATGCAGGTGATCCAGCTTGGTTTCAGATGGCCCTTTGTTATGGCTTCACAATCAAGACCCCAGAATTTTTTCTCGTGGCCCTTCATTATGGAACCCTATAATTTTTTCAAGCATAAATGCACGTGTTCTCATTCTAGTCTCTCCCAGAAACACATTAATACGAGAAGAAAAACATGGCATGAAGAACTTATTACCAATATGTTGTAATGCATGCAACCCTCCCTTCCTTCAAAGAGCTCCATATCATTTGTTGTCATGCCAACTCTTACATATTGTCCACACTAGGTAGTAGCCACACACACTCCTCTCTTCCATCAAAGAGCTCCACATTGTCCATTCTCATGCCGGCTAAGTTATCATCCACTAGAAGGTTGCCACAAACACTCCTCTCTCTCACTTCTATGGTAGCTACATAAGCACAAGGATAAAGTAGAGAATAGAGTAGCAAGATCGAGACTCAATTTCCACACAATGGAAGAGTGTGTTGTGTTATGAGATAAAACTGACTTATATACAAGATTGTACAATTTCACACACAAAATATGGACGACTAGGTGCCGAGGGCTCTCATAAGTGGCCACAATACTTAATCTCATAATACATTTATGAAGAAGTACATCCACAAGGGATTCAACTAAGCTTGCTACCACATGCTCTCGAAGTAGGAATGATAATAAGAGTTCCATCAGCAGACCATGATGAGTGCCCATCCATGTTTATAGATTTGGCCACTACTGTTGCTTCATAGCTTGATTATGTACATCTTTTTGTGTGTCCTCTTTTCTCATTGATGTAGAATATTAGTGGAGATAGTTGTTAATTACCTTCCCCCCTTTCATGGTGGCTGATTAGAGGAATTTATTATAGAGAGAATTAAGAAGCTTATTGTTTCTACTCTTGACACTGAGGGAATGCTCAATGTTCACTGTTCCTCTGGAAGGAGTGGATTCAATGTTCATTATTCCTTTGAAAGGACCTCGGGGGGAAGGCTTGTTATTGAGATAATGATCAATGTTCGTTGTTCCTCCAAAAGGAATGGGGAAGGCTTATTAATAAATGAAGAATCTAGTGATTGGCAAGAGTATCTAAAGAGAGTGGGGGCGTCCACAGGCGACTATAGTGTTGTCCTCATCCATGAATCAAGTATTTTCTTTGTTCTCTGTCATGACTCCTTTTTTTTTAGCAGCCTAATATTCTCTAATACCTTGTGATTTGCAATGAGTATTCTTAGAGTTGCAATTGTAACGTTACATGTGCAATCTCCATGGCCTCACAAGTAATGAGATCAAGAGACATAATGTTAGTGCATAGTAAGAACTCATATTAGTACAACTATTCAAAAAGTTGCAACATACTGACTACTTTACATTACTAATCAGTTTTGCTTATGCAAGATAGCAATACTACTAATATTTTTTACATAGATATGGATGCATACGCACGTGCACACACACACACACACACACACACACAGAAAAAGGTCTGCAAACCAATAGAAAGACTCAGGGAGAGGGAGTACATACGTTATACAAGATTGTACAATTTCACACACAAAATATGGACGACTAGGTGCCGAGGGCTCTCATAAGTGGCCACAATACTTAATCTCATAATACATTTATGAAGAAGTACATCCACAAGGGATTCAACTAAGCTTGCTACCACATGCTCTGGAAGTAGGAATGATAATAAGAGTTCCATCAGCAGACCATGATGAGTGCTCATCCATGTTTATAGATTTGGCCACTACTGTTGCTTCATAGCTTGATTATGTACATCTTTTTGTGTGTCCTCTTTTCTCATTGATGTAGAATATTAGTGGAGATAGTTGTTAATTACCTTCCCCCCTTTCATGGTGGCTGATTAGAGGAATTTATTATAGAGAGAATTAAGAAGCTTATTGTTTCTACTCTTGACACTGAGGGAATGCTCAATGTTCACTGTTCCTCTGGAAGGAGTGGATTCAATGTTCATTATTCCTTTGAAAGGACCTCGGGGGGAAGGCTTGTTATTGAGATAATGATCAATGTTCGTTGTTCCTCCAAAAGGAATGGGGAAGGCTTATTAATAAATGAAGAATCTAGTGATTGGCAAGAGTATCTAAAGAGAGTGGGGGCCTCCACAGGCGACTATAGTGTTGTCCTCATCCATGAATCAAGTATTTTCCTTGTTCTCTGTCATGACTCCTTTTTTTTTTAGCAGCCTAATATTCTCTAATACCTTGTGATTTGCAATGACTATTCTTAGAGTTGCAATTGTAACGTTACATGTGCAATCTCCATGGCCTTACAAGTAATGAGATCAAGAGAAACATAATGTTAGTGCATAGTAAGAACTCATATTAGTACAACTATTCAAAAAGTTGCAACATACTGACTACTTTACATTACTAATCAGTTTTGCTTATGCAAGATAGCAATACTACTAATATTTTTTACATAGATATGGGTGCATACGCACGTGCACACACACACACACACACACACAGAAAAAGGTCTGCAAACCAATAGAAAGACTCAGGGAGAGGGAGTACATACGTATAGACTACCAGAGAGAGACGGGGAGAGAGAGAGAGAGAGAGAGAGAGAGAGAGAGAGAGAGAGAGAGAACCTCCAAAGAGAGAAGGCAGGTCCACATAATAGTTACAAGAGAGTGGGACGTTCTAAATTTTTTTTACAAGAGAGTGGGATGTTCTAATTCTGTTTTTGATATTTAGCTTCCACCTTACTATCAATAATTTTAAGCACCTAAAAGACCAATGTCAGGGATACTATTTTGAGACCAATGTCAGGGATTTTGAAGAGTAAAACATCATTGGTATTATTGATACAAGGAAGGTTCACCCAATGCATGGAGGGATTTAGAAGAAGAGTCAAGCATCATTGCTAGAACTACTTCTGTGAATGTGTGTCATGTTGCCACATATCCCACATGTTGTGAATGTGTGTCAAACATTGCTAGAACTACTTCTATGAATGTGTGTTGGACATGTTGCCACATGTCATGTGCCACATGTCATGAAAGAAGGACTAGATAGTAAAGATGAATTTTCTTACCTAGAAGGTTCAACCAATGCAATGGAGGGTTTTTAGCAGAAGAGTCAAACAACACTGCTAGAACTACTTCTGTTATTGTGTGCCAAACATGTTGCCACATCCTAGAAGATGAATATATCTACATCTAAATATCATGATTACTAGAAATTAAGGAATACGGAGTCTAAACATCATGATTGGAATTGGAAAATGAACACATGGATCACGATTATTGTAACTCAAGATTCTAAGTACTAGATGCATATTCTGGAAAAATTTGATGTGCTTCAAAAGAAGTACGAAAAAATCTAAGACATGAGTTTGATAAGAGAATGGATAGTGCAATGCATGCTTAGAGTTGAGCTTTTTTGAGTCTATAGATGCATGCTTTTTCGAGTCTATAGGTGCATCAAGTGACATACAGGAGTCACCTCAATCAAATGAAGAAAGGCCAACTTCATCAAGGAATCCCAATGGATATTGAGAAATGGAAGCCAAAGAAGGCCATAGCACCAAGTGTACTCTTTAGTTAGTCCAATTTTCATGAAGAGTATTGACTCCACAAAAAAGAACTCAAGAGATGTGATTTTCCTATCAGATTTATATTAATTAATGAAGGAATGAGACAACAAGGTAACAAAAGAGACTTGAGAGATCTTGTTTTTCTTAATGAAGGAGTGATACAAGAGGGTGACAAGACAAAGAGTTTTCACTTATCTCCCCACTATCCTTGCTAGCTCCTCTCAAGCATCATTTGGTGGTCTAAAGAGCACACCGCATGCTAACCCCTCAACCCAATCCTTCCAATGCTAACTTCACACTATGCAGGTGATCCAGCTTGGTTTCAGATGGCCCTTTGTTATGGCTTCACAATCAAGACTCCAGAATTTTTTCTCGTGGCCCTTCATTATGGAACCCTATAATTTTTTCAAGCATAAATGCACGTGTTCTCATTCTAGTCTCTCCCAGAAACACATTAATACGAGAAGAAAAACATGGCATGAAGAACTTATTACCAATATGTTGTAATGCATGCAACCCTCCCTTCCTTCAAAGAGCTCCATATCATTTGTTGTCATGCCAACTCTTACATATTGTCCACACTAGGTAGTAGCCACACACACTCCTCTCTTCCATCAAAGAGCTCCACATTGTCCATTCTCATGCCCGCTAAGTTATCATCCACTAGAAGGTTGCCACAAACACTCCTCTCTCTCACTTCTATGGTAGCTACATAAGCACAAGGATAAAGTAGAGAATAGAGTAGCAAGATCGAGACTCAATTTCCACACAATGGAAGAGTGTGTTGTGTTATGAGATAAAACTGACTTATATACAAGATTGTACAATTTCACACACAAAATATGGACGACTAGGTGCCGAGGGCTCTCATAAGTGGCCACAATACTTAATCTCATAATACATTTATGAAGAAGTACATCCACAAGGGATTCAACTAAGCTTGCTACCACATGCTCTCGAAGTAGGAATGATAATAAGAGTTCCATCAGCAGACCATGATGAGTGCCCATCCATGTTTATAGATTTGGCCACTACTGTTGCTTCATAGCTTGATTATGTACATCTTTTTGTGTGTCCTCTTTTCTCATTGATGTAGAATATTAGTGGAGATAGTTGTTAATTACCTTCCCCCCTTTCATGGTGGCTGATTAGAGGAATTTATTATAGAGAGAATTAAGAAGCTTATTGTTTCTACTCTTGACACTGAGGGAATGCTCAATGTTCACTGTTCTTCTGGAAGGAGTGGATTCAATGTTCATTATTCCTTTGAAAGGACCTCGGGGGGAACGCTAGTTAGTCTAATTTTCATGAAGAGTATTGAGTCCACAAAAAAGAACTCAAGAGATGTGATTTTCCTATCAGATTTATATTAATTAATGAAGGAATGAGACAACAAGGTAACAAAAGAGACTTGAGAGATCTTGTTTTTCTTAATGAAGGAGTGATACAAGAGGGTGACAAAACAAAGAGTTTTCACTTATCTCCCCACTATCCTTGCTAGCTCCTCTCAAGCATCATTTGGTGGTCTAAAGAGCACACCACATGCTAACCCCTCAACCCAATCCTTCCAATGCTAACTTCACACTATGCAGGTGATCCAGCTTGGTTTCAGATGGCCCTTTGTTATGGCTTCACAATCAAGACTCCAGAATTTTTTCTCGTGGCCCTTCATTATGGAACCCTATAATTTTTTCAGGCATAAATGCACGTGTTCTCATTCTAGTCTCTCCCAGAAACACATTAATACGAGAAGAAAAACATGGCATGAAGAACTTATTACCAATATGTTGTAATGCATGCAACCCTCCCTTCCTTCAAAGAGCTCCATATCATTTGTTGTCATGCCAACTCTTACATATTGTCCACACTAGGTAGTAGCCACACACACTCCTCTCTTCCATCAAAGCGCTCCACATTGTCCATTCTCATGCCGGCTAAGTTATCATCCACTAGAAGGTTGCCACAAACACTCCTCTCTCTCACTTCTATGGTAGCTACATAAGCACAAGGATAAAGTAGAGAATAGAGTAGCAAGATCGAGACTCAATTTCCACACAATGGAAGAGTGTGTTGTGTTATGAGATAAAACTGACTTATATACAAGATTGTACAATTTCACACACAAAATATGGACGACTAGGTGCCGAGGGCTCTCATAAGTGGCCACAATACTTAATCTCATAATACATTTATGAAGAAGTACATCCACAAGGGATTCAACTAAGCTTGCTACCACATGCTCTCGAAGTAGGAATGATAATAAGAGTTCCATCAGCAGACCATGATGAGTGCCCATCCATGTTTATAGATTTGGCCACTACTGTTGCTTCATAGCTTGATTATGTACATCTTTTTGTGTGTCCTCTTTTCTCATTGATGTAGAATATTAGTGGAGATAGTTGTTAATTACCTTCCCCCCTTTCATGGTGGCTGATTAGAGGAATTTATTATAGAGAGAATTAAGAAGCTTATTGTTTCTACTCTTGACACTGAGGGAATGCTCAATGTTCACTGTTCCTCTGGAAGGAGTGGATTCAATGTTCATTATTCCTTTGAAAGGACCTCGGGGGGAAGGCTTGTTATTGAGATAATGATCAATGTTCGTTGTTCCTCCAAAAGGAATGGGGAAGGCTTATTAATAAATGAAGAATCTAGTGATTGGCAAGAGTATCTAAAGAGAGTGGGGGCGTCCACAGGCGACTATAGTGTTGTCCTCATCCATGAATCAAGTATTTTCTTTGTTCTCTGTCATGACTCCTTTTTTTTTTAGCAGCCTAATATTCTCTAATACCTTGTGATTTGCAATGACTATTCTTAGAGCTCCAATTGTAACGTTACATGTGCAATCTCCATGGCCTTACAAGTAATGAGATCAAGAGAAACATAATGTTAGTGCATAGTAAGAACTCATATTAGTACAACTATTCAAAAAGTTGCAACATACTGACTACTTTACATTACTAATCAGTTTTGCTTATGCAAGATAGCAATACTACTAATATTTTTTACATAGATATGGGTGCATACGCACGTGCACACACACACACACACACACACACACACACACACACACACACACACACACAGAAAAAGGTATGCAAACCAATAGAAAGACTCAGGGAGAGGGAGTACATACGTATAGACTACCAGAGAGAGACGGAGAGAGAGAGAGAGAGAGAGAGAGAGAGAGAGAGAGAGAGAGAACCTCCAAAGAGAGAAGGCAGGTCCACATAATAGTTACAAGAGAGTGGGACGTTCTAAATTTTTTTTACAAGAGAGTGGGATGTTCTAATTCTGTTTTTGATATTTAGCTTCCACCTTACTATCAATAATTTTAAGCACCTAAAAGACCAATGTCAGGGATACTATTTTGAGACCAATGTCAGGGATTTTGAAGAGTAAAACATCATTGGTATTATTGATACAAGGAAGGTTCACCCAATGCATGGAGCGATTTAGAAGAAGAGTCAAGCATCATTGCTAGAACTACTTCTGTGAATGTGTGTCATGTTGCCACATATCCCACATGTTGTGAATGTGTGTCAAACATTGCTAGAACTACTTCTGTGAATGTGTGTTGGACATGTTGCCACATGTCATGTGCCACATGTCATGAAAGAAGGACTAGATAGTAAAGATGAATTTTCTTACCTAGAAGGTTCAACCAATGCAATGGAGGGTTTTTAGCAGAAGAGTCAAACAACACTGCTAGAACTACTTCTGTTATTGTGTGCCAAACATGTTGCCACATCCTAGAAGATGAATATATCTACATCTAAATATCGTGATTACTAGAAATTAAGGAATACGGAGTCTAAACATCATGATTGGAATTGGAAAATGAACATATGGATCACGATTATTGTAACTCAAGATTCTAAGTACTAGATGCATATTCTGGAAAAATTTGATGTGCTTCAAAAGAAGTACGAAAAAATCTAAGACATGAGTTTGATAAGAGAATTGATAGTGCAATGCATGCTTAGAGTTGAGCTTTTTTGAGTCTATAGATGCATGCTTTTTCGAGTCTATAGGTGCATCAAGTGACATACAGGAGTCACCTCAATCAAATGAAGAAAGGCCAACTTCATCAAGGAATCCCAATGGATATTGAGAAATGGAAGCCAAAGAAGGCCATAGCACCAAGTGTACTCTTTAGTTAGTCCAATTTTCATGAAGAGTATTGACTCCACAAAAAAGAACTCAAGAGATGTGATTTTCCTATCAGATTTATATTAATTAATGAAGGAATGAGACAACAAGGTAACAAAAGAGACTTGAGAGATCTTGTTTTTCTTAATGAAGGAGTGATACAAGAGGGTGACAAAACAAAGAGTTTTCACTTATCTCCCCACTATCCTTGCTAGCTCCTCTCAAGCATCATTTGGTGGTCTAAAGAGCACACCGCATGCTAACCCCTCAACCCAATCCTTCCAATGCTAACTTCACACTATGCAGGTGATCCAGCTTGGTTTCAGATGGCCCTTTGTTATGGCTTCACAATCAAGACCCCAGAATTTTTTCTCGTGGCCCTTCATTATGGAACCCTATAATTTTTTCAAGCATAAATGCACGTGTTCTCATTCTAGTCTCTCCCAGAAACACATTAATACGAGAAGAAAAACATGGCATGAAGAACTTATTACCAATATGTTGTAATGCATGCAACCCTCCCTTCCTTCAAAGAGCTCCATATCATTTGTTGTCATGCCAACTCTTACATATTGTCCACACTAGGTAGTAGCCACACACACTCCTCTCTTCCATCAAAGAGCTCCACATTGTCCATTCTCATGCCGGCTAAGTTATCATCCACTAGAAGGTTGCCACAAACACTCCTCTCTCTCACTTCTATGGTAGCTACATAAGCACAAGGATAAAGTAGAGAATAGAGTAGCAAGATCGAGACTCAATTTCCACACAATGGAAGAGTGTGTTGTGTTATGAGATAAAACTGACTTATATACAAGATTGTACAATTTCACACACAAAATATGGACGACTAGGTGCCGAGGGCTCTCATAAGTGGCCACAATACTTAATCTCATAATACATTTATGAAGAAGTACATCCACAAGGGATTCAACTAAGCTTGCTACCACATGCTCTCGAAGTAGGAATGATAATAAGAGTTCCATCAGCAGACCATGATGAGTGCCCATCCATGTTTATAGATTTGGCCACTACTGTTGCTTCATAGCTTGATTATGTACATCTTTTTGTGTGTCCTCTTTTCTCATTGATGTAGAATATTAGTGGAGATAGTTGTTAATTACCTTCCCCCCTTTCATGGTGGCTGATTAGAGGAATTTATTATAGAGAGAATTAAGAAGCTTATTGTTTCTACTCTTGACACTGAGGGAATGCTCAATGTTCACTGTTCCTCTGGAAGGAGTGGATTCAATGTTCATTATTCCTTTGAAAGGACCTCGGGGGGAAGGCTTGTTATTGAGATAATGATCAATGTTCGTTGTTCCTCCAAAAGTAATGGGGAAGGCTTATTAATAAATGAAGAATCTAGTGATTGGCAAGAGTATCTAAAGAGAGTGGGGGCGTCCACAGGCGACTATAGTGTTGTCCTCATCCATGAATCAAGTATTTTCTTTGTTCTCTGTCATGACTCCTTTTTTTTTAGCAGCCTAATATTCTCTAATACCTTGTGATTTGCAATGACTATTCTTAGAGCTCCAATTGTAACGTTACATGTGCAATCTCCATGGCCTTACAAGTAATGAGATCAAGAGAAACATAATGTTAGTGCATAGTAAGAACTCATATTAGTACAACTATTCAAAAAGTTGCAACATACTGACTACTTTACATTACTAATCAGTTTTGCTTATGCAAGATAGCAATACTACTAATATTTTTTACATAGATATGGGTGCATATGCATGTGCACACACACACACACACACACACACACACAGAAAAAGGTATGCAAACCAATAGAAAGACTCAGGGAGAGGGAGTACATACGTATAGACTACCAGAGAGAGACGGAGAGAGAGAGAGAGAGAGAGAGAGAGAGAGAGAGAGAGAGAGAGAGAGAGAGAACCTCCAAAGAGAGAAGGCAGGTCCACATAATAGTTACAAGAGAGTGGGACGTTCTAAATTTTTTTTACAAGAGAGTGGGATGTTCTAATTCTGTTTTTGATATTTAGCTTCCACCTTACTATCAATAATTTTAAGCACCTAAAAGACCAATGTCAGGGATACTATTTTGAGACCAATGTCAGGGATTTTGAAGAGTAAAACATCATTGGTATTATTGATACAAGGAAGGTTCACCCAATGCATGGAGCGATTTAGAAGAAGAGTCAAGCATCATTGCTAGAACTACTTCTGTGAATCTGTGTCATGTTGCCACATATCCCACATGTTGTGAATGTGTGTCAAACATTGCTAGAACTACTTCTGTGAATGTGTGTTGGACATGTTGCCACATGTCATGTGCCACATGTCATGAAAGAAGGACTAGATAGTAAAGATGAATTTTCTTACCTAGAAGGTTCAACCAATGCAATGGAGGGTTTTTAGCAGAAGAGTCAAACAACACTGCTAGAACTACTTCTGTTATTGTGTGCCAAACATGTTGCCACATCCTAGAAGATGAATATATCTACATCTAAATATCGTGATTACTAGAAATTAAGGAATACGGAGTCTAAACATCATGATTGGAATTGGAAAATGAACATATGGATCACGATTATTGTAACTCAAGATTCTAAGTACTAGATGCATATTCTGGAAAAATTTGATGTGCTTCAAAAGAAGTACGAAAAAATCTAAGACATGAGTTTGATAAGAGAATTGATAGTGCAATGCATGCTTAGAGTTGAGCTTTTTTGAGTCTATAGATGCATGCTTTTTCGAGTCTATAGGTGCATCAAGTGACATACAGGAGCCACCTCAATCAAATGAAGAAAGGCCAACTTCATCAAGGAATCCCAATGGATATTGAGAAATGGAAGCCAAAGAAGGCCATAGCACCAAGTGTACTCTTTAGTTAGTCTAATTTTCATGAAGAGTATTGACTCCACAAAAAAGAACTCAAGAGATGTGATTTTCCTATCAGATTTATATTAATTAATGAAGGAATGAGACAACAAGGTAACAAAAGAGACTTGAGAGATCTTGTTTTTCTTAATGAAGGAGTGATACAAGAGGGTGACAAAACAAAGAGTTTTCACTTATCTCCCCACTATCCTTGCTAGCTCCTCTTAAGCATCATTTGGTGGTCTAAAGAGCACACCACATGCTAACCCCTCAACCCAATCCTTCCAATGCTAACTTCACACTATGCAGGTGATCCAGCTTGGTTTCAGATGGCCCTTTGTTATGGCTTCACAATCAAGACCCCAGAATTTTTTCTCGTGGCCCTTCATTATGGAACCCTATAATTTTTTCAAGCATAAATGCACGTGTTCTCATTCTAGTCTCTCCCAGAAACACATTAATACGAGAAGAAAAACATGGCATGAAGAACTTATTACCAATATGTTGTAATGCATGCAACCCTCCCTTCCTTCAAAGAGCTCCATATCATTTGTTGTCATGCCAACTCTTACATATTGTCCACACTAGGTAGTAGCCACACACACTCCTCTCTTCCATCAAAGAGCTCCACATTGTCCATTCTCATGCCGGCTAAGTTATCATCCACTAGAAGGTTGCCACAAACACTCCTCTCTCTCACTTCTATGGTAGCTACATAAGCACAAGGATAAAGTAGAGAATAGAGTAGCAAGATCGAGACTCAATTTCCACACAATGGAAGAGTGTGTTGTGTTATGAGATAAAACTGACTTATATACAAGATTGTACAATTTCACACACAAAATATGGACGACTAGGTGCCGAGGGCTCTCATAAGTGGCCACAATACTTAATCTCATAATACATTTATGAAGAAGTACATCCACAAGGGATTCAACTAAGCTTGCTACCACATGCTCTCGAAGTAGGAATGATAATAAGAGTTCCATCAGCAGACCATGATGAGTGCCCATCCATGTTTATAGATTTGGCCACTACTGTTGCTTCATAGCTTGATTATGTACATCTTTTTGTGTGTCCTCTTTTCTCATTGATGTAGAATATTAGTGGAGATAGTTGTTAATTACCTTCCCCCCTTTCATGGTGGCTGATTAGAGGAATTTATTATAGAGAGAATTAAGAAGCTTATTGTTTCTACTCTTGACACTGAGGGAATGCTCAATGTTCACTGTTCCTCTGGAAGGAGTGGATTCAATGTTCATTATTCCTTTGAAAGGACCTCGGGGGGAAGGCTTGTTATTGAGATAATGATCAATGTTCGTTGTTCCTCCAAAAGTAATGGGGAAGGCTTATTAATAAATGAAGAATCTAGTGATTGGCAAGAGTATCTAAAGAGAGTGGGGGCGTCCACAGGCGACTATAGTGTTGTCCTCATCCATGAATCAAGTATTTTCTTTGTTCTCTGTCATGACTCCTTTTTTTTTAGCAGCCTAATATTCTCTAATACCTTGTGATTTGCAATGACTATTCTTAGAGCTCCAATTGTAACGTTACATGTGCAATCTCCATGGCCTTACAAGTAATGAGATCAAGAGAAACATAATGTTAGTGCATAGTAAGAACTCATATTAGTACAACTATTCAAAAAGTTGCAACATACTGACTACTTTACATTACTAATCAGTTTTGCTTATGCAAGATAGCAATACTACTAATATTTTTTACATAGATATGGGTGCATATGCATGTGCACACACACACACACACACACACACACAGAAAAAGGTATGCAAACCAATAGAAAGACTCAGGGAGAGGGAGTACATACGTATAGACTACCAGAGAGAGAGAGAGAGAGAGAGAGAGAGAGAGAGAGAGAGAGAGAGAGAGAACCTCCAAAGAGAGAAGGCAGGTCCACATAATAGTTACAAGAGAGTGGGACGTTCTAAATTTTTTTTACAAGAGAGTGGGATGTTCTAATTCTGTTTTTGATATTTAGCTTCCACCTTACTATCAATAATTTTAAGCACCTAAAAGACCAATGTCAGGGATACTATTTTGAGACCAATGTCAGGGATTTTGAAGAGTAAAACATCATTGGTATTATTGATACAAGGAAGGTTCACCCAATGCATGGAGCGATTTAGAAGAAGAGTCAAGCATCATTGCTAGAACTACTTCTGTGAATCTGTGTCATGTTGCCACATATCCCACATGTTGTGAATGTGTGTCAAACATTGCTAGAACTACTTCTGTGAATGTGTGTTGGACATGTTGCCACATGTCATGTGCCACATGTCATGAAAGAAGGACTAGATAGTAAAGATGAATTTTCTTACCTAGAAGGTTCAACCAATGCAATGGAGGGTTTTTAGCAGAAGAGTCAAACAACACTGCTAGAACTACTTCTGTTATTGTGTGCCAAACATGTTGCCACATCCTAGAAGATGAATATATCTACATCTAAATATCGTGATTACTAGAAATTAAGGAATACGGAGTCTAAACATCATGATTGGAATTGGAAAATGAACATATGGATCACGATTATTGTAACTCAAGATTCTAAGTACTAGATGCATATTCTGGAAAAATTTGATGTGCTTCAAAAGAAGTACGAAAAAATCTAAGACATGAGTTTGATAAGAGAATTGATAGTGCAATGCATGCTTAGAGTTGAGCTTTTTTGAGTCTATAGATGCATGCTTTTTCGAGTCTATAGGTGCATCAAGTGACATACAGGAGCCACCTCAATCAAATGAAGAAAGGCCAACTTCATCAAGGAATCCCAATGGATATTGAGAAATGGAAGCCAAAGAAGGCCATAGCACCAAGTGTACTCTTTAGTTAGTCTAATTTTCATGAAGAGTATTGACTCCACAAAAAAGAACTCAAGAGATGTGATTTTCCTATCAGATTTATATTAATTAATGAAGGAATGAGACAACAAGGTAACAAAAGAGACTTGAGAGATCTTGTTTTTCTTAATGAAGGAGTGATACAAGAGGGTGACAAAACAAAGAGTTTTCACTTATCTCCCCACTATCCTTGCTAGCTCCTCTTAAGCATCATTTGGTGGTCTAAAGAGCACACCACATGCTAACCCCTCAACCCAATCCTTCCAATGCTAACTTCACACTATGCAGGTGATCCAGCTTGGTTTCAGATGGCCCTTTGTTATGGCTTCACAATCAAGACCCCAGAATTTTTTCTCGTGGCCCTTCATTATGGAACCCTATAATTTTTTCAAGCATAAATGCACGTGTTCTCATTCTAGTCTCTCCCAGAAACACATTAATACGAGAAGAAAAACATGGCATGAAGAACTTATTACCAATATGTTGTAATGCATGCAACCCTCCCTTCCTTCAAAGAGCTCCATATCATTTGTTGTCATGCCAACTCTTACATATTGTCCACACTAGGTAGTAGCCACACACACTCCTCTCTTCCATCAAAGAGCTCCACATTGTCCATTCTCATGCCGGCTAAGTTATCATCCACTAGAAGGTTGCCACAAACACTCCTCTCTCTCACTTCTATGGTAGCTACATAAGCACAAGGATAAAGTAGAGAATAGAGTAGCAAGATCGAGACTCAATTTCCACACAATGGAAGAGTGTGTTGTGTTATGAGATAAAACTGACTTATATACAAGATTGTACAATTTCACACACAAAATATGGACGACTAGGTGCCGAGGGCTCTCATAAGTGGCCACAATACTTAATCTCATAATACATTTATGAAGAAGTACATCCACAAGGGATTCAACTAAGCTTGCTACCACATGCTCTCGAAGTAGGAATGATAATAAGAGTTCCATCAGCAGACCATGATGAGTGCCCATCCATGTTTATAGATTTGGCCACTACTGTTGCTTCATAGCTTGATTATGTACATCTTTTTGTGTGTCCTCTTTTCTCATTGATGTAGAATATTAGTGGAGATAGTTGTTAATTACCTTCCCCCCTTTCATGGTGGCTGATTAGAGGAATTTATTATAGAGAGAATTAAGAAGCTTATTGTTTCTACTCTTGACACTGAGGGAATGCTCAATGTTCACTGTTCCTCTGGAAGGAGTGGATTCAATGTTCATTATTCCTTTGAAAGGACCTCGGGGGGAAGGCTTGTTATTGAGATAATGATCAATGTTCGTTGTTCCTCCAAAAGGAATGGGGAAGGCTTATTAATAAATGAAGAATCTAGTGATTGGCAAGAGTATCTAAAGAGAGTGGGGGCGTCCACAGGCGACTATAGTGTTGTCCTCATCCATGAATCAAGTATTTTCTTTGTTCTCTGTCATGACTCCTTTTTTTTTAGCAGCCTAATATTCTCTAATACCTTGTGATTTGCAATGAGTATTCTTAGAGTTGCAATTGTAACGTTACATGTGCAATCTCCATGGCCTTACAAGTAATGAGATCAAGAGACATAATGTTAGTGCATAGTAAGAACTCATATTAGTACAACTATTCAAAAAGTTGCAACATACTGACTACTTTACATTACTAATCAGTTTTGCTTATGCAAGATAGCAATACTACTAATATTTTTTACATAGATATGGATGCATACGCACGTGCACACACACACACACACACACACACACACACAGAAAAAGGTCTGCAAACCAATAGAAAGACTCAGGGAGAGGGAGTACATACGTTATACAAGATTGTACAATTTCACACACAAAATATGGACGACTAGGTGCCGAGGGCTCTCATAAGTGGCCACAATACTTAATCTCATAATACATTTATGAAGAAGTACATCCACAAGGGATTCAACTAAGCTTGCTACCACATGCTCTGGAAGTAGGAATGATAATAAGAGTTCCATCAGCAGACCATGATGAGTGCTCATCCATGTTTATAGATTTGGCCACTACTGTTGCTTCATAGCTTGATTATGTACATCTTTTTGTGTGTCCTCTTTTCTCATTGATGTAGAATATTAGTGGAGATAGTTGTTAATTACCTTCCCCCCTTTCATGGTGGCTGATTAGAGGAATTTATTATAGAGAGAATTAAGAAGCTTATTGTTTCTACTCTTGACACTGAGGGAATGCTCAATGTTCACTGTTCCTCTGGAAGGAGTGGATTCAATGTTCATTATTCCTTTGAAAGGACCTCGGGGGGAAGGCTTGTTATTGAGATAATGATCAATGTTCGTTGTTCCTCCAAAAGGAATGGGGAAGGCTTATTAATAAATGAAGAATCTAGTGATTGGCAAGAGTATCTAAAGAGAGTGGGGGCCTCCACAGGCGACTATAGTGTTGTCCTCATCCATGAATCAAGTATTTTCCTTGTTCTCTGTCATGACTCCTTTTTTTTTTAGCAGCCTAATATTCTCTAATACCTTGTGATTTGCAATGACTATTCTTAGAGTTGCAATTGTAACGTTACATGTGCAATCTCCATGGCCTTACAAGTAATGAGATCAAGAGAAACATAATGTTAGTGCATAGTAAGAACTCATATTAGTACAACTATTCAAAAAGTTGCAACATACTGACTACTTTACATTACTAATCAGTTTTGCTTATGCAAGATAGCAATACTACTAATATTTTTTACATAGATATGGGTGCATACGCACGTGCACACACACACACACACACACACAGAAAAAGGTCTGCAAACCAATAGAAAGACTCAGGGAGAGGGAGTACATACGTATAGACTACCAGAGAGAGACGGGGAGAGAGAGAGAGAGAGAGAGAGAGAGAGAGAGAGAGAGAGAGAGAGAGAGAGAGAGAGAGAGAGAGAGAGAGAGAGAGAGAACCTCCAAAGAGAGAAGGCAGGTCCACATAATAGTTACAAGAGAGTGGGACGTTCTAAATTTTTTTTACAAGAGAGTGGGATGTTCTAATTCTGTTTTTGATATTTAGCTTCCACCTTACTATCAATAATTTTAAGCACCTAAAAGACCAATGTCAGGGATACTATTTTGAGACCAATGTCAGGGATTTTGAAGAGTAAAACATCATTGGTATTATTGATACAAGGAAGGTTCACCCAATGCATGGAGGGATTTAGAAGAAGAGTCAAGCATCATTGCTAGAACTACTTCTGTGAATGTGTGTCATGTTGCCACATATCCCACATGTTGTGAATGTGTGTCAAACATTGCTAGAACTACTTCTATGAATGTGTGTTGGACATGTTGCCACATGTCATGAAAGAAGGACTAGATAGTAAAGATGAATTTTCTTACCTAGAAGGTTCAACCAATGCAATGGAGGGTTTTTAGCAGAAGAGTCAAACAACACTGCTAGAACTACTTCTGTTATTGTGTGCCAAACATGTTGCCACATCCTAGAAGATGAATATATCTACATCTAAATATCATGATTACTAGAAATTAAGGAATACGGAGTCTAAACATCATGATTGGAATTGGAAAATGAACACATGGATCACGATTATTGTAACTCAAGATTCTAAGTACTAGATGCATATTCTGGAAAAATTTGATGTGCTTCAAAAGAAGTACGAAAAAATCTAAGACATGAGTTTGATAAGAGAATTGATAGTGCAATGCATGCTTAGAGTTGAGCTTTTTTGAGTCTATAGATGCATGCTTTTTCGAGTCTATAGGTGCATCAAGTGACATACAGGAGCCACCTCAATCAAATGAAGAAAGGCCAACTTCATCAAGGAATCCCAATGGATATTGAGAAATGGAAGCCAAAGAAGGCCATAGCACCAAGTGTACTCTTTAGTTAGTCTAATTTTCATGAAGAGTATTGACTCCACAAAAAAGAACTCAAGAGATGTGATTTTCCTATCAGATTTATATTAATTAATGAAGGAATGAGACAACAAGGTAACAAAAGAGACTTGAGAGATCTTGTTTTTCTTAATGAAGGAGTGATACAAGAGGGTGACAAAACAAAGAGTTTTCACTTATCTCCCCACTATCCTTGCTAGCTCCTCTTAAGCATCATTTGGTGGTCTAAAGAGCACACCACATGCTAACCCCTCAACCCAATCCTTCCAATGCTAACTTCACACTATGCAGGTGATCCAGCTTGGTTTCAGATGGCCCTTTGTTATGGCTTCACAATCAAGACCCCAGAATTTTTTCTCGTGGCCCTTCATTATGGAACCCTATAATTTTTTCAAGCATAAATGCACGTGTTCTCATTCTAGTCTCTCCCAGAAACACATTAATACGAGAAGAAAAACATGGCATGAAGAACTTATTACCAATATGTTGTAATGCATGCAACCCTCCCTTCCTTCAAAGAGCTCCATATCATTTGTTGTCATGCCAACTCTTACATATTGTCCACACTAGGTAGTAGCCACACACACTCCTCTCTTCCATCAAAGAGCTCCACATTGTCCATTCTCATGCCGGCTAAGTTATCATCCACTAGAAGGTTGCCACAAACACTCCTCTCTCTCACTTCTATGGTAGCTACATAAGCACAAGGATAAAGTAGAGAATAGAGTAGCAAGATCGAGACTCAATTTCCACACAATGGAAGAGTGTGTTGTGTTATGAGATAAAACTGACTTATATACAAGATTGTACAATTTCACACACAAAATATGGACGACTAGGTGCCGAGGGCTCTCATAAGTGGCCACAATACTTAATCTCATAATACATTTATGAAGAAGTACATCCACAAGGGATTCAACTAAGCTTGCTACCACATGCTCTCGAAGTAGGAATGATAATAAGAGTTCCATCAGCAGACCATGATGAGTGCCCATCCATGTTTATAGATTTGGCCACTACTGTTGCTTCATAGCTTGATTATGTACATCTTTTTGTGTGTCCTCTTTTCTCATTGATGTAGAATATTAGTGGAGATAGTTGTTAATTACCTTCCCCCCTTTCATGGTGGCTGATTAGAGGAATTTATTATAGAGAGAATTAAGAAGCTTATTGTTTCTACTCTTGACACTGAGGGAATGCTCAATGTTCACTGTTCCTCTGGAAGGAGTGGATTCAATGTTCATTATTCCTTTGAAAGGACCTCGGGGGGAAGGCTTGTTATTGAGATAATGATCAATGTTCGTTGTTCCTCCAAAAGGAATGGGGAAGGCTTATTAATAAATGAAGAATCTAGTGATTGGCAAGAGTATCTAAAGAGAGTGGGGGCGTCCACAGGCGACTATAGTGTTGTCCTCATCCATGAATCAAGTATTTTCTTTGTTCTCTGTCATGACTCCTTTTTTTTTAGCAGCCTAATATTCTCTAATACCTTGTGATTTGCAATGAGTATTCTTAGAGTTGCAATTGTAACGTTACATGTGCAATCTCCATGGCCTCACAAGTAATGAGATCAAGAGACATAATGTTAGTGCATAGTAAGAACTCATATTAGTACAACTATTCAAAAAGTTGCAACATACTGACTACTTTACATTACTAATCAGTTTTGCTTATGCAAGATAGCAATGCTACTAATATTTTTTACATAGATATGGATGCATACGCACGTGCACACACACACACACACACACACACACACACACACACAGAAAAAGGTCTGCAAACCAATAGAAAGACTCAGGGAGAGGGAGTACATACGTTATACAAGATTGTACAATTTCACACACAAAATATGGACGACTAGGTGCCGAGGGCTCTCATAAGTGGCCACAATACTTAATCTCATAATACATTTATGAAGAAGTACATCCACAAGGGATTCAACTAAGCTTGCTACCACATGCTCTCGAAGTAGGAATGATAATAAGAGTTCCATCAGCAGACCATGATGAGTGCTCATCCATGTTTATAGATTTGGCCACTACTGTTGCTTCATAGCTTGATTATGTACATCTTTTTGTGTGTCCTCTTTTCTCATTGATGTAGAATATTAGTGGAGATAGTTGTTAATTACCTTCCCCCCTTTCATGGTGGCTGATTAGAGGAATTTATTATAGAGAGAATTAAGAAGCTTATTGTTTCTACTCTTGACACTGAGGGAATGCTCAATGTTCACTGTTCCTCTGGAAGGAGTGGATTCAATGTTCATTATTCCTTTGAAAGGACCTCGGGGGGAAGGCTTGTTATTGAGATAATGATCAATGTTCGTTGTTCCTCCAAAAGGAATGGGGAAGGCTTATTAATAAATGAAGAATCTAGTGATTGGCAAGAGTATCTAAAGAGAGTGGGGGCCTCCACAGGCGACTATAGTGTTGTCCTCATCCATGAATCAAGTATTTTCCTTGTTCTCTGTCATGACTCCTTTTTTTTTTAGCAGCCTAATATTCTCTAATACCTTGTGATTTGCAATGACTATTCTTAGAGTTGCAATTGTAACGTTACATGTGCAATCTCCATGGCCTTACAAGTAATGAGATCAAGAGAAACATAATGTTAGTGCATAGTAAGAACTCATATTAGTACAACTATTCAAAAAGTTGCAACATACTGACTACTTTACATTACTAATCAGTTTTGCTTATGCAAGATAGCAATACTACTAATATTTTTTACATAGATATGGGTGCATACGCACGTGCACACACACACACACACACACACAGAAAAAGGTCTGCAAACCAATAGAAAGACTCAGGGAGAGGGAGTACATACGTATAGACTACCAGAGAGAGACGGGGAGAGAGAGAGAGAGAGAGAGAGAGAGAGAGAGAGAGAGAGAGAGAGAGAGAGAGAGAGAGAGAGAGAGAGAGAGAGAGAGAGAGAACCTCCAAAGAGAGAAGGCAGGTCCACATAATAGTTACAAGAGAGTGGGACGTTCTAAATTTTTTTTACAAGAGAGTGGGATGTTCTAATTCTGTTTTTGATATTTAGCTTCCACCTTACTATCAATAATTTTAAGCACCTAAAAGACCAATGTCAGGGATACTATTTTGAGACCAATGTCAGGGATTTTGAAGAGTAAAACATCATTGGTATTATTGATACAAGGAAGGTTCACCCAATGCATGGAGGGATTTAGAAGAAGAGTCAAGCATCATTGCTAGAACTACTTCTGTGAATGTGTGTCATGTTGCCACATATCCCACATGTTGTGAATGTGTGTCAAACATTGCTAGAACTACTTCTATGAATGTGTGTTGGACATGTTGCCACATGTCATGTGCCACATGTCATGAAAGAAGGACTAGATAGTAAAGATGAATTTTCTTACCTAGAAGGTTCAACCAATGCAATGGAGGGTTTTTAGCAGAAGAGTCAAACAACACTGCTAGAACTACTTCTGTTATTGTGTGCCAAACATGTTGCCACATCCTAGAAGATGAATATATCTACATCATGATTGGAATTGGAAAATGAACACATGGATCACGATTATTGTAACTCAAGATTCTAAGTACTAGATGCATATTCTGGAAAAATTTGATGTGCTTCAAAAGAAGTACGAAAAAATCTAAGACATGAGTTTGATAAGAGAATTGATAGTGCAATGCATGCTTAGAGTTGAGCTTTTTTGAGTCTATAGATGCATGCTTTTTCGAGTCTATAGGTGCATCAAGTGACATACAGGAGCCACCTCAATCAAATGAAGAAAGGCCAACTTCATCAAGGAATCCCAATGGATATTGAGAAATGGAAGCCAAAGAAGGCCATAGCACCAAGTGTACTCTTTAGTTAGTCTAATTTTCATGAAGAGTATTGACTCCACAAAAAAGAACTCAAGAGATGTGATTTTCCTATCAGATTTATATTAATTAATGAAGGAATGAGACAACAAGGTAACAAAAGAGACTTGAGAGATCTTGTTTTTCTTAATGAAGGAGTGATACAAGAGGGTGACAAAACAAAGAGTTTTCACTTATCTCCCCACTATCCTTGCTAGCTCCTCTCAAGCATCATTTGGTGGTCTAAAGAGCACACCACATGCTAACCCCTCAACCCAATCCTTCCAATGCTAACTTCACACTATGCAGGTGATCCAGCTTGGTTTCAGATGGCCCTTTGTTATGGCTTCACAATCAAGACCCCAGAATTTTTTCTCGTGGCCCTTCATTATGGAACCCTATAGTTTTTTCAAGCATAAATGCACGTGTTCTCATTCTAGTCTCTCCCAGAAACACATTAATACGAGAAGAAAAACATGGCATGAAGAACTTATTACCAATATGTTGTAATGCATGCAACCCTCCCTTCCTTCAAAGAGCTCCATATCATTTGTTGTCATGCCAACTCTTACATATTGTCCACACTAGGTAGTAGCCACACACACTCCTCTCTTCCATCAAAGAGCTCCACATTGTCCATTCTCATGCCGGCTAAGTTATCATCCACTAGAAGGTTGCCACAAACACTCCTCTCTCTCACTTCTATGGTAGCTACATAAGCACAAGGATAAAGTAGAGAATAGAGTAGCAAGATCGAGACTCAATTTCCACACAATGGAAGAGTGTGTTGTGTTATGAGATAAAACTGACTTATATACAAGATTGTACAATTTCACACACAAAATATGGACGACTAGGTGCCGAGGGCTCTCATAAGTGGCCACAATACTTAATCTCATAATACATTTATGAAGAAGTACATCCACAAGGGATTCAACTAAGCTTGCTACCACATGCTCTCGAAGTAGGAATGATAATAAGAGTTCCATCAGCAGACCATGATGAGTGCCCATCCATGTTTATAGATTTGGCCACTACTGTTGCTTCATAGCTTGATTATGTACATCTTTTTGTGTGTCCTCTTTTCTCATTGATGTAGAATATTAGTGGAGATAGTTGTTAATTACCTTCCCCCCTTTCATGGTGGCTGATTAGAGGAATTTATTATAGAGAGAATTAAGAAGCTTATTGTTTCTACTCTTGACACTGAGGGAATGCTCAATGTTCACTGTTCCTCTGGAAGGAGTGGATTCAATGTTCATTATTCCTTTGAAAGGACCTCGGGGGGGAGGCTTGTTATTGAGATAATGATCAATGTTCGTTGTTCCTCCAAAAGGAATGGGGAAGGCTTATTAATAAATGAAGAATCTAGTGATTGGCAAGAGTATCTAAAGAGAGTGGGGGCGTCCACAGGCGACTATAGTGTTGTCCTCATCCATGAATCAAGTATTTTCTTTGTTCTCTGTCATGACTCCTTTTTTTTTAGCAGCCTAATATTCTCTAATACCTTGTGATTTGCAATGACTATTCTTAGAGTTGCAATTGTAACGTTACATGTGCAATCTCCATGGGCTTACAAGTAATGAGATCAAGAGAAACATAATGTTAGTGCATAGTAAGAACTCATATTAGTACAACTATTCAAAAAGTTGCAACATACTGACTACTTTACATTACTAATCAGTTTTGCTTATGCAAGATAGCAATACTACTAATATTTTTTACATAGATATGGGTGCATATGCATGTGCACACACACACACACACACACACACAGAAAAAGGTATGCAAACCAATAGAAAGACTCAGGGAGAGGGAGTACATACGTATAGACTACCAGAGAGAGACGGAGAGAGAGAGAGAGAGAGAGAGAGAGAGAGAGAGAGAGAGAGAGAGAGAACCTCCAAAGAGAGAAGGCAGGTCCACATAATAGTTACAAGAGAGTGGGACGTTCTAAATTTTTTTTACAAGAGAGTGGGATGTTCTAATTCTGTTTTTGATATTTAGCTTCCACCTTACTATCAATAATTTTAAGCACCTAAAAGACCAATGTCAGGGATACTATTTTGAGACCAATGTCAGGGATTTTGAAGAGTAAAACATCATTGGTATTATTGATACAAGGAAGGTTCACCCAATGCATGGAGGGATTTAGAAGAAGAGTCAAGCATCATTGCTAGAACTACTTCTGTGAATGTGTGTCATGTTGCCACATATCCCACATGTTGTGAATGTGTGTCAAACATTGCTAGAACTACTTCTGTGAATGTGTGTTGGACATGTTGCCACATGTCATGTGCCACATGTCATGAAAGAAGGACTAGATAGTAAAGATGAATTTTCTTACCTAGAAGGTTCAACCAATGCAATGGAGGGTTTTTAGCAGAAGAGTCAAACAACACTGCTAGAACTACTTCTGTTATTGTGTGCCAAACATGTTGCCACATCCTAGAAGATGAATATATCTACATCTAAATATCGTGATTACTAGAAATTAAGGAATACGGAGTCTAAACATCATGATTGGAATTGGAAAATGAACATATGGATCACGATTATTGTAACTCAAGATTCTAAGTACTAGATGCATATTCTGGAAAAATTTGATGTGCTTCAAAAGAAGTACGAAAAAATCTAAGACATGAGTTTGATAAGAGAATTGATAGTGCAATGCATGCTTAGAGTTGAGCTTTTTTGAGTCTATAGATGCATGCTTTTTCGAGTCTATAGGTGCATCAAGTGACATACAGGAGCCACCTCAATCAAATGAAGAAAGGCCAACTTCATCAAGGAATCCCAATGGATATTGAGAAATGGAAGCCAAAGAAGGCCATAGCACCAAGTGTACTCTTTAGTTAGTCTAATTTTCATGAAGAGTATTGACTCCACAAAAAAGAACTCAAGAGATGTGATTTTTCTATCAGATTTATATTAATTAATGAAGGAATGAGACAACAAGGTAACAAAAGAGACTTGAGAGATCTTGTTTTTCTTAATGAAGGAGTGATACAAGAGGGTGACAAAACAAAGAGTTTTCACTTATCTCCCCACTATCCTTGCTAGCTCCTCTTAAGCATCATTTGGTGGTCTAAAGAGCACACCACATGCTAACCCCTCAACCCAATCCTTCCAATGCTAACTTCACACTATGCAGGTGATCCAGCTTGGTTTCAGATGGCCCTTTGTTATGGCTTCACAATCAAGACCCCAGAATTTTTTCTCGTGGCCCTTCATTATGGAACCCTATAATTTTTTCAAGCATAAATGCACGTGTTCTCATTCTAGTCTCTCCCAGAAACACATTAATACGAGAAGAAAAACATGGCATGAAGAACTTATTACCAATATGTTGTAATGCATGCAACCCTCCCTTCCTTCAAAGAGCTCCATATCATTTGTTGTCATGCCAACTCTTACATATTGTCCACACTAGGTAGTAGCCACACACACTCCTCTCTTCCATCAAAGAGCTCCACATTGTCCATTCTCATGCCGGCTAAGTTATCATCCACTAGAAGGTTGCCACAAACACTCCTCTCTCTCACTTCTATGGTAGCTACATAAGCACAAGGATAAAGTAGAGAATAGAGTAGCAAGATCGAGACTCAATTTCCACACAATGGAAGAGTGTGTTGTGTTATGAGATAAAACTGACTTATATACAAGATTGTACAATTTCACACACAAAATATGGACGACTAGGTGCCGAGGGCTCTCATAAGTGGCCACAATACTTAATCTCATAATACATTTATGAAGAAGTACATCCACAAGGGATTCAACTAAGCTTGCTACCACATGCTCTCGAAGTAGGAATGATAATAAGAGTTCCATCAGCAGACCATGATGAGTGCCCATCCATGTTTATAGATTTGGCCACTACTGTTGCTTCATAGCTTGATTATGTACATCTTTTTGTGTGTCCTCTTTTCTCATTGATGTAGAATATTAGTGGAGATAGTTGTTAATTACCTTCCCCCCTTTCATGGTGGCTGATTAGAGGAATTTATTATAGAGAGAATTAAGAAGCTTATTGTTTCTACTCTTGACACTGAGGGAATGCTCAATGTTCACTGTTCCTCTGGAAGGAGTGGATTCAATGTTCATTATTCCTTTGAAAGGACCTCGGGGGGAAGGCTTGTTATTGAGATAATGATCAATGTTCGTTGTTCCTCCAAAAGGAATGGGGAAGGCTTATTAATAAATGAAGAATCTAGTGATTGGCAAGAGTATCTAAAGAGAGTGGGGGCGTCCACAGGCGACTATAGTGTTGTCCTCATCCATGAATCAAGTATTTTCTTTGTTCTCTGTCATGACTCCTTTTTTTTTAGCAGCCTAATATTCTCTAATACCTTGTGATTTGCAATGAGTATTCTTAGAGTTGCAATTGTAACGTTACATGTGCAATCTCCATGGCCTCACAAGTAATGAGATCAAGAGACATAATGTTAGTGCATAGTAAGAACTCATATTAGTACAACTATTCAAAAAGTTGCAACATACTGACTACTTTACATTACTAATCAGTTTTGCTTATGCAAGATAGCAATACTACTAATATTTTTTACATAGATATGGATGCATACGCACGTGCACACACACACACACACACACACACACACACACACAGAAAAAGGTCTGCAAACCAATAGAAAGACTCAGGGAGAGGGAGTACATACGTTATACAAGATTGTACAATTTCACACACAAAATATGGACGACTAGGTGCCGAGGGCTCTCATAAGTGGCCACAATACTTAATCTCATAATACATTTATGAAGAAGTACATCCACAAGGGATTCAACTAAGCTTGCTACCACATGCTCTCGAAGTAGGAATGATAATAAGAGTTCCATCAGCAGACCATGATGAGTGCTCATCCATGTTTATAGATTTGGCCACTACTGTTGCTTCATAGCTTGATTATGTACATCTTTTTGTGTGTCCTCTTTTCTCATTGATGTAGAATATTAGTGGAGATAGTTGTTAATTACCTTCCCCCCTTTCATGGTGGCTGATTAGAGGAATTTATTATAGAGAGAATTAAGAAGCTTATTGTTTCTACTCTTGACACTGAGGGAATGCTCAATGTTCACTGTTCCTCTGGAAGGAGTGGATTCAATGTTCATTATTCCTTTGAAAGGACCTCGGGGGGAAGGCTTGTTATTGAGATAATGATCAATGTTCGTTGTTCCTCCAAAAGGAATGGGGAAGGCTTATTAATAAATGAAGAATCTAGTGATTGGCAAGAGTATCTAAAGAGAGTGGGGCCCTCCACAGGCGACTATAGTGTTGTCCTCATCCATGAATCAAGTATTTTCCTTGTTCTCTGTCATGACTCCTTTTTTTTTTAGCAGCCTAATATTCTCTAATACCTTGTGATTTGCAATGACTATTCTTAGAGTTGCAATTGTAACGTTACATGTGCAATCTCCATGGCCTTACAAGTAATGAGATCAAGAGAAACATAATGTTAGTGCATAGTAAGAACTCATATTAGTACAACTATTCAAAAAGTTGCAACATACTGACTACTTTACATTACTAATCAGTTTTGCTTATGCAAGATAGCAATACTACTAATATTTTTTACATAGATATACCCGGGTGCATACGCACGTGCACACACACACACACACACACACAGAAAAAGGTCTGCAAACCAATAGAAAGACTCAGGGAGAGGGAGTACATACGTATAGACTACCAGAGAGAGACGGGGAGAGAGAGAGAGAGAGAGAGAGAGAGAGAGAGAGAGAGAGAGAACCTCCAAAGAGAGAAGGCAGGTCCACATAATAGTTACAAGAGAGTGGGACGTTCTAAATTTTTTTTACAAGAGAGTGGGATGTTCTAATTCTGTTTTTGATATTTAGCTTCCACCTTACTATCAATAATTTTAAGCACCTAAAAGACCAATGTCAGGGATACTATTTTGAGACCAATGTCAGGGATTTTGAAGAGTAAAACATCATTGGTATTATTGATACAAGGAAGGTTCACCCAATGCATGGAGGGATTTAGAAGAAGAGTCAAGCATCATTGCTAGAACTACTTCTGTGAATGTGTGTCATGTTGCCACATATCCCACATGTTGTGAATGTGTGTCAAACATTGCTAGAACTACTTCTATGAATGTGTGTTGGACATGTTGCCACATGTCATGTGCCACATGTCATGAAAGAAGGACTAGATAGTAAAGATGAATTTTCTTACCTAGAAGGTTCAACCAATGCAATGGAGGGTTTTTAGCAGAAGAGTCAAACAACACTGCTAGAACTACTTCTGTTATTGTGTGCCAAACATGTTGCCACATCCTAGAAGATGAATATATCTACATCTAAATATCATGATTACTAGAAATTAAGGAATACGGAGTCTAAACATCATGATTGGAATTGGAAAATGAACACATGGATCACGATTATTGTAACTCAAGATTCTAAGTACTAGATGCATATTCTGGAAAAATTTGATGTGCTTCAAAAGAAGTACGAAAAAATCTAAGACATGAGTTTGATAAGAGAATTGATAGTGCAATGCATGCTTAGAGTTGAGCTTTTTTGAGTCTATAGATGCATGCTTTTTCGAGTCTATAGGTGCATCAAGTGACATACAGGAGCCACCTCAATCAAATGAAGAAAGGCCAACTTCATCAAGGAATCCCAATGGATATTGAGAAATGGAAGCCAAAGAAGGCCATAGCACCAAGTGTACTCTTTAGTTAGTCTAATTTTCATGAAGAGTATTGACTCTACAAAAAAGAACTCAAGAGATGTGATTTTCCTATCAGATTTATATTAATTAATGAAGGAATGAGACAACAAGGTAACAAAAGAGACTTGAGAGATCTTGTTTTTCTTAATGAAGGAGTGATACAAGAGGGTGACAAAACAAAGAGTTTTCACTTATCTCCCCACTATCCTTGCTAGCTCCTCTCAAGCATCATTTGGTGGTCTAAAGAGCACACCACATGCTAACCCCTCAACCCAATCCTTCCAATGCTAACTTCACACTATGCAGGTGATCCAGCTTGGTTTCAGATGGCCCTTTGTTATGGCTTCACAATCAAGACCCCAGAATTTTTTCTCGTGGCCCTTCATTATGGAACCCTATAGTTTTTTCAAGCATAAATGCACGTGTTCTCATTCTAGTCTCTCCCAGAAACACATTAATACGAGAAGAAAAACATGGCATGAAGAACTTATTACCAATATGTTGTAATGCATGCAACCCTCCCTTCCTTCAAAGAGCTCCATATCATTTGTTGTCATGCCAACTCTTACATATTGTCCACACTAGGTAGTAGCCACACACCCTCCTCTCTTCCATCAAAGAGCTCCACATTGTCCATTCTCATGCCGGCTAAGTTATCATCCACTAGAAGGTTGCCACAAACACTCCTCTCTCTCACTTCTATGGTAGCTACATAAGCACAAGGATAAAGTAGAGAATAGAGTAGCAAGATCGAGACTCAATTTCCACACAATGGAAGAGTGTGTTGTGTTATGAGATAAAACTGACTTATATACAAGATTGTACAATTTCACACACAAAATATGGACGACTAGGTGCCGAGGGCTCTCATAAGTGGCCACAATACTTAATCTCATAATACATTTATGAAGAAGTACATCCACAAGGGATTCAACTAAGCTTGCTACCACATGCTCTCGAAGTAGGAATGATAATAAGAGTTCCATCAGCAGACCATGATGAGTGCCCATCCATGTTTATAGATTTGGCCACTACTGTTGCTTCATAGCTTGATTATGTACATCTTTTTGTGTGTCCTCTTTTCTCATTGATGTAGAATATTAGTGGAGATAGTTGTTAATTACCTTCCCCCCTTTCATGGTGGCTGATTAGAGGAATTTATTATAGAGAGAATTAAGAAGCTTATTGTTTCTACTCTTGACACTGAGGGAATGCTCAATGTTCACTGTTCCTCTGGAAGGAGTGGATTCAATGTTCATTATTCCTTTGAAAGGACCTCGGGGGGGAGGCTTGTTATTGAGATAATGATCAATGTTCGTTGTTCCTCCAAAAGGAATGGGGAAGGCTTATTAATAAATGAAGAATCTAGTGATTGGCAAGAGTATCTAAAGAGAGTGGGGGCGTCCACAGGCGACTATAGTGTTGTCCTCATCCATGAATCAAGTATTTTCTTTGTTCTCTATCATGACTCCTTTTTTTTTAGCAGCCTAATATTCTCTAATACCTTGTGATTTGCAATGACTATTCTTAGAGTTGCAATTGTAACGTTACATGTGCAATCTCCATGGCCTTACAAGTAATGAGATCAAGAGAAACATAATGTTAGTGCATAGTAAGAACTCATATTAGTACAACTATTCAAAAAGTTGCAACATACTGACTACTTTACATTACTAATCAGTTTTGCTTATGCAAGATAGCAATACTACTAATATTTTTTACATAGATATGGGTGCATATGCATGTGCACACACACACACACACACACACACAGAAAAAGGTATGCAAACCAATAGAAAGACTCAGGGAGAGGGAGTACATACGTATAGACTACCAGAGAGAGACGGAGAGAGAGAGAGAGAGAGAGAGAGAGAGAGAGAGAGAGAGAGAGAGAGAGAGAGAGAACCTCCAAAGAGAGAAGGCAGGTCCACATAATAGTTACAAGAGAGTGGGACGTTCTAAATTTTTTTTACAAGAGAGTGGGATGTTCTAATTCTGTTTTTGATATTTAGCTTCCACCTTACTATCAATAATTTTAAGCACCTAAAAGACCAATGTCAGGGATACTATTTTGAGACCAATGTCAGGGATTTTGAAGAGTAAAACATCATTGGTATTATTGATACAAGGAAGGTTCACCCAATGCATGGAGGGATTTAGAAGAAGAGTCAAGCATCATTGCTAGAACTACTTCTGTGAATGTGTGTCATGTTGCCACATATCCCACATGTTGTGAATGTGTGTCAAACATTGCTAGAACTACTTCTGTGAATGTGTGTTGGACATGTTGCCACATGTCATGTGCCACATGTCATGAAAGAAGGACTAGATAGTAAAGATGAATTTTCTTACCTAGAAGGTTCAACCAATGCAATGGAGGGTTTTTAGCAGAAGAGTCAAACAACACTGCTAGAACTACTTCTGTTATTGTGTGCCAAACATGTTGCCACATCCTAGAAGATGAATATATCTACATCTAAATATCGTGATTACTAGAAATTAAGGAATACGGAGTCTAAACATCATGATTGGAATTGGAAAATGAACATATGGATCACGATTATTGTAACTCAAGATTCTAAGTACTAGATGCATATTCTGGAAAAATTTGATGTGCTTCAAAAGAAGTACGAAAAAATCTAAGACATGAGTTTGATAAGAGAATTGATAGTGCAATGCATGCTTAGAGTTGAGCTTTTTTGAGTCTATAGATGCATGCTTTTTCGAGTCTATAGGTGCATCAAGTGACATACAGGAGCCACCTCAATCAAATGAAGAAAGGCCAACTTCATCAAGGAATCCCAATGGATATTGAGAAATGGAAGCCAAAGAAGGCCATAGCACCAAGTGTACTCTTTAGTTAGTCTAATTTTCATGAAGAGTATTGACTCCACAAAAAAGAACTCAAGAGATGTGATTTTCCTATCAGATTTATATTAATTAATGAAGGAATGAGACAACAAGGTAACAAAAGAGACTTGAGAGATCTTGTTTTTCTTAATGAAGGAGTGATACAAGAGGGTGACAAAACAAAGAGTTTTCACTTATCTCCCCACTATCCTTGCTAGCTCCTCTTAAGCATCATTTGGTGGTCTAAAGAGCACACCACATGCTAACCCCTCAACCCAATCCTTCCAATGCTAACTTCACACTATGCAGGTGATCCAGCTTGGTTTCAGATGGCCCTTTGTTATGGCTTCACAATCAAGACCCCAGAATTTTTTCTCGTGGCCCTTCATTATGGAACCCTATAATTTTTTCAAGCATAAATGCACGTGTTCTCATTCTAGTCTCTCCCAGAAACACATTAATACGAGAAGAAAAACATGGCATGAAGAACTTATTACCAATATGTTGTAATGCATGCAACCCTCCCTTCCTTCAAAGAGCTCCATATCATTTGTTGTCATGCCAACTCTTACATATTGTCCACACTAGGTAGTAGCCACACACACTCCTCTCTTCCATCAAAGAGCTCCACATTGTCCATTCTCATGCCGGCTAAGTTATCATCCACTAGAAGGTTGCCACAAACACTCCTCTCTCTCACTTCTATGGTAGCTACATAAGCACAAGGATAAAGTAGAGAATAGAGTAGCAAGATCGAGACTCAATTTCCACACAATGGAAGAGTGTGTTGGTTATGAGATAAAACTGACTTATATACAAGATTGTACAATTTCACACACAAAATATGGACGACTAGGTGCCGAGGGCTCTCATAAGTGGCCACAATACGTAATCTCATAATACATTTATGAAGAAGTACATCCACAAGGGATTCAACTAAGCTTGCTACCACATGCTCTCGAAGTAGGAATGATAATAAGAGTTCCATCAGCAGACCATGATGAGTGCCCATCCATGTTTATAGATTTGGCCACTACTGTTGCTTCATAGCTTGATTATGTACATCTTTTTGTGTGTCCTCTTTTCTCATTGATGTAGAATATTAGTGGAGATAGTTGTTAATTACCTTCCCCCCTTTCATGGTGGCTGATTAGAGGAATTTATTATAGAGAGAATTAAGAAGCTTATTGTTTCTACTCTTGACACTGAGGGAATGCTCAATGTTCACTGTTCCTCTGGAAGGAGTGGATTCAATGTTCATTATTCCTTTGAAAGGACCTCGGGGGGAAGGCTTGTTATTGAGATAATGATCAATGTTCGTTGTTCCTCCAAAAGGAATGGGGAAGGCTTATTAATAAATGAAGAATCTAGTGATTGGCAAGAGTATCTAAAGAGAGTGGGGGCGTCCACACAGGCGACTATAGTGTTGTCCTCATCCATGAATCAAGTATTTTCCTTGTTCTCTGTCATGACTCCTTTTTTTAGCAGCCTAATATTCTCTAATACCTTGTGATTTGCAATGAGTATTCTTAGAGTTGCAATTGTAACGTTACATGTGCAATCTCCATGGCCTTACAAGTAATGAGATCAAGAGAAACATAATGTTAGTGCATAGTAAGAACTCATATTAGTACAACTATTCAAAAAGTTGCAACATACTGACTACTTTACATTACTAATCAGTTTTGCTTATGCAAGATAGCAATACTACTAATATTTTTTACGTAGATATGGGTGCATACGCACGTGCACACACACACACACACACACACACACACAGAAAAAGGTCTGCAAACCAATAGAAAGACTCAGGGAGAGGGAGTACATACGTTATACAAGATTGTACAATTTCACACACAAAATATGGACGACTAGGTGCCGAGGGCTCTCATAAGTGGCCACAATACTTAATCTCATAATACATTTATGAAGAAGTACATCCACAAGGGATTCAACTAAGCTTGCTACCACATGCTCTCGAAGTAGGAATGATAATAAGAGTTCCATCAGCAGACCATGATGAGTGCTCATCCATGTTTATAGATTTGGCCACTACTGTTGCTTCATAGCTTGATTATGTACATCTTTTTGTGTGTCCTCTTTTCTCATTGATGTAGAATATTAGTGGAGATAGTTGTTAATTACCTTCCCCCCTTTCATGGTGGCTGATTAGAGGAATTTATTATAGAGAGAATTAAGAAGCTTATTGTTTCTACTCTTGACACTGAGGGAATGCTCAATGTTCACTGTTCCTCTGGAAGGAGTGGATTCAATGTTCATTATTCCTTTGAAAGGACCTCGGGGGGGAGGCTTGTTATTGAGATAATGATCAATGTTCGTTGTTCCTCCAAAAGGAATGGGGAAGGCTTATTAATAAATGAAGAATCTAGTGATTGGCAAGAGTATCTAAAGAGAGTGGGGGCCTCCACAGGCGACTATAGTGTTGTCCTCATCCATGAATCAAGTATTTTCCTTGTTCTCTGTCATGACTCCTTTTTTTTTTAGTAGCCTAATATTCTCTAATACCTTGTGATTTGCAATGACTATTCTTAGAGTTGCAATTGTAACGTTACATGTGCAATCTCCATGGCCTTACAAGTAATGAGATCAAGAGAAACATAATGTTAGTGCATAGTAAGAACTCATATTAGTACAACTATTCAAAAAGTTGCAACATACTGACTACTTTACATTACTAATCAGTTTTGCTTATGCAAGATAGCAATACTACTAATATTTTTTACATAGATATGGGTGCATACGCACGTGCACACACACACACACACACACACACAGAAAAAGGTCTGCAAACCAATAGAAAGACTCAGGGAGAGGGAGTACATACGTATAGACTACCAGAGAGAGACGGAGAGAGAGAGAGAGAGAGAGAGAGAGAGAGAGAGAGAGAGAACCTCCAAAGAGAGAAGGCAGGTCCACATAATAGTTACAAGAGAGTGGGACGTTCTAAATTTTTTTTACAAGAGAGTGGGATGTTCTAATTCTGTTTTTGATATTTAGCTTCCACCTTACTATCAATAATTTTAAGCACCTAAAAGACCAATGTCAGGGATACTATTTTGAGACCAATGTCAGGGATTTTGAAGAGTAAAACATCATTGGTATTATTGATACAAGGAAGGTTCACCCAATGCATGGAGGGATTTAGAAGAAGAGTCAAGCATCATTGCTAGAACTACTTCTGTGAATGTGTGTCATGTTGCCACATATCCCACATGTTGTGAATGTGTGTCAAACATTGCTAGAACTACTTCTGTGAATGTGTGTTGGACATGTTGCCACATGTCATGTGCCACATGTCATGAAAGAAGGACTAGATAGTAAAGATGAATTTTCTTACCTAGAAGGTTCAACCAATGCAATGGAGGGTTTTTAGCAGAAGAGTCAAACAACACTGCTAGAACTACTTCTGTTATTGTGTGCCAAACATGTTGCCACATCCTAGAAGATGAATATATCTACATCTAAATATCGTGATTACTAGAAATTAAGGAATACGGAGTCTAAACATCATGATTGGAATTGGAAAATGAACATATGGATCACGATTATTGTAACTCAAGATTCTAAGTACTAGATGCATATTCTGGAAAAATTTGATGTGCTTCAAAAGAAGTACGAAAAAATCTAAGACATGAGTTTGATAAGAGAATTGATAGTGCAATGCATGCTTAGAGTTGAGCTTTTTTGAGTCTATAGATGCATGCTTTTTCGAGTCTATAGGTGCATCAAGTGACATACAGGAGCCACCTCAATCAAATGAAGAAAGGCCAACTTCATCAAGGAATCCCAATGGATATTGAGAAATGGAAGCCAAAGAAGGCCATAGCACCAAGTGTACTCTTTAGTTAGTCTAATTTTCATGAAGAGTATTGACTCCACAAAAAAGAACTCAAGAGATGTGATTTTCCTATCAGATTTATATTAATTAATGAAGGAATGAGACAACAAGGTAACAAAAGAGACTTGAGAGATCTTGTTTTTCTTAATGAAGGAGTGATACAAGAGGGTGACAAAACAAAGAGTTTTCACTTATCTCCCCACTATCCTTGCTAGCTCCTCTTAAGCATCATTTGGTGGTCTAAAGAGCACACCACATGCTAACCCCTCAACCCAATCCTTCCAATGCTAACTTCACACTATGCAGGTGATCCAGCTTGGTTTCAGATGGCCCTTTGTTATGGCTTCACAATCAAGACCCCAGAATTTTTTCTCGTGGCCCTTCATTATGGAACCCTATAATTTTTTCAAGCATAAATGCACGTGTTCTCATTCTAGTCTCTCCCAGAAACACATTAATACGAGAAGAAAAACATGGCATGAAGAACTTATTACCAATATGTTGTAATGCATGCAACCCTCCCTTCCTTCAAAGAGCTCCATATCATTTGTTGTCATGCCAACTCTTACATATTGTCCACACTAGGTAGTAGCCACACACACTCCTCTCTTCCATCAAAGAGCTCCACATTGTCCATTCTCATGCCGGCTAAGTTATCATCCACTAGAAGGTTGCCACAAACACTCCTCTCTCTCACTTCTATGGTAGCTACATAAGCACAAGGATAAAGTAGAGAATAGAGTAGCAAGATCGAGACTCAATTTCCACACAATGGAAGAGTGTGTTGGTTATGAGATAAAACTGACTTATATACAAGATTGTACAATTTCACACACAAAATATGGACGACTAGGTGCCGAGGGCTCTCATAAGTGGCCACAATACGTAATCTCATAATACATTTATGAAGAAGTACATCCACAAGGGATTCAACTAAGCTTGCTACCACATGCTCTCGAAGTAGGAATGATAATAAGAGTTCCATCAGCAGACCATGATGAGTGCCCATCCATGTTTATAGATTTGGCCACTACTGTTGCTTCATAGCTTGATTATGTACATCTTTTTGTGTGTCCTCTTTTCTCATTGATGTAGAATATTAGTGGAGATAGTTGTTAATTACCTTCCCCCCTTTCATGGTGGCTGATTAGAGGAATTTATTATAGAGAGAATTAAGAAGCTTATTGTTTCTACTCTTGACACTGAGGGAATGCTCAATGTTCACTGTTCCTCTGGAAGGAGTGGATTCAATGTTCATTATTCCTTTGAAAGGACCTCGGGGGGAAGGCTTGTTATTGAGATAATGATCAATGTTCGTTGTTCCTCCAAAAGGAATGGGGAAGGCTTATTAATAAATGAAGAATCTAGTGATTGGCAAGAGTATCTAAAGAGAGTGGGGGCGTCCACACAGGCGACTATAGTGTTGTCCTCATCCATGAATCAAGTATTTTCCTTGTTCTCTGTCATGACTCCTTTTTTTAGCAGCCTAATATTCTCTAATACCTTGTGATTTGCAATGAGTATTCTTAGAGTTGCAATTGTAACGTTACATGTGCAATCTCCATGGCCTTACAAGTAATGAGATCAAGAGAAACATAATGTTAGTGCATAGTAAGAACTCATATTAGTACAACTATTCAAAAAGTTGCAACATACTGACTACTTTACATTACTAATCAGTTTTGCTTATGCAAGATAGCAATACTACTAATATTTTTTACGTAGATATGGGTGCATACGCACGTGCACACACACACACACACACACACACACACAGAAAAAGGTCTGCAAACCAATAGAAAGACTCAGGGAGAGGGAGTACATACGTTATACAAGATTGTACAATTTCACACACAAAATATGGACGACTAGGTGCCGAGGGCTCTCATAAGTGGCCACAATACTTAATCTCATAATACATTTATGAAGAAGTACATCCACAAGGGATTCAACTAAGCTTGCTACCACATGCTCTCGAAGTAGGAATGATAATAAGAGTTCCATCAGCAGACCATGATGAGTGCTCATCCATGTTTATAGATTTGGCCACTACTGTTGCTTCATAGCTTGATTATGTACATCTTTTTGTGTGTCCTCTTTTCTCATTGATGTAGAATATTAGTGGAGATAGTTGTTAATTACCTTCCCCCCTTTCATGGTGGCTGATTAGAGGAATTTATTATAGAGAGAATTAAGAAGCTTATTGTTTCTACTCTTGACACTGAGGGAATGCTCAATGTTCACTGTTCCTCTGGAAGGAGTGGATTCAATGTTCATTATTCCTTTGAAAGGACCTCGGGGGGGAGGCTTGTTATTGAGATAATGATCAATGTTCGTTGTTCCTCCAAAAGGAATGGGGAAGGCTTATTAATAAATGAAGAATCTAGTGATTGGCAAGAGTATCTAAAGAGAGTGGGGGCCTCCACAGGCGACTATAGTGTTGTCCTCATCCATGAATCAAGTATTTTCCTTGTTCTCTGTCATGACTCCTTTTTTTTTTAGTAGCCTAATATTCTCTAATACCTTGTGATTTGCAATGACTATTCTTAGAGTTGCAATTGTAACGTTACATGTGCAATCTCCATGGCCTTACAAGTAATGAGATCAAGAGAAACATAATGTTAGTGCATAGTAAGAACTCATATTAGTACAACTATTCAAAAAGTTGCAACATACTGACTACTTTACATTACTAATCAGTTTTGCTTATGCAAGATAGCAATACTACTAATATTTTTTACATAGATATGGGTGCATACGCACGTGCACACACACACACACACACACACACAGAAAAAGGTCTGCAAACCAATAGAAAGACTCAGGGAGAGGGAGTACATACGTATAGACTACCAGAGAGAGACGGAGAGAGAGAGAGAGAGAGAGAGAGAGAGAGAGAGAGAGAGAGAGAACCTCCAAAGAGAGAAGGCAGGTCCACATAATAGTTACAAGAGAGTGGGACGTTCTAAATTTTTTTTACAAGAGAGTGGGATGTTCTAATTCTGTTTTTGATATTTAGCTTCCACCTTACTATCAATAATTTTAAGCACCTAAAAGACCAATGTCAGGGATACTATTTTGAGACCAATGTCAGGGATTTTGAAGAGTAAAACATCATTGGTATTATTGATACAAGGAAGGTTCACCCAATGCATGGAGGGATTTAGAAGAAGAGTCAAGCATCATTGCTAGAACTACTTCTGTGAATGTGTGTCATGTTGCCACATATCCCACATGTTGTGAATGTGTGTCAAACATTGCTAGAACTACTTCTGTGAATGTGTGTTGGACATGTTGCCACATGTCATGTGCCACATGTCATGAAAGAAGGACTAGATAGTAAAGATGAATTTTCTTACCTAGAAGGTTCAACCAATGCAATGGAGGGTTTTTAGCAGAAGAGTCAAACAACACTGCTAGAACTACTTCTGTTATTGTGTGCCAAACATGTTGCCACATCCTAGAAGATGAATATATCTACATCTAAATATCGTGATTACTAGAAATTAAGGAATACGGAATCTAAACATCATGATTGGAATTGGAAAATGAACATATGGATCACGATTATTGTAACTCAAGATTCTAAGTACTAGATGCATATTCTGGAAAAATTTGATGTGCTTCAAAAGAAGTACGAAAAAATCTAAGACATGAGTTTGATAAGAGAATTGATAGTGCAATGCATGCTTAGAGTTGAGCTTTTTTGAGTCTATAGATGCATGCTTTTTCGAGTCTATAGGTGCATCAAGTGACATACAGGAGCCACCTCAATCAAATGAAGAAAGGCCAACTTCATCAAGGAATCCCAATGGATATTGAGAAATGGAAGCCAAAGAAGGCCATAGCACCAAGTGTACTCTTTAGTTAGTCTAATTTTCATGAAGAGTATTGACTCCACAAAAAAGAACTCAAGAGATGTGATTTTCCTATCAGATTTATATTAATTAATGAAGGAATGAGACAACAAGGTAACAAAAGAGACTTGAGAGATCTTGTTTTTCTTAATGAAGGAGTGATACAAGAGGGTGACAAAACAAAGAGTTTTCACTTATCTCCCCACTATCCTTGCTAGCTCCTCTTAAGCATCATTTGGTGGTCTAAAGAGCACACCACATGCTAACCCCTCAACCCAATCCTTCCAATGCTAACTTCACACTATGCAGGTGATCCAGCTTGGTTTCAGATGGCCCTTTGTTATGGCTTCACAATCAAGACCCCAGAATTTTTTCTCGTGGCCCTTCATTATGGAACCCTATAATTTTTTCAAGCATAAATGCACGTGTTCTCATTCTAGTCTCTCCCAGAAACACATTAATACGAGAAGAAAAACATGGCATGAAGAACTTATTACCAATATGTTGTAATGCATGCAACCCTCCCTTCCTTCAAAGAGCTCCATATCATTTGTTGTCATGCCAACTCTTACATATTGTCCACACTAGGTAGTAGCCACACACACTCCTCTCTTCCATCAAAGAGCTCCACATTGTCCATTCTCATGCCGGCTAAGTTATCATCCACTAGAAGGTTGCCACAAACACTCCTCTCTCTCACTTCTATGGTAGCTACATAAGCACAAGGATAAAGTAGAGAATAGAGTAGCAAGATCGAGACTCAATTTCCACACAATGGAAGAGTGTGTTGGTTATGAGATAAAACTGACTTATATACAAGATTGTACAATTTCACACACAAAATATGGACGACTAGGTGCCGAGGGCTCTCATAAGTGGCCACAATACGTAATCTCATAATACATTTATGAAGAAGTACATCCACAAGGGATTCAACTAAGCTTGCTACCACATGCTCTCGAAGTAGGAATGATAATAAGAGTTCCATCAGCAGACCATGATGAGTGCCCATCCATGTTTATAGATTTGGCCACTACTGTTGCTTCATAGCTTGATTATGTACATCTTTTTGTGTGTCCTCTTTTCTCATTGATGTAGAATATTAGTGGAGATAGTTGTTAATTACCTTCCCCCCTTTCATGGTGGCTGATTAGAGGAATTTATTATAGAGAGAATTAAGAAGCTTATTGTTTCTACTCTTGACACTGAGGGAATGCTCAATGTTCACTGTTCCTCTGGAAGGAGTGGATTCAATGTTCATTATTCCTTTGAAAGGACCTCGGGGGGAAGGCTTGTTATTGAGATAATGATCAATGTTCGTTGTTCCTCCAAAAGGAATGGGGAAGGCTTATTAATAAATGAAGAATCTAGTGATTGGCAAGAGTATCTAAAGAGAGTGGGGGCGTCCACACAGGCGACTATAGTGTTGTCCTCATCCATGAATCAAGTATTTTCCTTGTTCTCTGTCATGACTCCTTTTTTTAGCAGCCTAATATTCTCTAATACCTTGTGATTTGCAATGAGTATTCTTAGAGTTGCAATTGTAACGTTACATGTGCAATCTCCATGGCCTTACAAGTAATGAGATCAAGAGAAACATAATGTTAGTGCATAGTAAGAACTCATATTAGTACAACTATTCAAAAAGTTGCAACATACTGACTACTTTACATTACTAATCAGTTTTGCTTATGCAAGATAGCAATACTACTAATATTTTTTACGTAGATATGGGTGCATACGCACGTGCACACACACACACACACACACACACACACACAGAAAAAGGTCTGCAAACCAATAGAAAGACTCAGGGAGAGGGAGTACATACGTTATACAAGATTGTACAATTTCACACACAAAATATGGACGACTAGGTGCCGAGGGCTCTCATAAGTGGCCACAATACTTAATCTCATAATACATTTATGAAGAAGTACATCCACAAGGGATTCAACTAAGCTTGCTACCACATGCTCTCGAAGTAGGAATGATAATAAGAGTTCCATCAGCAGACCATGATGAGTGCTCATCCATGTTTATAGATTTGGCCACTACTGTTGCTTCATAGCTTGATTATGTACATCTTTTTGTGTGTCCTCTTTTCTCATTGATGTAGAATATTAGTGGAGATAGTTGTTAATTACCTTCCCCCCTTTCATGGTGGCTGATTAGAGGAATTTATTATAGAGAGAATTAAGAAGCTTATTGTTTCTACTCTTGACACTGAGGGAATGCTCAATGTTCACTGTTCCTCTGGAAGGAGTGGATTCAATGTTCATTATTCCTTTGAAAGGACCTCGGGGGGGAGGCTTGTTATTGAGATAATGATCAATGTTCGTTGTTCCTCCAAAAGGAATGGGGAAGGCTTATTAATAAATGAAGAATCTAGTGATTGGCAAGAGTATCTAAAGAGAGTGGGGGCCTCCACAGGCGACTATAGTGTTGTCCTCATCCATGAATCAAGTATTTTCCTTGTTCTCTGTCATGACTCCTTTTTTTTTTAGTAGCCTAATATTCTCTAATACCTTGTGATTTGCAATGACTATTCTTAGAGTTGCAATTGTAACGTTACATGTGCAATCTCCATGGCCTTACAAGTAATGAGATCAAGAGAAACATAATGTTAGTGCATAGTAAGAACTCATATTAGTACAACTATTCAAAAAGTTGCAACATACTGACTACTTTACATTACTAATCAGTTTTGCTTATGCAAGATAGCAATACTACTAATATTTTTTACATAGATATGGGTGCATACGCACGTGCACACACACACACACACACACACACAGAAAAAGGTCTGCAAACCAATAGAAAGACTCAGGGAGAGGGAGTACATACGTATAGACTACCAGAGAGAGACGGAGAGAGAGAGAGAGAGAGAGAGAGAGAGAGAGAGAGAGAGAACCTCCAAAGAGAGAAGGCAGGTCCACATAATAGTTACAAGAGAGTGGGACGTTCTAAATTTTTTTTACAAGAGAGTGGGATGTTCTAATTCTGTTTTTGATATTTAGCTTCCACCTTACTATCAATAATTTTAAGCACCTAAAAGACCAATGTCAGGGATACTATTTTGAGACCAATGTCAGGGATTTTGAAGAGTAAAACATCATTGGTATTATTGATACAAGGAAGGTTCACCCAATGCATGGAGGGATTTAGAAGAAGAGTCAAGCATCATTGCTAGAACTACTTCTGTGAATGTGTGTCATGTTGCCACATATCCCACATGTTGTGAATGTGTGTCAAACATTGCTAGAACTACTTCTGTGAATGTGTGTTGGACATGTTGCCACATGTCATGTGCCACATGTCATGAAAGAAGGACTAGATAGTAAAGATGAATTTTCTTACCTAGAAGGTTCAACCAATGCAATGGAGGGTTTTTAGCAGAAGAGTCAAACAACACTGCTAGAACTACTTCTGTTATTGTGTGCCAAACATGTTGCCACATCCTAGAAGATGAATATATCTACATCTAAATATCGTGATTACTAGAAATTAAGGAATACGGAGTCTAAACATCATGATTGGAATTGGAAAATGAACATATGGATCACGATTATTGTAACTCAAGATTCTAAGTACTAGATGCATATTCTGGAAAAATTTGATGTGCTTCAAAAGAAGTACGAAAAAATCTAAGACATGAGTTTGATAAGAGAATTGATAGTGCAATGCATGCTTAGAGTTGAGCTTTTTTGAGTCTATAGATGCATGCTTTTTCGAGTCTATAGGTGCATCAAGTGACATACAGGAGCCACCTCAATCAAATGAAGAAAGGCCAACTTCATCAAGGAATCCCAATGGATATTGAGAAATGGAAGCCAAAGAAGGCCATAGCACCAAGTGTACTCTTTAGTTAGTCTAATTTTCATGAAGAGTATTGACTCCACAAAAAAGAACTCAAGAGATGTGATTTTCCTATCAGATTTATATTAATTAATGAAGGAATGAGACAACAAGGTAACAAAAGAGACTTGAGAGATCTTGTTTTTCTTAATGAAGGAGTGATACAAGAGGGTGACAAAACAAAGAGTTTTCACTTATCTCCCCACTATCCTTGCTAGCTCCTCTTAAGCATCATTTGGTGGTCTAAAGAGCACACCACATGCTAACCCCTCAACCCAATCCTTCCAATGCTAACTTCACACTATGCAGGTGATCCAGCTTGGTTTCAGATGGCCCTTTGTTATGGCTTCACAATCAAGACCCCAGAATTTTTTCTCGTGGCCCTTCATTATGGAACCCTATAATTTTTTCAAGCATAAATGCACGTGTTCTCATTCTAGTCTCTCCCAGAAACACATTAATACGAGAAGAAAAACATGGCATGAAGAACTTATTACCAATATGTTGTAATGCATGCAACCCTCCCTTCCTTCAAAGAGCTCCATATCATTTGTTGTCATGCCAACTCTTACATATTGTCCACACTAGGTAGTAGCCACACACACTCCTCTCTTCCATCAAAGAGCTCCACATTGTCCATTCTCATGCCGGCTAAGTTATCATCCACTAGAAGGTTGCCACAAACACTCCTCTCTCTCACTTCTATGGTAGCTACATAAGCACAAGGATAAAGTAGAGAATAGAGTAGCAAGATCGAGACTCAATTTCCACACAATGGAAGAGTGTGTTGGTTATGAGATAAAACTGACTTATATACAAGATTGTACAATTTCACACACAAAATATGGACGACTAGGTGCCGAGGGCTCTCATAAGTGGCCACAATACTTAATCTCATAATACATTTATGAAGAAGTACATCCACAAGGGATTCAACTAAGCTTGCTACCACATGCTCTCGAAGTAGGAATGATAATAAGAGTTCCATCAGCAGACCATGATGAGTGCCCATCCATGTTTATAGATTTGGCCACTACTGTTGCTTCATAGCTTGATTATGTACATCTTTTTGTGTGTCCTCTTTTCTCATTGATGTAGAATATTAGTGGAGATAGTTGTTAATTACCTTCCCCCCTTTCATGGTGGCTGATTAGAGGAATTTATTATAGAGAGAATTAAGAAGCTTATTGTTTCTACTCTTGACACTGAGGGAATGCTCAATGTTCACTGTTCCTCTGGAAGGAGTGGATTCAATGTTCATTATTCCTTTGAAAGGACCTCGGGGGGAAGGCTTGTTATTGAGATAATGATCAATGTTCGTTGTTCCTCCAAAAGGAATGGGGAAGGCTTATTAATAAATGAAGAATCTAGTGATTGGCAAGAGTATCTAAAGAGAGTGGGGGCGTCCACACAGGCGACTATAGTGTTGTCCTCATCCATGAATCAAGTATTTTCCTTGTTCTCTGTCATGACTCCTTTTTTTAGCAGCCTAATATTCTCTAATACCTTGTGATTTGCAATGAGTATTCTTAGAGTTGCAATTGTAACGTTACATGTGCAATCTCCATGGCCTTACAAGTAATGAGATCAAGAGAAACATAATGTTAGTGCATAGTAAGAACTCATATTAGTACAACTATTCAAAAAGTTGCAACATACTGACTACTTTACATTACTAATCAGTTTTGCTTATGCAAGATAGCAATACTACTAATATTTTTTACGTAGATATGGGTGCATACGCACGTGCACACACACACACACACACACACACACACACAGAAAAAGGTCTGCAAACCAATAGAAAGACTCAGGGAGAGGGAGTACATACGTTATACAAGATTGTACAATTTCACACACAAAATATGGACGACTAGGTGCCGAGGGCTCTCATAAGTGGCCACAATACTTAATCTCATAATACATTTATGAAGAAGTACATCCACAAGGGATTCAACTAAGCTTGCTACCACATGCTCTCGAAGTAGGAATGATAATAAGAGTTCCATCAGCAGACCATGATGAGTGCTCATCCATGTTTATAGATTTGGCCACTACTGTTGCTTCATAGCTTGATTATGTACATCTTTTTGTGTGTCCTCTTTTCTCATTGATGTAGAATATTAGTGGAGATAGTTGTTAATTACCTTCCCCCCTTTCATGGTGGCTGATTAGAGGAATTTATTATAGAGAGAATTAAGAAGCTTATTGTTTCTACTCTTGACACTGAGGGAATGCTCAATGTTCACTGTTCCTCTGGAAGGAGTGGATTCAATGTTCATTATTCCTTTGAAAGGACCTCGGGGGGGAGGCTTGTTATTGAGATAATGATCAATGTTCGTTGTTCCTCCAAAAGGAATGGGGAAGGCTTATTAATAAATGAAGAATCTAGTGATTGGCAAGAGTATCTAAAGAGAGTGGGGGCCTCCACAGGCGACTATAGTGTTGTCCTCATCCATGAATCAAGTATTTTCCTTGTTCTCTGTCATGACTCCTTTTTTTTTTAGCAGCCTAATATTCTCTAATACCTTGTGATTTGCAATGACTATTCTTAGAGTTGCAATTGTAACGTTACATGTGCAATCTCCATGGCCTTACAAGTAATGAGATCAAGAGAAACATAATGTTAGTGCATAGTAAGAACTCATATTAGTACAACTATTCAAAAAGTTGCAACATACTGACTACTTTACATTACTAATCAGTTTTGCTTATGCAAGATAGCAATACTACTAATATTTTTTACATAGATATGGGTGCATACGCACGTGCACACACACACACACACACACACACAGAAAAAGGTCTGCAAACCAATAGAAAGACTCAGGGAGAGGGAGTACATACGTATAGACTACCAGAGAGAGAGAGAGAGAGAGAGAGAGAGAGAGAGAGAGAGAGAGAGAGAGAGAGAGAACCTCCAAAGAGAGAAGGCAGGTCCACATAATAGTTACAAGAGAGTGGGACGTTCTAAATTTTTTTTACAAGAGAGTGGGATGTTCTAATTCTGTTTTTGATATTTAGCTTCCACCTTACTATCAATAATTTTAAGCACCTAAAAGACCAATGTCAGGGATACTATTTTGAGACCAATGTCAGGGATTTTGAAGAGTAAAACATCATTGGTATTATTGATACAAGGAAGGTTCACCCAATGCATGGAGGGATTTAGAAGAAGAGTCAAGCATCATTGCTAGAACTACTTCTGTGAATGTGTGTCATGTTGCCACATATCCCACATGTTGTGAATGTGTGTCAAACATTGCTAGAACTACTTCTGTGAATGTGTGTTGGACATGTTGCCACATGTCATGTGCCACATGTCATGAAAGAAGGACTAGATAGTAAAGATGAATTTTCTTACCTAGAAGGTTCAACCAATGCAATGGAGGGTTTTTAGCAGAAGAGTCAAACAACACTGCTAGAACTACTTCTGTTATTGTGTGCCAAACATGTTGCCACATCCTAGAAGATGAATATATCTACATCTAAATATCGTGATTACTAGAAATTAAGGAATACGGAGTCTAAACATCATGATTGGAATTGGAAAATGAACATATGGATCACGATTATTGTAACTCAAGATTCTAAGTACTAGATGCATATTCTGGAAAAATTTGATGTGCTTCAAAAGAAGTACGAAAAAATCTAAGACATGAGTTTGATAAGAGAATTGATAGTGCAATGCATGCTTAGAGTTGAGCTTTTTTGAGTCTATAGATGCATGCTTTTTCGAGTCTATAGGTGCATCAAGTGACATACAGGAGCCACCTCAATCAAATGAAGAAAGGCCAACTTCATCAAGGAATCCCAATGGATATTGAGAAATGGAAGCCAAAGAAGGCCATAGCACCAAGTGTACTCTTTAGTTAGTCTAATTTTCATGAAGAGTATTGACTCCACAAAAAAGAACTCAAGAGATGTGATTTTCCTATCAGATTTATATTAATTAATGAAGGAATGAGACAACAAGGTAACAAAAGAGACTTGAGAGATCTTGTTTTTCTTAATGAAGGAGTGATACAAGAGGGTGACAAAACAAAGAGTTTTCACTTATCTCCCCACTATCCTTGCTAGCTCCTCTTAAGCATCATTTGGTGGTCTAAAGAGCACACCACATGCTAACCCCTCAACCCAATCCTTCCAATGCTAACTTCACACTATGCAGGTGATCCAGCTTGGTTTCAGATGGCCCTTTGTTATGGCTTCACAATCAAGACCCCAGAATTTTTTCTCGTGGCCCTTCATTATGGAACCCTATAATTTTTTCAAGCATAAATGCACGTGTTCTCATTCTAGTCTCTCCCAGAAACACATTAATACGAGAAGAAAAACATGGCATGAAGAACTTATTACCAATATGTTGTAATGCATGCAACCCTCCCTTCCTTCAAAGAGCTCCATATCATTTGTTGTCATGCCAACTCTTACATATTGTCCACACTAGGTAGTAGCCACACACACTCCTCTCTTCCATCAAAGAGCTCCACATTGTCCATTCTCATGCCGGCTAAGTTATCATCCACTAGAAGGTTGCCACAAACACTCCTCTCTCTCACTTCTATGGTAGCTACATAAGCACAAGGATAAAGTAGAGAATAGAGTAGCAAGATCGAGACTCAATTTCCACACAATGGAAGAGTGTGTTGGTTATGAGATAAAACTGACTTATATACAAGATTGTACAATTTCACACACAAAATATGGACGACTAGGTGCCGAGGGCTCTCATAAGTGGCCACAATACTTAATCTCATAATACATTTATGAAGAAGTACATCCACAAGGGATTCAACTAAGCTTGCTACCACATGCTCTCGAAGTAGGAATGATAATAAGAGTTCCATCAGCAGACCATGATGAGTGCCCATCCATGTTTATAGATTTGGCCACTACTGTTGCTTCATAGCTTGATTATGTACATCTTTTTGTGTGTCCTCTTTTCTCATTGATGTAGAATATTAGTGGAGATAGTTGTTAATTACCTTCCCCCCTTTCATGGTGGCTGATTAGAGGAATTTATTATAGAGAGAATTAAGAAGCTTATTGTTTCTACTCTTGACACTGAGGGAATGCTCAATGTTCACTGTTCCTCTGGAAGGAGTGGATTCAATGTTCATTATTCCTTTGAAAGGACCTCGGGGGGAAGGCTTGTTATTGAGATAATGATCAATGTTCGTTGTTCCTCCAAAAGGAATGGGGAAGGCTTATTAATAAATGAAGAATCTAGTGATTGGCAAGAGTATCTAAAGAGAGTGGGGGCGTCCACACAGGCGACTATAGTGTTGTCCTCATCCATGAATCAAGTATTTTCCTTGTTCTCTGTCATGACTCCTTTTTTTAGCAGCCTAATATTCTCTAATACCTTGTGATTTGCAATGAGTATTCTTAGAGTTGCAATTGTAACGTTACATGTGCAATCTCCATGGCCTTACAAGTAATGAGATCAAGAGAAACATAATGTTAGTGCATAGTAAGAACTCATATTAGTACAACTATTCAAAAAGTTGCAACATACTGACTACTTTACATTACTAATCAGTTTTGCTTATGCAAGATAGCAATACTACTAATATTTTTTACGTAGATATGGGTGCATACGCACGTGCACACACACACACACACACACACACACACACACAAAAAGGTCTGCAAACCAATAGAAAGACTCAGGGAGAGGGAGTACATACGTTATACAAGATTGTACAATTTCACACACAAAATATGGACGACTAGGTGCCGAGGGCTCTCATAAGTGGCCACAATACCTAATCTCATAATACATTTATGAAGAAGTACATCCACAAGGGATTCAACTAAGCTTGCTACCACATGCTCTCGAAGTAGGAATGATAATAAGAGTTCCATCAGCAGACCATGATGAGTGCTCATCCATGTTTATAGATTTGGCCACTACTGTTGCTTCATAGCTTGATTATGTACATCTTTTTGTGTGTCCTCTTTTCTCATTGATGTAGAATATTAGTGGAGATAGTTGTTAATTACCTTCCCCCCTTTCATGGTGGCTGATTAGAGGAATTTATTATAGAGAGAATTAAGAAGCTTATTGTTTCTACTCTTGACACTGAGGGAATGCTCAATGTTCACTGTTCCTCTGGAAGGAGTGGATTCAATGTTCATTATTCCTTTGAAAGGACCTCGGGGGGGAGGCTTGTTATTGAGATAATGATCAATGTTCGTTGTTCCTCCAAAAGGAATGGGGAAGGCTTATTAATAAATGAAGAATCTAGTGATTGGCAAGAGTATCTAAAGAGAGTGGGGGCCTCCACAGGCGACTATAGTGTTGTCCTCATCCATGAATCAAGTATTTTCCTTGTTCTCTGTCATGACTCCTTTTTTTTTTAGCAGCCTAATATTCTCTAATACCTTGTGATTTGCAATGACTATTCTTAGAGTTGCAATTGTAACGTTACATGTGCAATCTCCATGGCCTTACAAGTAATGAGATCAAGAGAAACATAATGTTAGTGCATAGTAAGAACTCATATTAGTACAACTATTCAAAAAGTTGCAACATACTGACTACTTTACATTACTAATCAGTTTTGCTTATGCAAGATAGCAATACTACTAATATTTTTTACATAGATATGGGTGCATACGCACGTGCACACACACACACACACACACACACAGAAAAAGGTCTGCAAACCAATAGAAAGACTCAGGGAGAGGGAGTACATACGTATAGACTACCAGAGAGAGACGGAGAGAGAGAGAGAGAGAGAGAGAGAGAGAGAGAGAGAGAGAGAGAGAGAGAGAGAGAGAGAGAGAGAGAGAACCTCCAAAGAGAGAAGGCAGGTCCACATAATAGTTACAAGAGAGTGGGACGTTCTAAATTTTTTTTACAAGAGAGTGGGATGTTCTAATTCTGTTTTTGATATTTAGCTTCCACCTTACTATCAATAATTTTAAGCACCTAAAAGACCAATGTCAGGGATACTATTTTGAGACCAATGTCAGGGATTTTGAAGAGTAAAACATCATTGGTATTATTGATACAAGGAAGGTTCACCCAATGCATGGAGGGATTTAGAAGAAGAGTCAAGCATCATTGCTAGAACTACTTCTGTGAATGTGTGTCATGTTGCCACATATCCCACATGTTGTGAATGTGTGTCAAACATTGCTAGAACTACTTCTGTGAATGTGTGTTGGACATGTTGCCACATGTCATGTGCCACATGTCATGAAAGAAGGACTAGATAGTAAAGATGAATTTTCTTACCTAGAAGGTTCAACCAATGCAATGGAGGGTTTTTAGCAGAAGAGTCAAACAACACTGCTAGAACTACTTCTGTTATTGTGTGCCAAACATGTTGCCACATCCTAGAAGATGAATATATCTACATCTAAATATCGTGATTACTAGAAATTAAGGAATACGGAGTCTAAACATCATGATTGGAATTGGAAAATGAACATATGGATCACGATTATTGTAACTCAAGATTCTAAGTACTAGATGCATATTCTGGAAAAATTTGATGTGCTTCAAAAGAAGTACGAAAAAATCTAAGACATGAGTTTGATAAGAGAATTGATAGTGCAATGCATGCTTAGAGTTGAGCTTTTTTGAGTCTATAGATGCATGCTTTTTCGAGTCTATAGGTGCATCAAGTGACATACAGGAGCCACCTCAATCAAATGAAGAAAGGCCAACTTCATCAAGGAATCCCAATGGATATTGAGAAATGGAAGCCAAAGAAGGCCATAGCACCAAGTGTACTCTTTAGTTAGTCTAATTTTCATGAAGAGTATTGACTCCACAAAAAAGAACTCAAGAGATGTGATTTTCCTATCAGATTTATATTAATTAATGAAGGAATGAGACAACAAGGTAACAAAAGAGACTTGAGAGATCTTGTTTTTCTTAATGAAGGAGTGATACAAGAGGGTGACAAAACAAAGAGTTTTCACTTATCTCCCCACTATCCTTGCTAGCTCCTCTTAAGCATCATTTGGTGGTCTAAAGAGCACACCACATGCTAACCCCTCAACCCAATCCTTCCAATGCTAACTTCACACTATGCAGGTGATCCAGCTTGGTTTCAGATGGCCCTTTGTTATGGCTTCACAATCAAGACCCCAGAATTTTTTCTCGTGGCCCTTCATTATGGAACCCTATAATTTTTTCAAGCATAAATGCACGTGTTCTCATTCTAGTCTCTCCCAGAAACACATTAATACGAGAAGAAAAACATGGCATGAAGAACTTATTACCAATATGTTGTAATGCATGCAACCCTCCCTTCCTTCAAAGAGCTCCATATCATTTGTTGTCATGCCAACTCTTACATATTGTCCACACTAGGTAGTAGCCACACACACTCCTCTCTTCCATCAAAGAGCTCCACATTGTCCATTCTCATGCCGGCTAAGTTATCATCCACTAGAAGGTTGCCACAAACACTCCTCTCTCTCACTTCTATGGTAGCTACATAAGCACAAGGATAAAGTAGAGAATAGAGTAGCAAGATCGAGACTCAATTTCCACACAATGGAAGAGTGTGTTGGTTATGAGATAAAACTGACTTATATACAAGATTGTACAATTTCACACACAAAATATGGACGACTAGGTGCCGAGGGCTCTCATAAGTGGCCACAATACTTAATCTCATAATACATTTATGAAGAAGTACATCCACAAGGGATTCAACTAAGCTTGCTACCACATGCTCTCGAAGTAGGAATGATAATAAGAGTTCCATCAGCAGACCATGATGAGTGCCCATCCATGTTTATAGATTTGGCCACTACTGTTGCTTCATAGCTTGATTATGTACATCTTTTTGTGTGTCCTCTTTTCTCATTGATGTAGAATATTAGTGGAGATAGTTGTTAATTACCTTCCCCCCTTTCATGGTGGCTGATTAGAGGAATTTATTATAGAGAGAATTAAGAAGCTTATTGTTTCTACTCTTGACACTGAGGGAATGCTCAATGTTCACTGTTCCTCTGGAAGGAGTGGATTCAATGTTCATTATTCCTTTGAAAGGACCTCGGGGGGAAGGCTTGTTATTGAGATAATGATCAATGTTCGTTGTTCCTCCAAAAGGAATGGGGAAGGCTTATTAATAAATGAAGAATCTAGTGATTGGCAAGAGTATCTAAAGAGAGTGGGGGCGTCCACACAGGCGACTATAGTGTTGTCCTCATCCATGAATCAAGTATTTTCCTTGTTCTCTGTCATGACTCCTTTTTTTAGCAGCCTAATATTCTCTAATACCTTGTGATTTGCAATGAGTATTCTTAGAGTTGCAATTGTAACGTTACATGTGCAATCTCCATGGCCTTACAAGTAATGAGATCAAGAGAAACATAATGTTAGTGCATAGTAAGAACTCATATTAGTACAACTATTCAAAAAGTTGCAACATACTGACTACTTTACATTACTAATCAGTTTTGCTTATGCAAGATAGCAATACTACTAATATTTTTTACGTAGATATGGGTGCATACGCACGTGCACACACACACACACACACACACACACACAGAAAAAGGTCTGCAAACCAATAGAAAGACTCAGGGAGAGGGAGTACATACGTTATACAAGATTGTACAATTTCACACACAAAATATGGACGACTAGGTGCCGAGGGCTCTCATAAGTGGCCACAATACTTAATCTCATAATACATTTATGAAGAAGTACATCCACAAGGGATTCAACTAAGCTTGCTACCACATGCTCTCGAAGTAGGAATGATAATAAGAGTTCCATCAGCAGACCATGATGAGTGCTCATCCATGTTTATAGATTTGGCCACTACTGTTGCTTCATAGCTTGATTATGTACATCTTTTTGTGTGTCCTCTTTTCTCATTGATGTAGAATATTAGTGGAGATAGTTGTTAATTACCTTCCCCCCTTTCATGGTGGCTGATTAGAGGAATTTATTATAGAGAGAATTAAGAAGCTTATTGTTTCTACTCTTGACACTGAGGGAATGCTCAATGTTCACTGTTCCTCTGGAAGGAGTGGATTCAATGTTCATTATTCCTTTGAAAGGACCTCGGGGGGGAGGCTTGTTATTGAGATAATGATCAATGTTCGTTGTTCCTCCAAAAGGAATGGGGAAGACTTATTAATAAATGAAGAATCTAGTGATTGGCAAGAGTATCTAAAGAGAGTGGGGGCCTCCACAGGCGACTATAGTGTTGTCCTCATCCATGAATCAAGTATTTTCCTTGTTCTCTGTCATGACTCCTTTTTTTTTTAGTAGCCTAATATTCTCTAATACCTTGTGATTTGCAATGACTATTCTTAGAGTTGCAATTGTAACGTTACATGTGCAATCTCCATGGCCTTACAAGTAATGAGATCAAGAGAAACATAATGTTAGTGCATAGTAAGAACTCATATTAGTACAACTATTCAAAAAGTTGCAACATACTGACTACTTTACATTACTAATCAGTTTTGCTTATGCAAGATAGCAATACTACTAATATTTTTTACATAGATATGGGTGCATACGCACGTGCACACACACACACACACACACACACAGAAAAAGGTCTGCAAACCAATAGAAAGACTCAGGGAGAGGGAGTACATACGTATAGACTACCAGAGAGAGACGGAGAGAGAGAGAGAGAGAGAGAGAGAGAGAGAGAGAGAGAGAGAGAGAGAACCTCCAAAGAGAGAAGGCAGGTCCACATAATAGTTACAAGAGAGTGGGACGTTCTAAATTTTTTTTACAAGAGAGTGGGATGTTCTAATTCTGTTTTTGATATTTAGCTTCCACCTTACTATCAATAATTTTAAGCACCTAAAAGACCAATGTCAGGGATACTATTTTGAGACCAATGTCAGGGATTTTGAAGAGTAAAACATCATTGGTATTATTGATACAAGGAAGGTTCACCCAATGCATGGAGGGATTTAGAAGAAGAGTCAAGCATCATTGCTAGAACTACTTCTGTGAATGTGTGTCATGTTGCCACATATCCCACATGTTGTGAATGTGTGTCAAACATTGCTAGAACTACTTCTGTGAATGTGTGTTGGACATGTTGCCACATGTCATGTGCCACATGTCATGAAAGAAGGACTAGATAGTAAAGATGAATTTTCTTACCTAGAAGGTTCAACCAATGCAATGGAGGGTTTTTAGCAGAAGAGTCAAACAACACTGCTAGAACTACTTCTGTTATTGTGTGCCAAACATGTTGCCACATCCTAGAAGATGAATATATCTACATCTAAATATCGTGATTACTAGAAATTAAGGAATACGGAGTCTAAACATCATGATTGGAATTGGAAAATGAACATATGGATCACGATTATTGTAACTCAAGATTCTAAGTACTAGATGCATATTCTGGAAAAATTTGATGTGCTTCAAAAGAAGTACGAAAAAATCTAAGACATGAGTTTGATAAGAGAATTGATAGTGCAATGCATGCTTAGAGTTGAGCTTTTTTGAGTCTATAGATGCATGCTTTTTCGAGTCTATAGGTGCATCAAGTGACATACAGGAGCCACCTCAATCAAATGAAGAAAGGCCAACTTCATCAAGGAATCCCAATGGATATTGAGAAATGGAAGCCAAAGAAGGCCATAGCACCAAGTGTACTCTTTAGTTAGTCTAATTTTCATGAAGAGTATTGACTCCACAAAAAAGAACTCAAGAGATGTGATTTTCCTATCAGATTTATATTAATTAATGAAGGAATGAGACAACAAGGTAACAAAAGAGACTTGAGAGATCTTGTTTTTCTTAATGAAGGAGTGATACAAGAGGGTGACAAAACAAAGAGTTTTCACTTATCTCCCCACTATCCTTGCTAGCTCCTCTTAAGCATCATTTGGTGGTCTAAAGAGCACACCACATGCTAACCCCTCAACCCAATCCTTCCAATGCTAACTTCACACTATGCAGGTGATCCAGCTTGGTTTCAGATGGCCCTTTGTTATGGCTTCACAATCAAGACCCCAGAATTTTTTCTCGTGGCCCTTCATTATGGAACCCTATAATTTTTTCAAGCATAAATGCACGTGTTCTCATTCTAGTCTCTCCCAGAAACACATTAATACGAGAAGAAAAACATGGCATGAAGAACTTATTACCAATATGTTGTAATGCATGCAACCCTCCCTTCCTTCAAAGAGCTCCATATCATTTGTTGTCATGCCAACTCTTACATATTGTCCACACTAGGTAGTAGCCACACACACTCCTCTCTTCCATCAAAGAGCTCCACATTGTCCATTCTCATGCCGGCTAAGTTATCATCCACTAGAAGGTTGCCACAAACACTCCTCTCTCTCACTTCTATGGTAGCTACATAAGCACAAGGATAAAGTAGAGAATAGAGTAGCAAGATCGAGACTCAATTTCCACACAATGGAAGAGTGTGTTGGTTATGAGATAAAACTGACTTATATACAAGATTGTACAATTTCACACACAAAATATGGACGACTAGGTGCCGAGGGCTCTCATAAGTGGCCACAATACTTAATCTCATAATACATTTATGAAGAAGTACATCCACAAGGGATTCAACTAAGCTTGCTACCACATGCTCTCGAAGTAGGAATGATAATAAGAGTTCCATCAGCAGACCATGATGAGTGCCCATCCATGTTTATAGATTTGGCCACTACTGTTGCTTCATAGCTTGATTATGTACATCTTTTTGTGTGTCCTCTTTTCTCATTGATGTAGAATATTAGTGGAGATAGTTGTTAATTACCTTCCCCCCTTTCATGGTGGCTGATTAGAGGAATTTATTATAGAGAGAATTAAGAAGCTTATTGTTTCTACTCTTGACACTGAGGGAATGCTCAATGTTCACTGTTCCTCTGGAAGGAGTGGATTCAATGTTCATTATTCCTTTGAAAGGACCTCGGGGGGAAGGCTTGTTATTGAGATAATGATCAATGTTCGTTGTTCCTCCAAAAGGAATGGGGAAGGCTTATTAATAAATGAAGAATCTAGTGATTGGCAAGAGTATCTAAAGAGAGTGGGGGCGTCCACACAGGCGACTATAGTGTTGTCCTCATCCATGAATCAAGTATTTTCCTTGTTCTCTGTCATGACTCCTTTTTTTAGCAGCCTAATATTCTCTAATACCTTGTGATTTGCAATGAGTATTCTTAGAGTTGCAATTGTAACGTTACATGTGCAATCTCCATGGCCTTACAAGTAATGAGATCAAGAGAAACATAATGTTAGTGCATAGTAAGAACTCATATTAGTACAACTATTCAAAAAGTTGCAACATACTGACTACTTTACATTACTAATCAGTTTTGCTTATGCAAGATAGCAATACTACTAATATTTTTTACGTAGATATGGGTGCATACGCACGTGCACACACACACACACACACACACACACAGAAAAAGGTCTGCAAACCAATAGAAAGACTCAGGGAGAGGGAGTACATACGTTATACAAGATTGTACAATTTCACACACAAAATATGGACGACTAGGTGCCGAGGGCTCTCATAAGTGGCCACAATACCTAATCTCATAATACATTTATGAAGAAGTACATCCACAAGGGATTCAACTAAGCTTGCTACCACATGCTCTCGAAGTAGGAATGATAATAAGAGTTCCATCAGCAGACCATGATGAGTGCTCATCCATGTTTATAGATTTGGCCACTACTGTTGCTTCATAGCTTGATTATGTACATCTTTTTGTGTGTCCTCTTTTCTCATTGATGTAGAATATTAGTGGAGATAGTTGTTAATTACCTTCCCCCCTTTCATGGTGGCTGATTAGAGGAATTTATTATAGAGAGAATTAAGAAGCTTATTGTTTCTACTCTTGACACTGAGGGAATGCTCAATGTTCACTGTTCCTCTGGAAGGAGTGGATTCAATGTTCATTATTCCTTTGAAAGGACCTCGGGGGGGAGGCTTGTTATTGAGATAATGATCAATGTTCGTTGTTCCTCCAAAAGGAATGGGGAAGGCTTATTAATAAATGAAGAATCTAGTGATTGGCAAGAGTATCTAAAGAGAGTGGGGGCCTCCACAGGCGACTATAGTGTTGTCCTCATCCATGAATCAAGTATTTTCCTTGTTCTCTGTCATGACTCCTTTTTTTTTTAGTAGCCTAATATTCTCTAATACCTTGTGATTTGCAATGACTATTCTTAGAGTTGCAATTGTAACGTTACATGTGCAATCTCCATGGCCTTACAAGTAATGAGATCAAGAGAAACATAATGTTAGTGCATAGTAAGAACTCATATTAGTACAACTATTCAAAAAGTTGCAACATACTGACTACTTTACATTACTAATCAGTTTTGCTTATGCAAGATAGCAATACTACTAATATTTTTTACATAGATATGGGTGCATACGCACGTGCACACACACACACACACACACACACACACACAGAAAAAGGTCTGCAAACCAATAGAAAGACTCAGGGAGAGGGAGTACATACGTATAGACTACCAGAGAGAGAGAGAGAGAGAGAGAGAGAGAGAGAGAGAGAGAGAGAGAGAGAGAGAGAGAGAGAGAGAGAGAGAACCTCCAAAGAGAGAAGGCAGGTCCACATAATAGTTACAAGAGAGTGGGACGTTCTAAATTTTTTTTACAAGAGAGTGGGATGTTCTAATTCTGTTTTTGATATTTAGCTTCCACCTTACTATCAATAATTTTAAGCACCTAAAAGACCAATGTCAGGGATACTATTTTGAGACCAATGTCAGGGATTTTGAAGAGTAAAACATCATTGGTATTATTGATACAAGGAAGGTTCACCCAATGCATGGAGGGATTTAGAAGAAGAGTCAAGCATCATTGCTAGAACTACTTCTGTGAATGTGTGTCATGTTGCCACATATCCCACATGTTGTGAATGTGTGTCAAACATTGCTAGAACTACTTCTGTGAATGTGTGTTGGACATGTTGCCACATGTCATGTGCCACATGTCATGAAAGAAGGACTAGATAGTAAAGATGAATTTTCTTACCTAGAAGGTTCAACCAATGCAATGGAGGGTTTTTAGCAGAAGAGTCAAACAACACTGCTAGAACTACTTCTGTTATTGTGTGCCAAACATGTTGCCACATCCTAGAAGATGAATATATCTACATCTAAATATCGTGATTACTAGAAATTAAGGAATACGGAGTCTAAACATCATGATTGGAATTGGAAAATGAACATATGGATCACGATTATTGTAACTCAAGATTCTAAGTACTAGATGCATATTCTGGAAAAATTTGATGTGCTTCAAAAGAAGTACGAAAAAATCTAAGACATGAGTTTGATAAGAGAATTGATAGTGCAATGCATGCTTAGAGTTGAGCTTTTTTGAGTCTATAGATGCATGCTTTTTCGAGTCTATAGGTGCATCAAGTGACATACAGGAGCCACCTCAATCAAATGAAGAAAGGCCAACTTCATCAAGGAATCCCAATGGATATTGAGAAATGGAAGCCAAAGAAGGCCATAGCACCAAGTGTACTCTTTAGTTAGTCTAATTTTCATGAAGAGTATTGACTCCACAAAAAAGAACTCAAGAGATGTGATTTTCCTATCAGATTTATATTAATTAATGAAGGAATGAGACAACAAGGTAACAAAAGAGACTTGAGAGATCTTGTTTTTCTTAATGAAGGAGTGATACAAGAGGGTGACAAAACAAAGAGTTTTCACTTATCTCCCCACTATCCTTGCTAGCTCCTCTTAAGCATCATTTGGTGGTCTAAAGAGCACACCACATGCTAACCCCTCAACCCAATCCTTCCAATGCTAACTTCACACTATGCAGGTGATCCAGCTTGGTTTCAGATGGCCCTTTGTTATGGCTTCACAATCAAGACCCCAGAATTTTTTCTCGTGGCCCTTCATTATGGAACCCTATAATTTTTTCAAGCATAAATGCACGTGTTCTCATTCTAGTCTCTCCCAGAAACACATTAATACGAGAAGAAAAACATGGCATGAAGAACTTATTACCAATATGTTGTAATGCATGCAACCCTCCCTTCCTTCAAAGAGCTCCATATCATTTGTTGTCATGCCAACTCTTACATATTGTCCACACTAGGTAGTAGCCACACACACTCCTCTCTTCCATCAAAGAGCTCCACATTGTCCATTCTCATGCCGGCTAAGTTATCATCCACTAGAAGGTTGCCACAAACACTCCTCTCTCTCACTTCTATGGTAGCTACATAAGCACAAGGATAAAGTAGAGAATAGAGTAGCAAGATCGAGACTCAATTTCCACACAATGGAAGAGTGTGTTGGTTATGAGATAAAACTGACTTATATACAAGATTGTACAATTTCACACACAAAATATGGACGACTAGGTGCCGAGGGCTCTCATAAGTGGCCACAATACTTAATCTCATAATACATTTATGAAGAAGTACATCCACAAGGGATTCAACTAAGCTTGCTACCACATGCTCTCGAAGTAGGAATGATAATAAGAGTTCCATCAGCAGACCATGATGAGTGCCCATCCATGTTTATAGATTTGGCCACTACTGTTGCTTCATAGCTTGATTATGTACATCTTTTTGTGTGTCCTCTTTTCTCATTGATGTAGAATATTAGTGGAGATAGTTGTTAATTACCTTCCCCCCTTTCATGGTGGCTGATTAGAGGAATTTATTATAGAGAGAATTAAGAAGCTTATTGTTTCTACTCTTGACACTGAGGGAATGCTCAATGTTCACTGTTCCTCTGGAAGGAGTGGATTCAATGTTCATTATTCCTTTGAAAGGACCTCGGGGGGAAGGCTTGTTATTGAGATAATGATCAATGTTCGTTGTTCCTCCAAAAGGAATGGGGAAGGCTTATTAATAAATGAAGAATCTAGTGATTGGCAAGAGTATCTAAAGAGAGTGGGGGCGTCCACACAGGCGACTATAGTGTTGTCCTCATCCATGAATCAAGTATTTCCCTTGTTCTCTGTCATGACTCCTTTTTTTAGCAGCCTAATATTCTCTAATACCTTGTGATTTGCAATGAGTATTCTTAGAGTTGCAATTGTAACGTTACATGTGCAATCTCCATGGCCTTACAAGTAATGAGATCAAGAGAAACATAATGTTAGTGCATAGTAAGAACTCATATTAGTACAACTATTCAAAAAGTTGCAACATACTGACTACTTTACATTACTAATCAGTTTTGCTTATGCAAGATAGCAATACTACTAATATTTTTTACGTAGATATGGGTGCATACGCACGTGCACACACACACACACACACACACACACACACACAGAAAAAGGTCTGCAAACCAATAGAAAGACTCAGGGAGAGGGAGTACATACGTTATACAAGATTGTACAATTTCACACACAAAATATGGACGACTAGGTGCCGAGGGCTCTCATAAGTGGCCACAATACCTAATCTCATAATACATTTATGAAGAAGTACATCCACAAGGGATTCAACTAAGCTTGCTACCACATGCTCTCGAAGTAGGAATGATAATAAGAGTTCCATCAGCAGACCATGATGAGTGCTCATCCATGTTTATAGATTTGGCCACTACTGTTGCTTCATAGCTTGATTATGTACATCTTTTTGTGTGTCCTCTTTTCTCATTGATGTAGAATATTAGTGGAGATAGTTGTTAATTACCTTCCCCCCTTTCATGGTGGCTGATTAGAGGAATTTATTATAGAGAGAATTAAGAAGCTTATTGTTTCTACTCTTGACACTGAGGGAATGCTCAATGTTCACTGTTCCTCTGGAAGGAGTGGATTCAATGTTCATTATTCCTTTGAAAGGACCTCGGGGGGGAGGCTTGTTATTGAGATAATGATCAATGTTCGTTGTTCCTCCAAAAGGAATGGGGAAGGCTTATTAATAAATGAAGAATCTAGTGATTGGCAAGAGTATCTAAAGAGAGTGGGGGCCTCCACAGGCGACTATAGTGTTGTCCTCATCCATGAATCAAGTATTTTCCTTGTTCTCTGTCATGACTCCTTTTTTTTTTAGCAGCCTAATATTCTCTAATACCTTGTGATTTGCAATGACTATTCTTAGAGTTGCAATTGTAACGTTACATGTGCAATCTCCATGGCCTTACAAGTAATGAGATCAAGAGAAACATAATGTTAGTGCATAGTAAGAACTCATATTAGTACAACTATTCAAAAAGTTGCAACATACTGACTACTTTACATTACTAATCAGTTTTGCTTATGCAAGATAGCAATACTACTAATATTTTTTACATAGATATGGGTGCATACGCACGTGCACACACACACACACACACACACACAGAAAAAGGTCTGCAAACCAATAGAAAGACTCAGGGAGAGGGAGTACATACGTATAGACTACCAGAGAGAGACGGAGAGAGAGAGAGAGAGAGAGAGAGAGAGAGAGAGAGAGAGAGAGAGAGAGAGAACCTCCAAAGAGAGAAGGCAGGTCCACATAATAGTTACAAGAGAGTGGGACGTTCTAAATTTTTTTTACAAGAGAGTGGGATGTTCTAATTCTGTTTTTGATATTTAGCTTCCACCTTACTATCAATAATTTTAAGCACCTAAAAGACCAATGTCAGGGATACTATTTTGAGACCAATGTCAGGGATTTTGAAGAGTAAAACATCATTGGTATTATTGATACAAGGAAGGTTCACCCAATGCATGGAGGGATTTAGAAGAAGAGTCAAGCATCATTGCTAGAACTACTTCTGTGAATGTGTGTCATGTTGCCACATATCCCACATGTTGTGAATGTGTGTCAAACATTGCTAGAACTACTTCTGTGAATGTGTGTTGGACATGTTGCCACATGTCATGTGCCACATGTCATGAAAGAAGGACTAGATAGTAAAGATGAATTTTCTTACCTAGAAGGTTCAACCAATGCAATGGAGGGTTTTTAGCAGAAGAGTCAAACAACACTGCTAGAACTACTTCTGTTATTGTGTGCCAAACATGTTGCCACATCCTAGAAGATGAATATATCTACATCTAAATATCGTGATTACTAGAAATTAAGGAATACGGAGTCTAAACATCATGATTGGAATTGGAAAATGAACATATGGATCACGATTATTGTAACTCAAGATTCTAAGTACTAGATGCATATTCTGGAAAAATTTGATGTGCTTCAAAAGAAGTACGAAAAAATCTAAGACATGAGTTTGATAAGAGAATTGATAGTGCAATGCATGCTTAGAGTTGAGCTTTTTTGAGTCTATAGATGCATGCTTTTTCGAGTCTATAGGTGCATCAAGTGACATACAGGAGCCACCTCAATCAAATGAAGAAAGGCCAACTTCATCAAGGAATCCCAATGGATATTGAGAAATGGAAGCCAAAGAAGGCCATAGCACCAAGTGTACTCTTTAGTTAGTCTAATTTTCATGAAGAGTATTGACTCCACAAAAAAGAACTCAAGAGATGTGATTTTCCTATCAGATTTATATTAATTAATGAAGGAATGAGACAACAAGGTAACAAAAGAGACTTGAGAGATCTTGTTTTTCTTAATGAAGGAGTGATACAAGAGGGTGACAAAACAAAGAGTTTTCACTTATCTCCCCACTATCCTTGCTAGCTCCTCTTAAGCATCATTTGGTGGTCTAAAGAGCACACCACATGCTAACCCCTCAACCCAATCCTTCCAATGCTAACTTCACACTATGCAGGTGATCCAGCTTGGTTTCAGATGGCCCTTTGTTATGGCTTCACAATCAAGACCCCAGAATTTTTTCTCGTGGCCCTTCATTATGGAACCCTATAATTTTTTCAAGCATAAATGCACGTGTTCTCATTCTAGTCTCTCCCAGAAACACATTAATACGAGAAGAAAAACATGGCATGAAGAACTTATTACCAATATGTTGTAATGCATGCAACCCTCCCTTCCTTCAAAGAGCTCCATATCATTTGTTGTCATGCCAACTCTTACATATTGTCCACACTAGGTAGTAGCCACACACACTCCTCTCTTCCATCAAAGAGCTCCACATTGTCCATTCTCATGCCGGCTAAGTTATCATCCACTAGAAGGTTGCCACAAACACTCCTCTCTCTCACTTCTATGGTAGCTACATAAGCACAAGGATAAAGTAGAGAATAGAGTAGCAAGATCGAGACTCAATTTCCACACAATGGAAGAGTGTGTTGGTTATGAGATAAAACTGACTTATATACAAGATTGTACAATTTCACACACAAAATATGGACGACTAGGTGCCGAGGGCTCTCATAAGTGGCCACAATACTTAATCTCATAATACATTTATGAAGAAGTACATCCACAAGGGATTCAACTAAGCTTGCTACCACATGCTCTCGAAGTAGGAATGATAATAAGAGTTCCATCAGCAGACCATGATGAGTGCCCATCCATGTTTATAGATTTGGCCACTACTGTTGCTTCATAGCTTGATTATGTACATCTTTTTGTGTGTCCTCTTTTCTCATTGATGTAGAATATTAGTGGAGATAGTTGTTAATTACCTTCCCCCCTTTCATGGTGGCTGATTAGAGGAATTTATTATAGAGAGAATTAAGAAGCTTATTGTTTCTACTCTTGACACTGAGGGAATGCTCAATGTTCACTGTTCCTCTGGAAGGAGTGGATTCAATGTTCATTATTCCTTTGAAAGGACCTCGGGGGGAAGGCTTGTTATTGAGATAATGATCAATGTTCGTTGTTCCTCCAAAAGGAATGGGGAAGGCTTATTAATAAATGAAGAATCTAGTGATTGGCAAGAGTATCTAAAGAGAGTGGGGGCGTCCACACAGGCGACTATAGTGTTGTCCTCATCCATGAATCAAGTATTTTCCTTGTTCTCTGTCATGACTCCTTTTTTTAGCAGCCTAATATTCTCTAATACCTTGTGATTTGCAATGAGTATTCTTAGAGTTGCAATTGTAACGTTACATGTGCAATCTCCATGGCCTTACAAGTAATGAGATCAAGAGAAACATAATGTTAGTGCATAGTAAGAACTCATATTAGTACAACTATTCAAAAAGTTGCAACATACTGACTACTTTACATTACTAATCAGTTTTGCTTATGCAAGATAGCAATACTACTAATATTTTTTACGTAGATATGGGTGCATACGCACGTGCACACACACACACACACACACACACACAGAAAAAGGTCTGCAAACCAATAGAAAGACTCAGGGAGAGGGAGTACATACGTTATACAAGATTGTACAATTTCACACACAAAATATGGACGACTAGGTGCCGAGGGCTCTCATAAGTGGCCACAATACCTAATCTCATAATACATTTATGAAGAAGTACATCCACAAGGGATTCAACTAAGCTTGCTACCACATGCTCTCGAAGTAGGAATGATAATAAGAGTTCCATCAGCAGACCATGATGAGTGCTCATCCATGTTTATAGATTTGGCCACTACTGTTGCTTCATAGCTTGATTATGTACATCTTTTTGTGTGTCCTCTTTTCTCATTGATGTAGAATATTAGTGGAGATAGTTGTTAATTACCTTCCCCCCTTTCATGGTGGCTGATTAGAGGAATTTATTATAGAGAGAATTAAGAAGCTTATTGTTTCTACTCTTGACACTGAGGGAATGCTCAATGTTCACTGTTCCTCTGGAAGGAGTGGATTCAATGTTCATTATTCCTTTGAAAGGACCTCGGGGGGGAGGCTTGTTATTGAGATAATGATCAATGTTCGTTGTTCCTCCAAAAGGAATGGGGAAGGCTTATTAATAAATGAAGAATCTAGTGATTGGCAAGAGTATCTAAAGAGAGTGGGGGCCTCCACAGGCGACTATAGTGTTGTCCTCATCCATGAATCAAGTATTTTCCTTGTTCTCTGTCATGACTCCTTTTTTTTTTAGTAGCCTAATATTCTCTAATACCTTGTGATTTGCAATGACTATTCTTAGAGTTGCAATTGTAACGTTACATGTGCAATCTCCATGGCCTTACAAGTAATGAGATCAAGAGAAACATAATGTTAGTGCATAGTAAGAACTCATATTAGTACAACTATTCAAAAAGTTGCAACATACTGACTACTTTACATTACTAATCAGTTTTGCTTATGCAAGATAGCAATACTACTAATATTTTTTACATAGATATGGGTGCATACGCACGTGCACACACACACACACACACACACACACACACAGAAAAAGGTCTGCAAACCAATAGAAAGACTCAGGGAGAGGGAGTACATACGTATAGACTACCAGAGAGAGAGAGAGAGAGAGAGAGAGAGAGAGAGAGAGAGAGAGAGAGAGAGAGAGAGAACCTCCAAAGAGAGAAGGCAGGTCCACATAATAGTTACAAGAGAGTGGGACGTTCTAAATTTTTTTTACAAGAGAGTGGGATGTTCTAATTCTGTTTTTGATATTTAGCTTCCACCTTACTATCAATAATTTTAAGCACCTAAAAGACCAATGTCAGGGATACTATTTTGAGACCAATGTCAGGGATTTTGAAGAGTAAAACATCATTGGTATTATTGATACAAGGAAGGTTCACCCAATGCATGGAGGGATTTAGAAGAAGAGTCAAGCATCATTGCTAGAACTACTTCTGTGAATGTGTGTCATGTTGCCACATATCCCACATGTTGTGAATGTGTGTCAAACATTGCTAGAACTACTTCTGTGAATGTGTGTTGGACATGTTGCCACATGTCATGTGCCACATGTCATGAAAGAAGGACTAGATAGTAAAGATGAATTTTCTTACCTAGAAGGTTCAACCAATGCAATGGAGGGTTTTTAGCAGAAGAGTCAAACAACACTGCTAGAACTACTTCTGTTATTGTGTGCCAAACATGTTGCCACATCCTAGAAGATGAATATATCTACATCTAAATATCGTGATTACTAGAAATTAAGGAATACGGAGTCTAAACATCATGATTGGAATTGGAAAATGAACATATGGATCACGATTATTGTAACTCAAGATTCTAAGTACTAGATGCATATTCTGGAAAAATTTGATGTGCTTCAAAAGAAGTACGAAAAAATCTAAGACATGAGTTTGATAAGAGAATTGATAGTGCAATGCATGCTTAGAGTTGAGCTTTTTTGAGTCTATAGATGCATGCTTTTTCGAGTCTATAGGTGCATCAAGTGACATACAGGAGCCACCTCAATCAAATGAAGAAAGGCCAACTTCATCAAGGAATCCCAATGGATATTGAGAAATGGAAGCCAAAGAAGGCCATAGCACCAAGTGTACTCTTTAGTTAGTCTAATTTTCATGAAGAGTATTGACTCCACAAAAAAGAACTCAAGAGATGTGATTTTCCTATCAGATTTATATTAATTAATGAAGGAATGAGACAACAAGGTAACAAAAGAGACTTGAGAGATCTTGTTTTTCTTAATGAAGGAGTGATACAAGAGGGTGACAAAACAAAGAGTTTTCACTTATCTCCCCACTATCCTTGCTAGCTCCTCTTAAGCATCATTTGGTGGTCTAAAGAGCACACCACATGCTAACCCCTCAACCCAATCCTTCCAATGCTAACTTCACACTATGCAGGTGATCCAGCTTGGTTTCAGATGGCCCTTTGTTATGGCTTCACAATCAAGACCCCAGAATTTTTTCTCGTGGCCCTTCATTATGGAACCCTATAATTTTTTCAAGCATAAATGCACGTGTTCTCATTCTAGTCTCTCCCAGAAACACATTAATACGAGAAGAAAAACATGGCATGAAGAACTTATTACCAATATGTTGTAATGCATGCAACCCTCCCTTCCTTCAAAGAGCTCCATATCATTTGTTGTCATGCCAACTCTTACATATTGTCCACACTAGGTAGTAGCCACACACACTCCTCTCTTCCATCAAAGAGCTCCACATTGTCCATTCTCATGCCGGCTAAGTTATCATCCACTAGAAGGTTGCCACAAACACTCCTCTCTCTCACTTCTATGGTAGCTACATAAGCACAAGGATAAAGTAGAGAATAGAGTAGCAAGATCGAGACTCAATTTCCACACAATGGAAGAGTGTGTTGGTTATGAGATAAAACTGACTTATATACAAGATTGTACAATTTCACACACAAAATATGGACGACTAGGTGCCGAGGGCTCTCATAAGTGGCCACAATACTTAATCTCATAATACATTTATGAAGAAGTACATCCACAAGGGATTCAACTAAGCTTGCTACCACATGCTCTCGAAGTAGGAATGATAATAAGAGTTCCATCAGCAGACCATGATGAGTGCCCATCCATGTTTATAGATTTGGCCACTACTGTTGCTTCATAGCTTGATTATGTACATCTTTTTGTGTGTCCTCTTTTCTCATTGATGTAGAATATTAGTGGAGATAGTTGTTAATTACCTTCCCCCCTTTCATGGTGGCTGATTAGAGGAATTTATTATAGAGAGAATTAAGAAGCTTATTGTTTCTACTCTTGACACTGAGGGAATGCTCAATGTTCACTGTTCCTCTGGAAGGAGTGGATTCAATGTTCATTATTCCTTTGAAAGGACCTCGGGGGGAAGGCTTGTTATTGAGATAATGATCAATGTTCGTTGTTCCTCCAAAAGGAATGGGGAAGGCTTATTAATAAATGAAGAATCTAGTGATTGGCAAGAGTATCTAAAGAGAGTGGGGGCGTCCACACAGGCGACTATAGTGTTGTCCTCATCCATGAATCAAGTATTTCCCTTGTTCTCTGTCATGACTCCTTTTTTTAGCAGCCTAATATTCTCTAATACCTTGTGATTTGCAATGAGTATTCTTAGAGTTGCAATTGTAACGTTACATGTGCAATCTCCATGGCCTTACAAGTAATGAGATCAAGAGAAACATAATGTTAGTGCATAGTAAGAACTCATATTAGTACAACTATTCAAAAAGTTGCAACATACTGACTACTTTACATTACTAATCAGTTTTGCTTATGCAAGATAGCAATACTACTAATATTTTTTACGTAGATATGGGTGCATACGCACGTGCACACACACACACACACACACACACACACACACAGAAAAAGGTCTGCAAACCAATAGAAAGACTCAGGGAGAGGGAGTACATACGTTATACAAGATTGTACAATTTCACACACAAAATATGGACGACTAGGTGCCGAGGGCTCTCATAAGTGGCCACAATACCTAATCTCATAATACATTTATGAAGAAGTACATCCACAAGGGATTCAACTAAGCTTGCTACCACATGCTCTCGAAGTAGGAATGATAATAAGAGTTCCATCAGCAGACCATGATGAGTGCTCATCCATGTTTATAGATTTGGCCACTACTGTTGCTTCATAGCTTGATTATGTACATCTTTTTGTGTGTCCTCTTTTCTCATTGATGTAGAATATTAGTGGAGATAGTTGTTAATTACCTTCCCCCCTTTCATGGTGGCTGATTAGAGGAATTTATTATAGAGAGAATTAAGAAGCTTATTGTTTCTACTCTTGACACTGAGGGAATGCTCAATGTTCACTGTTCCTCTGGAAGGAGTGGATTCAATGTTCATTATTCCTTTGAAAGGACCTCGGGGGGGAGGCTTGTTATTGAGATAATGATCAATGTTCGTTGTTCCTCCAAAAGGAATGGGGAAGGCTTATTAATAAATGAAGAATCTAGTGATTGGCAAGAGTATCTAAAGAGAGTGGGGGCCTCCACAGGCGACTATAGTGTTGTCCTCATCCATGAATCAAGTATTTTCCTTGTTCTCTGTCATGACTCCTTTTTTTTTTAGCAGCCTAATATTCTCTAATACCTTGTGATTTGCAATGACTATTCTTAGAGTTGCAATTGTAACGTTACATGTGCAATCTCCATGGCCTTACAAGTAATGAGATCAAGAGAAACATAATGTTAGTGCATAGTAAGAACTCATATTAGTACAACTATTCAAAAAGTTGCAACATACTGACTACTTTACATTACTAATCAGTTTTGCTTATGCAAGATAGCAATACTACTAATATTTTTTACATAGATATGGGTGCATACGCACGTGCACACACACACACACACACACACACAGAAAAAGGTCTGCAAACCAATAGAAAGACTCAGGGAGAGGGAGTACATACGTATAGACTACCAGAGAGAGACGGAGAGAGAGAGAGAGAGAGAGAGAGAGAGAGAGAGAGAGAGAGAGAGAGAGAGAGAGAGAGAGAGAGAGAGAGAGAGAACCTCCAAAGAGAGAAGGCAGGTCCACATAATAGTTACAAGAGAGTGGGACGTTCTAAATTTTTTTTACAAGAGAGTGGGATGTTCTAATTCTGTTTTTGATATTTAGCTTCCACCTTACTATCAATAATTTTAAGCACCTAAAAGACCAATGTCAGGGATACTATTTTGAGACCAATGTCAGGGATTTTGAAGAGTAAAACATCATTGGTATTATTGATACAAGGAAGGTTCACCCAATGCATGGAGGGATTTAGAAGAAGAGTCAAGCATCATTGCTAGAACTACTTCTGTGAATGTGTGTCATGTTGCCACATATCCCACATGTTGTGAATGTGTGTCAAACATTGCTAGAACTACTTCTGTGAATGTGTGTTGGACATGTTGCCACATGTCATGTGCCACATGTCATGAAAGAAGGACTAGATAGTAAAGATGAATTTTCTTACCTAGAAGGTTCAACCAATGCAATGGAGGGTTTTTAGCAGAAGAGTCAAACAACACTGCTAGAACTACTTCTGTTATTGTGTGCCAAACATGTTGCCACATCCTAGAAGATGAATATATCTACATCTAAATATCGTGATTACTAGAAATTAAGGAATACGGAGTCTAAACATCATGATTGGAATTGGAAAATGAACATATGGATCACGATTATTGTAACTCAAGATTCTAAGTACTAGATGCATATTCTGGAAAAATTTGATGTGCTTCAAAAGAAGTACGAAAAAATCTAAGACATGAGTTTGATAAGAGAATTGATAGTGCAATGCATGCTTAGAGTTGAGCTTTTTTGAGTCTATAGATGCATGCTTTTTCGAGTCTATAGGTGCATCAAGTGACATACAGGAGCCACCTCAATCAAATGAAGAAAGGCCAACTTCATCAAGGAATCCCAATGGATATTGAGAAATGGAAGCCAAAGAAGGCCATAGCACCAAGTGTACTCTTTAGTTAGTCTAATTTTCATGAAGAGTATTGACTCCACAAAAAAGAACTCAAGAGATGTGATTTTCCTATCAGATTTATATTAATTAATGAAGGAATGAGACAACAAGGTAACAAAAGAGACTTGAGAGATCTTGTTTTTCTTAATGAAGGAGTGATACAAGAGGGTGACAAAACAAAGAGTTTTCACTTATCTCCCCACTATCCTTGCTAGCTCCTCTTAAGCATCATTTGGTGGTCTAAAGAGCACACCACATGCTAACCCCTCAACCCAATCCTTCCAATGCTAACTTCACACTATGCAGGTGATCCAGCTTGGTTTCAGATGGCCCTTTGTTATGGCTTCACAATCAAGACCCCAGAATTTTTTCTCGTGGCCCTTCATTATGGAACCCTATAATTTTTTCAAGCATAAATGCACGTGTTCTCATTCTAGTCTCTCCCAGAAACACATTAATACGAGAAGAAAAACATGGCATGAAGAACTTATTACCAATATGTTGTAATGCATGCAACCCTCCCTTCCTTCAAAGAGCTCCATATCATTTGTTGTCATGCCAACTCTTACATATTGTCCACACTAGGTAGTAGCCACACACACTCCTCTCTTCCATCAAAGAGCTCCACATTGTCCATTCTCATGCCGGCTAAGTTATCATCCACTAGAAGGTTGCCACAAACACTCCTCTCTCTCACTTCTATGGTAGCTACATAAGCACAAGGATAAAGTAGAGAATAGAGTAGCAAGATCGAGACTCAATTTCCACACAATGGAAGAGTGTGTTGGTTATGAGATAAAACTGACTTATATACAAGATTGTACAATTTCACACACAAAATATGGACGACTAGGTGCCGAGGGCTCTCATAAGTGGCCACAATACTTAATCTCATAATACATTTATGAAGAAGTACATCCACAAGGGATTCAACTAAGCTTGCTACCACATGCTCTCGAAGTAGGAATGATAATAAGAGTTCCATCAGCAGACCATGATGAGTGCCCATCCATGTTTATAGATTTGGCCACTACTGTTGCTTCATAGCTTGATTATGTACATCTTTTTGTGAGTCCTCTTTTCTCATTGATGTAGAATATTAGTGGAGATAGTTGTTAATTACCTTCCCCCCTTTCATGGTGGCTGATTAGAGGAATTTATTATAGAGAGAATTAAGAAGCTTATTGTTTCTACTCTTGACACTGAGGGAATGCTCAATGTTCACTGTTCCTCTGGAAGGAGTGGATTCAATGTTCATTATTCCTTTGAAAGGACCTCGGGGGGAAGGCTTGTTATTGAGATAATGATCAATGTTCGTTGTTCCTCCAAAAGGAATGGGGAAGGCTTATTAATAAATGAAGAATCTAGTGATTGGCAAGAGTATCTAAAGAGAGTGGGGGCGTCCACACAGGCGACTATAGTGTTGTCCTCATCCATGAATCAAGTATTTTCCTTGTTCTCTGTCATGACTCCTTTTTTTAGCAGCCTAATATTCTCTAATACCTTGTGATTTGCAATGAGTATTCTTAGAGTTGCAATTGTAACGTTACATGTGCAATCTCCATGGCCTTACAAGTAATGAGATCAAGAGAAACATAATGTTAGTGCATAGTAAGAACTCATATTAGTACAACTATTCAAAAAGTTGCAACATACTGACTACTTTACATTACTAATCAGTTTTGCTTATGCAAGATAGCAATACTACTAATATTTTTTACGTAGATATGGGTGCATACGCACGTGCACACACACACACACACACACACACACACAGAAAAAGGTCTGCAAACCAATAGAAAGACTCAGGGAGAGGGAGTACATACGTTATACAAGATTGTACAATTTCACACACAAAATATGGACGACTAGGTGCCGAGGGCTCTCATAAGTGGCCACAATACTTAATTTCATAATACATTTATGAAGAAGTACATCCACAAGGGATTCAACTAAGCTTGCTACCACATGCTCTCGAAGTAGGAATGATAATAAGAGTTCCATCAGCAGACCATGATGAGTGCTCATCCATGTTTATAGATTTGGCCACTACTGTTGCTTCATAGCTTGATTATGTACATCTTTTTGTGTGTCCTCTTTTCTCATTGATGTAGAATATTAGTGGAGATAGTTGTTAATTACCTTCCCCCCTTTCATGGTGGCTGATTAGAGGAATTTATTATAGAGAGAATTAAGAAGCTTATTGTTTCTACTCTTGACACTGAGGGAATGCTCAATGTTCACTGTTCCTCTGGAAGGAGTGGATTCAATGTTCATTATTCCTTTGAAAGGACCTCGGGGGGGAGGCTTGTTATTGAGATAATGATCAATGTTCGTTGTTCCTCCAAAAGGAATGGGGAAGGCTTATTAATAAATGAAGAATCTAGTGATTGGCAAGAGTATCTAAAGAGAGTGGGGGCCTCCACAGGCGACTATAGTGTTGTCCTCATCCATGAATCAAGTATTTTCCTTGTTCTCTGTCATGACTCCTTTTTTTTTTAGCAGCCTAATATTCTCTAATACCTTGTGATTTGCAATGACTATTCTTAGAGTTGCAATTGTAACGTTACATGTGCAATCTCCATGGCCTTACAAGTAATGAGATCAAGAGAAACATAATGTTAGTGCATAGTAAGAACTCATATTAGTACAACTATTCAAAAAGTTGCAACATACTGACTACTTTACATTACTAATCAGTTTTGCTTATGCAAGATAGCAATACTACTAATATTTTTTACATAGATATGGGTGCATACGCACGTGCACACACACACACACACACACACACAGAAAAAGGTCTGCAAACCAATAGAAAGACTCAGGGAGAGGGAGTACATACGTATAGACTACCAGAGAGAGACGGAGAGAGAGAGAGAGAGAGAGAGAGAGAGAGAGAGAGAGAGAGAGAACCTCCAAAGAGAGAAGGCAGGTCCACATAATAGTTACAAGAGAGTGGGACGTTCTAAATTTTTTTTACAAGAGAGTGGGATGTTCTAATTCTGTTTTTGATATTTAGCTTCCACCTTACTATCAATAATTTTAAGCACCTAAAAGACCAATGTCAGGGATACTATTTTGAGACCAATGTCAGGGATTTTGAAGAGTAAAACATCATTGGTATTATTGATACAAGGAAGGTTCACCCAATGCATGGAGGGATTTAGAAGAAGAGTCAAGCATCATTGCTAGAACTACTTCTGTGAATGTGTGTCATGTTGCCACATATCCCACATGTTGTGAATGTGTGTCAAACATTGCTAGAACTACTTCTGTGAATGTGTGTTGGACATGTTGCCACATGTCATGTGCCACATGTCATGAAAGAAGGACTAGATAGTAAAGATGAATTTTCTTACCTAGAAGGTTCAACCAATGCAATGGAGGGTTTTTAGCAGAAGAGTCAAACAACACTGCTAGAACTACTTCTGTTATTGTGTGCCAAACATGTTGCCACATCCTAGAAGATGAATATATCTACATCTAAATATCGTGATTACTAGAAATTAAGGAATACGGAGTCTAAACATCATGATTGGAATTGGAAAATGAACATATGGATCACGATTATTGTAACTCAAGATTCTAAGTACTAGATGCATATTCTGGAAAAATTTGATGTGCTTCAAAAGAAGTACGAAAAAATCTAAGACATGAGTTTGATAAGAGAATTGATAGTGCAATGCATGCTTAGAGTTGAGCTTTTTTGAGTCTATAGATGCATGCTTTTTCGAGTCTATAGGTGCATCAAGTGACATACAGGAGCCACCTCAATCAAATGAAGAAAGGCCAACTTCATCAAGGAATCCCAATGGATATTGAGAAATGGAAGCCAAAGAAGGCCATAGCACCAAGTGTACTCTTTAGTTAGTCTAATTTTCATGAAGAGTATTGACTCCACAAAAAAGAACTCAAGAGATGTGATTTTCCTATCAGATTTATATTAATTAATGAAGGAATGAGACAACAAGGTAACAAAAGAGACTTGAGAGATCTTGTTTTTCTTAATGAAGGAGTGATACAAGAGGGTGACAAAACAAAGAGTTTTCACTTATCTCCCCACTATCCTTGCTAGCTCCTCTTAAGCATCATTTGGTGGTCTAAAGAGCACACCACATGCTAACCCCTCAACCCAATCCTTCCAATGCTAACTTCACACTATGCAGGTGATCCAGCTTGGTTTCAGATGGCCCTTTGTTATGGCTTCACAATCAAGACCCCAGAATTTTTTCTCGTGGCCCTTCATTATGGAACCCTATAATTTTTTCAAGCATAAATGCACGTGTTCTCATTCTAGTCTCTCCCAGAAACACATTAATACGAGAAGAAAAACATGGCATGAAGAACTTATTACCAATATGTTGTAATGCATGCAACCCTCCCTTCCTTCAAAGAGCTCCATATCATTTGTTGTCATGCCAACTCTTACATATTGTCCACACTAGGTAGTAGCCACACACACTCCTCTCTTCCATCAAAGAGCTCCACATTGTCCATTCTCATGCCGGCTAAGTTATCATCCACTAGAAGGTTGCCACAAACACTCCTCTCTCTCACTTCTATGGTAGCTACATAAGCACAAGGATAAAGTAGAGAATAGAGTAGCAAGATCGAGACTCAATTTCCACACAATGGAAGAGTGTGTTGGTTATGAGATAAAACTGACTTATATACAAGATTGTACAATTTCACACACAAAATATGGACGACTAGGTGCCGAGGGCTCTCATAAGTGGCCACAATACTTAATCTCATAATACATTTATGAAGAAGTACATCCACAAGGGATTCAACTAAGCTTGCTACCACATGCTCTCGAAGTAGGAATGATAATAAGAGTTCCATCAGCAGACCATGATGAGTGCCCATCCATGTTTATAGATTTGGCCACTACTGTTGCTTCATAGCTTGATTATGTACATCTTTTTGTGTGTCCTCTTTTCTCATTGATGTAGAATATTAGTGGAGATAGTTGTTAATTACCTTCCCCCCTTTCATGGTGGCTGATTAGAGGAATTTATTATAGAGAGAATTAAGAAGCTTATTGTTTCTACTCTTGACACTGAGGGAATGCTCAATGTTCACTGTTCCTCTGGAAGGAGTGGATTCAATGTTCATTATTCCTTTGAAAGGACCTCGGGGGGAAGGCTTGTTATTGAGATAATGATCAATGTTCGTTGTTCCTCCAAAAGGAATGGGGAAGGCTTATTAATAAATGAAGAATCTAGTGATTGGCAAGAGTATCTAAAGAGAGTGGGGGCGTCCACACAGGCGACTATAGTGTTGTCCTCATCCATGAATCAAGTATTTTCCTTGTTCTCTGTCATGACTCCTTTTTTTAGCAGCCTAATATTCTCTAATACCTTGTGATTTGCAATGAGTATTCTTAGAGTTGCAATTGTAACGTTACATGTGCAATCTCCATGGCCTTACAAGTAATGAGATCAAGAGAAACATAATGTTAGTGCATAGTAAGAACTCATATTAGTACAACTATTCAAAAAGTTGCAACATACTGACTACTTTACATTACTAATCAGTTTTGCTTATGCAAGATAGCAATACTACTAATATTTTTTACGTAGATATGGGTGCATACGCACGTGCACACACACACACACACACACACACACACACACACACAGAAAAAGGTCTGCAAACCAATAGAAAGACTCAGGGAGAGGGAGTACATACGTTATACAAGATTGTACAATTTCACACACAAAATATGGACGACTAGGTGCCGAGGGCTCTCATAAGTGGCCACAATACTTAATCTCATAATACATTTATGAAGAAGTACATCCACAAGGGATTCAACTAAGCTTGCTACCACATGCTCTCGAAGTAGGAATGATAATAAGAGTTCCATCAGCAGACCATGATGAGTGCTCATCCATGTTTATAGATTTGGCCACTACTGTTGCTTCATAGCTTGATTATGTACATCTTTTTGTGTGTCCTCTTTTCTCATTGATGTAGAATATTAGTGGAGATAGTTGTTAATTACCTTCCCCCCTTTCATGGTGGCTGATTAGAGGAATTTATTATAGAGAGAATTAAGAAGCTTATTGTTTCTACTCTTGACACTGAGGGAATGCTCAATGTTCACTGTTCCTCTGGAAGGAGTGGATTCAATGTTCATTATTCCTTTGAAAGGACCTCGGGGGGGAGGCTTGTTATTGAGATAATGATCAATGTTCGTTGTTCCTCCAAAAGGAATGGGGAAGGCTTATTAATAAATGAAGAATCTAGTGATTGGCAAGAGTATCTAAAGAGAGTGGGGGCCTCCACAGGCGACTATAGTGTTGTCCTCATCCATGAATCAAGTATTTTCCTTGTTCTCTGTCATGACTCCTTTTTTTTTTAGCAGCCTAATATTCTCTAATACCTTGTGATTTGCAATGACTATTCTTAGAGTTGCAATTGTAACGTTACATGTGCAATCTCCATGGCCTTACAAGTAATGAGATCAAGAGAAACATAATGTTAGTGCATAGTAAGAACTCATATTAGTACAACTATTCAAAAAGTTGCAACATACTGACTACTTTACATTACTAATCAGTTTTGCTTATGCAAGATAGCAATACTACTAATATTTTTTACATAGATATGGGTGCATACGCACGTGCACACACACACACACACACACACACACAGAAAAAGGTCTGCAAACCAATAGAAAGACTCAGGGAGAGGGAGTACATACGTATAGACTACCAGAGAGAGACGGAGAGAGAGAGAGAGAGAGAGAGAGAGAGAGAGAGAGAGAGAGAGAGAGAGAGAACCTCCAAAGAGAGAAGGCAGGTCCACATAATAGTTACAAGAGAGTGGGACGTTCTAAATTTTTTTTACAAGAGAGTGGGATGTTCTAATTCTGTTTTTGATATTTAGCTTCCACCTTACTATCAATAATTTTAAGCACCTAAAAGACCAATGTCAGGGATACTATTTTGAGACCAATGTCAGGGATTTTGAAGAGTAAAACATCATTGGTATTATTGATACAAGGAAGGTTCACCCAATGCATGGAGGGATTTAGAAGAAGAGTCAAGCATCATTGCTAGAACTACTTCTGTGAATGTGTGTCATGTTGCCACATATCCCACATGTTGTGAATGTGTGTCAAACATTGCTAGAACTACTTCTGTGAATGTGTGTTGGACATGTTGCCACATGTCATGTGCCACATGTCATGAAAGAAGGACTAGATAGTAAAGATGAATTTTCTTACCTAGAAGGTTCAACCAATGCAATGGAGGGTTTTTAGCAGAAGAGTCAAACAACACTGCTAGAACTACTTCTGTTATTGTGTGCCAAACATGTTGCCACATCCTAGAAGATGAATATATCTACATCTAAATATCGTGATTACTAGAAATTAAGGAATACGGAGTCTAAACATCATGATTGGAATTGGAAAATGAACATATGGATCACGATTATTGTAACTCAAGATTCTAAGTACTAGATGCATATTCTGGAAAAATTTGATGTGCTTCAAAAGAAGTACGAAAAAATCTAAGACATGAGTTTGATAAGAGAATTGATAGTGCAATGCATGCTTAGAGTTGAGCTTTTTTGAGTCTATAGATGCATGCTTTTTCGAGTCTATAGGTGCATCAAGTGACATACAGGAGCCACCTCAATCAAATGAAGAAAGGCCAACTTCATCAAGGAATCCCAATGGATATTGAGAAATGGAAGCCAAAGAAGGCCATAGCACCAAGTGTACTCTTTAGTTAGTCTAATTTTCATGAAGAGTATTGACTCCACAAAAAAGAACTCAAGAGATGTGATTTTCCTATCAGATTTATATTAATTAATGAAGGAATGAGACAACAAGGTAACAAAAGAGACTTGAGAGATCTTGTTTTTCTTAATGAAGGAGTGATACAAGAGGGTGACAAAACAAAGAGTTTTCACTTATCTCCCCACTATCCTTGCTAGCTCCTCTTAAGCATCATTTGGTGGTCTAAAGAGCACACCACATGCTAACCCCTCAACCCAATCCTTCCAATGCTAACTTCACACTATGCAGGTGATCCAGCTTGGTTTCAGATGGCCCTTTGTTATGGCTTCACAATCAAGACCCCAGAATTTTTTCTCGTGGCCCTTCATTATGGAACCCTATAATTTTTTCAAGCATAAATGCACGTGTTCTCATTCTAGTCTCTCCCAGAAACACATTAATACGAGAAGAAAAACATGGCATGAAGAACTTATTACCAATATGTTGTAATGCATGCAACCCTCCCTTCCTTCAAAGAGCTCCATATCATTTGTTGTCATGCCAACTCTTACATATTGTCCACACTAGGTAGTAGCCACACACACTCCTCTCTTCCATCAAAGAGCTCCACATTGTCCATTCTCATGCCGGCTAAGTTATCATCCACTAGAAGGTTGCCACAAACACTCCTCTCTCTCACTTCTATGGTAGCTACATAAGCACAAGGATAAAGTAGAGAATAGAGTAGCAAGATCGAGACTCAATTTCCACACAATGGAAGAGTGTGTTGGTTATGAGATAAAACTGACTTATATACAAGATTGTACAATTTCACACACAAAATATGGACGACTAGGTGCCGAGGGCTCTCATAAGTGGCCACAATACTTAATCTCATAATACATTTATGAAGAAGTACATCCACAAGGGATTCAACTAAGCTTGCTACCACATGCTCTCGAAGTAGGAATGATAATAAGAGTTCCATCAGCAGACCATGATGAGTGCCCATCCATGTTTATAGATTTGGCCACTACTGTTGCTTCATAGCTTGATTATGTACATCTTTTTGTGTGTCCTCTTTTCTCATTGATGTAGAATATTAGTGGAGATAGTTGTTAATTACCTTCCCCCCTTTCATGGTGGCTGATTAGAGGAATTTATTATAGAGAGAATTAAGAAGCTTATTGTTTCTACTCTTGACACTGAGGGAATGCTCAATGTTCACTGTTCCTCTGGAAGGAGTGGATTCAATGTTCATTATTCCTTTGAAAGGACCTCGGGGGGAAGGCTTGTTATTGAGATAATGATCAATGTTCGTTGTTCCTCCAAAAGGAATGGGGAAGGCTTATTAATAAATGAAGAATCTAGTGATTGGCAAGAGTATCTAAAGAGAGTGGGGGCGTCCACACAGGCGACTATAGTGTTGTCCTCATCCATGAATCAAGTATTTTCCTTGTTCTCTGTCATGACTCCTTTTTTTAGCAGCCTAATATTCTCTAATACCTTGTGATTTGCAATGAGTATTCTTAGAGTTGCAATTGTAACGTTACATGTGCAATCTCCATGGCCTTACAAGTAATGAGATCAAGAGAAACATAATGTTAGTGCATAGTAAGAACTCATATTAGTACAACTATTCAAAAAGTTGCAACATACTGACTACTTTACATTACTAATCAGTTTTGCTTATGCAAGATAGCAATACTACTAATATTTTTTACGTAGATATGGGTGCATACGCACGTGCACACACACACACACACACACACACACACACAGAAAAAGGTCTGCAAACCAATAGAAAGACTCAGGGAGAGGGAGTACATACGTTATACAAGATTGTACAATTTCACACACAAAATATGGACGACTAGGTGCCGAGGGCTCTCATAAGTGGCCACAATACTTAATCTCATAATACATTTATGAAGAAGTACATCCACAAGGGATTCAACTAAGCTTGCTACCACATGCTCTCGAAGTAGGAATGATAATAAGAGTTCCATCAGCAGACCATGATGAGTGCTCATCCATGTTTATAGATTTGGCCACTACTGTTGCTTCATAGCTTGATTATGTACATCTTTTTGTGTGTCCTCTTTTCTCATTGATGTAGAATATTAGTGGAGATAGTTGTTAATTACCTTCCCCCCTTTCATGGTGGCTGATTAGAGGAATTTATTATAGAGAGAATTAAGAAGCTTATTGTTTCTACTCTTGACACTGAGGGAATGCTCAATGTTCACTGTTCCTCTGGAAGGAGTGGATTCAATGTTCATTATTCCTTTGAAAGGACCTCGGGGGGGAGGCTTGTTATTGAGATAATGATCAATGTTCGTTGTTCCTCCAAAAGGAATGGGGAAGGCTTATTAATAAATGAAGAATCTAGTGATTGGCAAGAGTATCTAAAGAGAGTGGGGGCCTCCACAGGCGACTATAGTGTTGTCCTCATCCATGAATCAAGTATTTTCCTTGTTCTCTGTCATGACTCCTTTTTTTTTTAGCAGCCTAATATTCTCTAATACCTTGTGATTTGCAATGACTATTCTTAGAGTTGCAATTGTAACGTTACATGTGCAATCTCCATGGCCTTACAAGTAATGAGATCAAGAGAAACATAATGTTAGTGCATAGTAAGAACTCATATTAGTACAACTATTCAAAAAGTTGCAACATACTGACTACTTTACATTACTAATCAGTTTTGCTTATGCAAGATAGCAATACTACTAATATTTTTTACATAGATATGGGTGCATACGCACGTGCACACACACACACACACACACACAGAAAAAGGTCTGCAAACCAATAGAAAGACTCAGGGAGAGGGAGTACATACGTATAGACTACCAGAGAGAGACGGAGAGAGAGAGAGAGAGAGAGAGAGAGAGAGAGAGAGAGAGAGAGAGAGAGAGAGAGAGAGAGAGAGAGAGAACCTCCAAAGAGAGAAGGCAGGTCCACATAATAGTTACAAGAGAGTGGGACGTTCTAAATTTTTTTTACAAGAGAGTGGGATGTTCTAATTCTGTTTTTGATATTTAGCTTCCACCTTACTATCAATAATTTTAAGCACCTAAAAGACCAATGTCAGGGATACTATTTTGAGACCAATGTCAGGGATTTTGAAGAGTAAAACATCATTGGTATTATTGATACAAGGAAGGTTCACCCAATGCATGGAGGGATTTAGAAGAAGAGTCAAGCATCATTGCTAGAACTACTTCTGTGAATGTGTGTCATGTTGCCACATATCCCACATGTTGTGAATGTGTGTCAAACATTGCTAGAACTACTTCTGTGAATGTGTGTTGGACATGTTGCCACATGTCATGTGCCACATGTCATGAAAGAAGGACTAGATAGTAAAGATGAATTTTCTTACCTAGAAGGTTCAACCAATGCAATGGAGGGTTTTTAGCAGAAGAGTCAAACAACACTGCTAGAACTACTTCTGTTATTGTGTGCCAAACATGTTGCCACATCCTAGAAGATGAATATATCTACATCTAAATATCGTGATTACTAGAAATTAAGGAATACGGAGTCTAAACATCATGATTGGAATTGGAAAATGAACATATGGATCACGATTATTGTAACTCAAGATTCTAAGTACTAGATGCATATTCTGGAAAAATTTGATGTGCTTCAAAAGAAGTACGAAAAAATCTAAGACATGAGTTTGATAAGAGAATTGATAGTGCAATGCATGCTTAGAGTTGAGCTTTTTTGAGTCTATAGATGCATGCTTTTTCGAGTCTATAGGTGCATCAAGTGACATACAGGAGCCACCTCAATCAAATGAAGAAAGGCCAACTTCATCAAGGAATCCCAATGGATATTGAGAAATGGAAGCCAAAGAAGGCCATAGCACCAAGTGTACTCTTTAGTTAGTCTAATTTTCATGAAGAGTATTGACTCCACAAAAAAGAACTCAAGAGATGTGATTTTCCTATCAGATTTATATTAATTAATGAAGGAATGAGACAACAAGGTAACAAAAGAGACTTGAGAGATCTTGTTTTTCTTAATGAAGGAGTGATACAAGAGGGTGACAAAACAAAGAGTTTTCACTTATCTCCCCACTATCCTTGCTAGCTCCTCTTAAGCATCATTTGGTGGTCTAAAGAGCACACCACATGCTAACCCCTCAACCCAATCCTTCCAATGCTAACTTCACACTATGCAGGTGATCCAGCTTGGTTTCAGATGGCCCTTTGTTATGGCTTCACAATCAAGACCCCAGAATTTTTTCTCGTGGCCCTTCATTATGGAACCCTATAATTTTTTCAAGCATAAATGCACGTGTTCTCATTCTAGTCTCTCCCAGAAACACATTAATACGAGAAGAAAAACATGGCATGAAGAACTTATTACCAATATGTTGTAATGCATGCAACCCTCCCTTCCTTCAAAGAGCTCCATATCATTTGTTGTCATGCCAACTCTTACATATTGTCCACACTAGGTAGTAGCCACACACACTCCTCTCTTCCATCAAAGAGCTCCACATTGTCCATTCTCATGCCGGCTAAGTTATCATCCACTAGAAGGTTGCCACAAACACTCCTCTCTCTCACTTCTATGGTAGCTACATAAGCACAAGGATAAAGTAGAGAATAGAGTAGCAAGATCGAGACTCAATTTCCACACAATGGAAGAGTGTGTTGGTTATGAGATAAAACTGACTTATATACAAGATTGTACAATTTCACACACAAAATATGGACGACTAGGTGCCGAGGGCTCTCATAAGTGGCCACAATACTTAATCTCATAATACATTTATGAAGAAGTACATCCACAAGGGATTCAACTAAGCTTGCTACCACATGCTCTCGAAGTAGGAATGATAATAAGAGTTCCATCAGCAGACCATGATGAGTGCCCATCCATGTTTATAGATTTGGCCACTACTGTTGCTTCATAGCTTGATTATGTACATCTTTTTGTGTGTCCTCTTTTCTCATTGATGTAGAATATTAGTGGAGATAGTTGTTAATTACCTTCCCCCCTTTCATGGTGGCTGATTAGAGGAATTTATTATAGAGAGAATTAAGAAGCTTATTGTTTCTACTCTTGACACTGAGGGAATGCTCAATGTTCACTGTTCCTCTGGAAGGAGTGGATTCAATGTTCATTATTCCTTTGAAAGGACCTCGGGGGGAAGGCTTGTTATTGAGATAATGATCAATGTTCGTTGTTCCTCCAAAAGGAATGGGGAAGGCTTATTAATAAATGAAGAATCTAGTGATTGGCAAGAGTATCTAAAGAGAGTGGGGGCGTCCACACAGGCGACTATAGTGTTGTCCTCATCCATGAATCAAGTATTTTCCTTGTTCTCTGTCATGACTCCTTTTTTTAGCAGCCTAATATTCTCTAATACCTTGTGATTTGCAATGAGTATTCTTAGAGTTGCAATTGTAACGTTACATGTGCAATCTCCATGGCCTTACAAGTAATGAGATCAAGAGAAACATAATGTTAGTGCATAGTAAGAACTCATATTAGTACAACTATTCAAAAAGTTGCAACATACTGACTACTTTACATTACTAATCAGTTTTGCTTATGCAAGATAGCAATACTACTAATATTTTTTACGTAGATATGGGTGCATACGCACGTGCACACACACACACACACACACACACACACACACACACAGAAAAAGGTCTGCAAACCAATAGAAAGACTCAGGGAGAGGGAGTACATACGTTATACAAGATTGTACAATTTCACACACAAAATATGGACGACTAGGTGCCGAGGGCTCTCATAAGTGGCCACAATACTTAATCTCATAATACATTTATGAAGAAGTACATCCACAAGGGATTCAACTAAGCTTGCTACCACATGCTCTCGAAGTAGGAATGATAATAAGAGTTCCATCAGCAGACCATGATGAGTGCTCATCCATGTTTATAGATTTGGCCACTACTGTTGCTTCATAGCTTGATTATGTACATCTTTTTGTGTGTCCTCTTTTCTCATTGATGTAGAATATTAGTGGAGATAGTTGTTAATTACCTTCCCCCCTTTCATGGTGGCTGATTAGAGGAATTTATTATAGAGAGAATTAAGAAGCTTATTGTTTCTACTCTTGACACTGAGGGAATGCTCAATGTTCACTGTTCCTCTGGAAGGAGTGGATTCAATGTTCATTATTCCTTTGAAAGGACCTCGGGGGGGAGGCTTGTTATTGAGATAATGATCAATGTTCGTTGTTCCTCCAAAAGGAATGGGGAAGGCTTATTAATAAATGAAGAATCTAGTGATTGGCAAGAGTATCTAAAGAGAGTGGGGGCCTCCACAGGCGACTATAGTGTTGTCCTCATCCATGAATCAAGTATTTTCCTTGTTCTATGTCATGACTCCTTTTTTTTTTAGCAGCCTAATATTCTCTAATACCTTGTGATTTGCAATGACTATTCTTAGAGTTGCAATTGTAACGTTACATGTGCAATCTCCATGGCCTTACAAGTAATGAGATCAAGAGAAACATAATGTTAGTGCATAGTAAGAACTCATATTAGTACAACTATTCAAAAAGTTGCAACATACTGACTACTTTACATTACTAATCAGTTTTGCTTATGCAAGATAGCAATACTACTAATATTTTTTACATAGATATGGGTGCATACGCACGTGCACACACACACACACACACACACACAGAAAAAGGTCTGCAAACCAATAGAAAGACTCAGGGAGAGGGAGTACATACGTATAGACTACCAGAGAGAGACGGAGAGAGAGAGAGAGAGAGAGAGAGAGAGAGAGAGAGAGAGAGAACCTCCAAAGAGAGAAGGCAGGTCCACATAATAGTTACAAGAGAGTGGGACGTTCTAAATTTTTTTTACAAGAGAGTGGGATGTTCTAATTCTGTTTTTGATATTTAGCTTCCACCTTACTATCAATAATTTTAAGCACCTAAAAGACCAATGTCAGGGATACTATTTTGAGACCAATGTCAGGGATTTTGAAGAGTAAAACATCATTGGTATTATTGATACAAGGAAGGTTCACCCAATGCATGGAGGGATTTAGAAGAAGAGTCAAGCATCATTGCTAGAACTACTTCTGTGAATGTGTGTCATGTTGCCACATATCCCACATGTTGTGAATGTGTGTCAAACATTGCTAGAACTACTTCTGTGAATGTGTGTTGGACATGTTGCCACATGTCATGTGCCACATGTCATGAAAGAAGGACTAGATAGTAAAGATGAATTTTCTTACCTAGAAGGTTCAACCAATGCAATGGAGGGTTTTTAGCAGAAGAGTCAAACAACACTGCTAGAACTACTTCTGTTATTGTGTGCCAAACATGTTGCCACATCCTAGAAGATGAATATATCTACATCTAAATATCGTGATTACTAGAAATTAAGGAATACGGAGTCTAAACATCATGATTGGAATTGGAAAATGAACATATGGATCACGATTATTGTAACTCAAGATTCTAAGTACTAGATGCATATTCTAGAAAAATTTGATGTGCTTCAAAAGAAGTACGAAAAAATCTAAGACATGAGTTTGATAAGAGAATTGATAGTGCAATGCATGCTTAGAGTTGAGCTTTTTTGAGTCTATAGATGCATGCTTTTTCGAGTCTATAGGTGCATCAAGTGACATACAGGAGCCACCTCAATCAAATGAAGAAAGGCCAACTTCATCAAGGAATCCCAATGGATATTGAGAAATGGAAGCCAAAGAAGGCCATAGCACCAAGTGTACTCTTTAGTTAGTCTAATTTTCATGAAGAGTATTGACTCCACAAAAAAGAACTCAAGAGATGTGATTTTCCTGTCAGATTTATATTAATTAATGAAGGAATGAGACAACAAGGTAACAAAAGAGACTTGAGAGATCTTGTTTTTCTTAATGAAGGAGTGATACAAGAGGGTGACAAAACAAAGAGTTTTCACTTATCTCCCCACTATCCTTGCTAGCTCCTCTCAAGCATCATTTGGTGGTCTAAAGAGCACACCACATGCTAACCCCTCAACCCAATCCTTCCAATGCTAACTTCACACTATGCAGGTGATCCAGCTTGGTTTCAGATGGCCCTTTGTTATGGCTTCACAATCAAGACCCCAGAATTTTTTCTCGTGGCCCTTCATTATGGAACCCTATAATTTTTTCAAGCATAAATGCACGTGTTCTCATTCTAGTCTCTCCCAGAAACACATTAATACGAGAAGAAAAACATGGCATGAAGAAGTTATTACCAATATGTTGTAATGCATGCAACCCTCCCTTCCTTCAAAGCGCTCCATATCATTTGTTGTCATGCCAACTCTTACATATTGTCCACACTAGGTAGTAGCCACACACACTCCTCTCTTCCATCAAAGAGCTCCACATTGTCCATTCTCATGCCGGCTAAGTTATCATCCACTAGAAGGTTGCCACAAACACTCCTCTCTCTCACTTCTATGGTAGCTACATAAGCACAAGGATAAAGTAGAGAATAGAGTAGCAAGATCGAGACTCAATTTCCACACAATGGAAGAGTGTGTTGTGTTATGAGATAAAACTTACTTATATACAAGTTGTACAATTTCACACACAAAATATGGACGACTAGGTGCCGAGGGCTCTCATAAGTGGCCACAATACTTAATCTCATAATACATTTATGAAGAAGTACATCCACAAGGGATTCAACTAAGCTTGCTACCACATGCTCTCGAAGTAGGAATGATAATAAGAGTTCCATCAGCAGACCATGATGAGTGCCCATCCATGTTTATAGATTTGGCCACTACTGTTGCTTCATAGCTTGATTATGTACATCTTTTTGTGTGTCCTCTTTTCTCATTGATGTAGAATATTAGTGGAGATAGTTGTTAATTACCTTCCCCCCTTTCATGGTGGCTGATTAGAGGAATTTATTATAGAGAGAATTAAGAAGCTTATTGTTTCTACTCTTAACACTGAGGGAATGCTCAATGTTCACTGTTCCTCTGGAAGGAGTGGATTCAATGTTCATTATTCCTTTGAAAGGACCTCGGGGGGAAGGCTTGTTATTGAGATAATGATCAATGTTCGTTGTTCCTCCAAAAGGAATGGGGAAGGCTTATTAATAAATGAAGAATCTAGTGATTGGCAAGAGTATCTAAAGAGAGTGGGGGCGTCCACAGGCGACTATAGTGTTGTCCTCATCCATGAATCAAGTATTTTCTTTGTTCTCTGTCATGACTCCTTTTTTTTTTTAGCAGCCTAATATTCTCTAATACCTTGTGATTTGCAATGACTATTCTTAGAGTTGATGAAGGAGTGATACAAGAGGGTGACAAAACAAAGAGTTTTCACTTATCTCCCCACTATCCTTGCTAGCTCCTCTCAAGCATCATTTGGTGGTCTAAAGAGCACACCACATGCTAACCCCTCAACCCAATCCTTCCAATGCTAACTTCACACTATGCAGGTGATCCAGCTTGGTTTCAGATGGCCCTTTGTTATGGCTTCACAATCAAGACCCCAGAATTTTTTCTCGTGGCCCTTCATTATGGAACCCTATAATTTTTTCAAGCATAAATGCACGTGTTCTCATTCTAGTCTCTCCCAGAAACACATTAATACGAGAAGAAAAACATGGCATGAAGAACTTATTACCAATATGTTGTAATGCATGCAACCCTCCCTTCCTTCAAAGCGCTCCATATCATTTGTTGTCATGCCAACTCTTACATATTGTCCACACTAGGTAGTAGCCACACACACTCCTCTCTTCCATCAAAGAGCTCCACATTGTCCATTCTCATGCCGGCTAAGTTATCATCCACTAGAAGGTTGCCACAAACACTCCTCTCTCTCACTTCTATGGTAGCTACATACGCACAAGGATAAAGTAGAGAATAGAGTAGCAAGATCGAGACTCAATTTCCACACAATGGAAGAGTGTGTTGTGTTATGAGATAAAACTGACTTATATACAAGATTGTACCATTTCACACACAAAATATGGACGACTAGGTGCCGAGGGCTCTCATAAGTGGCCACAATACTTAATCTCATAATACATTTATGAAGAAGTACATCCACAAGGGATTCAACTAAGCTTGCTACCACATGCTCTCGAAGTAGGAATGATAATAAGAGTTCCATCAGCAGACCATGCTGAGTGCCCATCCATGTTTATAGATTTGGCCACTACTGTTGCTTCATAGCTTGATTATGTACATCTTTTTGTGTGTCCTCTTTTCTCATTGATGTAGAATATTAGTGGAGATAGTTGTTAATTACCTTCCCCCCTTTCATGGTGGCTGATTAGAGGAATTTATTATAGAGAGAATTAAGAAGCTTATTGTTTCTACTCTTAACACTGAGGGAATGCTCAATGTTCACTGTTCCTCTGGAAGGAGTGGATTCAATGTTCATTATTCCTTTGAAAGGACCTCGGGGGGAAGGCTTGTTATTGAGATAATGATCAATGTTCGTTGTTCCTCCAAAAGGAATGGGGAAGGCTTATTAATAAATGAAGAATCTAGTGATTGGCAAGAGTATCTAAAGAGAGTGGGGGCGTCCACAGGCGACTATAGTGTTGTCCTCATCCATGAATCAAGTATTTTCTTTGTTCTCTGTCATGACTCCTTTTTTTTTTAGCAGCCTAATATTCTCTAATACCTTGTGATTTGCAATGACTATTCTTAGAGTTGCAATTGTAATGTTACATGTGCAATCTCCATGGCCTTACAAGTAATGAGATCAAGAGAAACATAATGTTAGTGCATAGTAAGAACTCATATTAGTACAACTATTCAAAAAGTTGCAACATACTGACTACTTTACATTACTAATCAGTTTTGCTTATGCAAGATAGCAATACTACTAATATTTTTTACATAGATATGGGTGCATACGCACGTGCACACACACACACACACACACACACACACACACAGAAAAAGGTATGCAAACCAATAGAAAGACTCAGGGAGAGGGAGTACATACGTATAGACTACCAGAGAGAGACGGAGAGAGAGAGAGAGAGAGAGAGAGAGAGAGAGAGAGAGAGAGAACCTCCAAAGAGAGAAGGCAGGTCCACATAATAGTTACAAGAGAGTGGGACGTTCTAAATTTTTTTTACAAGAGAGTGGGATATTCTAATTCTGTTTTTGATATTTAGCTTCCACCTTACTATCAATAATTTTAAGCACCTAAAAGACCAATGTCAGGGATACTATTTTGAGACCAATGTCAGGGATTTTGAAGAGTAAAACATCATTGGTATTATTGATACAAGGAAGGTTCACCCAATGCATGGAGGGATTTAGAAGAAGAGTCAAGCATCATTGCTAGAACTACTTCTGTGAATGTGTGTCATGTTGCCACATATCCCACATAGTGTGAATGTGTGTCAAACATTGCTAGAACTACTTCTATGAATGTGTGTTGGACATGTTGCCACATGTCATGTGCCACATGTCATGAAAGAAGGACTAGATAGTAAAGATGAATTTTCTTACCTAGAAGGTTCAACCAATGCAATGGAGGGTTTTTAGCAGAAGAGTCAAACAACACTGCTAGAACTACTTCTGTTATTGTGTGCCAAACATGTTGCCACATCCTAGAAGATGAATATATCTACATCTAAATATCATGATTACTAGAAATTAAGGAATACGGAGTCTAAACATCATGATTGGAATTGGAAAATGAACATATGGATCACGATTATTGTAACTCAAGATTCTAAGTACTAGATGCATATTCTGGAAAAATTTGATGTGCTTCAAAAGAAGTACGAAAAAATCTAAGACATGAGTTTGATAAGAGAATTGATAGTGCAATGCATGCTTAGAGTTGAGCTTTTTTGAGTCTATAGATGCATGCTTTTTCGAGTCTATAGGTGCATCAAGTGACATACAGGAGTCACCTCAATCAAATGAAGAAAGGCCAACTTCATCAAGGAATCCCAATGGATATTGAGAAATGGAAGCCAAAGAAGGCCATAGCACCAAGTGTACTCTTTAGTTAGTCTAATTTTCATGAAGAGTATTGACTCCACAAAAAAGAACTCAAGAGATGTGATTTTCCTATCAGATTTATATTAATTAATGAAGGAATGAGACAACAAGGTAACAAAAGAGACTTGAGAGATCTTGTTTTTCTTAATGAAGGAGTGATACAAGAGGGTGACAAAACAAAGAGTTTTCACTTATCTCCCCACTATCCTTGCTAGCTCCTCTCAAGCATCATTTGGTGGTCTAAAGAGCACACCGCATGCTAACCCCTCAACCCAATCCTTCCAATGCTAACTTCACACTATGCAGGTGATCCAGCTTGGTTTCAGATGGCCCTTTGTTATGGCTTCACAATCAAGACCCCAGAATTTTTTCTCGTGGCCCTTCATTATGGAACCCTATAATTTTTTCAAGCATAAATGCACGTGTTCTCATTCTAGTCTCTCCCAGAAACACATTAATACGAGAAGAAAAACATGGCATGAAGAACTTATTACCAATATGTTGTAATGCATGCAACCCTCCCTTCCTTCAAAGAGCTCCATATCATTTGTTGTCATGCCAACTCTTACATATTGTCCACACTAGGTAGTAGCCACACACACTCCTCTCTTCCATCAAAGAGCTCCACATTGTCCATTCTCATGCCGGCTAAGTTATCATCCACTAGAAGGTTGCCACAAACACTCCTCTCTCTCACTTCTATGGTAGCTACATAAGCACAAGGATAAAGTAGAGAATAGAGTAGCAAGATCGAGACTCAATTTCCACACAATGGAAGAGTGTGTTGTGTTATGAGATAAAACTGACTTATATACAAGATTGTACAATTTCACACACAAAATATGGACGACTAGGTGCCGAGGGCTCTCATAAGTGGCCACAATACTTAATCTCATAATACATTTATGAAGAAGTACATCCACAAGGGATTCAACTAAGCTTGCTACCACATGCTCTCGAAGTAGGAATGATAATAAGAGTTCCATCAGCAGACCATGATGAGTGCCCATCCATGTTTATAGATTTGGCCACTACTGTTGCTTCATAGCTTGATTATGTACATCTTTTTGTGTGTCCTCTTTTCTCATTGATGTAGAATATTAGTGGAGATAGTTGTTAATTACCTTCCCCCCTTTCATGGTGGCTGATTAGAGGAATTTATTATAGAGAGAATTAAGAAGCTTATTGTTTCTACTCTTGACACTGAGGGAATGCTCAATGTTCACTGTTCCTCTGGAAGGAGTGGATTCAATGTTCATTATTCCTTTGAAAGGACCTCGGGGGGGAGGCTTGTTATTGAGATAATGATCAATGTTCGTTGTTCCTCCAAAAGGAATGGGGAAGGCTTATTAATAAATGAAGAATCTAGTGATTGGCAAGAGTATCTAAAGAGAGTGGGGGCCTCCACAGGCGACTATAGTGTTGTCCTCATCCATGAATCAAGTATTTTCCTTGTTCTCTGTCATGACTCCTTTTTTTTTTAGCAGCCTAATATTCTCTAATACCTTGTGATTTGCAATGACTATTCTTAGAGTTGCAATTGTAACGTTACATGTGCAATCTCCATGGCCTTACAAGTAATGAGATCAAGAGAAACATAATGTTAGTGCATAGTAAGAACTCATATTAGTACAACTATTCAAAAAGTTGCAACATACTGACTACTTTACATTACTAATCAGTTTTGCTTATGCAAGATAGCAATACTACTAATATTTTTTACATAGATATGGGTGCATACGCACGTGCACACACACACACACACACACACACACAGAAAAAGGTCTGCAAACCAATAGAAAGACTCAGGGAGAGGGAGTACATACGTATAGACTACCAGAGAGAGACGCGGAGAGAGAGAGAGAGAGAGAGAGAGAGAGAGAGAGAGAGAGAGAGAGAGAGAACCTCCAAAGAGAGAAGGCAGGTCCACATAATAGTTATAAGAGAGTGGGACGTTCTAAATTTTTTTTACAAGAGAGTGGGATGTTCTAATTCTGTTTTTGATATTTAGCTTCCACCTTACTATCAATAATTTTAAGCACCTAAAAGACCAATGTCAGGGATACTATTTTGAGACCAATGTCAGGGATTTTGAAGAGTAAAACATCATTGGTATTATTGATACAAGGAAGGTTCACCCAATGCATGGAGGGATTTAGAAGAAGAGTCAAGCATCATTGCTAGAACTACTTCTGTGAATGTGTGTCATGTTGCCACATATCCCACATGTTGTGAATGTGTGTCAAACATTGCTAGAACTACTTCTATGAATGTGTGTTGGACATGTTGCCACATGTCATGTGCCACATGTCATGAAAGAAGGACTAGATAGTAAAGATGAATTTTCTTACCTAGAAGGTTCAACCAATGCAATGGAGGGTTTTTAGCAGAAGAGTCAAACAACACTGCTAGAACTACTTCTGTTATTGTGTGCCAAACATGTTGCCACATCCTAGAAGATGAATATATCTACATCTAAATATCATGATTACTAGAAATTAAGGAATACGGAGTCTAAACATCATGATTGGAATTGGAAAATGAACACATGGATCACGATTATTGTAACTCAAGATTCTAAGTACTAGATGCATATTCTGGAAAAATTTGATGTGCTTCAAAAGAAGTACGAAAAAATCTAAGACATGAGTTTGATAAGAGAATTGATAGTGCAATGCATGCTTAGAGTTGAGCTTTTTTGAGTCTATAGATGCATGCTTTTTCGAGTCTATAGGTGCATCAAGTGACATACAGGAGCCACCTCAATCAAATGAAGAAAGGCCAACTTCATCAAGGAATCCCAATGGATATTGAGAAATGGAAGCCAAAGAAGGCCATAGCACCAAGTGTACTCTTTAGTTAGTCTAATTTTCATGAAGAGTATTGACTCCACAAAAAAGAACTCAAGAGATGTGATTTTTCTATCAGATTTATATTAATTAATGAAGGAATGAGACAACAAGGTAACAAAAGAGACTTGAGAGATCTTGTTTTTCTTAATGAAGGAGTGATACAAGAGGGTGACAAAACAAAGAGTTTTCACTTATCTCCCCACTATCCTGGCTAGCTCCTCTCAAGCATCATTTGGTGGTCTAAAGAGCACACCACATGCTAACCCCTCAACCCAATCCTTCCAATGCTAACTTCACACTATGCAGGTGATCCAGCTTGGTTTCAGATGGCCCTTTGTTATGGCTTCACAATCAAGACCCCAGAATTTTTTCTCGTGGCCCTTCATTATGGAACCCTATAATTTTTTCAAGCATAAATGCACGTGTTCTCATTCTAGTCTCTCCCAGAAACACATTAATACGAGAAGAAAAACATGGCATGAAGAACTTATTACCAATATGTTGTAATGCATGCAACCCTCCCTTCCTTCAAAGAGCTCCATATCATTTGTTGTCATGCCAACTCTTACATATTGTCCACACTAGGTAGTAGCCACACACACTCCTCTCTTCCATCAAAGAGCTCCACATTGTCCATTCTCATGCCGGCTAAGTTATCATCCACTAGAAGGTTGCCACAAACACTCCTCTCTCTCACTTCTATGGTAGCTACATAAGCACAAGGATAAAGTAGAGAATAGAGTAGCAAGATCGAGACTCAATTTCCACACAATGGAAGAGTGTGTTGTGTTATGAGATAAAACTGACTTATATACAAGATTGTACAATTTCACACACAAAATATGGACGACTAGGTGCCGAGGGCTCTCATAAGTGGCCACAATACTTAATCTCATAATACATTTATGAAGAAGTACATCCACAAGGGATTCAACTAAGCTTGCTACCACATGCTCTCGAAGTAGGAATGATAATAAGAGTTCCATCAGCAGACCATGATGAGTGCCCATCCATGTTTATAGATTTGGCCACTACTGTTGCTTCATAGCTTGATTATGTACATCTTTTTGTGTGTCCTCTTTTCTCATTGATGTAGAATATTAGTGGAGATAGTTGTTAATTACCTTCCCCCCTTTCATGGTGGCTGATTAGAGGAATTTATTATAGAGAGAATTAAGAAGCTTATTGTTTCTACTCTTGACACTGAGGGAATGCTCAATGTTCACTGTTCCTCTGGAAGGAGTGGATTCAATGTTCATTATTCCTTTGAAAGGACCTCGGGGGGGAGGCTTGTTATTGAGATAATGATCAATGTTCGTTGTTCCTCCAAAAGGAATGGGGAAGGCTTATTAATAAATGAAGAATCTAGTGATTGGCAAGAGTATCTAAAGAGAGTGGGGGCCTCCACAGGCGACTATAGTGTTGTCCTCATCCATGAATCAAGTATTTTCCTTGTTCTCTGTCATGACTCCTTTTTTTTTTAGCAGCCTAATATTCTCTAATACCTTGTGATTTGCAATGACTATTCTTAGAGTTGCAATTGTAACGTTACATGTGCAATCTCCATGGCCTTACAAGTAATGAGATCAAGAGAAACATAATGTTAGTGCATAGTAAGAACTCATATTAGTACAACTATTCAAAAAGTTGCAACATACTGACTACTTTACATTACTAATCAGTTTTGCTTATGCAAGATAGCAATACTACTAATATTTTTTACATAGATATGGGTGCATACGCACGTGCACACACACACACACACACACACACACACAGAAAAAGGTCTGCAAACCAATAGAAAGACTCAGGGAGAGGGAGTACATACGTATAGACTACCAGAGAGAGACGGAGAGAGAGAGAGAGAGAGAGAGAGAGAGAGAGAGAGAGAGAGAGAGAGAGAACCTCCAAAGAGAGAAGGCAGGTCCACATAATAGTTACAAGAGAGTGGGACGTTCTAAATTTTTTTTACAAGAGAGTGGGATGTTCTAATTCTGTTTTTGATATTTAGCTTCCACCTTACTATCAATAATTTTAAGCACCTAAAAGACCAATGTCAGGGATACTATTTTGAGACCAATGTCAGGGATTTTGAAGAGTAAAACATCATTGGTATTATTGATACAAGGAAGGTTCACCCAATGCATGGAGGGATTTAGAAGAAGAGTCAAGCATCATTGCTAGAACTACTTCTGTGAATGTGTGTCATGTTGCCACATATCCCACATGTTGTGAATGTGTGTCAAACATTGCTAGAACTACTTCTGTGAATGTGTGTTGGACATGTTGCCACATGTCATGAAAGAAGGACTAGATAGTAAAGATGAATTTTCTTACCTAGAAGGTTCAACCAATGCAATGGAGGGTTTTTAGCAGAAGAGTCAAACAACACTGCTAGAACTACTTCTGTTATTGTGTGCCAAACATGTTGCCACATCCTAGAAGATGAATATATCTACATCTAAATATCATGATTACTAGAAATTAAGGAATACGGAGTCTAAACATCATGATTGGAATTGGAAAATGAACATATGGATCACGATTATTGTAACTCAAGATTCTAAGTACTAGATGCATATTCTGGAAAAATTTGATGTGCTTCAAAAGAAGTACGAAAAAATCTAAGACATGAGTTTGATAAGAGAATTGATAGTGCAATGCATGCTTAGAGTTGAGCTTTTTTGAGTCTATAGATGCATGCTTTTTCGAGTCTATAGGTGCATCAAGTGACATACAGGAGCCACCTCAATCAAATGAAGAAAGGCCAACTTCATCAAGGAATCCCAATGGATATTGAGAAATGGAAGCCAAAGAAGGCCATAGCACCAAGTGTACTCTTTAGTTAGTCTAATTTTCATGAAGAGTATTGACTCCACAAAAAAGAACTCAAGAGATGTGATTTTCCTATCAGATTTATATTAATTAATGAAGGAATGAGACAACAAGGTAACAAAAGAGACTTGAGAGATCTTGTTTTTCTTAATGAAGGAGTGATACAAGAGGGTGACAAAACAAAGAGTTTTCACTTATCTCCCCACTATCCTTGCTAGCTCCTCTCAAGCATCATTTGGTGGTCTAAAGAGCACACCACATGCTAACCCCTCAACCCAATCCTTCCAATGCTAACTTCACACTATGCAGGTGATCCAGCTTGGTTTCAGATGGCCCTTTGTTATGGCTTCACAATCAAGACCCCAGAATTTTTTCTCGTGGCCCTTCATTATGGAACCCTTTAATTTTTTCAAGCATAAATGCACGTGTTCTCATTCTAGTCTCTCCCAGAAACACATTAATACGAGAAGAAAAACATGGCATGAAGAACTTATTACCAATATGTTGTAATGCATGCAACCCGCCCTTCCTTCAAAGAGCTCCATATCATTTGTTGTCATGCCAACTCTTACATATTGTCCACACTAGGTAGTAGCCACACACACTCCTCTCTTCCATCAAAGAGCTCCACATTGTCCATTCTCATGCCGGCTAAGTTATCATCCACTAGAAGGTTGCCACAAACACTCCTCTCTCTCAATTCTATGGTAGCTACATAAGCACAAGGATAAAGTAGAGAATAGAGTAGCAAGATCGAGACTCAATTTCCACACAATGGAAGAGTGTGTTGTGTTATGAGATAAAACTGACTTATATACAAGATTGTACAATTTCACACACAAAATATGGACGACTAGGTGCCGAGGGCTCTCATAAGTGGCCACAATACTTAATCTCATAATACATTTATGAAGAAGTACATCCACAAGGGATTCAACTAAGCTTGCTACCACATGCTCTCGAAGTAGGAATGATAATAAGAGTTCCATCAGCAGACCATGATGAGTGCCCATCCATGTTTATAGATTTGGCCACTACTGTTGCTTCATAGCTTGATTATGTACATCTTTTTGTGTGTCCTCTTTTCTCATTGATGTAGAATATTAGTGGAGATAGTTGTTAATTACCTTCCCCCCTTTCATGGTGGCTGATTAGAGGAATTTATTATAGAGAGAATTAAGAAGCTTATTGTTTCTACTCTTGACACTGAGGGAATGCTCAATGTTCACTGTTCCTCTGGAAGGAGTGGATTCAATGTTCATTAATCCTTTGAAAGGACCTCGGGGGGAAGGCTTGTTATTGAGATAATGATCAATGTTCGTTGTTCCTCCAAAAGGAATGGGGAAGGCTTATTAATAAATGAAGAATCTAGTGATTGGCAAGAGTATCTAAAGAGAGTGGGGGCGTCCACAGGCGACTATAGTGTTGTCCTCATCCATGAATCAAGTATTTTCTTTGTTCTCTATCATGACTCCTTTTTTTTTTAGCAGCCTAATATTCTCTAATACCTTGTGATTTGCAATGACTATTCTTAGAGTTGCAATTGTAACGTTACATGTGCAATCTCCATGGCCTTACAAGTAATGAGATCAAGAGAAACATAATGTTAGTGCATAGTAAGAACTCATATTAGTACAACTATTCAAAAAGTTGCAACATACTGACTACTTTACATTACTAATCAGTTTTGCTTATGCAAGATAGCAATACTACTAATATTTTTTACATAGATATGGGTGCATACGCACGTGCACACACACACACACACACACACACACAGAAAAAGGTATGCAAACCAATAGAAAGACTCAGGGAGAGGGAGTACATACGTATAGACTACCAGAGAGAGACGGAGAGAGAGAGAGAGAGAGAGAGAGAGAGAGAGAGAGAGAGAGAGAGAGAGAGAGAGAGAGAGAGAACCTCCAAAGAGAGAAGGCAGGTCCACATAATAGTTACAAGAGAGTGGGACGTTCTAAATTTTTTTTACAAGAGAGTGGGATGTTCTAATTCTGTTTTTGATATTTAGCTTCCACCTTACTATCAATAATTTTAAGCACCTAAAAGACCAATGTCAGGGATACTATTTTGAGACCAATGTCAGGGATTTTGAAGAGTAAAACATCATTGGTATTATTGATACAAGGAAGGTTCACCCAATGCATGGAGGGATTTAGAAGAAGAGTCAAGCATCATTGCTAGAACTACTTCTGTGAATGTGTGTCATGTTGCCACATATCCCACATGTTGTGAATGTGTGTCAAACATTGCTAGAACTACTTCTGTGAATGTGTGTTGGACATGTTGCCACATGTCATGAAAGAAGGACTAGATAGTAAAGATGAATTTTCTTACCTAGAAGGTTCAACCAATGCAATGGAGGGTTTTTAGCAGAAGAGTCAAACAACACTGCTAGAACTACTTCTGTTATTGTGTGCCAAACATGTTGCCACATCCTAGAAGATGAATATATCTACATCTAAATATCATGATTACTAGAAATTAAGGAATACGGAGTCTAAACATCATGATTGGAATTGGAAAATGAACATATGGATCACGATTATTGTAACTCAAGATTCTAAGTACTAGATGCATATTCTGGAAAAATTTGATGTGCTTCAAAAGAAGTACGAAAAAATCTAAGACATGAGTTTGATAAGAGAATTGATAGTGCAATGCATGCTTAGAGTTGAGCTTTTTTGAGTCTATAGATGCATGCTTTTTCGAGTCTATAGGTGCATCAAGTGACGTACAGGAGTCACCTCAATCAAATGAAGAAAGGCCAACTTCATCAAGGAATCCCAATGGATATTGAGAAATGGAAGCCAAAGAAGGCCATAGCACCAAGTGTACTCTTTAGTTAGTCTAATTTTCATGAAGAGTATTGACTCCACAAAAAAGATCTCAAGAGATGTGATTTTCCTATCAGATTTATATTAATTAATGAAGGAATGAGACAACAAGGTAACAAAAGAGACTTGAGAGATCTTGTTTTTCTTAATGAAGGAGTGATACAAGAGGGTGACAAAACAAAGAGTTTTCACTTATCTCCCCACTATCCTTGCTAGCTCCTCTCAAGCATCATTTGGTGGTCTAAAGAGCACACCGCATGCTAACCCCTCAACCCAATCCTTCCAATGCTAACTTCACACTATGCAGGTGATCCAGCTTGGTTTCAGATGGCCCTTTGTTATGGCTTCACAATCAAGACCCCAGAATTTTTTCTCGTGGCCCTTCATTATGGAACCCTATAATTTTTTCAAGCATAAATGCACGTGTTCTCATTCTAGTCTCTCCCAGAAACACATTAATACGAGAAGAAAAACATGGCATGAAGAACTTATTACCAATATGTTGTAATGCATGCAACCCTCCCTTCCTTCAAAGAGCTCCATATCATTTGTTGTCATGCCAACTCTTACATATTGTCCACACTAGGTAGTGGCTAGGTAGTAGCCACACACACTCCTCTCTTCCATCAAAGAGCTCCACATTGTCCATTCTCATGCCGGCTAAGTTATCATCCACTAGAAGGTTGCCACAAACACTCCTCTCTCTCACTTCTATGGTAGCTACATAAGCACAAGGATAAAGTAGAGAATAGAGTAGCAAAATCGAGACTCAATTTTCACACAATGGAAGAGTGTGTTGTGTTATGAGATAAAACTGACTTATATACAAGATTGTACAATTTCACACACAAAATATGGACGACTAGGTGCCGAGGGCTCTCATAAGTGGCCACAATACTTAATCTCATAATACATTTATGAAGAAGTACATCCACAAGGGATTCAACTAAGCTTGCTACCACATGCTCTCGAAGTAGGAATGATAATAAGAGTTCCATCAGCAGACCATGATGAGTGCCCATCCATGTTTATAGATTTGGCCACTACTGTTGCTTCATAGCTTGATTATGTACATCTTTTTGTGTGTCCTCTTTTCTCATTGATGTAGAATATTAGTGGAGATAGTTGTTAATTACCTTCCCCCCTTTCATGGTGGCTGATTAGAGGAATTTATTATAGAGAGAATTAAGAAGCTTATTGTTTCTACTCTTGACATTGAGGGAATGCTCAATGTTCACTGTTCCTCTGGAAGGAGTGGATTCAATGTTCATTAATCCTTTGAAAGGACCTCGGGGGGAAGGCTTGTTATTGAGATAATGATCAATGTTCGTTGTTCCTCCAAAAGGAATGGGGAAGGCTTATTAATAAATGAAGAATCTAGTGATTGGCAAGAGTATCTAAAGAGAGTGGGGGCGTCCACACAGGCGACTATAGTGTTGTCCTCATCCATGAATCAAGTATTTTCCTTGTTCTCTGTCATGACTCCTTTTTTTTAGCAGCCTAATATTCTCTAATACCTTGTGATTTGCAATGAGTATTCTTAGAGTTGCAATTGTAACGCTACATGTGCAATCTCCATGGCCTTACAAGTAATGAGATCAAGAGAAACATAATGTTAGTGCATAGTAAGAACTCATATTAGTACAACTATTCAAAAAGTTGCAACATACTGACTACTTTACATTACTAATCAGTTTTGCTTATGCAAGATAGCAATACTACTAATATTTTTTACATAGATATGGGTGCATACGCACGTGCACACACACACACACACACACACACACACACAGAAAAAGGTCTGCAAACCAATAGAAAGACTCAGGGAGAGGGAGTACATACGTTATACAAGATTGTACAATTTCACACACAAAATATGAACGACTAGGTGCCGAGGGCTCTCATAAGTGGCCACAATACTTAATCGCATAATACATTTATGAAGAAGTACATCCACAAGGGATTCAACTAAGCTTGCTACCACATGCTCTCGAAGTAGGAATGATAATAAGAGTTCCATCAGCAGACCATGATGAGTGCTCATCCATGTTTATAGATTTGGCCACTACTGTTGCTTCATAGCTTGATTATGTACATCTTTTTGTGTGTCCTCTTTTCTCATTGATGTAGAATATTAGTGGAGATAGTTGTTAATTACCTTCCCCCCTTTCATGGTGGCTGATTAGAGGAATTTATTATAGAGAGAATTAAGAAGCTTATTGTTTCTACTCTTGACACTGAGGGAATGCTCAATGTTCACTGTTCCTCTGGAAGGAGTGGATTCAATGTTCATTATTCCTTTGAAAGGACCTCGGGGGGAAGGCTTGTTATTGAGATAATGATCAATGTTCGTTGTTCCTCCAAAAGGAATGGGGAAGGCTTATTAATAAATGAAGAATCTAGTGATTGGCAAGAGTATCTAAAGAGAGTGGGGGCCTCCACAGGCGACTATAGTGTTGTCCTCATCCATGAATCAAGTATTTTCCTTGTTCTCTGTCATGACTCCTTTTTTTTTTAGCAGCCTAATATTCTCTAATACCTTGTGATTTGCAATGACTATTCTTAGAGTTGCAATTGTAACGTTACATGTGCAATCTCCATGGCCTTACAAGTAATGAGATCAAGAGAAACATAATGTTAGTGCATAGTAAGAACTCATATTAGTACAACTATTCAAAAAGTTGCAACATACTGACTACTTTACATTACTAATCAGTTTTGCTTATGCAAGATAGCAATACTACTAATATTTTTTACATAGATATGGGTGCATACGCACGTGCACACACACACACACACACACACACACACAGAAAAAGGTATGCAAACCAATAGAAAGACTCAGGGAGAGGGAGTACATACGTATAGACTACCAGAGAGAGACGGAGAGAGAGAGAGAGAGAGAGAGAGAGAGAGAGAGAGAGAGAGAGAGAACCTCCAAAGAGAGAAGGCAGGTCCACATAATAGTTACAAGAGAGTGGGACGTTCTAAATTTTTTTTACAAGAGAGTGGGATGTTCTAATTCTGTTTTTGATATTTAGCTTCCACCTTACTATCAATAATTTTAAGCACCTAAAAGACCAATGTCAGGGATACTATTTTGAGACCAATGTCAGGGATTTTGAAGAGTAAAACATCATTGGTATTATTGATACAAGGAAGGTTCACCCAATGCATGGAGGGATTTAGAAGAAGAGTCAAGCATCATTGCTAGAACTACTTCTGTGAATGTGTGTCATGTTGCCACATATCCCACATGTTGTGAACGTGTGTCAAACATTGCTAGAACTACTTCTATGAATGTGTGTTGGACATGTTGCCACATGTCATGTGCCACATGTCATGAAAGAAGGACTAGATAGTAAAGATGAATTTTCTTACCTAGAAGGTTCAACCAATGCAATGGAGGGTTTTTAGCAGAAGAGTCAAACAACACTGCTAGAACTACTTCTGTTATTGTGTGCCAAACATGTTGCCACATCCTAGAAGATGAATATATCTACATCTAAATATCATGATTACTAGAAATTAAGGAATACGGAGTCTAAACATCATGATTGGAATTGGAAAATGAACATATGGATCACGATTATTGTAACTCAAGATTCTAAGTACTAGATGTATATTCTGGAAAAATTTGATGTGCTTCAAAAGAAGTACGAAAAAATCTAAGACATGAGTTTGATAAGAGAATTGATAGTGCAATGCATGCTTAGAGTTGAGCTTTTTTGAGTCTATAGATGCATGCTTTTTCGAGTCTATAGGTGCATCAAGTGACATACAGGAGTCACCTCAATCAAATGAAGAAAGGCCAACTTCATCAAGGAATCCCAATGGATATTGAGAAATGGAAGCCAAAGAAGGCCATAGCACCAAGTGTACTCTTTAGTTAGTCTAATTTTCATGAAGAGTATTGACTCCACAAAAAAGAACTCAAGAGATGTGATTTTCCTATCAGATTTATATTAATTAATGAAGGAATGAGACAACAAGGTAACAAAAGAGACTTGAGAGATCTTGTTTTTCTTAATGAAGGAGTGATACAAGAGGGTGACAAAACAAAGAGTTTTCACTTATCTCCCCACTATCCTTGCTAGCTCCTCTCAAGCATCATTTGGTGGTCTAAAGAGCACACCACATGCTAACCCCTCAACCCAATCCTTCCAATGCTAACTTCACACTATGCAGGTGATCCAGCTTGGTTTCAGATGGCCCTTTGTTATGGCTTCACAATCAAGACCCCAGAATTTTTTCTCGTGGCCCTTCATTATGGAACCCTATAGTTTTTTCAAGCATAAATGCACGTGTTCTCATTCTAGTCTCTCCCAGAAACACATTAATACGAGAAGAAAAACATGGCATGAAGAACTTACCAATATGTTGTAATACATGCAACCCTCCCCTCCTTCAAAGAGCTCCATATCATTTGTTGTCATGCCAACTCTTACATATTGTCCACACTAGGTAGTAGCCACACACACTCCTCTCTTCCATCAAAGAGCTCCACATTGTCCATTCTCATGCCGGCTAAGTTATCATCCACTAGAAGGTTGCCACAAACACTCCTCTCTCTCACTTCTATGGTAGCTACATAAGCACAAGCATAAAGTAGAGAATAGAGTAGCAAGATCGAGACTCAATTTCCACACAATGGAAGAGTGTGTTGTGTTATGAGATAAAACTGACTTATATACAAGATTGTACAATTTCACACACAAAATATGGACGACTAGGTGCCGAGGGCTCTCATAAGTGGCCACAATACTTAATCTCATAATACATTTATGAAGAAGTACATCCACAAGGGATTCAACTAAGCTTGCTACCACATGCTCTCGAAGTAGGAATGATAATAAGAGTTCCATCAGCAGACCATGATGAGTGCCCATCCATGTTTATAGATTTGGCCACTACTGTTGCTTCATAGCTTGATTATGTACATCTTTTTGTGTGTCCTCTTTTCTCATTGATGTAGAATATTAGTGGAGATAGTTGTTAATTACCTTCCCCCCTTTCATGGTGGCTGATTAGAGGAATTTATTATAGAGAGAATTAAGAAGCTTATTGTTTCTACTCTTGACACTGAGGGAATGCTCAATGTTCACTGTTCCTCTGGAAGGAGTGGATTCAATGTTCATTATTCCTTTGAAAGGACCTCGGGGGGGAGGCTTGTTATTGAGATAATGATCAATGTTCGTTGTTCCTCCAAAAGGAATGGGGAAGGCTTATTAATAAATGAAGAATCTAGTGATTGGCAAGAGTATCTAAAGAGAGTGGGGGCCTCCACAGGCGACTATAGTGTTGTCCTCATCCATGAATCAAGTATTTTCCTTGTTCTCTGTCATGACTCCTTTTTTTTTTAGCAGCCTAATATTCTCTAATACCTTGTGATTTGCAATGACTATTCTTAGAGTTGCAATTGTAACGTTACATGTGCAATCTCCATGGCCTTACAAGTAATGAGATCAAGAGAAACATAATGTTAGTGCATAGTAAGAACTCATATTAGTACAACTATTCAAAAAGTTGCAACATACTGACTACTTTACATTACTAATCAGTTTTGCTTATGCAAGATAGCAATACTACTAATATTTTTTACATAGATATGGGTGCATACGCACGTGCACACACACACACACACACACACACAGAAAAAGGTCTGCAAACCAATAGAAAGACTCAGGGAGAGGGAGTACATACGTATAGACTACCAGAGAGAGACGGAGAGAGAGAGAGAGAGAGGGAGAGAGAGAGAGAGAGAGAGAGAGAGAGAGAGAGAACCTCCAAAGAGAGAAGGCAGGTCCACATAATAGTTACAAGAGAGTGGGACGTTCTAAATTTTTTTTACAAGAGAGTGGGATGTTCTAATTCTGTTTTTGATATTTAGCTTCCACCTTACTATCAATAATTTTAAGCACCTAAAAGACCAATGTCAGGGATACTATTTTGAGACCAATGTCAGGGATTTTGAAGAGTAAAACATCATTGGTATTATTGATACAAGGAAGGTTCACCCAATGCATGGAGGGATTTAGAAGAAGAGTCAAGCATCATTGCTAGAACTACTTCTGTGAATGTGTGTCATGTTGCCACATATCCCACATGTTGTGAATGTGTGTCAAACATTGCTAGAACTACTTCTGTGAATGTGTGTTGGACATGTTGCCACATGTCATGTGCCACATGTCATGAAAGAAGGACTAGATAGTAAAGATGAATTTTCTTACCTAGAAGGTTCAACCAATGCAATGGAGGGTTTTTAGCAGAAGAGTCAAACAACACTGCTAGAACTACTTCTGTTATTGTGTGCCAAACATGTTGCCACATCCTAGAAGATGAATATATCTACATCTAAATATCATGATTACTAGAAATTAAGGAATACGGAGTCTAAACATCATGATTGGAATTGGAAAATGAACATATGGATCACGATTATTGTAACTCAAGATTCTAAGTACTAGATGCATATTCTGGAAAAATTTGATGTGCTTCAAAAGAAGTACGAAAAAATCTAAGACATGAGTTTGTTAAGAGAATTGATAGTGCAATGCATGCTTAGAGTTGAGCTTTTTTGAGTCTATAGATGCATGCTTTTTCGAGTCTATAGGTGCATCAAGTGACATACAGGAGCCACCTCAATCAAATGAAGAAAGGCCAACTTCATCAAGGAATCCCAATGGATATTGAGAAATGGAAGCCAAAGAAGGCCATAGCACCAAGTGTACTCTTTAGTTAGTCTAATTTTCATGAAGAGTATTGACTCCACAAAAAAGAACTCAAGAGATGTGATTTTCCTATCAGATTTATATTAATTAATGAAGGAATGAGACAACAAGGTAACAAAAGAGACTTGAGAGATCTTGTTTTTCTTAATGAAGGAGTGATACAAGAGGGTGACAAAACAAAGAGTTTTCACTTATCTCCCCACTATCCTTGCTAGCTCCTCTCAAGCATCATTTGGTGGTCTAAAGAGCACACCACATGCTAACCCCTCAACCCAATCCTTCCAATGCTAACTTCACACTATGCAGGTGATCCAGCTTGGTTTCAGATGGCCCTTTGTTATGGCTTCACAATCAAGACCCCAGAATTTTTTCTCGTGGCCCTTCATTATGGAACCCTTTAATTTTTTCAAGCATAAATGCACGTGTTCTCATTCTAGTCTCTCCCAGAAACACATTAATACGAGAAGAAAAACATGGCATGAAGAACTTATTACCAATATGTTGTAATGCATGCAACCCGCCCTTCCTTCAAAGAGCTCCATATCATTTGTTGTCATGCCAACTCTTACATATTGTCCACACTAGGTAGTAGCCACACACACTCCTCTCTTCCATCAAAGAGCTCCACATTGTCCATTCTCATGCCGGCTAAGTTATCATCCACTAGAAGGTTGCCACAAACACTCCTCTCTCTCAATTCTATGGTAGCTACATAAGCACAAGGATAAAGTAGAGAATAGAGTAGCAAGATCGAGACTCAATTTCCACACAATGGAAGAGTGTGTTGTGTTATGAGATAAAACTGACTTATATACAAGATTGTACAATTTCACACACAAAATATGGACGACTAGGTGCCGAGGGCTCTCATAAGTGGCCACAATACTTAATCTCATAATACATTTATGAAGAAGTACATCCACAAGGGATTCAACTAAGCTTGCTACCACATGCTCTCGAAGTAGGAATGATAATAAGAGTTCCATCAGCAGACCATGATGAGTGCCCATCCATGTTTATAGATTTGGCCACTACTGTTGCTTCATAGCTTGATTATGTACATCTTTTTGTGTGTCCTCTTTTCTCATTGATGTAGAATATTAGTGGAGATAGTTGTTAATTACCTTCCCCCCTTTCATGGTGGCTGATTAGAGGAATTTATTATAGAGAGAATTAAGAAGCTTATTGTTTCTACTCTTGACACTGAGGGAATGCTCAATGTTCACTGTTCCTCTGGAAGGAGTGGATTCAATGTTCATTAATCCTTTGAAAGGACCTCGGGGGGAAGGCTTGTTATTGAGATAATGATCAATGTTCGTTGTTCCTCCAAAAGGAATGGGGAAGGCTTATTAATAAATGAAGAATCTAGTGATTGGCAAGAGTATCTAAAGAGAGTGGGGGCGTCCCCAGGCGACTATAGTGTTGTCCTCATCCATGAATCAAGTATTTTCTTTGTTCTCTATCATGACTCCTTTTTTTTTTAGCAGCCTAATATTCTCTAATACCTTGTGATTTGCAATGACTATTCTTAGAGTTGCAATTGTAACGTTACATGTGCAATCTCCATGGCCTTACAAGTAATGAGATCAAGAGAAACATAATGTTAGTGCATAGTAAGAACTCATATTAGTATAACTATTCAAAAAGTTGCAACATACTGACTACTTTACATTACTAATCAGTTTTGCTTATGCAAGATAGCAATACTACTAATATTTTTTACATAGATATGGGTGCATACGCACGTGCACACACACACACACACACACACAGAAAAAGGTATGCAAACCAATAGAAAGACTCAGGGAGAGGGAGTACATACGTATAGACTACCAGAGAGAGACGGAGAGAGAGAGAGAGAGAGAGAGAGAGAGAGAGAGAGAGAGAGAGAGAGAACCTCCAAAGAGAGAAGGCAGGTCCACATAATAGTTACAAGAGAGTGGGACGTTCTAAATTTTTTTTACAAGAGAGTGGGATGTTCTAATTCTGTTTTTGATATTTAGCTTCCACCTTACTATCAATAATTTTAAGCACCTAAAAGACCAATGTCAGGGATACTATTTTGAGACCAATGTCAGGGATTTTGAAGAGTAAAACATCATTGGTATTATTGATACAAGGAAGGTTCACCCAATGCATGGAGGGATTTAGAAGAAGAGTCAAGCATCATTGCTAGAACTACTTCTGTGAATGTGTGTCATGTTGCCACATATCCCACATGTTGTGAATGTGTGTCAAACATTGCTAGAACTACTTCTGTGAATGTGTGTTGGACATGTTGCCACATGTCATGAAAGAAGGACTAGATAGTAAAGATGAATTTTCTTACCTAGAAGGTTCTACCAATGCAATGGAGGGTTTTTAGCAGAAGAGTCAAACAACACTGCTAGAACTACTTCTGTTATTGTGTGCCAAACATGTTGCCACATCCTAGAAGATGAATATATCTACATCTAAATATCATGATTACTAGAAATTAAGGAATACGGAGTCTAAACATCATGATTGGAATTGGAAAATGAACATATGGATCACGATTATTGTAACTCAAGATTCTAAGTACTAGATGCATATTCTGGAAAAATTTGATGTGCTTCAAAAGAAGTACGAAAAAATCTAAGACATGAGTTTGATAAGAGAATTGATAGTGCAATGCATGCTTAGAGTTGAGCTTTTTTGAGTCTATAGATGCATGCTTTTTCAAGTCTATAGGTGCATCAAGTGACGTACAGGAGTCACCTCAATCAAATGAAGAAAGGCCAACTTCATCAAGGAATCCCAATGGATATTGAGAAATGGAAGCCAAAGAAGGCCATAGCACCAAGTGTACTCTTTAGTTAGTCTAATTTTCATGAAGAGTATTGACTCCACAAAAAAGATCTCAAGAGATGTGATTTTCCTATCAGATTTATATTAATTAATGAAGGAATGAGACAACAAGGTAACAAAAGAGACTTGAGAGATCTTGTTTTTCTTAATGAAGGAGTGATACAAGAGGGTGACAAAACAAAGAGTTTTCACTTATCTCCCCACTATCCTTGCTAGCTCCTCTCAAGCATCATTTGGTGGTCTAAAGAGCACACCGCATGCTAACCCCTCAACCCAATCCTTCCAATGCTAACTTCACACTATGCAGGTGATCCAGCTTGGTTTCAGATGGCCCTTTGTTATGGCTTCACAATCAAGACCCCAGAATTTTTTCTCGTGGCCCTTCATTATGGAACCCTATAATTTTTTCAAGCATAAATGCACGTGTTCTCATTCTAGTCTCTCCCAGAAACACATTAATACGAGAAGAAAAACATGGCATGAAGAACTTATTACCAATATGTTGTAATGCATGCAACCCTCCCTTCCTTCAAAGAGCTCCATATCATTTGTTGTCATGCCAACTCTTACATATTGTCCACACTAGGTAGTGGCTAGGTAGTAGCCACACACACTCCTCTCTTCCATCAAAGAGCTCCACATTGTCCATTCTCATGCCGGCTAAGTTATCATCCACTAGAAGGTTGCCACAAACACTCCTCTCTCTCACTTCTATGGTAGCTACATAAGCACAAGGATAAAGTAGAGAATAGAGTAGCAAAATCGAGACTCAATTTTCACACAATGGAAGAGTGTGTTGTGTTATGAGATAAAACTGACTTATATACAAGATTGTACAATTTCACACACAAAATATGGACGACTAGGTGCCGAGGGCTCTCATAAGTGGCCACAATACTTAATCTCATAATACATTTATGAAGAAGTACATCCACAAGGGATTCAACTAAGCTTGCTACCACATGCTCTCGAAGTAGGAATGATAATAAGAGTTCCATCAGCAGACCATGATGAGTGCCCATCCATGTTTATAGATTTGGCCACTACTGTTGCTTCATAGCTTGATTATGTACATCTTTTTGTGTGTCCTCTTTTCTCATTGATGTAGAATATTAGTGGAGATAGTTGTTAATTACCTTCCCCCCTTTCATGGTGGCTGATTAGAGGAATTTATTATAGAGAGAATTAAGAAGCTTATTGTTTCTACTCTTGACATTGAGGGAATGCTCAATGTTCACTGTTCCTCTGGAAGGAGTGGATTCAATGTTCATTATTCCTTTGAAAGGACCTCGGGGGGAAGGCTTGTTATTGAGATAATGATCAATGTTCGTTGTTCCTCCAAAAGGAATGGGGAAGGCTTATTAATAAATGAAGAATCTAGTGATTGGCAAGAGTATCTAAAGAGAGTGGGGGCGTCCACACAGGCGACTATAGTGTTGTCCTCATCCATGAATCAAGTATTTTCCTTGTTCTCTGTCATGACTCCTTTTTTTTAGCAGCCTAATATTCTCTAATACCTTGTGATTTGCAATGAGTATTCTTAGAGTTGCAATTGTAACGCTACATGTGCAATCTCCATGGCCTTACAAGTAATGAGATCAAGAGAAACATAATGTTAGTGCATAGTAAGAACTCATATTAGTACAACTATTCAAAAAGTTGCAACATACTGACTACTTTACATTACTAATCAGTTTTGCTTATGCAAGATAGCAATACTACTAATATTTTTTACATAGATATGGGTGCATACGCACGTGCACACACACACACACACACACACACACACACAGAAAAAGGTCTGCAAACCAATAGAAAGACTCAGGGAGAGGGAGTACATACGTTATACAAGATTGTACAATTTCACACACAAAATATGAACGACTAGGTGCCGAGGGCTCTCATAAGTGGCCACAATACTTAATCGCATAATACATTTATGAAGAAGTACATCCACAAGGGATTCAACTAAGCTTGCTACCACATGCTCTCGAAGTAGGAATGATAATAAGAGTTCCATCAGCAGACCATGATGAGTGCTCATCCATGTTTATAGATTTGGCCACTACTGTTGCTTCATAGCTTGATTATGTACATCTTTTTGTGTGTCCTCTTTTCTCATTGATGTAGAATATTAGTGGAGATAGTTGTTAATTACCTTCCCCCCTTTCATGGTGGCTGATTAGAGGAATTTATTATAGAGAGAATTAAGAAGCTTATTGTTTCTACTCTTGACACTGAGGGAATGCTCAATGTTCACTGTTCCTCTGGAAGGAGTGGATTCAATGTTCATTATTCCTTTGAAAGGACCTCGGGGGGAAGGCTTGTTATTGAGATAATGATCAATGTTCGTTGTTCCTCCAAAAGGAATGGGGAAGGCTTATTAATAAATGAAGAATCTAGTGATTGGCAAGAGTATCTAAAGAGAGTGGGGGCCTCCACAGGCGACTATAGTGTTGTCCTCATCCATGAATCAAGTATTTTCCTTGTTCTCTGTCATGACTCCTTTTTTTTTTAGCAACCTAATATTCTCTAATACCTTGTGATTTGCAATGACTATTCTTAGAGTTGCAATTGTAACGTTACATGTGCAATCTCCATGGCCTTACAAGTAATGAGATCAAGAGAAACATAATGTTAGTGCATAGTAAGAACTCATATTAGTACAACTATTCAAAAAGTTGCAACATACTGACTACTTTACATTACTAATCAGTTTTGCTTATGCAAGATAGCAATACTACTAATATTTTTTACATAGATATGGGTGCATACGCACGTGCACACACACACACACACACACACACACAGAAAAAGGTATGCAAACCAATAGAAAGACTCAGGGAGAGGGAGTACATACGTATAGACTACCAGAGAGAGACGGAGAGAGAGAGAGAGAGAGAGAGAGAGAGAGAGAGAGAGAGAGAGAACCTCCAAAGAGAGAAGGCAGGTCCACATAATAGTTACAAGAGAGTGGGACGTTCTAAATTTTTTTTACAAGAGAGTGGGATGTTCTAATTCTGTTTTTGATATTTAGCTTCCACCTTACTATCAATAATTTTAAGCACCTAAAAGACCAATGTCAGGGATACTATTTTGAGACCAATGTCAGGGATTTTGAAGAGTAAAACATCATTGGTATTATTGATACAAGGAAGGTTCACCCAATGCATGGAGGGATTTAGAAGAAGAGTCAAGCATCATTGCTAGAACTACTTCTGTGAATGTGTGTCATGTTGCCACATATCCCACATGTTGTGAACGTGTGTCAAACATTGCTAGAACTACTTCTATGAATGTGTGTTGGACATGTTGCCACATGTCATGTGCCACATGTCATGAAAGAAGGACTAGATAGTAAAGATGAATTTTCTTACCTAGAAGGTTCAACCAATGCAATGGAGGGTTTTTAGCAGAAGAGTCAAACAACACTGCTAGAACTACTTCTGTTATTGTGTGCCAAACATGTTGCCACATCCTAGAAGATGAATATATCTACATCTAAATATCATGATTACTAGAAATTAAGGAATACGGAGTCTAAACATCATGATTGGAATTGGAAAATGAACATATGGATCACGATTATTGTAACTCAAGATTCTAAGTACTAGATGTATATTCTGGAAAAATTTGATGTGCTTCAAAAGAAGTACGAAAAAATCTAAGACATGAGTTTGATAAGAGAATTGATAGTGCAATGCATGCTTAGAGTTGAGCTTTTTTGAGTCTATAGATGCATGCTTTTTCGAGTCTATAGGTGCATCAAGTGACATACAGGAGTCACCTCAATCAAATGAAGAAAGGCCAACTTCATCAAGGAATCCCAATGGATATTGAGAAATGGAAGCCAAAGAAGGCCATAGCACCAAGTGTACTCTTTAGTTAGTCTAATTTTCATGAAGAGTATTGACTCCACAAAAAAGAACTCAAGAGATGTGATTTTCCTATCAGATTTATATTAATTAATGAAGGAATGAGACAACAAGGTAACAAAAGAGACTTGAGAGATCTTGTTTTTCTTAATGAAGGAGTGATACAAGAGGGTGACAAAACAAAGAGTTTTCACTTATCTCCCCACTATCCTTGCTAGCTCCTCTCAAGCATCATTTGGTGGTCTAAAGAGCACACCACATGCTAACCCCTCAACCCAATCCTTCCAATGCTAACTTCACACTATGCAGGTGATCCAGCTTGGTTTCAGATGGCCCTTTGTTATGGCTTCACAATCAAGACCCCAGAATTTTTTCTCGTGGCCCTTCATTATGGAACCCTATAGTTTTTTCAAGCATAAATGCACGTGTTCTCATTCTAGTCTCTCCCAGAAACACATTAATACGAGAAGAAAAACATGGCATGAAGAACTTACCAATATGTTGTAATACATGCAACCCTCCCCTCCTTCAAAGAGCTCCATATCATTTGTTGTCATGCCAACTCTTACATATTGTCCACACTAGGTAGTAGCCACACACACTCCTCTCTTCCATCAAAGAGCTCCACATTGTCCATTCTCATGCCGGCTAAGTTATCATCCACTAGAAGGTTGCCACAAACACTCCTCTCTCTCACTTCTATGGTAGCTACATAAGCACAAGCATAAAGTAGAGAATAGAGTAGCAAGATCGAGACTCAATTTCCACACAATGGAAGAGTGTGTTGTGTTATGAGATAAAACTGACTTATATACAAGATTGTACAATTTCACACACAAAATATGGACGACTAGGTGCCGAGGGCTCTCATAAGTGGCCACAATACTTAATCTCATAATACATTTATGAAGAAGTACATCCACAAGGGATTCAACTAAGCTTGCTACCACATGCTCTCGAAGTAGGAATGATAATAAGAGTTCCATCAGCAGACCATGATGAGTGCCCATCCATGTTTATAGATTTGGCCACTACTGTTGCTTCATAGCTTGATTATGTACATCTTTTTGTGTGTCCTCTTTTCTCATTGATGTAGAATATTAGTGGAGATAGTTGTTAATTACCTTCCCCCCTTTCATGGTGGCTGATTAGAGGAATTTATTATAGAGAGAATTAAGAAGCTTATTGTTTCTACTCTTGACACTGAGGGAATGCTCAATGTTCACTGTTCCTCTGGAAGGAGTGGATTCAATGTTCATTATTCCTTTGAAAGGACCTCGGGGGGAAGGCTTGTTATTGAGATAATGATCAATGTTCGTTGTTCCTCCAAAAGGAATGGGGAAGGCTTATTAATAAATGAAGAATCTAGTGATTGGCAAGAGTATCTAAAGAGAGTGGGGGCCTCCACAGGTGACTATAGTGTTGTCCTCATCCATGAATCAAGTATTTTCCTTGTTCATACGCACGTGCACACACACACACACACACACACACACAGAAAAAGGTCTGCAAACCAATAGAAAGACTCAGGGAGAGGGAGTACATACGTATAGACTACTAGAGAGAGACGGAGAGAGAGAGAGAGAGAGAGAGAGAGAGAGAGAGAACCTCCAAAGAGAGAAGGCAGGTCCACATAATAGTTACAAGAGAGTGGGACGTTCTAAATTTTTTTTACAAGAGAGTGGGATGTTCTAATTCTGTTTTTGATATTTAGCTTCCACCTTACTATCAATAATTTTAAGCACCTAAAAGACCAATGTCAGGGATACTATTTTGAGACCAATGTCAGGGATTTTGAAGAGTAAAACATCATTGGTATTATTGATACAAGGAAGGTTCACCCAATGCATGGAGGGATTTAGAAGAAGAGTCAAGCATCATTGCTAGAACTACTTCTGTGAATGTGTGTCATGTTGCCACATATCCCACATGTTGTGAATGTGTGTCAAACATTGCTAGAACTACTTCTGTGAATGTGTGTTGGACATGTTGCCACATGTCATGTGCCACATGTCATGAAAGAAGGACTAGATAGTAAAGATGAATTTTCTTACCTAGAAGGTTCAACCAATGCAATGGAGGGTTTTTAGCAGAAGAGTCAAACAACACTGCTAGAACTACTTCTGTTATTGTGTGCCAAACATGTTGCCACATCCTAGAAGATGAATATATCTACATCTAAATATCGTGATTACTAGAAATTAAGGAATACGGAGTCTAAACATCATGATTGGAATTGGAAAATGAACATATGGATCACGATTATTGTAACTCAAGATTCTAAGTACTAGATGCATATTCTGGAAAAATTTGATGTGCTTCAAAAGAAGTACGAAAAAATCTAAGACATGAGTTTGATAAGAGAATCGATAGTGCAATGCATGCTTAGAGTTGAGCTTTTTTGAGTCTATAGATGCATGCTTTTTCGAGTCTATAGGTGCATCAAGTGACATACAGGAGTCACCTCAATCAAATGAAGAAAGGCCAACTTCATCAAGGAATCCCAATGGATATTGAGAAATGGAAGCCAAAGAAGGCCATAGCACCAAGTGTACTCTTTAGTTAGTCTAATTTTCATGAAGAGTATTGACTCCACAAAAAAGAACTCAAGAGATGTGATTTTCCTATCAGATTTATATTAATTAATGAAGGAATGAGACAACAAGGTAACAAAAGAGACTTGAGAGATCTTGTTTTTCTTAATGAAGGAGTGATACAAGAGGGTGACAAAACAAAGAGTTTTCACTTATCTCCCCACTATCCTTGCTAGCTCCTCTCAAGCATCATTTGGTGGTCTAAAGAGCACACCACATGCTAACCCCTCAACCCAATCCTTCCAATGCTAACTTCACACTATGCAGGTGATCCAGCTTGGTTTCAGATGGCCCTTTGTTATGGCTTCACAATCAAGACCCCAGAATTTTTTCTCGTGGCCCTTCACTATGGAACCCTATAATTTTTTCAAGCATAAATGCACGTGTTCTCATTCTAGTCTCTCCCAGAAACACATTAATACGAGAAGAAAAACATGGCATGAAGAACTTACCAATATGTTGTAATACATGCAACCCTCCCTTCCTTCAAAGAGCTCCATATCATTTGTTGTCATGCCAACTCTTACATATTGTCCACACTAGGTAGTAGCCACACACACTCCTCTCTTCCATCAAAGAGCTCCACATTGTCCATTCTCATGCCGGCTAAGTTATCATCCACTAGGTAGTTGCCACAAACACTCCTCTCTCTCACTTCTACGGTAGCTACATAAGCACAAGGATAAAGTAGAGAATAGAGTAGCAAGATCAAGACTCAATTTCCACACAATGGAAGAGTGTGTTGTGTTATGAGATAAAACTGACTTATATACAAGATTGTACAATTTCACACACAAAATATGGACGACTAGGTGCCGAGGGCTCTCATAAGTGGCCACAATACTTAATCTCATAATACATTTATGAAGAAGTACATCCACAAGGGATTCAACTAAGCTTGCTACCACATGCTCTCGAAGTAGGAATGATAATAAGAGTTCCATCAGCAGACCATGATGAGTGCCCATCCATGTTTATAGATTTGGCCACTACTGTTGCTTCATAGCTTGATTATGTACATCTTTTTGTGTGTCCTCTTTTCTCATTGATGTAGAATATTAGTGGAGATAGTTGTTAATTACCTTGACCCCTTTCATGGTGGCTGATTAGAGGAATTTATTATAGAGAGAATTAAGAAGCTTATTGTTTCTACTCTTGACACTGAGGGAATGCTCAATGTTCACTGTTCCTCTGGAAGGAGTGGATTCAATGTTCATTATTCCTTTGAAAGGACCTCGGGGGGAAGGCTTGTTATTGAGATAATGATCAATGTTCGTTGTTCCTCCAAAAGGAATGGGGAAGGCTTATTAATAAATGAAGAATCTAGTGATTGGCAAGAGTATCTAAAGAGAGTGGGGGCGTCCACAGGCGACTATAGTGTTGTCCTCATCCATGAATCAAGTATTTTCCTTGTTCTCTGTCATGACTCCTTTTTTTTTAGCAGCCTAATATTCTCTAATACCTTGTGATTTGCAATGACTATTCTTAGAGTTGCAATTGTAACGTTACATGTGCAATCTCCATGGCCTTACAAGTAATGAGATCAAGAGAAACATAATGTTAGTGCATAGTAAGAACTCATATTAGTACAACTATTCAAAAAGTTGCAACATACTGACTACTTTACATTACTAATCAGTTTTGCTTATGCAAGATAGCAATACTACTAATATTTTTTACATAGATATGGGTGCATACGCACGTGCACACACACACACACACACACACACACACACACACACACACACACACACACAGAAAAAGGTCTGCAAACCAATAGAAAGACTCAGGGAGAGGGAGTACATACGTTATACAAGATTGTACAATTTCACACACAAAATATGGACGACTAGGTGCCGAGGGCTCTCATAAGTGGCCACAATACTTAATCTCATAATACATTTATGAAGAAGTACATCCACAAGGGATTCAACTAAGCTTGCTACCACATGCTCTCGAAGTAGGAATGATAATAAGAGTTCCATCAGCAGACCATGATGAGTGCCCATCCATGTTTATAGATTTGGCCACTACTGTTGCTTCATAGCTTGATTATGTACATCTTTTTGTGTGTCCTCTTTTCTCATTGATGTAGAATATTAGTGGAGATAGTTGTTAATTACCTTCCCCCCTTTCATGGTGGCTGATTAGAGGAATTTATTATAGAGAGAATTAAGAAGCTTATTGTTTCTACTCTTGACACTGAGAGGGAATGCTCAATGTTCACTGTTCCTCTGGAAGGAGTGGATTCAATGTTCATTATTCCTTTGAAAGGACCTCGGGGGGAAGGCTTGTTATTGAGATAATGATCAATGTTCGTTCTTCCTCCAAAAGGAATGGGGAAGGCTTATTAATAAATGAAGAATCTAGTGATTGGCAAGAGTATCTAAAGAGAGTGGGGGCCTCCACAGGCGACTATAGTGTTGTCCTCATCCATGCATCAAGTATTTTCCTTGTTCTCTGTCATGACTCCTTTTTTTTTAGCAGCCTAATATTCTCTAATACCTTGTGATTTGCAATGACTATTCTTAGAGTTGCAATTGTAACGTTACATGTGCAATCTCCATGGCCTTACAAGTAATGAGATCAAGAGAAACATAATGTTAGTGCATAGTAAGAACTCATATTAGTACAACTATTCAAAAAGTTGCAACATACTGACTACTTTACATTACTAATCAGTTTTGCTTATGCAAGATAGCAATACTACTAATATTTTTTACATAGATATGGGTGCATACGCACGTGCACACACACACACACACACACACACACACACACACACACACACACACAGAAAAAGGTCTGCAAACCAATAGAAAGACTCAGGGAGAGGGAGTACATACGTTATACAAGATTGTACAATTTCACACACAAAATATGGACGACTAGGTGCCGAGGGCTCTCATAAGTGGCCACAATACTTAATCTCATAATACATTTATGAAGAAGTACATCCACAAGGGATTCAACTAAGCTTGCTACCACATGCTCTCGAAGTAGGAATGATAATAAGAGTTCCATCAGCAGACCATGATGAGTGCCCATCCATGTTTATAGATTTGGCCACTACTGTTACTTCATAGCTTGATTATGTACATCTTTTTGTGTGTCCTCTTTTCTCATTGATGTAGAATATTAGTGGAGATAGTTGTTAATTACCTTCCCCCCTTTCATGGTGGCTGATTAGAGGAATTTATTATAGAGAGAATTAAGAAGCTTATTGTTTCTACTCTTGACACTGAGAGGGAATGCTCAATGTTCACTGTTCCTCTGGAAGGAGTGGATTCAATGTTCATTATTCCTTTGAAAGGACCTCGGGGGGAAGGCTTGTTATTGAGATAATGATCAATGTTCGTTGTTCCTCCAAAAGGAATGGGGAAGGCTTATTAATAAATGAAGAATCTAGTGATTGGCAAGAGTATCTAAAGAGAGCGGGGGCCTCCACAGGCAACTATAGTGTTGTCCTCATCCATGAATCAAGTATTTTCCTTGTTCTCTGTCATGACTCCTTTTTTTTTTTTAGCAGCCTAATATTCTCTAATACCTTGTGATTTGCAATGACTATTCTTAGAGTTGCAATTGTAACGTTACATGTGCAATCTCCATGGCCTTACAAGTAATGAGATCAAGAGAAACATAATGTTAGTGCATAGTAAGAACTCATATTAGTACAACTATTCAAAAAGTTGCAACATACTGACTACTTTACATTACTAATCAGTTTTGCTTATGCAAGATAGCAATACTACTAATATTTTTTACATAGATATGGGTGCATACGCACGTGCACACACACACACACACACACACAGAAAAAGGTCTGCAAACCAATAGAAAGACTCAGGAAGAGGGAGTACATACGTATAGACTACCAGAGAGAGAGAGAGAGAGAGAGAGAGAGAGAGAACCTCCAAAGAGAGAAGGCAGGTCCACATAATAGTTACAAGAGAGTGGGACGTTGTAAATTTTTTTTACAAGAGAGTGGGATGTTCTAATTCTGTTTTTGATATTTAGCTTCCACCTTACTATCAATAATTTTAAGCACCTAAAAGACCAATGTCAGGGATACTATTTTGAGACCAATGTCAGGGATTTTGAAGAGTAAAACATCATTGGTATTATTGATACAAGGAAGGTTTACCCAAAGCATGGAGGGATTTAGAAGAAGAGTCAAGCATCATTGCTAGAACTACTTCTTTGAATGTGTGTCATGTTGCCACATATCCCACATGTTGTGAATGTGTGTCAAAGATTGCTAGAACTACTTCTGTGAATGTGTGTTGGACATGTTGCCACATGTCATGTGCCACATGTCATGAAAGAAGGACTAGATAGTAAAGATGAATTTTCTTACCTAGAAGGTTCAACCAATGCAATGGAGGGTTTTTAGCAGAAGAGTCAAACAACACTACTAGAACTACTTCTGTTATTGTGTGCCAAACATGTTGCCACATCCTAGAAGATGAATATATCTACATCTAAATATCGTGATTACTAGAAATTAAGGAATACGGAGTCTAAACATCATGATTGGAATTGGAAAATGAACATATGGATCACGATTATTGTAACTCAAGATTCTAAGTACTAGATGCATATTCTGGAAAAATTTGATGTGCTTCAAAAGAAGTACGAAAAAATCTAAGACATGAGTTTGATAAGAGAATCGATAGTGCAATGCATGCTTAGAGTTGAGCTTTTTTGAGTCTATAGATGCATGCTTTTTCGAGTCTATAGGTGCATCAAGTGACATACAGGAGTCACCTCAATCAAATGAAGAAAGGCCAACTTCATCAAGGAATCCCAATGGATATTGAGAAATGGAAGCCAAAGAAGGCCATAGCACCAAGTGTACTCTTTAGTTAGTCTAATTTTCATGAAGAGTATTGACTCCACAAAAAAGAACTCAAGAGATATGATTTTCCTATCAGATTTATATTAATTAATGAAGGAATGAGACAACAAGGTAACAAAAGAGACTTGAGAGATCTTGTTTTTCTTAATGAAGGAGTGATACAAGAGGGTGACAAAACAAAGAGTTTTCACTTATCTCCCCACTATCCTTGCTAGCTCCTCTCAAGCATCATTTGGTGGTCTAAAGAGCACACCACATGCTAACCCCTCAACCCAATCCTTCCAATGCTAACTTCACACTATGCAGGTGATCCAGCTTGGTTTCAGATGGCCCTTTGTTATGGCTTCACAATCAAGACCCCAGAATTTTTTCTCGTGGCCCTTTATTATGGAACCCTATAATTCTTTCAAGCATAAATACACATGTGCTCATTCTAGTCTCTCCCAGAAACACATTAATACGAGAAGAAAAACATGGCATGAAGAACTTATTACCAATATGTTGTAATGCATGCAACCCTCCCTTCCTTCAAAGAGCTCCATATCATTTGTTGTCATGCCAACTCTTACATATTGTCCACACTAGGTAGTAGCCACACACACTCCTCTCTTCCATCAAAGAGCTCCACATTGTCCATTCTCATGCCGGCTAAGTTATCATCCACTAGAAGGTTGCCACAAACACTCCTCTCTCTCACTTCTATGGTAGCTACATAAGCACAAGGATAAAGTAGAGAATAGAGTAGCAAGATCGAGACTCAATTTTCACACAATGGAAGAGTGTGTTGTGTTATGAGATAAAACTGACTTATATACAAGATTGTACAATTTCACACACAAAATATGGACGACTAGGTGCCGAGGGCTCTCATAAGTGGCCACAATACTTAATCTCATAATACATTTATGAAGAAGTACATCCACAAGGGATTCAACTAAGCTTGCTACCACATGCTCTCGAAGTAGGAATGATAATAAGAGTTCCATCAGCAGACCATGATGAGTGCCCATCCATGTTTATAGATTTGGCCACTACTGTTGCTTCATAGCTTGATTATGTACATCTTTTTGTGTGTCCTCTTTTCTCATTGATGTAGAATATTAGTGGAGATAGTTGTTAATTACCTTCCCCCCTTTCATGGTGGCTGATTAGAGGAATTTATTATAGAGAGAATTAAGAAGCTTATTGTTTCTACTCTTGACATTGAGGGAATGCTCAATGTTCACTGTTCCTCTGGAAGGAGTGGATTCAATGTTCATTATTCCTTTGAAAGGACCTCGAGGGGAAGGCTTGTTATTGAGATAATGATCAATGTTCGTTGTTCCTCCAAAAGGAATGGGGAAGGCTTATTAATAAATGAAGAATCTAGTGATTGGCAAGAGTATCTAAAGAGAGTGGGGGCGTCCACACAGGCGACTATAGTGTTGTCCTCATCCATGAATCAAGTATTTTCCTTGTTCTCTGTCATGACTCCTTTTTTTTAGCAGCCTAATATTCTCTAATACCTTGTGATTTGCAATGAGTATTCTTAGAGTTGCAATTGTAACGCTACATGTGCAATCTCCATGGCCTTACAAGTAATGAGATCAAGAGAAACATAATGTTAGTGCATAGTAAGAACTCATATTAGTACAACTATTCAAAAAGTTGCAACATACTGACTACTTTACATTACTAATCAGTTTTGCTTATGCAAGATAGCAATACTACTAATATTTTTTACATAGATATGGGTGCATACGCACGTGCACACACACACACACACACACACACACACACACACACAGAAAAAGGTCTGCAAACCAATAGAAAGACTCAGGGAGAGGGAGTACATACGTTATACAAGATTGTACAATTTCACACACAAAATATGAACGACTAGGTGCCGAGGGCTCTCATAAGTGGCCACAATACTTAATCTCATAATACATTTATGAAGAAGTACATCCACAAGGGATTCAACTAAGCTTGCTACCACATGCTCTCGAAGTAGGAATGATAATAAGAGTTCCATCAGCAGACCATGATGAGTGCTCATCCATGTTTATAGATTTGGCCACTACTGTTGCTTCATAGCTTGATTATGTACATCTTTTTGTGTGTCCTCTTTTCTCATTGATGTAGAATATTAGTGGAGATAGTTGTTAATTACCTTCCCCCCTTTCATGGTGGCTGATTAGAGGAATTTATTATAGAGAGAATTAAGAAGCTTATTGTTTCTACTCTTGACACTGAGGGAATGCTCAATGTTCACTGTTCCTCTGGAAGGAGTGGATTCAATGTTCATTATTCCTTTGAAAGGACCTCGGGGGGAAGGCTTGTTATTGAGATAATGATCAATGTTCGTTGTTCCTCCAAAAGGAATGGGGAAGGCTTATTAATAAATGAAGAATCTAGTGATTGGCAAGAGTATCTAAAGAGAGTGGGGGCCTCCACAGGCGACTATAGTGTTGTCCTCATCCATGAATCAAGTATTTTCCTTGTTCTCTGTCATGACTCCTTTTTTTTTAGCAGCCTAATATTCTCTAATACCTTGTGATTTGCAATGACTATTCTTAGAGTTGCAATTGTAACGTTACATGTGCAATCTCCATGGCCTTACAAGTAATGAGATCAAGAGAAACATAATGTTAGTGCATAGTAAGAACTCATATTAGTACAACTATTCAAAAAGTTGCAACATACTGACTACTTTACATTACTAATCAGTTTTGCTTATGCAAGATAGCAATACTACTAATATTTTTTACATAGATATGGGTGCATACGCACGTGCACACACACACACACACACACACACACACACACACACACACACACACAGAAAAAGGTCTGCAAACCAATAGAAAGACTCAGGGAGAGGGAGTACATACGTTATACAAGATTGTACAATTTCACACACAAAATATGGACGACTAGGTGCCGAGGGCTCTCATAAGTGGCCACAATACTTAATCTCATAATACATTTATGAAGAAGTACATCCACAAGGGATTCAACTAAGCTTGCTACCACATGCTCTCGAAGTAGGAATGATAATAAGAGTTCCATCAGCAGACCATGATGAGTGCCCATCCATGTTTATAGATTTGGCCACTACTGTTACTTCATAGCTTGATTATGTACATCTTTTTGTGTGTCCTCTTTTCTCATTGATGTAGAATATTAGTGGAGATAGTTGTTAATTACCTTCCCCCCTTTCATGGTGGCTGATTAGAGGAATTTATTATAGAGAGAATTAAGAAGCTTATTGTTTCTACTCTTGACACTGAGGGAATGCTCAATGTTCACTGTTCCTCTGGAAGGAGTGGATTCAATGTTCATTATTCCTTTGAAAGGACCTCGGGGGGGAGGCTTGTTATTGAGATAATGATCAATGTTCGTTGTTCCTCCAAAAGGAATGGGGAAGGCTTATTAATAAATGAAGAATCTAGTGATTGGCAAGAGTATCTAAAGAGAGTGGGGGCCTCCACAGGCGACTATAGTGTTGTCCTCATCCATGAATCAAGTATTTTCCTTGTTCTCTGTCATGACTCCTTTTTTTTTTAGCAGCCTAATATTCTCTAATACCTTGTGATTTGCAATGACTATTCTTAGAGTTGCAATTGTAACGTTACATGTGCAATCTCCATGGCCTTACAAGTAATGAGATCAAGAGAAACATAATGTTAGTGCATAGTAAGAACTCATATTAGTACAACTATTCAAAAAGTTGCAACATACTGACTACTTTACATTACTAATCAGTTTTGCTTATGCAAGATAGCAATACTACTAATATTTTTTACATAGATATGGGTGCATACGCACGTGCACACACACACACACACACACACACACAGAAAAAGGTCTGCAAACCAATAGAAAGACTCAGGGAGAGGGAGTACATACGTATAGACTACCAGAGAGAGACGGAGAGAGAGAGAGAGAGAGAGAGAGAACCTCCAAAGAGAGAAGGCAGGTCCACATAATAGTTACAAGAGAGTGGGACGTTCTAAATTTTTTTTACAAGAGAGTGGGATGTTCTAATTCTGTTTTTGATATTTAGCTTCCACCTTACTATCAATAATTTTAAGCACCTAAAAGACCAATGTCAGGGATACTATTTTGAGACCAATGTCAGGGATTTTGAAGAGTAAAACATCATTGGTATTATTGATACAAGGAAGGTTCACCCAATGCATGGAGGGATTTAGAAGAAGAGTCAAGCATCATTGCTAGAACTACTTCTGTGAATGTGTGTCATGTTGCCACATATCCCACATGTTGTGAATGTGTGTCAAACATTGCTAGAACTACTTCTGTGAATGTGTGTTGGACATGTTGCCACATGTCATGTGCCACATGTCATGAAAGAAGGACTAGATAGTAAAGATGAATTTTCTTACCTAGAAGGTTCAACCAATGCAATGGAGGGTTTTTAGCAGAAGAGTCAAACAACACTGCTAGAACTACTTCTGTTATTGTGTGCCAAACATGTTGCCACATCCTAGAAGATGAATATATCTACATCTAAATATCATGATTACTAGAAATTAAGGAATACGGAGTCTAAACATCATGATTGGAATTGGAAAATGAACATATGGATCACGATTATTGTAACTCAAGATTCTAAGTACTAGATGCATATTCTGGAAAAATTTGATGTGCTTCAAAAGAAGTACGAAAAAATCTAAGACATGAGTTTGATAAGAGAATTGATAGTGCAATGCATGCTTAGAGTTGAGCTTTTTTGAGTCTATAGATGCATGCTTTTTCGAGTCTATAGGTGCATCAAGTGACATACAGGAGCCACCTCAATCAAATGAAGAAAGGCCAACTTCATCAAGGAATCCCAATGGATATTGAGAAATGGAAGCCAAAGAAGGCCATAGCACCAAGTGTACTCTTTAGTTAGTCTAATTTTCATGAAGAGTATTGACTCCACAAAAAAGAACTCAAGAGATGTGATTTTCCTATCAGATTTATATTAATTAATGAAGGAATGAGACAACAAGGTAACAAAAGAGACTTGAGAGATCTTGTTTTTCTTAATGAAGGAGTGATACAAGAGGGTGACAAAACAAAGAGTTTTCACTTATCTCCCCACTATCCTTGCTAGCTCCTCTCAAGCATCATTTGGTGGTCTAAAGAGCACACCACATGCTAACCCCTCAACCCAATCCTTCCAATGCTAACTTCACACTATGCAGGTGATCCAGCTTGGTTTCAGATGGCCCTTTGTTATGGCTTCACAATCAAGACCCCAGAATTTTTTCTCGTGGCCCTTCATTATGGAACCCTTTAATTTTTTCAAGCATAAATGCACGTGTTCTCATTCTAGTCTCTCCCAGAAACACATTAATACGAGAAGAAAAACATGGCATGAAGAACTTATTACCAATATGTTGTAATGCATGCAACCCGCCCTTCCTTCAAAGAGCTCCATATCATTTGTTGTCATGCCAACTCTTACATATTGTCCACACTAGGTAGTAGCCACACACACTCCTCTCTTCCATCAAAGAGCTCCACATTGTCCATTCTCATGCCGGCTAAGTTATCATCCACTAGAAGGTTGCCACAAACACTCCTCTCTCTCAATTCTATGGTAGCTACATAAGCACAAGGATAAAGTAGAGAATAGAGTAGCAAGATCGAGACTCAATTTCCACACAATGGAAGAGTGTGTTGTGTTATGAGATAAAACTGACTTATATACAAGATTGTACAATTTCACACACAAAATATGGACGACTAGGTGCCGAGGGCTCTCATAAGTGGCCACAATACTTAATCTCATAATACATTTATGAAGAAGTACATCCACAAGGGATTCAACTAAGCTTGCTACCACATGCTCTCGAAGTAGGAATGATAATAAGAGTTCCATCAGCAGACCATGATGAGTGCCCATCCATGTTTATAGATTTGGCCACTACTGTTGCTTCATAGCTTGATTATGTACATCTTTTTGTGTGTCCTCTTTTCTCATTGATGTAGAATATTAGTGGAGATAGTTGTTAATTACCTTCCCCCCTTTCATGGTGGCTGATTAGAGGAATTTATTATAGAGAGAATTAAGAAGCTTATTGTTTCTACTCTTGACACTGAGGGAATGCTCAATGTTCACTGTTCCTCTGGAAGGAGTGGATTCAATGTTCATTAATCCTTTGAAAGGACCTCGGGGGGAAGGCTTGTTATTGAGATAATGATCAATGTTCGTTGTTCCTCCAAAAGGAATGGGGAAGGCTTATTAATAAATGAAGAATCTAGTGATTGGCAAGAGTATCTAAAGAGAGTGGGGGCGTCCACAGGCGACTATAGTGTTGTCCTCATCCATGAATCAAGTATTTTCTTTGTTCTCTATCATGACTCCTTTTTTTTTTAGCAGCCTAATATTCTCTAATACCTTGTGATTTGCAATGACTATTCTTAGAGTTGCAATTGTAACGTTACATGTGCAATCTCCATGGCCTTACAAGTAATGAGATCAAGAGAAACATAATGTTAGTGCATAGTAAGAACTCATATTAGTACAACTATTCAAAAAGTTGCAACATACTGACTACTTTACATTACTAATCAGTTTTGCTTATGCAAGATAGCAATACTACTAATATTTTTTACATAGATATGGGTGCATACGCACGTGCACACACACACACACACACACACACACAGAAAAAGGTATGCAAACCAATAGAAAGACTCAGGGAGAGGGAGTACATACGTATAGACTACCAGAGAGAGACGGAGAGAGAGAGAGAGAGAGAGAGAGAGAGAGAGAGAGAGAGAGAGAGAGAGAGAGAGAGAACCTCCAAAGAGAGAAGGCAGGTCCACATAATAGTTACAAGAGAGTGGGACGTTCTAAATTTTTTTTACAAGAGAGTGGGATGTTCTAATTCTGTTTTTGATATTTAGCTTCCACCTTACTATCAATAATTTTAAGCACCTAAAAGACCAATGTCAGGGATACTATTTTGAGACCAATGTCAGGGATTTTGAAGAGTAAAACATCATTGGTATTATTGATACAAGGAAGGTTCACCCAATGCATGGAGGGATTTAGAAGAAGAGTCAAGCATCATTGCTAGAACTACTTCTGTGAATGTGTGTCATGTTGCCACATATCCCACATGTTGTGAATGTGTGTCAAACATTGCTAGAACTACTTCTGTGAATGTGTGTTGGACATGTTGCCACATGTCATGAAAGAAGGACTAGATAGTAAAGATGAATTTTCTTACCTAGAAGGTTCAACCAATGCAATGGAGGGTTTTTAGCAGAAGAGTCAAACAACACTGCTAGAACTACTTCTGTTATTGTGTGCCAAACATGTTGCCACATCCTAGAAGATGAATATATCTACATCTAAATATCATGATTACTAGAAATTAAGGAATACGGAGTCTAAACATCATGATTGGAATTGGAAAATGAACATATGGATCACGATTATTGTAACTCAAGATTCTAAGTACTAGATGCATATTCTGGAAAAATTTGATGTGCTTCAAAAGAAGTACGAAAAAATCTAAGACATGAGTTTGATAAGAGAATTGATAGTGCAATGCATGCTTAGAGTTGAGCTTTTTTGAGTCTATAGATGCATGCTTTTTCGAGTCTATAGGTGCATCAAGTGACGTACAGGAGTCACCTCAATCAAATGAAGAAAGGCCAACTTCATCAAGGAATCCCAATGGATATTGAGAAATGGAAGCCAAAGAAGGCCATAGCACCAAGTGTACTCTTTAGTTAGTCTAATTTTCATGAAGAGTATTGACTCCACAAAAAAGATCTCAAGAGATGTGATTTTCCTATCAGATTTATATTAATTAATGAAGGAATGAGACAACAAGGTAACAAAAGAGACTTGAGAGATCTTGTTTTTCTTAATGAAGGAGTGATACAAGAGGGTGACAAAACAAAGAGTTTTCACTTATCTCCCCACTATCCTTGCTAGCTCCTCTCAAGCATCATTTGGTGGTCTAAAGAGCACACCGCATGCTAACCCCTCAACCCAATCCTTCCAATGCTAACTTCACACTATGCAGGTGATCCAGCTTGGTTTCAGATGGCCCTTTGTTATGGCTTCACAATCAAGACCCCAGAATTTTTTCTCGTGGCCCTTCATTATGGAACCCTATAATTTTTTCAAGCATAAATGCACGTGTTCTCATTCTAGTCTCTCCCAGAAACACATTAATACGAGAAGAAAAACATGGCATGAAGAACTTATTACCAATATGTTGTAATGCATGCAACCCTCCCTTCCTTCAAAGAGCTCCATATCATTTGTTGTCATGCCAACTCTTACATATTGTCCACACTAGGTAGTAGCCACACACACTCCTCTCTTCCATCAAAGAGCTCCACATTGTCCATTCTCATGCCGGCTAAGTTATCATCCACTAGAAGGTTGCCACAAACACTCCTCTCTCTCACTTCTATGGTAGCTACATAAGCACAAGGATAAAGTAGAGAATAGAGTAGCAAAATCGAGACTCAATTTTCACACAATGGAAGAGTGTGTTGTGTTATGAGATAAAACTGACTTATATACAAGATTGTACAATTTCACACACAAAATATGGACGACTAGGTGCCGAGGGCTCTCATAAGTGGCCACAATACTTAATCTCATAATACATTTATGAAGAAGTACATCCACAAGGGATTCAACTAAGCTTGCTACCACATGCTCTCGAAGTAGGAATGATAATAAGAGTTCCATCAGCAGACCATGATGAGTGCCCATCCATGTTTATAGATTTGGCCACTACTGTTGCTTCATAGCTTGATTATGTACATCTTTTTGTGTGTCCTCTTTTCTCATTGATGTAGAATATTAGTGGAGATAGTTGTTAATTACCTTCCCCCCTTTCATGGTGGCTGATTAGAGGAATTTATTATAGAGAGAATTAAGAAGCTTATTGTTTCTACTCTTGACATTGAGGGAATGCTCAATGTTCACTGTTCCTCTGGAAGGAGTGGATTCAATGTTCATTATTCCTTTGAAAGGACCTCGGGGGGAAGGCTTGTTAGTGAGATAATGATCAATGTTCGTTGTTCCTCCAAAAGGAATGGGGAAGGCTTATTAATAAATGAAGAATCTAGTGATTGGCAAGAGTATCTAAAGAGATTGGGGGCGTCCACACAGGCGACTATAGTGTTGTCCTCATCCATGAATCAAGTATTTTCCTTGTTCTCTGTCATGACTCCTTTTTTTTAGCAGCCTAATATTCTCTAATACCTTGTGATTTGCAATGAGTATTCTTAGAGTTGCAATTGTAACGCTACATGTGCAATCTCCATGGCCTTACAAGTAATGAGATCAAGAGAAACATAATGTTAGTGCATAGTAAGAACTCATATTAGTACAACTATTCAAAAAGTTGCAACATACTGACTACTTTACATTACTAATCAGTTTTGCTTATGCAAGATAGCAATACTACTAATATTTTTTACATAGATATGGGTGCATACGCACGTGCACACACACACACACACACACACACACACACACACACAGAAAAAGGTCTGCAAACCAATAGAAAGACTCAGGGAGAGGGAGTACATACGTTATACAAGATTGTACAATTTCACACACAAAATATGAACGACTAGGTGCCGAGGGCTCTCATAAGTGGCCACAATACTTAATCGCATAATACATTTATGAAGAAGTACATCCACAAGGGATTCAACTAAGCTTGCTACCACATGCTCTCGAAGTAGGAATGATAATAAGAGTTCCATCAGCAGACCATGATGAGTGCTCATCCATGTTTATAGATTTGGCCACTACTGTTGCTTCATAGCTTGATTATGTACATCTTTTTGTGTGTCCTCTTTTCTCATTGATGTAGAATATTAGTGGAGATAGTTGTTAATTACCTTCCCCCCTTTCATGGTGGCTGATTAGAGGAATTTATTATAGAGAGAATTAAGAAGCTTATTGTTTCTACTCTTGACACTGAGGGAATGCTCAATGTTCACTGTTCCTCTGGAAGGAGTGGATTCAATGTTCATTATTCCTTTGAAAGGACCTCGGGGGGAAGGCTTGTTATTGAGATAATGATCAATGTTCGTTGTTCCTCCAAAAGGAATGGGGAAGGCTTATTAATAAATGAAGAATCTAGTGATTGGCAAGAGTATCTAAAGAGAGTGGGGGCCTCCACAGGCGACTATAGTGTTGTCCTCATCCATGAATCAAGTATTTTCCTTGTTCTCTGTCATGACTCCTTTTTTTTTTAGCAGCCTAATATTCTCTAATACCTTGTGATTTGCAATGACTATTCTTAGAGTTGCAATTGTAACGTTACATGTGCAATCTCCATGGCCTTACAAGTAATGAGATCAAGAGAAACATAATGTTAGTGCATAGTAAGAACTCATATTAGTACAACTATTCAAAAAGTTGCAACATACTGACTACTTTACATTACTAATCAGTTTTGCTTATGCAAGATAGCAATACTACTAATATTTTTTACATAGATATGGGTGCATACGCACGTGCACACACACACACACACACACACACACAGAAAAAGGTATGCAAACCAATAGAAAGACTCAGGGAGAGGGAGTACATACGTATAGACTACCAGAGAGAGACGGAGAGAGAGAGAGAGAGAGAGAGAGAGAGAGAGAGAGAGAGAGAGAGAGAGAGAGAGAGAGAGAGAGAGAGAACCTCCAAAGAGAGAAGGCAGGTCCACATAATAGTTACAAGAGAGTGGGACGTTCTAAATTTTTTTTACAAGAGAGTGGGATGTTCTAATTCTGTTTTTGATATTTAGCTTCCACCTTACTATCAATAATTTTAAGCACCTAAAAGACCAATGTCAGGGATACTATTTTGAGACCAATGTCAGGGATTTTGAAGAGTAAAACATCATTGGTATTATTGATACAAGGAAGGTTCACCCAATGCATGGAGGGATTTAGAAGAAGAGTCAAGCATCATTGCTAGAACTACTTCTGTGAATGTGTGTCATGTTGCCACATATCCCACATGTTGTGAACGTGTGTCAAACATTGCTAGAACTACTTCTATGAATGTGTGTTGGACATGTTGCCACATGTCATGTGCCACATGTCATGAAAGAAGGACTAGATAGTAAAGATGAATTTTCTTACCTAGAAGGTTCAACCAATGCAATGGAGGGTTTTTAGCAGAAGAGTCAAACAACACTGCTAGAACTACTTCTGTTATTGTGTGCCAAACATGTTGCCACATCCTAGAAGATGAATATATCTACATCTAAATATCATGATTACTAGAAATTAAGGAATACGGAGTCTAAACATCATGATTGGAATTGGAAAATGAACATATGGATCACGATTATTGTAACTCAAGATTCTAAGTACTAGATGTATATTCTGGAAAAATTTGATGTGCTTCAAAAGAAGTACGAAAAAATCTAAGACATGAGTTTGATAAGAGAATTGATAGTGCAATGCATGCTTAGAGTTGAGCTTTTTTGAGTCTATAGATGCATGCTTTTTCGAGTCTATAGGTGCATCAAGTGACATACAGGAGTCACCTCAATCAAATGAAGAAAGGCCAACTTCATCAAGGAATCCCAATGGATATTGAGAAATGGAAGCCAAAGAAGGCCATAGCACCAAGTGTACTCTTTAGTTAGTCTAATTTTCATGAAGAGTATTGACTCCACAAAAAAGAACTCAAGAGATGTGATTTTCCTATCAGATTTATATTAATTAATGAAGGAATGAGACAACAAGGTAACAAAAGAGACTTGAGAGATCTTGTTTTTCTTAATGAAGGAGTGATACAAGAGGGTGACAAAACAAAGAGTTTTCACTTATCTCCCCACTATCCTTGCTAGCTCCTCTCAAGCATCATTTGGTGGTCTAAAGAGCACACCACATGCTAACCCCTCAACCCAATCCTTCCAATGCTAACTTCACACTATGCAGGTGATCCAGCTTGGTTTCAGATGGCCCTTTGTTATGGCTTCACAATCAAGACCCCAGAATTTTTTCTCGTGGCCCTTCATTATGGAACCCTATAGTTTTTTCAAGCATAAATGCACGTGTTCTCATTCTAGTCTCTCCCAGAAACACATTAATACGAGAAGAAAAACATGGCATGAAGAACTTACCAATATGTTGTAATACATGCAACCCTCCCCTCCTTCAAAGAGCTCCATATCATTTGTTGTCATGCCAACTCTTACATATTGTCCACACTAGGTAGTAGCCACACACACTCCTCTCTTCCATCAAAGAGCTCCACATTGTCCATTCTCATGCCGGCTAAGTTATCATCCACTAGAAGGTTGCCACAAACACTCCTCTCTCTCACTTCTATGGTAGCTACATAAGCACAAGCATAAAGTAGAGAATAGAGTAGCAAGATCGAGACTCAATTTCCACACAATGGAAGAGTGTGTTGTGTTATGAGATAAAACTGACTTATATACAAGATTGTACAATTTCACACACAAAATATGGACGACTAGGTGCCGAGGGCTCTCATAAGTGGCCACAATACTTAATCTCATAATACATTTATGAAGAAGTACATCCACAAGGGATTCAACTAAGCTTGCTACCACATGCTCTCGAAGTAGGAATGATAATAAGAGTTCCATCAGCAGACCATGATGAGTGCCCATCCATGTTTATAGATTTGGCCACTACTGTTGCTTCATAGCTTGATTATGTACATCTTTTTGTGTGTCCTCTTTTCTCATTGATGTAGAATATTAGTGGAGATAGTTGTTAATTACCTTCCCCCCTTTCATGGTGGCTGATTAGAGGAATTTATTATAGAGAGAATTAAGAAGCTTATTGTTTCTACTCTTGACACTGAGGGAATGCTCAATGTTCACTGTTCCTCTGGAAGGAGTGGATTCAATGTTCATTATTCCTTTGAAAGGACCTCGGGGGGAAGGCTTGTTATTGAGATAATGATCAATGTTCGTTGTTCCTCCAAAAGGAATGGGGAAGGCTTATTAATAAATGAAGAATCTAGTGATTGGCAAGAGTATCTAAAGAGAGTGGGGGCCTCCACAGGTGACTATAGTGTTGTCCTCATCCATGAATCAAGTATTTTCCTTGTTCATACGCACGTGCACACACACACACACACACACACACACAGAAAAAGGTCTGCAAACCAATAGAAAGACTCAGGGAGAGGGAGTACATACGTATAGACTACTAGAGAGAGACGGAGAGAGAGAGAGAGAGAGAGAGAGAGAGAGAGAGAGAGAGAACCTCCAAAGAGAGAAGGCAGGTCCACATAATAGTTACAAGAGAGTGGGACGTTCTAAATTTTTTTTACAAGAGAGTGGGATGTTCTAATTCTGTTTTTGATATTTAGCTTCCACCTTACTATCAATAATTTTAAGCACCTAAAAGACCAATGTCAGGGATACTATTTTGAGACCAATGTCAGGGATTTTGAAGAGTAAAACATCATTGGTATTATTGATACAAGGAAGGTTCACCCAATGCATGGAGGGATTTAGAAGAAGAGTCAAGCATCATTGCTAGAACTACTTCTGTGAATGTGTGTCATGTTGCCACATATCCCACATGTTGTGAATGTGTGTCAAACATTGCTAGAACTACTTCTGTGAATGTGTGTTGGACATGTTGCCACATGTCATGTGCCACATGTCATGAAAGAAGGACTAGATAGTAAAGATGAATTTTCTTACCTAGAAGGTTCAACCAATGCAATGGAGGGTTTTTAGCAGAAGAGTCAAACAACACTGCTAGAACTACTTCTGTTATTGTGTGCCAAACATGTTGCCACATCCTAGAAGATGAATATATCTACATCTAAATATCGTGATTACTAGAAATTAAGGAATACGGAGTCTAAACATCATGATTGGAATTGGAAAATGAACATATGGATCACGATTATTGTAACTCAAGATTCTAAGTACTAGATGCATATTCTGGAAAAATTTGATGTGCTTCAAAAGAAGTACGAAAAAATCTAAGACATGAGTTTGATAAGAGAATCGATAGTGCAATGCATGCTTAGAGTTGAGCTTTTTTGAGTCTATAGATGCATGCTTTTTCGAGTCTATAGGTGCATCAAGTGACATACAGGAGTCACCTCAATCAAATGAAGAAAGGCCAACTTCATCAAGGAATCCCAATGGATATTGAGAAATGGAAGCCAAAGAAGGCCATAGCACCAAGTGTACTCTTTAGTTAGTCTAATTTTCATGAAGAGTATTGACTCCACAAAAAAGAACTCAAGAGATGTGATTTTCCTATCAGATTTATATTAATTAATGAAGGAATGAGACAACAAGGTAACAAAAGAGACTTGAGAGATCTTGTTTTTCTTAATGAAGGAGTGATACAAGAGGGTGACAAAACAAAGAGTTTTCACTTATCTCCCCACTATCCTTGCTAGCTCCTCTCAAGCATCATTTGGTGGTCTAAAGAGCACACCACATGCTAACCCCTCAACCCAATCCTTCCAATGCTAACTTCACACTATGCAGGTGATCCAGCTTGGTTTCAGATGGCCCTTTGTTATGGCTTCACAATCAAGACCCCAGAATTTTTTCTCGTGGCCCTTCACTATGGAACCCTATAATTCTTTCAAGCATAAATGCACGTGTTCTCATTCTAGTCTCTCCCAGAAACACATTAATACGAGAAGAAAAACATGGCATGAAGAACTTACCAATATGTTGTAATACATGCAACCCTCCCTTCCTTCAAAGAGCTCCATATCATTTGTTGTCATGCCAACTCTTACATATTGTCCACACTAGGTAGTAGCCACACACACTCCTCTCTTCCATCAAAGAGCTCCACATGGTCCATTCTCATGCCGGCTAAGTTATCATCCACTAGGTAGTTGCCACAAACACTCCTCTCTCTCACTTCTACGGTAGCTACATAAGCACAAGGATAAAGTAGAGAATAGAGTAGCAAGATCAAGACTCAATTTCCACACAATGGAAGAGTGTGTTGTGTTATGAGATAAAACTGACTTATATACAAGATTGTACAATTTCACACACAAAATATGGACGACTAGGTGCCGAGGGCTCTCATAAGTGGCCACAATACTTAATCTCATAATACATTTATGAAGAAGTACATCCACAAGGGATTCAACTAAGCTTGCTACCACATGCTCTCGAAGTAGGAATGATAATAAGAGTTCCATCAGCAGACCATGATGAGTGCCCATCCATGTTTATAGATTTGGCCACTACTGTTGCTTCATAGCTTGATTATGTACATCTTTTTGTGTGTCCTCTTTTCTCATTGATGTAGAATATTAGTGGAGATAGTTGTTAATTACCTTGACCCCTTTCATGGTGGCTGATTAGAGGAATTTATTATAGAGAGAATTAAGAAGCTTATTGTTTCTACTCTTGACACTGAGGGAATGCTCAATGTTCACTGTTCCTCTGGAAGGAGTGGATTCAATGTTCATTATTCCTTTGAAAGGACCTCGGGGGGAAGGCTTGTTATTGAGATAATGATCAATGTTCGTTGTTCCTCCAAAAGGAATGGGGAAGGCTTATTAATAAATGAAGAATCTAGTGATTGGCAAGAGTATCTAAAGAGAGTGGGGGCGTCCACAGGCGACTATAGTGTTGTCCTCATCCATGAATCAAGTATTTTCCTTGTTCTCTGTCATGACTCCTTTTTTTTTAGCAGCCTAATATTCTCTAATACCTTGTGATTTGCAATGACTATTCTTAGAGTTGCAATTGTAACGTTACATGTGCAATCTCCATGGCCTTACAAGTAATGAGATCAAGAGAAACATAATGTTAGTGCATAGTAAGAACTCATATTAGTACAACTATTCAAAAAGTTGCAACATACTGACTACTTTACATTACTAATCAGTTTTGCTTATGCAAGATAGCAATACTACTAATATTTTTTACATAGATATGGGTGCATACGCACGTGCACACACACACACACACACACACACACACACACAGAAAAAGGTCTGCAAACCAATAGAAAGACTCAGGGAGAGGGAGTACATACGTTATACAAGATTGTACAATTTCACACACAAAATATGGACGACTAGGTGCCGAGGGCTCTCATAAGTGGCCACAATACTTAATCTCATAATACATTTATGAAGAAGTACATCCACAAGGGATTCAACTAAGCTTGCTACCACATGCTCTCGAAGTAGGAATGATAATAAGAGTTCCATCAGCAGACCATGATGAGTGCTCATCCATGTTTATAGATTTGGCCACTACTGTTGCTTCATAGCTTGATTATGTACATCTTTTTGTGTGTCCTCTTTTCTCATTGATGTAGAATATTAGTGGAGATAGTTGTTAATTACCTTCCCCCCTTTCATGGTGGCTGATTAGAGGAATTTATTATAGAGAGAATTAAGAAGCTTATTGTTTCTACTCTTGACACTGAGAGGGAATGCTCAATGTTCACTGTTCCTCTGGAAGGAGTGGATTCAATGTTCATTATTCCTTTGAAAGGACCTCGGGGGGAAGGCTTGTTATTGAGATAATGATCAATGTTCGTTCTTCCTCCAAAAGGAATGGGGAAGGCTTATTAATAAATGAAGAATCTAGTGATTGGCAAGAGTATCTAAAGAGAGTGGGGGCCTCCACAGGCGACTATAGTGTTGTCCTCATCCATGAATCAAGTATTTTCCTTGTTCTCTGTCATGACTCCTTTTTTTTTAGCAGCCTAATATTCTCTAATACCTTGTGATTTGCAATGACTATTCTTAGAGTTGCAATTGTAACGTTACATGTGCAATCTCCATGGCCTTACAAGTAATGAGATCAAGAGAAACATAATGTTAGTGCATAGTAAGAACTCATATTAGTACAACTATTCAAAAAGTTGCAACATACTGACTACTTTACATTACTAATCAGTTTTGCTTATGCAAGATAGCAATACTACTAATATTTTTTACATAGATATGGGTGCATACGCACGTGCACACACACACACACACACACACACACACACACACACACACAGAAAAAGGTCTGCAAACCAATAGAAAGACTCAGGGAGAGGGAGTACATACGTTATACAAGATTGTACAATTTCACACACAAAATATGGACGACTAGGTGCCGAGGGCTCTCATAAGTGGCCACAATACTTAATCTCATAATACATTTATGAAGAAGTACATCCACAAGGGATTCAACTAAGCTTGCTACCACATGCTCTCGAAGTAGGAATGATAATAAGAGTTCCATCAGCAGACCATGATGAGTGCCCATCCATGTTTATAGATTTGGCCACTACTGTTACTTCATAGCTTGATTATGTACATCTTTTTGTGTGTCCTCTTTTCTCATTGATGTAGAATATTAGTGGAGATAGTTGTTAATTACCTTCCCCCCTTTCATGGTGGCTGATTAGAGGAATTTATTATAGAGAGAATTAAGAAGCTTATTGTTTCTACTCTTGACACTGAGAGGGAATGCTCAATGTTCACTGTTCCTCTGGAAGGAGTGGATTCAATGTTCATTATTCCTTTGAAAGGACCTCGGGGGGAAGGCTTGTTATTGAGATAATGATCAATGTTCGTTGTTCCTCCAAAAGGAATGGGGAAGGCTTATTAATAAATGAAGAATCTAGTGATTGGCAAGAGTATCTAAAGAGAGCGGGGGCCTCCACAGGCAACTATAGTGTTGTCCTCATCCATGAATCAAGTATTTTCCTTGTTCTCTGTCATGACTCCTTTTTTTTTTTAGCAGCCTAATATTCTCTAATACCTTGTGATTTGCAATGACTATTCTTAGAGTTGCAATTGTAACGTTACATGTGCAATCTCCATGGCCTTACAAGTAATGAGATCAAGAGAAACATAATGTTAGTGCATAGTAAGAACTCATATTAGTACAACTATTCAAAAAGTTGCAACATACTGACTACTTTACATTACTAATCAGTTTTGCTTATGCAAGATAGCAATACTACTAATATTTTTTACATAGATATGGGTGCATACGCACGTGCACACACACACACACACACACACACACACACACACAGAAAAAGGTCTGCAAACCAATAGAAAGACTCAGGAAGAGGGAGTACATACGTATAGACTACCAGAGAGAGAGAGAGAGAGAGAGAGAGAGAGAGAGAGAGAGAGAGAGAGAGAACCTCCAAAGAGAGAAGGCAGGTCCACATAATAGTTACAAGAGAGTGGGACGTTGTAAATTTTTTTTACAAGAGAGTGGGATGTTCTAATTCTGTTTTTGATATTTAGCTTCCACCTTACTATCAATAATTTTAAGCACCTAAAAGACCAATGTCAGGGATACTATTTTGAGACCAATGTCAGGGATTTTGAAGAGTAAAACATCATTGGTATTATTGATACAAGGAAGGTTTACCCAAAGCATGGAGGGATTTAGAAGAAGAGTCAAGCATCATTGCTAGAACTACTTCTTTGAATGTGTGTCATGTTGCCACATATCCCACATGTTGTGAATGTGTGTCAAACATTGCTAGAACTACTTCTGTGAATGTGTGTTGGACATGTTGCCACATGTCATGAAAGAAGGACTAGATAGTAAAGATGAATTTTCTTACCTAGAAGGTTCAACCAATGCAATGGAGGGTTTTTAGCAGAAGAGTCAAACAACACTGCTAGAACTACTTCTGTTATTGTGTGCCAAACATGTTGCCACATCCTAGAAGATGAATATATCTACATCTAAATATCGTGATTACTAGAAATTAAGGAATACGGAGTCTAAACATCATGATTGGAATTGGAAAATGAACATATGGATCACGATTATTGTAACTCAAGATTCTAAGTACTAGATGCATATTCTGGAAAAATTTGATGTGCTTCAAAAGAAGTACGAAAAAATCTAAGACATGAGTTTGATAAGAGAATCGATAGTGCAATGCATGCTTAGAGTTGAGCTTTTTTGAGTCTATAGATGCATGCTTTTTCGAGTCTATAGGTGCATCAAGTGACATACAGGAGTCACCTCAATCAAATGAAGAAAGGCCAACTTCATCAAGGAATCCCAATGGATATTGAGAAATGGAAGCCAAAGAAGGCCATAGCACCAAGTGTACTCTTTAGTTAGTCTAATTTTCATGAAGAGTATTGACTCCACAAAAAAGAACTCAAGAGATATGATTTTCCTATCAGATTTATATTAATTAATGAAGGAATGAGACAACAAGGTAACAAAAGAGACTTGAGAGATCTTGTTTTTCTTAATGAAGGAGTGATACAAGAGGGTGACAAAACAAAGAGTTTTCACTTATCTCCCCACTATCCTTGCTAGCTCCTCTCAAGCATCATTTGGTGGTCTAAAGAGCACACCACATGCTAACCCCTCAACCCAATCCTTCCAATGCTAACTTCACACTATGCAGGTGATCCAGCTTGGTTTCAGATGGCCCTTTGTTATGGCTTCACAATCAAGACCCCAGAATTTTTTCTCGTGGCCCTTTATTATGGAACCCTATAATTCTTTCAAGCATAAATACACATGTGCTCATTCTAGTCTCTCCCAGAAACACATTAATACGAGAAGAAAAACATGGCATGAAGAACTTATTACCAATATGTTGTAATGCATGCAACCCTCCCTTCCTTCAAAGAGCTCCATATCATTTGTTGTCATGCCAACTCTTACATATTGTCCACACTAGGTAGTAGCCACACACACTCCTCTCTTCCATCAAAGAGCTCCACATTGTCCATTCTCATGCCGGCTAAGTTATCATCCACTAGAAGGTTGCCACAAACACTCCTCTCTCTCACTTCTATGGTAGCTACATAAGCACAAGGATAAAGTAGAGAATAGAGTAGCAAGATCGAGACTCAATTTTCACACAATGGAAGAGTGTGTTGTGTTATGAGATAAAACTGACTTATATACAAGATTGTACAATTTCACACACAAAATATGGACGACTAGGTGCCGAGGGCTCTCATAAGTGGCCACAATACTTAATCTCATAATACATTTATGAAGAAGTACATCCACAAGGGATTCAACTAAGCTTGCTACCACATGCTCTCGAAGTAGGAATGATAATAAGAGTTCCATCAGCAGACCATGATGAGTGCCCATCCATGTTTATAGATTTGGCCACTACTGTTGCTTCATAGCTTGATTATGTACATCTTTTTGTGTGTCCTCTTTTCTCATTGATGTAGAATATTAGTGGAGATAGTTGTTAATTACCTTCCCCCCTTTCATGGTGGCTGATTAGAGGAATTTATTATAGAGAGAATTAAGAAGCTTATTGTTTCTACTCTTGACATTGAGGGAATGCTCAATGTTCACTGTTCCTCTGGAAGGAGTGGATTCAATGTTCATTATTCCTTTGAAAGGACCTCGGGGGGAAGGCTTGTTATTGAGATAATGATCAATGTTCGTTGTTCCTCCAAAAGGAATGGGGAAGGCTTATTAATAAATGAAGAATCTAGTGATTGGCAAGAGTATCTAAAGAGAGTGGGGGCGTCCACACAGGCGACTATAGTGTTGTCCTCATCCATGAATCAAGTATTTTCCTTGTTCTCTGTCATGACTCCTTTTTTTTAGCAGCCTAATATTCTCTAATACCTTGTGATTTGCAATGAGTATTCTTAGAGTTGCAATTGTAACGCTACATGTGCAATCTCCATGGCCTTACAAGTAATGAGATCAAGAGAAACATAATGTTAGTGCATAGTAAGAACTCATATTAGTACAACTATTCAAAAAGTTGCAACATACTGACTACTTTACATTACTAATCAGTTTTGCTTATGCAAGATAGCAATACTACTAATATTTTTTACATAGATATGGGTGCATACGCACGTGCACACACACACACACACACACACACACACACACAGAAAAAGGTCTGCAAACCAATAGAAAGACTCAGGGAGAGGGAGTACATACGTTATACAAGATTGTACAATTTCACACACAAAATATGAACGACTAGGTGCCGAGGGCTCTCATAAGTGGCCACAATACTTAATCTCATAATACATTTATGAAGAAGTACATCCACAAGGGATTCAACTAAGCTTGCTACCACATGCTCTCGAAGTAGGAATGATAATAAGAGTTCCATCAGCAGACCATGATGAGTGCTCATCCATGTTTATAGATTTGGCCACTACTGTTGCTTCATAGCTTGATTATGTACATCTTTTTGTGTGTCCTCTTTTCTCATTGATGTAGAATATTAGTGGAGATAGTTGTTAATTACCTTCCCCCCTTTCATGGTGGCTGATTAGAGGAATTTATTATAGAGAGAATTAAGAAGCTTATTGTTTCTACTCTTGACACTGAGGGAATGCTCAATGTTCACTGTTCCTCTGGAAGGAGTGGATTCAATGTTCATTATTCCTTTGAAAGGACCTCGGGGGGAAGGCTTGTTATTGAGATAATGATCAATGTTCGTTGTTCCTCCAAAAGGAATGGGGAAGGCTTATTAATAAATGAAGAATCTAGTGATTGGCAAGAGTATCTAAAGAGAGTGGGGGCCTCCACAGGCGACTATAGTGTTGTCCTCATCCATGAATCAAGTATTTTCCTTGTTCTCTGTCATGACTCCTTTTTTTTTAGCAGCCTAATATTCTCTAATACCTTGTGATTTGCAATGACTATTCTTAGAGTTGCAATTGTAACGTTACATGTGCAATCTCCATGGCCTTACAAGTAATGAGATCAAGAGAAACATAATGTTAGTGCATAGTAAGAACTCATATTAGTACAACTATTCAAAAAGTTGCAACATACTGACTACTTTACATTACTAATCAGTTTTGCTTATGCAAGATAGCAATACTACTAATATTTTTTACATAGATATGGGTGCATACGCACGTGCACACACACACACACACACACACACAGAAAAAGGTATGCAAACCAATAGAAAGACTCAGGGAGAGGGAGTACATACGTATAGACTACCAGAGAGAGACGGAGAGAGAGAGAGAGAGAGAGAGAGAGAGAGAGAGAGAGAGAGAGAGAGAACCTCCAAAGAGAGAAGGCAGGTCCACATAATAGTTACAAGAGAGTGGGACGTTCTAAATTTTTTTTACAAGAGAGTGGGATGTTCTAATTCTGTTTTTGATATTTAGCTTCCACCTTACTATCAATAATTTTAAGCACCTAAAAGACCAATGTCAGGGATACTATTTTGAGACCAATGTCAGGGATTTTGAAGAGTAAAACATCATTGGTATTATTGATACAAGGAAGGTTCACCCAATGCATGGAGGGATTTAGAAGAAGAGTCAAGCATCATTGCTAGAACTACTTCTGTGAATGTGTGTCATGTTGCCACATATCCCACATGTTGTGAACGTGTGTCAAACATTGCTAGAACTACTTCTATGAATGTGTGTTGGACATGTTGCCACATGTCATGTGCCACATGTCATGAAAGAAGGACTAGATAGTAAAGATGAATTTTCTTACCTAGAAGGTTCAACCAATGCAATGGAGGGTTTTTAGCAGAAGAGTCAAACAACACTGCTAGAACTACTTCTGTTATTGTGTGCCAAACATGTTGCCACATCCTAGAAGATGAATATATCTACAACTAAATATCATGATTACTAGAAATTAAGGAATACGGAGTCTAAACATCATGATTGGAATTGGAAAATGAACATATGGATCACGATTATTGTAACTCAAGATTCTAAGTACTAGATGTATATTCTGGAAAAATTTGATGTGCTTCAAAAGAAGTACGAAAAAATCTAAGACATGAGTTTGATAAGAGAATTGATAGTGCAATGCATGCTTAGAGTTGAGCTTTTTTGAGTCTATAGATGCATGCTTTTTCGAGTCTATAGGTGCATCAAGTGACATACAGGAGTCACCTCAATCAAATGAAGAAAGGCCAACTTCATCAAGGAATCCCAATGGATATTGAGAAATGGAAGCCAAAGAAGGCCATAGCACCAAGTGTACTCTTTAGTTAGTCTAATTTTCATGAAGAGTATTGACTCCACAAAAAAGAACTCAAGAGATGTGATTTTCCTATCAGATTTATATTAATTAATGAAGGAATGAGACAACAAGGTAACAAAAGAGACTTGAGAGATCTTGTTTTTCTTAATGAAGGAGTGATACAAGAGGGTGACAAAACAAAGAGTTTTCACTTATCTCCCCACTATCCTTGCTAGCTCCTCTCAAGCATCATTTGGTGGTCTAAAGAGCACACCACATGCTAACCCCTCAACCCAATCCTTCCAATGCTAACTTCACACTATGCAGGTGATCCAGCTTGGTTTCAGATGGCCCTTTGTTATGGCTTCACAATCAAGACCCCAGAATTTTTTCTCGTGGCCCTTCATTATGGAACCCTATAGTTTTTTCAAGCATAAATGCACGTGTTCTCATTCTAGTCTCTCCCAGAAACACATTAATACGAGAAGAAAAACATGGCATGAAGAACTTACCAATATGTTGTAATACATGCAACCCTCCCCTCCTTCAAAGAGCTCCATATCATTTGTTGTCATGCCAACTCTTACATATTGTCCACACTAGGTAGTAGCCACACACACTCCTCTCTTCCATCAAAGAGCTCCACATTGTCCATTCTCATGCCGGCTAAGTTATCATCCACTAGAAGGTTGCCACAAACACTCCTCTCTCTCACTTCTATGGTAGCTACATAAGCACAAGCATAAAGTAGAGAATAGAGTAGCAAGATCGAGACTCAATTTCCACACAATGGAAGAGTGTGTTGTGTTATGAGATAAAACTGACTTATATACAAGATTGTACAATTTCACACACAAAATATGGACGACTAGGTGCCGAGGGCTCTCATAAGTGGCCACAATACTTAATCTCATAATACATTTATGAAGAAGTACATCCACAAGGGATTCAACTAAGCTTGCTACCACATGCTCTCGAAGTAGGAATGATAATAAGAGTTCCATCAGCAGACCATGATGAGTGCCCATCCATGTTTATAGATTTGGCCACTACTGTTGCTTCATAGCTTGATTATGTACATCTTTTTGTGTGTCCTCTTTTCTCATTGATGTAGAATATTAGTGGAGATAGTTGTTAATTACCTTCCCCCCTTTCATGGTGGCTGATTAGAGGAATTTATTATAGAGAGAATTAAGAAGCTTATTGTTTCTACTCTTGACACTGAGGGAATGCTCAATGTTCACTGTTCCTCTGGAAGGAGTGGATTCAATGTTCATTATTCCTTTGAAAGGACCTCGGGGGGAAGGCTTGTTATTGAGATAATGATCAATGTTCGTTGTTCCTCCAAAAGGAATGGGGAAGGCTTATTAATAAATGAAGAATCTAGTGATTGGCAAGAGTATCTAAAGAGAGTGGGGGCCTCCACAGGTGACTATAGTGTTGTCCTCATCCATGAATCAAGTATTTTCCTTGTTCATACGCACGTGCACACACACACACACACACACACACACAGAAAAAGGTCTGCAAACCAATAGAAAGACTCAGGGAGAGGGAGTACATACGTATAGACTACTAGAGAGAGACGGAGAGAGAGAGAGAGAGAGAGAGAGAGAGAGAGAGAGAGAGAGAGAGAACCTCCAAAGAGAGAAGGCAGGTCCACATAATAGTTACAAGAGAGTGGGACGTTCTAAATTTTTTTTACAAGAGAGTGGGATGTTCTAATTCTGTTTTTGATATTTAGCTTCCACCTTACTATCAATAATTTTAAGCACCTAAAAGACCAATGTCAGGGATACTATTTTGAGACCAATGTCAGGGATTTTGAAGAGTAAAACATCATTGGTATTATTGATACAAGGAAGGTTCACCCAATGCATGGAGGGATTTAGAAGAAGAGTCAAGCATCATTGCTAGAACTACTTCTGTGAATGTGTGTCATGTTGCCACATATCCCACATGTTGTGAATGTGTGTCAAACATTGCTAGAACTACTTCTGTGAATGTGTGTTGGACATGTTGCCACATGTCATGTGCCACATGTCATGAAAGAAGGACTAGATAGTAAAGATGAATTTTCTTACCTAGAAGGTTCAACCAATGCAATGGAGGGTTTTTAGCAGAAGAGTCAAACAACACTGCTAGAACTACTTCTGTTATTGTGTGCCAAACATGTTGCCACATCCTAGAAGATGAATATATCTACATCTAAATATCGTGATTACTAGAAATTAAGGAATACGGAGTCTAAACATCATGATTGGAATTGGAAAATGAACATATGGATCACGATTATTGTAACTCAAGATTCTAAGTACTAGATGCATATTCTGGAAAAATTTGATGTGCTTCAAAAGAAGTACGAAAAAATCTAAGACATGAGTTTGATAAGAGAATCGATAGTGCAATGCATGCTTAGAGTTGAGCTTTTTTGAGTCTATAGATGCATGCTTTTTCGAGTCTATAGGTGCATCAAGTGACATACAGGAGTCACCTCAATCAAATGAAGAAAGGCCAACTTCATCAAGGAATCCCAATGGATATTGAGAAATGGAAGCCAAAGAAGGCCATAGCACCAAGTGTACTCTTTAGTTAGTCTAATTTTCATGAAGAGTATTGACTCCACAAAAAAGAACTCAAGAGATGTGATTTTCCTATCAGATTTATATTAATTAATGAAGGAATGAGACAACAAGGTAACAAAAGAGACTTGAGAGATCTTGTTTTTCTTAATGAAGGAGTGATACAAGAGGGTGACAAAACAAAGAGTTTTCACTTATCTCCCCACTATCCTTGCTAGCTCCTCTCAAGCATCATTTGGTGGTCTAAAGAGCACACCACATGCTAACCCCTCAACCCAATCCTTCCAATGCTAACTTCACACTATGCAGGTGATCCAGCTTGGTTTCAGATGGCCCTTTGTTATGGCTTCACAATCAAGACCCCAGAATTTTTTCTCGTGGCCCTTCACTATGGAACCCTATAATTCTTTCAAGCATAAATGCACGTGTTCTCATTCTAGTCTCTCCCAGAAACACATTAATACGAGAAGAAAAACATGGCATGAAGAACTTACCAATATGTTGTAATACATGCAACCCTCCCTTCCTTCAAAGAGCTCCATATCATTTGTTGTCATGCCAACTCTTACATATTGTCCACACTAGGTAGTAGCCACACACACTCCTCTCTTCCATCAAAGAGCTCCACATTGTCCATTCTCATGCCGGCTAAGTTATCATCCACTAGGTAGTTGCCACAAACACTCCTCTCTCTCACTTCTACGGTAGCTACATAAGCACAAGGATAAAGTAGAGAATAGAGTAGCAAGATCAAGACTCAATTTCCACACAATGGAAGAGTGTGTTGTGTTATGAGATAAAACTGACTTATATACAAGATTGTACAATTTCACACACAAAATATGGACGACTAGGTGCCGAGGGCTCTCATAAGTGGCCACAATACTTAATCTCATAATACATTTATGAAGAAGTACATCCACAAGGGATTCAACTAAGCTTGCTACCACATGCTCTCGAAGTAGGAATGATAATAAGAGTTCCATCAGCAGACCATGATGAGTGCCCATCCATGTTTATAGATTTGGCCACTACTGTTGCTTCATAGCTTGATTATGTACATCTTTTTGTGTGTCCTCTTTTCTCATTGATGTAGAATATTAGTGGAGATAGTTGTTAATTACCTTCCCCCCTTTCATGGTGGCTGATTAGAGGAATTTATTATAGAGAGAATTAAGAAGCTTATTGTTTCTACTCTTGACACTGAGGGAATGCTCAATGTTCACTGTTCCTCTGGAAGGAGTGGATTCAATGTTCATTATTCCTTTGAAAGGACCTCGGGGGGAAGGCTTGTTATTGAGATAATGATCAATGTTCGTTGTTCCTCCAAAAGGAATGGGGAAGGCTTATTAATAAATGAAGAATCTAGTGATTGGCAAGAGTATCTAAAGAGAGTGGGGGCGTCCACACAGGCGACTATAGTGTTGTCCTCATCCATGAATCAAGTATTTTCCTTGTTCTCTGTCATGACTCCTTTTTTTTAGCAGCCTAATATTCTCTAATACCTTGTGATTTGCAATGACTATTCTTAGAGTTGCAATTGTAACGCTACATGTGCAATCTCCATGGCCTTACAAGTAATGAGATCAAGAGAAACATAATGTTAGTGCATAGTAAGAACTCATATTAGTACAACTATTCAAAAAGTTGCAACATACTGACTACTTTACATTACTAATCAGTTTTGCTTATGCAAGATAGCAATACTACTAATATTTTTTACATAGATATGGGTGCATACGCACGTGCACACACACACACACACACACACACACACACACACACAGAAAAAGGTCTGCAAACCAATAGAAAGACTCAGGGAGAGGGAGTACATACGTTATACAAGATTGTACAATTTCACACACAAAATATGAACGACTAGGTGCCGAGGGCTCTCATAAGTGGCCACAATACTTAATCTCATAATACATTTATGAAGAAGTACATCCACAAGGGATTCAACTAAGCTTGCTACCACATGCTCTCGAAGTAGGAATGATAATAAGAGTTCCATCAGCAGACCATGATGAGTGCTCATCCATGTTTATAGATTTGGCCACTACTGTTGCTTCATAGCTTGATTATGTACATCTTTTTGTGTGTCCTCTTTTCTCATTGATGTAGAATATTAGTGGAGATAGTTGTTAATTACCTTCCCCCCTTTCATGGTGGCTGATTAGAGGAATTTATTATAGAGAGAATTAAGAAGCTTATTGTTTCTACTCTTGACACTGAGGGAATGCTCAATGTTCACTGTTCCTCTGGAAGGAGTGGATTCAATGTTCATTATTCCTTTGAAAGGACCTCGGGGGGAAGGCTTGTTATTGAGATAATGATCAATGTTCGTTGTTCCTCCAAAAGGAATGGGGAAGGCTTATTAATAAATGAAGAATCTAGTGATTGGCAAGAGTATCTAAAGAGAGTGGGGGCCTCCACAGGCGACTATAGTGTTGTCCTCATCCATGAATCAAGTATTTTCCTTGTTCTCTGTCATGACTCCTTTTTTTTTAGCAGCCTAATATTCTCTAATACCTTGTGATTTGCAATGACTATTCTTAGAGTTGCAATTGTAACGTTACATGTGCAATCTCCATGGCCTTACAAGTAATGAGATCAAGAGAAACATAATGTTAGTGCATAGTAAGAACTCATATTAGTACAACTATTCAAAAAGTTGCAACATACTGACTACTTTACATTACTAATCAGTTTTGCTTATGCAAGATAGCAATACTACTAATATTTTTTACATAGATATGGGTGCATACGCACGTGCACACACACACACACACACACACACACAGAAAAAGGTATGCAAACCAATAGAAAGACTCAGGGAGAGGGAGTACATACGTATAGACTACCAGAGAGAGACGGAGAGAGAGAGAGAGAGAGAGAGAGAGAGAGAGAGAGAGAGAGAGAGAGAGAGAGAGAGAGAACCTCCAAAGAGAGAAGGCAGGTCCACATAATAGTTACAAGAGAGTGGGACGTTCTAAATTTTTTTTACAAGAGAGTGGGATGTTCTAATTCTGTTTTTGATATTTAGCTTCCACCTTACTATCAATAATTTTAAGCACCTAAAAGACCAATGTCAGGGATACTATTTTGAGACCAATGTCAGGGATTTTGAAGAGTAAAACATCATTGGTATTATTGATACAAGGAAGGTTCACCCAATGCATGGAGGGATTTAGAAGAAGAGTCAAGCATCATTGCTAGAACTACTTCTGTGAATGTGTGTCATGTTGCCACATATCCCACATGTTGTGAACGTGTGTCAAACATTGCTAGAACTACTTCTATGAATGTGTGTTGGACATGTTGCCACATGTCATGTGCCACATGTCATGAAAGAAGGACTAGATAGTAAAGATGAATTTTCTTACCTAGAAGGTTCAACCAATGCAATGGAGGGTTTTTAGCAGAAGAGTCAAACAACACTGCTAGAACTACTTCTGTTATTGTGTGCCAAACATGTTGCCACATCCTAGAAGATGAATATATCTACATCTAAATATCATGATTACTAGAAATTAAGGAATACGGAGTCTAAACATCATGATTGGAATTGGAAAATGAACATATGGATCACGATTATTGTAACTCAAGATTCTAAGTACTAGATGTATATTCTGGAAAAATTTGATGTGCTTCAAAAGAAGTACGAAAAAATCTAAGACATGAGTTTGATAAGAGAATTGATAGTGCAATGCATGCTTAGAGTTGAGCTTTTTTGAGTCTATAGATGCATGCTTTTTCGAGTCTATAGGTGCATCAAGTGACATACAGGAGTCACCTCAATCAAATGAAGAAAGGCCAACTTCATCAAGGAATCCCAATGGATATTGAGAAATGGAAGCCAAAGAAGGCCATAGCACCAAGTGTACTCTTTAGTTAGTCTAATTTTCATGAAGAGTATTGACTCCACAAAAAAGAACTCAAGAGATGTGATTTTCCTATCAGATTTATATTAATTAATGAAGGAATGAGACAACAAGGTAACAAAAGAGACTTGAGAGATCTTGTTTTTCTTAATGAAGGAGTGATACAAGAGGGTGACAAAACAAAGAGTTTTCACTTATCTCCCCACTATCCTTGCTAGCTCCTCTCAAGCATCATTTGGTGGTCTAAAGAGCACACCACATGCTAACCCCTCAACCCAATCCTTCCAATGCTAACTTCACACTATGCAGGTGATCCAGCTTGGTTTCAGATGGCCCTTTGTTATGGCTTCACAATCAAGACCCCAGAATTTTTTCTCGTGGCCCTTCATTATGGAACCCTATAGTTTTTTCAAGCATAAATGCACGTGTTCTCATTCTAGTCTCTCCCAGAAACACATTAATACGAGAAGAAAAACATGGCATGAAGAACTTACCAATATGTTGTAATACATGCAACCCTCCCCTCCTTCAAAGAGCTCCATATCATTTGTTGTCATGCCAACTCTTACATATTGTCCACACTAGGTAGTAGCCACACACACTCCTCTCTTCCATCAAAGAGCTCCACATTGTCCATTCTCATGCCGGCTAAGTTATCATCCACTAGAAGGTTGCCACAAACACTCCTCTCTCTCACTTCTATGGTAGCTACATAAGCACAAGCATAAAGTAGAGAATAGAGTAGCAAGATCGAGACTCAATTTCCACACAATGGAAGAGTGTGTTGTGTTATGAGATAAAACTGACTTATATACAAGATTGTACAATTTCACACACAAAATATGGACGACTAGGTGCCGAGGGCTCTCATAAGTGGCCACAATACTTAATCTCATAATACATTTATGAAGAAGTACATCCACAAGGGATTCAACTAAGCTTGCTACCACATGCTCTCGAAGTAGGAATGATAATAAGAGTTCCATCAGCAGACCATGATGAGTGCCCATCCATGTTTATAGATTTGGCCACTACTGTTGCTTCATAGCTTGATTATGTACATCTTTTTGTGTGTCCTCTTTTCTCATTGATGTAGAATATTAGTGGAGATAGTTGTTAATTACCTTCCCCCCTTTCATGGTGGCTGATTAGAGGAATTTATTATAGAGAGAATTAAGAAGCTTATTGTTTCTACTCTTGACACTGAGGGAATGCTCAATGTTCACTGTTCCTCTGGAAGGAGTGGATTCAATGTTCATTATTCCTTTGAAAGGACCTCGGGGGGAAGGCTTGTTATTGAGATAATGATCAATGTTCGTTGTTCCTCCAAAAGGAATGGGGAAGGCTTATTAATAAATGAAGAATCTAGTGATTGGCAAGAGTATCTAAAGAGAGTGGGGGCCTCCACAGGCGACTATAGTGTTGTCCTCATCCATGAATCAAGTATTTTCCTTGTTCATACGCACGTGCACACACACACACACACACACACACACACACACACACAGAAAAAGGTCTGCAAACCAATAGAAAGACTCAGGGAGAGGGAGTACATACGTATAGACTACTAGAGAGAGACGGAGAGAGAGAGAGAGAGAGAGAGAGAGAGAGAGAGAGAGAGAGAGAGAACCTCCAAAGAGAGAAGGCAGGTCCACATAATAGTTACAAGAGAGTGGGACGTTCTAAATTTTTTTTACAAGAGAGTGGGATGTTCTAATTCTGTTTTTGATATTTAGCTTCCACCTTACTATCAATAATTTTAAGCACCTAAAAGACCAATGTCAGGGATACTATTTTGAGACCAATGTCAGGGATTTTGAAGAGTAAAACATCATTGGTATTATTGATACAAGGAAGGTTCACCCAATGCATGGAGGGATTTAGAAGAAGAGTCAAGCATCATTGCTAGAACTACTTCTGTGAATGTGTGTCATGTTGCCACATATCCCACATGTTGTGAATGTGTGTCAAACATTGCTAGAACTACTTCTGTGAATGTGTGTTGGACATGTTGCCACATGTCATGTGCCACATGTCATGAAAGAAGGACTAGATAGTAAAGATGAATTTTCTTACCTAGAAGGTTCAACCAATGCAATGGAGGGTTTTTAGCAGAAGAGTCAAACAACACTGCTAGAACTACTTCTGTTATTGTGTGCCAAACATGTTGCCACATCCTAGAAGATGAATATATCTACATCTAAATATCGTGATTACTAGAAATTAAGGAATACGGAGTCTAAACATCATGATTGGAATTGGAAAATGAACATATGGATCACGATTATTGTAACTCAAGATTCTAAGTACTAGATGCATATTCTGGAAAAATTTGATGTGCTTCAAAAGAAGTACGAAAAAATCTAAGACATGAGTTTGATAAGAGAATCGATAGTGCAATGCATGCTTAGAGTTGAGCTTTTTTGAGTCTATAGATGCATGCTTTTTCGAGTCTATAGGTGCATCAAGTGACATACAGGAGTCACCTCAATCAAATGAAGAAAGGCCAACTTCATCAAGGAATCCCAATGGATATTGAGAAATGGAAGCCAAAGAAGGCCATAGCACCAAGTGTACTCTTTAGTTAGTCTAATTTTCATGAAGAGTATTGACTCCACAAAAAAGATCTCAAGAGATGTGATTTTCCTATCAGATTTATATTAATTAATGAAGGAATGAGACAACAAGGTAACAAAAGAGACTTGAGAGATCTTGTTTTTCTTAATGAAGGAGTGATACAAGAGGGTGACAAAACAAAGAGTTTTCACTTATCTCCCCACTATCCTTGCTAGCTCCTCTCAAGCATCATTTGGTGGTCTAAAGAGCACACCACATGCTAACCCCTCAACCCAATCCTTCCAATGCTAACTTCACACTATGCAGGTGATCCAGCTTGGTTTCAGATGGCCCTTTGTTATGGCTTCACAATCAAGACCCCAGAATTTTTTCTCGTGGCCCTTCACTATGGAACCCTATAATTTTTTCAAGCATAAATGCACGTGTTCTCATTCTAGTCTCTCCCAGAAACACATTAATACGAGAAGAAAAACATGGCATGAAGAACTTACCAATATGTTGTAATACATGCAACCCTCCCTTCCTTCAAAGAGCTCCATATCATTTGTTGTCATGCCAACTCTTACATATTGTCCACACTAGGTAGTAGCCACACACACTCCTCTCTTCCATCAAAGAGCTCCACATTGTCCATTCTCATGCCGGCTAAGTTATCATCCACTAGGTAGTTGCCACAAACACTCCTCTCTCTCACTTCTACGGTAGCTACATAAGCACAAGGATAAAGTAGAGAATAGAGTAGCAAGATCAAGACTCAATTTCCACACAATGGAAGAGTGTGTTGTGTTATGAGATAAAACTGACTTATATACAAGATTGTACAATTTCACACACAAAATATGGACGACTAGGTGCCGAGGGCTCTCATAAGTGGCCACAATACTTAATCTCATAATACATTTATGAAGAAGTACATCCACAAGGGATTCAACTAAGCTTGCTACCACATGCTCTCGAAGTAGGAATGATAATAAGAGTTCCATCAGCAGACCATGATGAGTGCCCATCCATGTTTATAGATTTGGCCACTACTGTTGCTTCATAGCTTGATTATGTACATCTTTTTGTGTGTCCTCTTTTCTCATTGATGTAGAATATTAGTGGAGATAGTTGTTAATTACCTTGACCCCTTTCATGGTGGCTGATTAGAGGAATTTATTATAGAGAGAATTAAGAAGCTTATTGTTTCTACTCTTGACACTGAGGGAATGCTCAATGTTCACTGTTCCTCTGGAAGGAGTGGATTCAATGTTCATTATTCCTTTGAAAGGACCTCGGGGGGAAGGCTTGTTATTGAGATAATGATCAATGTTCGTTGTTCCTCCAAAAGGAATGGGGAAGGCTTATTAATAAATGAAGAATCTAGTGATTGGCAAGAGTATCTAAAGAGAGTGGGGGCCTCCACAGGCGACTATAGTGTTGTCCTCATCCATGAATCAAGTATTTTCCTTGTTCTCTGTCATGACTCCTTTTTTTTTAGCAGCCTAATATTCTCTAATACCTTGTGATTTGCAATGACTATTCTTAGAGTTGCAATTGTAACGTTACATGTGCAATCTCCATGGCCTTACAAGTAATGAGATCAAGAGAAACATAATGTTAGTGCATAGTAAGAACTCATATTAGTACAACTATTCAAAAAGTTGCAACATACTGACTACTTTACATTACTAATCAGTTTTGCTTATGCAAGATAGCAATACTACTAATATTTTTTACATAGATATGGGTGCATACGCACGTGCACACACACACACACACACACACACACACACACACACACACACACACACACACAGAAAAAGGTCTGCAAACCAATAGAAAGACTCAGGGAGAGGGAGTACATACGTTATACAAGATTGTACAATTTCACACACAAAATATGGACGACTAGGTGCCGAGGGCTCTCATAAGTGGCCACAATACTTAATCTCATAATACATTTATGAAGAAGTACATCCACAAGGGATTCAACTAAGCTTGCTACCACATGCTCTCGAAGTAGGAATGATAATAAGAGTTCCATCAGCAGACCATGATGAGTGCCCATCCATGTTTATAGATTTGGCCACTACTGTTGCTTCATAGCTTGATTATGTACATCTTTTTGTGTGTCCTCTTTTCTCATTGATGTAGAATATTAGTGGAGATAGTTGTTAATTACCTTCCCCCCTTTCATGGTGGCTGATTAGAGGAATTTATTATAGAGAGAATTAAGAAGCTTATTGTTTCTACTCTTGACACTGAGAGGGAATGCTCAATGTTCACTGTTCCTCTGGAAGGAGTGGATTCAATGTTCATTATTCCTTTGAAAGGACCTCGGGGGGAAGGCTTGTTATTGAGATAATGATCAATGTTCGTTCTTCCTCCAAAAGGAATGGGGAAGGCTTATTAATAAATGAAGAATCTAGTGATTGGCAAGAGTATCTAAAGAGAGTGGGGGCCTCCACAGGCGACTATAGTGTTGTCCTCATCCATGAATCCTATTCTTAGAGTTGCAATTGTAACGTTACATGTGCAATCTCCATGGCCTTACAAGTAATGAGATCAAGAGAAACATAATGTTAGTGCATAGTAAGAACTCATATTAGTACAACTATTCAAAAAGTTGCAACATACTGACTACTTTACATTACTAATCAGTTTTGCTTATGCAAGATAGCAATACTACTAATATTTTTTACATAGATATGGGTGCATACGCACGTGCACACACACACACACACACACACACACACACACACACACACACACACAGAAAAAGGTCTGCAAACCAATAGAAAGACTCAGGGAGAGGGAGTACATACGTTATACAAGATTGTACAATTTCACACACAAAATATGGACGACTAGGTGCCGAGGGCTCTCATAAGTGGCCACAATACTTAATCTCATAATACATTTATGAAGAAGTACATCCACAAGGGATTCAACTAAGCTTGCTACCACATGCTCTCGAAGTAGGAATGATAATAAGAGTTCCATCAGCAGACCATGATGAGTGCCCATCCATGTTTATAGATTTGGCCACTACTGTTACTTCATAGCTTGATTATGTACATCTTTTTGTGTGTCCTCTTTTCTCATTGATGTAGAATATTAGTGGAGATAGTTGTTAATTACCTTCCCCCCTTTCATGGTGGCTGATTAGAGGAATTTATTATAGAGAGAATTAAGAAGCTTATTGTTTCTACTCTTGACACTGAGAGGGAATGCTCAATGTTCACTGTTCCTCTGGAAGGAGTGGATTCAATGTTCATTATTCCTTTGAAAGGACCTCGGGGGGAAGGCTTGTTATTGAGATAATGATCAATGTTCGTTGTTCCTCCAAAAGGAATGGGGAAGGCTTATTAATAAATGAAGAATCTAGTGATTGGCAAGAGTATCTAAAGAGAGCGGGGGCCTCCACAGGCAACTATAGTGTTGTCCTCATCCATGAATCAAGTATTTTCCTTGTTCTCTGTCATGACTCCTTTTTTTTTTTAGCAGCCTAATATTCTCTAATACCTTGTGATTTGCAATGACTATTCTTAGAGTTGCAATTGTAACGTTACATGTGCAATCTCCATGGCCTTACAAGTAATGAGATCAAGAGAAACATAATGTTAGTGCATAGTAAGAACTCATATTAGTACAACTATTCAAAAAGTTGCAACATACTGACTACTTTACATTACTAATCAGTTTTGCTTATGCAAGATAGCAATACTACTAATATTTTTTACATAGATATGGGTGCATACGCACGTGCACACACACACACACACACACACACACACACACACACAGAAAAAGGTCTGCAAACCAATAGAAAGACTCAGGAAGAGGGAGTACATACGTATAGACTACCAGAGAGAGAGAGAGAGAGAGAGAGAGAGAGAGAGAGAGAACCTCCAAAGAGAGAAGGCAGGTCCACATAATAGTTACAAGAGAGTGGGACGTTGTAAATTTTTTTTACAAGAGAGTGGGATGTTCTAATTCTGTTTTTGATATTTAGCTTCCACCTTACTATCAATAATTTTAAGCACCTAAAAGACCAATGTCAGGGATACTATTTTGAGACCAATGTCAGGGATTTTGAAGAGTAAAACATCATTGGTATTATTGATACAAGGAAGGTTTACCCAAAGCATGGAGGGATTTAGAAGAAGAGTCAAGCATCATTGCTAGAACTACTTCTTTGAATGTGTGTCATGTTGCCACATATCCCACATGTTGTGAATGTGTGTCAAACATTGCTAGAACTACTTCTGTGAATGTGTGTTGGACATGTTGCCACATGTCATGTGCCACATGTCATGAAAGAAGGACTAGATAGTAAAGATGAATTTTCTTACCTAGAAGGTTCAACCAATGCAATGGAGGGTTTTTAGCAGAAGAGTCAAACAACACTGCTAGAACTACTTCTGTTATTGTGTGCCAAACATGTTGCCACATCCTAGAAGATGAATATATCTACATCTAAATATCGTGATTACTAGAAATTAAGGAATACGGAGTCTAAACATCATGATTGGAATTGGAAAATGAACATATGGATCACGATTATTGTAACTCAAGATTCTAAGTACTAGATGCATATTCTGGAAAAATTTGATGTGCTTCAAAAGAAGTACGAAAAAATCTAAGACATGAGTTTGATAAGAGAATCGATAGTGCAATGCATGCTTAGAGTTGAGCTTTTTTGAGTCTATAGATGCATGCTTTTTCGAGTCTATAGGTGCATCAAGTGACATACAGGAGTCACCTCAATCAAATGAAGAAAGGCCAACTTCATCAAGGAATCCCAATGGATATTGAGAAATGGAAGCCAAAGAAGGCCATAGCACCAAGTGTACTCTTTAGTTAGTCTAATTTTCATGAAGAGTATTGACTCCACAAAAAAGAACTCAAGAGATATGATTTTCCTATCAGATTTATATTAATTAATGAAGGAATGAGACAACAAGGTAACAAAAGAGACTTGAGAGATCTTGTTTTTCTTAATGAAGGAGTGATACAAGAGGGTGACAAAACAAAGAGTTTTCACTTATCTCCCCACTATCCTTGCTAGCTCCTCTCAAGCATCATTTGGTGGTCTAAAGAGCACACCACATGCTAACCCCTCAACCCAATCCTTCCAATGCTAACTTCACACTATGCAGGTGATCCAGCTTGGTTTCAGATGGCCCTTTGTTATGGCTTCACAATCAAGACCCCAGAATTTTTTCTCGTGGCCCTTTATTATGGAACCCTATAATTCTTTCAAGCATAAATACACATGTGCTCATTCTAGTCTCTCCCAGAAACACATTAATACGAGAAGAAAAACATGGCATGAAGAACTTATTACCAATATGTTGTAATGCATGCAACCCTCCCTTCCTTCAAAGAGCTCCATATCATTTGTTGTCATGCCAACTCTTACATATTGTCCACACTAGGTAGTAGCCACACACACTCCTCTCTTCCATCAAAGAGCTCCACATTGTCCATTCTCATGCCGGCTAAGTTATCATCCACTAGAAGGTTGCCACAAACACTCCTCTCTCTCACTTCTATGGTAGCTACATAAGCACAAGGATAAAGTAGAGAATAGAGTAGCAAGATCGAGACTCAATTTTCACACAATGGAAGAGTGTGTTGTGTTATGAGATAAAACTGACTTATATACAAGATTGTACAATTTCACACACAAAATATGGACGACTAGGTGCCGAGGGCTCTCATAAGTGGCCACAATACTTAATCTCATAATACATTTATGAAGAAGTACATCCACAAGGGATTCAACTAAGCTTGCTACCACATGCTCTCGAAGTAGGAATGATAATAAGAGTTCCATCAGCAGACCATGATGAGTGCCCATCCATGTTTATAGATTTGGCCACTACTGTTGCTTCATAGCTTGATTATGTACATCTTTTTGTGTGTCCTCTTTTCTCATTGATGTAGAATATTAGTGGAGATAGTTGTTAATTACCTTCCCCCCTTTCATGGTGGCTGATTAGAGGAATTTATTATAGAGAGAATTAAGAAGCTTATTGTTTCTACTCTTGACATTGAGGGAATGCTCAATGTTCACTGTTCCTCTGGAAGGAGTGGATTCAATGTTCATTATTCCTTTGAAAGGACCTCGGGGGGAAGGCTTGTTATTGAGATAATGATCAATGTTCGTTGTTCCTCCAAAAGGAATGGGGAAGGCTTATTAATAAATGAAGAATCTAGTGATTGGCAAGAGTATCTAAAGAGAGTGGGGGCGTCCACACAGGCGACTATAGTGTTGTCCTCATCCATGAATCAAGTATTTTCCTTGTTCTCTGTCATGACTCCTTTTTTTTAGCAGCCTAATATTCTCTAATACCTTGTGATTTGCAATGAGTATTCTTAGAGTTGCAATTGTAACGCTACATGTGCAATCTCCATGGCCTTACAAGTAATGAGATCAAGAGAAACATAATGTTAGTGCATAGTAAGAACTCATATTAGTACAACTATTCAAAAAGTTGCAACATACTGACTACTTTACATTACTAATCAGTTTTGCTTATGCAAGATAGCAATACTACTAATATTTTTTACATAGATATGGGTGCATACGCACGTGCACACACACACACACACACACACACACACACACAGAAAAAGGTCTGCAAACCAATAGAAAGACTCAGGGAGAGGGAGTACATACGTTATACAAGATTGTACAATTTCACACACAAAATATGAACGACTAGGTGCCGAGGGCTCTCATAAGTGGCCACAATACTTAATCTCATAATACATTTATGAAGAAGTACATCCACAAGGGATTCAACTAAGCTTGCTACCACATGCTCTCGAAGTAGGAATGATAATAAGAGTTCCATCAGCAGACCATGATGAGTGCTCATCCATGTTTATAGATTTGGCCACTACTGTTGCTTCATAGCTTGATTATGTACATCTTTTTGTGTGTCCTCTTTTCTCATTGATGTAGAATATTAGTGGAGATAGTTGTTAATTACCTTCCCCCCTTTCATGGTGGCTGATTAGAGGAATTTATTATAGAGAGAATTAAGAAGCTTATTGTTTCTACTCTTGACACTGAGGGAATGCTCAATGTTCACTGTTCCTCTGGAAGGAGTGGATTCAATGTTCATTATTCCTTTGAAAGGACCTCGGGGGGAAGGCTTGTTATTGAGATAATGATCAATGTTCGTTGTTCCTCCAAAAGGAATGGGGAAGGCTTATTAATAAATGAAGAATCTAGTGATTGGCAAGAGTATCTAAAGAGAGTGGGGGCCTCCACAGGCGACTATAGTGTTGTCCTCATCCATGAATCAAGTATTTTCCTTGTTCTCTGTCATGACTCCTTTTTTTTTAGCAGCCTAATATTCTCTAATACCTTGTGATTTGCAATGACTATTCTTAGAGTTGCAATTGTAACGTTACATGTGCAATCTCCATGGCCTTACAAGTAATGAGATCAAGAGAAACATAATGTTAGTGCATAGTAAGAACTCATATTAGTACAACTATTCAAAAAGTTGCAACATACTGACTACTTTACATTACTAATCAGTTTTGCTTATGCAAGATAGCAATACTACTAATATTTTTTACATAGATATGGGTGCATACGCACGTGCACACACACACACACACACACACACACAGAAAAAGGTATGCAAACCAATAGAAAGACTCAGGGAGAGGGAGTACATACGTATAGACTACCAGAGAGAGACGGAGAGAGAGAGAGAGAGAGAGAGAGAGAGAGAGAGAGAGAGAGAGAGAGAGAACCTCCAAAGAGAGAAGGCAGGTCCACATAATAGTTACAAGAGAGTGGGACGTTCTAAATTTTTTTTACAAGAGAGTGGGATGTTCTAATTCTGTTTTTGATATTTAGCTTCCACCTTACTATCAATAATTTTAAGCACCTAAAAGACCAATGTCAGGGATACTATTTTGAGACCAATGTCAGGGATTTTGAAGAGTAAAACATCATTGGTATTATTGATACAAGGAAGGTTCACCCAATGCATGGAGGGATTTAGAAGAAGAGTCAAGCATCATTGCTAGAACTACTTCTGTGAATGTGTGTCATGTTGCCACATATCCCACATGTTGTGAACGTGTGTCAAACATTGCTAGAACTACTTCTATGAATGTGTGTTGGACATGTTGCCACATGTCATGTGCCACATGTCATGAAAGAAGGACTAGATAGTAAAGATGAATTTTCTTACCTAGAAGGTTCAACCAATGCAATGGAGGGTTTTTAGCAGAAGAGTCAAACAACACTGCTAGAACTACTTCTGTTATTGTGTGCCAAACATGTTGCCACATCCTAGAAGATGAATATATCTACATCTAAATATCATGATTACTAGAAATTAAGGAATACGGAGTCTAAACATCATGATTGGAATTGGAAAATGAACATATGGATCACGATTATTGTAACTCAAGATTCTAAGTACTAGATGTATATTCTGGAAAAATTTGATGTGCTTCAAAAGAAGTACGAAAAAATCTAAGACATGAGTTTGATAAGAGAATTGATAGTGCAATGCATGCTTAGAGTTGAGCTTTTTTGAGTCTATAGATGCATGCTTTTTCGAGTCTATAGGTGCATCAAGTGACATACAGGAGTCACCTCAATCAAATGAAGAAAGGCCAACTTCATCAAGGAATCCCAATGGATATTGAGAAATGGAAGCCAAAGAAGGCCATAGCACCAAGTGTACTCTTTAGTTAGTCTAATTTTCATGAAGAGTATTGACTCCACAAAAAAGAACTCAAGAGATGTGATTTTCCTATCAGATTTATATTAATTAATGAAGGAATGAGACAACAAGGTAACAAAAGAGACTTGAGAGATCTTGTTTTTCTTAATGAAGGAGTGATACAAGAGGGTGACAAAACAAAGAGTTTTCACTTATCTCCCCACTATCCTTGCTAGCTCCTCTCAAGCATCATTTGGTGGTCTAAAGAGCACACCACATGCTAACCCCTCAACCCAATCCTTCCAATGCTAACTTCACACTATGCAGGTGATCCAGCTTGGTTTCAGATGGCCCTTTGTTATGGCTTCACAATCAAGACCCCAGAATTTTTTCTCGTGGCCCTTCATTATGGAACCCTATAGTTTTTTCAAGCATAAATGCACGTGTTCTCATTCTAGTCTCTCCCAGAAACACATTAATACGAGAAGAAAAACATGGCATGAAGAACTTACCAATATGTTGTAATACATGCAACCCTCCCCTCCTTCAAAGAGCTCCATATCATTTGTTGTCATGCCAACTCTTACATATTGTCCACACTAGGTAGTAGCCACACACACTCCTCTCTTCCATCAAAGAGCTCCACATTGTCCATTCTCATGCCGGCTAAGTTATCATCCACTAGAAGGTTGCCACAAACACTCCTCTCTCTCACTTCTATGGTAGCTACATAAGCACAAGCATAAAGTAGAGAATAGAGTAGCAAGATCGAGACTCAATTTCCACACAATGGAAGAGTGTGTTGTGTTATGAGATAAAACTGACTTATATACAAGATTGTACAATTTCACACACAAAATATGGACGACTAGGTGCCGAGGGCTCTCATAAGTGGCCACAATACTTAATCTCATAATACATTTATGAAGAAGTACATCCACAAGGGATTCAACTAAGCTTGCTACCACATGCTCTCGAAGTAGGAATGATAATAAGAGTTCCATCAGCAGACCATGATGAGTGCCCATCCATGTTTATAGATTTGGCCACTACTGTTGCTTCATAGCTTGATTATGTACATCTTTTTGTGTGTCCTCTTTTCTCATTGATGTAGAATATTAGTGGAGATAGTTGTTAATTACCTTCCCCCCTTTCATGGTGGCTGATTAGAGGAATTTATTATAGAGAGAATTAAGAAGCTTATTGTTTCTACTCTTGACACTGAGGGAATGCTCAATGTTCACTGTTCCTCTGGAAGGAGTGGATTCAATGTTCATTATTCCTTTGAAAGGACCTCGGGGGGAAGGCTTGTTATTGAGATAATGATCAATGTTCGTTGTTCCTCCAAAAGGAATGGGGAAGGCTTATTAATAAATGAAGAATCTAGTGATTGGCAAGAGTATCTAAAGAGAGTGGGGGCGTCCACACAGGCGACTATAGTGTTGTCCTCATCCATGAATCAAGTATTTTCCTTGTTCTCTGTCATGACTCCTTTTTTTTAGCAGCCTAATATTCTCTAATACCTTGTGATTTGCAATGAGTATTCTTAGAGTTGCAATTGTAACGCTACATGTGCAATCTCCATGGCCTTACAAGTAATGAGATCAAGAGAAACATAATGTTAGTGCATAGTAAGAACTCATATTAGTACAACTATTCAAAAAGTTGCAACATACTGACTACTTTACATTACTAATCAGTTTTGCTTATGCAAGATAGCAATACTACTAATATTTTTTACATAGATATGGGTGCATACGCACGTGCACACACACACACACACACACACACACACACACAGAAAAAGGTCTGCAAACCAATAGAAAGACTCAGGGAGAGGGAGTACATACGTTATACAAGATTGTACAATTTCACACACAAAATATGAACGACTAGGTGCCGAGGGCTCTCATAAGTGGCCACAATACTTAATCTCATAATACATTTATGAAGAAGTACATCCACAAGGGATTCAACTAAGCTTGCTACCACATGCTCTCGAAGTAGGAATGATAATAAGAGTTCCATCAGCAGACCATGATGAGTGCTCATCCATGTTTATAGATTTGGCCACTACTGTTGCTTCATAGCTTGATTATGTACATCTTTTTGTGTGTCCTCTTTTCTCATTGATGTAGAATATTAGTGGAGATAGTTGTTAATTACCTTCCCCCCTTTCATGGTGGCTGATTAGAGGAATTTATTATAGAGAGAATTAAGAAGCTTATTGTTTCTACTCTTGACACTGAGGGAATGCTCAATGTTCACTGTTCCTCTGGAAGGAGTGGATTCAATGTTCATTATTCCTTTGAAAGGACCTCGGGGGGAAGGCTTGTTATTGAGATAATGATCAATGTTCGTTGTTCCTCCAAAAGGAATGGGGAAGGCTTATTAATAAATGAAGAATCTAGTGATTGGCAAGAGTATCTAAAGAGAGTGGGGGCCTCCACAGGCGACTATAGTGTTGTCCTCATCCATGAATCAAGTATTTTCCTTGTTCTCTGTCATGACTCCTTTTTTTTTAGCAGCCTAATATTCTCTAATACCTTGTGATTTGCAATGACTATTCTTAGAGTTGCAATTGTAACGTTACATGTGCAATCTCCATGGCCTTACAAGTAATGAGATCAAGAGAAACATAATGTTAGTGCATAGTAAGAACTCATATTAGTACAACTATTCAAAAAGTTGCAACATACTGACTACTTTACATTACTAATCAGTTTTGCTTATGCAAGATAGCAATACTACTAATATTTTTTACATAGATATGGGTGCATACGCACGTGCACACACACACACACACACACACACACAGAAAAAGGTATGCAAACCAATAGAAAGACTCAGGGAGAGGGAGTACATACGTATAGACTACCAGAGAGAGACGGAGAGAGAGAGAGAGAGAGAGAGAGAGAGAGAGAGAGAGAGAGAGAGAGAGAACCTCCAAAGAGAGAAGGCAGGTCCACATAATAGTTACAAGAGAGTGGGACGTTCTAAATTTTTTTTACAAGAGAGTGGGATGTTCTAATTCTGTTTTTGATATTTAGCTTCCACCTTACTATCAATAATTTTAAGCACCTAAAAGACCAATGTCAGGGATACTATTTTGAGACCAATGTCAGGGATTTTGAAGAGTAAAACATCATTGGTATTATTGATACAAGGAAGGTTCACCCAATGCATGGAGGGATTTAGAAGAAGAGTCAAGCATCATTGCTAGAACTACTTCTGTGAATGTGTGTCATGTTGCCACATATCCCACATGTTGTGAACGTGTGTCAAACATTGCTAGAACTACTTCTATGAATGTGTGTTGGACATGTTGCCACATGTCATGTGCCACATGTCATGAAAGAAGGACTAGATAGTAAAGATGAATTTTCTTACCTAGAAGGTTCAACCAATGCAATGGAGGGTTTTTAGCAGAAGAGTCAAACAACACTGCTAGAACTACTTCTGTTATTGTGTGCCAAACATGTTGCCACATCCTAGAAGATGAATATATCTACATCTAAATATCATGATTACTAGAAATTAAGGAATACGGAGTCTAAACATCATGATTGGAATTGGAAAATGAACATATGGATCACGATTATTGTAACTCAAGATTCTAAGTACTAGATGTATATTCTGGAAAAATTTGATGTGCTTCAAAAGAAGTACGAAAAAATCTAAGACATGAGTTTGATAAGAGAATTGATAGTGCAATGCATGCTTAGAGTTGAGCTTTTTTGAGTCTATAGATGCATGCTTTTTCGAGTCTATAGGTGCATCAAGTGACATACAGGAGTCACCTCAATCAAATGAAGAAAGGCCAACTTCATCAAGGAATCCCAATGGATATTGAGAAATGGAAGCCAAAGAAGGCCATAGCACCAAGTGTACTCTTTAGTTAGTCTAATTTTCATGAAGAGTATTGACTCCACAAAAAAGAACTCAAGAGATGTGATTTTCCTATCAGATTTATATTAATTAATGAAGGAATGAGACAACAAGGTAACAAAAGAGACTTGAGAGATCTTGTTTTTCTTAATGAAGGAGTGATACAAGAGGGTGACAAAACAAAGAGTTTTCACTTATCTCCCCACTATCCTTGCTAGCTCCTCTCAAGCATCATTTGGTGGTCTAAAGAGCACACCACATGCTAACCCCTCAACCCAATCCTTCCAATGCTAACTTCACACTATGCAGGTGATCCAGCTTGGTTTCAGATGGCCCTTTGTTATGGCTTCACAATCAAGACCCCAGAATTTTTTCTCGTGGCCCTTCATTATGGAACCCTATAGTTTTTTCAAGCATAAATGCACGTGTTCTCATTCTAGTCTCTCCCAGAAACACATTAATACGAGAAGAAAAACATGGCATGAAGAACTTACCAATATGTTGTAATACATGCAACCCTCCCCTCCTTCAAAGAGCTCCATATCATTTGTTGTCATGCCAACTCTTACATATTGTCCACACTAGGTAGTAGCCACACACACTCCTCTCTTCCATCAAAGAGCTCCACATTGTCCATTCTCATGCCGGCTAAGTTATCATCCACTAGAAGGTTGCCACAAACACTCCTCTCTCTCACTTCTATGGTAGCTACATAAGCACAAGCATAAAGTAGAGAATAGAGTAGCAAGATCGAGACTCAATTTCCACACAATGGAAGAGTGTGTTGTGTTATGAGATAAAACTGACTTATATACAAGATTGTACAATTTCACACACAAAATATGGACGACTAGGTGCCGAGGGCTCTCATAAGTGGCCACAATACTTAATCTCATAATACATTTATGAAGAAGTACATCCACAAGGGATTCAACTAAGCTTGCTACCACATGCTCTCGAAGTAGGAATGATAATAAGAGTTCCATCAGCAGACCATGATGAGTGCCCATCCATGTTTATAGATTTGGCCACTACTGTTGCTTCATAGCTTGATTATGTACATCTTTTTGTGTGTCCTCTTTTCTCATTGATGTAGAATATTAGTGGAGATAGTTGTTAATTACCTTCCCCCCTTTCATGGTGGCTGATTAGAGGAATTTATTATAGAGAGAATTAAGAAGCTTATTGTTTCTACTCTTGACACTGAGGGAATGCTCAATGTTCACTGTTCCTCTGGAAGGAGTGGATTCAATGTTCATTATTCCTTTGAAAGGACCTCGGGGGGAAGGCTTGTTATTGAGATAATGATCAATGTTCGTTGTTCCTCCAAAAGGAATGGGGAAGGCTTATTAATAAATGAAGAATCTAGTGATTGGCAAGAGTATCTAAAGAGAGTGGGGGCCTCCACAGGCGACTATAGTGTTGTCCTCATCCATGAATCAAGTATTTTTCTTGTTCATACGCACGTGCACACACACACACACACACACACACACACAGAAAAAGGTCTGCAAACCAATAGAAAGACTCAGGGAGAGGGAGTACATACGTATAGACTACTAGAGAGAGACGGAGAGAGAGAGAGAGAGAGAGAGAGAGAGAGAGAGAGAGAGAGAGAACCTCCAAAGAGAGAAGGCAGGTCCACATAATAGTTACAAGAGAGTGGGACGTTCTAAATTTTTTTTACAAGAGAGTGGGATGTTCTAATTCTGTTTTTGATATTTAGCTTCCACCTTACTATCAATAATTTTAAGCACCTAAAAGACCAATGTCAGGGATACTATTTTGAGACCAATGTCAGGGATTTTGAAGAGTAAAACATCATTGGTATTATTGATACAAGGAAGGTTCACCCAATGCATGGAGGGATTTAGAAGAAGAGTCAAGCATCATTGCTAGAACTACTTCTGTGAATGTGTGTCATGTTGCCACATATCCCACATGTTGTGAATGTGTGTCAAACATTGCTAGAACTACTTCTGTGAATGTGTGTTGGACATGTTGCCACATGTCATGTGCCACATGTCATGAAAGAAGGACTAGATAGTAAAGATGAATTTTCTTACCTAGAAGGTTCAACCAATGCAATGGAGGGTTTTTAGCAGAAGAGTCAAACAACACTGCTAGAACTACTTCTGTTATTGTGTGCCAAACATGTTGCCACATCCTAGAAGATGAATATATCTACATCTAAATATCGTGATTACTAGAAATTAAGGAATACGGAGTCTAAACATCATGATTGGAATTGAAAAATGAACATATGGATCACGATTATTGTAACTCAAGATTCTAAGTACTAGATGCATATTCTGGAAAAATTTGATGTGCTTCAAAAGAAGTACGAAAAAATCTAAGACATGAGTTTGATAAGAGAATCGATAGTGCAATGCATGCTTAGAGTTGAGCTTTTTTGAGTCTATAGATGCATGCTTTTTCGAGTCTATAGGTGCATCAAGTGACATACAGGAGTCACCTCAATCAAATGAAGAAAGGCCAACTTCATCAAGGAATCCCAATGGATATTGAGAAATGGAAGCCAAAGAAGGCCATAGCACCAAGTGTACTCTTTAGTTAGTCTAATTTTCATGAAGAGTATTGACTCCACAAAAAAGAACTCAAGAGATGTGATTTTCCTATCAGATTTATATTAATTAATGAAGGAATGAGACAACAAGGTAACAAAAGAGACTTGAGAGATCTTGTTTTTCTTAATGAAGGAGTGATACAAGAGGGTGACAAAACAAAGAGTTTTCACTTATCTCCCCACTATCCTTGCTAGCTCCTCTCAAGCATCATTTGGTGGTCTAAAGAGCACACCACATGCTAACCCCTCAACCCAATCCTTCCAATGCTAACTTCACACTATGCAGGTGATCCAGCTTGGTTTCAGATGGCCCTTTGTTATGGCTTCACAATCAAGACCCCAGAATTTTTTCTCGTGGCCCTTCACTATGGAACCCTATAATTTTTTCAAGCATAAATGCACGTGTTCTCATTCTAGTCTCTCCCAGAAACACATTAATACGAGAAGAAAAACATGGCATGAAGAACTTACCAATATGTTGTAATACATGCAACCCTCCCTTCCTTCAAAGAGCTCCATATCATTTGTTGTCATGCCAACTCTTACATATTGTCCACACTAGGTAGTAGCCACACACACTCCTCTCTTCCATCAAAGAGCTCCACATTGTCCATTCTCATGCCGGCTAAGTTATCATCCACTAGGTAGTTGCCACAAACACTCCTCTCTCTCACTTCTACGGTAGCTACATAAGCACAAGGATAAAGTAGAGAATAGAGTAGCAAGATCAAGACTCAATTTCCACACAATGGAAGAGTGTGTTGTGTTATGAGATAAAACTGACTTATATACAAGATTGTACAATTTCACACACAAAATATGGACGACTAGGTGCCGAGGGCTCTCATAAGTGGCCACAATACTTAATCTCATAATACATTTATGAAGAAGTACATCCACAAGGGATTCAACTAAGCTTGCTACCACATGCTCTCGAAGTAGGAATGATAATAAGAGTTCCATCAGCAGACCATGATGAGTGCCCATCCATGTTTATAGATTTGGCCACTACTGTTGCTTCATAGCTTGATTATGTACATCTTTTTGTGTGTCCTCTTTTCTCATTGATGTAGAATATTAGTGGAGATAGTTGTTAATTACCTTGACCCCTTTCATGGTGGCTGATTAGAGGAATTTATTATAGAGAGAATTAAGAAGCTTATTGTTTCTACTCTTGACACTGAGGGAATGCTCAATGTTCACTGTTCCTCTGGAAGGAGTGGATTCAATGTTCATTATTCCTTTGAAAGGACCTCGGGGGGAAGGCTTGTTATTGAGATAATGATCAATGTTCGTTGTTCCTCCAAAAGGAATGGGGAAGGCTTATTAATAAATGAAGAATCTAGTGATTGGCAAGAGTATCTAAAGAGAGTGGGGGCTAGGCGACTATAGTGTTGTCCTCATCCATGAATCAAGTATTTTCCTTGTTCTCTGTCATGACTCCTTTTTTTTTAGCAGCCTAATATTCTCTAATACCTTGTGATTTGCAATGACTATTCTTAGAGTTGCAATTGTAACGTTACATGTGCAATCTCCATGGCCTTACAAGTAATGAGATCAAGAGAAACATAATGTTAGTGCATAGTAAGAACTCATATTAGTACAACTATTCAAAAAGTTGCAACATACTGACTACTTTACATTACTAATCAGTTTTGCTTATGCAAGATAGCAATACTACTAATATTTTTTATATAGATATGGGTGCATACGCACGTGCACACACACACACACACACACACACACACACACACACACACACACACACAGAAAAAGGTCTGCAAACCAATAGAAAGACTCAGGGAGAGGGAGTACATACGTTATACAAGATTGTACAATTTCACACACAAAATATGGACGACTAGGTGCCGAGGGCTCTCATAAGTGGCCACAATACTTAATCTCATAATACATTTATGAAGAAGTACATCCACAAGGGATTCAACTAAGCTTGCTACCACATGCTCTCGAAGTAGGAATGATAATAAGAGTTCCATCAGCAGACCATGATGAGTGCCCATCCATGTTTATAGATTTGGCCACTACTGTTGCTTCATAGCTTGATTATGTACATCTTTTTGTGTGTCCTCTTTTCTCATTGATGTAGAATATTAGTGGAGATAGTTGTTAATTACCTTCCCCCCTTTCATGGTGGCTGATTAGAGGAATTTATTATAGAGAGAATTAAGAAGCTTATTGTTTCTACTCTTGACACTGAGAGGGAATGCTCAATGTTCACTGTTCCTCTGGAAGGAGTGGATTCAATGTTCATTATTCCTTTGAAAGGACCTCGGGGGGAAGGCTTGTTATTGAGATAATGATCAATGTTCGTTCTTCCTCCAAAAGGAATGGGGAAGGCTTATTAATAAATGAAGAATCTAGTGATTGGCAAGAGTATCTAAAGAGAGTGGGGGCCTCCACAGGCGACTATAGTGTTGTCCTCATCCATGAATCAAGTATTTTCCTTGTTCTCTGTCATGACTCCTTTTTTTTTAGCAGCCTAATATTCTCTAATACCTTGTGATTTGCAATGACTATTCTTAGAGTTGCAATTGTAACGTTACATGTGCAATCTCCATGGCCTTACAAGTAATGAGATCAAGAGAAACATAATGTTAGTGCATAGTAAGAACTCATATTAGTACAACTATTCAAAAAGTTGCAACATACTGACTACTTTACATTACTAATCAGTTTTGCTTATGCAAGATAGCAATACTACTAATATTTTTTACATAGATATGGGTGCATACGCACGTGCACACACACACACACACACACACACACACACACACACACACAGAAAAAGGTCTGCAAACCAATAGAAAGACTCAGGGAGAGGGAGTACATACGTTATACAAGATTGTACAATTTCACACACAAAATATGGACGACTAGGTGCCGAGGGCTCTCATAAGTGGCCACAATACTTAATCTCATAATACATTTATGAAGAAGTACATCCACAAGGGATTCAACTAAGCTTGCTACCACATGCTCTCGAAGTAGGAATGATAATAAGAGTTCCATCAGCAGACCATGATGAGTGCCCATCCATGTTTATAGATTTGGCCACTACTGTTACTTCATAGCTTGATTATGTACATCTTTTTGTGTGTCCTCTTTTCTCATTGATGTAGAATATTAGTGGAGATAGTTGTTAATTACCTTCCCCCCTTTCATGGTGGCTGATTAGAGGAATTTATTATAGAGAGAATTAAGAAGCTTATTGTTTCTACTCTTGACACTGAGAGGGAATGCTCAATGTTCACTGTTCCTCTGGAAGGAGTGGATTCAATGTTCATTATTCCTTTGAAAGGACCTCGGGGGGAAGGCTTGTTATTGAGATAATGATCAATGTTCGTTGTTCCTCCAAAAGGAATGGGGAAGGCTTATTAATAAATGAAGAATCTAGTGATTGGCAAGAGTATCTAAAGAGAGCGGGGGCCTCCACAGGCAACTATAGTGTTGTCCTCATCCATGAATCAAGTATTTTCCTTGTTCTCTGTCATGACTCCTTTTTTTTTTTAGCAGCCTAATATTCTCTAATACCTTGTGATTTGCAATGACTATTCTTAGAGTTGCAATTGTAACGTTACATGTGCAATCTCCATGGCCTTACAAGTAATGAGATCAAGAGAAACATAATGTTAGTGCATAGTAAGAACTCATATTAGTACAACTATTCAAAAAGTTGCAACATACTGACTACTTTACATTACTAATCAGTTTTGCTTATGCAAGATAGCAATACTACTAATATTTTTTACATAGATATGGGTGCATACGCACGTGCACACACACACACACACACACACACACACACACACAGAAAAAGGTCTGCAAACCAATAGAAAGACTCAGGAAGAGGGAGTACATACGTATAGACTACCAGAGAGAGAGAGAGAGAGAGAGAGAGAGAGAGAGAGAGAGAGAGAGAGAGAGAGAACCTCCAAAGAGAGAAGGCAGGTCCACATAATAGTTACAAGAGAGTGGGACGTTGTAAATTTTTTTTACAAGAGAGTGGGATGTTCTAATTCTGTTTTTGATATTTAGCTTCCACCTTACTATCAATAATTTTAAGCACCTAAAAGACCAATGTCAGGGATACTATTTTGAGACCAATGTCAGGGATTTTGAAGAGTAAAACATCATTGGTATTATTGATACAAGGAAGGTTTACCCAAAGCATGGAGGGATTTAGAAGAAGAGTCAAGCATCATTGCTAGAACTACTTCTTTGAATGTGTGTCATGTTGCCACATATCCCACATGTTGTGAATGTGTGTCAAACATTGCTAGAACTACTTCTGTGAATGTGTGTTGGACATGTTGCCACATGTCATGTGCCACATGTCATGAAAGAAGGACTAGATAGTAAAGATGAATTTTCTTACCTAGAAGGTTCAACCAATGCAATGGAGGGTTTTTAGCAGAAGAGTCAAACAACACTGCTAGAACTACTTCTGTTATTGTGTGCCAAACATGTTGCCACATCCTAGAAGATGAATATATCTACATCTAAATATCGTGATTACTAGAAATTAAGGAATACGGAGTCTAAACATCATGATTGGAATTGGAAAATGAACATATGGATCACGATTATTGTAACTCAAGATTCTAAGTACTAGATGCATATTCTGGAAAAATTTGATGTGCTTCAAAAGAAGTACGAAAAAATCTAAGACATGAGTTTGATAAGAGAATCGATAGTGCAATGCATGCTTAGAGTTGAGCTTTTTTGAGTCTATAGATGCATGCTTTTTCGAGTCTATAGGTGCATCAAGTGACATACAGGAGTCACCTCAATCAAATGAAGAAAGGCCAACTTCATCAAGGAATCCCAATGGATATTGAGAAATGGAAGCCAAAGAAGGCCATAGCACCAAGTGTACTCTTTAGTTAGTCTAATTTTCATGAAGAGTATTGACTCCACAAAAAAGAACTCAAGAGATATGATTTTCCTATCAGATTTATATTAATTAATGAAGGAATGAGACAACAAGGTAACAAAAGAGACTTGAGAGATCTTGTTTTTCTTAATGAAGGAGTGATACAAGAGGGTGACAAAACAAAGAGTTTTCACTTATCTCCCCACTATCCTTGCTAGCTCCTCTCAAGCATCATTTGGTGGTCTAAAGAGCACACCACATGCTAACCCCTCAACCCAATCCTTCCAATGCTAACTTCACACTATGCAGGTGATCCAGCTTGGTTTCAGATGGCCCTTTGTTATGGCTTCACAATCAAGACCCCAGAATTTTTTCTCGTGGCCCTTCATTATGGAACCCTATAATTTTTTCAAGCATAAATGCACGTGTTCTCATTCTAGTCTCTCCCAGAAACACATTAATACGAGAAGAAAAACATGGCATGAAGAACTTATTACCAATATGTTGTAATGCATGCAACCCTCCCTTCCTTCAAAGAGCTCCATATCATTTGTTGTCATGCCAACTCTTACATATTGTCCACACTAGGTAGTAGCCACACACACTCCTCTCTTCCATCAAAGAGCTCCACATTGTCCATTCTCATGCCGGCTAAGTTATCATCCACTAGAAGGTTGCCACAAACACTCCTCTCTCTCACTTCTATGGTAGCTACATAAGCACAAGGATAAAGTAGAGAATAGAGTAGCAAGATCGAGACTCAATTTCCACACAATGGAAGAGTGTGTTGTGTTATGAGATAAAACTGACTTATATACAAGATTGTACAATTTCACACACAAAATATGGACGACTAGGTGCCGAGGGCTCTCATAAGTGGCCACAATACTTAATCTCATAATACATTTATGAAGAAGTACATCCACAAGGGATTCAACTAAGCTTGCTACCACATGCTCTCGAAGTAGGAATGATAATAAGAGTTCCATCAGCAGACCATGATGAGTGCCCATCCATGTTTATAGATTTGGCCACTACTGTTGCTTCATAGCTTGATTATGTACATCTTTTTGTGTGTCCTCTTTTCTCATTGATGTAGAATATTAGTGGAGATAGTTGTTAATTACCTTCCCCCCTTTCATGGTGGCTGATTAGAGGAATTTATTATAGAGAGAATTAAGAAGCTTATTGTTTCTACTCTTGACACTGAGGGAATGCTCAATGTTCACTGTTCCTCTGGAAGGAGTGGATTCAATGTTCATTATTCCTTTGAAAGGACCTCGGGGGGGAGGCTTGTTATTGAGATAATGATCAATGTTCGTTGTTCCTCCAAAAGGAATGGGGAAGGCTTATTAATAAATGAAGAATCTAGTGATTGGCAAGAGTATCTAAAGAGAGTGGGGGCCTCCACAGGCGACTATAGTGTTGTCCTCATCCATGAATCAAGTATTTTCCTTGTTCTCTGTCATGACTCCTTTTTTTTTTAGCAGCCTAATATTCTCTAATACCTTGTGATTTGCAATGACTATTCTTAGAGTTGCAATTGTAACGTTACATGTGCAATCTCCATGGCCTTACAAGTAATGAGATCAAGAGAAACATAATGTTAGTGCATAGTAAGAACTCATATTAGTACAACTATTCAAAAAGTTGCAACATACTGACTACTTTACATTACTAATCAGTTTTGCTTATGCAAGATAGCAATACTACTAATATTTTTTACATAGATATGGGTGCATACGCACGTGCACACACACACACACACACACACACAGAAAAAGGTCTGCAAACCAATAGAAAGACTCAGGGAGAGGGAGTACATACGTATAGACTACCAGAGAGAGACGGAGAGAGAGAGAGAGAGAGAGAGAGAGAGAGAGAGAGAGAGAGAACCTCCAAAGAGAGAAGGCAGGTCCACATAATAGTTACAAGAGAGTGGGACGTTCTAAATTTTTTTTACAAGAGAGTGGGATGTTCTAATTCTGTTTTTGATATTTAGCTTCCACCTTACTATCAATAATTTTAAGCACCTAAAAGACCAATGTCAGGGATACTATTTTGAGACCAATGTCAGGGATTTTGAAGAGTAAAACATCATTGGTATTATTGATACAAGGAAGGTTCACCCAATGCATGGAGGGATTTAGAAGAAGAGTCAAGCATCATTGCTAGAACTACTTCTGTGAATGTGTGTCATGTTGCCACATATCCCACATGTTGTGAATGTGTGTCAAACATTGCTAGAACTACTTCTGTGAATGTGTGTTGGACATGTTGCCACATGTCATGTGCCACATGTCATGAAAGAAGGACTAGATAGTAAAGATGAATTTTCTTACCTAGAAGGTTCAACCAATGCAATGGAGGGTTTTTAGCAGAAGAGTCAAACAACACTGCTAGAACTACTTCTGTTATTGTGTGCCAAACATGTTGCCACATCCTAGAAGATGAATATATCTACATCTAAATATCATGATTACTAGAAATTAAGGAATACGGAGTCTAAACATCATGATTGGAATTGGAAAATGAACATATGGATCACGATTATTGTAACTCAAGATTCTAAGTACTAGATGCATATTCTGGAAAAATTTGATGTGCTTCAAAAGAAGTACGAAAAAATCTAAGACATGAGTTTGATAAGAGAATTGATAGTGCAATGCATGCTTAGAGTTGAGCTTTTTTGAGTCTATAGATGCATGCTTTTTCGAGTCTATAGGTGCATCAAGTGACATACAGGAGCCACCTCAATCAAATGAAGAAAGGCCAACTTCATCAAGGAATCCCAATGGATATTGAGAAATGGAAGCCAAAGAAGGCCATAGCACCAAGTGTACTCTTTAGTTAGTCTAATTTTCATGAAGAGTATTGACTCCACAAAAAAGAACTCAAGAGATGTGATTTTCCTATCAGATTTATATTAATTAATGAAGGAATGAGACAACAAGGTAACAAAAGAGACTTGAGAGATCTTGTTTTTCTTAATGAAGGAGTGATACAAGAGGGTGACAAAACAAAGAGTTTTCACTTATCTCCCCACTATCCTTGCTAGCTCCTCTCAAGCATCATTTGGTGGTCTAAAGAGCACACCACATGCTAACCCCTCAACCCAATCCTTCCAATGCTAACTTCACACTATGCAGGTGATCCAGCTTGGTTTCAGATGGCCCTTTGTTATGGCTTCACAATCAAGACCCCAGAATTTTTTCTCGTGGCCCTTCATTATGGAACCCTTTAATTTTTTCAAGCATAAATGCACGTGTTCTCATTCTAGTCTCTCCCAGAAACACATTAATACGAGAAGAAAAACATGGCATGAAGAACTTATTACCAATATGTTGTAATGCATGCAACCCGCCCTTCCTTCAAAGAGCTCCATATCATTTGTTGTCATGCCAACTCTTACATATTGTCCACACTAGGTAGTAGCCACACACACTCCTCTCTTCCATCAAAGAGCTCCACATTGTCCATTCTCATGCCGGCTAAGTTATCATCCACTAGAAGGTTGCCACAAACACTCCTCTCTCTCAATTCTATGGTAGCTACATAAGCACAAGGATAAAGTAGAGAATAGAGTAGCAAGATCGAGACTCAATTTCCACACAATGGAAGAGTGTGTTGTGTTATGAGATAAAACTGACTTATATACAAGATTGTACAATTTCACACACAAAATATGGACGACTAGGTGCCGAGGGCTCTCATAAGTGGCCACAATACTTAATCTCATAATACATTTATGAAGAAGTACATCCACAAGGGATTCAACTAAGCTTGCTACCACATGCTCTCGAAGTAGGAATGATAATAAGAGTTCCATCAGCAGACCATGATGAGTGCCCATCCATGTTTATAGATTTGGCCACTACTGTTGCTTCATAGCTTGATTATGTACATCTTTTTGTGTGTCCTCTTTTCTCATTGATGTAGAATATTAGTGGAGATAGTTGTTAATTACCTTCCCCCCTTTCATGGTGGCTGATTAGAGGAATTTATTATAGAGAGAATTAAGAAGCTTATTGTTTCTACTCTTGACACTGAGGGAATGCTCAATGTTCACTGTTCCTCTGGAAGGAGTGGATTCAATGTTCATTAATCCTTTGAAAGGACCTCGGGGGGAAGGCTTGTTATTGAGATAATGATCAATGTTCGTTGTTCCTCCAAAAGGAATGGGGAAGGCTTATTAATAAATGAAGAATCTAGTGATTGGCAAGAGTATCTAAAGAGAGTGGGGGCGTCCACAGGCGACTATAGTGTTGTCCTCATCCATGAATCAAGTATTTTCTTTGTTCTCTATCATGACTCCTTTTTTTTTTAGCAGCCTAATATTCTCTAATACCTTGTGATTTGCAATGACTATTCTTAGAGTTGCAATTGTAACGTTACATGTGCAATCTCCATGGCCTTACAAGTAATGAGATCAAGAGAAACATAATGTTAGTGCATAGTAAGAACTCATATTAGTACAACTATTCAAAAAGTTGCAACATACTGACTACTTTACATTACTAATCAGTTTTGCTTATGCAAGATAGCAATACTACTAATATTTTTTACATAGATATGGGTGCATACGCACGTGCACACACACACACACACACACACACACAGAAAAAGGTATGCAAACCAATAGAAAGACTCAGGGAGAGGGAGTACATACGTATAGACTACCAGAGAGAGACGGAGAGAGAGAGAGAGAGAGAGAGAGAGAGAGAGAGAGAGAGAGAGAGAGAGAGAGAACCTCCAAAGAGAGAAGGCAGGTCCACATAATAGTTACAAGAGAGTGGGACGTTCTAAATTTTTTTTACAAGAGAGTGGGATGTTCTAATTCTGTTTTTGATATTTAGCTTCCACCTTACTATCAATAATTTTAAGCACCTAAAAGACCAATGTCAGGGATACTATTTTGAGACCAATGTCAGGGATTTTGAAGAGTAAAACATCATTGGTATTATTGATACAAGGAAGGTTCACCCAATGCATGGAGGGATTTAGAAGAAGAGTCAAGCATCATTGCTAGAACTACTTCTGTGAATGTGTGTCATGTTGCCACATATCCCACATGTTGTGAATGTGTGTCAAACATTGCTAGAACTACTTCTGTGAATGTGTGTTGGACATGTTGCCACATGTCATGAAAGAAGGACTAGATAGTAAAGATGAATTTTCTTACCTAGAAGGTTCAACCAATGCAATGGAGGGTTTTTAGCAGAAGAGTCAAACAACACTGCTAGAACTACTTCTGTTATTGTGTGCCAAACATGTTGCCACATCCTAGAAGATGAATATATCTACATCTAAATATCATGATTACTAGAAATTAAGGAATACGGAGTCTAAACATCATGATTGGAATTGGAAAATGAACATATGGATCACGATTATTGTAACTCAAGATTCTAAGTACTAGATGCATATTCTGGAAAAATTTGATGTGCTTCAAAAGAAGTACGAAAAAATCTAAGACATGAGTTTGATAAGAGAATTGATAGTGCAATGCATGCTTAGAGTTGAGCTTTTTTGAGTCTATAGATGCATGCTTTTTCGAGTCTATAGGTGCATCAAGTGACGTACAGGAGTCACCTCAATCAAATGAAGAAAGGCCAACTTCATCAAGGAATCCCAATGGATATTGAGAAATGGAAGCCAAAGAAGGCCATAGCACCAAGTGTACTCTTTAGTTAGTCTAATTTTCATGAAGAGTATTGACTCCACAAAAAAGATCTCAAGAGATGTGATTTTCCTATCAGATTTATATTAATTAATGAAGGAATGAGACAACAAGGTAACAAAAGAGACTTGAGAGATCTTGTTTTTCTTAATGAAGGAGTGATACAAGAGGGTGACAAAACAAAGAGTTTTCACTTATCTCCCCACTATCCTTGCTAGCTCCTCTCAAGCATCATTTGGTGGTCTAAAGAGCACACCGCATGCTAACCCCTCAACCCAATCCTTCCAATGCTAACTTCACACTATGCAGGTGATCCAGCTTGGTTTCAGATGGCCCTTTGTTATGGCTTCACAATCAAGACCCCAGAATTTTTTCTCGTGGCCCTTCATTATGGAACCCTATAATTTTTTCAAGCATAAATGCACGTGTTCTCATTCTAGTCTCTCCCAGAAACACATTAATACGAGAAGAAAAACATGGCATGAAGAACTTATTACCAATATGTTGTAATGCATGCAACCCTCCCTTCCTTCAAAGAGCTCCATATCATTTGTTGTCATGCCAACTCTTACATATTGTCCACACTAGGTAGTAGCCACACACACTCCTCTCTTCCATCAAAGAGCTCCACATTGTCCATTCTCATGCCGGCTAAGTTATCATCCACTAGAAGGTTGCCACAAACACTCCTCTCTCTCACTTCTATGGTAGCTACATAAGCACAAGGATAAAGTAGAGAATAGAGTAGCAAAATCGAGACTCAATTTTCACACAATGGAAGAGTGTGTTGTGTTATGAGATAAAACTGACTTATATACAAGATTGTACAATTTCACACACAAAATATGGACGACTAGGTGCCGAGGGCTCTCATAAGTGGCCACAATACTTAATCTCATAATACATTTATGAAGAAGTACATCCACAAGGGATTCAACTAAGCTTGCTACCACATGCTCTCGAAGTAGGAATGATAATAAGAGTTCCATCAGCAGACCATGATGAGTGCCCATCCATGTTTATAGATTTGGCCACTACTGTTGCTTCATAGCTTGATTATGTACATCTTTTTGTGTGTCCTCTTTTCTCATTGATGTAGAATATTAGTGGAGATAGTTGTTAATTACCTTCCCCCCTTTCATGGTGGCTGATTAGAGGAATTTATTATAGAGAGAATTAAGAAGCTTATTGTTTCTACTCTTGACATTGAGGGAATGCTCAATGTTCACTGTTCCTCTGGAAGGAGTGGATTCAATGTTCATTATTCCTTTGAAAGGACCTCGGGGGGAAGGCTTGTTATTGAGATAATGATCAATGTTCGTTGTTCCTCCAAAAGGAATGGGGAAGGCTTATTAATAAATGAAGAATCTAGTGATTGGCAAGAGTATCTAAAGAGATTGGGGGCGTCCACACAGGCGACTATAGTGTTGTCCTCATCCATGAATCAAGTATTTTCCTTGTTCTCTGTCATGACTCCTTTTTTTTAGCAGCCTAATATTCTCTAATACCTTGTGATTTGCAATGAGTATTCTTAGAGTTGCAATTGTAACGCTACATGTGCAATCTCCATGGCCTTACAAGTAATGAGATCAAGAGAAACATAATGTTAGTGCATAGTAAGAACTCATATTAGTACAACTATTCAAAAAGTTGCAACATACTGACTACTTTACATTACTAATCAGTTTTGCTTATGCAAGATAGCAATACTACTAATATTTTTTACATAGATATGGGTGCATACGCACGTGCACACACACACACACACACACACACACACACACACACAGAAAAAGGTCTGCAAACCAATAGAAAGACTCAGGGAGAGGGAGTACATACGTTATACAAGATTGTACAATTTCACACACAAAATATGAACGACTAGGTGCCGAGGGCTCTCATAAGTGGCCACAATACTTAATCGCATAATACATTTATGAAGAAGTACATCCACAAGGGATTCAACTAAGCTTGCTACCACATGCTCTCGAAGTAGGAATGATAATAAGAGTTCCATCAGCAGACCATGATGAGTGCTCATCCATGTTTATAGATTTGGCCACTACTGTTGCTTCATAGCTTGATTATGTACATCTTTTTGTGTGTCCTCTTTTCTCATTGATGTAGAATATTAGTGGAGATAGTTGTTAATTACCTTCCCCCCTTTCATGGTGGCTGATTAGAGGAATTTATTATAGAGAGAATTAAGAAGCTTATTGTTTCTACTCTTGACACTGAGGGAATGCTCAATGTTCACTGTTCCTCTGGAAGGAGTGGATTCAATGTTCATTATTCCTTTGAAAGGACCTCGGGGGGAAGGCTTGTTATTGAGATAATGATCAATGTTCGTTGTTCCTCCAAAAGGAATGGGGAAGGCTTATTAATAAATGAAGAATCTAGTGATTGGCAAGAGTATCTAAAGAGAGTGGGGGCCTCCACAGGCGACTATAGTGTTGTCCTCATCCATGAATCAAGTATTTTCCTTGTTCTCTGTCATGACTCCTTTTTTTTTTAGCAGCCTAATATTCTCTAATACCTTGTGATTTGCAATGACTATTCTTAGAGTTGCAATTGTAACGTTACATGTGCAATCTCCATGGCCTTACAAGTAATGAGATCAAGAGAAACATAATGTTAGTGCATAGTAAGAACTCATATTAGTACAACTATTCAAAAAGTTGCAACATACTGACTACTTTACATTACTAATCAGTTTTGCTTATGCAAGATAGCAATACTACTAATATTTTTTACATAGATATGGGTGCATACGCACGTGCACACACACACACACACACACACACAGAAAAAGGTATGCAAACCAATAGAAAGACTCAGGGAGAGGGAGTACATACGTATAGACTACCAGAGAGAGACGGAGAGAGAGAGAGAGAGAGAGAGAGAGAGAGAGAGAGAGAGAGAGAGAACCTCCAAAGAGAGAAGGCAGGTCCACATAATAGTTACAAGAGAGTGGGACGTTCTAAATTTTTTTTACAAGAGAGTGGGATGTTCTAATTCTGTTTTTGATATTTAGCTTCCACCTTACTATCAATAATTTTAAGCACCTAAAAGACCAATGTCAGGGATACTATTTTGAGACCAATGTCAGGGATTTTGAAGAGTAAAACATCATTGGTATTATTGATACAAGGAAGGTTCACCCAATGCATGGAGGGATTTAGAAGAAGAGTCAAGCATCATTGCTAGAACTACTTCTGTGAATGTGTGTCATGTTGCCACATATCCCACATGTTGTGAACGTGTGTCAAACATTGCTAGAACTACTTCTATGAATGTGTGTTGGACATGTTGCCACATGTCATGTGCCACATGTCATGAAAGAAGGACTAGATAGTAAAGATGAATTTTCTTACCTAGAAGGTTCAACCAATGCAATGGAGGGTTTTTAGCAGAAGAGTCAAACAACACTGCTAGAACTACTTCTGTTATTGTGTGCCAAACATGTTGCCACATCCTAGAAGATGAATATATCTACATCTAAATATCATGATTACTAGAAATTAAGGAATACGGAGTCTAAACATCATGATTGGAATTGGAAAATGAACATATGGATCACGATTATTGTAACTCAAGATTCTAAGTACTAGATGTATATTCTGGAAAAATTTGATGTGCTTCAAAAGAAGTACGAAAAAATCTAAGACATGAGTTTGATAAGAGAATTGATAGTGCAATGCATGCTTAGAGTTGAGCTTTTTTGAGTCTATAGATGCATGCTTTTTCGAGTCTATAGGTGCATCAAGTGACATACAGGAGTCACCTCAATCAAATGAAGAAAGGCCAACTTCATCAAGGAATCCCAATGGATATTGAGAAATGGAAGCCAAAGAAGGCCATAGCACCAAGTGTACTCTTTAGTTAGTCTAATTTTCATGAAGAGTATTGACTCCACAAAAAAGAACTCAAGAGATGTGATTTTCCTATCAGATTTATATTAATTAATGAAGGAATGAGACAACAAGGTAACAAAAGAGACTTGAGAGATCTTGTTTTTCTTAATGAAGGAGTGATACAAGAGGGTGACAAAACAAAGAGTTTTCACTTATCTCCCCACTATCCTTGCTAGCTCCTCTCAAGCATCATTTGGTGGTCTAAAGAGCACACCACATGCTAACCCCTCAACCCAATCCTTCCAATGCTAACTTCACACTATGCAGGTGATCCAGCTTGGTTTCAGATGGCCCTTTGTTATGGCTTCACAATCAAGACCCCAGAATTTTTTCTCGTGGCCCTTCATTATGGAACCCTATAGTTTTTTCAAGCATAAATGCACGTGTTCTCATTCTAGTCTCTCCCAGAAACACATTAATACGAGAAGAAAAACATGGCATGAAGAACTTACCAATATGTTGTAATACATGCAACCCTCCCCTCCTTCAAAGAGCTCCATATCATTTGTTGTCATGCCAACTCTTACATATTGTCCACACTAGGTAGTAGCCACACACACTCCTCTCTTCCATCAAAGAGCTCCACATTGTCCATTCTCATGCCGGCTAAGTTATCATCCACTAGAAGGTTGCCACAAACACTCCTCTCTCTCACTTCTATGGTAGCTACATAAGCACAAGCATAAAGTAGAGAATAGAGTAGCAAGATCGAGACTCAATTTCCACACAATGGAAGAGTGTGTTGTGTTATGAGATAAAACTGACTTATATACAAGATTGTACAATTTCACACACAAAATATGGACGACTAGGTGCCGAGGGCTCTCATAAGTGGCCACAATACTTAATCTCATAATACATTTATGAAGAAGTACATCCACAAGGGATTCAACTAAGCTTGCTACCACATGCTCTCGAAGTAGGAATGATAATAAGAGTTCCATCAGCAGACCATGATGAGTGCCCATCCATGTTTATAGATTTGGCCACTACTGTTGCTTCATAGCTTGATTATGTACATCTTTTTGTGTGTCCTCTTTTCTCATTGATGTAGAATATTAGTGGAGATAGTTGTTAATTACCTTCCCCCCTTTCATGGTGGCTGATTAGAGGAATTTATTATAGAGAGAATTAAGAAGCTTATTGTTTCTACTCTTGACACTGAGGGAATGCTCAATGTTCACTGTTCCTCTGGAAGGAGTGGATTCAATGTTCATTATTCCTTTGAAAGGACCTCGGGGGGAAGGCTTGTTATTGAGATAATGATCAATGTTCGTTGTTCCTCCAAAAGGAATGGGGAAGGCTTATTAATAAATGAAGAATCTAGTGATTGGCAAGAGTATCTAAAGAGAGTGGGGGCCTCCACAGGTGACTATAGTGTTGTCCTCATCCATGAATCAAGTATTTTCCTTGTTCATACGCACGTGCACACACACACACACACACACACACACAGAAAAAGGTCTGCAAACCAATAGAAAGACTCAGGGAGAGGGAGTACATACGTATAGACTACTAGAGAGAGACGGAGAGAGAGAGAGAGAGAGAGAGAGAGAGAGAGAGAGAGAGAGAACCTCCAAAGAGAGAAGGCAGGTCCACATAATAGTTACAAGAGAGTGGGACGTTCTAAATTTTTTTTACAAGAGAGTGGGATGTTCTAATTCTGTTTTTGATATTTAGCTTCCACCTTACTATCAATAATTTTAAGCACCTAAAAGACCAATGTCAGGGATACTATTTTGAGACCAATGTCAGGGATTTTGAAGAGTAAAACATCATTGGTATTATTGATACAAGGAAGGTTCACCCAATGCATGGAGGGATTTAGAAGAAGAGTCAAGCATCATTGCTAGAACTACTTCTGTGAATGTGTGTCATGTTGCCACATATCCCACATGTTGTGAATGTGTGTCAAACATTGCTAGAACTACTTCTGTGAATGTGTGTTGGACATGTTGCCACATGTCATGTGCCACATGTCATGAAAGAAGGACTAGATAGTAAAGATGAATTTTCTTACCTAGAAGGTTCAACCAATGCAATGGAGGGTTTTTAGCAGAAGAGTCAAACAACACTGCTAGAACTACTTCTGTTATTGTGTGCCAAACATGTTGCCACATCCTAGAAGATGAATATATCTACATCTAAATATCGTGATTACTAGAAATTAAGGAATACGGAGTCTAAACATCATGATTGGAATTGGAAAATGAACATATGGATCACGATTATTGTAACTCAAGATTCTAAGTACTAGATGCATATTCTGGAAAAATTTGATGTGCTTCAAAAGAAGTACGAAAAAATCTAAGACATGAGTTTGATAAGAGAATCGATAGTGCAATGCATGCTTAGAGTTGAGCTTTTTTGAGTCTATAGATGCATGCTTTTTCGAGTCTATAGGTGCATCAAGTGACATACAGGAGTCACCTCAATCAAATGAAGAAAGGCCAACTTCATCAAGGAATCCCAATGGATATTGAGAAATGGAAGCCAAAGAAGGCCATAGCACCAAGTGTACTCTTTAGTTAGTCTAATTTTCATGAAGAGTATTGACTCCACAAAAAAGAACTCAAGAGATGTGATTTTCCTATCAGATTTATATTAATTAATGAAGGAATGAGACAACAAGGTAACAAAAGAGACTTGAGAGATCTTGTTTTTCTTAATGAAGGAGTGATACAAGAGGGTGACAAAACAAAGAGTTTTCACTTATCTCCCCACTATCCTTGCTAGCTCCTCTCAAGCATCATTTGGTGGTCTAAAGAGCACACCACATGCTAACCCCTCAACCCAATCCTTCCAATGCTAACTTCACACTATGCAGGTGATCCAGCTTGGTTTCAGATGGCCCTTTGTTATGGCTTCACAATCAAGACCCCAGAATTTTTTCTCGTGGCCCTTCACTATGGAACCCTATAATTCTTTCAAGCATAAATGCACGTGTTCTCATTCTAGTCTCTCCCAGAAACACATTAATACGAGAAGAAAAACATGGCATGAAGAACTTACCAATATGTTGTAATACATGCAACCCTCCCTTCCTTCAAAGAGCTCCATATCATTTGTTGTCATGCCAACTCTTACATATTGTCCACACTAGGTAGTAGCCACACACACTCCTCTCTTCCATCAAAGAGCTCCACATGGTCCATTCTCATGCCGGCTAAGTTATCATCCACTAGGTAGTTGCCACAAACACTCCTCTCTCTCACTTCTACGGTAGCTACATAAGCACAAGGATAAAGTAGAGAATAGAGTAGCAAGATCAAGACTCAATTTCCACACAATGGAAGAGTGTGTTGTGTTATGAGATAAAACTGACTTATATACAAGATTGTACAATTTCACACACAAAATATGGACGACTAGGTGCCGAGGGCTCTCATAAGTGGCCACAATACTTAATCTCATAATACATTTATGAAGAAGTACATCCACAAGGGATTCAACTAAGCTTGCTACCACATGCTCTCGAAGTAGGAATGATAATAAGAGTTCCATCAGCAGACCATGATGAGTGCCCATCCATGTTTATAGATTTGGCCACTACTGTTGCTTCATAGCTTGATTATGTACATCTTTTTGTGTGTCCTCTTTTCTCATTGATGTAGAATATTAGTGGAGATAGTTGTTAATTACCTTGACCCCTTTCATGGTGGCTGATTAGAGGAATTTATTATAGAGAGAATTAAGAAGCTTATTGTTTCTACTCTTGACACTGAGGGAATGCTCAATGTTCACTGTTCCTCTGGAAGGAGTGGATTCAATGTTCATTATTCCTTTGAAAGGACCTCGGGGGGAAGGCTTGTTATTGAGATAATGATCAATGTTCGTTGTTCCTCCAAAAGGAATGGGGAAGGCTTATTAATAAATGAAGAATCTAGTGATTGGCAAGAGTATCTAAAGAGAGTGGGGGCGTCCACAGGCGACTATAGTGTTGTCCTCATCCATGAATCAAGTATTTTCCTTGTTCTCTGTCATGACTCCTTTTTTTTTAGCAGCCTAATATTCTCTAATACCTTGTGATTTGCAATGACTATTCTTAGAGTTGCAATTGTAACGTTACATGTGCAATCTCCATGGCCTTACAAGTAATGAGATCAAGAGAAACATAATGTTAGTGCATAGTAAGAACTCATATTAGTACAACTATTCAAAAAGTTGCAACATACTGACTACTTTACATTACTGATCAGTTTTGCTTATGCAAGATAGCAATACTACTAATATTTTTTACATAGATATGGGTGCATACGCACGTGCACACACACACACACACACACACACACACACACACAGAAAAAGGTCTGCAAACCAATAGAAAGACTCAGGGAGAGGGAGTACATACGTTATACAAGATTGTACAATTTCACACACAAAATATGGACGACTAGGTGCCGAGGGCTCTCATAAGTGGCCACAATACTTAATCTCATAATACATTTATGAAGAAGTACATCCACAAGGGATTCAACTAAGCTTGCTACCACATGCTCTCGAAGTAGGAATGATAATAAGAGTTCCATCAGCAGACCATGATGAGTGCCCATCCATGTTTATAGATTTGGCCACTACTGTTGCTTCATAGCTTGATTATGTACATCTTTTTGTGTGTCCTCTTTTCTCATTGATGTAGAATATTAGTGGAGATAGTTGTTAATTACCTTCCCCCCTTTCATGGTGGCTGATTAGAGGAATTTATTATAGAGAGAATTAAGAAGCTTATTGTTTCTACTCTTGACACTGAGAGGGAATGCTCAATGTTCACTGTTCCTCTGGAAGGAGTGGATTCAATGTTCATTATTCCTTTGAAAGGACCTCGGGGGGAAGGCTTGTTATTGAGATAATGATCAATGTTCGTTCTTCCTCCAAAAGGAATGGGGAAGGCTTATTAATAAATGAAGAATCTAGTGATTGGCAAGAGTATCTAAAGAGAGTGGGGGCCTCCACAGGCGACTATAGTGTTGTCCTCATCCATGAATCAAGTATTTTCCTTGTTCTCTGTCATGACTCCTTTTTTTTTAGCAGCCTAATATTCTCTAATACCTTGTGATTTGCAATGACTATTCTTAGAGTTGCAATTGTAACGTTACATGTGCAATCTCCATGGCCTTACAAGTAATGAGATCAAGAGAAACATAATGTTAGTGCATAGTAAGAACTCATATTAGTACAACTATTCAAAAAGTTGCAACATACTGACTACTTTACATTACTAATCAGTTTTGCTTATGCAAGATAGCAATACTACTAATATTTTTTACATAGATATGGGTGCATACGCACGTGCACACACACACACACACACACACACACACACACACACACACACAGAAAAAGGTCTGCAAACCAATAGAAAGACTCAGGGAGAGGGAGTACATACGTTATACAAGATTGTACAATTTCACACACAAAATATGGACGACTAGGTGCCGAGGGCTCTCATAAGTGGCCACAATACTTAATCTCATAATACATTTATGAAGAAGTACATCCACAAGGGATTCAACTAAGCTTGCTACCACATGCTCTCGAAGTAGGAATGATAATAAGAGTTCCATCAGCAGACCATGATGAGTGCCCATCCATGTTTATAGATTTGGCCACTACTGTTACTTCATAGCTTGATTATGTACATCTTTTTGTGTGTCCTCTTTTCTCATTGATGTAGAATATTAGTGGAGATAGTTGTTAATTACCTTCCCCCCTTTCATGGTGGCTGATTAGAGGAATTTATTATAGAGAGAATTAAGAAGCTTATTGTTTCTACTCTTGACACTGAGGGAATGCTCAATGTTCACTGTTCCTCTGGAAGGAGTGGATTCAATGTTCATTATTCCTTTGAAAGGACCTCGGGGGGAAGGCTTGTTATTGAGATAATGATCAATGTTCGTTGTTCCTCCAAAAGGAATGGGGAAGGCTTATTAATAAATGAAGAATCTAGTGATTGGCAAGAGTATCTAAAGAGAGCGGGGGCCTCCACAGGCAACTATAGTGTTGTCCTCATCCATGAATCAAGTATTTTCCTTGTTCTCTGTCATGACTCCTTTTTTTTTTTTAGCAGCCTAATATTCTCTAATACCTTGTGATTTGCAATGACTATTCTTAGAGTTGCAATTGTAACGTTACATGTGCAATCTCCATGGCCTTACAAGTAATGAGATCAAGAGAAACATAATGTTAGTGCATAGTAAGAACTCATATTAGTACAACTATTCAAAAAGTTGCAACATACTGACTACTTTACATTACTAATCAGTTTTGCTTATGCAAGATAGCAATACTACTAATATTTTTTACATAGATATGGGTGCATACGCACGTGCACACACACACACACACACACACACACACACACACAGAAAAAGGTCTGCAAACCAATAGAAAGACTCAGGAAGAGGGAGTACATACGTATAGACTACCAGAGAGAGAGAGAGAGAGAGAGAGAGAGAGAGAGAGAGAGAGAGAGAGAGAGAGAGAGAGAGAGAGAGAGAGAGAGACCTCCAAAGAGAGAAGGCAGGTCCACATAATAGTTACAAGAGAGTGGGACGTTGTAAATTTTTTTTACAAGAGAGTGGGATGTTCTAATTCTGTTTTTGATATTTAGCTTCCACCTTACTATCAATAATTTTAAGCACCTAAAAGACCAATGTCAGGGATACTATTTTGAGACCAATGTCAGGGATTTTGAAGAGTAAAACATCATTGGTATTATTGATACAAGGAAGGTTTACCCAAAGCATGGAGGGATTTAGAAGAAGAGTCAAGCATCATTGCTAGAACTACTTCTTTGAATGTGTGTCATGTTGCCACATATCCCACATGTTGTGAATGTGTGTCAAACATTGCTAGAACTACTTCTGTGAATGTGTGTTGGACATGTTGCCACATGTCATGTGCCACATGTCATGAAAGAAGGACTAGATAGTAAAGATGAATTTTCTTACCTAGAAGGTTCAACCAATGCAATGGAGGGTTTTTAGCAGAAGAGTCAAACAACACTGCTAGAACTACTTCTGTTATTGTGTGCCAAACATGTTGCCACATCCTAGAAGATGAATATATCTACATCTAAATATCGTGATTACTAGAAATTAAGGAATACGGAGTCTAAACATCATGATTGGAATTGGAAAATGAACATATGGATCACGATTATTGTAACTCAAGATTCTAAGTACTAGATGCATATTCTGGAAAAATTTGATGTGCTTCAAAAGAAGTACGAAAAAATCTAAGACATGAGTTTGATAAGAGAATCGATAGTGCAATGCATGCTTAGAGTTGAGCTTTTTTGAGTCTATAGATGCATGCTTTTTCGAGTCGATAGGTGCATCAAGTGACATACAGGAGTCACCTCAATCAAATGAAGAAAGGCCAACTTCATCAAGGAATCCCAATGGATATTGAGAAATGGAAGCCAAAGAAGGCCATAGCACCAAGTGTACTCTTTAGTTAGTCTAATTTTCATGAAGAGTATTGACTCCACAAAAAAGAACTCAAGAGATATGATTTTCCTATCAGATTTATATTAATTAATGAAGGAATGAGACAACAAGGTAACAAAAGAGACTTGAGAGATCTTGTTTTTCTTAATGAAGGAGTGATACAAGAGGGTGACAAAACAAAGAGTTTTCACTTATCTCCCCACTATCCTTGCTAGCTCCTCTCAAGCATCATTTGGTGGTCTAAAGAGCACACCACATGCTAACCCCTCAACCCAATCCTTCCAATGCTAACTTCACACTATGCAGGTGATCCAGCTTGGTTTCAGATGGCCCTTTGTTATGGCTTCACAATCAAGACCCCAGAATTTTTTCTCGTGGCCCTTTATTATGGAACCCTATAATTCTTTCAAGCATAAATACACATGTTCTCATTCTAGTCTCTCCCAGAAACACATTAATACGAGAAGAAAAACATGGCATGAAGAACTTATTACCAATATGTTGTAATGCATGCAACCCTCCCTTCCTTCAAAGAGCTCCATATCATTTGTTGTCATGCCAACTCTTACATATTGTCCACACTAGGTAGTAGCCACACACACTCCTCTCTTCCATCAAAGAGCTCCACATTGTCCATTCTCATGCCGGCTAAGTTATCATCCACTAGAAGGTTGCCACAAACACTCCTCTCTCTCACTTCTATGGTAGCTACATAAGCACAAGGATAAAGTAGAGAATAGAGTAGCAAGATCGAGACTCAATTTTCACACAATGGAAGAGTGTGTTGTGTTATGAGATAAAACTGACTTATATACAAGATTGTACAATTTCACACACAAAATATGGACGACTAGGTGCCGAGGGCTCTCATAAGTGGCCACAATACTTAATCTCATAATACATTTATGAAGAAGTACATCCACAAGGGATTCAACTAAGCTTGCTACCACATGCTCTCGAAGTAGGAATGATAATAAGAGTTCCATCAGCAGACCATGATGAGTGCCCATCCATGTTTATAGATTTGGCCACTACTGTTGCTTCATAGCTTGATTATGTACATCTTTTTGTGTGTCCTCTTTTCTCATTGATGTAGAATATTAGTGGAGATAGTTGTTAATTACCTTTCCCCCTTTCATGGTGGCTGATTAGAGGAATTTATTATAGAGAGAATTAAGAAGCTTATTGTTTCTACTCTTGACACTGAGGGAATGCTCAATGTTCACTGTTCCTCTGGAAGGAGTGGATTCAATGTTCATTATTCCTTTGACCTCGGGGAGAAGGCTTGTTATTGAGATAATGATCAATGTTCGTTGTTCCTCCAAAAGGAATGGGGAAGGATTATTAATAAATGAAGAATCTAGTGATTGGCAAGAGTATCTAAAGAGAGTGGGGGCGTCCACCACAGGCGACTATAGTGTTGTCCTCATCCATGAATCAAGTATTTTCTTTGTTCTCTGTCATGACTCCTTTTTTTTTTAGCAGCCTAATATTCTCTAATACCTTGTGATTTGCAATGACTATTCTTAGAGTTGCAATTGTAACATTACATGTGCAATCTCCATGGCCTTACAAGTAATGAGATCAAGAGAAACATAATGTTAGTGCATAGTAAGAACTCATATTAGTACAACTATTCAAAAAGTTGCAACATACTAACTACTTTACATTACTAATCAGTTTTGCTTATGCAAGATAGCAATACTACTAATATTTTTTACATAGATATGGGTGCATACGCACGTGCACACACACACACACACACACAGAGAAAAAGGTCTGCAAACCAATAGAAAGACTCAGGGAGAGGGAGTACATACGTATAGACTACTAGAGAGAGACGGAGAGAGACGGAGAGAGAGAGAGAGAGAGAGAGAGAGAGAGAGAGAGAACCTCCAAAGAGAGAAGGCAGGTCCACATAATAGTTACAAGAGAGTGGGACGTTCTAAATTTTTTTTATAAGAGAGTGGGATGTTCTAATTCTATTTTTGATATTTAGCTTCCACCTTACTATCAATAATTTTAAGCACCTAAAAGACCAATGTCAGGGATACTATTTTGAGACCAATGTCAGGGATTTGGAAGAGTAAAACATCATTGGTATTATTGATACAAGGAAGGTTCACCCAATGCATGGAGGGATTTAGAAGAAGAGTCAAGCATCATTGCTAGAACTACTTCTGTGAATGTGTGTCATGTTGCCACATATCCCACATGTTGTGAATGTGTGTCAAACATTGCTAGAACTACTTCTATGAATGTGTGTTGGACATGTTGCCACATGTCATGTGCCACATGTCATGAAAGAAGGACTAGATAGTAAAGATGAATTTTCTTACCTAGAAGGTTCAACCAATGCAATGGAGGGTTTTTAGCAGAAGAGTCAAACAACACTGCTAGAACTACTTCTGTTATTGTGTGCCAAACATGTTGCCACATCCTAGAAGATGAATATATCTACATCTAAATATTGTGATTACTAGAAATTAAGGAATACGGAGTCTAAACATCATGATTGGAATTGGAAAATGAACATATGGATCACGATTATTGTAACTCAAGATTCTAAGTACTAGATGCATATTCTAGAAAAATTTGATGTGCTTCAAAAGAAGTACGAAAAAATCTAAGACATGAGTTTGATAAGAGAATTGATAGTACAATGCATGCTTAGAGTTGAGCTTTTTTGAGTCTATAGATGCATGCTTTTTCGAGTCTATAGGTGCATCAAGTGACATACAGGAGTCACCTCAATCAAATGAAGAAAGACCAACTTCATCAAGGAATCCCAATGGATATTGAGAAATGGAAGCCAAAGAAGGCCATAGCACCAAGTGTACTCTTTAGTTAGTCTAATTTTCATGAAGAGTATTGACTCCACAAAAAAGAACTCCAGAGATGTGATTTTCCTAACAAATTTATATTAATTAATGAAGGAATGAGACAACAAGGTAACAAAAGAGACTTGAGAGATCTTGTTTTTCTTAATGAAGGAGTGATACAAGAGGGTGACAAAACAAAGAGTTTTCACTTATCTCCCCACTATCCTTGCTAGCTCCTCTCAAGCATCATTTGGTGGTCTAAAGAGCACACCACATGCTAACCCCTCAACCCAATCCTTCCAATGCTAACTTCACACTATGCAGGTGATCCAGCTTGGTTTCAGATGGCCCTTTGTTATGGCTTCACAATCAAGACCCCAGAATTTTTTCTCGTGGCCCTTCATTATGGAACCCTATAGTTTTTTCAAGCATAAATGCACGTGTTCTCATTCTAGTCTCTCCCAGAAACACATTAATACGAGAAGAAAAACATGGCATGAAGAACTTACCAATATGTTGTAATACATGCAACCCTCCCCTCCTTCAAAGAGCTCCATATCATTTGTTGTCATGCCAACTCTTACATATTGTCCACACTAGGTAGTAGCCACACACACTCCTCTCTTCCATCAAAGAGCTCCACATTGTCCATTCTCATGCCGGCTAAGTTATCATCCACTAGAAGGTTGCCACAAACACTCCTCTCTCTCACTTCTATGGTAGCTACATAAGCACAAGCATAAAGTAGAGAATAGAGTAGCAAGATCGAGACTCAATTTCCACACAATGGAAGAGTGTGTTGTGTTATGAGATAAAACTGACTTATATACAAGATTGTACAATTTCACACACAAAATATGGACGACTAGGTGCCGAGGGCTCTCATAAGTGGCCACAATACTTAATCTCATAATACATTTATGAAGAAGTACATCCACAAGGGATTCAACTAAGCTTGCTACCACATGCTCTCGAAGTAGGAATGATAATAAGAGTTCCATCAGCAGACCATGATGAGTGCCCATCCATGTTTATAGATTTGGCCACTACTGTTGCTTCATAGCTTGATTATATACATCTTTTTGTGTGTCCTCTTTTCTCATTGATGTAGAATATTAGTGGAGATAGTTGTTAATTACCTTCCCCCCTTTCATGGTGGCTGATTAGAGGAATTTATTATAAAGAGAATTAAGAAGCTTATTGTTTCTACTCTTGACACTGAGGGAATGCTCAATGTTCACTGTTCCTCTGGAAGGAGTGGATTCAATGTTCATTATTCCTTTGAAAGGACCTCGGGGGGAAGGCTTGTTATTGAGATAATGATCAATGTTCGTTGTTCCTCCAAAAGGAATGGGGAAGGCTTATTAATAAATGAAGAATCTAGTGATTGGCAAGAGTATCTAAAGAGAGTGGGGGCATCCACAGGCGACTATAGTGTTGTCCTCATCCATGAATCAAGTATTCTCTTTGTTCTCTGTCATGACTCCTTTTTTTTTAGCAGCCTAATATTCTCTAATACCTTGTGATTTGCAATGACTATTCTTAGAGTTGCAATTGTAACGTTACATGTGCAATCTCCATGGCCTTACAAGTAATGAGATCAAGAGAAACATAATGTTAGTGCATAGTAAGAACTCATATTAGTACAACTATTCAAAAAGTTGCAACATACTGACTACTTTACATTACTAATCAGTTTTGCTTATGCAAGATAGCAATACTACTAATATTTTTTACATAGATATGGGTGCATACGCACGTGCACACACACACACACACACACACAGAGAAAAAGGTCTGCAAACCAATAGAAAGACTCAGGGAGAGGGAGTACATACGTATAGACTACCAGAGAGAGACGGAGAGAGAGAGAGAGAGAGAGAGAGAGAGAGAGAGAGAGAGAGAGCGAGAGCGAGAGAGAGAGAGAGAGAGAGAGAACCTCCAAAGAGAGAAGGCAGGTCCACATAATAGTTACAAGAGAGTGGGACGTTCTAAATTTTTTTTACAAGAGAGTGGGATGTTCTAATTCTATTTTTGATATTTAGCTTCCACCTTACTATCAATAATTTTAAGCACCTAAAAGACCAATGTCAGGGATACTATTTTGAGACCAATGTCAGGGATTTTGAAGAGTAAAACATCATTGGTATTATTGATACAAGGAAGGTTCACCCAATGCATGGAGGGATTTAGAAGAAGAGTCAAGCATCATTGCTAAAACTACTTCTGTGAATGTGTGTCATGTTGCCACATATCCCACATGTTGTGAATGTGTGTCAAACATTGCTAGAACTACTTCTGTGAATGTGTGTTGGACATGTTGCCACATGTCATGTGCCACATGTCATGAAAGAAGGACTAGATAGTAAAGATGAATTTTCTTACCTAGAAGGTTCAACCAATGCAATGGAGGGTTTTTAGCAGAAGAGTCAAACAACACTGCTAGAACTACTTCTGTTATTGTGTGCCAAACATGTTGCCACATCCTAGAAGATGAATATATCTACATCTAAATATCATGATTACTAGAAATTAAGGAATACGGAGTCTAAACATCATGATTGGAATTGGAAAATGAACATATGGATCACGATTATTGTAACTCAAGATTCTAAGTACTAGATGCATATTCTGGAAAAATTTGATGTGCTTCAAAAGAAGTACGAAAAAATCTAAGACATGAGTTTGATAAGAGAATCGATAGTGCAATGCATGCTTAGAGTTGAGCTTTTTTGAGTCTATAGATGCATGCTTTTTTGAGTCTATAGGTGCATCAAGTGACATACAGGAGTCACCTCAATCAAATGAAGAAAGGCCAACTTCATCAAGGAATCCCAATGGATATTGAGAAATGGAAGCCAAAGAAGGCCATAGCACCAAGTGTACTCTTTAGTTAGTCTAATTTTCATGAAGAGTATTGACTCCACAAAAAAGAACTCAAGAGATGTGATTTTCCTATCAGATTTATATTAATTAATGAAGGAATGAGACAACAAGGTAACAAAAGAGACTTGAGAGATCTTGTTTTTCTTAATGAAGGAGTGATACAAGAGGGTGACAAAACAAAGAGTTTTCACTTATCTCCCCACTATCCTTGCTAGCTCCTCTCAAGCATCATTTGGTGGTCTAAAGAGCACACCACATGCTAACCCCTCAACCTAATCCTTCCAATGCTAACTTCACACTATGCAGGTGATCCAGCTTGGTTTCAGATGGCCCTTTGTTATGGCTTCACAATCAAGACCCCAGAATTTTTTCTCGTGGTGTAACGTACCCATCCTCACTAATAAAGAAATGTCCATGTAATTATGAGTTTTTATGGTATAAATATCAATAATTTTATTATTTGAGTCATTTCCACTTAGAATCTTCAAATTCTGAGCCCAAATTTGGAATCTGCGCGCGATTTTACCCTAATATAGGATTTTACAGCATCCAAAACGGACACCGGATCAAGCCTATACGCTAATTTTAATCATTTTAGTTAAAAAATGGCGACCTTTAAACCTTAATAAATGCACGACCGCACGTCCGATTGACGAACGGTCTGAACCCCTGCGACCAGGAGAACCTCCCGGACAAAAAAAATTTTCGCTCCCTGGGGCGGTCCGGCACGCAAATCGAGGCGGGCGCCCCAAATTTGGGTATCCCGTCCCAAAATTTGGTCCGTACACACTTACTAGGGCGCCCGTACAATGGCCGCCCAAGAACCAAAGGACGGCCGCCCACTGTTTGGTCCACGCGTACCCTTGGGCGGACACCCAGACCGGATAAGGTACATGCGTACCACTCCTTTCCCAGACAACCGGCACCGTACCTTTCCCGTAAACCCATGCAGGCCACTGATCCATAGACTTTGAAGGTACACCGTCCTTCCGTCCCTGCTTTGCGTAGCGCCCGCACCCTCACCCCTCAGCTATATAAACCCCCGGGGTGCTCCTCAGTCGACACGCACTTCTGTGTAGCGTATGCCCTGTTGTGCCGCCGTCCGTACCGCCGTAGCGTACTTGCTGCAAGTACAGCCGCCCTTGCAGCCACCCCTCTCACCCCCCCTCATTTGGCTCTTTTCAGATAAGCCAATTTTTCCTCCATCCTCCTCTTGCCATGGACCAGTGTCCTTAACTCTTCTCCCCCCCCCCCCCCCCTGTGTGAATAGACTTACAGAGAGGCTTGCAGCGACCCCCTCCCAGCCCTCTCCACGTTTTTGTCTTTGGGCTTAAGGACATCTCACAATTCTCCCCCCCCCATTTGCGTAGACTTTAGCAAGGGATTTTTGACTCAAGCGAGGGTTCGTGCGCCATTTTCTTTTGCTCATACGGTGAGCAAACGAGCTCGGAATTCAGATCCGACTGAAGCGTTTCGATCGCAGCAGCGAGCTCTGCAAGGCGACACCTACGATGGCCTCATCCCGAAGACGGCAAAATATTGCCTCAAGAGGCGCACGTAACAATGAGATGGAGGGAGATGCGCCCAACGCGGCTCCAGTCCCTTTTCAAGCCGCTCAAGGAAACGGTGGCCAGGTTAGATTGGTTAATTTTCAAAAGAAGAGATTTTTTCTTAAAATTAGTATTAATGAATGGTGTCTTTTCCTCTTAAAATGACGACATAAAAATTATATGAAATTATGAATTATGTGATGTTGTTTTCGATAAATTACGTTGAAATTGCTATCTTCATGAATTATGAATGCTATACTTAGAAAATTGCATTGAAGTTGTTATCTTTGGAATTCAAGATTTTTTTTGGCTTCAACGCTAACTCCGTTCCGTGCTTGTGTAGCCGGGCGGCGTCGTTAGCAAAGCTCGGTAATGGTCCAAGGTATCCCTCATACCTTTGGAAGAATAAGGATCGCCGATTGAGGCGAGAGATTATGAGGCTGCCTAGTTCTGAGGGCCCAGGCTAGTGCGGTAAATAAGCCCACCCTAGTGCGCAGACATCCCTTTGAGGGGCGGGAGGATCGAGCGATGGAGCCTGAGAGGGCGACAGGCCGGCTTGAGTCCTCGCCAGCGGCGGCCGACGATGAGGTGTATGGTCCCGTAGGGTTTTACCCAGCATGTAGAGGCTGGAAGGCCGAATTCTAGATCATCGGCAGAATAAGAATAAGAGAGCCGGATTGGCTTGTATGGAAATGGATTCATGTATAAACTTTTTATATAATTGCATCTTGTCTTTGGTATGATTGTATTGTGTAAGAAGGCTGTTATAACGAACCTTGTGAAGAAGGGCCCTAATTAAGGAATATGCTTATTTATGTCAAACAGTGTGGTAGTATTAATTAGAAAACAAATTGATGCGTGAGTAGGGTGGAAAGTGGGAGGATGGAATGCCCTGACGGCACCATCCTACGGATGGGTGGACCCGATTAGTCGGGTAGCTTTCCAACAAATTAAGTGAAAGCCCTACGTTAGATAGTTAGATTCTTGGGCAACTCTATTCAAGAAGACTAGGCCAGCGGCTGTGCCTTGCATAAGATGAGGAAAAAAGCGTTGTCCCTAGAAATCAAGTCTAGTAGTTGCCCAATTTTTGATCAATTGCCCTATGGGTGATTTGACGTTTAGGAAATCACGCTCCCCCTGCAGGATCGAGCTAGGTCATACCTATAAATCGTATCCTTGAATCTCTACAGGGTCAAGGTGTCGATGAATAGGAAATTTTTTCCAAGATAAGACTTAGCGGACTATCTTAAGTGTTTCTCCCATTTTTAAAGGGAGGAACCTTACAATTGGTATCAGAGCAAGTTTGGCTCCTAGGAATTGCAGTTTAAGGACTGTTTTGTAATAAATGTTTTACCTAGCATAATTAGTAAAGACATCCTACTAAAACAAATAAATTAAATTGATGTTTGAATGATTGTAGGAAGAGGAAGATGCCTACTCCAAATTTCTAGTTTTCCAATGCATCTTCGAGACTGCTAGTCACTCCTCGAATTTCGAGTTCCGCGATACCATGGTGCAGATATTAGAGAAGATATCCCTCCCTCATTTCTCTCGTATTCAGAGAGGATGGGGTAGAGATTTCTGGAGTCGTGGGCCAAGATACTTCATCATCCGAGCAGATCAGATTGGGAACCTCACCACCGACCTTAAGCGGATTCGTTGGATTGAGAAGCTGAAGATGGTCCGCTTATTTTGGTTCGTCGGTACCCCCAGGGACGACACCTCGGTGACTATAGATGGGGTTCGCATACCTCAGGATCGTTGGGTGTATGACAAAGTGATGCAGGTCTTACCTGCTGATAGAGTAGCAGTGTTGGGACCCACCCCAATCCAGAGTTTACCACCCTTACCATCAATTTTTAGAGTCTTAGAAACTACAGCGGAACCCCCATATTTCACATATGTGGACCGCTCTACCCTTATGTCATAGTGAAGCCTAGGAATTTCCCTTGATGTCAAATAAGACTAATTATATTAGTCTCAGATCTTTGTAATAAAACTTGTCCTTGTAAATATTTGGAAATAAAATAATTTCAATGGTTTTGCTCTCCAAAAATTAAGCGTTGTGCAAATATGAATCTTGTAATCTTAAAAATTGTTTTTACGATGATGGCCAGGATGACCACCCACCACTTCCCAATGCGCTTTATACCGATACCCAGGAGAAGAAGCTCCTGCTCAAGCAAATGCAACCTCCCTCCTTTAAAGGAGAAGGTTCAAATGTTGAGAAGGATGCTGAAGTCTGGATTGAGGCGATGGACGATTATTTCTCTGCTGCCGATACTGGAGTAGCAAATCAGTCTATGCTCGCACGGTTTCGCCTCACTGGAGATGCTAAACTCTGGTGGAAACAGTGGTGCCGTGACAAGGAAGTCACCGAGCATTCTCAAACGTGGGAAGACATCAAGCAGGCAGTGAAGGAAAGACATCTTCCTCCATCCCATGAATCCATAAAGATGAATGAGTTCTTTAGTCTTAGACAGTGCAGCTTAACTCTTGAGGACTACTATTCCAAATTCATTACCCTTCGGAAGTATGCCCCAGCTATGACTACTTCCCAGCAAGTGGCTCGTTTCTGCCAAGGGCTAAATGAACCCCTAGATTCCCGCCTTGAAGCAATGAGGCCAACCACTTTACAGGATGCTCTCATACGAGCAAAGCCCCTTGTGAAAGAAATGAAGGCTAACAAACCGAAGAATCAAAAGAGATCTTACCCTGAGGCAAACCTTAGAGATCAACCCTACAAGAAACCTCAACAGAATTTCCCCTACTACAACAGAGGGCGACAAGGCAACTCTTTTGCCCCCCGCTCATATGCTGCTTCTTCCAGAGAAGGCCCTCTGTGTTTTGAGTGCAATGAGCCAGGACACTTTAGAGCCAACTGTCCCAAGATGGCAACATCATTCCCCCAAGGTAACAGAGGAAATCAAGGCCGTGGAACCCCTACCCACCAAGGTGCAAGAGGCAGTGGTCGTGGCAGAGGCCGCGGAGGAACAGTTGCTAGAACTGCCTGTGTTATAAGTGAAGAACCAACCTTAGAAGAGGCTGAAGAAGAGCGCGCCACCGTCCATGCGGCGGTAGAACACCAAGGTCCGAATAAACAATTTGGTGTAATCCAAGCCCCCGCCACTCATCACGGTAAGCCATTTCAGCTTTTGATTGATTGTGGTAGTACCCATTCATTCCTTTCTCCTAGGTTCTTGCAAAAATTAAACTTGGGTCAAAAATCAGCTAGAAAAATGATTGTAGAGTTAGCCAGTGGGAAAGAAGTAGTATCTCGCCACTCTATAGGAAACCTTGATTTTGAGCTGGGTAATGAGCAAACTCATGGTCACTTTAGAGTCTTGCCACTAGGAATTTATGATGGAATCCTTGGGATGGATTGGTTAATTGCGAACAAAGCTAGCATTCATTGTAACCAGGGGAGTATCACTTTTGAAAATGAGCATGGCCAAGTAATATCTGTTCAGGGAATCACAGGAAAACCTAAGTCTAGGGTAGTCAAGGCAAAACATCTTCTCAAGGGGACACGTAAGGGTCAGCAAGTTTTCTTAGTCAAACTCAACAAAGTCATTGAACCTAGTATGGAGACAGAACCCTCTTGGCTCCAAGAATTCTTTGACATCTTCCCTGACGAGCTTACATGGTTACCGCCTCCTCGAGAAGTCGACCATGAAATCGAGGTGATCCCTGGAGCTCAACCCGTCTCAAAAACTCCCTATAAAATGTCCCTTCCTGAAGCCATTGAACTTAAGGAGCAACTTTCCCAACTCATTGAACAAGGATTTGTACGCCCCAGTAGCTCTCCGTGGGGAGCACCTGTTCTTTTCCAAAAAAAGAAGGACGGGACTCTCCGCCTCTGCATAGATTATCGAGGGCTAAATCAAGTCACTGTCAAGAATAAGTATCCTATCCCTCGCATCGATGAACTTCTTGACAGGCTTCATGGGGCCAAAGTCTTCTCAAAAATAGATTTGAGGTCTGGTTACTATCAGATCAAAGTCAAGGAAGCAGATATACCCAAAACAGCCTTTAATACCCGTTATGGCCACTATGAGTTTACTGTAATGTCATTCGGGTTAACCAATGCTCCTGCAACCTTCAACCGCCTAATGCAAGATATATTCCGCCCGTACTTGGATGAGTTTGTGCTTGTTTTCTTTGATGACATCCTAATCTACTCCAAATCAATGGAAGAGCATGAGGAGCATGTGCGTAGAGTTCTGCAATTGCTGCGCAGACACAAACTCTATGCCAAGAAGAGCAAATGTACCTTCTTTACTCATCAAATTGAGTATCTTGGATTCATCGTCTCCAAGGATGGCATCTCAGTAGACCCTGCCAAAGTCAAGGATATTCTAGAATGGCCACCCCCTAAATCAGTTTGTGAAGTTCGTGGATTCTTGGGAATCACGGGTTGGTATAGGATTTTTATCAAAGATTATGCCTTGGTAGCTGCACCCTTGACAGATCTTCTTAAGAAGGATTGCAAAATAGTGTGGCTGCCAATCCATCAAAACAGCTTTGATCAGCTGAAAGTCATTATTACTTCTGCCCCAGTCTTAAAGCTTCCTGATTTCTCCAAGGAATTTGAAGTGGTTACCGATGCTAGTAGTCTAGCACTTGGTGGTGTCTTAGGCCAAGAAGGAAGACCAGTCGCTTATACTTCCCGCAAGCTGAAACAATATGAAGCAAACTATGCCACCCATGATTTGGAACTCTTAGCAGTTGTTCATTGCCTCAAATTATGGAGACATTATCTCTTGGGAGGCAAATTCTAGCTTGTAACTGACCACAAAAGTCTAAAGTGGATCTTCACCCAGCCTAACCTCAACATGCGGCAAAGGAGATGGATTGAAATTCTACAAGAATATGATTTCGACATCAAATTCTGCCCTGGGAAAGATAATGTGGTAGCTGATGCACTTAGCCGCAAATCTTTCTTGAATGCAATTTCAATGCCAAATAATCCCATACTGGTCAAGGTGGAAGAAGTCTCATCTCATGACCCAGATTATCAAAGGATGATAAAGTTAGTAGAAGAAGGGGGACATTCAGAGAAAGAGAAGAATCTAATCAAGGGATACTCCACTCATGAAGGAAGCCTCTACTTCAATCACAGGCTATGTATCCCTAAGGATCCTGCTTTAAAGAAACTAATCCTCCATGAAGCCCATGATAGCCCTGCTGCTGCAGGACACCCAGGTTATGCAAAAACATTAAATGCGGTAAGAAGGAGCTTTCATTGGGCAGGCTTGAAAAATGATGTGCTTCGGTACTTGAAACAATGTCTCTCATGCCAAAGGATCAAGGCTGAAAGGGTCAAGATGCCTGGAAAGCTTCAACCCTTAGATATTCCCTAAATGAAGTGGGAGTGCATTAGTATGGATTTTGTCACAAGTCTCCCCACTGTTCAAGGAGGAGATGACTCCATTCTAGTAGTAGTGGACTTACTTACCAAAGTAGCTCACCTTATACCAGCAAAGAAGACCTTCAAAGCTTCTGATGTTGCTCGTATATTCATCAAGGAAGTCTTTAAACTTCATGGTCTCCCAAAAAGGATAGTAAGTGATCGGGATTCTGACTTCACCTCAAAATTCTGGCAGTCTCTATTTAAAGCTCTGGGGACTCAACTTTGCTTTAGCACAGCTTATCACCCAGAGACCGATGGCCAGACTGAAAGAGTCAATCAAGTAATTGAAGACATTCTTAGAGCATACTGTGGACGGGAACCCAGAAGGTGGATTCAATACCTTCCTCTGGTAGAATTTGCCTACAATGCGTCTTATCATCAAAGCATAGGAATGTCACCATTCAAAGCACTCTATGGGCAAGAATGCTTGTCTCCTCTAAATTTCTCTGATCCGACCATAAGAGTTGAGGCATCCAGGAAAATGCTCGAAGAGATGGAGGAACAAACCAAAGCTATCCAAAGGGATATTAAAGCTGCCCAAGATCGACAAAAGCATTATGCTGACAACAAGAGGTCTGAAAGGATCTTCAAGGAAGGAGACAAAGTTCTTCTACGAGTGCGCCCCAAACGAAGTTCTCTATCACTTGGGAAATATAAGAAGCTCAGCCCTAGGTATTGTGGTCCTTATACAGTTATCAAGTGTCTAGGTAAAAGTGCCTATAAACTCCAACTTCCAGTCCATATCAAAGTCCATAATGTATTTCATGCAAGTTTGTTAAAGCCATATGTCCCCAGTCTCGATCATATTCTTGATGATGAACAAGTTGTAATCCCTACTCAAGGAGTCCTTGAATTACAGCCCAATAGCATCATAGATTCTAGGGAAAGGCAACTCCGAAATAGAACTCTTGTAGAACATCTAGTTCAGTGGAAAGATTACCCTGAAGAGGATGCAACTTGGGAAGATGAAGCTACACTCTTAAAGGATTATCCCCAATTCATGACGAGATGAGGACATCTCGATTTCTTTAAGGGGGGAAGGATGTAACGTACCCATCCTCACTAATAAAGAAATGTCCATGTAATTATGAGTTTTTATGGTATAAATATCAATAATTTTATTATTTGAGTCATTTCCACTTAGAATCTTCAAATTTTGAGCCCAAATTTGGAATCTGCACGCAATTTTACCCTAATATAGGATTTTACAGCATCCAAAACGGACACCGGATCAAGCCTATACGCTAATTTTAATCATTTTAGTTAAAAAACGACGACCTTTAAACCTTAATAAATGCACGACCGCACGTCCGATTGACGAACGGTCTGAATCCCTGCGACCAGGAGAACCTCCCGAACAAAAAAATTTTCGCCCCCCGGGGCGGTCCGGCACGCAAATCGAGGCGGGCGCCCCAAATTTGGGTACCCGCCCCAAAATTTGGTCCGTACACACTTACTAGGGCGCCCGTACAATGGCCGCCCAAGAACCAAAGGACGGCCGTCCACTGTTTGGTCCACGCGTACCCTTGGGCGGACACCCACAGACCGGATAAGGTACATGCGTACCACTCCTTTCCCAGACAACCGGCATCGTACCTTTCCCGTAGACCCATGCAGGCCACTGATCCATAGACTTTGAAGGTACACCGTCCTTCCGTCCCTGCTTTGCGCAGCGCCCGCACCCTCACCCCTCAGCTATATAAACCCCCGGGGTGCTCCTCAGTCGACACGCACTTCTGTGTAGCGTATGCCCTGTTGTGCCGCCGTCCGTACCGCCGTAGCATACTTGCTGCAAGTACAGCCGTCCTTGCAGCCACCCCTCTCACACCCCCTCATTTGGCTCTTTTTAGATAAGCCAATTTTTCCTCCATCCTCCTCTTGCCATGGACCAATGTCCTTAACTCTTCTCCCCCCCCCCCCCCCCCGTGTGAATAGACTTACAGAGAGGCTTGCAGCGACCCCCTCCCAGCCCTCTCCACGTTTTTGCCTTTGGGCTTAAGGACATCTCACAATCCCCCCCCCCCATTTGCGTAGACTTTAGCAAGGGATTTTTGACTCAAGCGAGGGTTCGTGCGCCATTTTCTTTTGCTCATACGGTGAGCAAACGAGCTCGGAATTCAGATCCGACTGAAGCGTTTCGATCGCAGCAGCGAGCTCTGCAAGGTGACACCTACGATGGCCTCATCCCGGAGACGGCAAAATATTGCCTCAAGAGGCGCACGTAACAACGAGATGGAGGGAGATGCGCCCAACGCGGCTCCAGTCCCTTTTCAAGCCGCTCAAGGAAACGGTGGCCAGGTTAGATTGGTTAATTTTCAAAAGAAGAGATTTTTTCTTAAAATTAGTATTAATGAATGGTGTCTTTTCCTCTTAAAATGACGACATAAAAATTATATGAAATTATGAATTATGTGATGTTTTCGATAAATTACGTTGAAATTGCTATCTTCATGAATTGTGAATGCTATACTTAGAAAATTGCATTGAAGTTGTTATCTTTGGAATTCAAGATTTTTTTTGGCTTCAACGCTAACTCCGTTCCGTGCTTGTGTAGCCGGGCGGTGTCGTTAGCAAAGCCCGGTAATGGTCCAAGGTATCCCTCATACCTTTGGAAGAATAAGGATCGCCGATTGAGGCAAGAGATTATGAGGCTGCCTAGTTCTGAGGGCTCAGGCTAGTGCGGTAAATAAGCCCACCCTAGTGCGCAGACATCCCTTTGAGGGGCGGGAGGATCGAGCGATGGAGCCTGAGAGGGCGACAGGCCGGCTTGAGTCCTCGCCAGCGGCCGACGATGAGGTGTATGGTCCCGTAGGGTTTTGCCCAGCATGTAGAGGCTGGAAGGCCGAATTCTAGATCATCGGCAGAATAAGAATAAGAGAGCCGGATTGGCTTGTATGGAAATGGATTCATGTATAAACTTTTTATATAATTGCATCTTGTCTTTGGTATGATTGTATTGTGTAAGAAGGCTGTTATAACGAACCTTGTGAAGAAGGGCCCTAATTAAGGAATATGCTTATTTATGTCAAACAGTGTGGTAGTATTAATTAGAAAACAAATTGATGCGTGAGTAGGGTGGAAAGTGGGAGGATGGAATGCCCTGACGGCACCATCCTACGGATGGGTGGACCCGATTAGTCGGGTAGCTTTCCAACAAATTAAGTGAAAGCCCTACGTTAGATAGTTAGATTCTTGGGCAACTCTATTCAAGAAGACTAGGCCAGCGGCTGTGCCTTGCATAAGATGAGGAAAAAAGCGTTGTCCCTAGAAATCAAGTCTAGTAGTTGCCCAATTTTTGATCAATTGCCCTATGGGTGATTTGACGTTTAGGAAATCACGCTCCCCCTGCGGGATAGAGCTAGGTCATACCTATAAATCGTATCCTTGAATCTCTACAGGGTCAAGGTGTCGATGAATAGGAAATTTTTTCCAAGATAAGACTAAACGGACTATCTTAAGTGTTTCTCCCATTTTTATAGGGAGGAATCTTACAATTGGTATCAGAGCAAGTTTGGCTCCTAGGAATTGCAGTTTAAGGACTGTTTTGTAATAAATGTTTTACCTAACATAATTAGTAAAGACATCCTACTAAAACAAATAAATTAAATTGATGTTTGAATGATTGTAGGAAGAGGAAGATGCCTACTCCAAATTTCTAGTTTTCCAATGCATCTTCGAGACTGCTAGTCACTCCTCGAATTTCGAGTTCCGCGATACCATGGTGCAGATATTAGAGAAGATATCCCTCCCTCATTTCTCTCGTATTCAGAGAGGATGGGGTAGAGATTTCTGGAGTCGTGGGCCGAGATACTTCATCATCCGAGCAGATCAGATTGGGAACCTCACCACCGACCTTAAGCGGATTCATTGGATTGAGAAGCTGAAGATGGTCCGCTTATTTTGGTTCGTCGGTACCCCCACCAGGGACGACACCTTGGTGACTATAGATGGGGTTCGCATACCTCAGGATCGTTGGGTGTATGACAAAGTGATGCAGGTCTTACCTGCTGATAGAGTAGCAGTGTTGGGACCCACCCCAATCCAGAGTTTACCACCCTTACCATCAGTTTTTAGAGTCTTAGAAACTACAGTGGAACCCCCATATTTCACATATGTGGACCGCTCTACCCTTATGTCACAGTGAAGCCTAGAAATTTCCCTTGATGTCAAATAAGACTAATTATATTAGTCTCAGATCTTTGTAATAAAACTTGTCCTTGTAAATATTTGGAAATAAAATAATTTCAATGGTTTTGCTCTCCAAAAATTAAGCGTTGTGCAAATATGAATCTTGTAATCTTAAAAATTGTTTTTACGATGATGGCCAGGATAACCACCCTCCACTTCCCAATGCGCTTTATACCGATACCCAGGAGAAGAAGCTCCTGCTCAAGCAAATGCAACCTCCCTCCTTTAAAGGAGAAGGTTCAAAGGTTGAGAAGGATGCTGAAGTCTGGATTGAGGCGATGGACGATTATTTCTCTGCTGCCGGTACTGGAGTAGCAAATCAGTCTATGCTCGCACAGTTTCGCCTCACTGGAGATGCTAAACTCTGGTGGAAACAGTGGTGCCGTGACAAGGAAGTCACCGAGCATTCTCAAACGTGGGAAGACATCAAGCAGGCAGTAGCCACACACACTCCTCTCTTCCATCAAAGAGCTCCACATTGTCCATTCTCATGCCGGCTAAGTTATCATCCACTAGAAGGTTGCCACAAACACTCCTCTCTCTCACTTCTATGGTAGCTACATAAGCACAAGGATCAAGTAGAGAATAGAGTAGCAAGATCGAGACTCAATTTCCACACAATGGAAGAGTGTGTTGTGTTATGAGATAAAACTGACTTATATACAAGATTGTACAATTTCACACACAAAATATGGACGACTAGGTGCCGAGGGCTCTCATAAGTGGCCACAATACTGAATCTCATAATACATTTATGAAGAAGTACATCCACAAGGGATTCAACTAAGCTTGCTACCACATGCTCTCGAAGTAGGAATGATAATAAGAGTTCCATCAGCAGACCATGATGAGTGCCCATCCATGTTTATAGATTTGGCCACTACTGTTGCTTCATAGCTTGATTATGTACATCTTTTTGTGTGTCCTCTTTTCTCATTGATGTAGAATATTAGTGGAGATAGTTGTTAATTACCTTCCCCCCTTTCATGGTGGCTGATTAGAGGAATTTATTATAGAGAGAATTAAGAAGCTTATTGTTTCTACTCTTGACACTGAGGGAATGCTCAATGTTCACTGTTCCTCTGGAAGGAGTGGATTCAATGTTCATTATTCCTTTGAAAGGACCTCGGGGGGAAGGCTTGTTATTGAGATAATGATCAATGTTCGTTGTTCCTCCAAAAGGAATGGGGAAGGCTTATTAATAAATGAAGAATCTAGTGATTGGCAAGAGTATCTAAAGAGAGTGGGGGCGTCCACAGGCGACTATAGTGTTGTCCTCATCCATGAATCAAGTATTTTCCTTGTTCTCTGTCATGACTCCTTTTTTTTTTAGCAGCCTAATATTCTCTAATACCTTGTGATTTGCAATGACTATTCTTAGAGTTGCAATTGTAACGTTACATGTGCAATCTCCATGGCCTTACAAGTAATGAGATCAAGAGAAACATAATGTTAGTGCATAGTAAGAACTCATATTAGTACAACTATTCAAAAAGTTGCAACATACTGACTACTTTACATTACTAATCAGTTTTGCTTATGCAAGATAGCAATACTACTAATATTTTTTACATAGATATGGGTGCATACGCACGTGCACACACACACACACACACAGAAAAAGGTCTGCAAACCAACGTGCACACACACACACACACACAGAAAAAGGTCTGCAAACCAAAGACTCAGGGAGAGGGAGTACATACATATAGACTACCAGAGAGAGAGAGAGAGAGAGAGAGAGAGAGAGAGAGAGAGAGAGAGAGAGAGAGAGAGAGAGAGAGAGAGAACCTCCAAAGAGAGAAGGCAGGTCCACATAATAGTTACAAGAGAGTGGGACGTTCTAAATTTTTTTTACAAGAGAGTGGGATGTTCTAATTCTGTTTTTGATATTTAGCTTCCACCTTACTATCAATAATTTTAAGCACCTAAAAGACCAATGTCAGGGATACTATTTTGAGACCAATGTCAGGGATTTTGAAGAGTAAAACATCATTGGTATTATTGATACAAGGAAGGTTCACCCAATGCATGGAGGGATTTAGAAGAAGAGTCAAGCATCGTTGCTAGAACTACTTCTGTGAATGTGTGTCATGTTGCCACATATCCCACATGTTGTGAATGTGTGTCAAACATTGCTAGAACTACTTCTGTGAATGTGTGTTGGACATGTTGCCACATGTCATGTGCCACATGTCATGAAAGAAGGACTAGATAGTAAAGATGAATTTTCTTACCTAGAAGGTTCAACCAATGCAATGGAGGGTTTTTAGCAGAAGAGTCAAACAACACTGCTAGAACTACTTCTGTTATTGTGTGCCAAACATGTTGCCACATCCTAGAAGATGAATATATCTACATCTAAATATCATGATTACTAGAAATTAAGGAATACGGAGTCTAAACATCATGATTGGAATTGGAAAATGAACATATGGATCACGATTATTGTAACTCAAGATTCAAAGTACTAGATGCATATTCTGGAAAAATTTGATATGCTTCAAAAGAAGTACGAAAAAATCTAAGACATGAGTTTGATAAGAGAATTGATAGTGCAATGCATGCTTAGAGTTGAGCTTTTTTGAGTCTATAGATGCATGCTTTTTCGAGTCTATAGGTGCATCAAGTGACATACAGGAGTCACCTCAATCAAATGAAGAAAGGCCAACTTCATCAAGGAATCCCAATGGATATTGAGAAATGGAAGCCAAAGAAGGCCATAGCACCAAGTGTACTCTTTAGTTAGTCTAATTTTCATGAAGAGTATTGACTCCACAAAAAAGAACTCAAGAGATGTGATTTTCCTATCAGATTTATATTAATTAATGAAGGAATGAGACAACAAAGTAACAAAAGAGACTTGAGAGATCTTGTTTTTCTTAATAAAGGAGTGATACAAGAGGGTGACAAAACAAAGAGTTTTCACTTATCTCCCCACTATCCTTGCTAGCTCCTCTCAAGCATCATTTAGTGGTCTAAAGAGCACACCACATGCTAACCCCTCAACCCAATCCTTCCAATGCTAACTTCACACTATGCAGGTGATCCAGCTTGGTTTCAGATGGCCCTTTGTTATGGCTTCACAATCAAGACCCCAGAATTTTTTCTCGTGGCCCTTCATTATGGAACCCTATAATATTTTCAAGCATAAATACACGTGTTCTCATTCTAGTCTTTCACAGAAACACATTAATACGAGAAGAAAAACATGGCATGAAGAACTTACCAATATGTTGTAATACATGCAACCCTCCCTTCCTTCAAAGAGCTCCATATCATTTGTTGTCATGCCAACTCTTACATATTGTCCACACTAGGTAGTAGCCACACACAATCCTCTCTTCCATCAAAGAGCTCCACATTGTCCATTCTCATACCGGCTAAGTTATCATCCACTAGAAGGTTGCCACAAACACTCCTCTCTCTCACTTCTATGGTAGCTACATAAGCACAAGGATAAACTAGAGAATAGAGTAGCAAGATCGAGACTCAATTTCTAAACAATGGAAGAGTGTGTTGTGTTATGAGATAAAACTGACTTATATACAAGATTGTACAATTTCACACACAAAATATGGACGACTAGGTGCCGAGGGCTCTCATAAGTGGCCACAATAATTAATCTCATAATATATTTATGAAGAAGTACATCCACAAGGGATTCAACTAAGCTTGCTACCAGATGCTCTCGAAGTAGGAATGATAATAAGAGCTCCATCAGACCATGATGAGTGCCCATCCATGTTTATAGATTTGGCCACTACTGTTGCTTCATAGCTTGATTATGTACATCTTTTTGTGTGTCCTCTTTTCTCATTGATGTAGAATATTAGTGGAGATAGTTGTTAATTACCTTCCCCCCTTTCATGGTGGCTGATTAGAGGAATTTATTATAGAGAGAATTAAGAAGCTTATTGTTTCTACTCTTGACACTGGTAGCTACATAAGCACAAGGATAAAGTAGAGAATAATAGAGTAGCAAGATCGAGACTCAATTTTCACACAATGGAAGAGTGTGTTGTGTTATGAGATAAAACTGACTTATACAATTTCACACACAAAATATGGACGACTAGGTGCCGAGGGCTCTCATAAGTGGCCACAATACTTAATCTCATAATACATTTATGAAGAAGTACATCCACAAGGGATTCAACTAAGCTTGCTACCACATGCTCTCGAAGTAGGAATCACAATAAGAGTTCCATGAGACCATTATGAGTGCCCATCCATGTTTATAGATTTAGCCACTACTGTTGCTTCATAGCTTGATTACGTACATCTTTTTGTGTGTCCTCTTTTCTCATTGATGTAGAATATTAGTGGAGATAGTTGTTAATTACCTTCCCCCCTTTCATGGTGGCTGATTAGAGGAATTTATTATAGAGAGAATTAAGAAGCTTATTGTTTCTACTCTTGACACTGAGGGAATGCTCAATGTTCAGTGTTCCTCTGGAAGGAGTGGATTCAATGTTCATTATTCCTTTGAAAGGACCCCGTGGGGAAGGCTTGTTGTTGAGATAATGATCAATGTTCATTGTTTCTCCAAAAGGAATGGGGAAGGCTTATTAATAAATGAAGAATCTGGTGGGCAAGAGTATCTAAAGAGAGTGGGGGCCTCCACAAGTGACGATAGTGTTGTCCTCATCCATGAATCAAGTATTTTCCTTGTTCTCTGTCATGACTCCTTTTTTTTTAGCAGCCTAATATTCTCTAATACCTTGTGATTTGCAATGACCAAATGAAGGAATGAGACAACAAGGTAACAAAAGAGACTTGAGAGATCTTGTTTTTCTTAATGAAGGAGTGATACAAGAGGGTGACAAAACAAAGAGTTTTCACTTATCTCCCCACTATCCTTGCTAGCTCCTCTCAAGCATCATTTGGTGGTCTAAAGAGCACACCACATGCTAACCCCTCAACCCAATCCTTCCAATGCTAACTTCATACTATGCAGGTGATCCAGCTTGGTTTCAGATGACCCTTTGTTATGGCTTCACAATCAAGACCCCAGAATTTTTTCTCGTGGCCCTTCATTATGGAACCCTATAACTTTTTCAAGCATAAATGCACGTGTTCTTATTCTAGTCTCTCCCAGAAACACATTAATAAGAGAAGAAAGACATGGCATGAAGAACTTACCAATATGTTGTAATGCATGCAACCCTCCCTTCCTTCAAAGAGCTCCACATCATTTGTTGTCATGCAAACTCTTACATATTGTCCACACTAGGTAGTAGCCACACACACTCCTCTCTTCCTTCAAAGAGCTCCACATTGTCCATTCTCATGCCGGCTAAGTTATCATCCACTAGGTAGTTGCCACAAACACTCCTCTCTCCCGCTTCTATGGTAGCTACATAAGCACAAGGATAAAGTAGAGTATTTAATAGAGTAGCAAGATCGAGACTCAATTTCCACACAATGGAAGAGTGTGTTGTGTTATGAGATAAAACTGACTTATACAATTTCACACACAAAATATGGACGACTAGGTGCTGAGGGCTCTCATAAGTGGCCACAAGACTTAATCTCATAATACATTTATGAAGAAGTACATCCACAAGGGATTCAACTAAGCTTGCTACCACATGCTCTCGAAGTAGGAATCATAATAAGAGTTCCATCAGACCATGATGAGTGCCCATCCATGTTTATAGATTTGGCCACTACTGTTGCTTCATAGCTTGATTATGTACATCTTTTTGTGTGTCCTCTTTTCTCATTGATGTAGAATATTAGTGGAGATAGTTGTTAATTACCTTCCCCCCTTTCATGGTGGCTGATTAGAGGAATTTATTATAGAGAGAATTAAGAAGCTTATTGTTTCTACTCTTGACACTGAGGGAATGCTCTGTTCACTGTTCCTCTGGAAGGAGTGGATTCAATGTTCATTATTCCTTTGAAAGGACCTCGGCGGGGGGAAGGCTTGTTATTGAGATAATGATCAATGTTCGTTTTTCCTCCAAAAGGAATGGGGAAGGCTTATTAATAAATGAAGAATCTAGTGATTGGCAAGAGTATCTAAAGAGAGTGGGGGCCTCCACAGGCGACTATAGTGTTGTCCTCATCCATGAATCAAGTATTTTCCTTGTTCTCTGTCATGACTCCTTTTTTTTTTAGCAGCCTAATATTCTCTAATACCTTGTGATTTGCAATGACTATTCTTAGAGTTGAAATTGTAACGTTACATGTGCAATCTCCATGGCCTTACAAGTAATGAGATCAAGAGAAACATAATGTTAGTGCATAGTAAGAACTCATATTAGTATAACTATTCAAAAAGTTGCAACATACTGACTACTTTACATTACTAATCAGTTTTGCTTATGCAAGATAGCAATACTACTAATATTTTTTACGTAGATATGGGTGCATATGCACGTGCACACACACACACACACACAGAAAAAGGTTTGGATACGTATAGACTACCAGAGAGAGACGGAGAGAGAGAGAGAGAGAGAGAGAGAGAGAGAGAGAGAGAGAGAGAGAGAGAGAGAGAGAGAGAGAGAACCTGCAAAGAGAGAAGGCAGGTCCACATAATAGTTACAAGAGAGTGGGACGTTCTAAAATTTTTTTACAAGAGAGTGGGATGTTCTAATTCTGTTTTTGATATTTAGCTTCCACCTTACTTTCAATAATTTTAAGCACCTAAAAGACCAATGTCAGGGATACTATTTTGAGATGAATGTCAGGGATTTTGAAGAGTAAAACATCATTGGTATTATTGATACAACGAAGGTTCACCCAATGCATGGAGGGATTTAGAAGAAGAGTCAAGCATCATCGCTAGCACTACTTCTGTGAATGTGTGTCATGTTGCCACATATCCCACATGTTGTGAATGTGTGTCAAACATTGCTAGAACTACTTCTGTGAATGTGTGTTGGACATGTTGCCACATGTCATGAAAGAAGGACTAGATAGTAAAGATGAATTTTCTTACCTAGAAGGTTCAACCAATGCAATGGAGGGTTTTTAGCAGAAGAGTCAAACAACACTGCTAGAACTACTTCTGTTATTGTGTGCCAAACATGTTGCCACATCCTAGAAGATGAATATATCTACATCTAAATATCATGATTACTAGAAATTAAGGAATACGGAGTCTAAACATCATGATTGGAATTGGAAAATGAACATATGGATCATGATTATTGTAACTCAAGATTTAAAGTACTAGATGCATATTCTAGAAAAGTATGATGTGCCTCAAAAGAAGTACGAAAAAATCTAAGACACGAGTTTGATAAGAGAATTGATAGTGCAATGGATGCTTAGAGTTGAGCTTTTTTGAGTCTATAGATGCATGCTTTTTCGAGTCTATAGGTGCATCAAGTGACATACAGGAGTCACCTCAATCAAATGAAGAAAGGCCAACTTCATCAAGGAATCCCAATGGATATTGAGAAATGGAAGCCAAAGAAGGCCATAGCACCAAGTGTACTCTTTAGTTAGTCGAATTTTCATGAAGAGTATTGACTCCACAAAAAAGAACTCAAGAGATGTGATTTTCCTATCAGATTTATATTAATTAATGAAGGAATGAGACAACAAGGTAACAAAAGAGACTTGAAAGATCTTGTTTTTCTTAATGCAGGAGTGATACAAGAGGATGACAAAACAAAGAGTTTTCACTTATCTCCCCACTATCCTTGCTAGCTTCTCTCAAGCATCATTTGGTGGTCTAAAGAGCACACCACATGCTAACCCCTCAACCCAATCCTTCCAATGCTAACTTCACACTATGCAGGTGATCCAGATTGGTTTCAGATGGCCCTTTGTTATGGCTTCACAATCAAGACCCCAGGATTTTTTCTCGTGGCCCTTCATTATGGAACCCTATAACTTTTTCAAGCATAAATGCACGTGTTCTCATTCTAGTCTCTCCCAAAAACACATTAATAAGAGAAGAAGAACATGGCATGAAGAACTTACCACCAATATGTCGTAATGCATGCAACCCTCCCTTCCTTCAAAGAGCTCCACATCATTTGTTGTCATGCCAACTCTTACATATTGTCCACACTAGGTAGTAGGCACACACACTCCTCTCTTCCTTCAAAGAGCTCCACATTGTCCATTCTCATGCCGGCTAAGTTATCATCCACTATGTAGTTGCCACAAACACTCCTCTCTCTCACTTCTATGGTAGCTACATAAGCACCAAGGATAAAGTAGAGAATAATAGAGTAGCAAGATCGAGACTCAATTTTCACACAATGGAAGAGTGTGTTGTGTTATGAGATAAAACTGACTTATACAATTTCACACACAAAATATGGACGACTAGGTGCCGAGGGCTCTCATAAGTGGCCACAATACTTAATCTCATAATACATTTATGAAGAAGTACATCCACAAGGGATTCAACTAAGCTTGCTACCACATGCTCTCGAAGTAGGAATCACAATAAGAGTTCCATGAGACCATTATGAGTGCCCATCCATGTTTATAGATTTAGCCACTATTGTTGCTTCATAGCTTGATTACGTACATCTTTTTGTGTGTCCTCTTTTCTCATTGATGTAGAATATTAGTGGAGATAGTTGTTAATTACCTTCCCCCCTTTCATGGTGGCTGATTAGAGGAATTTATTATAGAGAGAATTAAGAAGCTTATTGGTTCTACTCTTGACACTGAGGGAATGCTCAATGTTCACTGTTCCTCTGGAAGGAGTGGATTCAATGTTCATTATTCCTTTGAAAGGACCCCGTGGGGAAGGCTTGTTGTTGAGATAATGATCAATGTTCATTGTTTCTCCAAAAGGAATGGGGAAGGCTTATTAATAAATGAAGAATCTAGTGGGCAAGAGTATCTAAAGAGAGTGGGGGCCTCCACAAGTGACGATAGTGTTGTCCTCATCCATGAATCAAGTATTTTCCTTGTTCTCTGTCATGACTCCTTTTTTTTTTAGCAGCCTAATATTCTCTAATACCTTGTGATTTGCAATGACCAAATGAAGGAATGAGACAACAAGGTAACAAAAGAGACTTGAGAGATCTTGTTTTTCTTAATGAAGGAGTGATACAAGAGGGTGACAAAACAAAGAGTTTTCACTTATCTCCCCACTATGCTTGCTAGCTCCTCTCAAGCATCATTTGGTGGTCTAAAGAGCACACCACATGCTAACCCCTCAACCCAATCCTTCCAATGCTAACTTCACACTATGCAGGTGATCTAGCTTGGTTTCAGATGGCCCTTTGTTATGGCTTCACAATCAAGACCCCAGAATTTTTTCTCGTGGCCCTTCATTATGGAACCCTATAACTTTTTCAAGCATAAATGCACGTGTTCTCATTCTAGTCTCTCCCAGAAACACGTTAATAAGAGAAGAAAAACATGGCATGAAGAACTTACCAATATGTTGTAATGCATGCAACCCTCCCTTCCTTCAAAGAGCTCCATATCATTTGTTGTCATGCCAACTCTTACATATTGTCCACACTAGGTAGTAGCCACACACACTCCTCTCTTCCTTCAAAGAGCTCCACATTGTCCATTCTCATGCCGGTTAAGTTATCATCCGCTAGGTAGTTGCCACAAACACTCCTCTCTCTCACTTCTATGGTAGCTACATAAGCACAAGGATAAAGTAGAGAATAGAGTAGAAGGATTCAGACTCAATTTCCACACAATGGAAGAGTGTGTTGTGTTATGAGATAAAACTGACTTATATACAAGATTGTACAATTTCACACACAAAATATGGACGACTAGGTGCTGAGGGCTCTCATAAGTGGCCACAAAACTTAATCTCATAATACATTTATGAAGAAGTACATCCACAAGGGATTCAACTAAGCTTGCTACCACATGCTCTCGAAGTAGGAATGATAATAAGAGTTCCATCAGACTATGATGAGTGCCCATCCATGTTTATAGATTTGGCCACTACTGTTGCTTCATAGCTTGATTATGTACATCTTTTTGTGTGTCCTCTTTTCTCATTGATGTAGAATATTAGTGGAGATAGTTGTTAATTACCTTCCCCCTTTTCATGGTGGCTGATTAGAGGAATTTATTATAGAGAGAATTAAGAAGCTTATTGTTTCTACTCTTGACACTGAGGGAATGCTCAATGTTCACTGTTCCTCTGGAAGGAGTGGATTCAATGTTCATTATTCCTTTGAAAGGACCTCGCGGGGAAGGCTTGTTATTGAGATAATGATCAATGTTCGTTGTTCCTCCAAAAGGAATGGGGAAGGCTTATTAATAAATGAAGAATCTAGTGATTGGCAAGAGTATCTAAAGAGAGTGGGGGCCTCCACAGGCGACTATAGTGTTGTCCTCATCCATGAATCAAGTATTTTCCTTGTTCTCTGTCATGACTCCTTTTTTTTTTTAGCAGCCTCATATTAGTACAACTATTCAAAAAGTTGCAACATACTGACTACTTTACATTACTAATTAGTTTTGCTTATGCAAGATAGCAATACTACTAATATTTTTTACATAGATATGGGTGCATACGCACGTGCACACACACACACACAGAAAAAGGTCTGCAAACCAATAGAAAGACTCACAGAGAGGGTATAGTCGCCTGTGGAGGCCCCCACTCTCTTTAGATACTCTTGCCAATCAGTAGATTCTTCATTTATTAATAAGCCTTCCCCATTCCTTTTGGAGGAACAACATTATCTCAATAACAAGCCTTCCCCCCGGGGTCCTTTCAAAGGAATAATGAACATTGAATCCACTCCTTCCAGAGCAACAGTGAACATTGAGCATTCCCTCAGTGCCAAGAGTAGAAACAATAAGCTTCTTAATTCTCTCTATAATAAATTCCTCTAATCAGCCACCATGAAAGGGGGGAAGGTAATTAACAACTATCTCCACTAATATTCTACATCAATGAGAAAAGAGGACACACAAAAAGATGTACGTAATCAAGCTATGAAGCAACAGTAGTGGCCAAATCTATAAACATGGATGGGCACTCATCATGGTCTGATGGAACTCTTATTATCATTCCTACTTCGAGAGCATGTGGTAGCAAGCTTAGTTGAATCCCTTGTGGATGTACTTCTTCATAAATGTATTATGAGATTAAGTATTGTGGCCACTTATGACAGCCCTCGGCACCTAGTCGTCCATATTTTGTGTGTGAAATTGTACAATCTTGTATATAAGTCAGTTTTATCTCATAACACAACACACTCTTCCATTGTGTGGAAATTGAGTCTTGATCTTGCTACTCTATTCTCTACTTTATCCTTGTGCTTATGTAGCTACCATAGAAGCAAGAGAGAGGAGTGTTTGTGGCAACTACCTAGTGGATGATAACTTAGCCGGCATGAGAATGGACAATGTGGAGCTCTTTGAAGGAAGAGAGGAGTGTGTGTGGCTACTACCTAGTGTGGACAATATATAAGAGTTGGCATGACAACAAATGATGTGGAGCTCTTTGAAGGAAGGGAGGGTTGCATGCATTACAACATATTGGTAAGTTCTTCATGCCATGTTTTTCTTCTCTTATTAATGTGTTTCTGGGAGAGACTAGAATGAGAACACGTGCATTTATGCTTGAAAAAATTATAGGGTTCCATAATGAAGGGCCACGAGAAAAAATTCTGGGGTCTTGATTGTGAAGCCATAACAAAGGGCCATCTGAAACCAAGCTGGATCACCTGCATAGTGTGAAGCTAGCATTGGAAGGATTGGGTTGAGGGGTTAGCATGTGGTGTGCTCTTTAGACCACCAAATGATGCTTGAGAGGAGCTAGCAAGGATAGTGGGGAGATAAGTGAAAACTCTTTGTTTTGTCACCCTCTTGTATCACTCCTTCATTAAGAAAAACAAGATCTCTCAAGTCTCTTTTGTTACCTTGTTGTCTCATTCCTTCATTTAATTATTGCAAATCACAAGGTATTAGAGAATATTAGGTTGCTAAAAAAGAAGGAGTCATGACAGAGAACAAGGAAAATACTTGATTTATGGATGAGGACAACACTATAGTCGCCTGTGGAGGCCCCCACTCTCTTTAGATACTCTTGCCCATCACTAGATTCTTCATTTATTAATAAGCCTTCCCCATTCCTTTTGGAGAAACAACGAACATTGATCATTATCTCAATAACAAGCCTTCCCCACGCAAAGGAGTAATGAACATTGAATCCACTCCTTCCAGAGGAACAGTGAACATTGAGCATTCCCGCAGTGTTAAGAGTAGAAACAGTACGCTTCTTAATTGTCTCTATAATAGATTCCTCTAATCAGCCACCAGAGTTGCTATTAAAACCTTGACCTCAAAAGATGAGAATGATGTGAGTTTAGCAAAATCTCATGGACTACATTAACCAGACTCAAGAATGGACTCCATTCGATGTTTGTATCAGGAATTGGGAAGGTTCATTCTAGTAAAGGATCATCTAGGCCATTCCCAAGTAATTGAGGAAGTTCAAGATCCCTTGTAAATCCCCCTTAGAGTTCTCCATTACAACCTCTATGATCTCTCCAACTTAGTCAATTAATAATACATAAGGATGAATGGTCTTCCATCTTGGTCAATCGATAACACATTGGGGGGGTGAATAGTATTTGGTCCCTTACTTTGTCTACAATTTTACTGTATTTTTTCTTGACATTCTTGAACCAAGTTTTGTTTGGCTTCTTATTTCTCCTCTATTGGATCTAGAAATTCACCCAAAAATCTCTTGGTGACATGGTTACCTCTTTCTTACTACTACGAGGTAGAAACATGGATAGGTGGTCTCAAAATAGTATCCCTGACATTGGTCTTTTAGGTGCTTAAAATTATTGAAAGTAAGGTGGAAGCTAAATTTCAAAAACAGAATTAGAACATCCCACTCTCTTGTAAAAGAAATTTAGAATGTCCCACTCTCTTGTAACTATTATGTGGACCTGCCTTCTCTCTTTGGAGGTTTTCTCTCTCTCTCTCTCTCTCTCTCTCTCTCTCTCTCTCTGGTAGTCTATACGTATGTACTCCCTCTCCCTCAGTCTTTCTATTGGGTTGTAGACCCTTTTCTGTGTGTGTGTGTGTGTGTGTGTGTGTGTGTGTGTGTGTGTGCGCGTGCGTATGCGCCCATATCTATGTAAAACATATTAGTAGTATTCCTATCTTGCATAAGCAAGACTGATTTGTAATGTAAAGTAGTCAGTATGTTGTAACTTTTTGAATAGTTGTACTAATATGAGTTCTTACTATGCCCTAACATTATGTTTCTCTTGATCTCATTACTTGTAAGGCCATGGAGATTGCACATGTAGCGTTACAATTGCAACTCTAAGAATAGTCATTGCAAATCACAAGGTATTAGAGAACATTAGGCTGCTAAAAAAAAAATGAGTCATGATAGAGAACAAGGAAAATACTTGATTCATGCTAATACCTTGTGATTTGCAATAACCAAATGAAGGAATGAGACAACAAGGTAACAAAAGAGACTTGAGAGATCTTGTTTTTCTTAATGAAGGAGTGATACAAGAGGGTGACAAAACAAAGAGTTTTCACTTATCTCCCCACTATCCTTGCTAGCTCCTCTCAAGCATCATTTGGTGGTCTAAAGAGCACACCACATGCTAACCCCTCAACCCAATCCTTCCAATTCTAGCTTCACAATATGCAGGTGATCCAGCTTGGTTTCAGATGGCCCTTTGTTATGGCTTCACAATCAAGACCCCAGAATTTTTTCTCGTGGCCCTTCATTATGGAACCCTATAATTTTTTCAAGCATAAATGCACGTGTTCTCATTCTAGTCTCTCCCAGAAACACATTAATAAGAGAAGAAAAACATGGCATGAAGAACTTACCAATATGTTGTAATGCATGCAACCCTCCCTTCCTTCAAAGAGCTCCACATCATTTGTTGTCATGCCAACTCTTACATATTGTCCACACTAGGTAGTAGGCACACACACTTCTCTCTTCCTTCAAAGAGCTCCACATTGTCCATTCTCATGCCGGCTAAGTTATCATCCACTAGGTAGTTGCCACAAACACTCCTCTCTCTTGCTTCTATGGTAGCTACATAAGCACAAGGATAAAGTAGAGAATAGAGTAGCAAGATCAAGACTCAATTTCCACACAATGGAAGAGTGTGTTGTGTTATGAGATAAAACTGACTTATATACAAGATTGTACAATTTCACACACAAAATATGGACGACTAGGTGCCGAGGGCTGTCATAAGTGGCCACAATACTTAATCTCATAATACATTTATGAAGAAGTACATCCACAAGGGATTCAACTAAGCTTGCTACCACATGCTCTCGAAGTAGGAATGATAATAAGAGTTCCATCAGACCATGATGAGTGCCCATCCATGTTTATAGATTTGGCCACTACTGTTGCTTCATAGCTTGATTATGTACATCTTTTTGTGTGTCCTCTTTTCTCATTGATGTAGAATATTAGTGGAGATAGTTGTTAATTACCTTCCCCCCTTTCATGGTGGCTGATTAGAGGAATTTATTATAGAGAGAATTAAGAAGCTTATTGTTTCTACTCTTGGCACTGAGGGAATGCTCAATGTTCACTGTTCCTCTGGAAGGAGTGGATTCAATGTTCATTATTCCTTTGAAAGGACCCCGGGGGAAGCCTTGTTAGTGAGATAATGTTGTTCCTCCAAAAGGAATGGGGAAGGCTTATTAATAAATGAAGAATCTAGTGATTGGCAAGAGTATCTAAAGAGAGTGGGGGCCTCCACAGGCGACTATAGTGTTGTCCTCATCCATGAATCAAGTATTTTCCTTGTTCTCTGTGATGACTCCTTTTTTTTTTAGCAGCCTAATATTCTCTAATACCTTGTGATTTGCAATGACTATTCTTAGAGTTGCAATTGTAACATTACATGTGCAATCTCCATGGCCTTACAAGTAATGAGATCAAGAGAAACATAATGTTAGTGCATAGTAAGAACTCATATTAGTACAACTATTCAAAAAGTTGCAACATACTGACTACTTTACATTACTAATCAGTTTTGCTTATGCAAGATAGCAATACTACTAATATTTTTTACATAGATATGGGTGCATACGCACGTGCACACACACACACACAGAAAAAGGTCTGCAACCAATAGAAAAACTCGGGGAGAGGGAGTACATACGTATAGACTACCAGAGAGAGAGAGAGAGAGAGAGAGAGAGAGAGAGAGAGAGAGAGAGAACCTCTAAAGAGAGAAGGCAGGTCCACATAATAGTTACAAGAGAGTGGGACGTTCTAAATTTTTTTTACAAGAGAGTGGGATGCTCTAATTCTGTTTTTGATATTTAGCTTCCACCTTACTTTCAATAATTTTAAGCACCTAAAAGACCAATGTCAGGGATACTATTTTGAGACCAATGTTAGGGATTTCAAAGAGTGAAACATCATTGGTATTATTGATACAAGGAAGGTTCACCCAATGCATGGAGGGATTTAGAAGAAGAGCCAAGCATCATTGCTAGAATTTCCACACAATGGAAGAGTGTGTTGTGTTATGAGATAAAACTGACTTATATACAAGATTGTACAATTTCACACACAAAATATGGACGACTAGGTGCCCACGGCTCTCATAAGTGGCCACAATACTTAATCTCATAATACATTTATGAAGAAGAACATCCACAAGGGATTCAACTAAGCTTGCTACCACATGCTCTCGAAGTAGGAATCACAATAAGAGTTCCATTAGACCATTATGAGTGCCCATCCATGTTTATAGATTTGGCCACTACTGTTGCTTCGTAGCTTGATTACGTACATCTTTTTGTGTGTCCTCTTTTCTCATTGATGTAGAATATTAGTGGAGATAGTTGTTAATTACCTTCCCCCCTTTCATGGTGGCTAATTAGAGGAATTTATTATAGAGAGAATTAAGAAGCTTATTGTTTCTACTCTTGACACTGAGGGAATGCTCAATGTTCAGTGTTCCGCTGGAAGGAGTGGATTCAATGTTCATTATTCCTTTGAGGGGAAGGCTTGTTATTGAGATAATGATCAATGTTCGTTGTTCCTCCAAAAGGAATGGGGAAGGCTTATTAATAAATGAAGAATCTAGTGATTGGCAAGAGTATCTAAAGAGAGTGGGGGCCTCCACAGGCGACTATAGTGTTGTCCTCATCCATGAATCAAGTATTTTCCTTGTTCTCTGTCATGACTCCTTTTTTTTTTAGCAACCTAATATTCTCTAATACCTTGTGATTTGCAATGACTATTCTTAGAGTTGCAATTGTAACGTTACATGTGCAATCTCCATGGCCTTACAAGTAATGAGATCAAGAGAAACATAATGTTAGTGCATAGTTAGAACTCTTATTAGTATAACTATTCAAAAAGTTGCAACATATTGACTACTTTACATTACTAATCAGTCTTGCTTATGCAAGATAGCAATACTACTAATATTTTTTATATAGATATGGGTGCATACGCACGTGCACACACACACACACACACACACACACAGAAAAGGGTCTGCAAACCACTAGAAAGACTACGAGAGAGAGAGAGAGAGAGAGAGAGAGAGAGAGAGAGAGAACCTCCAAAAAAAGAAGGCAGGTACACATAATAGTTACAAGAGAGTGGGACGTTCTAAATTTTTTTTACAAGAGAGTGGGATGTTCTAATTCTTTTTTTGATATTTAGCTTCCACCTTACTTTCAATAATTTTAAGCACCTAAAAGACCAATGTCACGGATACTATTTTGAGACTAATGTCAGGGATTTAGAAGAGTAAAACATCATTGGTATTATTGATACAAGGAAGGTTCACCCAATGCATGGAGGGATTTAGAAGAAGAGCCAAGCATCATTGCTAGAACTACTTCTGTGAATGTGTGTCAAACATGTTGCCACATATCCCACATGTTGTGAATGTGTGTCAAACATTGCTAGAACTACGTTTGTGAATGTGTGTTGGACATGTTGCCACATGTCATGACAGAAGGACTAGATAGTAAAGATGAATTTTCTTACCTAGAAGGTCCAACCAATACAATGGAGGGCTTTTAGCAGAAGAGTCAAACAACACTGCTAGAACTACTTCTGTTATTGTTTGCCAAACACGTTGCCACATCCTAGAAGATGAATATATCTACATCTAAATATAATGATTACTAGAACTTAAGGAATACGGAGTCTAAATATCATGATTGGAATTGGAAAATGAATATATGGATCACGATTATTGTAACTCAAGATTCAAAGTACTAGATGCATATTCTGGAAAAATTTGATGTGCTTCAAAAGAAGTACGGAAAAAACTAAGAGATGAGTTTCAGAAGAGAATTGATAGTGCAATGCATGCTTAGAGTTGAGCTTTTTTGAGTCTATAGATGCATACTTTTTCGAGTCTATAGATGCATCAAGTGACATACAGGAGTCACCTCAATCAAATGAAGAAAGGCCAACTTCATCAAGGAATCCCAATGGATATTGAAAAATGGAAGCCAAAGAAGGCCATAGCACCAAGTGTACTCTTTAGTTAGTCTAATTTTCATGAAGAGTATTGACTCCACAAAAAAGAACTCAAGAGATGTGATTTTCCTATCAGATTTATATTAATTAATGAAGGAATGAGACAACAAGGTAACAAAAGAGACTTGAGAGATCTTGTTTTTCTTAATGAAGGAGTGATACAAGAGGGTGACAAAACAAAGAGTTTTCACTTATCTCCCCACTATCCTTGCTAGCTCCTCTCAAGCATCATTTGGTGGTCTAAAGAGCACACCACATGCTAACCCCTCAACCCAATCCTTCCAATGCTAGCTTCACACTATGCAGGTGATCCAGCTTGGTTTCAGATGGCCCTTTGTTATGGCTTCACAATCAAGACCCCAGAATTTGGAAAATGAATATATGGATCACGATTATTGTAACTCAAGATTCAAAGTACTAGATGCATATTCTGGAAAAATTTGATGTGCTTCAAAAGAAGTACGGAAAAATCTAAGAGATGAGTTTCAGAAGAGAATTGATAGTGCAATGCATGCTTAGAGTTGAGCTTTTTTGAGTCTATAGATGTATGCTTTTTCGAGTCTATAGATGCATCAAGTGACATACAGGAGTCACCTTAATCAAATGAAGAAAGGCCAACTTCATCAAGGAATCCCAATGGATATTGAAAAATGGAAGCCAAAGAAGGCCATAGCACCAAGTGTACTCTTTAGTTAGTCTAATTTTCATGAAGAGTATTGACTCCACAAAAAAGAACTCAAGAGATGTGATTTTCCTATCAGATTTATATTAATTAATGAAGGAATGAGACAACAAGGTAACAAAAGAGACTTGAGAGATCTTGTTTTTCTTAATGAAGGAGTGATACAAGAGGGTGACAAAACAAAGAGTTTTCACTTATCTCCCCACTATCCTTGCTAGCTCCTCTCAAGCATCATTTGGTGGTCTAAAGAGCACACCACATGCTAACCCCTCAATCCAATCCTTCCAATGCTAGCTTCACACTATGCAGGTGATCCAGCTTGGTTTCAGATGGCCCTTTGTTATGGCTTCACAATCAAGACCCCAGAATTTTTTCTCGTGGCCCTTCATTATGGAACCCTATAATTTTTTCAAGCATAAATGCACGTGTTCTCATTCTAGTCTCTCCCAGAAACACATTAATAAGAGAAGAAAAACATGGCATGAAGAACTTACCAATATGTTGTAATGCATGCAACCCTCCCTTCCTTCAAAGAGCTCCACATCATTTGTTGTCATGCCAACTCTTACATATTGTCCACACTAGTAGCCACACACACTCCTCTCTTCCTTCAAAGAGCTCCACATTCTCCATTCTCATGCCGGCTAAGTTATCATCCACTAGGCCACAAACAATCCTCTCTCTCGCTTCTATGGTAGCTACATAAGCACAAGGATAAATTAGAGAATAGAGTAGCAAGATCGAGACTCAATTTCCACACAATGGAAGAGTGTGTTGTGTTATGAGATAAAACTGACTTATATACAAGATTGTACAATTTCACACACAAAATATGGACGACTAGGTGTCGAGGGTTCTCATAAGTGGCCACAATACTTAATCTCATAATACATTTATGAAGAAGTACATCCACAAGGGATTCAACTAAGCTTGCTACCACATGCTCTCGAAGTAGGAATCACAATAAGAGTTCCATCAGACCATGATGAGTGCCCATCCATGTTTATAGATTTGGCCACTACTGTTGCTTCATAGCTTGATTACGTACATGTTTTTTTGTGTCCTCTTTTCTCATTGATGTAGAATATTAGTGGAGATAGTTGTTGTTAATTACCTTCCCCCCTTTCATGGTGGCTGATTAGAGGAATTTATTATAGAGAGAATTAAGAAGCTTATTGGTTCTACTCTTGACACTGAGGGAATGCTCAATGTTTACTGTTCCTCTAGAAGGAGTGGATTCAATGTTTATTATTCCTTTGAAAGGACCCCGGTGGGAAGGCTTGTTATTGAGATAATGATCAATGTTCGTTGTTTCTCCAAAAGGAATGGGGAAGGCTTATTAATAAATGAAGAATCTAGTGATTGGCAAGAGTATCTAAAGAGAGTGGGGGCCTCCACAGTCAACTATAGTGTTGTCCTCATCCATGAATCAAGTATTTTCCTTGTTCTCTGTGATGACTCCTTTTTTTTTAGCAACCTAATATTCTCTAATACCTTGTGATTTGCAATGACCATTCTTAGAGTTGTAATTGTAACGTTACATGTGCAATCTCCATGGCCTTACATTTGAGTCTATAGATGCATGCTTTTTTAAGTCTATAGATGCATCAAGTGACATACAGGAGTCACCTCAATCAAATGAAGAAAGGCCAACTTCATCAAGGAATCCCAATGGATATTCAAAAATGAAAGCCAAAGAAGGCCATAGCACCAAGTGTACTCTTTAGTTAGTCTAATTTTCATGAAGAGTATTGACTCCACAAAAAAGAACTCAAGAGATGTCATTTTCCTATCAGATTTATATTAATTAATGAAGGAATGAGACAACAAGGTAACAAAAGAGACTTGAGAGATCTTGTTTTTCTTAATGAAGGAGTGATACAAGAGGGTGACAAAATAAAGAGTTTTCACTTATCTCCCCACTATCCTTGCTAGCTCCTCTCAAGCATCATTTGGTGGTCTAAAGAGCACACCACATGCTAACCCCTCAACCCAATCCTTCTAATGCTAACTTCACACTATGCAGGTGATCCAGCTTGGTTTCAGATGGCCCTTTGTTATGGCTTCACAATCAAGACCCCAGAATTTTTTCTCGTGGCCCTTCATTGTGGAACCCTATAATTCTTTCAAGCATAAATGCACGTGTTCTCATTCTAGTCTCTCCCAGAAACACATTCATAAGAGAAGAAAAACATGGCATGAAGAACTTACCAATATGTTGTAATGCATGCAACCCTCCCTTCCTTCAAAGAGCTCCACATCATTTGTTGTCATGCCAACTCTTACATATTGTCCACACTAGGTAGTAGCCACACACACTCCTCTCTTCTTTCCAAGAGCTCCACATTGTCCATTCTCATGCCGGCTAAGTTATCATCCACTAGGTAGTTGCCACAAACACTCCTCTCTACATAAGCACAAGGATAAAGTAGAGAATAGAGTAGCAAGATCGAGACTCAATTTCCACACAATGGAAGAGTGTGTTGTGTTATGAGATAAAACTGACTTATACAATTTCACACACAAAATATGGACGACTAGGTGCCCAGGGCTCTCATAAGTGGCCACAATACTTAATCTCATAATACATTTATGAAGAAGTACATCCACAAGGGATTCAACTAAGCTTGCTACCACATGCTCTCGAAGTAGGAATCACAATAAGAGTTCCACTAGACCATTATGAGTGCCCATCCATGTTTATAGATTTGGCCACTACTGTTGCTTCATAGCTTGATTACGTACATCTTTTTTGTGTGTCCTCTTTTCTCATTGATGTAGAATATTAGTGGAGATAGTTGTTAATTACCTTCCCCCCTTTCATGGTGGCTGATTAGAGGAATTTATTATACAGAGAATTAAGAAGCTTATTGTTTCTACTCTTGACACTGAGGGAATGCTCAATGTTCTTGTTCCTCTGGAAGGAGTGGATTCAATGTTCATTAGGACCCCGGGGGGAAGGCTTGTTATTGAGATAATGATCAATGTTCGTTATACCTCCAAAAGGAATGGGGAAGGCTTATTAATAAATGAAGAATGTAGTGATTGGCAAGAGTATCTAAAGAGAGTGGGGGCCTCCACAGGCGACTATAGTGTTGTCCTCATCCATGAATCAAGTATTTTCCTTGTTCTCTGTCATGACTCCTTTTTTTTTAGCAGCCTAATATTCTTTAATACCTTGTGATTTGCAATGACTATTCTTAGAGTTGCAATTGTAACGCTACATGTGCAATCTCCATGGCCTTACAAGTAATGAGATCAAGAGAAACATAATGTTAGGGCATAGTAAGAACTCATATTAGTACAACTATTCAAAAAGTTACAACATACTGACTACTTTACATTACAAATCAGTCTTGCTTATGCAAGATAGGAATACTACTAATATGTTTTACATAGATATGGGCGCATACGCACGCGCGCGCACACACACACACACAGAAAAGGGTCTGCAAACCAATAGAAACACTGAGGGAGAGGGAGTACATACGTATAGACTACCAGAGAGGGAGAGGGAGTACATACGTATAGACTACCAGAGAGAGAGAGAGAGAGAGAGAGAGAGAGAGAGAGAGAGAGAGAACCTCCAAAGAGAGAAGGCAGGTTCACATAATAGTTACAAGAGAGTGGGACGTTCTAAATTTTTTTTACAAGAGAGTGGGATGTTCTAATTTTGTTTTTGAAATTTAGCTTCCACCTTACTTTCAATAATTTTAAGCACCTAAAAGACCAATGTCAGGGATACTATTTTGAGACCACCTATCTATGTTTCTACCTCGTAGTAAGAAAGAGGTAACCATGTCACCAAGAGATTTTTGGGTGAATTTCTAGATCCAATAGAGAAGAAATAAGAAGCCAAACAAAACTTGGTTCAAGAATGTCAAGAAAAAATACAGTAAAATTGTAGACAAAGTAAGGGACCAAATACTATTCACCCCCCCAATGTGGTATCGATTGACCAAGATGGAAGACCATTCATCCTTATGTATTACTAATTGACTAAGTTGGAGAGATCATAGAGGTTGTAATGGACTCTAAGGGGGATTTACAAGGGATCTTGAACTTCCTCAATTACTTGGGAATGGCCTAGATGATCCTTTACTAGAATGAACCTTCCCAATTCCTGATACGAACATGGAATGGAGTCCATTCTTGAGTCTGGTTAATGTAGTCCATGAGATTTTGCTAAACTCACATCATTCTCATCTTTTGAGGTCAAGGTTTTAATAGCAACTCTACTCCAAGGTAATGCAAATTTTTTGGAGAGATTTGAAGGACTAAATGGAAGGAAGATTATGAGCATTTATTGTTAAGGGGACAAGGTGAAATATAACCCAATAGCAAAATCAAATGAGGAAACTCCTTTGAGTGATGAAAAGAAAAAGTTACCTAAGGTGCCTATAAATAAGTTGGGACATTACTATGAAAAGGATAAGACCACTACAATGTTATCTATGTGGTACATAAGTACCAAGGAGTTACAACTATTAGATAGCGGTGTGGATGCTACTAGCATTGTCTCTAAACGCTACTACTGGAAACTCTGGGAAAGCAACCCATAGAGGAAACCGATTTTTGTTGTGAAGGTAGCTGTGGAATCACGACTAATAAGCCTCTTGGTATCTTAAGAGATTAAAAACCAAAATATTCGGATAAATTTATCAATCTACCTTTGTGTGTTGTGATGAATTACCACAAATAGCCGAGATCATATGATGTGATTCGAGGGTGATCCTACATGTAGGAAGCTAGACTGGTCCATGACTAAGGAATAAAGGTCATATTTACCTTAGAAATAAGGACTAGATAATATTATTGATGCATGGAAGGTTCGCCCAATGCATCATGGAGGGATTTCGAAGAGTAAAACATCATTGGTATTATTGATACAAGGAAGGTTCACCCAATGCATGGAGGGATTTAGAAGAAGAGTCAAGCATCATTGCTAGAACTACTTCTATGAATGCGTGTCAAACATGTTGCCACATATCCCACATGTTGTGAATGTGTGTCAAACATTGCTAGAACTACTTTTACGAATGTGTGTTGGACATATTGCCACATGTCATGAAAGAAGGACTAGATAGTAAAGATGAATTTTCTTACCTAGAAGGTTCAACCAATGCAATGGAGGTTTTTTAGCAGAAGAGTCAAAGAACTACTTCTGTTATTGTGTGCCAAACATGTTGCCACATCCTAGAAGATGAATATATCTACATCTAAATATCATGATTACTAGAACTTAAGGAATACGGAGTCTAAACATCATGATTGGAATTGGAAAATAAATATATGGATCACGATTATTGTAACTCAAGATTCAAAGTACTAGATGCATATTCTGGAAAAATTTGATGTGCTTTAAAAGAAGTACGGAAAAATCTAAGAGATGAGTTTGAGAAGAGAAATGATAGTGCTATGCATGCTTAGAGTTGAGCTTTTTTGAGTCTATAGATGCATGCTTTTTCGAGTCTATAGATGCATCAAGTGACATACAGGAGTCACCTCAATCAAATGAAGAAAGGCCAACTTCATCAAGGAATCCCAATGGATATTGAAAAATGAAAGCCAAAGAAGGCCATAGCACCAAGTGTACTCTTTAGTTAGTCTAATTTTCATGAAGAGTATTGACTCCACAAAAAAGAACTCAAGAGATGTCATTTTCCTATCAGATTTATATTAATTAATGAAGGAATGAGACAACAAGGTAACAAAAGAGACTTGAGAGATCTTGTTTTTCTTAATGAAGGAGTGATACAAGAGGGTGACAAAATAAAGAGTTTTCACTTATCTCCCCACTATCCTTGCTAGCTCCTCTCAAGCATCATTTGGTGGTCTAAAGAGCACACCACATGCTAACCCCTCAACCCAATCCTTCTAATGCTAACTTCACACTATGCAGGTGATCCAGCTTGGTTTCAGATGGCCCTTTGTTATGGCTTCACAATCAAGACCCCAGAATTTTTTCTCGTGGCCCTTCATTGTGGAACCCTATAATTCTTTCAAGCATAAATGCACGTGTTCTCATTCTAGTCTCTCCCAGAAACACATTCATAAGAGAAGAAAAACATGGCATGAAGAACTTACCAATATGTTGTAATGCATGCAACCCTCCCTTCCTTCAAAGAGCTCCACATCATTTGTTGTCATGCCAACTCTTACATATTGTCCACACTAGGTAGTAGCCACACACACTCCTCTCTTACTTCAAAGAGCTCCACATTGTCCATTCTCATGCCGGCTAAGTTATCATCCACTAGGTAGTTGCCACAAACACTCCTCTCTACATAAGCACAAGGATAAAGTAGAGAATAAAGTAGCAAGATCGAGACTCAATTTCCACACAATGGAAGAGTGTGTTGTGTTATGAGATAAAACTGACTTATACAATTTCACACACAAAATATGGACGACTAGGTGCCCAGGGCTCTCATAAGTGGCCACAATACTTAATCTCATAATACATTTATGAAGAAGTACATCCACAAGGGATTCAACTAAGCTTGCTACCACATGCTCTCGAAGTAGGAATCACAATAAGAGTTCCACTAGACCATTATGAGTGCCCATCCATGTTTATAGATTTGGCCACTACTGTTGCTTCATAGCTTGATTACGTGCATCTTTTTTGTGTGTCCTCTTTTCTCATTGATGTAGAATATTAGTGGAGATAGTTGTTAATTACCTTCCCCCCTTTCATGGTGGCTGATTAGAGGAATTTATTATACAGAAAATTAAGAAGCTTATTGTTTCTACTCTTGACACTGAGGGAATGCTCAATGTTCTTGTTCCTCTGGAAGGAGTGGATTCAATGTTCATTAGGACCCCGGGGGGAAGGCTTGTTATTGAGATAATGATCAATGTTCGTTATACCTCCAAAAGGAATGGGGAAGGCTTATTAATAAATGAAGAATCTAGTGATTGGCAAGAGTATCTAAAGAGAGTGGGGGCCTCCACAGGCGACTATAGTGTTGTCCTCATCCATGAATCAAGTATTTTCCTTGTTCTCTATCATGACTCATTTTTTTTTAGCAGCCTAATATTCTCTAATACCTTGTGATTTGCAATGACTATTCTTAGAGTTGCAATTGTAACGCTACATGTGCAATCTCCATGGCCTTACAAGTAATGAGATCAAGAGAAACATAATGTTAGGGCATAGTAAGAACTCATATTAGTACAACTATTCAAAAAGTTACAACATACTGACTACTTTACATTACAAATCAGTCTTGCTTATACAAGATAGGAATACTACTAATATGTTTTACATAGATATGGGCGCATACGCACGCGCGCACACACACACACACACACACACACACACACACACACACAGAGAAAAGGGTCTACAACCCAATAGAAAGACTGAGGGAGAGGGAGTACATACGTATAGACTACCAGAGAGAGAGAGAGAGAGAGAGAGAGAGAGAGAGAGAGAGAGAGAGAGAGAGAGAGAGAGAACCTCCAAAGAGAGAAGGCAGGTCCACATAATAGTTACAAGAGAGTGGGACATTCTAAATTTCTTTTACAAGAGAGTGGGATGTTCTAATTCTGTTTTTGAAATTTAGCTTCCACCTTACTTTCAATAATTTTAAGCACCTAAAAGACCAATGTCAGGGATACTATTTTTAGACTACCTATCCATGTTTCTACCTCGTAGTAGTAAGAAAGAGGTAACCATGTCATCAAGAGATTTTTGGGTGAATTTCTAGATCCAATAGAGGAGAAATAAGAAGCCAAACAAAACTTGGTTCAAGAATGTCAAGAAAAAATACAGTAAAATTGTAGACAAAGTAAGGGACCAAATACTATTCACCCCCCCAATGTGTTATCGATTGACCAAGATGGAAGACCATTCATCCTTATGTATTATTAATTGACTAAGTTGGAGAGATCATAGAGGTTGTAATGGAGAACTCTAAGGGGGATTTACAAGGGATCTTGAACTTCCTCAATTACTTGGGAATGGCCTAGATGATCCTTTACTAGAATGAACCTTCCCAATTCCTGATACAAACATCGAATGGAGTCCATTCTTGAGTCTGGTTAATGTAGTCCATGAGATTTTGCTAAACTCACATCATTCTCATCTTTTGAGGTCAAGGTTTTAATAGCAACTCTACTCCAAGGTAATGAAAATTTATGGAGAGATTTGAAGGACTAAATGGAAGGAAGATTATGAGCAATTATTGTTAAGGGGACAAGGTGAAATATAACCCAATAGCAAAATCAAATGAGGAAACTCCTTTGAGTGATGAAAAGAAAAAGTTACCTAAGGTGCCTATAAATAAGTTGGGACATTACTATGAAAAGGATGAGACCACTACAATGTTATCTATGTGGTACACAAGTACCAAGGAGTTACAACTATTAGATAGCGGTGTGGATGCTACTAGCATTGTCTCTAAACGCTACTACTGGAAACTCTGGGAAAGCAACCCATAGAGGAAACCGATTTTTGTTGTGAAGGTAGCTGTGGAATCGCGACTAATAAGCCTCTTGTATCTTAAGAGATTAAAAACCAAAAAATTTGGATAAATTTATCAATCTACCTTTGTGTGTTGATGAATTACCACAAATAGCCGAGATCATATGATGTGACTCGAGGGTGATCCTACATGTAGGAAGCTAGACTGGTCCATGACTAAGGAATAAAGGTCATATTTACCTTAGAAATAAGGACTAGATGATATTATTGATGCATGGAAGGTTTGCCCAATGCATCATGGAGGGATTTCGAAGAGTAAAACATCATTGGTATTATTGATACAAGGAAGGTTCACCCAATGCATGGAGGGATTTAGAAGAAGAGTCAAGCATCATTGCTTAAGCTAAATATCAAAAACAAAATTAGAGCATCCCACTCTCTTGTAAAAAGAATTTAGAACGTCCCACTCTCTTGTAACTATTATGTGGACCTGCCTTCTCTCTTTGGAGGTTCTCTCTCTCTCTCTCTCTCTCTCTCTCTCTCTCTCTCTCTCTCTCTGGTAGTCTAGTATGTTGCAACTTTTTGAATAGTTGTACTAATATGAGTTCTTACTATGCACTAACATTATGTTTCTCTTGATCTCATTACTTGTAAGGCCATGGAGATTGCACATGTAACGTTACAATTGCAACTCTAAGAATAGTCATTGCAAATCACAAGGTATTAGAGAATATTAGGCTGCTAAAAAAAAAGGGGTGATGATAGAGAACAAGGAAAATACTTGATTCATGGATGAGGACAACACTATAGTCGCCTGTGGTGGAGGCCTCCACTCTCTTTAGATACTCTTGCCAATCACTAGATTCTTCATTTATTAATAAGCCTTCCCCATTCCTTTTGGAGGAACAACGAACATTGATCATTATCTCAATAACAAGCCTTCCCCCCGGGGTCCTTTCACAAAGGAATAATGAACATTGAATCCACTCCTTCCTGAGGAACAGTGAACATTGAGCATTCCCTCAGTGTCAAGAGTAGAAACAATAAGCTTCTTAATTCTCTCTATAATAAATTCCTCTAATCAGCCACCATGAAAGGGGGGAAGGTAATTAACAACTATCTCCACTAATATTCTACATCAATGAGAAAGGAGGACACACAAAAAGATGTACGTAATCAAGTAGTGGCCAAATCTATAAACATGGATGGGCACTCATCATGGTCTGATGGAACTCTTATTGTGATTCCTACTTCGAGAGCATGTGGTAGCAAGCTTAGTTGAATCCCTTGTGGATGTACTTCTTCATAAATGTATTATGAGATTAAGTATTGTGGCCACTTATGAGAGCCCTCGGCACCTAGTCGTCCATATTTTGTGTGTGAAATTGTACAATCTTGTATATAAGTCAGTTTTATCTCATAACACAACACACTCTTCCATTGTGTGGAAATTGAGTCTCGATCTTGCTACTCTATTCTCTACTTTATCCTTGTGCTTATGTAGCTACCATAGAAGCGAGAGAGAGGAGTGTTTGTGGCAACTACCTAGTGGATGATAACTTAGCCGGCATGAGAATGGACAATGTAGACAGGAGTGTGTGTGGCTACTACCTAGTGTGGACAATATGTAAGAGTTGGCATGACAACAAATGATGTGGAGCTCTTTGAAGGAAGGGAGGGTTGCATGCATTACAACATATTGGTAAGTTCTTCATGCCATGTTTTTCTTCTCTTATTAATGTGTTTCTGGAAGAGACTAGAATGAGAACACGTGCATTTATGCTTGAAAAAATTATAGGGTTCCATAATGAAGGGCCACGAGAAAAAATTATGGGGTCTTGATTGTGAAGCCATAACAAAGGGCCATCTGAAACCAAGCTGGATCACCTGCATAGTGTGAAGTTAACATTGGAAGGATTGGGTTGAGGGGTTAGCATGTGGTGTGCTCTTTAGACCACCAAATGATGCTTGAGAGGAGCTAGCAAGGATAGTGGGGACATAAGTGAAAACTCTTTGTTTTGTCACCCTCTTGTATCACTCCTTCATTAAGAAAAATAAGATCTCTCAAGTCTCTTTTGTTACCTTGTTGTCTCATTCCTTCCTTAATTAATATAAATCTGATAGGAAAATCACATCTCTTGAGTTGCTTTTTGTGGAGTCAATACTCTTCATGAAAATAAGACTAACTAAAGAGTACACTTAGTGCTATGGCCTTCTTTGGCTTCCATTTTTTAATATCCATTGGGATTCCTTGATGAAGTTGGCCTTTCTTCATTTGATTGAGGTGACTCCTGTATATCACTTGATGCATCTATAGACTCAAAAAAGCATGCATCTATAGACTCAAAAAAGCTCAACTCTAAGCATGCATTGCACTATCAATTCTCTTCTCAAACTCATCTCTTAGATTTTTTCGTACTTCTTTTGAAGCACATCAAATTTTTCCAGAATATACATCTAGTACTTTGAATCTTGAGTTACAATAATCGTGATCCATATATTCATTTTTCAATTTCAATCATGATGTTTAGACTCTGTATTCCTTAAGTTCTAGTAATCATGATATTTAGATGTAGATATATTCATCTTCTAGGATGTGGCAACGTGTTTGGCACATAATAACAGAAGTAGTTCTAGCAGTGTTGTTTGACTCTTCTGCTAAAAGCCCTCCATTGCACTGGTTGAACCTTCTAGGTAAGAAAATTCATCTTTACTATCTAGTCCTTCTTTCATGACATGTGGCAACATGTCCAACACACATTAACAGAAGTAGTTCTAACAAAAATGATGCTTGACTCTTCTTCTAAATCCCTCCATGCATTGGGTGAACCTACCTTGTATCAATAATACCAATAATGTTTTACTCTTCGAAATACCTAGCATTGGTCTCAAAATAGTATCCCTGACATTGGTCTTTTAGGTGCTTAAAATTATTGAAAGTAAGGTGGAAGCTAAATATCAAAAACAGAATTAGAGCATCCCACTCCCTTGTTAAAAAAAATTAGAATGTCCCACTCTCTTGTAACTATTATGTGGACCCGCCTTCTCTCTTTGGAGGTTCTCTCTCTCTCTCTCTCTCTCTCTCTCTCTCTCTCTCTCTCTTTCTCTCTCTCTGGTAGTCTATACATATGTACTCCCTCTCCCCGAGTCTTTCTATTGGTTTGCAGACCTTTTTCTATGTGTGTGTGTGTGTGTGTGTGTGCACGTGCGTATGCACCCATATCTATGTAAAAAATATTAGTAATATTGCTTTCTTACATAAGCAAAACTGATTAATAATGTAAAGTAGTCAGTATGTTGCAACTTTTTGAATAGTTGTACTAATATGAGTTCTAACATTATGTTTCTCTTGATCTCATTACTTGTAAGGCCATGGAGATTGCACATGTAACGTTACAATTGCAACTCTAAGAATAGTCATTGCAAATCACAAGGTATTAGAGAATATTAGGCTACTAAAAAAAAAGGAGTCATGATAGAGAACAAGGAAAATACTTGATTCATGGATGAGGACAACACTATAGTCACCTGTGGAGGCCCGCACTCTCTTTAGATACTCTTGCCAATCACTAGATTCTTCATTTATTAATAAGCCTTCCCCATTCCTTTTGGAGGAACAACGAACATTGATCCTTATCTCAATAACAAGCCTTCCCCCTTTCAAAGGAATAATGAACATTGAATCCACTCCTTCCAGAGGAACAGTGAACATTGAGCATTCCCTCAGTGTCAAGAGTAGAAACAATAAGCTTCTTAATTCTCTCTATAATAAATTCCTCTAATCAGCCACCATGAGAGGGGGAAGGTAATTAACAACTATCTCCACTAATATTCTACATCAATGAGAAAAGAGGACACACAAAAAGATGTACGTAATCAAGCTATGAAGCAATAGTAGTAGTGGCCAAATCTATAAACATGGATGGGAACTCATCATGGTCTGATGGAACTCTTATTGTGATTCCTACTTCGAGAGCATGTGGTAGCAAGCTTAGTTGAATCCCTTGTGGATGTACTTCTTCATAAATGTATTATGAGATTAAGTATTGTGGCCACTTATGAGAGCCCTCGGCACCTAGTCGTCCATATTGTGTGTGTGAAATTGTATAATCTTGTATATAAGTCAGTTTTATCTCATAACACAACACACTCTTCCATTGTGTGGAAATTGAGTCTCGATCTTGCTACTCTATTCTCTACTTTATCCTTGTGCTTATGTAGCTACCATAGAAGCGAGAGAGAGGAGTGTTTGTGGCAACTACCTAGTGGATGATAACTTAGCCGGCATGAGAATGGACAATGTGGAGCTCTTTAAAAGAAGAGAGGAGTGTGTGTGGCTACTACCTAGTGTGGACAATATGTAAGAGTTGGCATGACAACAAATGATGTGGAGCTCTTTGAAGGAAGGGAGGGTTGCATGCATTACAACATATTGGTAAGTTCTTCATGCCATGTTTTTCTTCTCTTATTAATGTGTTTCTGGGAGAGACTAGAATGAGAACACGTGCATTTATGCTTGAAAAAATTATAGGGTTCCATAATGAAGGGCCACGAGAAAAAATTCTGGGGTCTTGATTGTGAAGCCATCACAAAGGGCCATCTGAAACCAAGCTGGATCACCTGCATAGTGTGAAGTTAGCATTGGAAGGATTGGGTTGAGGGGTTAGCATGTGGTGTGCTCTTTAGACCACCAAATGATGCTTGAGAGGAGCTAGCAAGGATAGTGGGGACATAAGTGAAAACTCTTTGTTTTGTCACCCTCTTGTATCACTCCTTCATTAAGAAAAACAAGGTCTATCAAGTCTCTTTTGTTACCTTGTTGTCTCATTCCTTTGTTAATTAATATAAATCTGATAGGAAAATCACATCTCTTGAGTTCTTTTTTGTGGAGTCAATACTCTTCATGAAGATTAGACTAACTAAAGAGTACACTTGGTGCTATGGCCTTCTTTGGCTTCCATTTTTCAATATCCATTGGGATTCCTTGATGAAGTTGGCCTTTCTTCATTTGATTGAGGTGACTCCTGTATGTCACTTGATGCATCTATAGACTCGAAAAAGCATGCATGTATAGACTCAAAAAAGCTCAACTCTAAGCATGCATTGCACTATCAATTCTCTTCTGAAACTCATCTCTTAGATTTTTCCGTACTTCTTTTGAAGCACATCAAATTTTTCCAGAATATGCATCTAGTACTTTGAATCTTGAGTTACAATAATCGTGATCCATATATTCATTTTCCAATTTCAATCATGATGTTTAGACTATGTATTCCTTAAGTTCTAGTAATCATGATATTTAGATGTAGATATATTCATCTTCTATGATGTGGCAACGTGTTTGGCACACAATAACAGAAGTAGTTCTAGCAGTGTTATTTGACTCTTCTGCTAAAAACCCTCCATTGCACTGGTTGAACCTTCTAGGTAAGAAAATTTATCTTTACTATCTAGTCCTTCTTTCATGACATGTGGCAACATGTCCAACACACATTCAAGGAAGTAGTTCTAGTAATGTTTGACACACATTCACAACATGTGGGATATGTGGCAACATGACACACATTCACAGAAGTAGTTCTAGCAATGATGCTTGACTCTTCTTTTAAATCCCTCCATGCATTGGGTGAACCTTCCTTGTATCAATAATACCAATAATGTTTTACTCTTCGAAATCCCTAACATTGGTCTCAAAATAGTATCCCTGACATTGGTCTTTTAGGTGCTTAAAATTATTGAAAGTAAGGTGGAAGCTTAATATCAAAAACAGAATTAGAGCATCCCACTCTCTTGTAAAAAAGTTTAGAACGTCCCACTCTCTTGTAACTATTATGTGGTCCTGCCTTCTCTCTTTGGAGGTTCTCTCTCTCTCTCTCTCTCTCTCTCTCTCTCTCTCTCTCTCTCTCTCTCTCTGGTAGTCTATACGTATGTACTCCCTCTCCCCGAGTCTTTCTATTGGTTTGCAGACCTTTTTCTATGTGTGTGTGTGTGTGTGTGTGCACGTGCGTATGCACCCATATCTATGTAAAAAATATTAGTAGTATTGCTATCTTGCATAAGCAAAAATGATTAGTAATGTAAAGTAGTCAGTATGTTGCAACTTTTTGAATAGTTGTACTAATATGAGTTCTTACTATGCACTAACATTATGTTTCTCTTGATCTCATTACTTGTAAGGCCATGGAGATTGCACATGTAACGTTACAATTGCAACTCTAAGAATAGTCATTGCAAATCACAAGGTATTAGAGAATATTAGGCTGCTAAGAAAAAAAAGGAGTCATGATAGAGAACAAGGAAAATACTTGATTCATGGATGAGGACAACACTATAGTCGCCTGTGGAGGCCCCCACTCTCTTTAGATACTCTTGCCAATCACTAGATTCTTCATTTATTAATAAGCCTTCCCCATTCCTTTTGGAGGAACAACGAACATTGATCATTATCTCAATAACAAGCCTTCCCCCCGGCCGGGGTCCTTTCAAAGGAATAATGAACATTGAATCCACTCCTTCCTGAGGAACAGTGAACATTGAGCATTCCCTCTCAGTGTCAAGAGTAGAAACAATAAGCTTCTTAATTCTCTCTATAATAAATTCCTCTAATCAGCCACCATGAAAGGGGGAAGGTAATTAACAACTATCTCCACTAATATTCTACATCAATGAGAAAAGAGGACACACAAAAAGATGTACGTAATCAAGCTATGAAGCAACAGTAGTAGTGGCCAAATCTATAAACATGGATGGGCACTCATCATGGTCTGATGGAACTCTTATTGTGATTCCTACTTCGAGAGCATGTGGTAGCAAGCTTAGTTGAATCCCTTGTGGATGTACTTCTTCATAAATGTATTATGAGATTAAGTATTGTGGCCACTTATGAGAGCCCTCGGCACCTAGTCGTCCATATTTTGTGTGTGAAATTGTACAATCTTGTATATAAGTCAGTTTTATCTCATAACACAACACACTCTTCCATTGTGTGGAAATTGAGTCTCGATCTTGCTACTCTATTCTCTACTTTATCCTTGTGCTTATGTAGCTACCATAGAAGCGAGAGAGAGGAGTGTTTGTGGCAACTACCTAGTGGATGATAACTTAGCCGGCATGAGAATGGACAATGTGGAGCTCTTTGAAGGAAGAGAGGAGTGTGTGTGGCTACTACCTAGTGTGGACAATATGTAAGAGTTGGCATGACAACAAATGATGTGGAGCTCTTTGAAGGAAGGGAGGGTTGCATGCATTACAACATATTGGTAAGTTCTTCATGCCATGTTTTTCTTCTCTTATTAATGTGTTTCTGGGAGAGACTAGAATGAGAACACGTGCATTTATGCTTGAAAAAATTATAGGGTTCCATAATGAAGGGCCACGAGAAAAAATTCTGGGGTCTTGATTGTGAAGCCATAACAAAGGGCCATCTGAAACCAAGCTGGATCACCTGCATAGTGTGAAGTTAGCATTGGAAGGATTGGGTTGAGGGGTTAGCATGTGGTGTGCTCTTTAGACCACCAAATGATGCTTGAGAGGAGCTAGCAAGGATAGTGGGGACATAAGTGAAAACTCTCTGTTTTGTCACCCTCTTGTATCACTCCTTCATTAAGAAAAACAAGATCTCTCAAGTCTCTTTTGTTACCTTGTTGTCTCATTCCTTTGTTAATTAATATAAATCTGATAGGAAAATCACATCTCTCGAGTTCTTTTTTGTGGAGTCAATACTCTTCATGAAAATTAGACTAACTAAAGAGTACACTTGGTGCTATGGCCTTCTTTGGCTTCCATTTTTCAATATCCATTGGGATTCCTTGATGAAGTTGGCCTTTCTTCATTTGATTGAGGTGACTCCTGTATGTCACTTGATGCATCTATAGACTCGAAAAAGCATGCATCTATAGACTCAAAAAAGCTCAAATCTAAGCATGCATTGCACTATCAATTCTCTTCTCAAACTCATCTCTTAGATTTTTTCGTACTTCTTTTGAAGCACATCAAATATTTCCAGAATATGCATCTAGTACTTTGAATCTTGAGTTACAATAATCGTGATCCATATATTAATTTTCCAATTTCAATCATGAAGTTTAGACTCCGTATTCCTTAAGTTCTAGTAATCATGATATTTAGATGTAGATATATTCATCTTCTAGGATGTGGCAACGGGTTTGGCACATAATAACAGAAGTAGTTCTAGCAGTGTTGTTTGACTCTTCTGCTGAAAGCCCTCCATTGCACTGGTTGAACCTTCTAGGTAAGAAAATTCATCTTTACTATCTAGTCCTTCTTTCATGACATGTGGCAACATGTCCAACACACATTCACAGAAGTAGTTCTAGCAATGTTTGACACACATTCACAACATGTGGGATATGTGGCAACATGACACATATTCACAGAAGTAGTTCTAGCAATGATGCTTGACTCTTCTTCTAAATCCCTCCATGCATTGGGTGAACCTTCCTTGTATCAATAATACCAATGATGTTTTACTCTTCGAAATCCCTAACATTGGTCTCAAAATAGTATCCCTGACATTGGTCTTTTAGGTGCTTAAAATTATTGAAAGTAAGGTGGAAGCTAAATATCAAAAACAGAATTAGAGCATCCCACTCTCTTGTAAAAAAGTTTAGAACGTCCCACTCTCTTGTAACTATTATGTAGTCCTACCTTCTCTCTTTGGAAGTTCTCTCTATCTCTCTCTCTGTCTCTCTGTCTCTCTCTCTCTCTCTCTCTCTCTGGTAGTCTATACGTATGTACTCCCTCTCCCTGAGTCTTTCTATTGGTTTGCAGACCTTTTTCTGTGTGTGTGTGTGTGCACGTGCGTATGCACCCATATCTATGTAAAAAATATTAGTAGTATTGCTATCTTGCATAAGCAAAACTGATTATTTAGTAATGTAAAGTATTCAGTATGTTGCAACTTTTTGAATAGTTGTACTAATATGAGTTCTTACTATGCACTAACATTATGTTTCTCTTGATCTCATTACTTGTAAGGCCATGGAGATTGCACATGTAACGTTACAATTGCAACTCTAAGAATAGTCATTGCAAATCACAAGGTATTAGAGAATATTAGGCTGCTAAAAAAAAAAGGAGTCATCACAGAGAACAAGGAAAATACTTGATTCATGGATGAGGACAACACTATAGTCGCCTGTGGAGGCCCCCACTCTCTTTAGATACTCTTGCCAATCACTAGATTCTTCATTTATTAATAAGCCTTCCCCATTCCTTTTGGAGGAACAACAAACATTGATCATTATCTCAATAACAAGCCTTCCCCCCGCGGGGTCCTTTCAAGGGAATAATGAACATTGAATCCACTCCTTCGAGAGAAACAGTGAACATTGAGCATTCCCTCAGTGTCAAGAGTAGAAACAATAAGCTTCTTAATTCTCTCTATAATAAATTCCTCTAATCAGCCACCATGAAAGGGGGGAAGGTAATTAACAACTATCTCCACTAATATTCTACATCAATGAGAAAAGAGGACACACAAAAAGATGTATGTAATCAAGCTATGAAGCAACAGTAGTGGCCAAATCTATAAACATGGATGGGCACTCATTATGGTCTAATGGAACTCTTATTGTGATACCTTCTTCGAGAGCAAGTGGTAGCAAGCTTAGGTTAATCCCTTGGATGTACTTCATAAATGTATTATGAGATTAAGTATTGTGGCCACTTATGAGAGCCCTCGGCACCTAGTCGTCCATATTTTGTGTGTGAAATTGTACAATCTTGTATATAAGTCAGTTTTATCTCATAACACAACACACTCTTCCATTGTGTGGAAATTGAGTCTCGATCTTGCTACTCTATTCTCTACTTTATCCTTGTGCTTATGTAGCTACCATAGAAGTGAGAGAGGAGTGTTTGTGGCAACTACCTAGTGGATGATAACTTAGCTGGCATGAGAATGGACAATGTGGAGCTCTTTGAAGGAAGAGAGGAGTGTGTGTGGCTACTACCTAGTGTGGACAATATGTAAGAGTTGGCATGACAACAAATGATGTGGAGCTCTTTGAAGGAAGGGAGGGTTGCATGCATTACAACATATTGGTAAGTTCTTCATGCCATGTTTTTCTTCTCTTATTAATGTGTTTCTGGGAGAGACTAGAATGAGAACACGTGCATTTATGCTTGAAAAAATTATAGGGTTCCATAATGAAGGGCCACGAGAAAAAATTATGGGGTCTTGATTGTGAAGCCATAACAAAGGGCCATCTGAAACCAAGCTGGATCACCTGCATAGTGTGAAGTTAGCATTGGAAGGATTGGGTTGAGGGGTTAGCATGTGGTGTGCTCTTTAGACCACCAAATGATGCTTGAGAGGAGCTAGCAAGGATAGTGGGGAGATAAGTGAAAACTCTTTGTTTTGTCACGGTGACCCTCTTGTATCACTCCTTCATTAAGAAAAACAAGATCTCTCAAGTCTCTTTTGTTACCTTGTTGTCTCATTCCTTCGTTAATTAATATAAATCTGATAGGAAAATCACATCTCTTGGGTTCTTTTTTGTGGACTATATACTTTTCATGAAAATTAGACTAACTAAAGAGTACACTTGGTGCTATGGCCTTCTTTGGCTTCCATTTCTCAATATCCATTGGGATTCCTTGATAAAGTTGGTCTTTCTTCATTTGATTGAGGTGACTCCTGTATGTCACTTGATGCATCTATAGACTCGAAAAAGCATGCATCTATAGACTCAAAAAAGCTCAACTCTAAGCATGCATTGCACTATCAATTCTCTTCTCAAACTCATCTCTTAGATTTTTCCGTACTTCTTTTGAAGCACATCAATTTTTTCCAGAATATACATCTAGTACTTTGAATCTTGAGTTACAATAATCGTGATCCATATATTCATTTTTCAATTTCAATCATGATGTTTAGACTCTGTATTCCTTAAGTTCTAGTAATCATGATATTTAGATGTAGATATATTCATCTTCTAGGATGTGGCAACGTGTTTGGCACATAATAACAGAAGTAGTTCTAACAGTGTTGTTTGACTCTTCTGCTAAAAGCCCTCCATTGCACTGGTTGAACCTTCTAGGTAAGAAAATTCATCTTTACTATCTAGTCCTTCTTTCATGACATGTGGCAACATGTCCAACACACATTCAAGGAAGTAGTTCTAGCAATGTTTGACACACATTCACAACATGTGGGATATGTGGCAACATGACACACATTCACAAAAGTAGTTCTAGCAATGATGCTTGACTCTTCTTCTAAATCCCTCCATGCATTGGGTGAACCTTCCTTGTATCAATAATACCAATGATGTTTCACTCTTTGAAATCCCTAACATTGGTCTCAAAATAGTATCCCTGACATTGGTCTTTTAGGTGCTTAAAGTTATTGAAAGTAAGGTGGAAGCTAAATATCAAAAACAGAATTAGAGCATCCCACTCTCTTGTAAAAAAGTCTAGAACATCCCACTCTCTTGTAACTATTATGTGGTCCTGCCTTCTCTCTTTGGAGGTTCTCTCTCTCTCTCTCTCTCTCTCTCTCTCTCTCTCTCTCTCTCTCTCTGGTAGTCTATACGTATGTACTCCCTCTCCCCGAGTCTTTCTATTGGTTTGTAGACCTTTTTCTATATGTGTGTGTGTGCACGTGCACGTGCGTATGCACCCATATCTATGTAAAAAATATTAGTAGTATTGCTATCTTGCATAAGCAAAACTGATTAGTAATGTAAAGTAGTCAGGATGTTGCAACTTTTTGAATAGATGTACTAATATGAGTTCTTACTATGCACTAACATTATGTTTCTCTTGATCTCATTACTGCATCTATAGACTCAAAAAAGCTCAACTCTAAGCATGCATTGCACTATCAATTCTCTTCTCAAACTCATCTCTTAGATTTTTTCGTACTTCTTTTGAAGCACATCAAATTTTTCCAGAATATGCATCTAGTACTTTGAATCTTGAGTTACAATAATCGTGATCCATATGTTCATTTTCCAATTCCAATCATGATGTTTAGACTCCGTATTCCTTAAGTTCTAGTAATCATGATATGTAGATGTAGATATATTCATCTTCTAGGATGTGGCAACATGTTTGGCACACAATAACAGAAGTAGTTCTTTGACTCTTCTGCTAAAAACCCTCCATTGCATTGGTTGAACCTTCTAGGTAAGAAAATTCATCTTTACTATCTAGTCCTTCTTTCATGACATGTGGCAACATGTCCAACACACATTCGCAGAAGTAGTTCTAGCAATGTTTGACACACATTCACAACATGTGGGATATGTGGCAACATGTTTGACACACATTCACAGAAGTAGTTCTAGCAATGATGCTTGACTCTTCTTCTAAATCCCTCCATGCATTGGGTGAACCTTCCTTGTATCAATAATACCAATGATATTTTACTCTTCAAAATCCCTCCATGATGCATTGGGCGAACCTTCCATGCATCAATAATATTATCTAGTCCTTATTTCTAAGGTAAATATGACCTTTATTCCTTAGTCATGGACCAGTCTAGCTTCCTACATGTAGGATCACCCTCGAATCACATCATATGATCTCGGCTATTTGTGGTAATTCATCACAACACACAAAGGTAGATTGATAAATTTATCCGAATATTTTGGTTTTTAATCTCTTAAGATACCAAGAGGCTTATTAGTCGTGATTCCACAGCTACCTTCACAACAAAAATCAGTTTCCTCTATGGGTTGCTTTCGGAGAGTTTCCAGTAGTCGCGTTTAGAGACAATGCTAGTAGCATCCACACCGCTATCTAATAGTTGTAACTCCTTGGTACTTATGTACCACATAGATAACATTGTAGTGGTCTCATCCTTTTCATAGTAATGTCCCAACTTATTTATAGGCACCTTAGGTAACTTTTTCTTTTCATCACTCAAAGGAGTTTCCTCATTTGATTTTGCTATTGGGTTATATTTCACCTTGTCCCCTTAACAATAATTGCTCATAATCTTCCTTCCATTTAGTCCTTCAAATCTCTCCATAAATTTTCATTACCTTGGAGTAGAGTTGCTATTAAAACCTTGACCTCAAAAGATGAGAATGATGTGAGTTTAGCAAAATCTCATGGACTACATTAACCAGACTCAAGAATGGACTCCATTCCATGTTCGTATCAGGAATTGGGAAGGTTCATTCTAGTAAAGGATCATCTAGGCCATTCCCAAGTAATTGAGGAAGTTCAAGATCCCTTGTAAATCCCCCTTAGAGTTCTCCATTACAACCTCTATGATCTCTCCAACTTAGTCAATTAATAATACATAAGGATGAATGGTCTTCCATCTTGGTCAATCGATAACACATTGGGGGGGTGAATAGTATTTGGTCCCTTACTTTGTCTACAATTTTACTGTATTTTTTCTTGACATTCTTGAACCAAGTTTTGTTTGGCTTCTTATTTCTCCTCTATTGGATCTAGAAATTCACCCAAAAATCTCTTGGTGACATGGATAGGTGGTCTCAAAATAGTATCCCTTACATTGGTCTTTTAGGTGCTTAATATTAAGAGACTAAGGTTGAGTAGAAGGGTGAGAGAAGGGTGTGAGTGTGAATGGACTTGAGGTCCACTTGTTCACCTATTTAAAGGTGAGGCCATGAGGCATTTTGCATGAGAGCAAGGCCTAGTTGTGAGATCCCTGTTCCCACCGTGCAACAGATTCGGGGTACTAGCAGCGGAAGTAGCACTTCATGCGCGGGGCAGGGACCCACACTCGGGGCCTCGTCCACGGATATCCGGACAAGAGACTAATCCGTCGGTTTTTCCAAAACCGAACCCGAAAAAACTTCCCTTACCCGGAAAGCATGGGCGATTCCACCAGGATAACTCTTTACTCTAACGCAGTCAAGATCATTACAGATCAACTGATCTGACTGCACCTTTAACGGTACTTGGTCAAATCAAGGAAGAAACTTGCACTTGGATCATTGGGATCAACGCTTTTTTCCCCATCAAGAGGCACAGCCGTTGATTCCTATCCATAGAACAATTTCTATCCGGGATTTACTTCATCTATCGTAACAATAGAAATTAAATCTCGATTTACGGATCCATCAGTCCAGCCTAACCCCATCCGATCCCATGGGTTAGCCAACCGCCCAACCACTGTAGTGATGGGATCCAATTTGGAATTTGGTTAGGTTTTGTCCCGGGTACCAAGGAAAAGAGTTCCAAGGCCCCCTAGCCGGAAGTTCATGCAAACATAAAACTAGCCACACCACTTACACACCCAATATGAAAATTGCCTTTTTCTTAGCATCAGCTAACTTTAAAACAATCCTTTAATGAAACCATAGTACCACTGATCACAATCTTCCAATTTATCCAGTTGATTCATAATTTCCCATCATTCCTTCATCAGAGTATCTATGGCATCATTGGCAACTAGAACGCTCACCACCTGTCCACACAGAGGCCGTTTCCATAGTTCCTAGCCCATAATACTCGGCAATATAATCACTTATCAAGATGGACTCTCGTTGAAGATCAGCAAGATCAACCAACAGATCCATATAAAAGAGCCATGGACTCATCCGTTGAGGACCAGCAAGGTCAGTCAACCAGATCCATGCCCGGTTTCACAAAACAACTCTTACTCCTTATTCCAATATCTTCCTCGACGCACGCGTGGGTATCCTAGGCGACCCAGAGCCCGAGCACCGTATGGTCAGCACCCTCTAGGATCCTTCGCAGGTGACCTAGCGCTTCACTCATAGGCCGCTTCCTTGGTCCCTCATCCACCGTACCGGAAGCTCACCATTTTAATCGAACCGAGGCTGGTCAAGACCTCGGTCGACCTTGCTACGCGAGACGTCCTCCATTGACTCTCCGTCAGCAGTTGCAACTTTATCAGTTAGGTCTCCACGACCTTAATCACAAGACGGTCAAAATGCTTCCCCAGCATTCTTGACATAAAACAGCCATTTACAAATAGCATTTACAAACAGTTTACAAATACAGTTTCTATATTAACTCTCATTTTTCCACATTATCCCTCATTAATCCACATTACTTATTCCACGTTCCATGTATATGTGTACTCATCCAATCACCTCCTTTTCCATCTCTTCACTTCAGATTCCTTCACATCACATATCATATATTCACATCCATATCCACATCCATACATCCACATCCACATCCACATTCACATCCATACATCCACATCTACATGCTTATCTCCATTTTCACATCCTCATTTATACATCCACATCCCATATCCACATTCATACATACACATCCATATCCACATCCACATCCACATCCACATCCACATTCACATCCATGCATCCACATCTACATGCTTACCTCCATTTTCACATCCTCATTTATACATCCACATCCCATATCCACATTCATACATACACATCCATACATCCACATCTACATCCATATACATACATACATCCACATCCACATTCCACATTCACATCTATACATCCACATCTACATTCACATTCACATACATCCACATCCACATTCCCATACATCCACATCTATACATCCACATTCCACATTCACATCTACATTCACATTCACATACATGCATCCACATCTACATGCTTACCTCCATTTTCACATCCTCATTTATACATCCACATCCCATATCCACATTCATACATACACATCCATACATCCACATCTACATCCACATACATACATACATCCACATCCACATTCCACATTCACATCTATACATCCACATCTACATTCACATTCACATACATCCACATCCACATTCCCATACATCCACATCTATACATCCACATTCCACCTTCACTTCTACATTCACATTCACATACATCCACATCCCCATTTACATCTATGCATATACATCTTCATGCATATATCCATTTTCATGTTCATACATCCACACTCCCATCTCCATATCCACACATCCACATACATACATCCATTTTCACATTCCCATTTATATAACCCCATATACCTTCACATCTAATCTTTTACATCACATCCATTCTCGCCCTATCACAACCCATATACATCTTATCCTATCACATACACTTCTTACCTCATTCCCCCATACACATCTTAATTCATCTTATCACATCCTAACTTATTTCATAAGCATCTTATCACCTCTTATCACATCCTATCACTTTCCATACGCATCTTATCAATTCTTATCACATCTCATACACCTCTTATCACATCTTATCACATTTCATATCTTTTTTTTTAAAAAAAAAGAGAATTCTTTTATTTGATATAAGATTTCTCTACACATTTATTTATACATAAATTCCATTTAAGGAGACTAACACTTTCGAAATTAAAATCAATCTTTTATGCATCTTCTTATGCATGATTTCAATTTGGTAGGAAATTATACTTTTAGAATAAAAGAATTTCTCTCATGCATCTAAGTTAAGCATAAAATCCATTTATGAGGAAAATCATACTTTTAGTATAAAAAGAATATCTTTTATGCATACCTATATGCATGAAATCCAATATGATAAAAGTAACACTTTTGATATAAAAATTTTTCCTTTATGTATACTTCTATGCATGAAAATTAAAAATGATAAAAGTAACACTTTTGATATAAAAATTTTCTTTTATGCATACTTTTATGTATGAAATAAAAATGATAAAAGTAACACTTTTGATATAAAAATTTTCTTTTATGCATACTTTTATGTATGAAATAAAAATGATAAAAGTAACACTTTTGATATAAAAATTTATCCATTATGCATACTTCTATGCATGAAATAAAAATGGTAAAAATAACACTTTTGATATAAAAATTTATCCTTTATGCATAATATTAAAATTCAATTTCTCCATGATTATAATGAAATTCTTTCAATTAATCTAGGATGATGATTCCTAGAATATGGTAGGAAGTCCTCTTTTTATGCTTTGAATGAAAATTTTTTATGCATAATTTTTATAAAAATTTTGCCATAGCTCCGCTGCTATGACTGATAAATCTCAATTTTTCTAAGGGATAAAGCTTATCATTAAGGAAATAATTAAAATGATTCTCTAATTGGATCCTTAATCCATAATGGATTGAATCATCAATATACATAAACTAAAAGCATAAGAAAAAGCCATTAATTTGGCCTCAAGCATAGCTTAATCTTGGGTTAAGGAAAAGCTTTATGAAAAGCTTGATTTGGATTGAGAATGGGTCATGAGTATGACCATTTCTTGAGTGAGAGAGAGAATTTACATAAGAATCATTAGAATTTAAACATAAATGAAAATTAACTTCAATAGCATTTATTAAATTATGTAACTCTTCACTACTATTCAAACTTCAATAGCATTTTAAAAAAAAACCATACCAATTAAACTTCTCAAGCTTGAGAGGGGTTGAGAAGAGAGAAACATTGAGAAATTATAGAAAGATGAATATTCACTAATTACCTTACAACTTGCTTGATTCTTTGTTCACGGTAGAGGCCCCCAACCAATCAATTGGTTAAGTATGTTGATGGAGCCACTAATGGGGATTGAAGAAAGAGGGAAGCTCCAAAAACTAGTGAATTATTAAATGAATTCACAGTTCTTGGCTTAGGTGGAGTAGAGTAACGATGCATAAACACTATCTATTTTTCAACAAGGGGGAGGCTTCTATTTATAGGAAAAATTGAGCTCCTAACCAAACAAACTGATTCTAGAATTTTCTAAATCAGTTTGGTCACTTTTTGACCATTTTTAGGTCAGTTAAGCTAACTTTTTGGAACTAGACTTGAATGAGGAGAGAGGAGAGATGAAATATCTCAATTTTTATGAGTTTAAAACTCATTCAAGCATGTGAAATATGCACCTCCTTTAAAGAACTCCCCTTCCTTACATATGTGTCATAATGGAATCATTTTAATATTGCTCATAGTTTTTTTACTAATAAACCTTGTACATTTTCAACTCTTCATCTTATGTGAAATATGCACCTCCTTTAAAGAATTCCCCTTCCTTACATATGTCATATTTTTAATATTGCTCATAGTTTTTTACTAATAATCCTTGTACATTTTCAACTCTTCATCTTATGTGAAATATGCACCTCCTTTAAAGAATTCCCCTTCCTTACATATGTCATATTTTTAATATTGCTCATAGTTTTTTACTAATAATCTTTGTACATTTTCAACTCTTCATCTTATGTGAAATATGCACCTCCTTTAAAGAATTCCCCTTCCTTACATATGTCATATTTTTAATATTGCTCATAGTTTTTTACTAATAATCCTTGTACATTTTCAACTCTTCACCTCATGTGAGCATTTACTCATTTTTGGGTATTTTCTTTTTACAAGTTGGATTTATCTCCTCCCTACACATGGATTGATGCTATTGGTCCATAGGAACCTTAATTGGACCATAGTCTAAAGATTTCTGAAAATCTAGACCCTTAGGCTAAGGTTCTTTATACCTATTTCCAATTAATTTCAATTGCACATTGGAAAATTCTTTTTGAATTTCTGTTTCAGGGGAACTCATCTGAATTATAAGAGATATTTTTCTATCCAAAAATATTCAAAATCTGAATATTCTCTCTCTAGAATATTTTTCTCTCTCTAGGCTAAAACAGATAGAAACAAGGTCTTTATATTTCTGAAGAGGGATTGATTACAGAAAAGATACTAGACATCAAAAAGGGGTTGGGGGAGGAATCTTACATTCTACCCCACTTAAAAAACGCGAGATGTCCTCATCTCGCAACTTGTGATAATTTCGCAAGATTCACGAATATGAGACTTAGAAGAAGAAAAAATTTAATCAAGATTAACCACCAAGATAAGTCTTAAAGAGAGCAAGATTCAAAATACGAACAAGATTTAAACTTTATTCATTCTCGGAACTTATACAGTAAAGATAGAGGAACTCTTTACACTTCCATAAGCCCGTCCATCATATGGTCACAAAAGCAGTCCTCACAAGCTGCACAAGTATAAGGTAACTCATCTATGGGAATGATTCTGTGGGTTATTGCTGCGCCTATCTCAGTGGTATGAGGTGTTCTAACAAAAGGACCTCTGAGACGCAAGCCAAAAACGGGGTAAAGGCATATCTTCTCATGAGGAAGAAAACACGCCAGTAAGAAGACCCGCTCAGAAAACCCAGGATGCCTTGATCTCATGACGCAGTAGTATCGGGGACCCAAACCCAAAGCTTCAATAACTATGGCCAAGCAGACATTGTTACGAAAGTGCTGCTGACCCCAGGGTGTTACCCTAGTTATGTTTTGATAGGTCCGCCATTTGGTTTGTGCTACAGAAGTTCCCAAGTGAGGGAAAAGTGAGCGCTCATACTGCTCTATAAAATCCTTCTTCGCAGATTCACTTGCGTCTTGAAGGTGAGGAATCATTATGGATAAAACTAGTTCTTGTTGCCAAGCCATGAAGGAGATTAAGAAAGAAAGGAGATCGATGGAAGTAAGATTACTGTGAGCGACAAGTAAAAGTTACGACTTATATAAAGGAAGGAGCTAGCGTAACTTAGAAGCCAACGGTAACTTGCCACTGAAGTTTTACCGTCTTTCCATGATTTGGGTTTGACACATTTTTCTATAGAAGGCATTAAGAATTTTGAGATGAAGAGATAAAAGAAGCTTGTAGGTTAAGTCACCTACTTTCATTGAATTCAGATAAGGCTCACAATATCTGGGGGATAACTTCTTAAACTCCCCAATAGATAAAGAACTTCTTTTGTGCCGTGCTCGAATGAAGACCAAAACCTTGGTATCCAAAACACCGATTTTCACTTCTGAACTCATTGTTCTGAATCCTTAAAACAGCGTGACTCCTGAGAAGTCTTCTAGGGAAAGGGTCTTCCTTTTTTTAAACAGAATCTTTCTTTTATTTTTTAGAGGGAATAATTTTAAGATCAAAAAGGGAGATTCTTACTCCTGTATGCCTCGAAGGCTGGGGAGGAATCTTACATTCTACCCCACTTAAAAAAGTGTGAGATGTCCTCATCTCGCCAAGTAGAGGACAACTCTTTTTCTTAAGATCCAATTTATTCTAGGGTTCCTTATATTCTGGTCAACCCAACAGAATACGGGGATAAATATCCCTTATATAGAACTCATCATTAAATAAATTCATTTCAGATTATATCATTCATATCTTTAACACGATAATGGTCCATCAGATCAAAATTTTTTTCTTTCTGAACATTCCTCCACGGGAATTTCAGTCAAGCAAGTTTTCAATTTGTCATCCCTTAACTTGATATACCGAGTCAAGTGTTAACAGTAGTACTTTGACAGCACAATCCACTAATCTCATAGTGATTTGTTGAAATCATTATCATCATTTATCATTACAGGGACTCGTCCCATTCATCCTCATTGCGGTTTTGCTCAAGTTATTATATTTCAACTAAATTTTAAAAATCATCATTTTTCAATCAGAATCCCAATCAATTCATCAGTTCCCAAGCAGAATTAAAAATCATATCAACCACATTCAAATTCATCATCTGGATAGCATTAACGCTTATAATTTCAAGTCTTAGATTTACTGGTATATACTGTCAGTAAAGAGCTGCAGTTATACTCTCGGTATATACGGATAGTCACGGCCCTTGGAATTATAAGGTAAATACCATCATGTCTAGGCCTCAAGCAAGCCAAGGATTCTATATAATTGCGGTACTTCCATCTGAAGACCCAATTACCAAATTACGAATTTCAATTTGAATATCAAATTGTATGAATTATATCACACAATTACAACCTTTTTGTGTTTCTTGATAAATTTCTGACCTATTTGTCTTCTCAATTGATCTTTACTAACCAAACGCTCTGATACCAACTGTGAGATCCCTGTTCCCACCGTGCAACAGATTCGGGGTACTAGCAGCGGAAGTAGCACTTCATGCGCGGGGCAGGGACCCACACTCGGGGCCTCGTCCACGGATATCCGGACAAGAGACTAATCCGTCGGTTTTTCCAAAACCGAACCCGAAAAAACTTCCCTTACCCGGAAAGCATGGGCGATTCCACCAGGATAACTCTTTACTCTAACGCAGTCAAGATCATTACAGATCAACTGATCTGACTGCACCTTTAACGGTACTTGGTCAAATCAAGGAAGAAACTTGCACTTGGATCATTGGGATCAACGCTTTTTTCCCCATCAAGAGGCACAGCCGTTGATTCCTATCCATAGAACAATTTCTATCCGGGATTTACTTCATCTATCGTAACAATAGAAATTAAATCTCGATTTACGGATCCATCAGTCCAGCCTAACCCCATCCGATCCCATGGGTTAGCCAACCGCCCAACCACTGTAGTGATGGGATCCAATTTGGAATTTGGTTAGGTTTTGTCCCGGGTACCAAGGAAAAGAGTTCCAAGGCCCCCTAGCCGGAAGTTCATGCAAACATAAAACTAGCCACACCACTTACACACCCAATATGAAAATTGCCTTTTTCTTAGCATCAGCTAACTTTAAAACAATCCTTTAATGAAACCATAGTACCACTGATCACAATCTTCCAATTTATCCAGTTGATTCATAATTTCCCATCATTCCTTCATCAGAGTATCTATGGCATCATTGGCAACTAGAACGCTCACCACCTGTCCACACAGAGGCCGTTTCCATAGTTCCTAGCCCATAATACTCGGCAATATAATCACTTATCAAGATGGACTCTCGTTGAAGATCAGCAAGATCAACCAACAGATCCATATAAAAGAGCCATGGACTCATCCGTTGAGGACCAGCAAGGTCAGTCAACCAGATCCATGCCCGGTTTCACAAAACAACTCTTACTCCTTATTCCAATATCTTCCTCGACGCACGCGTGGGTATCCTAGGCGACCCAGAGCCCGAGCACCGTATGGTCAGCACCCTCTAGGATCCTTCGCAGGTGACCTAGCGCTTCACTCATAGGCCGCTTCCTTGGTCCCTCATCCACCGTACCGGAAGCTCACCATTTTAATCGAACCGAGGCTGGTCAAGACCTCGGTCGACCTTGCTACGCGAGACGTCCTCCATTGACTCTCCGTCAGCAGTTGCAACTTTATCAGTTAGGTCTCCACGACCTTAATCACAAGACGGTCAAAATGCTTCCCCAGCATTCTTGACATAAAACAGCCATTTACAAATAGCATTTACAAACAGTTTACAAATACAGTTTCTATATTAACTCTCATTTTTCCACATTATCCCTCATTAATCCACATTACTTATTCCACGTTCCATGTATATGTGTACTCATCCAATCACCTCCTTTTCCATCTCTTCACTTCAGATTCCTTCACATCACATATCATATATTCACATCCATATCCACATCCATACATCCACATCCACATCCACATTCACATCCATACATCCACATCTACATGCTTATCTCCATTTTCACATCCTCATTTATACATCCACATCCCATATCCACATTCATACATACACATCCATATCCACATCCACATCCACATCCACATTCACATCCATGCATCCACATCTACATGCTTACCTCCATTTTCACATCCTCATTTATACATCCACATCCCATATCCACATTCATACATACACATCCATACATCCACATCTACATCCATATACATACATACATCCACATCCACATTCCACATTCACATCTATACATCCACATCTACATTCACATTCACATACATCCACATCCACATTCCCATACATCCACATCTATACATCCACATTCCACATTCACATCTACATTCACATTCACATACATGCATCCACATCTACATGCTTACCTCCATTTTCACATCCTCATTTATACATCCACATCCCATATCCACATTCATACATACACATCCATACATCCACATCTACATCCACATACATACATACATCCACATCCACATTCCACATTCACATCTATACATCCACATCTACATTCACATTCACATACATCCACATCCACATTCCCATACATCCACATCTATACATCCACATTCCACCTTCACTTCTACATTCACATTCACATACATCCACATCCCCATTTACATCTATGCATATACATCTTCATGCATATATCCATTTTCATGTTCATACATCCACACTCCCATCTCCATATCCACACATCCACATACATACATCCATTTTCACATTCCCATTTATATAACCCCATATACCTTCACATCTAATCTTTTACATCACATCCATTCTCGCCCTATCACAACCCATATACATCTTATCCTATCACATACACTTCTTACCTCATTCCCCCATACACATCTTAATTCATCTTATCACATCCTAACTTATTTCATAAGCATCTTATCACCTCTTATCACATCCTATCACTTTCCATACGCATCTTATCAATTCTTATCACATCTCATACACCTCTTATCACATCTTATCACATTTCATATCTTTTTTTTAAAAAAAAAAGAGAATTCTTTTATTTGATATAAGATTTCTCTACACATTTATTTATACATAAATTCCATTTAAGGAGACTAACACTTTCGAAATTAAAATCAATCTTTTATGCATCTTCTTATGCATGATTTCAATTTGGTAGGAAATTATACTTTTAGAATAAAAGAATTTCTCTCATGCATCTAAGTTAAGCATAAAATCCATTTATGAGGAAAATCATACTTTTAGTATAAAAAGAATATCTTTTATGCATACCTATATGCATGAAATCCAATATGATAAAAGTAACACTTTTGATATAAAAATTTTTCCTTTATGTATACTTCTATGCATGAAAATTAAAAATGATAAAAGTAACACTTTTGATATAAAAATTTTCTTTTATGCATACTTTTATGTATGAAATAAAAATGATAAAAGTAACACTTTTGATATAAAAATTTTCTTTTATGCATACTTTTATGTATGAAATAAAAATGATAAAAGTAACACTTTTGATATAAAAATTTATCCATTATGCATACTTCTATGCATGAAATAAAAATGGTAAAAATAACACTTTTGATATAAAAATTTATCCTTTATGCATAATATTAAAATTCAATTTCTCCATGATTATAATGAAATTCTTTCAATTAATCTAGGATGATGATTCCTAGAATATGGTAGGAAGTCCTCTTTTTATGCTTTGAATGAAAATTTTTTATGCATAATTTTTATAAAAATTTTGCCATAGCTCCGCTGCTATGACTGATAAATCTCAATTTTTCTAAGGGATAAAGCTTATCATTAAGGAAATAATTAAAATGATTCTCTAATTGGATCCTTAATCCATAATGGATTGAATCATCAATATACATAAACTAAAAGCATAAGAAAAAGCCATTAATTTGGCCTCAAGCATAGCTTAATCTTGGGTTAAGGAAAAGCTTTATGAAAAGCTTGATTTGGATTGAGAATGGGTCATGAGTATGACCATTTCTTGAGTGAGAGAGAGAATTTACATAAGAATCATTAGAATTTAAACATAAATGAAAATTAACTTCAATAGCATTTATTAAATTATGTAACTCTTCACTACTATTCAAACTTCAATAGCATTTTAAAAAAAAACCATACCAATTAAACTTCTCAAGCTTGAGAGGGGTTGAGAAGAGAGAAACATTGAGAAATTATAGAAAGATGAATATTCACTAATTACCTTACAACTTGCTTGATTCTTTGTTCACGGTAGAGGCCCCCAACCAATCAATTGGTTAAGTATGTTGATGGAGCCACTAATGGGGATTGAAGAAAGAGGGAAGCTCCAAAAACTAGTGAATTATTAAATGAATTCACAGTTCTTGGCTTAGGTGGAGTAGAGTAACGATGCATAAACACTATCTATTTTTCAACAAGGGGGAGGCTTCTATTTATAGGAAAAATTGAGCTCCTAACCAAACAAACTGATTCTAGAATTTTCTAAATCAGTTTGGTCACTTTTTGACCATTTTTAGGTCAGTTAAGCTAACTTTTTGGAACTAGACTTGAATGAGGAGAGAGGAGAGATGAAATATCTCAATTTTTATGAGTTTAAAACTCATTCAAGCATGTGAAATATGCACCTCCTTTAAAGAACTCCCCTTCCTTACATATGTGTCATAATGGAATCATTTTAATATTGCTCATAGTTTTTTTTACTAATAAACCTTGTACATTTTCAACTCTTCATCTTATGTGAAATATGCACCTCCTTTAAAGAATTCCCCTTCCTTACATATGTCATATTTTTAATATTGCTCATAGTTTTTTACTAATAATCCTTGTACATTTTCAACTCTTCATCTTATGTGAAATATGCACCTCCTTTAAAGAATTCCCCTTCCTTACATATGTCATATTTTTAATATTGCTCATAGTTTTTTACTAATAATCCTTGTACATTTTCAACTCTTCACCTCATGTGAGCATTTACTCATTTTTGGGTATTTTCTTTTTACAAGTTGGATTTATCTCCTCCCTACACATGGATTGATGCTATTGGTCCATAGGAACCTTAATTGGACCATAGTCTAAAGATTTCTGAAAATCTAGACCCTTAGGCTAAGGTTCTTTATACCTATTTCCAATTAATTTCAATTGCACATTGGAAAATTCTTTTTGAATTTCTGTTTCAGGGGAACTCATCTGAATTATAAGAGATATTTTTCTATCCAAAAATATTCAAAATCTGAATATTCTCTCTCTAGAATATTTTTCTCTCTCTAGGCTAAAACAGATAGAAACAAGGTCTTTATATTTCTGAAGAGGGATTGATTACAGAAAAGATACTAGACATCAAAAAGGGGTTGGGGGAGGAATCTTACACTAGTTGTATGTTTAAGCAACTTAATAAGCAAGATATCTTTCTTGTATTTTGTGAGTCCCTCTCCTCCACACACTTGATCTATCATGAGCACCATGTTTTCTCGTCATGGTATCAGAGCCTAGGTGAGTTCAAACTTTGTGGTGTAGAGAATAGGTCAAAATTATCCACTTTTTGCTCATCTCCTTTGTGTGGAGCTCAACCTCCAGTCATTGGAGGCCTTCCACAAGCTTGTAGAGGGCTCATCTCTCCCCGATTTCTTCATGAAAGATGTAGAGGAGGCTCAAGCGCAGCTGGTCGTACAGTCAATTGTGTGAATGCTTCACGCTCCACCGCGTCATTACGTCTGCAGTCCGCCAGCGACGCCTTTCTGCAGCCATGGCCGTATAGCAATACGCCGTGTATAGGCGTTTTTTGACTGAAGTGCCTTAGAGCTTTTGAAGCACAAGGTCTCTATTACCTACAGCTCAAAGTTGAGCTTCAACCGCCCACTCTAGCGCTAGCTGGAAGCAAAAGACCAGGCGCCATTTTTTTCTCATCATTCAAGCTTTCCATTAAAGCTTGGATTTTTGGGTTTTTGCTCTCTCTAATCATCTCTCCCTTCCACTAATCACTCAAGTGTGAGACTGCATTAGTATTGCTGGTCCTAATCTTGATTTTAAAGTGTTTTCCATCTGCATGAGGTAGCCATAAACCTCATACCCATCAAGCTTCAACACCGACATCAAGTTTTAAGCTTTCAAAGTGATTAAAGTGTGCTTCTAAGCACTAATTGTGTTGTTTAACACTAATCACTCTGTTAATCCAACAAAGGGAGGTTATCTTAAAGTGTTTTTAAACACTCATAGTGTTATTAAACACTAATGGTGAGTTAATCACCAAAATAAGTGTTATTTTATACTAAAAATATGCTTTTTAGCACTAATTGTGTTTTATACACACAAATGGTGGTATTAATCATCAACTAAAGTGTTGCTAAACACTAAGGTGGTCTCAATCATCAAAGGAGGAGGTCATCTACATTACGGAGGCTCTTCTTCATCAACATGGAGGCCGGGCACACACCATAAGTGCTACATTTCAAGCCTTCATCAACAACCACTTCTTCCAAAGAGGAATGGTGCAACCATGAATCAATTGCCTTCACCTCATAAGCTAAAGAGGTTGAAGAATTCTGGTTTTTTATCATAAAACTCAGATTTTTGAGTGTTCTTAAAGTTGGGCACATGTACATTAAGTGCTCATCTTCAATGTTTATGTGTGTTACCCTTGAGGCCCTTGTTTGTAAGAGGCATAGGCAAGCCATAAGCCGTATGCTCTCGTTTCCCAAGCCCAAGGCACTTCATTCCGTTGCATATTCTAATTTTTCATCGTATAAGATGAGTCGTAAGGTTAAGCATAGAATCCCTAAATGCTCTACCTTGTTGGTTGTCATGAGTTTAAGCATTTTTTGGCATTACTTTTGTAAGAGGCATTGGCAACATTATGAGCCATGTCCTCTCCTTCTTGAGCCAAAGATGATAATCCTTATTTGTTTGAGTATTTACCTCAACCAATTACTCATTAAACTTGTAACTTCAAACCCTAAAGGGTATTATTTAACTAACATCATGCATAAAAGCTATTGTAATTGTGGAGTAGACACTGCCCTTGACCAATGCATAAGGCAAGTGGTAAGACCCTCCCTTTCCCTTCCCCATTTAAATCTACCTCATTACTCATGGAGGAGATATGGTATTCACGGAAGCATAAAGCATGTTGGAGGACCATCTAAAAGCAAACCACTTAAGCAATGGTGGCAGCCTGCCTATGATCATTGTGTGAGAATGGTCAAGGTGGAAAGCATATGGTGGAAGCAATGGCATGTATGTCTCAACCATGTCATCTACAAGAAGCCAAGCAAACACAAAGAGTGGGGTACACCATCATCGAGGTGTACATCTTCATCGACAACAAATAAAGACTTAGATGGCATCAATGTAATAGCCTCTAAGGCTCTAGGAACACATTTGTAAATCCTAGATTACCACACCTATATTTCAAGCCTTGTACGCCTAATGTTATAAAGGCACCTTATGTCATCCAATACCACCTATTCCATCCTTCCATAGTTGGTATTGAGGGGGGGTATTAAGAGACTAAGGTTGAGTAGAAGGGTGAGAGAAGGGTGTGAGTGTGAATGGACTTGAGGTCCACTTGTTCACCTATTTAAAGGTGAGGCCATGAGGCATTTTGCATGAGAGAAAGGCCTAGTTGTATGTATAAGCAACTTAATAAGCAAGATATCTTTCTTGTATTTTGTGAGTCCCTCTCCTCCACACACTTGATCTATCATGAGCACCACGTTTTCTCATCACTTAAAATTATTGAAAGTAAGGTGGAAGCTAAATTTCAAAAACAGAATTAGAACATCCCACTCTCTTGTAAAAAAAATTTAGAACGTCCCACTCTCTTGTAACTATTATGTGGACCTGCCTTCTCTCTTTGGAGGTTCTCTCTCTCTCTCTCTCTCTCTCTCTCTCTCTCTGGTAGTCTATACGTATGTACTCCCTCTCCCTCAGTCTTTCTATTGGTTTGCAGACCCTTTTCTGTGTGTGTGTGTGTGCGTGCGTGTGTATGCACCCATATCTTTGTAAAAAAGATTAGTAGTATTCCTATCTTGCATAAGCAAGACTGATTAGTAATGTAAAGTAGTCAGTATGTTGTAACTTTTTGAATAGTTGTACTAATATGAGTTCTTACTATGCCCTAACATTATGTTTCTCTTGATCTCATTACTTGTAAGGCCATGGAGATTGCACATGTAGCGTTACAATTGCAACTCTAAGAATAGTCATTGCAAATCACAAGGTATTAGAGAATATTAGGCTGCTAAAAGAAAAGGAGTCATGACAGAGAACAAGGAAAATACTTGATTCATGGATGAGGACAACACTATAGTCGCCTGTGGAGGCCCCCACTCTCTTTAGATACTCTTGCCAATCACTAGATTCTTCATTTATTAATAAGCCTTCCCCATTCCTTTTGGAGGAACAACGAACATTGATCATTATCTCAATAACAAGCCTTCCCTCAAAGGAATAATGAACATTGAATCCACTCCTTCCAGAGGAACAGTGAACATTGAGCATTCCCTCAGTGTCAAGAGTAGAAACAATAAGCTTCTTAATTCTCTCTATAATAAATTCCTCTAATCAGCCACCATGAAAGGGGGGAAGGTAATTAACAACTATCTCCACTAATATTCTACATCAATGAGAAAAGAGGACACACAAAAAAGATGTACGTAATCAAGCTATGAAGCAACAGTAGTGGCCAAATCTATAAACATGGATGGGCACACATAATGGAACTCTTATTGTGATTCCTACTTCGAGAGCATGTGGTAGCAAGCTTAGTTGAATCCCTTGTGGATGTACTTCTTCATAAATGTATTATGAGATTAAGTATTGTGGCCACTTATGAGAGTCCTAGGCACCTAGTCGTCCATATTTTGTGTGTGAAATTGTATAAGTCAGTTTTATCTCATAACACAACACACTCTTCCATTGTGTGGAAATTGAGTCTCGATCTTGCTACTCTATTCTCTACTTTATCCTTGTGCTTATGTAGAGAGGAGTGTTTGTGGCAACTACCTAGTGGATGATAACTTAGCCGGCATGAGAATGGACAATGTGGAGCTCTTTGAAGGAAGAGAGGAGTGTGTGTGGCTACTACCTAGTGTGGACAATATGTAAGAGTTGGCATGACAACAAATGATGTGGAGCTCTTTGAAGGAAGGGAGGGTTGCATGCATTACAACATATTGGTAAGTTCTTCATGCCATGTTTTTCTTCTCTTATGAATGTGTCTCTGGGAGAGACTAGAATGAGAACACGTGCAGTTATGCTTGAAAAATTATAGGGTTCCATAATGAAGGGCCACGAGAAAAAATTCTGGGGTCTTGATTGTGAAGCCATAACAAAGGGCCATCTGAAACCAAGCTGGATCACCTGCATAGTGTAGAGTTAGCATTGGAAGGATTGGGTTGAGGGGTTAGCATGTGGTGTGCTCTTTAGACCACCAAATGATGCTTGAGAGGAGCTAGCAAGGATAGCGGGGAGATAAGTGAAAACTCTTTGTTTTGTCACCCTCTTGTATCACTCCTTCATTAAGAAAAACAAGATCTCTCAAGTCTCTTTTGTTACCTTGTTGTCTCATTCCTTCATTAATTAATATAAATCTGATAGGAAAATGACATCTCTTGAGTTCTTTTTTGTGGAGTCAATACTCTTCATGAAAAGTAGACTAACTAAAGAGTACACTTGGTGCTATGGCCTTCTTTGGCTTCCATTTTTCAATATCCATTGGGATTCCTTGATGAAGTTGGCCTTTCTATTTAGATGTAGATATATTCATCTTCTAGGATGTGGCAACATGTTTGGCACACAATAATAGAAGTAGTTCTTTGACTCTTCTGCTAAAAACCCTCCATTGCATTGGTTGAACCTTCTAGGTAAGAAAATTCATCTTTACTATCTAGTCCTTCTTTCATGACATGTGGCAACATGTCCAACACACATTCGCAGAAGTAGTTCTAGCAATGTTTGACACACATTCACAACATGTGGGATATGTGGCAACATGTTTGACACACATTCATAGAAGTAGTTCTAGCAATGATGCTTGACTCTTCTTCTAAATCCCTCCATGCATTGGGTGAACCTTCCTTGTATCAATAATACCAATGATGTTTTACTCTTTGAAATCCCTCCATGATGCATTGGGCGAACCTTCCATGCATCAATAATATTATCTAGTCCTTATTTCTAAGGTAAATATGACCTTTATTCCTTAGTCATGGACCAGTCTAGCTTCCTACATGTAGGATCACCCTCGAATCACATCATGTGATCTCGGCTATTTGTGGTAATTCATCAACACACAAAGGTAGATTGATAAATTTATCCAAATATTTTATTTTTTAATCTCTTAAGATACCAAGAGGCTTATTAGTCGTGATTCCACAGCTACCTTCACAACAAAAATCAGTTTCCTCTATGGGTTGCTTTCCCAGAGTTTCCAGTAGTAGCGTTTAGAGACAATGCTAGTAGCATCCACACTGCTATCTAATAGTTGTAACTCCTTGGTACTTATGTACCACATAGATAACATTGTAGTGGTCTCATCCTTTTCATAGTAATGTCCCAACTTATTTATAGGCACCTTAGGTAACTTTTTCTTTTCATCACTCAAAGGAGTTTCCTCATTTGATTTTGCTATTGGGTTATATTTCACCTTGTTCCCTTAACAATAATTGCTGTTGGGTTATATTTCACCTTGTCCCCTTAACAATAATTGCTCATAATCTTCCTTCCATTTAGTCCTTCAAATCTCTCCATAAATTTTCATTACCTTGGAGTAGAGTTGCTATTAAAACCTTGACCTCAAAAGATGAGAATGATGTGAGTTTAGCAAAATCTCATGGACTACATTAACCAGACTCAAGAATGGACTCCATTCCATGTTTGTATCAGGAATTGGGAAGGTTCATTCTAGTAAAGGATCATCTAGGCCATTCCCAAGTAATTGAGGAAGTTCAAGATCCCTTGTAAATCCCCCTTAGAGTTCTCCATTACAACCTCTATGATCTCTCCAACTTAGTCAAGTAATAATACATAAGGATGAATGGTCTTCCATCTTGGTCAATCGATAACACATTGGCGGGGTGAATAGTATTTGGTCCCTTACTTTGTCTACAATTTTACTGTATTGGCGGGGTGAATAGTATTTGGTCCCTTACTTTGTCTACAATTTTACTGTATTTTTTCTTGACATTCTTGAACCAAGTTTTGTTTGGCTTCTTATTTCTCCTCTATTGGATCTAGAAATTGACTTAAAAATCTCTTGGTGACATGGTTACCTCTTTCTTACTACGAGGTAGAAACATGGACAGGTGGTCTCAAAATAGTATCCCTGACATTGGTCTTTTAGGTGCTTAAAATTATTGAAAGTAAGGTGGAAGCTAAATTTCAAAAATAGAATTAGAACATCCCACTCTCTTGTAAAAAAAATTTAGAATGTCCCACTCTCTTGTAACTATTATGTGGACCTGCCTTCTCTCTTTGGAGGTTCTCTCTCTCTCTCTCTCTCTCTCTCTCTCTCTCTCTCTGGTAGTCTATACGTATGTATTCCCTCTCCCTCAGTCTTTCTATTGGTTTGCAGACCCTTTTCTTTGTGTGTGTGTGTGCGCGTGCGTATGCACCCATATCTATGTAAAAAAGATTAGTAGTATTCCTATCTTGCATAAGCAAGACTGATTAGTAATGTAAAGTAGTCAGTATGTTGTAACTTTTTGAATAGTTGTACTAATATGAGTTCTTACTATGCCCTAATGGAATGAAGGGATGTAATGCATGAAAATTATGAGTAATCACCATGTAATACTCTTTGTATCCCACAATGTCATGAAAGATCATATGCACTCTTTGTCCATCAAAGCATTTACAATATCCACACAATATGACAAAAAAAGGGCCCCATTGCCCAAATGCATCCACAAAGTCGATGGTGAGGATTGTTGAGGACGCGCGTTGAAGCTTGCCGATCTCCCGGCCAAGCTCTTCTCACCCCTTCACCGAGTTTTCCTCCAAGGTGAAGGTTGAGGCCATGTCTTCACACCGGTGTACCTAATCCCCCTTTGTACCGCTTTTCCAAGGCAATCACGGCACAAAGAGTTCAAGCCATTCTCCCCTTGGCCTCTCCAACCAATGCCAAGGTACCCTCACACATTGCTAGATTCTATAGAACTTGAAGTGGTAGCAATGGTGAGTGTAGGTACAAAATGATGTGGATAATATCAAATGATAGAACAAGTTTGTTGGCTTACAAGTATTGAGCATGACTCATGCCCTTTTACAATTTAGAACTCACCAATAAAGCATGGACTCATGCCTCAATCCATCATCCAAAAGCTCCAACACAAACCAACAATTCACAATGCCCTCACCATGGCATTTGCATAAGCATTTGTTAACCACAATCAAGGCATTTGCAATTGCATTCCAACAATCCCTTTCACATCATATTGACAAATGCATGCTTGCAAATGCTCTCTTATGCCCATGTGTAAAACATAGCATTGGCATGGCTATGTATAGCATCCATGGTGTCCATATGGCATCAAGATGAGCATGAGGGACTCCAAAAACATTGCATAAGCTTGCTATTCCATCAATGGCATGCCAATTGAGACATAATGAAGAAAATCCCCCAAAATGTGATCTATGAATTGGCCAAGCTCATGTGGAATCAATTCCTTTCACCATTGCCATCAATAATGCATGGAGAAGCAATATTGGCATGTGAATGGTCAAGCTTTAATGGTTAATTTTTGAAAATTAGGGGAATTTGAATGTGTCCAACCCTAATCCATTCCCAAGCTCCACCAAATGCTTCAAACTTGCAAGAAATTGATCAAACCACTCACCAATGTCATCCGGAAAGCTTCAATGGTAGAAAATGTTGAAGAAGCCTCTTGTTGAAGAAAAACGTAGCCTCTTTTGCTCTGAAATTTGCAGCCAAATAACACCTCCCATGTGCTTGAACAAAGCTTGAAAAGGTGCTCCAAACAATGGCTAAGAACCCTATTGAAAGGCTTCCATCTCTTGAGGTAGTAGAGCTAGGCTTCACCTAGCTCTCCCTCCATGTATTTTCAGCACAGATTTTCAGGCGTGAGCATGCTGCAGCCCGCTGTTTTTTGCTTCTTTGCCTCCTTCATGAGATGATTAGACCACCAATGATGCCCATGAAGAGTGTACAAGCTTAGCAATGAAAGATATGGTCAATGTGGCAAGGTATACTAGGGTTTCTCACAGCCATGGAAGAATGAACAAAAGCTCTCCAATCTTGAGAAAAAAATTAGCAAGAAGAGGCTCAAATGAAAGATCTCAGTGAGCTCTACAAAAACCCTAAGGTTTGGCATCAAAACGGGTAAAGGAAGAGCATCCCATGGCTATGGAAAGCTTGAGGAAGAAGAAGATGATTACTAAACATGATTAGCAGAAAAGTTAATTGCGATTAGTCACTTGCCCTAAGTTTTGGCCCGACTGCCCCAAATTTTGGTCCAGAGGCCCAAAATTTGGTCCAAAAATGGCAAAATTGGCCAAAATCACTCAAAATTCAAGCAATTTCCATGAAATGCTCACCATATCCATGAGATTAAGCAAGATTAGAGAAGATTTGTCAAGAATCACTCAAGGATTACAAGAAAATGAGAAAAAAAAATTAAAGAAACTCAAATTTTCAAGCAAATTTTTCCAACAACCCATGCATGCCCATGATCAAAATCAAGAGCTCTGATACCAATTGGAATGAAGGGATGTAATGCATGAAAAATATGAGTAATCACCATGTAAACATGATGCCTAAGTGTGTTTAGTCTCTCACCAAGAGAATGGAAATAGCCTTCCACAAGCCAAGAGAGAAGCCATGAGCTCCAAGAAACATAAGTTTCCATTTCTAAAAATGATCATCAAAAGTTACAACCATGGTCCAAGTCCCCTCTTTTATACATGGACTTGTCCCATTATTAACCCTATTGAATAAAGTTCCTACTTTATTACATCTAACATTATGTTTCTCTTGATCTCATTACTTGTAAGGCCATGGAGATTGCACATGTAGCGTTACAATAACAACTCTAAGAATAGTCATTGCAAATCACAAGGTATTAGAGAATATTAGGCTGCTAAAAAAAAAAGGAGTCATGACAGAGAACAAGGAAAACACTTGATTCATGGATGAGGACAACACTATAGTCGCCTGCTGTGTGGAGGCCCCCACTCTCTTTAGATACTCTTGCCAATCACTAGATTCTTCATTTATTAATAAGCCTTCCCCATTCCTTTTGGAGGAACAATGGACATTGATCATTATCTCAATAACAAGCCTTCCCCCCGAATAATGAACATTGAATCCACTCCTTCCAGAGGAACAGTGAACATTGAGCATTCCCTCAGTGTCAAGAGTAGAAACAATAAGCTTCTTAATTCTCTCTATAATAAATTCCTCTAATCAGCCACCATGAAAGGGGGGAAGGTAATTAACAACTATCTCCACTAATATTCTACATCAATGAGAAAAGAGGACACACAAAAAAGATGTACGTATTCAAGCTATGAAGCAAGAGTAGTGGCCAAATCTATAAACATGGATGGGCACTCATAATGCTCTAATGGAACTCTTATTGTGATTCCTACTTCGAGAGCATGTGGTAGCAAGCTTAGTTGAATCCCTTGTGGATGTACTTCTTCATAAATGTATTATGAGATTAAGTATTGTGGCCACTTATGAGAGCCATGGGCACCTAGTCATCCATATTTTGTGTGTGAAATTGTATAAGTCAGTTTTATCTCATAACACAACACACTCTTCCATTGTTGGAATGAAGGGATGTAATGTATGAAAAATATGAGTAATCACCATGTAAACATGATGCCTAAGTGTGTTTAGTCTCTCACCAAGAGAATGGAAATAGCCTTCCACAAGCCAAGAGAGAAGCCATGAGCTCCAAGAAACATAAGTTTCCATTTCTAAAAATGATCATCAAAAGTTACAACCATGGTCCAAGTCCCCTCTTTTATATATGGACTTGTCCCATTATTAACCCTATTGAATAAAGTTCCTACTTTATTACAAACCATCCCTTCCCAAAGATTTCTAGTCGATGAAGACCCTTGAAAATCCTTCATTTAGACTCCATATATTGGGCTGAAAATGATATGTACACTCAGCCATATGTAGCCCACATCATAATCTTTCATTAGGATACGCCATGAAGCTTGTTGGAGTAGAAAAATAGGCCCAATAGTAGACCTTCCCAAAGCTGTCCAGAAATTACAGCATAAAAATTTCAGCACCCTATGATCACTTCTCACCTTGAAATGAGCACCATAAAGATAGTGATGCCACTTCTTGATGGCATGAAGTATGGCTAGCATCTCTTGCTCATAAACATGAAGCCCCATCTCCTTTTCGGTAAGCTTTCTGCTTTCAAATGCAATGACTCCATGCTCTTGATACAAAACTGCCCCAATTCCTCTACCACTTGCATCCGCCCTCACATAAAATGTCTTTGCAAAATCCGGACATACAAGTATAGGGGCTGAAGTGAGCAACTCCTTGAGCTCATTGAAGCTCTTGTTGGCAATGGAATCCCAAAAGAAAGCCTCCCTCTTGAGCAAGTCGATAAGAGGTGCCGCAATGGATGCATAATGTTGCATGAATCTTCTATAGAAAGAAGATAATCCCAAAAATCCTCTCAATTGAGTTGTATTGCTTGGTGTTGGCCACTCTTTGACACATGCCACTTTCTTAGGATCAGCCCTTATGCCATTCCCACCCACCAAGTGTCCAAGATATTCCACTTCATTGACCATGAATGTGCATTTGCTCTCCTTTGCATAAAGCTTGTGCTTCCTCAACACTTCAAACACTTGCTTCACATGACATAGATGTTCCCCTTTGCTCTTGCTATAGATCAAGATGTCATCGAAGAACACTAGCACAAACTTGAAAAGAAGGGGAGCCAATATCCGATTCATCAATGCTTGAAAAGTGGCCGGAGCATTTGTAAGACCAAAGGGCATCACCATGAAGTGAAAAAATCCCCTTTCCGTCCTAAATGCTGTCTTCTCTTCATCACCTTCCTTCATCCTTATTTGATGATATTCCGATCTCAAATCAATCTTGGTGAAGAACTTTGCCCCTTTGAGCTCATCAAGAAGATCATCAATGCGAGGTATGGGATACCTATTCTTGATTGTGACCTTGTTCAAGTCACGATAATCAATGCACATGCGAAAGGATCCATCCTTCTTCTTCACCAAGAGAACGGGAGATGCAAATGGAGATTGTGAAGGTTGAATAAGACCCATAGCAAGCAAATCTTGCACTTGCTTAGCCACTTCCTCTCTTTCTACCTTAGACAAACGGTAAGGAGGCTTGTTGACAACCTTTGCATTCGGTTCAAGTACTATGGCATGGTCAATCTCCCTCTTAGGTGGTAGACTCTTTGGCACTTGCAAAATATCTTCATACTCCTTAAGAAGAGTTGCCATTTCCTCATCTATGTGCTGTCCACTGCCTTCCATCCCCTCTTGGGTAACATGTAACACATAGATAGTGCCAAAAGCCTTAATCTCTTTCTTGAGTCGCCTTTGAGTGATCAAAGAGAGCTTCTTAGGTGCATTTGCAGCAAGTACCACTTGTTGCCCATGATGTAGAAAGCTCATGAAACCTTGTTGAAGGTTCATGTGAATGTCACCAAGTGAAGCCAACCAATCACACCCCATGATCATGTTGATGGGACCCATATCCAAAACCACCAAATCACCTTCCCAAGTGTATGAAGAGGATAAAACCACTTTTGTAGAAGGGCAAACCAAGCTAGTCTTCTCACTTTCCCCATTTGCCACTTGCACTTGGAACGTTGTAGGTGTCTTCTTTGTGTTGAGTTTGAGAGAGTTGATGGATTTAGAGTTGATGAAGCTATGAGTGCTCCCGGAATCCACAAGAATATGTGCAACCCTCCCATTGATGGTCCCCACCAACCTTAGTGTGCTTGGGTTCTTGCAACCCGCCAACAACTCTTGTGAGATAGAGCATATGCAAGCTGAAATTTATGCATTGGTAGGCATGTCTCCATCCACAAGGCTTTCCTTAACTCCACCTCCCGGATCAAACGGAAACTCACCATCCTCCGTGATGAAAGAATGGTCTTCAAGTGACTCCTCATGTGCTTCTTCATTGCAATCCTCCCATTTTTCAATGTCATGAGAGTCATCCTTGTTCTCTTCCTCATCCATGAGGATCATAGTGGCCACAATCTTCTTTGATTTGCACACATGCCCGGGTGACCACCTCTCTTTGCACTTGAAACATAGCCCTTTGCTTCTCAACTCCTCAATCTTTGGATCATCCATTCTTTGAGTCTTCTTGAAGGGTTGAAAGGGCCTCTTCTTCATGAAGTCACTACTCTTTTTGGCATCAAATTTGTTGAAATTTGAGCTAAATGATGAGCTATGGTGGATCATACATTAGAATTAACATGATTAACAAAGTGATTAAGAAATGATTAAGATGTAATTAGTAAATAATCAACACATAGATTAATGTAGGCATGGATACTCAAAAACCAGCAAATTCTCATTAGGGCTATGCCTCAATTTATAGAGTTTACATCAAGCATCAAATCCCATTGATTTCTCCATGATTCACTCCCTGAATATCTCCACCTCTTGCCTGATTCTCTCCACCTCTTTTCTTTTCCCTGATTATCTCCCAGAATAACTCCACACTCCTAAATTCTCTCATGCTACCCATTATTCTCTCCCAGTAGATTCTTCTAACCTTTTCACAGGTTCTTTCACAATTACATCTCCTCTTTTACAGCCTCTATCCAAGAGCTTGTTCCCACACACACCCTATTCACTTGTATATTTCAACACCTCCCCTCAAGTGAATACTCCTAGTACACCTAGACCCTATACCAAGTTTGCCTCCCCTTACTTGGCAGTCCGCGACCAGTGTCTACTCCTCCCCTCAAGTTATCTCAGCACACCTGGACCCTGTATCAAGTTTCTTTCTTACTTGACAGTCCGCGACCAGTGCCTCAAGTCCCTAAACTCCATAGTCCTTGACACTCTCTCTCTCTCTATGTGTCCAAGGCTACTATAAGTGTCCGCGACCTTGACTAAAGTGCTCACACATACATCTACCACGTGGCCTACATCATCGGTGGCTCAGAGGTGGTTTTACTTTATTGGGGCAGGTTACATTGGGTTGTGGGCTCTCTCTCTCTCTCTCTCTCAGAGATTTTCACATGGCTCCTCACTCTTTGGAGCCTCACATCTTCTCTTTTCTTCAGTCTTCTTCTCGTGGCAGCATCTCTCCACGCGTCCGTCTCTTCTTCCAGTCTTCTCGGGGCAGCTTCTCTTCTTGTGGCAGCTTCTCTTCTCGTGTCCATGTCTTCCTTCAGCTTTTCTTCTCGGTGTGGATCCTCTTCTTGGGAAGAGATATTCTTCTTCTTTCATGGCTGGGGCTATGAGCTCGTCCGTCAGGTCATTTTGCTCCATGTGAGCAACATGTTTCAATGTTTTGCTGACAGTTCCTTTGGGCTTTTTATGTTCATTTTGTATCATCATGCAATGCAAACCCAAATTTATGCGGGAGGTCTTACCTCTTGCCTTAATCTGGACAAGGGCAGTGTCTGTTCCCATTTTTACACTGATAAAATGTGCCCAATACATAATGCGTATAGCATTCATTCTCATGCACATTCCAAATGCAATTCTGGCTGTGAATAATCTTGAATTTGAGTGAGATTTATAGGCATTAACCAAGGGTTAAATGCAAAATGATGATTTTCACAATTTTATCAGCACAATTTTACCAGAAATTACACTAAATTAAGGGTAACCAATTTGTACGGGATGGTTGGAGTATCAAACCAACTCCGATTTGAAATCTGAAGTTATAGGGATCTGTATCAGATACCTAATGGTTAATTTGAACCCTCAATTGCACCAAAGTACAGTGATTAGCACTGATTAATCATTGATTAGCAAATTAATGCTCTGGTTTGTGTGCAAAAAACAAAGTATGCGGGGAGCTCAGATCTGATGCCTTCCACTTCAAATGAGCTCAAATGCTTTCAAAGGCATCAATAGCAATGAGTCTAGTAGAGAATTAAGCCAAGAAACACAAGATTTGACCAAATAATGAAAGCTTAATCTCTGTTTTACCAAAGTCACCTGCAGATTTGATGAAGAGCTTGGATCTCTCTGTAGACTTGATGAAATTGATTTCTGTCTTCACCAGCTTGTAGAGCATGCTTGAAAACCCCCGGGGCTAAGAGGAATTAGCTCAATTTGATTTGATGAGCTCAAGATCTGCAGAATACTCAAAAAAATCAGCGCTGAAGAAAACGGCGATTTCTCCTAAACGCCTTCGCGTTTTGCTGCGCCGTTTGATGTGCTTGTAGCTAGGGCTGTTCACTAGCTTGTGTTAGAAGGGCATAGCCTAATGTTGACTGTGCATGGAGAATGGAGTCCTCCACTGGCTGGGGGTGAAGGGGAAGAGTGAAAACTCACTAAAAATTGATTTTTTTTGCTAATTACTTACTAATCTTGATTAATTCACTAATAGGCTCATAAATCTGGTTGATTCTAGGCATGGCTCTGATACCATGTTGAAATTTGAGCTAAATGATGAGCTATGGTGTATCATACACTAGAATCAACATGATTAACAAAGTGATTAAGAAATGATTAAGACGTAATTAGTGAATAATCAGCACATAGATTAATGTAGGCATGGATACTCAAAAACCAGCAAATTCTCATTAGGGCTATGCCTCAATTTATAGAGTTTACATCAAGCGTCAAATCCCATTGATTTCTCCATGATTCACTCCCTGAATATCTCCACCTCTTGCCTGATTCTCTCCACCTCTTCTCTTTTCCCTGATTATCTCCCAGAATAACTCCACACTCCTAAATTCTCTCATGCTACCCATTATTCTCTCCCAGTAGATTCTTCTAACCTTTTCATAGGTTCTTTCACAATTACATCTCCTCTTTTACAGCCTCTATCCAAGAGCTTGTTCCCACACACACCCTATTCACTTGTATATTTCAACAAAATTGATGTATCCCATTCTTTGGCTGTCCACCCCCAAATGATGTAGGGGCTCTTGGATTAGAGGATGGTAATGTAGAGGTAGGACCTTTCCCAAAATTGTAAGAAGTAGTGGTTGGTTTGAGTGTGTCTTTGGTGAAGGTCATGGGCTGAGACCTCTTGTACTTTGGCTCATAGAATTCAGCTAACCTCATAGCTTCTTTGAGAGAGCTAGGCCTTTGAGCCGACACATCCGCCTTGATGAAGTGTTCAAGCCCATGCACAAACTTTTTCATCTTCATGTCTTCACTCAAGCCTTCCACGTACATTGAAAGCTTCAAAAATCTCTTGATGTAATCTCTCACCATCATCCCCTTTTGAGAAAGCTCATACCATTCTTCATGGTATCGGTCAAGCACTAAGGGTGAAATGAAGGCCAAGTTCATCTCCCGCTTCAATCCTTCCCAAGTTGATGGCGTGTTCCCTTGTTTGACCAAGTGCCTCCACCATTGATGAGCATAATCTTCAAGATGTAAGGAGGAAAATTGTACCATATCACGCTCACTTTTTGGGTAAAGTTGGAAATAGGTGTCAAGCTTGGTAGCCCACTCCTCCAACTCTTGCGGAGATGACCCGTCACCTTTGAACTTTGATAGTGAGATTTTGTCTTTGACATCCTTGGAAGATATGTGGAATGGGTTATCATGTTGGGTAGAGGGCTTGAATCTTTGCATCTTCGAGTATGACTCCATAAATTGTGCAAAGTCTTTGTAATCCCTCTTGATGATATTCGACAATTCCATCCACTTCTCGTGAGCATCCCTTTGTCTTTGGGCAAAGGACATTTGATTCCAATCGAGTGCAATCTCCTCATCATTCACAAACACCTCATCCTCTTCCCTTGAATGCATTGCCCTAGAAGAGGTAGGGCCCTTTGATGCATTGAGGTGAGACAAACCTGAATGAAAAGAAGGAGGAGACATGTCCTTGACAAGAGGTCTCCGTGCATCCGCCATGAATCCCCGAGTGGATGCTCCCAATGGATCCTCTTGAACGGCCTTCATGGAATCCTCATTCAAAATGCCCTTGCCTTTTCTTTTCTCATAGTCACCATAATTCCCATGCTTTTCTTGTGCTTGAGACTTCCCAAACTTGTCCTCCATCACACCAATCCATGAGGATAATGTTTCAAAATGAGAATCAAGTTTGGAGTCTAAGGTCTCCAACCGTTGTACAAGCATTTGCATGAGGGTGTCATGGTTAACCACCGCTTGTGTCCCTTGAGAAATTTGATTATGTACATTGCCCCCATTGTCTTCATTGATGAATGCATCCCTTGCATCCATATTACCTTCCATGTCCTCATCACCAATGATCATTTCTTGCACAACATCCCCACCCTTGCGTGGTCTTCCCTTCGGCATAGTGAAGAAACTGCAAGATGTTGGTGGAATGCCCAAATGATGTCGGAATTGGACAAAAGAAGGTTCTATGGGTAGGTAATGGTGTCTACTATCCTCCCAAATGAACACAGTAAGAATTAGGTGTGGGCAAGTACTCTCTGTTTTAGGGTTTGTGCGGGACAGCTGAAAGTAGTTATTTGGCTCTAAAATGCAAAATATATGTCGGAATTAGGATTTTGACGGCTCTATAGAAAGCTAATGGAAGATAGAACCTACCCCTAAAAGCATTTTGATTCAGTCAAAGTGGAAGTATATTCTGTTTGACTTTGACCAAAAAGTCAACATGACTACTTTGACCAAGATTGTGATATCCGATTAAGGGGTTCTATGGCTCATTTGAAAACTCTCAATGAGAAGAATAGAGTCGTGTAATCACTCGGACCTAATCCCAAAAACCCTAGGACTGAATTAGGGTTTTGTAAAATCCCAGAAATTCCCAAAATTCGGTCCTAAAGCTCAATCCGGCTACAAATGATTGGTGTTTCTCCCCTTGGTAGTTGTGAATAACTCTTCAAGTGTATCCATGGGGTAAATCTCCAATCAATAAGCTTGTTTGGCTCCCTTGTTGGAAAAATTCCGCCATAGTCTCCTTTGTAATTGGAACCAAATCTCAAATGGAAATGCAACTTTATTACAATTGTGTGGAAATTGAGTCTCGATCTTGCTACTCTATTCTCTACTTTATCCTTGTGCTTATGTAGAGAGGAGTGTTTGTGGCAACTACCTAGTGGATGATAACTTAGCCGGCATGAGAATGGACAATGTGGAGCTCTTTGAAGGAAGAGAGGAGTGTGTGTGGCTACTACCTAGTGTGGACAATATGTAAGAGTTGGCATGACAACAAATGATGTGGAGCTCTTTGAAGGAAGGGAGGGTTGCATGCATTACAACATATTGGTAAGTTCTTCATGCCATGTTTTTCTTCTCTTATGAATGTGTTTCTGGGAGAGACTAGAATGAGAACACGTGCATTTATGCTTGAAAGAATTATAGGGTTCCATAATGAAGGGCCACGAGAAAAAATTCTGGGGTCTTGATTGTGAAGCCATAACAAAGGGCCATCTGAAACCAAGCTGGATCACCTGCATAGTGTGAAGTTAGCATTGGAAGGATTGGGTTGAGGGGTTAGCATGTGGTGTGCTCTTTAGACCACCAAATGATGCTTGAGAGGAGCTAGCAAGGATAGTGGGGAGATAAGTGAAAACTCTTTGTTTTGTCACCCTCTTGTATCACTCCTTCATTAAGAAAAACAAGATCTCTCAAGTCTCTTCTGTTACCTTGTTGTCTCATTCCTTCATTAATTAATATAAATCTGATAGAAAAATGACATCTCTTGAGTTCTTTTTTGTGGAGTCAATACTCTTCATGAAAATTAGACTAACTAAAGAGTACACTTGGTGCTATGGCCTTCTTTGGCTTCCATTTTTCAATATCCATTGGGATTCCTTGATGAAGTTGGCCTTTCTTCATTTGATTGAGGTGACTCCTGTATGTCACTTGATGCATCTATAGACTCGAAAAAGCATGCATCTATAGACTCAAAAAAGCTCAACTCTAAGCATGCATTGCACTATCAATTCTCTTCTCAAACTCATCTCTTAGATTTTTCCGTACTTCTTTTGAAGCACATCAAATTTTTCCAGAATATGCATCTAGTACTTTGAATCTTGAGTTACAATAATCGTAATCCATATGTTTATTTTCCAATTCCAATCATGATGTTTAGACTCCGTATTCCTTAAGTTCTAGTAATCATGATATTTAGATGTAGATATATTCATCTTCTAGGATGTGGCAACATGTTTGGCACACAATAACAGAAGTAGTTCTTTGACTCTTCTGCTAAAAACCCTCCATTGCATTGGTTGAACCTTCTAGGTAAGAAAATTCATCTTTACTATCTAGTCCTTCTTTCATGACATGTGGCAACATGTCCAACACACATTCGCAGAAGTAGTTCTAGCAATGTTTGACACACATTCACAACATGTGGGATATGTGGCAACATGTTTGACACACATTCACAGAAGTAGTTCTAGCAATGATGCTTGACTCTTCTTCTAAATCCCTCCATGCATTGGGTGAACCTTCCTTGTATCAATAATACCAATGATGTTTTACTCTTCAAAATCCCTCCATGATGCATTGGGCGAACCTTCCATGCATCAATAATATTATCTAGTCCTTATTTCTAAGGTAAATATGACCTTTATTCCTTAGTCATGGACCAGGCAAGCTTCCTACATGTAGGATCACCCTCGAATCACATCATATGATCTCGGCTATTTGTGGTAATTCATCAACACACAAAGGTAGATTGATAAATTTATCCAAATATTTTGGTTTTTAATCTCTTAAGATACCAAGAGGCTTATTAGTCATGATTCCATAGCTACCTTCACAACAAAAATCAGTTTCCTCTATGGGTTGCTTTCCCAGAGTTTCCAGTAGTAGCATTTAGAGACAATGCTAGTAGCATCCACACCGCTATCTAATAGTTGTAACTCCTTGGTACTTATGTACCACATAGATAACATTGTAGTGGTCTCATCCTTTTCATAGTAATGTCCCAACTTATTTATAGGCACCTTAGGTAACTTTTTCTTTTCATCACTCAAAGGAGTTTCCTCATTTGATTTTGCTATTGGGTTATATTTCACCTTCTCCCCTTAACAATAATTGCTCATAATCTTCCTTCCATTTAGTCCTTCAAATCTCTCCATAAATTTTCATTACCTTGGAGTAGAGTTGCTATTAAAACCTTGACCTCAAAAGATGAGAATGATGTGAGTTTAGCAAAATCTCATGGACTACATTAACCAGACTCAAGAATGGACTCCATTCCATGTTTGTATCAGGAATTGGGAAGGTTTATTCTAGTAAAGGATCATCTAGGCCATTCTCAAGTAATTGAGGAAGTTCAAGATCCCTTGTAAATCCCCCTTAGAGTTCTCCATTACAACCTCTATGATCTCTCCAACTTAGTCAAGTAATAATACATAAGGATGAATGGTCTTCCATCTTGGTCAATCGATAACACATTGGCGGGGTGAATAGTATTTGGTCCCTTACTTTGTCTACAATTTTACTGTATTTTTTCTTGACAATCTTGAACCAAGTTTTGTTTGGCTTCTTATTTTGGATCTAGAAATTCACCCAAAAATCTCTTGGTGACATTCTTACTACGAGGTAGAAACATGGACAAGTGGTCTCAAAATAGTATTCCTGACATTGGTCTTTTAGGTGCTTAAAATTATTGAAAGTAAGGTGGAAGCTAAATTTAAAAAACAGAATTAGAACATCCCACTCTCTTGTAAAAAAAATTTAGAACGTCCCACTCTCTTGTAACTATTATGTGGACCTGCCTTCTCTCTCTCTCTCTCTCTCTCTCTCTCTCTCTCTCTCTCTCTCTCTGGTAGTCTATACGTACGTATTCCCTCTCCCTCAGTCTTTCTATTGGTTTGCAGACCCTTTTTTGTGTGTGTGTGTGTGCGCGTGCGTATGCGCCCATATCTATGTAAAAAAGATTAGTAGTATTCCTATCTTGCATAAGCAATATTGATTAGTAATGTAAAGTAGTCAGTATGTTGTAACTTTTTGAATAGTTGTACTAATATGAGTTCTTACTATGCCCTAACATTATGTTTCTCTTGATCTCATTACTTGTAAGGCCATGGAGATTGCACATGTAGCGTTACAATAACAACTCTAAGAATAGTCATTGCAAATCACAAGGTATTAGAGAATATTAGGCTGCTAAAAAAAAAAGGAGTCATGACAGAGAACAAGGAAAATACTTGATTCATGGATGAGGACAACACTATAGTCGCCTGTGTGGAGGCCCCCACTCTCTTTAGATACTCTTGCCAATCATTAGATTCTTCATTTATTAATAAGCCTTCCCCATTCCTTTTGGAGGAACAACGAACATTGATCATTATCTCAATAACAAGCCTTCCCCCCGGGGTCCTTTCATCAAAGGAATAATGAACATTGAATCCACTCCTTCCAGAGGAACAGTGAACATTAACATTCCCTCAGTGTCAAGAGTAGAAACAATAAGCTTCTTAATTCTCTCTATAATAAATTCCTCTAATCAGCCACCATGAAAGGGGGGAAGGTAATTAACAACTATCTCCACTAATATTCTACATCAATGAGAAAAGAGGACACACAAAAAAGATGTACGTAATCAAGCTATGAAGCAACAGTAGTGGACAAATCTATAAACATGGATGGGCTACTACCTAGTGTGGACAATATGTAAGAGTTGGCATGACAACAAATGATGTGGAGCTCTTTGAAGGAAGGGAGGGTTGCATGCATTACAATATATTGGTAAGTTCTTCATGCCATGTTATTCTTCTCTTATGAATGTGTTTCTGGGAGAGACTAGAATGAGAACACGTGCATTTATGCTTGAAAGAATTATAGGGTTCCATAATGAAGGGCCACGAGAAAAAATTCTGGGGTCTTGATTGTGAAGCCATAACAAAGGACCATCTGAAACCAAGCTGGATCACTATAGTCGCCTGTGGAGGCCCCCACTCTCTTTAGATACTCTTGACAATCACTAGATTCTTCATTTATTAATAAGCCTTCCCCATTCCTTTTGGAGGAACAATGAACATTGATCATTATCTCAATAACAAGCCTTCCCCCCGCGGGGTGAACATTGAGCATTTCCTCAGTGTCAAGAGTAGAGACAATAAGCTTCTTAATTCTCTCCATAATAAATTCCTCTAATCAGCCACCATGAAAGGGGGGAAGGTAATTAACAACTATCTCCACTAATATTCTACATCAATGAGAAAAGAGGACACACAAAAAAGATGTACGTAATCAAGCTATGAAGCAACAGTAGTGGACAAATCTATAAACATGGATGGGCACTCATAATGGTCTAATGGAACTCTTATTGTGATTCCTACTTCGAGAGCATGTGGTAGCAAGCTTAGTTGAATCCCTTGTGGATGTACTTCTTCATAAATGTATTATGAGATTAAGTATTGTGGCCACTTATGAGAGCCCTGGGCACACGTAGTCATCCATATTTTGTGTGTGAAATTGTATAAGTCAGTTTTATCTCATAACACAACACACTCTTCCATTGTGTGGAAATTGAGTCTCGATCTTGCTACTCTATTCTCTACTTTATCCTTGTGCTTATGTAGAGAGGAGTGTTTGTGGGAACTACCTAGTGGATGATAACTTAGCCGGCATGAGAATGGACAATGTGGAGCTCTTTGAAGGAAGAGAGGAGTGTGTGTGGCTACTACCTAGTGTGGACAATATGTAAGAGTTGGCATGACAACAAATGATGTGGAGCTCTTTGAAGGAAGGGAGGGTTGCATGCATTACAACATATTGGTAAGTTCTTCATGCCATGTTTTTCTTCTCTTATGAATGTGTTTCGGGCAGAGACTAGAATGAGAACACGTGCATTTATGCTTGAAAGAATTATAGGGTTCCATAATGAAGGGCCACGAGAAAAAATTCTGGGGTCTTGATTGTGAAGCCATAACAAAGGGCCATCTGAAACCAAGCTGGATCACCTGCATAGTGTGAAGTTAGCATTGGAAGGATTGGGTTGAGGGGTTAGCATGTGGTGTGCTCTTTAGACCACCAAATGATGCTTGAGAGGAGCTAGCAAGGATAGTGGGGAGATAAGTGAAAACTCTTTGTTTTGTCACCCTCTTGTATCACTCCTTCATTAAGAAAAACAAGATCTCTCAAGTCTCTTTTGTTACCTTGTTGTCTCATTCCTTCATTAATTAATATAAATCTGATAGGAAAATGACATCTCTTGAGTTCCTTTTTGTGGAGTCAATACTCTTCATGAAAATTAGACTAACTAAAGAGTACACTTGGTGCTATGGCCTTCTTTGGCTTCCATTTTTCAATATCCATTGGGATTCCTTGATGAAGTTGGCCTTTCTTCATTTGATTGAGGTGACTCCTGTATGCCACTTGATGCATCTATAGACTCGAAAAAGCATGCATCTATAGACTCAAAAAAGCTCAACTCTAAGCATGCATTGCACTATCAATTCTCTTCTCAAACTCATCTCTTAGATTTTTCCGTACTTCTTCTGAAGCACATCAAATTTTTCCAGAATATGCATCTAGTACTTTGAATCTTGAGTTACAATAATCGTGATCCATATGTTCATTTTCCAATTCCAATCATGATGTTTAGACTCTGTATTCCTTAAGTTCTAGTAATCATGATATTTAGATGTAGATATATTCATCTTCTAGGATGTGGCAACATGTTTTGCATACAATAACAAAAGTAGTTCTTTGACTCTTCTGCTAAAAACCCTCCATTGCATTGGTTGAACATTCTAGGTAAGAAAATTCATCTTTACTATCTAGTCCTTCTTTCATGACATGTGGCAACATGTCCAACACACATTCACAGAAGTAGTTCTAGCAATGTTTGACACACATTCACAACATGTGGGATATGTGGCAACATGTTTGACACACATTCACAGAAGTAGTTCTAGCAATGATGCTTGACTCTTCTTCTAAATCCCTCCATGCATTGGGTGAACCTTCCTTGTATCAATAATACCAATGATGTTTTACTCTCAAAATCCCTCCATGATGCATTGGGCGAACCTTCCATGCATCAATGATATTATCTAGTCCTTATTTCTAAGGTAAATATGACCTTTATTCCTTAGTCATGGACCAGTCTAGCTTCCTACATGTAGGATCACCCTCGAATCACATCATATGATCTCGGCTACTTGTGGTAATTCATCAACACACAAAGGTAGATTGATAAATTTATCCAAATATTTTGGTTTTTAATCTCTTAAGATACCAAGAGGCTTATTAGTCGTGATTCCACAGCTACCTTCACAACAAAAATCAGTTTCCTCTATGGGTTTAGAGACAATGCTAGTAGCATCCACACCGCTATCTAATAGTTGTAACTCCTTGGTACTTATGTACCACATAGATAACATTGTTGTGGTCTTATCCTTTTCATAGTAATGTCCCAACTTATTTATAGGCACCTTAGGTAACTTTTAGGTAATGTCCCAACTTATTTATAGGCACCTTAGGTAACTTTTTCTTTTCATCACTCAAAGGAGTTTCCTCATTTGATTTTGCTATTGGGTTATATTTCACCTTGTCCCCTTAACAATAATTGCTCATAATCTTCCTTCCATTTAGTCCTTCAAATCTCTCCATAAATTTTCATTACCTTGGAGTAGAGTTGCTATTAAAACCTTGAAAGATGAGAATGATGTGAGTTTAGCAAAATCTCATGGACTACATTAACCAGACTCAAGAATGGACTCCATTCCATGTTTGTATCAGGAATTGGGAAGGTTCATTCTAGTAAAGGATCATCTAGGCCATTCCCAAGTAATTGAGGAAGTTCAGGATCCCTTGTAAATCCCCCTTGGAGTTCTCCATTACAACCTCTATGATCTCTCCAACTTAGTCAATTAATAATACATAAGGATGAATGGTCTTCCATCTTGGTCGATCGATAACACATTGGGGGGGTGAATAGTATTTGGTCCCTTACTTTGTCTACAATTTTACTGTATTGTTTCTTGACATTCTTGAACCAAGTTTTGTTTGGCTTCTTATTTCTTCTCTATTGAATCTAGAAATTCACCCAAAAATCTCTTGGTGACATGGTTACCTCTTTCTTACTACGAGGTAGAAACATGGATAGGTGGTCTCAAAATAGTATCCCTGACATTGGTCTTTTAGGTGCTTAAAATTATTGAAAGTAAGGTGGAAGCTAAATTTCAAAAACAGAATTAGAATATCCCACTCTCTTGTAAAAAAAATTTAGAACGTCCCACTCTCTTGTAACTATTATGTGGACCTGCCTTCTCTCTTTGGAGGTTCTCTCTCGCTCTCTCTCTCTCTCTCTCTCTCTCTCTCTCTCTCTCTCTCTCTCTCTCTCTGGTAGTCTATATGTATGTACTCCCTCTCCCTCAATCTTTCTATTGGTTTGCAGACCCTTTTCTCTGTGTGTGTGTGTGTGTGTGTGTGTGTGTGTGTGTGTGTGCACGCGTGCGTATGCGCCCATATCTATGTAAAAAATATTAGTAGTATTCCTATCTTGCATAAGCAAGACTGATTAGTAATGTAAAGTAGTCAGTATGTTGTAACTTTTTGAATAGTTGTACTAATATGAGTTCTTACTATGCCCTAACATTATATTTCTCTTGATCTCATTACTTGTAAGGCCATGGAGATTGCACATGTAACGTTACAATTGCAACTCTAAGAATAGTCATTGCAAATCACAAGGTATTAGAGAATATTAGGTTGCTAAAAAAAAGGAGTCATGACAGAGAACAAGGAAAATACTTGATTCATGGATGAGGACAACACTATAGTCGCATGTGGAGGCCCCCACTCTCTTTAGATACTCTTGCCAATCACTAGATTCTTCATTTATTAATAAGCCTTCCCCATTCCTTTTGGAGGAACAACGAACATTGATCATTATCTCAATAACAAGCCTTCCCCCCGGGGTCCTTTCACAAAGGAATAATGAACATTGAATCCACTCCTTCCAGAGGAACAGTGAACATTGAGCATTTCCTCAGTGTCAAGAGCAGGAACAATTAGCTTCTTAATTCTCTTTATAATAAATTCCTCTAATCAACCACCATGAAAGGGGAGAAGGTAATTAACAACTATCTCCACTAATATTCTACATCAATGAGAAAAGAGGACACACAAAAAAGATGTACGTAATCAAGCTATGAAGCAACAGTAGTGGCCAAATCGATAAACACGAATGGGCACTCATAATGGTCTAATGGAACTCTTATTGTGATTCCTACTTCGAGAGCATGTGGTAGCAAGCTTAGTTGAATCCCTTGTGGATGTACTTCTTCATAAATGTATTATGAGATTAAGTATTGTGGCCACTTATGAGAGCCCTGGGCACCTAGTCGTCCATATTTTGTGTGTGAAATTGTATAAGTCAGTTTTATCTCATAACACAACACACTCTTCCATTGTGTGGAAATTGAGTCTCGATCTTGCTACTCTATTCTCTACTTTATCCTTGTGCTTATGTAGAGAGGAGTGTTTGTGGCAACTACCTAGCGGGATGATAACTTAGCCGGCATGAGAATAGACAATGTGGAGCTCTTTGAAGGAAGAGAGGAGTGTGTGTGGCCACTACCTAGTGTGGACAATATGTAAGAGTTGGCATGACAACAAATGATGTGGAGCTCTTTGAAGGAAGGGAGGGTTGTATGCACTACAACATATTGGTAAGTTCTTCATGCCATGTTTTTCTTCTCTTATGAATGTGTTTCTGGGAGAGACTAGAATGAGAACACGTGCATTTATGCCTGAAAAAATTATAGGGTTCCATAATGAAGGGCCACAAGAAAAAATTATGGGGTCTTGATTGTGAAGCCATAACAAAGGGCCATCTGAAACCAAGTTGGATCACCTCCATAGTGTGAAGTTAGCATTGGAAGGATTGGGTTGAGGGGTTAGCATGTGGTGTACTCTTTAGACCACCAAATGATGCTTGAGAGGAGCTAGCAAGGATATTGGGGAGATAAGTGAAAACTCTTTGTTTTGTCACCCCCTTGTATCACTCCTTCGTTAAGAAAAACAAGATCTCTCAAGTCTCTTTTGTTACCTTGTTGTCTCATTCCTTCATTAATTAATATAAATCTGATAGGAAAATGACATCTCTTGAGTTCTTTTTTGTGGAGTCAATACTCTTCATGAAAATTAGACTAACTAAAGAGTACACTTGGTGTTATGGCCTTCTTTGGCTTCCATTTTTCAATATCCATTGGGAGTCCTTGATGAAGTTGGCCTTTCTTCATTTGATTGAGGTGACTCCTGTATGTCACTTGATGCATCTATAGACTCAAACAAGCATGCATCTATAGACTCACAAAATCTCAACTCTAAGAATGAATTGCACTATTTATTCTCTTCTCAAACTCATCTCTTAGATTTTTCCGTACTTCTTTTGAAGCACATCAAGTTTTTCCAGAATATGCATCTAGTACTTTGAATCTTGAGTTACAATAATCGTGATCCATATGTTCATTTTCCAATTCCAATCATGATGTTTAGACTCCGTATTCCTTAAGTTCTGGTAATCATGATATTTAGATGTAGATATATTCATCTTCTAGGATGTGGCAACATGTTTGGCACACAATAACAGAAGTAGTTCTTTGACTCTTCTGCTAAAAACCCTCCATTGCATTGGTTGAACCTTCTAGGTAAGAAAATTCATCTTTACTATCGAGTCCTTCTTTCATGACATGTGGCAACATGTCCAACACACATTCACAGAAGTAGTTCTAGCAATGTTTGACACACATTCACAACATGTGGGATATGTGGCAACATGTTTGACACACATTCACAGAAGTAGTTCTAGCAATGATGCTTGACTCTTCTTCTAAATCCCTCCATGCATTGGGTGAACCTTCCTTGTATCAATAATACCAATGATGTTTTACTCTTCGAAATCCCTCCATGATGCATTAGGCGAACCTTCCATGCATCAATAATATTATCTAGTCCTTATTTCTAAGGTAAATATGACCTTTTTTCCTTAGTCATGGACCAGTCTAGCTTCCTACATGTAGGATCACCCTCGAATCACATCATATGATCTCGGCTATTTTTGGTAATTCATCAACACACAAAGGTAGATTGATAAATTTATCCAAATATTTTGGTTTTTAATCTCTTAAGATACCAAGAGGCTTATTAGTCGTGATTCCACAGCTACCTTCACAACAAAAATCAGTTTCCTCTCTGGGTTGCTTTCCCAGAGTTTTTAGTAGTAGCGTTTAGAGACAATGCTAGTAGCATCCACACCGCTATCCTAATAGTTGTAATTCCTTGGTACTTATGTACCACATAGATAACATTGTAGTGGTCTCATCCTTTTCATAGTAATGTCCTAACTTTTTTATAGGCACCTTAGGTAACTTTTTCTTTTCATCACTCAAAGGAGTTTCCTCATTTGATTTTGCTATTGGGTTATATTTCACCTTGTCACCTTAACAATAATTGCTCATAATCTTCCTTCCATTTAGTCCTTCAAATCTATAAGATCCCGGTCTCCACCGCACAACGGATTCGGGTTACTAGCAGCGGAAGTAGCACATCATGCGCGGGTAGGGGTCTCACACTCGGGGCCTCGCCCATGGATATCCGGACAAGAGACTAATCCGTCGGTTTGTCCAAAACCGAAACCGGAAAAACTTCCTTACCCGGAAAGTATGGGCGAATCCACCAGGATAACTCTTTACTCTACGAAGTCAATATCATTTTTATGGATCAACTGATCTGACTGCACCTTTAACGGTACTTGGTCAAATCAAGGAAGAAACTTGCACTTGGATCATTGGGATCAACACTTTTTTCCCCATCAAGAGGCATAGCCGTTGATTCCTATCCATAGAACAATTTCTATCCGGGATTTACTTCATCTATCGTAATAATAGAATTTAAAACTCGATTTACGGATCCATCAGTCCAGCCTAACCCCATCCAGTCCCATGGGTTAGCCAACCGTCCAACCACTGTAGTGATGGGATCCAATTAAGAATTTGGTTAGGTTTTGTCCCGGGTACCAAGGAAAAGAGTTCCAAGGCCCCCTAGCCGGAAGTTCATGCAAACATAAAACTAGTCACACCACTTACACACCCAATATGAAATTGCCTTTTTCTTAGCATCAACTAGCTTTAAAACAATCCTTTAATAAAACCATTATGTCACTGATGACGATCCTCAAAGTCTCTGGTTGAATCCTTATTTCCAGTTATTCAGTCATTGGTATACTTATGGCATCATTGGCAACCAGAACGCTCACCACCTGTTCGCTCACAGGGGCCTTTTCCATAGTTCCTAGCTCATAGTAATCGGCAATATATTCATATAATAGAATGGAATCTCCGTGAAAGATTAGCTAGATCAACCCACAGATCCATAAAAAAGAGCCATGGACTCATCCGTTGAGGACCAGCAAAGTCAATCAACTAGATCCATGCCCGGTTTCAGAAAACAACTCTTACTCCTTGTTCCAATATCTTCCACGACGCACGTGTGGGTATCTTCGGCAACCCAGAGCCTGAGCACCGTATAGTCAGCACCCTCTAGGATCCTTCGCAGGTGACCTAGCGCTTCACTCATAGGCCGCTTCCTTGGTCCCTCATCCACCGTACCGGAAGCTCACCATTTAAATTGAACCGAGGCTGGTCAAGATCTCGATCGACCTTGCTACGCGAGACGTCCTCCATTGACTCTCCGTCAACAGTTGCAACTTTATCAGTTCGGTCTTCATGACCTTAATCCTCAAGACGGTCAAAATGCTTCTCCAGCATTCTTGACATAAAACAGTCATTTACAAACAGTCACAAAATACAGTTTCTATAACGAACTCTTGTCTTTCCATATTATCCACTCTCGGACCATATTACTTATTCCACATTCCATTCAATGTGTACTCGTTCTCATCCATTCACTCATATAGACTACACATTATCTCACATACACCTTCATATTCATTATTCTACATACATATCCATGTTCGTAGGTCCACATCATACATCCAATTTCACAATTCATACATACGCATCTACATGCATACATCCACATCCACATTCATACATCCATACCTCCATTTCCACATCCACACATCCACATTCATATTCATACATCCACATTCACATGCATACATCCATTTTCACATCCTCATTCATACATCCACATTCACATACATACATCCACATCCGTATCTACATCCATACATCCACATCTACATACATACATCCATACATCCACATCTACATACATACATCCATTTTCACATCCTCATTCATACATACACATCAACATACATACATACACATCCGTATCTACATCCATACATCCACATCCACATCCACATTCACATTCATACATATACATCTACATGTATACATCCATTTTCACATCCTCATTCATACATACACATCCACATACATACATACACATCCGTACCTACATCCATACATCCACATCCACATCCACATTCACATTCATACATATACATCTACATGTATACATCCACATCACATTCATACAACCATATTACATCCATTCTCGTCCTAACACATCCCATATACATCTTAACACATCCTAACTCATCTTAACACATTCTATCACATCTCATACACATCTTATCACATCTTATCACATCTCATACACCTCTTATCACATCCTATCACTTTCCATACGCATCTTATCAAATCTTATCACATCTCATACACCTCTTATCACATTTCATACACCTCTTATCACATCTCATACACCTCTTATCACATTTCATATCTTTTTTAAGAGAATTCTTATATTTGATATAAGATTTCTCTATACATTTATTTATGCATAAATTCCATTTAAGGAGACTAACACTTTCGAAATTGAAATCAATCTTTTATGCATCTTCTTATGCATAAATTCAATTTGGTATGAATTACACTTTTAGAATAAAATAATTTCTCTTATGCATCGGGTATGTCTTTTCTCTAAGCGTCTTGGTCTGAGCACATTTTTATGAGCATGGCCTATATTGTGATTTCGTAGACAATTTTATCATAACATCACACACCATTTAGTCATAAAACTACCCCAAGAAGATACTATATACATTTCTACCCCACAAAGATGCCGCTAACATCACACACCCTTTAGTCATAAAACTACCCTACAAAGATGCTATATACATTTAATTACATTTCTTTCCAATAGTATTTAGGGCTTATAAGATCCCTTTATTCACAAAACTACTTTTCATGTCTACTTCATTTCAACACCCTCCACCTACATCATCCATCATTCATACTACCACGATAGATAGTGATGATGAAATGATTGCAAGTCACATGGTGAAGAATTTAGGGTGCAAATTTGCATGCATCTATGCCGAAACATTTATTAGTTGCAAGGAGATACTTCAAGATTCAATTCACCATGATGATCATTTGTACACAACTCATAGTTTTGACATGCAAACCTTAATTAAGATATGACATGATTATCACATCTCTAGCAAATAGAAAAAGTTTTATGAAACCAACATGCTCAAAATTGAATATGCGATATTGAGATTAATATTCATGGTGGGTACTCACATGATGTACTAATAGTTCTTCAATATGATTACTACATCTCTAGCAAATGAAATAGGTGTAAGACACCACAAAAGTTATGCATGTTCAATACTAGGGCATCATAAGCAAAATGAATTGCTTGAAGGGAAAAACTCATGTCAAATCACTAGACTCAATGCTTGAAGGGAAAAACTCATGTCAAATCACTAGACTCAATCTTCTCTACTAATGTCATCCACATAGATATTGCGACGATGCCTTCTCTCTTTGATGGGGGCATTGAATGCAATGTCATTACACATCATCTCAGCCATAGCACCTGCATAAGAAGGCAAAAAGCTAAAATAGATCAATCAATATCAATGCCTCATTGATAATAATATTCTCCAACAAATAAGTTTAAAAAGATTAAACACGAGAGTAACATACTTACTAGTCGTCTGGAAGATTAACAACCATTTCCACATCTTCGGAATCATTTAGAGTCCCATAGTTGCTTAACACATTTCCCTTTCCTTTCTGTCCATCCAAAAATGGTTGCAATATAGCATTGCAAATGTCAGGATCATTCTCAATAGATAAGCATGCTCTCCCAGAATGCACGCATGCTTTTTGCATAGAACCAGTCCCAGTACCTAAGTCCACCACATGTCCAGAAATTGGACACAAGAACTCCAAGAAGTACAACATCATGCATGGAGCCTTCTCCAATGCACCTCTCCATGGAATACTCTCTCCATGTTTTATAGTCTGCTCACTTGTTGGTAAATAATGATGAAACAAACTACTTCCAAAAGCAATGCCCAATTTGGTACCAACCACAGAAGCATTTCCAGGATTACAAACACAAGACATACCAGCCCGATGAAGAAGGCATAAAACCACAACATCCACCTAAAGATAAGAAAAGAATTAAACATATACTTAGTACAAGCCATTTCATTATACGAGAGCATAAATTCTTTCAACAGGTCATTTTATGACAATTGTCTCACCTTATGATCAATACCACCAACTTTGATTGTGCAATATGCATCTAAGCATTGCATGTACATTCGACATGCAAACTCCAATCTACTGATCCTAGCATAACGCTCAACCAAATGAAGAACATGAGGAGCACACATAACTAGAATCCAGCCAGAATCTGAAACAAGTGTGGCTGCTACTAGCAAGGAGTAGCGTACATGGTCCTCTGTTAATAAATTCCAAGATGGAGATGTGGAATCCTCTACTCCAAGAGCTTCTATCTGTGTGGGCAGATCAATAATAACAAAATCTGCAGCCCAAGCAACACTCTTACCATTTCTTGTTTTTCTTTCACCTCCAAGACCCACAAAGTATTCCTTCATGTCTATATAGGCTTGTGTGAAGTTTGGGACAGACAATTGCTTCCCAAACTCGACATAATCATAGCACCAAACCTTGCAATGTGAAGCATCACATGTGCCACTTTGATTCAAAGTTAGAGAGGTCAATGGAATGTACAAAAAGCGGACAGACCTATCTTTCCATTTACATCCTTTCAGAATGGGTGTAGACTGCAGTACCTGCACATCTGTACCCACACCACATATGTAAAGACACAAAGTGATAACAACATATGTTACACAAACAAATAATAGCTTGAAAAAAGATCAAGAGAACTTACCATTATTAGTACCAGGATTTTTTGGTGGCCTACCACCCTTCTTTAGTTCCATACTTGAATCTTTGTCCTTTTTAGTCATCTTCTCAAGTGTTTTTTGAACCTCAATGACTGCATCATCCTCATGGATTGAATTTGAGCTTGATGAACCCATCTCTCCCTTTTTATGCTGTGTGTACAGCTCTACCTCCTCCTTGATGCAACATCCTTTTTTCATATCGAGCCACCAACGGGCAGTTCTTTCTCTCCCACTCACACTTGCTTCCCTTCTTTTTCTATCATGTTTGGAGAGTACATACAGAATTTTAAGTCCTGAATTTTTGTCCATACTCAACATATGGTCAACAATTTTTCAATCCTACCAACAGCTTTTAAGGATTGCAAGAATCTGCATACAATAAGAGTCTTAGTACAAAAGCGAAATACTTAAGGATGGATTTTTAATTGAAAAGGGAAAAACATATATTGCTTACCTAAATACCAATCGTCGAGATGCCCTCGTCATCTCCATTTGTCCTGTTGTTTGCAGCTGTAGCAACAGTCATTGAATCCTTTAAATCTTCATAAAGTTCAAGTCTGTTCATTGCTTGTATTTTCCCAAAATACTCTCTCAACGTAGGATCTTGAGGAAGCACAAAGCTAGCTTGTTGACTAGCAACCAAGACCTGAGAGAGTAACCTCTCAGATTCACAAAGCAACTGATCCATCCATGCCTCTTTCGCCATCCACTTTATGAATTCTCTATCAGCTTTTGGCATCCCATAACTTGTTCTCAAATTTGAATCTGACCCTAAGATTCTGAGGGTTGCTAGTTGTGTCTCCTTTGAGACTTTTGCAATGGAGATGTTATACAACTTTTCCAATGTGACAATGGATGATTTATCATCAAATGGAAGGCTCCACAAGATATTAAACCAATCTTCACCATTTGTTGGTTTGACAATAGACAGAATCTACATATAAACAGTACATGCAATCGTCACACTCAACTGTATGTTTTAATCATACAATACATGCATATCCCATACCTTGATCATTTTGTAAACAAAGATCATATGACCAATCTCAAAAAACACTTGAACACTTTAAAAAAACAACTTTATGTTAAGAATCATTAAATTAACCATGCCTTGATCATTTTTCGACCATACTTGAGATTCACATCCTTTCGAATACTTTTAAGTGATTTCTCCATATCAGCAACACTCAAATTTGGCTGAAGTTTCTTTAGCTTTGCCTCATAATCTTGCTTGTATAGTGGCTAAAATATATTCCAAAGAGATGAATGAGTACAATGAATTAGTTAGTTCTAATTTAGAAGACATCCATGACAAATGGTATGAAACTTACTGCAAATACCATTCTCCCTAGCATCAGAGATGTCAAAGGATACCAAGTACTTGATCCTTTACTGCTTTCATTTGCCCTATGCTTTTCAAGTGTCTTTTTTTCTTCCTCAGAAAAAAGTGATAAGTACTCATTCTCATCACATGAACACATTGTCTTCGTGTTGAACAAATAATCCTTGAGATTTGTTTTAATAATTGCTGTTTCATTAAGGCTAAAAAACAAAAAATACATAGCTTCAAACATATTAAGAATTGTTCACAAAACCCTTAAAAGCTCGAAAAAAGGTAACACATATAAGTAAGAACTCGCACTTACAGATTGAACCTTTGAAGAGCAGCTATTAGCTTCATTTCTGTTTCTTTCTCTGGAGTAATAAAACTTGCTAAAACTCGAATATGCCATGCCTTTGATGTCTTGAATTTCTCCTCAATTAGAGACATCCATGCAACAGTACGATGATTCCCTTCCCACACAAAAACATCTTTCGAGACAAAAATGACCAATCAGCATCATCAACAATCTGTGCCTCAAATTCTGCATTTACATCCCTCCAACAAGAATCCCATGATTGTTCAATTTCATCTATCACCTCTTGTGAAACACCATCCGAAAGTGTTGTAGATAAAATAAACATTCCTTTCTGTTGAATATATTTTTCTGCCTCTAGAGCTTGCTTTAGGCTATCCATATCAGTTCGTAGGCCTCTCACTCTTGTGTTTACAACACAACGACATAATGGGATCAAGGGAGCAATCTTTCTAGGATTGATTGCAATAGATTCAATAACATCCTTCCCTTGGCCAATATCAAGTGCAGCAGGAAACTCTTGCTCAAACTCCTCATCTAGTTGTTTATCCTCTTTCTTTCTCTTCTTAGAAGATTCCTCCACAATTATAGTAGTGTCTTCAAAGTCTTCCATCTCCTTATCCTCTTCAACTTCAATTTCAACCTCTTTTTGAATCTCTAAATTTGGTGTAGATTCCACTTGCAAACTTCTCTTGCTACTTGTCCTTCCACCTCTCTTGCCTCCTCGTTCTCCTCTTCCACCTCTCCCCCTCCTCTCAGAAGTTCTTAATTTTACCATCCTGCCAATGTGACAAAGATGCATTTAAAAAAAGAAGTCATCACATGGCATAGAATAGACTTACAAGGTCAATTAAGTCCCAGCATTACTTCAATAGCATACAAAGAAACCCCAAGAGGCTTCAAAATAGAAAATACCTGAAGCTTGATTGTGATGCTGCTAATTGAAGTTGCACTTGACGAGATGATGGGGCTTGAGGAGACTAGCTGGACAACAAAAGCATACAAGAAAAAGAAAAAGTTATTAAGCATACAAGAACAAGTTATTAACCTTAAAAGCGTACAATATCTCGAATAGTGTTGTGTCTCCTAAGGCCTCCTCGTCTCCTTGCCTTATTTTCATAATAGTGCATGTGTCTAAAAGGGAAGCAAAAAATCTCCAAGTACTATGCGTACATATGTCAATATCATTTGATGGACATATCATAATATGCCTTTCCACAGTTTTAACATGTTATATTTAGGTCACATGAGATAAAATGAAATCATTCATGTAAGCATAATAACTCTTGTAATTCATTCCTGAGCTATAAAGTTAGATTTTGGTAAAGTGTTGTTTGGTGGTAATCATTTTGTATGCATTGAAATGGAATGTCTAAAAATATCATTAATTGAGTGTTATAATCATGGATCTAGAAAACTTACTATTAAAATTAAGCTTAAAAGTATTAATTGCACTTACAATAAAGAAGAAGTTAAATTTGAGTTTCTGTTTCAATCATACTTGTAAATCTAAGAGATGAAAGATCACTAAACTTTTGATATGCTTACATGTTCAAAGATATGAGTTGTGGCTTCTTGTTTGGAGACCTTAAAAAAAAGATCTTTAAAATCTCGGATTGACATTAGTGCCAAAACAGTTGTTGATCTAACAAGTGATGTTGCAAAGGAAATGGGTGTTGCATCTGAAGTATGTTTTAATGATGGAGATGACAAGACTGTGCGAAGGAAAAGGCCAAAGTCAATGCCTTCAAATATATGTGAGGATGATAGTCACCGCCCTGAGTACAGTTATGCAAATAAGAAAAGATACTCCATGTCTTCAAAATCTAGTACTAAATTTGCAACAGAGAGTTTTGAGGATGATGATTCCAAGAGTGTACAAGAATATGAAGTGCATGATGCAAATTGGGCATTACGAAGAGTTCCTATAACAAGCCAAGTCCGTTGCCAGGCTTGGCTTGGACAAGGAGGAAAATGTAACAAGCTTGTCAATATAAAGGATCGTGAAAATCGACGTGGAGTTGTTGCACCATTGGAATGAAGGGATGTAATGCATGAAAAATATGAGTAATCACCATGTAAACATGATGCCTAAGTGTGTTTAGTCTCTCACCAAGAGAATGGAAATAGCCTTCCACAAGCCAAGAGAGAAGCCATGAGCTCCAAGAAACATAAGTTTCCATTTCTAAAAATGATCATCAAAAGTTACAACCATGGTCCAAGTCCCCTCTTTTATACATGGACTTGTCCCATTATTAACCCTATTGAATAAAGTTCCTACTTTATTACAAACCATCCCTTCCCAATGATTTTGTCCTCAAAATCAATAACATGTACAATCTCAAAGTATGAGACTCTAATGTAATCAATGGGAAGTGGTTAAGAGTTCTCAAGTACATCCAAAGCACATATACAATGAAAATCCGGATGTATACAAGTCCACAAAGCTTCAAGCCCAAAGTGTATGAGTGGGACTGTTATGACAGCCCTTCTAGTCGATGAAGACCCTTGAAAATCCTTCATTTAGACTCCATATATTGGGCTGAAAATGATATGTACACTCAGCCATATGTAGCCCACATCATAATCTTTCATTAGGATACGCCATGAAGCTTGTTGGAGTAGAAAAATAGGCCCAATAGTAGACCTTCCCAAAGCTGTCCAGAAATTACAGCATGTATACTTCTCCTCATATTACCCAATTTGCTCAAGTAAACCATACCACTTGGTCACGGAAAGTCATCCACAAGTAAACCATGTTGTTGGACATACTCCAATGATTGCCAAGTAGCCTCATCCATGGGTAATTGCTTCCATTTGACAAGGTATTCATCAATAAGACCCTCTTAGGTGGTAGACTCTTTGGCACTTGCAAAATATCTTCATACTCCTTAAGAAGAGTTGCCATTTCCTCATCTATGTGCTGTCCACTGCCTTCCATCCCCTCTTGGGTAACATGTAACACATAGATAGTGCCAAAAGCCTTAATCTCTTTCTTGAGTCACCTTGGAGTGATCAAAGAGAGCTTCTTAGGTGCATTTGCAGCAAGTACCACCTCCCGGATCAAACGGAAACTCACCATCCTCCGTGATGAAAGAATGGTCTTCAAGTGACTCCTCATGTGCTTCTTCATTGCAATCCTCCCATTTTTCAATGTCATGAGAGTCATCCTTGTTCTCTTCCTCATCCATGAGGATCATAGTGGCCACAATCTTCTTTGATTTGCACACATGCCCGGGTGACCACCTCTCTTTGCACTTGAAACATAGCCCTTTGCTTCTCAACTCCTCAATCTTTGGATCATCCATTCTTTGAGTCTTCTTGAAGGGTTGAAAGGGCTTCTTCTTCATGAAGTCACTACTCCTTTTGGCATCAAATTGATGTATCCCATTCTTTGGCTGTCCACCCCCAAATGATGTAGGGGCTCTTGGATTAGAGGATGGTAATGTAGAGGTAGGACCTTTCCCAAAATTGTAAGAAGTAGTGGTTGGTTTGAGTGTGTCCTTGGTGAAGGTCATGGGCTGAGACCTCTTGTACTTTGGCTCATAGAGTTCGGCTAACCTCATAGCTTCTTTGAGAGAGCTAGGCCTTTGAGCCGACACATCCGCCTTGATGAAGTGTTCAAGCCCATGCACAAACTTTTTCATCTTCATGTCTTCACTCAAGCCTTCCACGTACATTGAAAGCTTCAAAAATCTCTTGATGTAATCTCTCACCATCATCCCCTTTTGAGAAATCTCATACCATTCTTCATGGTATCGGTCAAGCACTAAGGGTGAAATGAAGGCCAAGTTCATCTCCCGCTTCAATCCTTCCCAAGTTGATGGCGTGTTCCCTTGTTTGACCAAGTGCCTCCACCATTGATGAGCATAATCTTCAAGATGTAAGGAGGAGAATTGTACCATATCACGCTCACTTTTTGGGTAAAGTTGGAAATAGGTGTCAAGCTTGGTAGCCCACTCCTCCAACTCTTGCGGAGATGACCCGTCACCTTTGAACTTTGATAGTGAGATTTTGTCTTTGACATCCTTGGAAGATATGTGGGATGGGTGATCATGTTGGGTAGAGGGCTTGAATCTTTGCATCTTCGAGTATGACTCCATAAATTGTGCAAAGTCTTTGTAATCCCTCTTGATGATATTCGACAATTCCATCCACTTCTCGTGAGCATCCCTTTGTCTTTGGGCAAAGGACATTTGATTCCAATCGAGTGCAATCTCTCCATTCACAAACACCTCATCCTCTTCCCTTGAATGCATTGCCCTAGAAGAGGTAGGACCCTTTGATGCATTAGGGTGAGACAAACCCGAATGAAAAGAAGGAGGAAACATATCCTTGACAAGAGGTCTCCTTGCATCCGCCATGAATCCCCGAGTGGATGCTCCCAATGGATCCTCTTGTACGGCCTTCATGGAATCCTCATTCAAGATGCCCTTGCCTTTTCTTTGCTCATAGTCACCATAATTCCCATGCTTTTCTTGTGCTTGAGACTTCCCAAACTTGTCCTCCATCACACCAATCCGTGAGGATAATGTTTTAAAATGAGAATCAAGCTTGGAGTCTAAGGTCTCCAACCGTTGTACAAGCATTTGCATGAGGGTGTCATGGTTAACCGCCGCTTGTGTCCCTTGAGAAATTTGATTATGTACATTGCCCCCATTGTCTTCATTGATGAATGCATCCCTTGCATCCATATTACCTTCCATGTCCTCATCACCCATGATCATCTCTTGCACAACATCCCCACCCTTGCGTGGTCTTCCCTTCGGCATAGTGAAGAAATGCAAGATGTTGGTAGAATGCCCAAATGATGTCGGAATTGGATAAAAGAAGGTTCTATGGGTAGGTAATGGTGTCTACTATCCTCTCAAATGAACACAGTAAGAAATAGATGTGGGCAAATACTCTCTGTTTTAGGGTTTGTGCGGGACAGCTGAAAGTAGTAATTTGGCTCTAAAATGCAAAATATATGTCGGAATTAGGATTTTGACGGCTCTATAGAAAGCTAATGGAAGATAAAACCTACCCCTAAAAGCATTTTGATTCAGTCAAAGTGGAAGTATATTCTGTTTGACTTTGACCAGAAAGTCAACATGACTACTTTGACCAAGATTGTGATATCCGATTAAGGGGGTCTAGGCTCATTTGAAAGCTCTCAAGGAGTAGAATAGAGTCGTGTAATCACTCGGACCTAATCCCAAAAACCCTAGGACTGAATTAGGGTTTTGTAAAATCCCAGAAATTCTCAAAATTCGGTCCCAAAGCTCAATCCGGCTACAAATGATTGGTGTTTCTCCCCTCGGTAGTTGTGAATAACTCTTCAAGTGTATCCATGGGGTAAATCTCCAATCAATAAGCTTGTTTGGCTCCCTTGTTGGAAAAATTCCGCCATAGTCTCCTTTGTAATTGGAACCAAATCTCAAATGAAAATGCAGCTTCTCAAATCACAATGCAATACTCTTTGTATCCCACAATGTCATGAAAGATCATATGCACTCTTTGTCCATCAAAGCATTTGCAATATCCACACAATATGACGGAAAAAGGGCCCCATTGCCCAAATGCATCCACAAAGTCGATGGTGAGGATTGTTGAGGACGCGCGTTGAAGCTTGCTGATCTCCCGGCCCTTCTCACCCCTTCACCAAGTTTTCCTCCAAGGTGAAGGTTGAGGCCATTTCTTCACACCGGTGTACCTAATCCCCCTTTGTACCGCTTTTCCAAGGCAATCACGGCACAAAGAGTTCAAGCCATTCTCCCCTTGGCCTCTCCAACCAATGCCAAGGTACCCTCACACATTGCTAGATTCTATAGAAACTTGAAGTGGTAGCAATGGTGAGTGTAGGTAAAAAATGATGTGGATAATATCAAATGATAGAACAAGTTTGTTGGCTTACAAGTATTGAGCATGACTCATGCCCTTTTACAATTTAGAACTCACCAATAAAGCATGGACTCATGCCTCAATCCATCTTCCAAAAGCTCCAACACAAACCAACAATTCACAATGCCCTCACCATGGCATTTGCATAAGTAATCGTTAACCACAATCAAGGCATTTGCAATTGCATTCCAACAATCCCTTTCACATCATATTGACAAATGCATGCTTCCAAATGCTCTCTCTTATGCCCATGTGTAAAACATAGCATTGGCATGGCTATGTATAGCATCCATAGTGTCCATATGGCATAAAGATGAGCATGAGAGACTCCAAAAACATTGCATAAGCTTGCTATTCCATCAATGGCATGCCAAATGAGACATAATGAAGAAAATCCCCCAAAATGTGATCTATGAATTGGCCAAGCTCATGTGGAATCAATTCCTTTCACCATTGCCATCAATAATGCATGGGGAAGCAATATTGGCATGTGAATGGTCAAGCTTAATGGTTAATTTCTGAAAATTAGGGTTTCTTCATGTGGAAAACCCTAATTCATTCCCAAGCTCCACCAAATGCTTCAAACTTGCAAGAAATTGATCATACGACTCACCAATGTCATCCGGAAAGCCTCAATGGTAGAAAATGTTGAAGAAGCCTCTTGTTGAAGAAAAACGTAGCCCTTCTTTGCTCTCAAATTTGCAGCCAAAATACACCTCCCATGTGCTTGAATAAGGCTTGAAAATATGCTCCAAATAATAGCTAAAAACCCTATTGTTGCAAGGCTCCCATGTCTTGAGGTAGTAGAGCTAGGTGAAGCCTAGCTCTCCCTCTCCCAAATTTCAGCGCTGATTTTTAGGCGTGAGCATGCTGCAGCCCGCCATTTTCGCTTCATTGCCTCCTTTCATGAGAAGAGAATGCTAACAATGATGCCTATGAAGTGCAAGAGCTTAGCAATGCAAGATATGGTTCATGGAAGGTAGACTAAGCTCAACTTTCAGCCATGGAGAAATGAACAAAAGCTCCCAAATCTTGAGAAAAAAATTAGCAAGAAGAGGCTCAAATGAAAGATCTCAGAAAGCTCTACAAAAACCCCAAGGTTTGGCATCAAAACGGGTAAAGGAAGAGCATCCCATGGCTATGGAAAGCTTGAGGAAGAAGAAGATGATTACTAATCATGATTAACAGAAAAGTTAATTGCAATTAGTCACTTGCCCTAAGTTTTGGCCCGATTGCCCCAAATTTTTGGTCCAGAGGCCCAAAATTTGGTCCAAAAATGGCAAAATTGGCCAAAATCACTCAAAATTCAAGCAATTTCCATGAAATGCTCACCATCTCCATGAGATTAAGCAAGATTAAAGAAGATTTGTCAAGAATCACTCAAGGATTACAAGAAAATGAAAAAAAATTAAAAGAAACTCAAATTTTCAAGCAAATTTTCCCAACAACCCATGCATGCCCATGATCAAAATCAAGAGCTCTGATACCAATTGGAATGAAGGGATGTAATGCATGAAAAATATGATTAATCACCATGTAAACATGATGCCTAAGTGTGTTTAGTCTCTCACCAAGAGAATGGAAATAGCCTTCCACAAGCCAAGAGAGAAGCCATGAGCTCCAAGAAACATAAGTTTCCATTTCTAAAAATGATCATCAAAAGTTACAACCATGGTCCAAGTCCCCTCTTTTATACATGGACTTGTCCCATTATTAACCCTATTGAATAAAGTTCCTACTTTATTACAACCATCATTCTTTGGGAGGATTCAAACACCAATTGGAGTGCGCTCCCAAATGATTTGGTTTTGTGGAAATGATGTAACCCACACGTGGAAGCCATCAACTAGCATTACAGGTATTCCAGGACCATCACCAGGAAGGTGGAAGGTTCAATCAGGAACATCCTTAACAAGTGCAGAGATTGCCAGGTTGACAAGCTCAGGGTTTGTCATATTAGGAGTGTCAACTCCGATGGTGGGTGCAAGTTGTGCTTCACCAATTCAAGCCCATGATGAAACAATAGTATTGCATGAAGATCGACCTCGGCGTTGAGATGGCAAAGCAATCAGATGGCGAAACAAAATCTCCAAAGAAATGGAAGATAGAATTCAGAGGTCATTGGTCATGAAATGCATTGTTAAGGACGCAACAGTCATGAAGGCCATGGAGCATGCTGAGTTCATTGTTTCTACAAAAGGATCAATGCAAAAAGGTATTGAATACAAGATTGACATTTCTCCATTTCCTTCTTGCAATTGTGAAGACTTCATTGGACGATCCCGCAAATTGGATGCCTATATTCCATGCAAACATATTTATTACATCTTCCTTTCATACCTTGGATTGGATAGCAGAAATAATATGTTTGTTCACCAAGCCACCTTGAGTAAAAAAGAGATATTCCAGGCATTGTCCCGCATGCCTTGAGGTTTAGTTTTTGGAGACTGTACTTTCATGATGGTCAACAAAAAATGGAAGGGCTATTATAATAATCCTTTTTCCATAAGGATTTTGAAGCACAAAAATGGTATTTTTTTGAAGACTGAACCTTCATGATGTTGAATACAAAATGAAAAGATATCTATAATAATCCTTTTTTCCATGAAGATTTTGAACCACAAGAACAATGTTTTTGGGACCTTTTGCATTTCTCCTTGTGTAAATTTTTGGTTTGTTTCTCTACTTGTTGATAATTGTGGCAAGACGCTTTGTAGGAAACTTATTTGAAATAACATGAACTCAACACATCTAGTATTAGCAAAATACCAAACTATGAGTGTAAAATATTGACTTAAAATTTGGCTATATTTGTTACATTTCCTTTTGTACCTTGGATTGGATATAAGAAATCCTTTTTTCCATGAGTAATTTGAACCACAAGGATAGTGTGCTTATTATTCTCCACTTGATAATTGTGGTAGGACATTTTGAAGGATGATTTTACATCACAAAAGTTTGAACATGTCTTCTATGTGATAAATCATGTCTTCATTTTCATTTGCATAGGTAGAAAACTTATTTGAAATAATGTGAGCATGTATTGGAAAATACAACAAATAGCAAAATAGAAAATATTGTGAGTGTATTTGACTTAAAATTGGGCTATATTATTTAAATAATAACTTATATGGATAGAAAAGATAATATTTTTGGTCACCAAGTGTCAGGCTAAAATCTGAGAGGGTTTTTTGGTCAGTGTACATATGGTGCGTGTGGTGTGTGAATAAAATTTGCCCTGAATGCCCTGGCAAGTGTACAGGCCGAGTTGTTTTGTCGTGAGCCGGAATATGCAAGTGCTTTTTTGGGAGCAGACGCTGGAGATCTGGAGTTTTATTGCATCAGTATGGTGTGCAGATGGATACTAAATGCAGAGCACCGACTAGGCAATGGATGGGTTTGGAAATAATGATGCTGATGAGGGTGGCCGGGAGTAGCTCTGGTATTGGAAAGTCATTGGCGCGGCATGATGATTTGAAGAAAGGCGAAGGAGGGGTCTTTTAGCAATATGTGACCATTATAAAGTTTTAAAGAAACAAAATAAAAAATATATTAAGTGGCCAATGATTTTTATGACCACGTGGAGTTCTTATATTCTGCCAGCTTGCTTCGAGAGAGAGAGAAGGTGGTAGAGAGCTGGAGGGCGTGAAAGAAGGGTCGTGGGCGTTTGATGCAAAAGAGGCTAGAGGCATAGAGAGGAAGCGGCCGCCTTGAGAGAGAGGCGTGTGCAACCACCCGCGAGAGGAGCTCCAGGCGAAGAGCTCTGGGGGGTGGGCTGGCGTGTTAGTTGGTTGGAACGCCGCCTGTGGGAAGATGCGTAGAGGCAGCTGGCGGGTGAGTCTGAGCTGCAGCTACAGACTCAGAGAGGCGAGTGGGCTGTCGCCTTGCTGAAACGGGGCCGACTGGGGAGGCCTATTGTGAAGCCAAAGCCGGTAGAGTGGTCGAGCTGGCAAGAGCGCGGAAGAGTGTGTAAAGAGTTGGGGGCCTCGTTGTTGTGGATGCGTGAGGCGCTGCAGGTGGAGAGCTCACGACTGTGTGAAGCTGCAGAAACTCTAGGCTGTGTGTGGGAGCAGCTGGCGAAAAAGTGCAAGGGAAGGTTGGGCGCAGCTTGTAAGAAAAAACGTGGGGACTATGGTCGCTGCGTTGAGCTGAAGAGGTGGTGGGGCCTCCGTGTAAAGAAGAGCAGCGCAGCAGCGGGTTAAGTGAAGGCACAGTCGTGTGCATGAGAAGGGAACCGCCTGGGAGCAACTGGCGATAGGCGCTGGCAATAGAGAGGTTAGTGAAGCGCAGCTGGCGGGTATCATTGCTGTGAGAGGCCTTGTTGGGTAGTTGTGCAAGGCCAGAGGCAAAGAGAGAGAGAGTCTGGTGATTGAAGCAGCAAGGGAGAGCTGCTGTTTGGAAGGGATTGAGTGATGTGGCTTGGGCTAGATATCTGAGGATGCTGCGGTGAGCAGTTGGTTCGTGGTGAAGAGGACTGTGAAAGGCTTTGGTGGTTGGTGAAGCTGCTGGTCACGACATACAGAGAGTGGGAGCTGCTGAGTTGAAGGTTAGCTGGTGTGGGCGCCTTCTGGTGAGAGTAGCTGGTCTTGTGTGGGCGATGATTGCAGGCAGTGCGTGGATGCTGACCAGAGAGGGAGCCTTGGGTTTTTGTGTGGGTTGGATGCAGAAGTGGTGCTGATGTGTGGGCTGGAGACAGTGGGGCTCGCCTACGACAATCAAGTAGCAGCTGGAGACAGAGAGTAGCCGAGCTACAGAGAAAGTGAAGAAGGGTTGCTGGTGTGGGCGCCCTCTGGAGATTACAGAGATCAGGAGACAGAGGCTTGGTCGTCAGACGCAAGGGTGTGATTCCCTTGGCAGTAAATCCCGGCCAGAGTCCCGGTCTTTGGTGTATTGGCTGTGTTTATACAGTGTGTATGGTGTTGTATATCTTTTTCTTGAATGATCATCTGTCCTTCATGGTTTTGAGTTGTCTTATGGTGTGGGTGGGTGGCGAATGTTGAGAGAGTGTTCCAGCCGGTGGCTGGTGGTGCCCCGTTCGTGGTAGTTTTTCCAAGTTTGGGAGGTGGAAGAGCTATAGAGGCAGGTTCTTTCTTCTTTTTTTCACCTCACATCCTTCTGGTGCCCCCACTGAGGAGTTGCTCATTGTTTGACTGAGGAGTAGCTCAGATATTTTCTCTTACGAGGGTGTATGCCCCAGAGTGAGAGATTGAAGGAAGGTGTTTTTGGTTTTTGTTGGGATTGAAGTGAAGTTTGGGATCAAGATGATGTCTTATCCTGAGTTTTATGGTGGTCCGAATGAGGATGTGGCAGACTTCTTGGAAAGGATGGAGGTTGCATGTATAAGCAACCATATTAATGAGTCGGTACAGGTGTTGCAGCTATTGAGCATCTGTTTGAAAGGGGATGCAAGGACCTGGTACAGGGCTTATGAGGAGTCATTGAGGGATGCTGTTCCACACATTGAGATGACTGAGGATGGACTGAAGACAGCACTCAGCAACAGGTTCAAGAAAGTAGAAGACCCCGACAAGGTTTGGCATGAGGTGCAAGTTCTGACACAAGGTGAGTTTGAATCAATAGATGATTATATGAAGAAATTTTCTTTGCTATGGGAGACTCTATGCAGGGCTTTGGGGGAAAACCAGGTACCGCCTGATATGATGAAGAAAAATAAGTTTGTAGCTGGACTTAAGAGGAGTATTCGCTGGAAAGTGGAATTGAAGAAGCCCAGGTCTTTTGAGGATGCGGTGGAAATTGCTAAGTCAAAAGATTGGAAACTGCAGCGGATGAATCAGCTGGGGATGATTCCAGTTGTAGCACAGTCGGAGATTTGTAGAGTGGAGGCTACACCTATGAATGGAGTGATTGAGAGGATGAAGCCCACTGAAGCCCAAGCTATGCAGATGGTGCCTCAAGCTCGTCAAGGAGTACCTATGGTTCCTGCAGGTTCTGATGAGGGATTGCGACAGGATATGAAACAGATGGTTGATCTTATGAAGAATTTGAGCTTAAATTTAATGGGAAGTACAGGTGGTGGACGTGGTAGAGGCCGAGGTAATTTTCCCGAAGGGGGAGATGGACAAGCAGAATATGGACGTGGTCGCGGTAGAGGCCGCCATTTCATTCCTACATGCTGGAACTGTGGTGAGCTTGGTCATCTGAGTACAGATTGTGATAAGCCTCAGCGTATGGGTGGTGACATGTACCCACTACCTTCACAGTTACCGGACAGGTCAAATGATTATGGTATTGATATCAGGGATCAAGCAGGTCCGAGTGGAATTACAGCTGAGGAGAAGGGAAAAACTAAGGTGATAGATGTGGTCACCCTTGAGAAGACGAAAGAGGCAGAAGCTGATGTAATGCCTTTGGGGAAACGGATGCCACAGGAAAGAGAAATCAAGGATGCTACAGGGCCCAACAAGAAGAAAGGTAAAGTGAAGGAAGGAGAGGATGTGAAGGTCAAGCAGAAGAGGAGGTCTCGTAGGAAGTTTCAGGTAACTGATTTTCCACTAGGGGGTGGGCAGGATAGCTACAGTTTGCAGGAGGACATGGCTGAAAGGAAGGCAAACATTACTTTTGGGCAATTGATAGAGTTAGCTCCCAATTTGAAGCGTCATTGGAAAAGACTTGTGAACCCGAGAGAGAAGGAGCCTGCCAAAGGGATAGTGACTGTTCTATCTGTCCAGGAGTTACCCTCGGGGGGGTCACTCGTATAAATATGTAAGTATCACGTGGGTTCAACAGAAGGACATTTTAAATATTTAAAACTTACAGAAATATATTTACAGAGGGAATTTATTTATTGTATTTTTTAAAAAATTACAGATTTGAATAGGAAAGGATACATTATATTCACTAAAAAATTCACAGATAAGGGACTTTTTAAATAGGCCTTGAACGCACGTGATATAGAGAATTTACATATAGTGACCCCCCCGAGGAGTTACCTGACATATGTCCTGTGGTGAATGTATGGTATAAAGGGAAGAATCTGGGAGAGGCATACATAGATGGTGGAGCACAGATTTGTGTGATCACATTAGCTGCTGTGGAGAGGCTTGGTCTTGATTTTACTGAAGCGTCTAGATTCCGTATTCGGCTGGCAAATCATCAGAAAGTCAAATGCTTAGGTATGATCAAGGAATTAGAATTGGAAGCTTTTGATGTAAAGGTGCTTGTGGATTGTCATGTTATGCCTGCAGGAATGGGTGCATTCCCCATTATTTTGGGAAGACCATGGCTGAGAGCAGTGAAGGCTGTTCAGGATTGGAGGAAAGGGGTCATTACTCTATATGACAGGAGAGGGGATAGGAAGCAGTTTAATATGGATAACCAGAAGCTTGTCAATAATGAAGAGGAAAGTGAAGCTGATTCGAATGATGATACGACTAGTAGCACCACTACTAGTGAGGGAACAGAGGATACTTCATCGAGTGAGGAGGATGCAGAGATGGATGCCGTGGTTATTGATGAGGAAGTGCTTGGTGATGAGGTTGCTGAACAAAAAGAAGCCATACATGAGGAATGCGAGGAGGTTCAAGTGGATCATGAACACAAGGTATGCATGTGATGTGAAAGAGCTTGCTTTTAAGTCTTTGGATGATGAACCTGTGTGGGATGAGTGGGAAATAGACAGTCTACAGGATGATGAGCCTGAGTTGGAGCTGGATGACCAGATGTGTATTAATGTTAAAAAAGCCATGACCAGAATTGAGGCTATGAAGAAAGAGCAACAGAAGGCTTTGAATGATACTGCGACTATGGATGCTGTAATGGATGAATCTCTTGGTGATCTTGATGAAGATGAGGATACAGGAACTGAGGTGGATGCTTTGGCAATGGTGCCTGTTGAAGGGGAGTTTGTTTTGCCTGTGGTAGCTGGTTTTGATGGTGAGGCTTCTTATATGGATGGACAGGAAAGTGTTATGGCACAACATGTCTTCTTTGATGAAGCTTTCATCAATTTTTACCTTTAGCAGGAGTTGCTGCACTGGTTCTCCGATATTGGTGCTGATCGTATCAGGGATTTTGGGATTGAGATGAGACGGGATGGTGTATATGTCAGGAGCTTTGCTTCCAGAAGCTCTGGTGATATGTTATGGGAAGTGGGATGGAAGATTATGCCTGGGGAGGATGACAGAGTTTCTTGGATCACCTAGAATAGAGATGTGCTAGTTACACTGTATGATGCTCAGAGAGTTGATGGAGGGAAACGTGGTCATATGCTTTCTGCTGATCATAAATGATTCAGCAGGCTAGGGGTTGGGCAAAGTATGTCAGGCTAAAATCTGAGAGGGTTTTTTGGTCAGTGTACATATGGTGCGTGTGGTGTGTGAATAAAATTTGCCCTGAATGCCCTGGCAAGTGTACAGGCCGAGTGGTTTTGTCGTGAGCCGAAATATGCAAGTGCTTTTTTGGGAGCAGACGCTGGAGATCTGGAGTTTTATTGCATCAGTATGGTGTGCAGATGGATACTAAATGCAGAGCACCGACTGGGCAATGGATGGGTTTGGAAATAATGATGCTGATGAGGGTGGCCGGGAGTAGCTCTGGTATTGGAAAGTCATTGGCGCGGCGTGATGATTTGAAGAAAGGCGAAGGAGGGGTCTTTTAGCAATATGTGACCATTATAAAGTTTTAAAGAAACAAAATAAAAAATATATTAAGTGGCCAATGATTTTTATGACCACGTGGAGTTCTTATATTCTGCCAGCTTGCTTCGAGAGAGAGAGAAGGTGGTAGAGAGCTGGAGGGCGTGAAAGAAGGGTCGTGGGCGTTTGATGCAAAAGAGGCTAGAGGCATAGAGAGGAAGCGGCCGCCTTGAGAGAGAGGCGTGTGCAACCATCCGCGAGAGGAGCTCCAGGCGAAGAGCTCTGGGGGGTGGGCTGGCGTGTTAGTTGGTTGGAACGCCGCCTGTGGGAAGATGCGTAGAGGCAGTTGGCGGGTGAGTCCGAGCTGCAGCTACAGACTCAGAGAGGCGAGTGGGCTGCAACGCACTGGTGCAACGCACTGGGGGTCGTCGCCTTGCTGAAACGGGGCCGACTGGGGAGGCCTATTGTGAAGCCAGAGCCGGTAGAGTGGTCGAGCTGGCAAGAGCGCGGAAGAGTGTGTAAAGAGTTGGGGGCCTCGTTGTTGTGGATGCGCGAGGCGCTGCAGGTGGAGAGCTCACGACTGTGTGAAGCTGCAGAGACTCTAGGCTGTGTGTGGAAGCAGTTGGCGAAAAAGTGCAAGGGAAGGCTGGGCGCAGCTTGTAAGAAAAAACGTGGGGACTATGGTCGCTGCGTTGAGCTGAAGAGGTGGTGGGGCCTCCGTGTAAAGAAGAGCAGCGCAGCAGCGGGTTAAGTGAAGGCACAGTCGTGTGCATGAGAAGGGAACCACCTGGGAGCAACTGGCGATAGGCGCTGGCAATAGAGAGGTTAGTGAAGCGCAGCTGGCGGGTATCATTGCTGTGAGAGGCCTTGTTGGGTAGTTGTGCAAGGCCAGAGGCAAAGAGAGAGAGAGTCTGGTGATTGAAGCAGCAAGGGAGAGCTGCTGTTTGGAAGGGATTGAGTGATGTGGCTTGGGCTAGATATCTGAGGATGCTGCGGTGAGCAGTTGGTTCGTGGTGAAGAGGACTGTGAAAGGCTTTGGTGGTTGGTGAAGCTGCTGGTCACGACATACAGAGAGTGGGAGCTGCTGAGTTGAAGGTTAGCTGGTGTGGGCGCCTTCTGGTGAGAGTAGCTGGTCTTGTGTGGGCGATGATTGCAGGCAGTGCGTGGATGCTGACCAGAGAGGGAGCCTTGGGTTTTTGTGTGGGTTGGATGCAGAAGTGGTGCTGATGTGTGGGCTGGAGACAGTGGGGCTCGCCTACGACAATCAGGTAGCAGCTGGAGACAGAGAGTAGCCGAGCTACAGAGAAAGTGAAGAAGGGTTGCTGGTGTGGGCGCCCTCTGGAGATTACAGAGATCGGGAGACAGAGGCTTGGTCGTCAGACGCAAGGGTGTGATTCCCTTGGCAGTAAATCCTGGCCAAAGTCCCGGTCTTTGGTGTATTGGCTGTGTTTATACAGTGTGTATGGTGTTGTATATCTTTTTCTTGAATGATCATCTGTCCTTCATGGTTTTGAGCTGTCTTATGGTGTGGGTGGGTGGCGAATGTTGAGAGAGTGTTCCAGCTGGTGGCTGGTGGTGCCCCGTTCGTGGTAGTTTTTCCAAGTTTGGGAGGTGGAAGAGCTATAGAGGCAGGTTCTTTCTTCTTTTTTTTCACCTCACACCAAGCTAACTTGAGTACAAAAGAGATCTTCACAGCATTATCTTGCATGCCTCAAGGCCTGGTTTTTGCAGATTGCACACCTTCATGATGTTGAACAAAATTTGAAAGGACTATTATAATAATACTTTTTGTAGATTGCACACCTTCATGATGGGAAGCCTTGTAGGATGATTTTACAATCACAAAACTAGTTGTTGTGGTTTATTAGTTTACAAGGATAACCACTTCTTTTATCATAACATCACACACCATTTAGTCATCAAACAAACCAAACCTGGTTTTTGCAGATTGCACACCTTCATGATGTTGAACAAAATTTGAAAGGACTATTATAATAATACTTTTTGCAGATTGCAAACCTTCATGATGGGAAGCCTTGTAGGATGATTTTACACTCATAGTTTGGTATTTTGCTACTACTAGATGTGTTGAGTTCATGTTATTTCAAATAAGTTTCCTACAAAGCGTCTTGCCACAATTATCAACAAGTAGAGAAACAAACCAAACCTGGTTTTTACAGATTGCACACCTTCATGATGTTGAACAAAATTTGAAAGGACTATTATAATAATACTTTTTGCAGATTGCACACCTTCATGATGGGAAGCCTTGTAGGATGATTTTACAATCACAAAACTAGTTGTTGTGGTTTATTAGTTTACAAGGATAACCACTTCTTTTATTGTTTCTTTTATTGAGCAATATGGACCCTTCATTTACAAAACGGTTTCATAATCATGGCCTCATTTCATGAACTTCAAGAGTTAGAAAACTTGTTTAGTCAGAAATGAGGATATCCATTTCTTTTCTTAAGCAATATGACCCCTTTATTCACAAAAGGGGTCCATACACTTGGATTGTTTTCATAAACTTTGACACAAAAAAACTACATTCTGATCCAATTTGCTCAAATGCTCAGATGGTTTTGCTCAAAAATTAGAAATCCCCTATGCATCTAAGTTATGCATATAATCCATTTATGATGAAAATCACACTTTTAGTAATAAAATAATCAACTTTTATGCATACCTCTATGCATGAAATTCAATATAATAAAAGACACACTTTTATAAGAAAATAATCAACTTTTACGCATACCTTTATGCATGAAATTCAATTATGATAAAAGTAACACTTTTGATATAAAAATTTATCCTTTATGCATACTTCTATGCATGAAAATAAAAATGATAAAAATAACACTTTTGATATAAAAATTTATCCTTTATGCATACTTCTATGCATGAAAATAAAAATGATAAAAATAACACTTTTGATATAAAAATTTATCCTTTATGCATACTTCTATGCATGAAAATCAAAATTGATAAAAATAACACTTTTGATATCCATTATGCATACTTCTATGCATGAAAATAAAAATGGTAAAAGTAACACTTTTGATATAAAAATTTATCCATTATGCATACTTCTATGCATGAAAATAAAAATGGTAAAAGTAACACTTTTGATATAAAAATTTATCCATTATGCATACTTCTATGCATGAAAATAAAAATAATAAAAGTAACACTTTTGATATAAAAATTTATCCATTATGCATACTTTTATGCATGAAAATAAAAATAATAAAAGTAACACTTTTGATATAAAAATTTATCCATTATGCATACTTCTATGCATGAAAATAAAAATGGTAAAAGTAACACTTTTGATATAAAAATTTATCCATTATGCATACTTCTATGCATGAAAATAAAAATGGTAAAAGTAACACTTTTGATATAAAAATTTATCCATTATGCATACTTCTATGCATGAAAATAAAAATGGTAAAAGTAACACTTTTGATATAAAAACTTATCCTTTATGCATACTTCTATGCATGAAAATAAAAATGGTAAAAGTAACACTTTTGATATAAAAACTTATCCTTTATGCATAATACAAAAATTAAATTTCTCCATGATTACAATGAAATTCTTTCAATTAATCTAGGATGATAATTCCTAGAATATGGTAGGAAGTCCTCTTTTTATGCTTTGAATGAATTTATTTTATGCGTAATTTTTATAGAAATTTTGCCATAGCTCCGCTGCTATGACTGATAAATCTCAATTTTTCTAAGGGATAAAGCTTATCATTAAAGAAATAATTAGAATGGTCTCTAATTGGATCATCAATCCATAATAGATTGAATCATCAATATACATAAACTAAAAGCATAAAAAAAAAGCCATTAATTTGGCCTCAAGCATAGCTTAATCTTGGATTAAGGAAAAGCTTTATGAAAAGCTTCATTTGGATTGAGAATGGGTCATGAGTATGACCATTTCTTGAGTGAGAGAGAGAAATTACATAAAAACCATTAGAATTAAACATAAATAGAAATTTATGTAATTCTTAACTATCATTAATCAATTAACTTCAATAGCATTCATCAAATTATGTAACTCTTCACTAACATTCATCAATTAACTTGAATAGCATTCAAAAACAATTCCAATTAAGCTTCTCAAGCTTGAGAGGGGTTGAGAAGAGTGAAACATTGAGAAATTATAGAAAATGATCAAAATTCACTAATTACCTTACAATTTGCTTGATTCTTTGTTCACGGTAGAGGCCCCCAACCAATCAATTGGTTAAGTAAGTTGATGGAGCCACCAATGGGGATTGAAGAAAGAGGGAAGCTCCAAAAACTAGTGAATTATTAATGAATTTCACAGTTCTTGGCTTAGGTGGAGTAGAGTAACGATGCATAAACACTATATATTTTTCAACAAGGGGTAGGCTTCTATTTATAGGAAAAATTGAGCTCCTAATCAAACAAACTGATTCTAGAATTTTCCAAATCAGGTTGGTCAATTTTTGACCATTTTTAGGTCAATTAGGCTAACTTTTTGGAACTAGACTTGAATGAGGAGAGAGGAGAGATGAAATATCTCAATTTTTATGAGTTTAAAACTCATTCAAGCATGTGAAATATGCACCTCCTTTAAAGAACTCTCCTTCCTTACATATGTGTCAAAATGGAATCATTATACCCAAATATCTCATATTTTTAATATTGCTCATAGTTTTTTTACTAATAAACCTTGTACATTTTCAACTCTTCATCTTATGTGAAATATGCACCTCCTTTAAAGAACTCCTCTTCCTTACATGTGTGTCATAGTTTTTTTACTAATAAACCTTGTACATTTTCAACTCTTCATCTTATGTGAAATATGCACCTTCTTTAAAGAACTCCCCTTCCTTACATAGTGTCAATATGAAATCATTATACCCAAAATATCTCATATTTTTAATATTGCTCATAGTTTTTTACTAATAAACCTTGTACATTTTCAACTCTTCATCTTATGTGAGCATTTACTCATTTTTGGATATCTTCTTTTACAAAATTGGATTTATCTCCTCCCTACACATGGATTGATGCTATAAGCCCATAGGAACCTTAATTGGACCATAATCCAAAAATTTCTGAAAATCTAGACCCTTAGGCTAAGGTCCTTTATACCCATTTCCAATTAATTCCAATTGCACATTGGAAAGTTCTTTTTGAATTTTTGTTTCAGGGGAACTTATTTTAATAAGATGAGATAATTTTCTATCCAAAAATATTAAAATTCTGAATATTCTCTCTCTAGAATATTTTCTCTCTCTAGGTTAAAACAGTTAGAAACAAGTCTTTTATATTTCTGAAGAGAGATTGATTTCAGGGGAAGATGCTGGACATTTTGAGAGGCTGGGGAGGAATCTTACATTCTCTCCCACTTGAAAAACGCGAGATGCCCTCATCTCGCAAACTGGGGGTAATTTCGCAAGATGCACAAGTATGAGACTGAGAGAAATTTTTCAATTAAGATTAATCACCAATTAAAAAAGTCTCAAAGAGAGTAAGGATCAAGACAAGAACAAGATTTAAACTTTATTCATTCTTGGAACATATACAGTAAAGATAGAAGAACTCTTTACACTTCCATAAGCCCGTCCATCATATGATCACAAAAGCAGCACTCACAAGCTGCGCACGTATAAGGTAACTCATCTATGGGAATGATTCTGTTGGTTATTGCCACACCTATCTCAGTGGTATGAGGTGTTCTAACAAAAGGGCCTCTGAGAGGCAAACCAAAAACGGGGTAAAGGCATATCTTCTGATGAGGAAGAAAACACACCAGTAAGAAGACCCGCTCAGAAAACCCAAGATGTCTTGATCTCATGACGCAGTAATATCGGGGACCCAAACCCAAGGCTGCGATAACCATGGCCAAGCGAACATTGTTACGAAAGTGTTGCTGACCCCAGGGTGTTACCCTAGTTATGTCTTGATAGGTCCACCATTTGGTCTGAGCTACAGACATTCCCAAGTGAGGAAAAAGTGAGTGCTCATACTGTTCTATAAAATCCTTCTTCACAGACTCATCATGGATAAAACTAATTCCTGTTGCCAAGCCATGAAGGAGTTTAAGAAGAAGGAAGATCGATGGAAGCAAGATTACTGTGAGCGATAAGTAAAGTTACGACTTATATAAAGGAAGGAGTTAGCGTAACCTAGAAGCCAACGGTATCTTGCCACTGAAGTTTTGCCATCTTTCCATGATTTGGGTTTGGCACATATTTCTATAGAAGGCATTAAGAACTTTGAGATGAGGAGATAAAAGAAGTTCGTAGGCTAAGTCACTTACTTTCTTTGGTCCACAATATCTGGGGGATAACTACTTATACTCCCCTAGAGATAAAGAAATTCTTTTGGTCCGTATTCAAATGAAGACTATAACTGCTTCCTTGAATTCTCTGACTGTCCTCCTCCGCCAAGCATTTGACTGGTCATCTCGACCCTAATCAATGGGTCGGACCTAGTTAATGGAGTTAAGCAATCTTGTCCGAGACGGATCCTGATTAGATTGGTATGAAGGAATTGGTCTCTGAATTTGGGTTCTAGACTTCCCTGTGCCCTTTTCATGGTAGGAGTCGGACAGTCTTTTAACTGATGGTCAAAAACTTGGCATCCAAAACACTGGTTCTCACTTCTGAACTCATCGTTCTGAATCTTTAAAACAGGTGGGCTCCTGAGAAGGTATTCTTGGTAAAGTGTCTTCCCTTTTTAAACAGAATTTTTCTTTTATTTAGAGAGGGAATAATTATAAGATCAGAAAAGGAGATTCTTACTCTCCTGTATACCTCGAAGGTTGGGGGAGGAATCTTACAAACTTCTACCCCACTTAAAAAGGTGCAAGATGTCCTCATCTCGCAAAGTAGAGGACAACTCTTTTTCTTAAGATCCAATTTATTCTGGGTTCCTTATATTCTGGTCAACCCAACAGAATACTGGGATAAATATTCCTTATATAGAACTCATCATTAAATAATAATTCATTTAGATCATATCATTCCTATGATAATGGTCCATTAGACCGAAAAATTTCCTTCTGAACATTCCTCCACGGGAATTTCAGTTAAGTTATCAATTTGTCATCCCTTAACTTGATCTACCGTGTCAAGTATTAACAGTAGCAATTTGACAACACAATCCACTAATCTCATAGTGATTTGCTGAAATCATTATCATCATTTATTATTCAGAGACTCGTCCCATTTATCCTCATTGTGGTTTTGCTCAGGTTATTATATTTCAACTAAATTTCAAAAATCATCATTTTTCAATCAGAATCCAAATCAATTCATCAGTTCTCAAATAAAATTAAAATCATATCAACCACATTCGAAATCATCATCTGGATAACATTAACGCTTATAATTTCAAGTCTTAGATTTACTCGTATATACTGCCAGTAAAGAGCTATAGTTATACCCTCGGTATATATGGGTCGTCATAATACTTGGAACTATAAGGTAAATACCATCATGTCTAGGCCTCAAGCAAGTCAGGATTCCATACAATTGCGGTACTTCCAATTGAAGACCCAATTACTAATTTACGAATTTCAATTTGAATTAACAATTTGTATAAATTATATCATACAATTACAACCTTTTTGTGTTTCTTGATAAATTTTTGACATATTTGGCTTCTCAGTTGATCTTTATTAGCCAATTGCTTTGATGATTGTATCCTGTGACGTCAAAATACTCTTCCAAGGCTTCCACCCATTTCTCCACAGCCTCACCCAAGTTCTCCCCTTCTCCTTTGAAGGGTCTTGGCTGAGACCTATGAAGAGCCTTGCGAACATCAAGGTCAAGCTCGTCATCTTCAGAGACAGGGTCTGGCTGACGACCACGGTTTTCTCGTCTCATGATTCTACCAAAATTTATATATTATTAAATTTTTATTTTGATATTATTCATGAGATCCTAAGACTTAAGAGTTCGGAAAACAATTTCTTATACAAGACAAGATCTTAATGGAGATCTATGACATATGTCCGATAACAGATTTTTTTTTCTTTATCAGCAGCAGATCGTTCGACATAAACAATCATTTATCCAATAGGAATTTTTTAACCGGAAAACATTTCTTTATTTATATAAAAGTTACAATATGTACATAGAGAAACTCGGCTCTGAGTTCAAAATCTCCTCGAAAGACATATAAGAGGACCGTACTGGGCCATAGTCATGCCCTGTTACATAAGTTCTCTAACTGCGAAGGGAGCTATTATTTTCTCCTTAGGGGTAAATCGACTAAGGAGTCTATAAACTCGGCAAGCAAGTCTGAAATTTTGAGGCGTTGAAAGATATAGAATGACACCACGCGTCATTTTCAGCTTTATCAAAATCATGGCCAATGAGAGGTTCTGCCTCAGCATTGCACGCCGGTTGTAAGAGGCGTGGATATATAGCCCTGCAAACCACTTATGCTGTTGTCTCTCCACTAGGTTAGGAAAATATAATTCCTCGAAATGGCGTGCGAGACTTGCTCGGCTTGTTCGTGTCGAAGCGGAAGAGATGAGATGCTCGAAGGCAAATGCAATCATATCTTGAGATTGGGTGAGGTCTGGAATACCAGATAAATGGGGAACTTCCATCTATAAAAACAATGTCTTTGATTAAAATTTCTTCATTAAAGAAGCTTACAGAATGAAAATACATTATGAAAATGCTGTTTCTGAATTCTTATTACCAATTTCAGATAAGAATTTAATTATCTTTATTAGCTTTCAAAACCTGCTCTGATACCAACTGTAAGATCCCGGTCTCCACCGCGCAACGGATTCGGGTTACTAGCAGCGGAAGTAGCACATCATGCACGGGTAGGGGTCTCACACTCGGAGCCTCGCCCACGGATATCCGGACAAGAGACTAATCCATCGGTTTGTCCAAAATCGAAACCGAAAAAACTTCCTTACCCGGAAAGCATGGGCAAATCCACCAGGATAACTCTTTACTCTAACGAAGTCAAGATCATTACAGATCAACTGATCTAACTGCACCTTTAACGGTACTTGGTCAAATCAAGGAAGAAACTTGCACTTGGATCATTAGGATCAACTCTTTTTTCCCCATCAAGAGGCACAACCGTTGATTCCTATCCATAGAACAATTTCTATCCGGGATTTACTTCATCTATCGTAATAATAGAATTTAAATCTCGATTTATGGATCCATCAGTCCAGCCTAACCCCATCCAGTCCCATGGGTTAGCCAACCGCCCAACCACTGTAGTGATGGGATCCAATTTGGAATTTGGTTAGGTTTTGTCCCGGGTACTAAGGAAAAGAGTTCCAAGGCCCCCTAGCCGGAAGTTCATGCAAACATAAAACTAGTCACACCACTTACACACCCAATATGAAATTGCCTTTTTCTTAGCATCAACTAGCTTTAAAACAATCCTTTAATAAAACCATTATGTCACTGATGACAATCCTCAAAGTCTCTGGTTGAATCCTTATTTCCAGTTATTCATTCATTGGTATACTTATGGCATCATTGGCAACCAGAACGCTCACCACCTATTCGCTCAAGGGCCTTTTCCATAGTTCCTAGCTCATAGTAACCGGCAATATATTCATATAATAGAATGGAATCTCCGTGGAAGATCAGCTAGATCAACCCACAGATCCATATAAAAGAGCCATGGACTCATTCGTTGAGGACCAGCAAAGTCAATCAACTAGATCCATGCCCGGTTTCAGAAAACAACTCTTACTCCTTGTTCCAATATCTTCCACGACGCACGTGTGGGTATCTTCGGCAACCCAGAGCCCGAGCACCGTATGGTCAGCACCCTCTAGGATCCTTCGCAGGTGACCTAGCGCTTCACTCATAGGCCGCTTCCTTGGTCCCTCATCCACCGTACCGGAAGCTCACCATTTAAATCGAACCGAGGCTGGTCAAGACCTCGATCGACCTTACTACGCGAGACGTCCTCCATTGACTCTCCGTCAGCAGTTGCAACTTTATCAGTTCGGTCTTCATGACCTTAATCCTCAAGACGATCAAAATGCTTCTCCAGCATTCTTGACATAAAACAGTCATTTACAAACAGTCACAAAATACAGTTTCTATAACGAACTCTTGTCTTTCCATATTATCCACTCTCGGACCACATTACTTATTCCACATTCCATTCAATGTGTACTCGTTCTCATCCATTCACTCATATAGACTACACATTATCTCACATACACCTTCATATTCATTATTCTACATACATATCCATGTTCGTACGTCCACATCATACATCCAATTTCACAATTCATACATACGCATCTACATGCATACATCCACATCCACATTCATACATCCATACCTCCATTTCCACATCCACACATCCACATTCATATTCATACATCCACATTCACATGCATACATCCATTTTCACATCCTCATTCATACATCCACATTCACATACATACATCCACATCCGTATCTACATCCATACATCCACATCCACATACATACATCCATACATCCACATCTACATACATACATCCATTTTCACATCCTCATTCATACATACACATCAACATACATACATACACATCCGTATCTACATCCATACATCCACATCCACATCCACATTCACATTCATACATATACATCTACATGTATACATCCATTTTCACATCCTCATTCATACATACACATCCACATACATACATACACATCCGTACCTACATCCATACATCCACATCCACATCCACATCCACATCCACATTCACATTCATACATATATATCTACATGTATACATCCACATCACATTCATACAACCATATTACATCCATTCTCGTCCTAACACATCCCATATACATCTTAACACATCCTAACTCATCTTAACACATTCTATCACATCTCATACACATCTTATCACATCTTTTCACATCTCCTCATACACCAATTATCACATCCTATCACTTTCCATATGCATCTTATCAAATCTTATCACATCTCATACACCTCTTATCACATCTTATCACATTTCATATCTTTTTTAAGAGAATTCTTATATTTGATATAAGATTTCTCTACACATTTATTTATGCATAAATTCCATTTAAGGAGACTAACACTTTTGAAATTAAAATCAATCTTTTATGCATCTTCTTATGCATAAATTCAATTTGGTAGGAATTACACTTTTAGAATAAAAGAATTTCTCTTATGCATCTAAGTTATGCATAAAATCCATTTATGATGAAAATCACACTTTTAGTAATAAAATAATCAACTTTTATGCATATCTCTATGCATGAAATTCAATATAATAAAAGACACACTTTTATAATAAAATAATCAACTTTTACGCATACCTTTATGCATGAAATTCAATTATGATAAAAGTAACACTTTTGATATAAAAATTTATCCTTTATGCATACTTCTATGCATGAAAATAAAAATGATAAAAATAACACTTTTGATATAAAAATTTATTCTTTATGCATACTTCTATGCATGAAAATAAAAATGATAAAAATAAAACTTTTGATATAAAAATTTATCCTTTATGCATACTTCTATGCATGAAAATAAAAATTGATAAAAATAACACTTTAGATATAAAAATTTATCCATTATGCATACTTCTATGCATGAAAATAAAAATGGTAAAAGTAACACTTTTGATATAAAAATTTATCCATTATGCATACTTCTATGCATGAAAATAAAAATGGTAAAAGTAACACTTTTGATATAAAAATTTATCCATTATGCATACTTCTATGCATGAAAATAAAAATGGTAAAAGTAACACTTTTGATATAAAAATTTATCCATTATGCATACTTCTATGCATGAAAATAAAAATGGTAAAAGTAACACTTTTGATATAAAAATTTATCCATTATGCATACTTCTATGCATGAAAATAAAAATAATAAAAGTAACACTTTTGATATAAAAATTTATCCATTATGCATACTTTTATGCATGAAAATAAAAATAATAAAAGTAACACTTTTGATATAAAAATTTATCCATTATGCATACTTCTATGCATGAAAATAAAAATGGTAAAAGTAACACTTTTGATATAAAAATTTATCCATTATGCATAATTCTATGCATGAAAATAAAAATGGTAAAAGTAACACTTTTGATATAAAAATTTATCCATTATGCATACTTCTATGCATGAAAATAAAAATGGTAAAAGTAACACTTTTGATATAAAAACTTATCCTTTATGCATAATATAAAAATTAAATTTCTCCATGATTACAATGAAATTCTTTCAATTAATCTAGGATGATAATTCCTAGAATATGGTAGGAAGTCCTCTTTTTATGCTTTGAATGAATTTATTTTATGCGTAATTTTTATAAAAATTTTGCCATAGCTCCGCTGCTATGTCTGATAAATCTCAATTTTTCTAAGGGATAAAGCTTATCATTAAAGAAATAATTAGAATAGTCTCTAATTGGATCATCAATCCATAATGGATTGAATCATCAATATACATAAACTAAAAGCATAGAAAAAAGCCATTAATTTGGCCTCAAGCATAGCTTAATCTTGGATTAAGGAAAAGCTTTATGAAAAGCTTCATTTGGATTGAGAATGGGTCATGAGTATGACCATTTCTTGAGTGAGAGAGAGAAATTACATAAAAACCATTAGAATTAAGCATAAATGAAAATTTATGTAATTCTTAACTATCATTAATCAATTAACTTCAATAGCATTCATCAAATTATGTAACTCTTCACTAACATTCATCAATTAACTTGAATAGCATTCAAAAACCATTCCAATTAAGCTTCTCAAGCTTGAGAGGGGTTGAGAAGAGAGAAACATTGAGAAATTATAGAAAATGATCAAAATTCACTAATTACCTTACAATTTGCTTGATTCTTTGTTCACGGTAGAGGCCCCCAACCAATCAATTGGTTAAGTAAGTTGATGGAGCCACCAATGGGGATTGAAGAAAGAGGAAAGCTCCAAAAACTAGTGAATTATTAATGAATTTCACAGTTCTTGGCTTAGGTGGAGTAGAGTAACGATGCATAAACACTATATATTTTTCAACAAGGGGTAGGCTTCTATTTATAGGAAAAATTGAGCTCCTAACCAAACAAACTGATTCTAGAATTTTCCAAATTTGTTTGGTCAATTTTTGACCATTTTTAGGTCAGTTAGGCTAACTTTTTGGAACTAGACTTGAATGAGGAGAGAGGAGAGATGAAATATCTCAATTTTTATGAGTTTAAAACTCATTCAAGCATGTGAAATATTTAAAGAACTCTCCTTCCTTACATATGTGTCAAAATGGAATCATTATATCCAAATATCTCATATTTTTAATATTGCTCATAGTTTTTTACTAATAAACCTTGTACATTTTCAACTCTTCATCTTATGTGAAATATGCACCTCCTTTAAAGAACTCCTCTTCCTTACATGTGTCATAGTTTTTTTACTAATAAACCTTGTACATTTTCAACTCTTCATCTTATGTGAAATATGCACCTCCTTTAAAGAACTCCCCTTCCTTACATAGTGTCAATATGAAATCATTATACCCAAAATATCTCATATTTTTAATATTGCTCATAGTTTTTTACTAATAAACCTTGTACATTTTCAACTCTTCATCTTATGTGAGCATTTACTCATTTTTGGGTATCTTCTTTTACAAAATTGGATTTATCTCCTCCCTACACATGGATTGATGCTATTGGCCCATAGGAACCTTAATTGGACCATAATCCAAAATTTTTTGAAAATCTAGACCCTTAGGCTAAGGTCCTTTATACCCATTTTCAATTAATTCCAATTGCACATTGGAAAGTTCTTTTTGAATTTCTGTTTTAGGGGAACTTATTTTAATAAGATGAGATAATTTTCTATCCAAAAATATTAAAATTTTGAATATTCTCTCTCTAGAATATTTTCTCTCTCTAGGTTAAAACAGTTAGAAACAAGTCTTTTATATTTCTGAAGAGGGATTGATTACAGGGAAAGATGCTGGACATTTTGAGAGGCTGCGGAGGAATCTTACAAAATCTCTCCATAAATTTTCATTACCTTGGAGTAGAGTTGCTATTAAAACCTTGACCTCAAAAGATGAGAATGATGTGAGTTTAGCAAAATCTCATGGACTACATTAACCAGACTCAAGAATGGACTCCATTCCATGTTTGTATCAGGAATTGGGAAGGTTCATTCTAGTAAAGGATCATCTAGGCCATTCCCAAGTAATTGAGGAAGTTCAAGATCCCTTGTAAATCCCCCTTAGAGTTCTCCATTACAACCTCTATGATCTCTCCAACTTAGTCAATTAATAATACATAAGGATGAATGGTCTTCCATCTTGGTCAATTGATAACACATTGGGGAGGTGAATAGTATTTTGTCCCTTACTTTGTCTACAATTTTACTGTATTTTTTCTTGACATTCTTGAACCAAGTTTTGTTTGGCTTCTTATTTCTCCTCTATTGGATCTAGAAATTCACCCAAAAATCTCTTGGTGACATGGTTACCTCTTTCTTACTACGAGGTAGAAACATGGATAGGTGGTCTCAAAATAGTATCCCTGACATTGGTCTTTTAGGTGCTTAAAATTATTGAAAGTAAGGTGGAAGCTAAATTTCAAAAACAGAATTAGAACATCCCACTCTCTTGTAAAAAAAATATAGAATGTCCCACTCTCTTGTAACTATTATGTGGACCCGCCTTCTCTCTTTGGAGGTTCTCTCTCTCTCTCTCTCTCTCTCTCTCTCTCTCTCTCTCTCTCTCTCTCTCTCTCTCTCTCTCTGGTAGTCTATACGTATGTACTCCCTCTCCCTCAGTCTTTCTATTGGTTTGCAGACCCTTTTCTGTGTGTGTGTGTGTGTGTGTGTGCGCATGCGTATGCGCCCATATCTATGTAAAAAATATTAGTAGTATTCGTATCTTGCATAAGCAAGACTGATTAGTAATGTAAAGTAGTTAGTATGTTGTAACTTTTTGAATAGTTGTACTAATATGAGTTCTTACTATGCCCTAACATTATGTTTCTCGTTACTTGTAAGGCCATGGAGATTGCACATGTAGCGTTACAATTGCAACTCTAAGAATAGTCATTGCAAATCACAAGGTATTAGAGAATATTAGGCTGCTAAAAAAAAGGACTCATGACAGAGAACAAGGAAAATACTTGATTCATGGATGAGGACAACACTATAGTCGCCTGTGGAGGCCCCCACTCTGTTTAGATACTCTTGCCAATCACTAGATTCTTCATTTATTAATAAGCCTTCCCCATTCCTTTTGGAGGAACAACGAACATTGATCATTATCTCAATAACAAGCCTTCCCCCCGCCGGGGAATAATGAACATTGAATCCACTCCTTCCCAGAGGAGCAGTGAACATTGAGCATTCCCTCAGTGTCAAGAGTAGAAACAATAAGCTTCTTAATTCTCTCTATAATAAATTCCTCTAATCAGCCACCATGAAAGGGGGGAAGGTAATTAACAACTATCTCCACTAATATTCTACATCAATGAGAAAAGAGGACACACAAAAAAGATGTACGTAATCAAGCTATGAAGCAACAGTAATGGCCAAATCTATAAACATGGATGGGCACTCATAATGGTCTAATGGAACTCTTATTGTGATTCCTACTTCGAGAGCATGTGGTAGCAAGCTTAGTTGAATCCCTTGTGGATGTACTTCTTCATAAATGTATTATGAGATTAAGTATTGTGGCCACTTATGAGAGCCCTGGGCACCTAGTCGTCCATATTTTGTGTGTGAAATTGTATAAGTCAGTTTTATCTCATAACACAACACACTCTTCCATTGTGTGGAAATTGAGTCTCGATCTTGCTACTCTATTCTCTACTTTATCCTTGTGCTTATGTAGAGAGGAGTGTTTGTGGCAACTACCTAGTGGATGATAACTTAGCCGGCATGAGACTGGACAATGTGGAGCTCTTTGAAGGAAGAGAGGAGTCTGTGTGGCTACTACCTATAGTGTGGACAATATGTAAGAGTTGGCATGACAACAAATGATGTGGAGCTCTTTGAAGGAAGGGAGGGTTGCATGCATTACAACATACTGGTAAGTTCTTCATGCCATTTTTTTCTTCTCTTATGAATGTGTTTCTCGGAGAGACTAGAATGAGAACACGTGCATTTATGCTTGAAAAAATTATAGGGTTCCATAATGAAGGGCCACGAGAAAAAATTCTGGGGTCTTGATTGTGAAGCCATAACAAAGGGCCATCTGAAACTAAGCTGGATCACCTGCATAGTGTGAAGTTAGCATTGGAAGGATTGGGTTGAGGGGTTAGCATGTGGTGTGCTCTTTAGACCACCAAATGATGCTTGAGAGGAGCTAGCAAGGATAGTGGGGAGATAAGTGAAAACTCTTTGTTTTGTCACCCTCTTGTATCACTCCTTCATTAAGAAAAACAAGATCTCTCAAGTCTCTTTTGTTACCTTGTTGTCTCATTCCTTCATTAATTAATATAAATCTGATAGGAAAATGACATCTCTTGAGTTCTTTTTTGTGGAGTCAATACTCTTCATGAAAATTAGACTAACTAAAGAGTACACTTGGTGCTATGGCCTTCTTTGGCTTCCATTTTTCAATATCCATTGGGATTCCTTGATGAAGTTGGCCTTTCTTCATTTGATTGAGGTGACTCATGTATGTCACTTGATGCATCTATAGACTCGAAAAAGCATACATCTATCGACTCAAAAAAGCTCAACTCTAAGTATGTATTGCACTATCAATTCTCTTCTCAAACTCATCTCTTAGATTTTTCCGAACTTCTTTTGAAGCACATCAAATTTTTCCAGAATATGCATCTAGTACTTTGAATCTTGAGTTACAATAATCGTGATCCATATGTTCATTCTCCAATTCCAAGCATGATGTTTAGACTCCGTATTCCTTAAGTTCTAGTAATCATGATATTTAGATGTAGATATATTCATCTTCTAGGATGTGGCAACATGTTTGGCACACAATTATAACAGAAGCAGTTCTAGCAGTGTTGTTTGACTCTTCTGCTAAAAATCCTCCATTGCATTGGTTGAACCTTCTAGGTAAGAAAATTCATCTTTACTATCTAGTCCTTCTTTCATGACATGTGGCAACATGTCCAACACACATTCACAGAAGTAGTTCTAGCAATGTTTGACACACATTCACAACATGTGGGATATGTGGCAACATGTTTGACACACATTCACAGAAGTAGTTCTAGCAATGATGCTTGACTCTTCTTCTAAATCCCTCCATGCATTGGGTGAACCTTCCTTGTATCAATAATACCAATGATGTTTTACTCTTCGAAATCCCTCCATGATGCATTGGGCGAACCTTCCATGCATCAATAATATTATCTAGTCCTTATTTCTAAGGTAAATATGACCTTTATTCCTTAGTCATGGACCAGTCTAGCTTCCTACATGTAGGACCACCCTCGAATCACATCATATGATCTCGGCTATTTGTGGTAATTCATCAACACACAAAGGTAGATTGATAAATTTATCCAAATATTTTGTTTTTTAATCTCTTAAGATACCAAGAGGCTTATTAGTCGTGATTCCACAGCTACCTTCACAACAAAAATCAGTTTCCTCTATGGGTTGCTTTCCCAGAGTTTCCAGTAGTAGCGTTTAGAGACAATGCTAGTAGCATCCACTGTAGTGGTCTCATCCTTTTCATAGTAATGTCCCAACTTATTTATAGGCATCTTAGGTAACTTTTTCTTTTCATCACTCAAAGGAGTTTCCTCATTTGATTTTGCTATTGGGTTATATTTCACCTTGTCTCCTTAACAATAATTGCTCATAATCTTCCTTCCATTTAGTCCTTCAAATCTCTCCATAAATTTTCATTACCTTGGACTAGAGTTGCTATTAAAACCTTGACCTCAAAAGATGAGAATGATGTGAGTTTAGCAAAATCTCATGGACTACATTAACCAGACTCAAGAATGGACTCCATTCCATGTTTGTATCAGGAATTGGGAAGGTTCATTCTAGTAAAGGATCATCTAGGCCATTCCCAAGTAATTGAGGAAGTTCAAGATCCCTTGTAAATCCCCCTTAGAGTTCTCCATTACAACCTCTATGATCTCTCCAACTTAGTCAATTAATAATACATAAGGATGAATGGTCTTCCATCTTGGTCAATTGATAACACACTGGGGAGGTGAATAGTATTTGGTCCCTTACTTTGTCTACAATTTTATTGTATTTTTTCTTGACATTCTTGAACCAAGTTTTATTTGGCTTCTTATTTCTCCTCTATTGGATCTAGAAATTCACCCAAAAATCTCTTGTTGACATGGTTACCTCTTTCTTACTACGAGGTAGAAACATGGATAGGTGGTCTCAAAATAGTATCCCTGACATTTGTGAGATCCCTGTTCCCACCGAGCAACGGATTCGGGGTACTAGCAGCGGAAGTAGTACTTCTCGCGCGGCACAGGGGTCCCACACTCGGGGCCTCGCCCACGGATATCCGGACAAGAGACTAATCCGTCGGTTTGTCCAAAACCGAAACCGGAAAAACTTCCTTTACCCAGAAAGCACGGGCGATTCCACCAGGATAACTCTTTACTCTAACGTAGTCAAGATCATTACTGATCAAACTGATCTGACTGCACCTTTAACGGTACTTGGTCAAATCAAGGAAGAACTTGCACTTGGATCATTATGATCAACGCTTTTTTCCCCATCAAGAGGCACAGCCGTTGATTCCTATCCATAGAACAATTTCTATTCGGGATTTACTTCATCTATCGTAATAATAGAAATTAAATCTCGATTTACGGATCCATCAGTCCAGCCTAACCCCATCCGATCCCATGGGTTAGCCAACCGCCCAACCACTGTAGTGATGGGATCCAATTTGGAATTTGGTTAGGTTTTGTCCCGGGTACCAAGGAAAAGAGTTCCAAGGCCCCCTAGCCGGAAGTTCATGCAAACATAAAACTAGTCATACCACTTACACACCCAATATGAAATTGCCTTTTTCTTAGCATCAACTAGCTTTAAAACAATCCTTTAATAAAACCATTATGTCACTGATGATGATCCTCAAAGTCTCTGGTTGAATCCTTATTTCCAGTCATTCTTTCATCGGTATACTTATGGCATCATTGGCAACCAAAACGCTCACCACCTGTTCTCTCAGGGGCCTTTTCCATGGTTCTTAGCTCATAGTAACCGGCAATATATTCATATAATAGAATGGATTCTCCGTGGAAGATCAGCAAGATCAACCCACAGATCCATATAAAAGAGCCATGGACTCATCTGTTGAGGACCAGCAAGGTCAATCAACCAGATCCATGCCCGGTTTCAGAAAACAACTCTTACTCCTTATTCCAATATCTTCCATGACGCACGTGTGGGTATCTTCGGCGACCCAGAGCCCGAGCACCGTATGGTCAGCACCCTCTAGGATCCTTTGCAGGTGACCTAGCGCTTCACTCATAGGCCGCTTCCTTGGTCCCTCATCCACCGTACCGGAAGCTCACCATTTAAATCGAGCCGAGGCTGGTCAAGACCTCGATCGACCTTGCTACGCGAGACGTCCTCCATTGACTCTCCGTCAGCAGTTGCAACTTTATCAGTTCAGTCTTCATGACCTTAATCCTCAAGACGGTCAAAATGCTTCTCCAGCATTCTTGACATAAAGCAGTCATTTACAAACAGTCACAAATACAGTTTCTATAACGAACTCTTGTCTTTCCATATTATCCACTCTCGGACCACATTACTTATTCCACATTCCATTCTCGTTCTCATCCATTCACTCATATAGACTACATTATCTCACATACATCTTCATATTTATTATTCTACATACATATCCATGTTCGTACGTCCACATCATACATCCAATTTCACATTCATACATACGCATCTACATGCATACATCCACATCTACATTCATACATCCATACCTCCATTTTCACATCCACACATCCACATTCATATTCATACATCCACATTCACATGCATACATCCATTTTCACATCCTCATTCATACATCCACATTCACATACATACATCCACATCCGTATCTACATCCATACATTCACATCCACCTCTTCATTCACAATCACATCCATACATCCACATCTACATACATACATCCACATCTGTATCTACATCCATACATTCACATCCACCTCTTCATTCACAATCACATCCATACATCCACATCTACATACATACATCCACATCTACATACATACATCCATACATCCACATCTATATACATACGTCCATTTTTACATCCTCATTCATACATACACATCCACATACATACATACACATCCGTATCTACATCCATACATCCACATCCACATCAACATTCACATTCATACATATACATCTACATGTATACCTCCACATCACATTCATACAACCATATTACATCCATTCTCGTCCTAACACATCCCATATACATCTTAACACATCCTAACTCATCTTAACACATTCTATCACATCTCATACACATCTTATCACATTTTTTTACATCTCATACACCTCTTATCACATCCCATCACTTTCCATACGCATCTTATCAAATCTTATCACATCTCATACACATCTTATCACATCTTTTTACATCTCATACACCTCTTATCACATCCTATCACTTTCCATACGCATCTTATCAATTCTTATCACATCTCATACACGTCTTATCACATCCTATCACTTTCCATATGCATCTTATCAATTCTTATCACATCTCATACACCTCTTATCACATCCTATCACTTTCCATACGCATCTTATCAATTCTTATCACATCTCATACACCTCTTATCACATCTTATCACATTTCATATCTTTTTTTAAAAAAGAGAATTCTTATATTTGATATAAGATTTCTCTACACATTTATTTATACATAAATTCCATTTAAGGAGACTAACACTTTCGAAATTAAAATCAATCTTTTATGCATCTTCTTATGCATAATTTCAATTTGGTAGGGAATTACACTTTTAGAATAAAAGAATTTCTCTTATGCATCTAAGTTAAGCATAAAATCCATTTATGAGGAAAATCACACTTTTAGTATAAAAAGAATATCTTTTATGCATACCTATATGCATGAAATCCAATATGATAAAAGTAACACTTTTGATATAAAAATTTTTCCTTTATGCATACTTCTATGCATGAAAATTAAAAATGATAAAAGTAACACTTTTGATATAAATTTTTTTTCTTTATGCACACTTCTATGCATGAAAATTAAAAATGATAAAAGTAACACTTTTGATATAAAAATTTTCTTTTATGCATACTTTTATGCATGAAAATTAAAAATGATAAAAGTATTACTTTTGATATAAAAAATTTTCTTTTATGCATACTTCTATGCATGAAAATTAAAAATGATAAAAGTAACACTTTTGATATAAAAAATTTTCTTTTATGCATACTTCTATGCATGAAAATTAAAAATGATAAAAGTAACACTTTTGATATAAAAATTTTCTTTTATGCATACTTCTATGCATGAAAATTAAAAATGATAAACGTAACACTTTTGATATAAATTTTTTTCCTTTATGCATACTTCTATGCATGAAAATTAAAAATGATAAAAGTAACACTTTTGATATAAAATTTTTTCCTTTATGCATACTTCTATGCATGAAAATTAAAAATGATAAAAGTAACACTCTTGATATAAAAAATTTTCTTTTATGCATACTTCTATGCATGAAAATTAAAAATGATAAAAGTAACACTTTTGATATAAAAAAGTTTCTTTTATGCATACTTCTATGCATGAAAATTAAAAATGATAAAAGTAACACTTTTGATATAAAAATTTTCTTTTATGCATACTTCTATGCATGAAAATTAAAAATGATAAAAGTAACACTTTTGATATAAAAATTTTTCCTTTATGCATACTTCTATGCATGAAAATTAAAAATGATAAAAGTAACACTTTTGATATAAAAATTTTTCCTTTATGCATACTTCTATGCATGAAAATTAAAAATGATAAAAGTAACACTCTTGATATAAAAAATTTTCCTTTATGCATACTTCTATGCATGAAAATTAAAAATGATAAAAATAACACTTTTGATATAAAAATTTATCCACTATGCATACTTCTATGCATGAAATAAAAATGGTAAAAATAACACTTTTGATATAAAAATTTATCCATTATGCATACTTCTATGCATGAAATAAAAATGGTAAAAATAACACTTTTGATATAAAAACTTATCCTTTATGCATGATATTAAAATTCAATTTCTCCATGATTGTAATGAAATTCTTTCAATTAATCTAGGATGATAATTCCTAGAATATGGTAGGAAGTCCTCTTTTTATGCTTTGAATGAAATTATTTTATGCATAATTTTTATAAAAATTTTGCCATAGCTCCGCTGCTATGACTGATAAATCTCAATTTTTCTAAAGGATAATGCTTATCATTAAGGAAATAATTAAAATGATCTCTAATTGGATTATTAATCCATAATGGATTGAATCATCAATATACATAAACTAAAAGCATAGAAAAAAGCCATTAATTTGACCTCAAGCATAGCTTAATCTTGAGTTAAGGAAAAGCTTTATGAAAAGCTTGATTTGGATTGAGAACGGGTCATGAGTATGACCATTTCTTGAGTGAGAGAGAGAATTTACATAAAAATCATTAGAATTTAAACATAAATGAAAATTAACTTCAATAGCATTTATTAAATTATGTAACTCTTCACTACTATTCAAACTTCAATAGTATTTAAAAAAACCATACCAATTAAACTTCTCAAGCTTGAGAGGGATTGAGAAGAGAGAAACATTGAGAAATTATAGAAAGATCAATATTCACTAATTACCTTACAACTTGCTTGATTCTTTGTTCAGGGTAGAGGCCCCCAACCAATCAATTGGTTAAGTATGTTGATGGAGCCACTAATGGGGATTGAAGAAAGAGGGAAGCTCCAAAAACTAGTGAATTATTAAATGAATTCACAGTTCTTGGCTTAGGTGGAGTAGAGTAACGATGCATAAACACTATCTATTTTTCAACAAGGGGGAGGCTTCTATTTATAAGAAAATTTGAGCTCCTAACCAAACAAACTGATTCTAGAATTTTCTAAATCAGTTTGGTCAATATTTGACCATTTTTAGGTCAGTTAAGCTAACTTTTTGGAACTAGACTTGAATGAGGAGAGAGGAGAGATGAAATATCTCAATTTTTATGAGTTTAAAACTCATTCAAGCATGTGAAATATGCACCTCCTTTAAAGAACTCCCCTTCCTTACATATGTGTCATAATGGAATCATTTTAATATCGCTCATAGTTTTTTTACTAATAAACCTTGTACATTTTCAACTCTTCATCTTATGTGAAATATGCACCTCCTTTAAAGAATTCCCCTTCCTTACATATGTGTCATAATGGAATCATTTTAATATTGCTCATAGTTTTTTACTAATAAACCTTGTACATTTTCAACTCTTCATCTTATGTGAAATATGCACCTCCTTTAAAGAATTCCCCTTCCTTACATATGTGTCATAATGGAATCATTTTAATATTGCTCATAGTTTTTTACTAATAAACCTTGTACATTTTCAACTCTTCATCTTATGTGAAATATGCACCTCCTTTAAAGAATTCCCCTTCCTTACATATGTGTCATAATGGAATCATTTTCTAAATCAGTTTGGTCAATATTTGACCATTTTTAGGTCAGTTAAGCTAACTTTTTGGAACTAGACTTGAATGAGGAGAGAGGAGAGATGAAATATCTCAATTTTTATGAGTTTAAAACTCATTCAAGCATGTGAAATATGCACCTCCTTTAAAGAACTCCCCTTCCTTACATATGTGTCATAATGGAATCATTTTAATATTGCGCATAGTTTTTTTACTAATAAACCTTGTACATTTTCAACTCTTCATCTTATGTGAAATATGCACCTCCTTTAAAGAATTCCCCTTCCTTACATATGTGTCATAATGGAATCATTTTCTAAATCAGTTTGGTCAATATTTGACCATTTTTAGGTCAGTTAAGCTAACTTTTTGGAACTAGACTTGAATGAGGAGAGAGGAGAGATGAAATATCTCAATTTTTATGAGTTTAAAACTCATTCAAGCATGTGAAATATGCACCTCCTTTAAAGAACTCCCCTTCCTTACATATGTGTCATAATGGAATCATTTTAATATTGCTCATAGTTTTTTACTAATAAACCTTGTACATTTTCAACTCTTCATCTTATGTGAAATATGCACCTCCTTTAAAGAATTCCCCTTCCTTACATATGTGTCATAATGGAATCATTTTAATATTGCTCATAGTTTTTTACTAATAAACCTTGTACATTTTCAACTCTTCATCTTATGTGAGCATTTACTCATTTTTGGATACCCAAAATATCTCATATTTTTAATATTGCTCATAGTTTTTTACTAATAAACCTTGTACATTTTCAACTCTTCACCTTATGTGAGCATTTACTCATTTTTGGGTATCTTCTTTTTACAAATTTGGATTTATCTCTTCCCTACACATGGATTGATGCTATTGGCCCATAGGAACCTTAATTGGACCATAGTCTAAAGATTTCTGAAAATCTAGACCCTTAGACTAAGGTTCTTTATACCTATTTCCAATTAATTCCAATTGCACATTGGAAAATTCTTTTTGAATTTCTGTTTCAGGGGAACTCATCTGAATTATAAGAGATATTTTTCTATCCAAAAATATTCAAAATCTGAATATTCTCTCTCTAGAATAATTTTTCTCTCTCTAGGCTAAAATAGTTAGCAACAGGGTCTTTATATTTCTGAAGAGGGTTGATTACAGGGGAAGATACTAGACATCAAAAAGGGGGTTGGGGGAGGAATCTTACAACATTGGTCTTTTAGGTGCTTAAAATTATTGAAAGTAAGGTGGAAGCTAAATTTCAAAAACAGAATTACAACATCCCACTCTCTTGTAAAAAAAATTTAGAACGTCCCACTCTCTTGTAACTATTATATGGACCTACCTTTTCTTTTTGGAGGTTCTCTCTCTCTCTCTCTCTCTCTCTCTCTCTCTCTCTCTCTCTCTGGTAGTCTATACATATGTACTCCCTCTCCCTCAGTCTTTCTATTGGTTTGCAGGCCCTTTTCTGTGTGTGTGTGCGCGTGCGTATGCGCCCATATCTATGTAAGAAATATTAGTAGTATTCCTATCTTGCATAAGCAAGATTGGATAGTAATGTAAAGTAGTCAGTATGTTGTAACTTTTTGAATAGTTCTACTAATATGAGTTCTTATTATGCCCTAACATTATGTTTCTCTTGATCTCATTACTTGTAAGGCCATGGAGATTGCACATGTAGCGTTACAATTGCAACTCTAAGAATAGTCATTGCAAATCACAAGGTATTAGAGAATATTAGGCTGCTAAAAAAAAAGGAGTCATAATAGAGAACAAGGAAAATACTTGATTCATGGATAAGGACAACACTATAGTCGCCTGTGGTGGAGGCCCCCACTCTCTTTAGATACTCTTGCCAATCACTAGATTCTTCATTTATTAATAAGCCTTCCCCATTCCTTTTGGAGGAACAACGAGCATTGATCATTATCTCAATAACAAGCCTTCCCCCCGCCGGGGAATAATGAACATTGAATCCACTCCTTCCCAGAGGAACAGTGAACATTGTAAAGTAGTCAGTATGTTGTAACTACCTAGTGGATGATAACTTAGCCGGCATGAGAATGGACAATGTGGAGCTCTTTGAGGGAAGAGAGGAGTGTGTGTGGCTACTACCTATAGTGTAGACAATATGTAAGAGTTGGCATGACAACAAATGATGTGGAGCTCTTTGAAGGAAGGGAGGGTTGCATGCATTACAACATACTGGTAAGTTCTTCATGCCATGTTTTTCTTCTCTTATGAATGTGTTTCTCGGAGAGACTAGAATGAGAACACGTGCATTTATGCTTGAAAAAATTATAAGGTTCCATAATGAAGGGCCACGAGAAAAAATTCTGGGGTCTTGATTGTGAAGCCATAACAAAGGGCCATCTGAAACCAAGCTGGATCACGTGCATAGTGTGAAGTTAGCATTGGAAGGATTGGGTTGAGGGGTTAGCATGTGGTGTGCTCTTTAGACCACCAAATGATGCTTGAGAGGAGCTAGCAAGGATAGTGGGGAGATAAGTGAAAACTCTTTGTTTTGTCACCCTCTTGTATCACTCCTTCATTAAGAAAAACAAGATCTCTCAAGTCTCTTTTGTTACCTTGTTGTCTCATTCCTTCATTAATTAATATAAATCTGATAGGAAAATGACATCTCTTGAGTTCTTTTTTGTGGAGTCAATACTCTTCATGAAAATTAGACTAACTAAAGAGTACACTTGGTGCTATGGCCTTCTTTGGCTTCCATTTTTCAATATCCATTGGGATTCCTTGATGAAGTTGGCCTTTCTTCATTTGATTGAGGTGACTCATGTATGTCACTTGATGCATCTATAGACTCAAAAAAGCATACATCTATCGACTCAAAAAAGCTCAACTCTAAGTATGCATTGCACTATCAATTCTCTTCTCAAACTCATCTCTTAGATTTTTCCGAACTTCTTTTGAAGCACATCAAATTTTTCCAGAATATGCATCTAGTACTTTGAATCTTGAGTTACAATAATCGTGATCCATATGTTCATTTTCCAATTCCAAGCATGATGTTTAGACTCCGTATTCCTTTAGTTCTAGTAATCATGATATTTAGATGTAGATATATTCATCTTCTAGGATGTGGCAACATGTTTGGCACACAATTATAACAGAAGCAGTTCTAGCAGTGTTGTTTGACTCTTCTGCTAAAAACCCTGCATTGCATTGGTTGAACCTTCTAGGTAAGAAAATTCATCTTTACTATCTAGTCCTTCTTTCATGACATGTGGCAACATGTCCAACACACATTCACAGAAGTAGTTCTAGCAATGTTTGACACACATTCACAACATGTGGGATATGTGGCAACATGTTTGACACACATTCACAGAAGTAGTTCTAGCAATGATGCTTGACTCTTCTTCTAAATCCCTCCATGCATTGGGTGAACCTTCCTTGTATCAATAATACCAATGATGTTTTACTCTTCGAAATCCCTCCATGATGCATTGGGCGAACCTTCCATGCATCAATAATATTATCTAGTCCTTATTTCTAAGGTAAATATGACCTTTATTCCTTAGTCATGGACCAGTCTAGCTTCCTACATGTAGGATCACCCTCGAATCACATCATATGATCTCGGCTATTTGTGGTAATTCATCAACACACAAAGGTAGATTGATAAATTTATCCAAATATTTTGTTTTTTAATCTCTTAAGATACCAAGAGGCTTATTAGTCGTGATTCCACAGCTACCTTCACAACAAAAATCAGTTTCCTCTATGGGTTGCTTTCCCAGAGTTTCCAGTAGTAGCGTTTAGAGACAATGCTAGTAGCATCCACACCGCTATCTAATAGTTGTAACTCTTTGGTACTTATGTACCACATAGATAACATTGTAGTGGTCTCATCCTTTTCATAGTAATGTCCCAACTTATTTATAGGCACCTTAGGTAACTTTTTCTTTTCATCACTCAAAGGAGTTTCCTCATTTGATTTTGCTATTGGGTTATATTTCACCTTGTCCCCTTAACAATAATTGCTCATAATCTTCCTTCCATTTAGTCCTTCAAATCTCTCCATAAATTTTCATTACCTTGGAGTAGAGTTGCTATTAAAACCTTGACCTCAAAAGATGAGAATGATGTGAGTTTAGCAAAATCTCATGGACTACATTAACCAGACTCAAGAATGGACTCCATTCCATGCTTGTATGAGGAATTGGGAAGGTTCATTCTAGTAAAGGATCATCTAGGCCATTCCCAAGTAATTGAGGAAGTTCAAGATCCCTTGTAAATACCCCTTAGAGTTCTCCATTACAACCTCTATGATCTCTCCAACTTAGTCAATTAATAATACATAAGGATGAATGGTCTTCCATCTTGGTCAATTGATAACACATTGGGGGGCTGAATAGTATTTGGTCCCTTACTTTGCAATTTTACTGTATTTTACTGTATTTTTTCTTGACATTCTTGAACCAAGTTTTGTTTGGCTTCTTATTTCTCCTCTATTGGATCTAGAAATTCACCCAAAAATCTCTTGGTGACATGGTTACCTCTTTCTTACTACGAGGTAGAAACATGGATAGGTGGTCTCAAAATAGTATCCCTGACATTGGTCTTTTAGGTGCTTAAAATTATTGAAAGTAAGGTGGAAGCTAAATTTCAAAAACAGAAGTAGAACATCCCACTCTCTTGTAAAAAAAATTTAGAACGTCCCACTCTCTTGTAACTATTATGTGGACCCACCTTCTCTCTTTGGAGGTTCTCTCTCTCTCTCTCTCTCTCTCTCTCTCTCTCTCTCTCTTTGGTAGTCTATACGTATGTACTCCCTCTCCCTCAGTCTTTCTATTGGTTTGCAGACCCTTTTGTGTGTGTGTGTGTGTGTGTGTGTGTGTGTGCGCATGCGTATGCGCCCATATCTATGTAAAAAATATTAGTAGTATTCGTATCTTGCATAAGCAAGACTGATTAGTAATGTAAAGTAGTCAGTATGTTGTAACTTTTTGAATAGTTGTACTAATATGAGTTCTTACTATGCCCTAACATTATGTTTCTCTTGATCTCATTACTTGTAAGGCCATGGAGATTGCACATGTAGCGTTACAATTGCAACTCTAAGAATAGTCATTGCAAATCACAAGGTATTAGAGAATATTAGGCTGCTAAAAAAAAAGGAGTCATGACAGAGAACAAGGAAAATACTTGATTCATGGATGAGGACAACACTATAGTCGCCTGTGGAGGCCCCCACTCTCTTTAGATACTCTTGCCAATCACTAGATTCTTCATTTATTAATAAGCCCTCCCCATTCCTTTTGGAGGAACAACGAACATTGATCATTATCTCAATAACAAGCCTTCCCCCCAGGAATAATGAACATTGAATCCACTCCTTCCAGAGGAACAGTGAACATTGAGCATTCCCTCAGTGTCAAGAGTAGAAACAATAAGCTTCTTAATTCTCTCTATAATAAATTCCTCTAATCAGCCCCACCATGAAAGGGGGGAAGGTAATTAACAACTATCTCCACTAATATTCTACATCAATGAGAAAAGAGTACACACAAAAAAGATGTACGTAATCAAGCTATGAAGCAACAGTAGTGGCCAAATCTATAAACATGGATGGGCACTCATAATGGTCTAATGGAACTCTTATTGTGATTCCTACTTCGAGAGCATGTGGTAGCAAGCTTAGTTGAATCCCTTGTGGATGTACTTCTTCATAAATGTTCTATGAGATTAAGTATTGTGGCCACTTATGAGACCCCTAGGCACCTAGTCGTCCATATTTTGTGTGTGAAATTGTATAAGTCAGTTTTATCTCATAACACAACACACTCTTCTATTGTGTGGAAATTGAGTCTCGATGTTGCTACTCTATTCTCTACTTTATCCTTGTGCTTATGTAGAGAGGAGTGTTTGTGGCAACTACCTAGTGGATGATAACTTAGCCGGCATGAGACTGGACAATGTGGAGCTCTTTGAAGGAAGAGAGGAGTGTGTGTGGCTACTACCTAGTGTGGACAATATGTAAGAGTTGGCATGACAACAAATGATGTGGAGCTCTTTGAAGGAAGGGAGGGTTGCATGCATTACAACATACTGGTAAGTTCTTCATGCCATGTTTTTCTTCTCTTATGAATGTGTTTCTGGGAGAGACTAGAATGAGAACACGTGCATTTATGCTTGAAAAAATTATAGGGTTCCATAATGAAGGGCCACGAGAAAAAATTCTAGGGTCTTGATTGTGAAGCCATAACAAAGGGCCATCTGAAACCAAGCTGGATCACCTGCATAGTGTGAAGTTAGCATTGGAAGGATTGGGTTGAGGGGTTAGCATGTGGTGTGCTCTTTAGACCACCAAATGATGCTTGAGAGGAGCTAGCAAGGATAGTGGGGAGGTAAGTGAAAACTCTTTGTTTTGTCACCCTCTTGTATCACTCCTTCATTAAGAAAAACAAGATCTCTCAAGTCTCTTTTGTTACCTTGTTGTCTCATTCCTTCATTAATTAATATAAATCTGATAGGAAAATGACATCTCTTGAGTTCTTTTTTGTGGAGTCAATACTCTTCATGAAAATTAGACTAACTAAAGAGTACACTTGGTGCTATGGCCTTCTTTGGCTTCCATTTTTCAATATCCATTGGGATTCCTTGATGAAGTTGGCCTTTCTTCATTTGATTGAGGTGACTCCTGTATGTCACTTGATGCATCTATAGACTCGAAAAAGCATACATCTATCGACTCAAAAAAGCTCAACTCTAAGTATGCATTGCACTATCAATTATCTTCTCAAACTCATCTCTTAGATTTTTTCGTACTTCTTTTGAAGCACATCAAATTTTTCCAGAATATGCATCTAGTACTTTGAATCTTGAGTTACAATAATCGTGATCCATATGTTCATTTTCCAATTCCAAGCATGATGTTTAGACTCCGTATTCCTTAAGTTCTAGTAATCATGATATTTAGATGTAGATATATTCATCTTCTAGGATGTGGCAACATGTTTGGCACACAATTATAACAGAAGCAGTTCTAGCAGTGCTGTTTGACTCTTCTGCTAAAAACCCTCCATTGCATTAGTTGAACCTTCTAGGTAAGAAAATTCATCTTTACTATCTAGTCCTTCTTTCATGACATGTGGCAACATGTCCAACACACATTCACAGAAGTAGTTCTAGCAATGTTTGACACACATTCACAACATTTGGGATATGTGGCAACTTGTTTGACACAAATTCACAGAAGTAGTTCTAGCAATGATGCTTGACTCTTCTTCTAAATCCCTCCATGGATTGGGTGAACCTTCCTTGTATCAATAATACCAATGATGTTTTACTCTTCGAAATCCCTCCATGATGCATTGGGCGAACCTTCCATGCATCAATAATATTATCTAGTCCTTATTTCTAAGGTAAATATAACCTTTATTCCTTAGTCATGGACCAGTCTAGCTTCCTACATGTAGGATCACCCTCGAATCACATCATATGATCTCGGTTATTTGTAGTAATTCATCAACACACAAAGGTAGATTGATAAATTTATCCAAATATTTTGTTTTTTAATCTCTTAAGATACCAAGAGGCTTATTAGTCGTGATTCCACAGCTACCTTCACAACAAAAATCAGTTTCCTCTATGGGTTGCTTTCCCAGATTTTCGAGTAGTAACGTTTAGAGACAATGCTAGTAGCATCCACTGTAGTGGTCTCATCCTTTTCATAGTAATGTCCCAACTTATTTATAGGCACCTTAGGTAACTTTTTATTTTCATCACTCAAAGGAGTTTCCTCATTTGATTTTGCTATTGGGTTATATTTCACCTTGTCCCCTTAACAATAATTGCTCATAATCTTCCTTCCATTTAGTCCTTCAAATCTCTCCATAAATTTTCATTACCTTGGAGTAGAGTTGCTATTAAAACCTTGACCTCAAAAGATGAGAATGATGTGAGTTTAGCAAAATCTCATGGACTACATTAACCAGACTCAAGAATGGACTCCATTCCATGTTTGTATCAAGAATTGGGAAGGTTCATTCTAGTAAAGGATCATCTAGGCCATTCCCAAGTAATTGAGGAAGTTCAAGATCCCTTGTAAATCCCCCTTAGAGTTCTCCATTACAACCTCTATGATCTCTCCAACTTAGTCAATTAATAATACATAAGGATGAATGGTCTTCCATCTTGGTCAATTGATAACACACTGGGGAGGTGAATAGTATTTGGTCCCTTACTTTGTCTACAATTTTACTATATTTTTTCTTGACATTCTTGAACCAAGTTTTGTTTGGCTTCTTATTTCTCCTCTATTGGATCTAGAAATTCACCCAAAAATCTCTTGTTGACATGGTTACCTCTTTCTTACTACGACGTAGAAACATGGATAGGTGGTCTCAAAATAATATCCCTGACATTGGTCTTTTAGGTGCTTAAAATTATTGAAAGTAAGGTGGAAGCTAAATTTCAAAAACAGAATTACAACATCCCACTCTCTTGTAAAAAAAATTTAGCACGTCCCACTCTCTTGTAACTATTATGTGGACCTGCCTTCTCTCTTTGGAGGTTCTCTCTCTCTCTCTCTCTCTCTCTCTCTCTCTCTCTCTCTCTCTCTGGTAGTCTATACATATGTACTCCCTCTCCCTCAGTCTTTCTATTGGTTTCCAAGCCCTTTTCTGTGTGTGTGTGCGCGTGCGTATGCGCCCATATCTATGTAAGAAATATTAGTAGTATTCCTATCTTGCATAAGCAAGACTGGTTAGTAATGTAAAGTAGTCAGTATGTTGTAACTTTTTGAATAGTTGTACTAATATGAGTTCTTACTATGCCCTAACATTATGTTTCTCTTGATCTCATTACTTGTAAGGCCATGGAGATTGCACATGTAGCGTTACAATTGCAACTCTAAGAATAGTCATTGCAAATCACAAGGTATTAGAGAATATTAGGCTGCTAAAAAAAAGGAGTCATGACAGAGAACAAGGAAAATACTTGATTCATGGATGAGGACAACACTATAGTCGCCTGTGGAGGCCCCCACTCTCTTTAGATACTCTTGCCAATCACTAGATTCTTCATTTATCAATAAGCCTTCCCCATTCCTTTTGGAGGAACAATGAACATTGATCATTATCTCAATAACAAGCCTTTCCCCCGAGGTCCTTTCAAAGGAATAATGAACAACAGTGAACATTGAGCATTCCCTCAGTGTCAAGAGTAGAAACAATAAGCTTCTTAATTCTCTCTATAATAAATTCCTCTAATCAGCCACCATGAAAGGGGGGAAGGTAATTAACAACTATCTCCACTAATATTCTACATCAATGAGAAAAGAGGACACACAAAAAAGATGTACGTAATCAAGCTATGAAGCAACAGTAGTGGCCAAATCTATAAACATGGATGGGCACTCATAATGGTCTAATGGAACTCTTATTGTGATTCCTACTTCGACAGCATGTGGTAGCAAGCTTAGTTGAATCCCTTGTGGATGTACTTCTTCATAAATGTATTATGAGATTAAGTATTGTTTCCACTTATGAGAGCCCTGGGCACCTAGTCGTCCATATTTTGTGTGTGAAATTGTATAAGTCAGTTTTATCTCATAACACAACACACTCTTCCATTGTGTGGAAATTGAGTCTCGATCTTGCTACTCTATTCTCTACTTTATCCTTGTGCTTATGTAGAGAGGAGTGTTTATGTAGAGAGGAGTGTTTGTGGCAACTACCTAGTGGATGATAACTTAGCTGGCATGAGAATGGACAATGTGGAGCTCTTTGAAGGAAGAGAGGAGTGTGTGTGGCTACTACCTAGTGTAGACAATATGTAAGAGTTGGCATGACAACAAATGATGTGGAGCTCTTTGAAGGAAGGGAGGGTTGCATGCATTACAACATACTGGTAAGTTCTTCATGCCATGTTTTTCTTCTCTTATGAATGTGTTTCTGGGAGAGACTAGAATGAGAACACGTGCATTTATGCTTGAAAAAATTATAGGGTTCCATAATGAAGGGCCACGAGAAAAAATTCTGGGGTCTTGATTGTGAAGCCATAACAAAGGGCCATCTGAAACCAAGCTGGATCACCTGCATAGTGTGAAGTTAGCATTGGAAGGATTGGGTTGAGGGGTTAGCATGTGGTGTGCTCTTTAGACCACCAAATGATGCTTGAGAGGAGCTAGCAAGGATAGTGGGGAGATAAGTGAAAACTCTTTGTTTTGTCACCCTCTTGTATCACTCCTTCATTAAGAAAAACAAGATCTCTCAAGTCTCTTTTGTTACCTTGTTGTCTCATTCCTTCATTAATTAATATAAATCTGATAGGAAAATGACATCTCTTGAGTTCTTTTTCGTGGAGTCAATACTCTTCATGAAAATTAAACTAACTAAAGAGTACACTTGGTGCTATGGCCTTCTTTGGCTTCCATTTTTCAATATCCATTGGGATTCCTTGATGAAGTTGGCCTTTCTTCATTTGATTGAGGTGACTCCTGTATGTCACTTGATGCATCTATAGACTCGAAAAAGCATGCATCTATAGACTCAAAAAAGCTCAACTCTAAGCATGCATTGCACTATCAATTCTCTTCTCAAACTCATCTCTTAGATTTTTCCGTACTTCTTTTGAAGCACATCAAATTTTTTCAGAATATGCATCTAGTACTTTGAGTCTTGAGTTACAATAATCGTGATCCATATGTTCATTTTCCAATTCCAATCATGATGTTTAGACTCCGTATTCCTTAAGTTCTAGTAATCATGATATTTAGATGTAGATATATTCATCTTCTAGGATGTGGCAACATGTTTGGCACACAATAACAGAAGTAGTTCTAGCAGTGTTGTTTGACTCTTCTGCTAAAAACCCTCCATTGCATTGGTTGAACCTTCTAGGTAAGAAAATTCATCTTTACTATCTAGTCCTTCTTTCATGACATGTGGCAACATGTCCAACACACATTCACAGAAGTAGTTCTAGCAATGTTTGACACACATTCACAACATGTGGGATATGTGGCAACATGTTTGACACACATTCACAGAAGTAGTTCTAGCAATGATGCTTGACTCTTCTTCTAAATCCCTCCATGCATTGGGTGAACCTTCCTTGTATCAATAATCCTCTTCAAAATCCCTCCATGATGCATTGGTGGGTGAACCTTCCATGCATCAATAATATTATCTAGTCCTTATTTCTAAGGTAAATATGACCTCTATTCCTTAGTCATGGACCAGTCTAGCTTCCTACATGTAGGATCACCCTCGAATCACATCATATGATCTCGGCTATTTGTGGTAATTCATCAACACACAAAGGTAGATTGATAAATTTATCCAAATATTTTGTTTTTTAATCTCTTAAGATACCAAGAGGCTTATTAGTCGTGATTCCTCAGCTACCTTCACAACAAAAATCAGTTTCCTCTTTGGGTTGCTTTCCCAGAGTTTCCAGTAGTAGCATTTAGAGACAATGCTAGTAGCATCCACACCGCTATCTAATAGTTGTAACTCTTTGGTACTTATGTACCACATAGATAACATTGTAGTGGTCTCATCCTTTTCATAGTAATGTCCCAACTTATTTATAGGCACCTTAGGTAACTTTTTCTTTTCATCACTCAAAGGAGTTTCCTCATTTGATTTTGCTATTGGGTTATATTTCACCTTGTCCCCTTAACAATAATTGATCATAATCTTCCTTCCATTTAGTCCTTCAAATCTCTCCATAAATTTTCATTACCTTGGAGTAGAGTTGCTATTAAAACCTTGACCTCAAAAGATGAGAATGATGTGAGTTTAGCAAAATCTCATGGACTACATTAACCAGACTCAAGAATGGACTCCATTCCATGCTTGTATCAGGAATTGGGAAGGTTCATTCTAGTAAAGGATCATCTAGGCCATTCCCAAGCAATTGAGGAAGTTCAAGATCCCTTGTAAATCCCCCTTAGAGTTCTCCATTACAACCTCTATGATCTCTCCAACTTAGTCAATTAATAATACATAAGGATGAATGGTCTTCCATCTTGGTCGATCGATAACACATTGGGGGGGTGAATAGTATTTGGTCCCTTACTTTGTCTACAATTTTACTGTATTGTTTCTTGACATTCTTGAACCAAGTTTTGTTTGGCTTCTTATTTCTTCTCTATTGAATCTAGAAATTCACCCAAAAATCTCTTGGTGACATGGTTACCTCTTTCTTACTACGAGGTAGAAACATGGATAGGTGGTCTCAAAATAGTATCCCTGACATTGGTCTTTTAGGTGCCTAAAATTATTGAAAGTAAGGTGGAAGCTAAATTTCAAAACCAGAATTAGAACATCCCACTCTCTTGTAAAAAAAATTTAGAACACCCACTCTCTTGTAACTATTATGTGGACCCGCCTTCTCTCTTTGGAGGTTCTCTCTCTCTCTCTCTCTCTCTCTCTCTCTCTCTCTCTCTCTGGTAGTCTATACGTATGTACTCCCTCTCCCTCAGTCTTTCTATTGGTTTGCAGACCCTTTTCTGTGTGTGTGTGTGTGTGTGTGTGTGTGTGTGTGTGTGTGCATGCGTATGCGCCCATATCTATGTAAAAAATATTAGTAGTATTCCTATCTTGCATAAGCAAGACTGATTAGTAATGTAAAGTAGTCAGTATGTTGTAACTTTTTGAATAGTTGTACTAATATGAGTTCTTACTATGCCCTAACATTATGTTTCTCTTGATCTCATTACTTGTAAGGCCATGGAGATTGCACATGTAGCGTTACAATTGCAACTCTAAGAATAGTCATTGCAAATCACAAGGTATTAGAGAATATTAGGCTGCTAAAAAAAAAGGACTCATGACAGAGAACAAGGAAAATACTTGATTCATGGATGAGGACAACACTATAGTCGCCTGTGGAGGCCCCCACTCTCTTTAGATACTCTTGCCAATCACTAGATTCTTCATTTATTAATAAGCCTTCCCCATTCCTTTTGGAGGAACAACGAACATTGATCTTTATCTCAATAACAAGCCTCCCCCCCGGGGTCCTTTCTCAAAGGAATAATGAACATTGAATCCACTCCTTCCAGAGGAACAGTGAACATTGCATTCCCTCAGTGTCAAGAGTAGAAACAATAAGCTTCTTAATTCTCTCTATAATAAATTCCTCTAATCAGCCCCACCATGAAAGGGGGGTAGGTAATTAACAACTATCTCCACTAATATTCTACATCAATGAGAAAAGAGGACACACAAAAAAGATGTACGTAATCAAGCTATGAAGCAACAGTAGTGGCCAAATCTATAAACATGGATGGGCACTCATAATGGTCTAATGACACTCTTATTGTGATTCCTACTTTGAGAGCATGTGGTAGCAAGCTTAGTTGAATCCCTTGTGGATGTACTTCTTCATAAATGTATTATGAGATTAAGTATTGTGGCCACTTATGAGAGCCCTGGGCACCTAGTCGTCCATATTTTGTGTGTGAAATTGTATAAGTCAGTTTTATCTCATAACACAACACACTCTTCCATTGTGTGGAAATTGAGTCTCGATCTTGCTACTCTATTCTCTACTTTATCCTTGTGCTTATGTAGAGAGGAGTGTTTGTGGCAACTACCTAGTGGATGATAACTTAGCCGGCATAAGACTGGACAATGTGGAGCTCTTTGAAGGAAGAGAGGAGTCTGTGTGGCTACTACCTAGTGTGGACAATATGTAAGAGTTGGCATGACAACAAATGATGTGGAGCTCTTTGAAGGAAGGGAGGGTTGCATGCATTACAACATACTGGTAAGTTCTTCATGTCATGTTTTTCTTCTCTTATGAATGTGTTTCTGGGAGAGACTAGAGTGAGAACACGTGCATTTATGCTTGAAAAAATTATAGGGTTCCATAATGAAGGGCCACGAGAAAAAATTCTGGGGTCTTGATTGTGAAGCCATAACAAAGGGCCATCTGAAGCCAAGCTGGATCACCTGCATAGTGTGAAGTTAGCATTGGAAGGATTGGGTTGAGGGGTTAGCATGTGGTGTGCTCTTTAGACCACCAAATGATGCTTGAGAGGAGCTAGCAAGGATAGTGGGGAGATAAGTGAAAACTCTTTGTTTTGTCACCCTCTTGTATCACTCCTTCATTAAGAAAAACAAGATCTCTCAAGTCTCTTTTGTTACCTTGTTGTCTCATTCCTTCATTAATTAATATAAATCTGATAGGAAAATGACATCTCTTGAGTTCTTTTTTGTGGAGTCAATACTCTTCATGATAATTAGACTAACTAAAGAGTACACTTGGTGCTATGGCCTTCTTTGGCTTCCATTTTTCAATATCCATTGGGATTCCTTGATGAAGTTGGCCTTTCTTCATTTGATTGAGGTGACTCCTGTATGTCACTTGATGCATCTATAGACTTGAAAAAGCATACATCTATAGACTCAAAAAAGCTCAACTCTAAGTATGCATTGCACTATCAATTCTCTTCTCAAACTCATCTCTTAGATTTTTCCGTACTTCTTTTGAAGCACATCAAATTTTTCCAGAATATGCATCTAGTACTTTGAATCTTGAGTTACAATAATCGTGATCCATATGTTCATTTTTCAATTCCAAGCATGATGTTTAGACTCCGTAATCCTTAAGTTCTAGTAATCATGATATTTAGATGTAGATATATTCATCTTCTAGGATGTGGCAACATGTTTGGCACACAATAACAAAAGTAGTTCTAGCAGTGTTGTTTGACTCTTCTGCTAAAAACCCTCCATTGCATTGGTTGAACCTTCTAGGTAAGAAAATTCATCTTTACTATCTAGTCCTTCTTTCATGACATGTGGCAACATGTCCAACACACATTCACAGAAGTAGTTCTAGCAATGTTTGACACACATTCACAACATGTGGGATATGTGGCAACATGTTTGACACACATTCACAGAAGTAGTTCTAGCAATGATGCTTGACTCTTCTTCTAAATCCCTCCATGCATTGGGTGAACCTTCCTTGTATCAATAATACCAATGATGTTTTACTCTTCGAAATCCCTCCATGATGCATTGGGCGAACCTTCCATGCATCAATAATATTATCTAGTCCTTATTTCTAAGGTAAATATGACCTTTATTCCTTAGTCATGGACCAGTCTAGCTTCCTACATGTAGGATCACCCTCGAATCACATCATATGATCTCGGCTATTTGTGGTAATTCATCAACACACAAAGGTAGATTGATAAATTTATCCAAATATTTTGTTTTTTAATCTCTTAAGATACCAAGAGGCTTATTAGTCGTGATTCCACAGCTACCTTCACAACAAAAATCAGTTTCCTCTATGGGTTGCTTTCCCAGAGTTTCTAGTAGTAGCGTTTAGAGACAATGCTAGTAGCATCCACACCTCTATCTAATAGTTGTAACTCCTTGGTACTTATGTACCACATAGATAACACTGTAGTGGTCTCATCCTTTTCATAGTAATGTCCCAACTTATTTATAGGCACCTTAGGTAACTTTTTCTTTTCATCACTCAAAGGAGTTTCCTCATTTGATTTTGCTATTGGGTTATATTTCACCTTGTCCCCTTAACAATAATTGATCATAATCTTCCTTCCATTTAGTCCTTCAAATCTCTCCATAAATTTTCATTACCTTGGAGTAGAGTTGCTATTAAAACCTTGACCTCAAAAGATGAGAATGATGTGAGTTTAGCAAAATCTCATGGACTACATTAACCAGACTCAAGAATGGACTCCATTCCATGTTTGTATGAGGAATTGGGAAGGTTCATTCTAGTAAAGGATCATCTAGGCCATTCCCAAGTAATTGAGGAAGCTCAAGATCCCTTGTAAATCCCCCTTAGAGTTCTCCATTACAACCTCTATGATCTCTCCAACTTAGTCAATTAATAATACATAAGGATGAATGGTCTTCCATCTTGGTCAATTGATAACACATTGGGGGGGTGAATAGTATTTGGTCCCTTACTTTGTCTACAATTTTACTGTATTTTACTGTATTTTTTCTTGACATTCTTGAACCAAGTTTTGTTTGGCTTCTTATTTCTCCTCTATTGGATCTAGAAATTCACCCAAAAATCTCTTGGTGACAGGGTTGCCTCTTTCTTACTACGAGGTAGAAACATGCATAGGTGGTCTCAAAATAGTATCCCTGACATTTGTCTTTTAGGTGCTTAAAATTATTGAAAGTAAGGTGGAAGCTAAATTTCAAAAATAGAATTAGAACATCCCACTCTCTTGTAAAAAAAATTTAAAACGTCCCACTCTCTTGTAACTATTATGTGGACCTGCCTTCTCTCGTTGGAGGTTCTCTCTCTCTCTCTCTCTCTCTCTCTCTCTCTCTCTCTCTCTCTCTCTCTGGTAGTCTATACGTATGTACTCCCTCTCCCTCAGTCTTTCTATTGGTTTGCAGACCCTTTTCTGTGTGTGTGTGTGTGTGTGTGTGTGTGCGCATGCGTATGCGCCCATATCTATGTAAAAAATATTAATAGTATTCCTATCTTGCATAAGCAAGACTGATTAGTAATGTAAAGTAGTCAGTATGTTGTAACTTTTTGAATAGTTGTACTAATATGAGTTGTGAGATCCCTGTTCCCACCGAGTAAGGGATTTGGGGTACTAGCAGCGGAAGTAGCACTTCTCGCGCGGGACAGGGGTCCCACACTCGGGGCCTCGCCCACGGATATCCGGACAAGAGACTAATCCGTCGGTTTGTCCAAAACCGAAACCGGAAAAACTTCCTTTACCCGGAAAGCACGGGCGATTCCACCAGGAAAACTCTTTACTCTAACGTAGTCAAGATCATTACTGAGCAAACTGATCTGACTGCACCTTTAACGGTACTTGGTCAAATCAAGGAAGAACTTGCACTTGGATCATTGGGATCAACGCTTTTTTCCCCATCAAGAGGCACAGCCGTTGATTCCTATCCATAGAACAATTTCTATCCGGGATTTACTTCATCTATCGTAATAATAGAAATTAAATCTCGATTTACGGATCCATCAGTCCAGCCTAACCCCATCCGATCCCATGGGTTAGCCAACCGCCCAACCACTGTAGTGATGGGATCCAATTTGGAATTTGGTTAGGTTTTGTCCCGGGTACCAAGGAAAAGAGTTCCAAGGCCCCCTAGCCGGAAGTTCATGCAAACATAAAGCTAGTCATACCACTTACACACCCAATATGAAATTGCCTTTTTCTTAGCATCAACTAGCTTTAAAACAATCCTTTAATAAAACCATTATGTCACTGATGACAAACCTCAAAGTCTCTGGTTGAATCCTTATTTCCACTCATTCTTTCATCAGTATACTTATGGCATCATTGGCAACCAGAACGCTCACCACCTGTTCTCTCAGGGGCCTTTTCCATGGTTCCTAGCTCATAGTAACCGGCAATATATTCATATAATAGAATGGAATCTCTGTGGAAGATCAGCAAGATCAACCCACAGATCCATATAAAAGAGCCATGGACTCATCTGTTGAGGACCAGCAAGGTCAATCAACCAGATCCATGCCCGGTTTCAGAAAACAACTCTTACTCCTTATTCCAATATCTTCCACGACGCACGTGTGGGTATCTTCGGCGACCCAGAGCCCGAGCACCGTATGGTCAGCACCCTCTAGGATCCTTCGCAGGTGACCTAGCGCTTCACTCATAGGCCGCTTCCTTGGTCCCTCATCCACCGTACCGGAAGCTCACCATTTAAATCGAGCCGAGGCTGGTCAAGACCTCGATCGACCTTGCTACGCGAGACGTCCTCCATTGACTCTCCGTCAGCAGTTGCAACTTTATCAGTTCAGTCTTCATGACCTTAATCCTCAAGACGGTCAAAATGCTTCTCCAGCATTCTTGACATAAAACAGTCATTTACAAACAGTCACAAATACAGTTTCTATAACGAACTCTTGTCTTTCCATATTATCCACTCTCGGACCACATTACTTATTCCACATTCCATTCAGTGTGTACTCGTTCTCATCCATTCACTCATATAGACTACATTATCTCACATACATCTTCATATTCATTATTCTACATACATATCCATGTTCGTACGTCCACATCATACATCCAGTTTCACATTCATACATACGCATCTACATGCATACATCCACATCTACATTCATACATCCATACCTCCATTTCCACATCCACACATCCACATTCATGTTCATACATCCACATTCACATGAATACATCCATTTTCACATCCTCATTGATACATCCACATTCACATACATACATCCACATCCGTATCTACATCCATACATTCACATCCACATACATACATACACATCCGTATCTACATCCATACATCCACATCCACATCAACATTCACATTCATACATATACATCTACATACATACATACACATCCGTATCTACATCCATACATCCACATTCACATCAACATTCACATTCATACATATACATCTACATGTATACATCCACATCACATTCATACAACCATATTACATCCATTCTCGTCCTAACACATCCCATATACATCTTAACACATCCTATCTCATACACCTCTTATCACATCCTATCACTTTCCATACGCATCTTATCAAATCTTATCACATCTCATACACATCTTATCACATCTTTTTACATCTCATACACCTCTTATCACATCCTATCACTTTCCATACGCATCTTATCAATTCTTATCACATCTCATACACCTCTTATCACATCCTATCACTTTCCATACGCATCTTATCAATTCTTATCACATCTCATACACCTCTTATCACATCCTATCACTTTCCATACGCATCTTATCAATTCTTATCACATCTCATACACCTCTTATCACATCCTATCACTTTCCATACGCATCTTATCAATTCTTATCACATCTCATACACCTCTTATCACATCTTATCACATTTCATATCTTTTTTTAAAAAAGAGAATTCTTATATTTGATATAAGATTTCTCTACACATTTATTTATACATAAATTCCATTTAAGGAGACTAACACTTTCGAAATTAAAATCAATCTTTTATGCATCTTCTTATGCATAATTTCAATTTGGTAGAGAATTACACTTTTAGAATAAAAGAATTTCTCTTATGCATCTAAGTTAAGCATAAAATCCATTTATGAGAAAAATCACACTTTTAGTATAAAAAGAATATCTTTTATGCATACCTATATGCATGAAATCCAATATGATAAAAGTAACACTTTTGATATAAAATTTTTTCCTTTATGCATACTTCTATGCATGAAAATTAAAAATGATAAAAGTAACACTTTTGATATAAAAATTTTTCCTTTATGCATACTTCTATGCATTAAAATTAAAAATGATAAAAGTAACACTTTTGATATAAAAATTTTCTTTTATGCATACTTTTATGCATGAAAATTAAAAAATGATAAAAGTAACACTTTTGATATAAAAAATTTTCTTTTATGCATACTTCTATGCATGAAAATTAAAAATGATAAAAGTAACACTTTTGATATAAAAATTTTTGCTTTATGCATACTTCTATGCATGAAAATTAAAAATGATAAAAGTAACACTTTTGATATAAATTTTTTTTTCCTTTATGCATACTTCTATGCATGAAAATTAAAAATGATAAAAATAACACTTTTGATATAAAAATTTATCCATTATGCATACTTCTATGCATGAAATAAAAATGGTAAAAATAACACTTTTGATATAAAAATTTATCCATTATGCATACTTCTATGCATGAAATAAAAATGGTAAAAATAACACTTTTGATATAAAAACTTATCCTTTATGCATGATATTAAAATTCAATTTCTCCATGATTGTAATGAAATTCTTTCAATTAATCTAGGATGATAATTCCTAGAATATGGTAGGAAGTCCTCTTTTTATGCTTTGAATGAGATTATTTTATGCATAATTTTTATAAAAATTTTGCCATAGCTCCGCTGCTATGACTGATAAATCTCAATTTTTCTAAGGGATAATACTTATCATTAAGGAAATAATTAAAATGATCTCTAATTGGATTATTAATCCATAATGGATTGAATCATTAATATACATAAACTAAAAGCATAGAAAAAAGCCATTAATTTGGCCTCAAGCATAGCTTAATCTTGGGTTAAGGAAAAGCTTTATGAAAAGCTTGATTTGGATTGAGAATGGGTCATGAGTATGACCATTTCTTGAGTGAGAGAGAGAATTTACATAAAAATCATTAGAATTTAAACATAAATGAAAATTAACTTCAATAGCATTATGTAACTCTTCACTAATATTCAAACTTCAATAGCATTTAAAAAAAAACCATACCAATTAAGCTTCTCAAGCTTGAGAGGGGTTGAGAAGAGAGAAACATTGAGAAATTATAGAAAGATCAATATTCACTAATTACCTTACAACTTGCTTGATTCTTTGTTCACGGTAGAGGCCCCCAACCAATCAATTGGTTAAGTATGTTGATGGAGCCACTAATGGGGATTGAAGAAAGAGGGAAGCTCCAAAAACTAGTGAATTATTAAATGAATTCACAGTTCTTGGCTTAGGTGGAGTAGAGTAACGATGCATAAACACTATCTATTTTTCAACAAGGGGGAGGCTTCTATTTATAGGAAAAATTGAGCTCCTAACCAAACAAACTGATTCTAGAATTTTCTAAATCAGTTTGGTCAATATTTGACCATTTTTAGGTCAGTTAAGCTAACTTTTTGGAACTAGACTTGAATGAGGAGAGAGGAGAGATGAAATATCTCAATTTTTATGAGTTTAAAACTCATTCAAGCATGTGAAATATGCACCTCCTTTAAAGAACTCGCCTTCCTTACATATGTCATATTTTTAATATTGCTCATAGTTTTTTACTAATAAACCTTGTACATTTTCAACTCTTCATCTTATGTGAAATATGCACCTCCTTTAAAGAACTCCCCTTCCTTACATATGTCATACTTTTAATATTGCTCATAATTTTTCATTAATAAACCTTGTACATTTTCAACTCTTCATCTTATGTGAAATATGCACCTCCTTTAAAGAACTCCTCTTCCTTACATATGTCATACTTTTAATATTGCTCATAGTTTTTTTACTAATAAACCTTGTACATTTTCAACTCTTCACCTCATGTGAGCATTTACTCATTTTTGGGTATTTTCTTTTTACAAGTTGGATTTATCTCCTCCCTACACATGGATTGATGCTATTGGTTCATAGGAACCTTAATTGGACCATAGTCTAAAGATTTCTGAAAATCTAGACCCTTAGGCTAAGGTTCTTTATAGCTATTTTCAATTAATTCCAATTGCACATTGGAAAATTCTTTTTGAATTTCTGTTTCAGGGGAACTCATCTGAATTAGAAGAGATATTTTTCTATCCAAAAATATTAAAAATCTAAATATTCTCTCTCTAGAATATTTTTCTCTCTCTAGGCTAAAACAGATAGAAACAAGGTCTTTATATTTCTGAAGAGGGATTGATTACAGGGAAAGATACTAGACATCAAAAAGGGGGTGGGGGAGGAATCTTACATTCTACCCCACTTAAAAAAATGCGAGATGTCCTCATCTCGCAAACTGGGATAATTTCGCAAGATGCACGAATATGAGACTTAGAGAAAAATTTTAATCAAGATTAACCACCAAGATAAGTCTTAAAGAGAGCAAGATTCAAAATACGAACAAGATTTAAACTTTATTCATTCTCGGAACTTATACAGTAAAGATAGAGGAACTCTTTACACTTCCATAAGCCCGTCCATCATATGGTCACTAAAGCAGTCCTCACAAGCTGCACAAGTATAAGGTAACTCATCTATGGGAATGATTCTGTGGGTTATTGTTGCGCCTATCTCAGTGGTATGAGGTGTTCTAACAAAAGGACCTCTGAGAGGCAAGCCAAAAACGGGGTAAAGGCATATCTTCTCATGAGGAAGAAAACACGCCAGTAAGAAGACCCGCTCAGAAAACCCAGGATGCCTTGATCTCATGACGTAGTAGTATCGGGGACCCAAACCCAAAGCTTCAATAACCATGGCCAAGCGGACATTGTTACGAAAGTGCTGCTGACCCCAGGGTGTTACCCTAGTTATGTCTTGATAGGTCCGCCATTTTGTCTGCGCTACAGAAGTTCCCAAGTGAGGGAAAAGTGAGCGCTCATACTGCTCTATAAAATCTTTCTTCACAGACTCCCTTGCGTCTTGAAGGTGAGAAATCATCATGGATAAAACTAATTCTTGTTGCCAAGCCATGAAGGAGATTAAGAAAGAAAGGAGATCGATGGAAGTAAGATTACTGTGAACGACAAGTAAAAGTTACGACTTATATAAAGGAAGGAGCTAGCGTAACTTAGAAGCCAACGGTAACTTGCCACTGAAGTTTTACCGTCTTTCCATGATTTGGGTTTGGCACATTTTTCTATAGAAGGCATTCAAACTTTGAGATGAGGAGATAAAAGAAGTTCGTAAGCTAAATCACCTACTTTCTTTGGTCCACAATATCTGGGAGATAACTTCTTCCCAAGAGATAAAGAACTTCTTTTTGGGCCGTACTCGAATGAAGACCAAAACCTTGATATCCAAAACATCGATTCTCACTTCTGAACTCATTGTTCTGAATCTTAAAATAGGTGGGACTCTTGAGAAGTATTCAGGAAAAAGGTTCTTCCTTTTTTAAACAGAATCTTTCTTTTATTTTAGAGAGAGAATAATTATAAGATCAGAAAGGGAGATTCTTACTCCTGTATACCTCTAAGGCTGGGGGAGAATCTTACATTCTACCCCACTTGAAAAGTGCGAGATGTCCTCATCTCGCAAGGTAGAGGACAACTCTTTTTCTTAAGATCCAATTTATTCTGGGGTTCCTTATATTCTGGTCAACCCAACAGAATACGGGGATAATTATCCCTTATATAGAACTCATCATTAAATAACAATTCATTCAGATCATATCATTCATATCTTTAACACGATAATGGTCCATTAGTCTGAAAATTTTCCTTCTGAACATTCCTCCACAGGAATTTTAGTTAAGCAAGTTCTCAATTTGTCATCCCTTAACTTAATCTACCGTCTCAAGTGTTAACAGTAGCAATCTGACAGCACAATCCACTAATCTCATAGTGATTTGCTGAAATCATTATTATCATTCCAGTTATGAATATCATCACTGGGACTCGTCCCATTCATCCTCATTGTGGTTTCGCTCAGCTTATTACATTTCAACTAAATTTCAAAAATCGTCATTTTTCAATCAGAATCCAATTCAATTCATCAATTCTCAAACAGAATTAAAAATCATATCAACCACATTCAAAATCATCATCTCGATAGCATTAACGCTTATAATTTCAAGTCTTAGATTTACTCGTATATACTATCGGTAAAGAGCTGCAGTTATACCCTCGGTATATACGGATAGTCATGATACTCGAAACTATAAGGTAAATACCATCATGTCTAGGTCTCAAGCAAGTCAGGGTTCCATACAATTGCGGTACTTCCAATTGAAGACCCAATTACTAATTTACGAATTTCAATTTGAATTAACAATTTGTATGAATTATATCAAACAATTACAACCTTTTTGTGCGTCTTGATAAACTTTTGACATAATTTGCTCCTCAGTTGATCTTATTGGAGATCTATGACTTAAGTCTGATAAATAGATTTTTCTTTATCCAATCGTCCGTAAAAAAAACATTTGTATATTTATATACAAGTTGCAATAATTACATAGAGTGGTTCGGCTCCAAAATTCAAAATCTCTTCGAGAGACGTATAAGACGACGGTACTGGGCCATAGTCATGCCCTGTTACATAAGTTCTCTAACTGCGAAGGAAGTTATTATTTTCTCCTTAGGGATAAATCGACTAAGGAGTCTATAAATTTGACATGAAAGTTTGAAATTTCGAGGTGTCGAATGATATAGAATGACACCACGCACCATTTTCAGCTTTAACAGGATCATAGTCAATGAGAGATTCTGCCACAGCATTGTACGGCGGTTGCAATGAGCGTGGACATATTGCCCTGCAACCCACTTATGTTGTATTCTCTCCACTGGGGTAGGAAAATATAAATCCTTGAAATGGCGTGCAAGTCTTACTCGGCTTGTTTGAGTTGAAGCGGAAGAGGTGAGATGCTCGAAGGCAAATGCAATCACATCTTGAGACTGGGTGAGGTCGGGAATACCAGATAAATGTGGAACTTCCATCTATAAAAACAATTTCTTTGATTAAAATTTCTTCATTAAAGAAGCTTACGGGATGAAAATACATTATGAAAATGCTGTTTCTGAATTCTTATTACCAATTTCAGATAAGAATTTAATTATCTTTATTAGCTTTCAAAAGCGGCTCTGATACCAGCTGTGAGATCCCAGTTCCCACCGAGTAAGGGATTTGGGGTACTAGCAGCGGAAGTAGCACTTCTCGCGCGGGACAGGGGTCCCACACTCGGGGCCTCGCCCACGGATATCCGGACAAGAGACTAATCCGTCGGTTTGTCCAAAACCGAAACCGGAAAAACTTCCTTTACCCGGAAAGCACGGGCGATTCCACCAGGATAACTCTTTACTCTAACGTAGTCAAGATCATTACTGAGCAAACTGATCTGACTGCACCTTTAACGGTACTTGGTCAAATCAAGGAAGAACTTGCACTTGGATCATTGGGATCAACGCTTTTTTCCCCATCAAGAGGCACAGCCGTTGATTCCTATCCATAGAACAATTTCTATCCGGGATTTACTTCATCTATCGTAATAATAGAAATTAAATCTCGATTTACGGATCCATCAGTCCAGCCTAACCCCATCCGATCCCATGGGTTAGCCAACCGCCCAACCACTGTAGTGATGGGATCCAATTTGGAATTTGGTTAGGTTTTGTCCCGGGTACCAAGGAAAAGAGTTCCAAGGCCCCCTAGCCGGAAGTTCATGCAAACATAAAGCTAGTCATACCACTTACACACCCAATATGAAATTACCTTTTTCTTAGTATCAACTAACTTTAAAACAATCCTTTAATGAAACCATTATGTCACTGATGACAATCCTCAAAGTCTCTGGTTGAATCCTTATTTCCAGTCATTCATTCATCGGTATACTTATGGCATCATTGGCAACCAGAACGCTCACCACCTGTTCACTCAGGGGCCTTTTCCATCGTAACCGGCAATATGTTCATATAATAGAATGGAATCTCCGTGGAAGATCAGCAAGATCAACCCACAGATCCATATAAAAGAGCCATGGACTCATCCGTTAAGGACCAGCAAGGTCAATCAACCAGATCCATGCCCGGTTTCAGAAAACAACTCTTACTCCTTGTTCCAATATCTTCCACGACGCACGTGTGGGTATCTTCGGCGACCCAGAGCCCGAGCACCGTATGGTCAGCACCCTCTAGGATCCTTCGCAGGTGACCTAGCGCTTCACTCATAGGCCGCTTCCTTGGTCCCTCATCCACCGTACCGGAAGCTCACCATTTAAATCGAGCCGAGGCTGGTCAAGACCTCGATCGACCTTGCTACGCGAGACGTCCTCCATTGACTCTCCGTCAGCAGTTGCAACTTTATCAGTTCAGTCTTCATGACCTTAATCCTCAAGACGGTCAAAATGCTTCTCCAGCATTCTTGACATAAAACAGTCATTTACAAACAGTCACAAATACAGTTTCTATAACGAACTCTTGTCTTTCCATATTATCCACTCTCGGACCACATTACTTATTCCACATTCCATTCAGTGTGTACTCGTTCTCATCCATTCACTCATATAGACTACATTATCTCACATACATCTTCATATTCATTATTCTACATACATATCCATGTTCGTACGTCCACATCATACATCCAATTTCACATTCATACATACGCATCTACATGCATACATCCACATCTACATTCATACATCCATACCTCCATTTCCACATCCACACGTCCACATTCATGTTCATACATCCACATTCACATGCATACATCCATTTTCACATCCTCATTCATACATCCACATTCACATACATACATCCACATCCGTATCTACATCCATACATTCACATCCACATACATACATACACATCCGTATCTACATCCATACATCCACATCCACATCAACATTCACATTCATACATATACATCTACATACATACATACACATCCGTATCTACATCCATACATCCACATTCACATCAACATTCACATTCATACATATACATCTACATGTATACATCCACATCACATTCATACAACCATATTACATCCATTCTCGTCCTAACACATCCCATATACATCTTAACACATCCTATCTCATACACCTCTTATCACATCCTATCACTTTCCATACGCATCTTATCAAATCTTATCACATCTCATACACATCTTATCACATCTTTTTACATCTCATACACCTCTTATCACATCCTATCACTTTCCATACGCATCTTATCAATTCTTATCACATCTCATACACCTCTTATCACATCCTATCACTTTCCATACGCATCTTATCAATTCTTATCACATCTCATACACCTCTTATCACATCCTATCACTTTCCATACGCATCTTATCAATTCTTATCACATCTCATACACCTCTTATCACATCCTATCACTTTCCATACGCATCTTATCAATTCTTATCACATCTCATACACCTCTTATCACATCTTATCACATTTCATATCTTTTTTTTAAAAAGAGAATTCTTATATTTGATATAAGATTTCTCTACACATTTATTTATACATAAATTCCATTTAAGGAGACTAACACTTTCGAAATTAAAATCAATCTTTTATGCATCTTCTTATGCATAATTTCAATTTGGTAGAGAATTACACTTTTAGAATAAAAGAATTTCTCTTATGCATCTAAGTTAAGCATAAAATCCATTTATGAGGAAAATCACACTTTTAGTATAAAAAGAATATCTTTTATGCATACCTATATGCATGAAATCCAATATGATAAAAGTAACACTTTTGATATAAAATTTTTTCCTTTATGCATACTTCTATGCATGAAAATTAAAAATGATAAAAGTAACACTTTTGATATAAAAATGTTTCCTTTATGCATACTTCTATGCATGAAAATTAAAAATGATAAAAGTAACACTTTTGATATAAAAATTTTCTTTTATGCATACTTTTATGCATGAAAATTAAAAAATGATAAAAGTAACACTTTTGATATAAAAAATTTTCTTTTATGCATTCTTCTATGCATGAAAATTAAAAATGATAAAAGTAACACTTTTGATATAAAAATTTTCTTTTATGCATACTTCTATGCATGAAAATTAAAAATGATAAAAGTAACACTTTTGATATAAAAATTTTTCCTTTATGCATACTTCTATGCATGAAAATTAAAAATGATAAAAGTAACACTTTTGATATAAATTTTTTTTTCCTTTATGCATACTTCTATGCATGAAAATTAAAAATGATAAAAACAACAGTTTTGATATAAAAATTTATCCATTATGCATACTTCTATGCATGAAATAAAAATGGTAAAAATAACACTTTTGATATAAAAATTTATCCATTATGCATACTTCTATGCATGAAATAAAAATGGTAAAAATAACACTTTTGATATAAAAACGTATCCTTTATGCATGATATTAAAATTCAATTTCTCCATGATTGTAATGAAATTCTTTCAATTAATCTAGGATGATAATTCCTAGAATATGGTAGGAAGTCCTCTTTTTATGCTTTGAATGAGATTATTTTATGCATAATTTTTATAAAAATTTTGCCATAGCTCCGCTGCTATGACTGATAAATCTCAATTTTTCTAAGGGATAATGCTTATCATTAAGGAAATAATTAAAATGATCTCTAATTGGATTATTAATCCATAATGGATTGAATCATTAATATACATAAACTAAAAGCATAGAAAAAAGCCATTAATTTGGCCTCAAGCATAGCTTAATCTTGGGTTAAGGAAAAGCTTTATGAAAAGCTTGATTTGGATTGAGAATGGGTCATGAGTATGACCATTTCTTGAGTGAGAGAGAGAATTTACATAAAAATCATTAGAATTTAAACATAAATGAAAATTAACTTCAATAGCATTATGTAACTCTTCACTACTATTCAAACTTCAATAGCATTTAAAAAAAAACCATACCAATTAAGCTTCTCAAGCTTGAGAGGGGTTGAGAAGAGAGAAACATTGAGAAATTATAGAAAGATCAATATTCACTAATTACCTTACAACTTGCTTGATTCTTTGTTCACGGTAGAGGCCCCCAACCAATCAATTGGTTAAGTATGTTGATGGAGCCACTAATGGGGATTGAAGAAAGAGGGAAGCTCCAAAAACTAGTGAATTATTAAATGAATTCACAGTTCTTGGCTTAGGTGGAGTAGAGTAACAATGCATAAACACTATCTATTTTTCAACAAGGGGGAGGCTTCTATTTATAGGAAAAATTGAGCTCCTAACCAAACAAACTGATTCTAGAATTTTCTAAATCAGTTTGGTCAATATTTGACCATTTTTAGGTCAGTTAAGCTAACTTTTTGGAACTAGACTTGAATGAGGAGAGAGGAGAGATGAAATATCTCAATTTTTATGAGTTTAAAACTCATTCAAGCATGTGAAATATGCACCTCCTTTAAAGAACTCCCCTTCCTTACATATGTCATATTTTTAATATTGCTCATAGTTTTTTACTAATAAACCTTGTACATTTTCAACTCTTCATCTTATGTGAAATATGCACCTCCTTTAAAGAACTCCCCTTCCTTACATATGTCATACTTTTAATATTGCTCATAATTTTTCATTAATAAACCTTGTACATTTTTAACTCTTCATCTTATGTGAAATATGCACCTCCTTTAAAGAACTCCTCTTCCTTACATATGTCATACTTTTAATATTGCTCATAGTTTTTTTACTAATAAACCTTGTACATTTTCAACTCTTCACCTCATGTGAGCATTTACTCATTTTTGGGCATTTTCTTTTTACAAGTTGGATTTATCTCCTCCCTACACATGGATTGATGCTATTGGTTCATAGGAACCTTAATTGGACCATAGTCTAAAGATTTCTGAAAATCTAGACCCTTAGGCTAAGGTTCTTTATAGCTATTTTCAATTAATTCCAATTGCACATTGGAAAATTCTTTTTGAATTTCTGTTTCAGGGGAACTCATCTGAATTAGAAGAGATATTTTTCTATCCAAAAATATTAAAAATCTGAATATTCTCTCTCTAGAATATTTTTCTCTCTCTAGGCTAAAACAGATAGAAACAAGGTCTTTATATTTTTGAAGAGGGATTGATTACAGGGAAAGATACTAGACATCAAAAAGGGGGTGGGGGAGGAATCTTACATGAGTTCTTACTATGCCCTAACATTATGTTTCTCTTGATATCATTACTTGTAAGGCCATGGAGATTGCACATGTAGCGTTACAATTGCAACTCTAAGAATAGTCATTGCAAATCACAAGGTATAAGAGAATATTAGGCTGCTAAAAAAAAAGGAGTCATGACAGAGAACAAGGAAAATACTGGATTCATGGATGAGGACAACACTATAGTCGCCTGTGGAGGCCCCCACTCTCTTTAGATACTCTTGCCAATCACTAGATTCTTCATTTATTAATAAGCCTTCCCCATTCCTTTTGGAGGAACAACGAACAATGATCATTATTTCAATAACAAGCCTTCCCCCTGGGGTCCTTCTAGAGGAACAGTGAACATTGAGCATTCCCTCAGTGTCAAGAGTAGAAACAATAAGCTTCTTAATTCTCTCTATAATAATTTCCTCTAATCAGCCATCATGAAAGGGGGGAAGGTAATTAACAACTATCTCCACTAATATTCTACATCAATGAGAAAAGAGGACACACAAAAAAGATGTACGTAATCAAGCTATGAAGCAACAGTAGTGGCCAAATCTATAAACATGGATGGGCACTCATAATGGTCTAATGGAACTCTTATTGTGATTCCTACTTCGAGAGCATGTGGTAGCAAGCTTAGTTAAATCCCTTGTGGATGTACTTCTTCATAAATGTATTATGAGATTAAGTATTGTGGCCACTTATGAGAGCCCTGGGCACCTAGTCGTGCAGTGGATGATAACTTAGCCGGCATGAGAATGGACAATGTGGAGCTCTTTGAAGGAAGAGAGGAGTGTGTGTGGCTACTACCTATATGTAAGAGTTGGCATGACAACAAATGATGTGGAGCTCCTTGAAGGAAGGAAGGGTTGCATGCATTACAACATAGTGGTAAGTTCTTCATGCCATGTTTTTCTTCTCTTATGAATGTGTGAGATCCCTGTCCCCACCATGCGACGGATTCGGGGTACTAGCAGCGGAAGTAGCACTTCATGCACGGGGCAGGGACCCACACTCGGGGCCTCGTCCACTGATATCCGGACAAGAGACTAATCCGTTGGTTGTTTCGAAAACCGAACCCAAAAAAACTTCCCTTTTTCAGAAAGCACGGGCGATTCCACCAGGATAACTTTTTACTCTAACGTAGTCAAGATCATTACTGATCACGCTGATCCGACTGCACCTATAAAGATACTCGGTCGGATCAAGGAAGAAACTTGCACTTGGATCATTGGGACCAACGCTTTTTTCTCCATCAAGAGGCACAGCCGTTGATTCCTATCCATAGAACAATTACTATCCGGGATTTACTTTATCTATCGTAATAACAGAAATTGAGTCTCGATTTACGGATCCATCAGTCCAGCCTAACCCCATCCAGTCCCATGGGTTAGCCAACCGCCCAACCACTGTAGTGATGGGATCCAATTAAGAATTTGGTTAGGTTTTGTCCCGGGTACCAAGGAAAAGAGTTCTAAGGCCCCCTAGCCGGAAGTTCATGCAAACATAAAACTAGTCACACCACTTACACACCCAATATGAAATTACCTTTTTCTTAGTATCAACTAACTTTAAAACAATCCTTTAATGAAACCATTATGTCACTGATGACAATCCTCAAAGTCTCTGGTTGAATCCTTATTTCCAGTCATTCATTCATCGGTATACTTATGGCATCATTGGCAACCAGAACGCTCACCACCTGTTCACTCAGGGGCCTTTTCCATAGTTCCTAGGTCATAGTAACCGGCAATATGTTCATATAATAGAATGGAATCTCCGTGGAAGATCAGCAAGATCAACCCACAGATCCATATAAAAGAGCCATGGACTCATCCGTTGAGGACCAGCAAGGTCAATCAACCAGATCCATGCCCGGTTTCAGAAAACAACTCTTACTCCTTGTTCCAATATCTTCCACGACGCACGTGTGGGTATCTTCGGCGACCCAGAGCCCGAGCACCGTATGGTCAGCACCCTCTAGGATCCTTCGCAGGTGACCTAGCGCTTCACTCATAGGCCGCTTCCTTGGTCCCTAATCCACCGTACCGGCGGAAGCTCACCATTTAAATCGAACCGAGGCTGGTCAAGACCTCAGCCGACCTTGCTACGTGAGATGTCCTCCATTGACTCTCCGTCAGTAGTTGCAACTTTATCAGTTAGGTCTCCTTGACCTTAATCTACAAGACGGTCAAAATGCTTCCCCCCAGCATTCTTGACATAAAACATTCATTTACAAACAGTTCACAAAATACAGCTTCTATATCGAACTCTCGTCTTTCCATTTTATCCTCCTTAGTCCACATTACTTATTCCACATCCCATTCATATGTATTCATCATCATCCATTCACTCATATCGACGACACAATATTTCCCATACACATTCACATTCATTATTCTACATACACATCCATGCATACATCCATTTTCACATCTTCATTCATACATCCACTTCCACATACATACATCCACATCCGTATCTACATCCATACATCCACATCCACATCCACATCCACATCCACATTCATATCCATACATCCACATCCATATCCATATCCATATCCATACATCCACATTCATATCCATACATCCACATCCACATCCACATCCACATTCATACATACACATCCACATCCACATTCACATTCACATTCACACATACATATCCATATCTACATCCATACATCCATATTATATCCATTCTCGCCCTACACATTCCATATACATCTTATCATATCCTATCATATCTCATACACATCTTATCACATCTCATACACCTCTTATCACTTCCCATACGCATCTTATCACATATTATCACATCTCATACACCTCTTATCACGTCTTATCACATTTCATATCTTTTTATAGAATACAAGAGAATTCTTATATTTGATATAAGATTTCTCTACATTTTTATTTATGCATAAATTCCATTTAAGGAGACTAACACTTTCGAATTAAAAATCAATCTTTTATGCATCTTCCTATGCATAATTTCATTTTAAATGAAAATGACACTTTTGAATTAAAATTCAATCTTTTATGCATCTTCCTATGCATAAATTCAATTTGGATGAGAATTGACATTTTTGAATTAAAATCCATCTTTTATGCATCTTCCTATGCATAAATTCAATTTGGATGAGAATAACGCTTTTGAATTGAAATCTTATTCTTTTATGCATCTTCCTATGCATAAATTCAATTTAGATGAGAATGACACTTTGAATTAAAAATCAAACTTTTATGCATCTTCTTATGCATAAATTCAATTTGGTAGGAATTACACTTTTAGAATAAAAGAATTTCTCTTATGCATCTAAGTTATGCATAAAATCTATTTATGATGAAAATCACACTTTTAGTATGAAAAGAATATCTTTTATGCATACCTCTATGCATGAAATCCAATATGATAAAAGTAACACTCTTACAATAAAATAATCAACTTTTATGCATACCTCTATGCATGAAATTCAATTATGATAAAAGTCACACTTTTATAATAAAATAATCAACTTTTATGCATACCTCTATGCATGAAATTCAATATAATAAAAGACACTTTTATAATAAAATAATCAACTTTTATGCATACCTTTATGCATGAAATTCAATTATGATAAAAGTCACACTTTTATAATAAAATAATCAACTTTTATGCATACCTTTATGCATGAAATTCAATTATAATAAAAGTCACACTTTTATAATAAAATAATCAACTTTTATGCATACCTTTATGCATGAAATTCAAATATGATAAAAGTAACACTTTTGATATAAAAATTTATCCATTATGCATACTTCTATGCATGAAATAAAAATGATAAAAGTAACACTTTTGATATAAAAATTTATCCTTTATGCATACTTCTATGCATGAAAATAAAAATGATAAAAATAACACTTTTGATATAAAAACTTATCCTTTATGCATACTTCTATGCATGAAAATAAAAATTGATAAAAGTAACACTTTTGATATAAAAATTTATCCTTTATGCATACTTCTATGCATGAAAATAAAAAATGATAAAAATAACACTTTTGATATAAAAATTTATCCTTTATGCATACTTCTATGCATGAAAATAAAAGTTGATAAAAGTAACACTTTTGATATAAAAATTTATCCTTTATGCATACTTCTATGCATGAAAATAAAAATGATAAAAATAACACTTTTGATATAAAAATTTATCCTTTATGCATACTTCTATGCATGAAGATAAAATTTGATAAAAGTGACACTTTTGATATAAAAATTTATCCTTTATGCATACTTCTATGCATGAAATGTTTTTTTTGATAAAAGTAACACTTTTGATATAAAAATTTATCCTTTATGCATAATATAAAAATTTATCCTTTATGCATAATATAAAAATTTAATTTCTCCATGATTACAATGAAATTCTTTTAATTAATCTAGGATGATAATTCCTAGAATATGGTAGGAAGTCCTCCTTTCATGCTTTGAATGAAATTATTTTATGTGTAAATTTTTATAAAATTTTGCCATAGCTCCGTTGCTATGACTGATAAATGTCAATTATTTTAAAAGATAAAGCTTATCTTTAAGGGAATGATTAGAATGATCCCTAATTAGATCATTAACCCATAATGGATTCAATAAAAAATAATCATGAAATATATAAACTAAAAGCATAGAAAAAAAACCATTAATTTGGTCTCAAGCATAGATTAATCTTGGATTAAGGAAAAGCTTTATGAAAAGCTTCATTTGGATTGAGAATGGGTCATGAGTATGACCATTTCTTGAGTGAGAGAGAGAAATTACATAAAAACCATTAGAATTTAAACATAAATGGAAATTTATGTAATTCTTTACTATCATTAATCAATTAACTTCAATAGCATTCATCAAATTATGTAACTCTTCACTACTATTCATCAATTAACTTCAATAGCATTTAAAAACCATACCACTTAAGCTTCTCAAGCTTGAGAGGGGTTGAGAAGAGAGAAACATTTAGAAATTATAGAAAAGATCAATATTCACTAATTACCTTACAAATTGCTTGATTCTTTGTTCACGGTAGAGGCCCCCAACCAATCAATTGGTTTAGTATGTTGATGGAGCCACCAATGGGGATTGAAGAAAGAAGGAAGTGTCAAAAACTAGTGAACTATTAATGAATTCACAGTTCTTGGCTTAGGTGAAGTAGAGTAACAATGCATTAAACATTGTTAAGTTTCAACAAAGGAGAAGGCCTCTATTTATAGGAAAAAGTGAGTTCCTAACCAAACAAACAGATTCTAGAATTTTCCAACTCAGTTTGGTCAATTTTTGACCATTTTTAGGTCAGTTGAGCTAACTTTTTGTAACTAGACTTGAATTAGGAGAGAGGAGAGATGAAATATCTCAATTTTTATGAGTTTAAAACTCATTCAAGCATGTGAATTATGCACCTCCTTTAAAGAACTCCCCTTCCTTACATATGTGTCAAAATGGAATCATTATACCCAAATTATCTCATATTTTTAATATTGCTCATAGTTTTTTACTAATAAACCTTGTACATTTTCAACTCTTCATCTTATGTGAAATATGCACCTCCTTTAAAGAACTCCCCTTCCTTACATATGTGTCATAATGGAATCATTATACCCAAAATATCTCATATTTTTAATATTGCTCATAGTTTTTTACTAATAAACCTTGTACATTTTCAACTCTTCATCTTATGTGAAATATGCACCTCCTTTAAAGAACTCCCCTTCCTTACATGTGTCAAAATGGAATCATTATACCCAAAATATCTCATATTTTTAATATTGCTCATAGTTTTTTACTAATAAACCTTGTACATTTTCAACTCTTCATCTTATGTGAGCATTTACTCATTTTTGGGTATCCTCTTTTACAAATTGGATTTATCTCCTCCCTACACATGGATTGATGCTATTGGCCCATATGAACCTTAATTGGACCATAATCCAAAAATTTCTGAAAATCTAGACCCTTAGGCTAAGGTCCTTTATACCCATTTCCAATTAATTCGAATTGCAAATTGGAAAGTTCTTTTTGAATTTCTATTTCAGGGGAACTTATTTTAATAAGATGAGATATTTTTCTATTCAAATATATTAAGAATCTGAATATTCTCTCTCTAGAATATTTTCTCTCTCTAGGTTAAAACAGTTAGAAACAAGTCTTTTATATTTCTGAAGAGGGATTGATTACAGGGGAAGATGCTGGACATTTTGAGAGGCTGGGGAGGAATCTTACATTCTCTCCCACTTGAAAAACGCGAGATTCCCTCATCTTGCAAACTGGGGGTAATTTCGCAAGATGCACAAGTATGAGACTGAGAGAAAATTTTTAATTAAGATTAACCACCAAGAAAAGTCTCAAAGAGAGTAAGGGTCAAGACAAGAACAAGATTTAAACTTTATTCATTCTTGGAACATATACAGTAAAGATAGAAGAACTCTTTACACTTCCATAAGCCCGTCCATCATATGATCACAAAAGCAGCACTCACAAGCTGCGCACGTATACTAAGGTAACTCATCTATGGGAATAATTCTGTTGGTTATTGCTGCACCTATCTCAGTGGTATGAGGTGATCTAACAAAAGGACCTCTGAGAGGCAAGCCAAAAACGGGGTAAAGGCATATCTTCTGATGAGGAAGAAAACACGCCAGTAAGAAGACCCGCTCAGAAAACCCAAGATGTCTTGATCTCATGACGCAGTAGTATCGGGGACCCAAACCTAAGGCTTCAATAACCATGGCCAAGCGGACATTGTTACGAAAGTGCTGCTGACCCCAAGGTGTTACCCTAGTTATGTCTTGATAGGTCCACCATTTGGTCTGAGCTACAGACGTTCCCAAGTGAGGAAAAAGTGAGCGCTCATACTGTTCTATAAAATCCTTCTTCACAGACTCGCTTGCGTCTTAAAGGTGAGAAATCATCATGGATAAAACTAATTCCTGTTGCCAAGCCATGAAGGAGATTAAGAAGAAGGGAGATCGATGGAAGTAAGATTACTGTGAGCGATAAGTAAAAGTTACGACTTATATAAAGGAAGGAGTTATCGTAACCTAGAAGCCAACGGTATCTTGCCACTGAAGTTTTACCATCTTTCCATAATTTGGTTTTGGCACATATTTCTATAAGAGGCATTAAGAACTTTGAGATGAGGAGATAAAAGAAGTTTGTAGGCTAAGTCACCTACTTTTCTTGGTCCACAATATCTGGGGGATAACTACTTATACTCCCCTAGAGATAAAGAAACTCTTTTGGTCCGTATTCAAGTGAAGACCATAACTGCTTCTTTGAATTCTCTTACTGTCCTCTTCTTATCTGTATATTGTTTCTGTCGATCTTGGGCAGCGTTTATATCTTTATGAATTGTCTGCATCTGTTGCTCTAAGTCACCAAGCATTTGACTGGTCATCTCGACCCTAATCAATGGGTCGGACCTAGTTAATGGAGTTAAACACCATATTGGGGAATATGGGAATTTCCCATAAGTTTGGGACACGTGGTCAAAAGTTTGGATTAACCATAACTTGAACACCACTAATCCAAAATGAGCGCTTTATAGCTCTTTAGATTCCATTTTTCAAGCGCTTTCCAACGATAGGTCATATTATAGGGTTTTGAGAAACTTACAAACATGTTATCCATGTCTCCTTTTTTAAGTATTCAAAAATGGGAATTGGGAAATTCCCAAATTCACTAATATGGTGTTGTTAAGCAATCTTGTCCGAGACAGACCCTGATTAGATTGGTATGAAAGAGTTGGTCTCTGAATTTGGGTTCTAGACTTCCTTGTGCCCTTTTCATGGTAGGAGTCAGGTAGTCTTTTAACTAATGGTCAAAACCTTGGCATCCAAAACACTGGTTCTCACTTCTGAACTCATCGTTCTGAATCTTTAAAACAGGTGGGCTCCTGAGAAGGTATTCTGCGTAAAGTGTCTTCCCTTTTTAAACAAAATCTTTCTTTTATTTAGAGAGGGAATAATTATAAGATCAGAAAAGGAGATTCTTTCTCCTGTATACCTCGAAGGTTGGGGGGAGGAATCTTACAAACTTCTACCCCACTTAAAAAGGTGCGAGATGTCCTCATCTCGCAAAGTAGAGGACACTCTTTTTCTTAAGATCCAATTTATTCTGGGTTCCTTATATTTTGTTCAACCCAACAGAATACTGGGATAAATATTCCTTATATACATTAAATAACAATTCATTTCAGATCATATCATTCATATCTTTAACACGATAATGGTCCATTAGATCGAAAAATTTTCTTTCTGAACATTCCTCCATGGGAATTTCAGTCAAGCAAGTTCTCAATTTGTCATCTCTTAAATTGATATACCGAGTCAAGTGTTAACAGTAGCAATTTGACAGCACAATCCACTAATCTCATAGTGATTTTCTGAAATCATTATCATCATTCCAGTTATGAATATCATCACAGGGACTCGTCCCATTCATCCTCATTGAGGTTTCGCTCAGCTTATTACATTTCAACCAAATTTCAGGGATCATCATTTTTCAATAAGAATCCAAATCGATTCATCAGTTCTCAAACAGAATTAAAAATCATATCAATCACATTCGAAATCATCATCTGGATAGTATTAATGCTTATAATTTCAAGTCTTAGATTTACTCGTATATACTGCCGATAAAGAGCTGCAGTTATACCCTCAGTATATACGGGTCGTCATAATACTTGAAACTATAAGATAAATACCATCATGTCTAGGCCTCAAGCAAGTTAGGGATTTTATATAATTGCGGTACTTCCATCTGAAGACCCAATTACCAAATTACGAATTTTAGTTTGAATATCAAATTGTATGAATTATATCACACAATTACAATCTTTTTGTACTTCTTGATAAATTTTTGACATATTTGGCTTCTCAGTTAATCTTTATTAGCCAATTGGCTCTGATACCAACTGTGAGATCCCTGTCCCCACCATGCGACGGATTCGGGGTACTAGCAGTGGAAGTAGCACTTCATGCGCGGGGCAGGGACCCACACTCGGGGCCTCGTCCACTGATATCCGGACAAGAGAATAATCCGTCAGTTTTTTCCAAAACCGAACCCGGAAAAACTTCCCTTTTTCGGAAAGCACGGGCGATTCCACCAGGATAACTTTCTACTCTAACGTAGTCAAGATCATTACTGATCACGCTGATCCGACTGCACCTATAAAGATACTCAGTCGGATCAAGAAAGAAACTTGCACTTGGATCATTAGGATCAACGCTTTTTCCCCCCATCAAGAGGCACAGCCGTTGATTCCTATCCATAGAACAATTACTATCCGAGATTTACTTTATCTATCGTAATAACAGAAATTGAGTCTTGATTTACGGATCCATCAGTCCAGCCTAACCCCATCCAGTCCCATGGGTTAGCCAACCGCCCAACCACTGTAGTGATGGAATCCAATTAAGAATTTGGTTAGGTTTTGTCCCGGGTACCAAGGAAAAGAGTTCTAAGGTCCCCTAGCCGGAAGTTCATGCAAACATAAAACTAGTCACACCACTTACACACCCAATATGAAATTACCTTTTTCTTAGTATCAGCTAACTTTAAAACAATCCTTTAATGAAACCATTATGTCACTGATGACAATCCTCAAAGTCTCTGGTTGAATCCTTATTTCCAGTCATTCATTCATCGGTATACTTATGGCATCATTGGCAACCAGAACGCTCACCACCTGTTCACTCAGGGGCCTTTTCCATAGTTCCTAGGTCATAGTAACCGGCAATATGTTCATATAATAGAATGGAATCTCCGTGGAAGATCAGCAAGATCAACCCACAGATCCATATAAAAGAGCCATGGACTCATCCGTTGAGGACCAGCAAGGTCAATCAACCAGATCCATGCCCGGTTTCAGAAAACAACTCTTACTCCTTGTTCCAATATCTTCCACGACGCACGTGTGGGTATCTTCGGCGACCCAGAGCCCGAGCACCGTATGGTCAGCACCCTCTAGGATCCTTCGCAGGTGACCTAGCGCTTCACTCATAGGCCGCTTCCTTGGTCCCTAATCCACCGTACCGGCGGAAGCTCACCATTTAAATCGAACCGAGGCTGGTCAAGACCTCAGCCGACCTTGCTACGTGAGATGTCCTCCATTGACTCTCCATCAGCAGTTGCAACTTTATCAGTTAGGTCTCCTTGACCTTAATCTACAAGACGGTCAAAATGCTTCCCCCCAGCATTCTTGACATAAAACATTCATTTACAAACAGTTCACAAAATACAGTTTCTATATCGAACTCTCATCTTTCCATTTTATCCTCCTTAGTCCACATTACTTATTTCACATCCCATTCATATGTATTCATCATCATCCATTCACTCATATCGACGACACATTATTTTCCATACACATTCACATTCATTATTCTACATACACATCCATGCATACATCCATTTTCACATCCTCATTCATACATCCACTTCCACATACATACATCCACATCCGTATCTACATCCATACATCCACATCCACATTCACATCCACATTCATATCCATACATCCACATCCACATCCACATTCATACATACACATCCACATCCACATTCACATTCACATTCATACATACATATCTGTATCTACATCCATACCTCCATATTATATCCATTCTCGCCCTACACATTCCATATACATCTTATCATATCCTATCACATCTCATACACATCTTATCACATCTCATACACCTCTTATCACTTCCCATACGCATCTTATCACATATTATCACATCTCATACACCTCTTATCACGTCTTATCACATTTCATATCTTTTTATAGAATACAAGAGAATTCTTATATTTGATATAAGATTTCTCTACATTTTTATTTATGCATAAATTCCATTTAAGGAGACTAACACTTTTGAATTAAAAATCAGTCTTTTATGCATCTTCCTATGCATAATTTCATTTTAAATGAAAATGACACTTTTGAATTAAAATTCAATCTTTTATGCATCGTCCTATGCATAAATTCAATTTGGATGAGAATTGACATTTTTGAATTAAAATCCATCTTTTATGCATCTTCCTATGCATAAATTCAATTTGGATGAGAATAACGCTTTTGAATTGAAATCTTATTCTTTTATGCATCTTCCTATGCATAAATTCAATTTAGATGAGAATGACACTTTGAATTAAAAATCAAACTTTTATGCATCTTCTTATGCATAAATTCAATTTGGTAGGAATTACACTTTTAGAATAAAAGAATTTCTCTTATGCATCTAAGTTATGCATAAAATCCATTTATGATGAAAATCACACTTTTAGTATGAAAAGAATATCTTTTATGCATACCTCTATGCATGAAATCCAATATGATAAAAGTAACACTCTTATAATAAAATAATCAACTTTTATGCATACCTCTATGCATGAAATTCAATTATGATAAAAGTCACACTTTTATAATAAAATAATCAACTTTTATGCATACCTCTATGCATGAAATTCAATATAATAAAAGACACTTTTATAATAAAATAATCAACTTTTATGCATACCTTTATGCATGAAATTTAATTATGATAAAAGTCACACTTTTATAATAAAATAATCAACTTTTATGCATACCTTTATGCATGAAATTCAATTATAATAAAAGTCACACTTTTATAATAAAATAATCAACTTTTATGCATACCTTTATGCATGAAATTCAAATATGATAAAAGTAACACTTTTGATATAAAAATTTATCCATTATGCATACTTCTATGCATGAAATAAAAATGATAAAAGTAACACTTTTGATATAAAAATTTATCCTTTATGCATACTTCTATGCATGAAAATAAAAATGATAAAAATAACACTTTTGATATAAAAACTTATCCTTTATGCATACTTCTATGCATGAAAATAAAAATTGATAAAAGTAACACTTTTGATATAAGAATTTATCCTTTATGCATACTTCTATGCATGAAAATAAAAAATGATAAAAATAACACTTTTGATATAAAAATTTATCCTTTATGCATACTTCTATGCATGAAAATAAAAGTTGATAAAAGTAACACTTTTGATATAAAAATTTATCCTTTATGCATACTTCTATGCATGAAAATAAAAATGATAAAAATAACACTTTTGATATAAAAATTTATCCTTTATGCATACTTCTATGCATGAAAATAAAAATTGATAAAAGTAACACTTTTGATATAAAAATTTATCCTTTATGCATACTTCTATGCATGAAAATAAAATTTGATAAAAGTAACACTTTTGATATAAAAATTTATCCTTTATGCAAACTACTATGCATGAAAATAAAAATGATAAAAGTAACACTTTTGATATAAAAATTTATCCTTTATGCATAATATAAAAATTTAATTTCTCCATGATTACAATGAAATTCTTTTAATTAATCTAGGATGATAATTCCTAGAATATGGTAGGAAGTCCTCTTTTCATGCTTTGAATGAAATTATTTTATGTGTAAATTTTTATAAAATTTTACCATAGCTCCGCTGCTATGATTGATAAATCTCAATTATTTTAAAAGATAAAGCTTATCTTTAAGGAAATGATTAGAATGATCCCTAATTGGATCATTAACCCATAATGGATTCAATAAAAAATAATCATGAAATACATAAACTAAAAGCATAGAAAAAAAACCATTAATTTGGTCTCAAGCATAGATTAATCTTGGATTAAGGAAAAGATTTATGAAAATCTTCATTTGGATTGAGAATGGGTCATGAGTATGACCATTTCTTGAGTGAGAGAGAGAAATTACATAAAAACCATTAGAATTTAAACATAAATGAAAATTTATGTAATTCTTTACTATCATTTATCAATTAACTTCAATAGCATTCATCAAATTATGTAACTCTTCACTACTATTCATCAATTAACTTCAATAGCATTTAAAAACCATACCAATTAAGCTTCTCAAGCTTGAGAGGGGTTGAGAAGAGAGAAACATTGAGAAATTATAGAAAAGATCAATATTCACTAATTACCTTACAAATTGCTTGATTCTTTGTTCACGGTAGAGGCCCCCCAACCAATCAATTGGTTTAGTATGTTGATGGAGCCACCAATGGGGATTAAAGAAAGAAGGAAGTGTCAAAAACTAGTGAATTATTAATGAATTCACAGTTCTTGGCTTAGGTGAAGTAGAGTAACAATGCATTAAACATTGTTAAGTTTCAACAAAGGAGAAAGCCTCTATTTATAGGAAAAAGTGAGTTCCTAACCAAACAAACAGATTCTAGAATTTTCCAACTCAGTTTGGTCAATTTTGACCATTTTTAGGTCAGTTGAGCTAACTTTTTGTAACTAGACTTGAATTAGGAGAGAGGAGAGATAAAATATCTCAATTTTTATGAGTTTAAAACTCATTCAAGCATGTGAAATATGCACCTCCTTTAAAGAACTCCCCTTCCTTATATATGTGTCAAAATGGAATCATTATACCCAAATTATCTCATATTTTTAATATTGCTCATAGTTTTTTACTAATAAACCTTGTACATTTTCAACTCTTCATCTTATGTGAAATATGCACCTCCTTTAAAGAACTCCCCTTCCTTACATGTGTCAAAATGGAATCATTATATCCAAAATATCTCATATTTTTAATATTGCTCATAGTTTTTTTACTAATAAACCTTATACATTTTCAACTCTTCATCTTATGTGAAATATGCACCTCCTTTAAAGAACTCCCCTTCCTTACATGTGTCAAAATGGAATCATTATACCCAAAATATCTCATATTTTTAATATTGCTCATAGTTTTTTACTAATAAACCTTGTACATTTTCAACTCTTCATCTTATGTGAGCATTTACTCATTTTCGGGTATCTTCTTTTACAAATTGGATTTATCTCCTCCCTACACATGGATTGATGCTATTGGCCCATACGAACCTTAATTGGACCATAATCCAAAAATTTCTGAAAATCTAGACCCTTAGGCTAAGGTCCTTTATACCCATTTCCAATTAATTCCAATTGCACATTGGAAAGTTCTTTTTGAATTTCTGTTTCAGGGGAACTTATTTTAATAAGATGAGATAATTTTCTATCCAAAAATATTAAGAATCTGAATATTCTCTCTCTAGAATATTTTCTCTCTCTAGATTAAAACGGTTAGAAACAAGTCTTTTATATTTCTGAAGAGGGATTGATTACAGGGGAAGATGCTGGACATTTTGAGAGGCTAGGGAAGAATCTTACAGAATGTGTTTCTGGGAGAGACTAAAATAAGAACACGTGCATTTATGCTTGAAAAAATTATAGGGTTCCATAATGAAGGGCCACGAGAAAAAATTCGGGGATTGTAAGATCCCTGTTCCCACCGAGCAACAGATTCGGGATACTAGCAGCAGCGGAAGTAGCACTTCTCGCGCGGGACAGGGGTCCCACATTCGGGGCCTCACCCACGGATATCCGGATAAGAGACTAATCCATCGGTTGTTCCAAAACCGAACCCGGAAAAACTTCCTTTACCGGAAAGCACGGGCGATTCCACCAGGATAACTTTTTACTCTAACGTAGTCAAGATCATTTCTGATCGAGCTGATCCAATTACATCTATAAGATACTTGGTCAGATCAAGGAAGAAACTTGCACTTGGATCATTGGGATCAATGTTTTTTTTCCCATTCAAGAGGCACAGCCGTTGATTCCTATCCATAGAACAGTTACTGTCCGGGATTTATTTTATCTATCGTAAAAACAAAAGTTTGAGTCTCGATTTACGGATCCATCAGTCCAGCCTAACCCCATCCCCGATCCCATGGGTTAGCCAACCGCCCAACCACTGTAGTGATGGGATCCAATTAAGAATTTGGTTAGGTTTTGTCCCGGGTATCAAGGAAAAGAGTTCCAAGGCCCCCTAGCCGGAAGTTCATGCAAAAATAAAACTAGTCACACCACTCACACACCCAATATGAAATTGCCTTTTCACAGATTCAACCAGTTTAAAACATCCTTTAATAAAACCATAGTATCACTGATCACTATCATCCAATTTATCCACTTGATTCTTAATTTTTCCATCATTCCTTCATCAGAGTATCTATGGCATCATTGGCAACTAGGACGCTCACCACCTGTCCACTCATCAAGGGCCGTTTCCTAGTTCCTAGCCCATAATACTTGGCAATATAATCACTTATCAAGATGGACTCTCGTTGAAGATCAGCAAGATCAACCAACAGATCCATATAAAGAGCCATGGACTCATCCATTGAAGACCAGCAAGGTCAATCAACCAGATCCATGCCCGATTTCAGAAAACAACTCCTACTCTTATTCCAATATCTTCCTCGACGCACGCGTGGGTATCCTAGGCGACCCATAGCCCGAGCACTGTATGGTCAGCACCCTCTAGGATCCTTCACAGGTGACCTAGCGCTTCACTCATAGGCCGCTTCCTTGGCCCCTCATCCACCGTACCAAAAGCTCACCATTTTAATTACACCGAGGCTGGTCAAGACCTCGGCCGACCTTGCTCTACGCGAGACATCCTTCATTGACTCTCCGTCAGCAAGACCAGAATATAAGGATTCCCAGAATAAAATTGGATCTTAAGAAAAAGAGTTGTCCTCTACCTTGCGAGATGAGGACATCTCGCACTTTTTAAGTGGGGTAGAATGTAAGATTCCTCCCCAGCCTTTGAGGTATACAGGAGTAAGAATCTCCCTTTCTGATCTTATAATTATTCCCTCTCTAAAATAAAAGAAAGTTTCTGTTTAAAAAAGGAAGACCCTTTCCCTAGAATACTTCTTAGGAGTCCCACCTATTTTAAGGATTTAGAACAATGAGTTCAGAAGTGAGAATCGGTGTTTTAGATACCAAGGTTTTGGTTTTCATTCGAGTACGGCCCAAAAGAAGTTCTTTATCTCTTGGGGAGTATAAGAAGTTATCCCCCAGATATTGTGACCCTTATATCTGAATTCAATGAAAGTAGGTGACTTAGCCTACAAGCTTCTTTTATCTCCTCATCTCAAAATTCTTAATGCCTTCTATAGAAAAATGTGTCAAACACAAATCATGGAAAGACGGTAAAACTTCAGTGGCAAGTTACCGTTGGCTTCTAGGTTACGCTAGCTCCTTCCTTTATATAAGTCGTAACTTTTACTTGTCGCTCACAGTAATCTTACTCCCATCAATCTCCTTTCTTTCTTAATCTCCTTCATGGCTTGGCAACAGGAATTAGTTTTATCCCTGATGATTTCTCACCTTCAAGACGCAAGAGAGTCTGTGAAGAAAGACTTTATAGAACAGTATGAGCGCTCACTTTTTCCTCACCTAGGAACTTCTGTAGCTCAGACCAAATGGCAGACCTATTAAAACATAACTAGGATAACACCCTGGGGTCAGCAGCACTTTCGTAACAATGTCCGCTTGGCCATGGTTATGAAGCTTTGGTTTTGGGTCCCCGATACTACTGCGTCATGAGATCAAGGCATCTTGGGTTTTCTGAGCGGGTCTTCTTACTGGCGTGTTTTCTTCCTCATGAGAAGATATGCCTTTATCCCGTTTTTGGCTTGCCTCTCAGAGGTCCTTTTGTTAGATCACCTCATACCACTGAGATAGGTGCGGCAATAACCAGCGGAATCATTTCCATAGATGAGTTACCCTATACTTGTGCAGCTTGTGAGTGCTGCTTTTGTGACTATATGATGGACGGGCTTATGGAAGTGTAAAGAGTTCTTCTATCTTTACTGTATAAGTTCCGAGAATGAATAAAGTTTAAATCTTGTTCTTATCTTGCTTTCTTTAAGACTTTTCTTGGTGGTTAATCTTGATTAAAATTTTTCTCTAAGTCTCATCTTCGTGTCTTGCGAAATTATCCCAGTTTGCGAGATGAGGACATCTCGCATTTTTTAAGTGGGGTAGAATGCAAGATTCCTCCCCCAACCCCCTTTTTGATGTCTAGCATATTCCCCTGTAATCAATTCCTTTTCTGAAATATAAGAGATCTTGTTTGTGGCTGTTTTAACCTAGAGAGAGAAAATATTCTAGAGAGAGAATATTCAGATTTTGAATATTTTCAGATAGAAAAATATCTCACCTTATTAAAATGAATCCCCCTGAAACAGAAATTCAAAAAGAATTTTCCAATGTGCAATTGAAATTAATTGGAAATAGGTATAAAGAACCTTAGTCTAAGGGTCTAGATTTTTAAAATTTTTTGGATTATGGTCCAATTAAGGTTCCTATGGGCCAATAGCATCAATCCATGTGTAGGGAGGAGATAAATCCAATTTGTAAAAGAAGAGACCCAAAAATGAGTAAATGCTCACATAAGATGAAGAGTTGAAAATGTACAAGGTTTATTAGTAAAAAACTATGAGCAATAAAATTTTGACACATATGTAAGGAAGGGGAGTTCTTTAAAGAAGGTGCATATTTCACATAAGATGAAGAGTTGAAAATGTACAAGGTTTATTAGTAAAAAAACTATGAGCAATAAAATTTTGACACATATGTAAGGAAGGGGAGTTCTTTAAAGGAGGTACATATTTCACATGCTTGAATGAGTTTTAAACTCAAAAATAATGTGATATTTTTATCTCTCATCTCTCTTGAACCAAACCAAATCAAAATGGAACCAAATCGAATCAAAAAGTAACCAAACTAGGTCTAAATCTAGTCCAAATTCAACCAAACTGACTTGGAAAATTCTAGAATCAGTTTGTTTGGTTAGGAGCTCAATTTTTCCTATAAATAGAAGCCTTCCCTTATTGAAAAAAATATAGTATCTTATGCATTGTTACTCTACTCCACCTAAGCCAAGAACTGTGAATTCTTTAATAATTCACTAGTTTTTGATACTTCTCCCTTTCTTCAATCCCCATTGGTGGCTCCATCAACATACTAAACCAATTGATTGGTTGGGGGCCTCTACCGTGAACAAAGAATCAAGCAAATTATAAGATAAGTATAGTGAATTTTGATCTTTTCTATAATTTCTCAATGATTCTCTCTTCTCAATCCCTCTCAAGCTTGAGAAGCTTAATTGGTATGGTTTTTGAAATGCTATTGAAGTTAATTAATTAATGATAGTAAAGAATTACATAAATTTCTATTTATGTTTAATTCTAATGGTTTTTCTCTCTCTCTCACTTAAGAAATGGTCATACTCATGACCCATTCTCAATCCAAATGAAGCTTTTCATAAAGCTTTTTCTTAATCCAAGATTAATCTATGCTTGAGAATAAATTAATAGTTTTTTTATCTATGCTTTTAGTTTATGATTATTTTTATTTAATCCATTTTAAGGGTTAATGATCCAATTAGGGATCATTAACCCTTAATGATTAGAATGATCCAATTAGGGATCATTCTAATCATTCCCTTAAAGATAAGCCTTATCTTTAAAATAATTGAGATTTATCAGTTATAGTAGCGAAGCTATGGTAAAATTTTATAAAAATTTACACATAAAATAATTTCATTCAAAGCATGAAAAGAGGACTTCCTACCATATTCTAGGAATTATCATCCTAGATTAATTAAAAGAATTTTATTGTAATCATGGAGGTGTGGAGGTATGCATGTAGATGTAGATGTATAGATATGGATGTGAATGGAGATGTGGATGTATGCATGTAGATGTAGATGTATAGATGGGGATGTGAATGGAGATGTGGATGTATGCATGTAGATGTATAGATGGGGATGTGAATGGAGATGTGGATGTATGCATGTAGATGTATAGATGTGGAGGTGAATGGAGATGTGGATGTATGCATGTAGATGTAGATGTATAGATGTGGATGTGAATGGAGATGTGGATGTATGCATGTAGATGTATAGATGTGGATGTGAATGGAGATGTGGATGTATGCATGTAGATGTAGATGTATAGATGGAGATGTGAATGGAGATGTGGATGTATGGATGTAGATGTATAGATGTGGATGTGAGTGGAGTTGTGGATGTATGCATGTAGATGTAGATGTATAGATGTGGATGTGAATGTGGAGGTTGATGTATGCATGTAGATGTAGATGTATGGATGTGAATGTGAATGTGGATGTGGATGTATGCATGGAGTTGTGGATGTATGCATGTAGATATGAATGTATGCATGTAGATGTGGATGTATGGATGTGAATGTGGATGTGGATGTGGATATATATATGGATGTGAATATATGATATGTGATGTGAAGGAATCTGAAGTGATGAGATGGAAAATGATGTGATGGGAGGAGTACACATATAAATGGAATGTGGAATAAGTAATGTGGGTTGATGAGGGATAATGTGGAAAAATGAGAGTTAATATAGAAACTGTATTTGTAAACTGTTTGTAAATGCTGTTTGTAAATGATTGTTTTATGTCAAGAATGCTGGGGAAGCATTTTGGCCGTCTTGTGATTAAGGTCGTGATGATAAAGTTGCATCTGCTGACGGAGAGTCAATGAAGGACGTCTCGCGTAGCAAGGTCGGCCGAGGTCTTGACCAGCCTCGGTGCGATTAAAATGGTGAGCTTCCGGTACGGTGGATGAGGGGCCAAGGAAGCGGCCTATGAGTGAAGCGCTAGGTCACCTGCGAAGGATCCTAGAGGGTGCTGACTATATGGTGCTCGGGCTCTGGGTCGCCTAGGATACCCACGCGTGCGTCGAGGAAGATATTGGAATAAGAGTAGGAGTTGTTTTCTGAAATCGGGCATGGATCTGGTTGATTGACCTTGCTGGTCTTCAATGGATGAGTCCATGGATCTTTATATGGATCTGTTGGTTGATCTTGCTGATCTTCAACGAGAGTCCATCTTGATAAGTGATTATATTGCCGAGTATTATGGGCTAGGAACTAGGAAACGGCCCTTGAGTGGATAGGTGGTGAGCGTCCTAGTTGCCAGTGATGCCATAGATACTCTGATGAAGGAATGATGGAAAAATTAAGAATCAACTGGATAAATTGGATGATGGTGATCAGTGATACTATGGTTTTATTAAAGGATGTTTTAAACTGGTTGAATCTGTGAAAAGGCAATTTCATATTGGGTGTGTGAGTGGTGTGACTAGTTTTATTTTTGCATGAACTTCCGGCTAGGGGGCCTTGGAACTCTTTTCCTTGGTACCCGGGACAAAACCTAACCAAATTCTTAATTGGATCCCATCACTACAGTGGTTGGGCGGTTGGCTAACCCATGGGATCGGCGGATGGGGTTAGGCTGGACTGATGGATCCGTAAATCGAGACTCAAACTTTTATTTTTACGATAGATAAAATAAATCTCGGACAGTAACTGTTCTATGGATAGGAATCAACGGCTGTGCCTCTTGAATGGGGAAAAAAGCGTTGATCCCAATGATCCAAGTGCAAGTTTCTTCCTTGATCTGACCAAGTATCTTATAGATGTAATTGGATCAGCTCGATCAGAAATGATCTTGTCTACGTTAGAGTAAAAAGTTATCCTGGTGGAATCGCCCGTGCTTTCCGGTAAAGGAAGTTTTTCCGGGTTCGGTTTTGGAACAACCGATGGATTAGTCTCTTATCCGGATATCTGTGGGTGAGGCCCCGAATGTGGGACCCCTGTCCCGCGCGAGAAGTGCTACTTCCGCTGTTAGTATCCCGAATCTGTGGCTCGGTGGGAACAGGGATCTTACAGTTGGTATCAGAGCATTTGGTTAATAAAGATCAAGTGAGAAGACAAATATGTCAAAAATTTATCTAGAAAGACAAAAAGGTTATAATTGTGTGATATAATTCATACAATTTGATATTCAAACTGAAACTCGTAATTTGGTAATTGGGTCTTCAAATGGAAGTACCGCAATTATATAGAATCCCTGACTTGCTTGAGGCCTAGACATGATGGTATTTACCTTATAATTCCAAGGGCCGTGACTACCGTATATACCGAGAGTATAACTGCAGCTCTTTACTGACAGTATATACGAGTAAATCTAAGACTTGAAATTATAAGCGTTAATGCTATCCAGATGATGATTTCGAATGTGATTTGTAAGATCCCTGTTCCCACCGACAACAGATTCGGGATACTAGCAGCGGAAGTAGCACTTCTCGCGCGGGACAGGGGTTCCACATTCGGGGCCTCACCCACGGATATCCGGATAAGAGACTAATCCGTCGATTGTTCCAAAACCGAACCCGGAAAACTTCCTTTACCGGAAAGCACGGGCGATTCCACCAGGATAACTTGTTACTCTAACGTAGTCAAGATCATTTCTGATCGAGCTGATCTAATTACATCTATAAGATACTTGGTCAGATCAAGGGAGAAACTTGCACTTGGATCATTGGGATCAACGCTTTTTTCCCCATTCAAGAGGCACAGACGTTAATTCCTATCCATAGAACAGTTACTGTCTGGGATTTATTTTATCTATCGTAAAAACAAAAGTTTGAGTCTCGATTTACGGATCCATCAGTCCAGCCTAACCCCATCCGCCGATCCCATGGGTTAGCCAACCGCCCAACCACTGTAGTGATGGGATCCAATTAAGAATTTGGTTAGGTTTTGTCCCGGGTACCAAGGAAAAGAGTTCCAAGGCCCCCTAGCCGGATGTTCATGCAAAAATAAAACTAGTCATACCACTCACACACCCAATATGAAATTGCCTTTTCACAGACTCAACCAGTTTAAAACAATCCTTTAATAAAACCATAGTATCACTGATCACCATCTTCCAATTTATCCAGTTGATTCTTAATTTTCCCATCATTCCTTCATCAGAGTATCTATGGCATCATTGGCAACTAGGACGCTCACCACCTGTCCACTCAGGGGCCGTTTCCTAATCCCTAGCCCATAATACTCGGCAATATAATCACTTGTCAAGATGGACTCTCGTTGAAGATCAGCAAGATCAACCAACAGATCCATATAAAGAGCCATGGACTCATCCATTGAAGACCAGCAAGGTCAATCAACCAGATCCATGCCCGATTTCAGAAAACAACTCCAACTCTGTTCCAATATCTTCCTCGACGCACGCGTGGGTATCCTAGGCGACCCAGAGCCCGAGCACCGTATGGTCAGCACCCTCTAGGATCCTTCGTAGGTGACCTAGTGCTTCACTCATATGCCGCTTCCTTGGCCCCTCATCCACCGTACCGGAAGCTCACCATTTTAATCGCACCGAGGCTGGTCAAGACCTCGGCCGACCTTGCTACGCGAGACGTCCTTCATTGACTCTCCGTCAGCAGTTGCAACATTATCAGTTAGGTCTCCACGACCTTAATCACAAGATAGTCACAATGCTCCCCCAGCAATCTTGACATAAAACAGTCATTTACAAACAGCATTTACAAACAGTTTACAATACTGTTTCTATTTTTACTTTCATTTTTCCACATTATCCCTCATCAATCCACATTACTTATTCCATATTCCATTTATATGTATACTCATCCCATCACATCATTTTCCATCTCAACACTTCATATTCCTTCACATCACATATCGTATATTCACATCCATACATATATTCACATCTCCACATCCACATCCACATCCACATTCACATCCACACATCCACATCTACATTCATACATCTATTTTCACATCCACATCTACATGCACATTCATGCATCCACATCCATACATCCACATCTACATGCACATTCACATCCATACATCCACATCTATATGCGTACATTCTCATCTACATGCAATTTTTTTCTAAGGGATAAAGCTTATCATTAAGGAAATAATTAGAATGGTCTCTAATTGGGTCATCAATCCATAATGGATTGAATCATCAATGTGCATAAACTAAAAGCATAGAAAAAAGCCATTAATTTGGCCTCAAGCATAGCTTAATCTTGGATTAAGGAAAAGCTTTATGAAAAGCTTCATTTGGATTGAGAATGGGTCATGAGTATGACCATTTCTTGAGTGAGAGAGAGAAATTACATAAAAACCATTAGAATTTAAACATAAATGGAAATTAACTTCAATAGCATTTATTAAATTATGTAACTCTTCACTACTATTCACCAATTAACTTCAATAGCATTTAAAAAACCATACCAATTAAACTTCTCAAGCTTGAGAGGGGTTGAGAAGAGAGAATCATTGAGAAATTATAGAAAGATCAAAATTCAATATACTTACCTTATAATTTGCTTGATTCTTTATTCACGGTAGAGGCCCCCAACCAATCAATTGGTTTAGTATGTTGATGGAGCCACCAATGGGGATTGAAGAAAGAGAGAAGTATCAAAAACTAGTGAATTATTAAAGAATTCACAGCTCTTGGCTTAGGTAGAGTAGAGTAACAATGCATGACACTCTATATTTTGGCTTAGGTGGAGTAGAGTAACAAAGCATAAGACACTATATATTTTGGCTTAGGTGGAGTAGAGTAACAAGCATAAGACACTATATATTTTGGCTTAGGTGGAGTAGAGTAACAAGGCATAAGACACTATATATTTTGGCTTAGGTGGAGTAGAGTAACAAGGCATAAGACACTATATATTTTTCAACAAGGGGAGGCTTCTATTTATAGGAAAATTTGAGCTCCTAACCAAACAAACTGATTCTAGAATTTTCCAAGTCAGTTAGGTCACTTTTTGACCATTTTTATTACTTTTAACATATTTGGAATTCATGCATAAAGGTATGCATAAAAGTTGATTATTTTATTATAAAAGTGTGACTTTTATCATATTTGAATTTCATGCATAAAGGTATGCATAAAAGTTGATAATTTTATTATAAAAGTGTGACTTTTATTATATTTGAATTTCATGCATAAAGGTATGCATAAAAGTTTATTATTTTATTTTAAAAGTGTCTTTTATTATATTTGGATTTCATGCATAGAGGTATGCATAAAAGATATTCTTTTATACTAAAAGTGTGATTTTCATCATAAATGGATTTTATGCATAACTTAGATGCATAAGAGAAATTCTTTTATTCTAAAAGTGTAATTCCTACCAAATTGAATTTATGCATAAGAAGATGCATAAAAGATTGATTTTTATTTCGAAGGTGTTAGTCTCCTTAAATGGAATTTATGCATAAATAAATGTGTAGAGAAATCTTATATCAAATATAAGAATTCTCTTGTATTCTATAAAAAGATATGAAATGTGATAAGATGTGATAAGAAGTGTATGAGATGTGATAAGATGCGTATGGGAAGTGATAGGATGTGATAAGAGGTGTATGAGATGTGAAAAGATGTGATAAGATGTGTATGAGATGTGATAAGATATGATAAGAGGTGTATGAGATGTGATAGAATGTGTTAAGATGAGTTAGGATGTGTTAAGATGAATATGGGATGTGTTAGGACGAGAATGGGTGTAATATGGTTATATGAATGTGATGTGGATGTATACATGTAGATGTGTATGTATGAATGTGAATGTGGATGTATGAATGTAGATACGGATGTGTATCTATGTATGTGAATGTGGATGTATGAATATGAATGTGGATGTCAGGATGTGAAAATGGAAGTGTGGATGTATGAATGTGGATGTGGATGTATGCATGTAGATGTGTATGTATGTATGTGGATGTAGATGTGGATGTATAGATGTGAATGGAAATGTGGATGTGGATGTATGAATGTGAATGTGGATGTGGATGTGGATATATGGATGTGGATATGGATGTGTATGTATGAATGTGGATATGGGATGTGGATGTATAAATGAGGATGTGAAAATGAATGTATGCATGTAGATGTGGATGTATGGATGTGAATGTGAATGTGTATGTGAATTAATGTATCGTCTATATGAGGAAATGGATGAGAATGAGTACACATTGAATGGAATGTGGAATAAGTAATGTGGACTAAGGAGGGGTAATGTAGAAAGACGAGAGTTCGATTTAGAAACTGTATTTTGTGACTGTTTGTAAATGACTGTTTTATGTCAAGAATGCTGGGGAAGCATTTTGACCGTCTTGTGGATTAAGGTCATGAAGACCTAACTGTTAAAGTTGCAACTGCTGACGGAGAGTCAATGGAGGACGTCTCGCGTAGCAAGGTCAACCGAGGTCTTGACCAGCCTCGGTTCGATTTAAATGGTGAGCTTCCGTATACGGTGGATGAGAGACCAAGGAAGCGGCCTATGAGTGAAGCGCTAGGTCACCTGCGAAGGATCCTAGAGGGTGCTGACCATACGGTGCTCGGGCTCTGGGTCGCCGAAGATACCCACACGTGCGTCGTGGAAGATATTGGAACAAGGAGTAAGAGTTATTTTCCGAAACCGGGCATGGATCTGGTTGATTGACCTTGCTGGTCCTCCTCAACGGATGAGTCCATGGCTCTTTTATATGGATTTGTGGGTTGATCTTGCTGATCTTCCACGCAGATTCCATTCTATTATATGAATATATTGTCGGTTACTATGACCTAGGAACTATGGAAAAGGCCCCTGAGTGAACAGGTGGTGAGCGTTCTGGTTGCCAATGATGCCATAAGTATACCGATGAATGAATGACTGGAAATAAGGATTCAACCAGAGACTTTGAGGATTGCCATCAGTGACATAATGGTTTCATTAAAGGATTGTTTTAAGTTAGCTGAAGCTAAGAAAAAGGCAATTTCATATTGGGTGTGTAAGTGGTGTGACTAGTTTTATGTTTGCATGAACTTCCGCCGGCTAGGGGGCCTTGGAACTCTTTTCCTTGGTACTCGGGACAAAACCTAACCAAATTCTTAATTGGATTCCATCATTACAGTGGTTGGGCGGTTAGCTTACCCATGGGATTGGATGGGGTTACGCTGGACTGATGGATCTGTAAATCGAGATTTAATTTCTATTATTACGATAGATGAAGTAAATCTCGGATAGTAATTGTTCTATGGATAGGAATCAACGGCTGTGCCTCTTGATGGGGAAAAAAGCGTTGATCCCAATGATCCAAGTGCAAGTTTCTTCCTTGATTTGACCAAGTACCGTTAGAGGTGCAGTCAGATCAGTTTGATCAGTAATGATCTTGACTACGTTAGAGTAAAGAGTTATCCTGGTGGAATCGCCCATGCTTTCCGGGTAAAGGAAGTTTTTCCGGTTTTGGTTTTGGACAAACCGACGGATTAGTCTCTTGTCCGGATATCCGTGGGCGAGGCCCCGAGTGTGAGACCCCTACCCGCGCACGATGTGCTACTTCCGCTGCTAGTACCCGAATCCGTTGCGCGGTGGAGACAGGGATCTCACAACAAGAGAGTGGGACGTTCTAAATTTTTTTTACAAGAGAGTGGGATGTTCTAATTCTGTTTTTGAAATTTAGCTTCCACCTTACTTTCAATAATTTTAGGCACCTAAAAGACCAATGTCAGGGATACTATTTTGAGACCACCTATCCATGTTTCTACCTCGTAGTAAGAAAGAGGTAACCATGTCACCAAAAGATTTTTGGGTGAATTTCTAGATCCAATAGAGGAGAAATAAGAAGCCAAACAAAACTTGGTTCTAAAATGTCAAGAAAAAATACAGTAAAATTGTAGACAAAGTAAGGGACCAAATACTATTCACCCCCCCAATGTGTTATCAATTGACCAAGATGGAAGACCATTCATCCTTATGTATTATTAATTGACTAAGTTGGAGAGATCATAGAGGTTGTAATGGAGAACTCTAAGGGGGATTTACAAGGGATTTGAACTTCCTCAATTACTTGGGAATGGCCTAGATGATCCTTTACTAGAATGAACCTTCCCAATTCCTGATACAAACATGGAATGGAGTCCATTCTTGAGTCTGGTTAATGTAGTCCATGAGATTTTGCTAAACTCACATCATTCTCATCTTTTGAGGTCAAGGTTTTAAAAGCAACTCTACTCCAAGGTAATGAAAATTTATGGAGAGATTTGAAGGACTAAATGGAAGGAAGATTATGAGCAATTATTGTTAAGGGGACAAGGTGAAATATAACCCAATAGCAAAATCAAGTGAGGAAACTCCTTTGAGTGATGAAAAGAAAAAGTTACCTAAGGTGCCTATAAATAAGTTGGGACATTACTACGAAAAGGATGAGACCACTACAATGTTATCTATGTGGTACATATAAGAACCAAGGAGTTACAACTATTAGATAGCGGTGTGGATGCTACTAGCATTGTCTCTAAATGCTACTACTGGAAACTCTGGGAAAGCAACCCATAGAGGAAACTGATTTTTGTTGTGAAGGTAGCTGTGGAATCACGACTAATAAGCCTCTTGGTATCTTAAGAGATTAAAAACCAAAATATTTGGATAAATTTATCAATCTACCTTTGTGTGTTGATGAATTACCACAAATAGCCGAGATCATATGATGTGATTCGAGGGTGATCCTACATGTAGGAAGCTAGACTGGTCCATGACTAAGGAATAAAGGTCATATTTACCGTAGAATTAAGGACTAGATAATATTATTGATGCATGGAAGGTTTGCCCAATGCATCATGGAGGGATTTCGAAGAGTAAAACATCATTGGTAATATTGATACAAGGAAGGTTCACCCAATGCATGGAGGGATTTAGAAGAAGAGTCAAGCATCATTGCTAGAACTACTTCTGTGAATGTGTGTCAAACATGTTGCCACATATCCCACATGTTGTGAATGTGTGTCAAACATTGCTAGAACTACTTCTGTGAATGTGTGTTGGACATGTTGCCACATGTCATGAAAGAAGGACTAGATAGTAAAGATGAATTTTCTTACCTAGAAGGTTCAACCAATGCAATGGCAGAAGAGTCAAACAACACTGCTAGAACTACTTCTGTTATTATGTGCCAAACATGTTGCCACATCCTAGAAGATGAATATATCTACATCTAAATATCATGATTACTAGAACTTAAGGAATACGGAGTCTAAACATCATGATTGGAATTGGAAAATGAACATATGGATCACGTTTACTTAAGATTCAAAGTACTAGATGCATATTCTAGAAAAATTTGATGTGCTTCAAAAGAAGTACGGAAAAATCTAAGAGATGAGTTTGAGAAGAGAATTGATAGTGCAATGCATGCTTAGAGTTGAGATTTTTTGAGTCTATAGATGCATGCTTTTTCGAGTCTATAGATGCATCAAGCGACATACAGGAGTCACCTCAATCAAATGAAGAAAGGCCAACTTCATCAAGGAATCCCAATGGATATTGAAAAATGGAAGCCAAAGAAGGCCATAGCACCAAGTGTACTCTTTAGTTAGTCTAATTTTCATGAAGAGTATTGACTCCACAAAAAAGAACTCAAGAGATGTCATTTTCCTATCAGATTTATATTAATTAATGAAGGAATGAGACAACAAGGTAACAAAAGAGACTTGAGAGATCTTGTTTTTCTTAATGAAGGAGTGATACAAGAGGGTGACAAAACAAAGAGTTTTCACTTATCTCCCCAGTATCCTTGCTAGCTCCTCTCAAGCATCATTTGGTGGTCTAAAGAGCACAGCACATGCTAACCCCTCAACCCAATCCTTCCAATGCTAACTTCACACTATGTAGGTGATCCAGCTTGGGTTCAGATGGCCCTTTGTTATGGCTTCACAATCAAGACCCCAGAATTTTTTCTCGTGGCCCTTCATTATGGAACCCTATAATTTTTTCAAGCATAAATGCACGTGTTCTCATTCTAGTCTCTCCCAGAAACACATTCATAAGAGAAGAAAAACATGGCATGAAGAACTTACCAGTATGTTGTAATGCATGCAACCCTCCCTTGCTTCAAAGAGCTCCACATCATTTGTTGTCATGCCAACTCTTACATATTGTCCACACTAGGTAGTAGCCACACACACTCCTCTCTTCCTTCAAAGAGCTCCACATTGTCCAGTCTCATGCCGGCTAAGTTATCATCCACTAGATAGTTGCCACAAACACTCCTCTCTACATAAGCACAAAGATAAAGTAGAGAATAGAGTAGCAAGATCGAGACTCAATTTCCACACAATGGAAGAGTGTGTTGTGTTATGAGATAAAAGTGACTTATACAACTTCACACACAAAATATGGACGACTAGGTGCTCTCATAAGTGGCCACAATACTTAATCTCATAATACATTTATGAAGAAGTACATCCACAAGGGATTCAACTAAGCTTGCTACCACATGCTCTCGAAGTAGGAATCACAATAAGAGTTCCATTAGACCATTATGAGTGCCCATCCATGTTTATAGATTTGGCCACTACTGTTGCTTCATAGCTTGATTACGTACATCTTTTTTGTGTGTCCTCTTTTCTCGAAGTAGAAATCACAATAAGAGTTCCATTAGACCATTATGAGTGCCCATCCATGTTTATAGATTTGGCCACTACTGTTGCTTCATAGCTTGATTACGTACATCTTTTTTGTGTGTCCTCTTTTCTCATTGATGTAGAATATTAGTGGAGATAGTTGTTAATTACCTTCCCCCCTTTCATGGTGGCTGATTAGAGGAATTTATTGTAAGATTCCTCCCCCACCCCCTTTTTGATGTCTAGTATCTTCCCCTGTAATCAATCCCTCTTCAGAAATATAAAGGCCTTGTTCTAACTGTTTTAGCCTAGAGAGAGAAAAATATGCTAGAGAGAGAATATTCAGATTATGAATATTTTTGGATAGAAAATTAACTCATCTTATTAAAATAAGTTCCCCTGAAATAGAAATTCAAAAAGAATTTTCCAATGTGCAATTGGAATTAATTGGAAATAAGTATAAAGAACCTTAGTCTAAGGGTCTAGATTTTCAGAAATTTTTAGATTATGGTCCAATTAAGGTTCCTATGGGCCAATAGCATCAATCCATGTGTAGGGAGGAGATAAATCCAATTTGTAAAAGAAGATACCCAAAAATGAGTAAATGCTCACATAAGATGAAGAGTTGAAAATGTACAAGATTTATTAGTAAAAAAACTATGAGCAATATTAAAAATATGAGATATTTTGGGTATCCAAAAATGAGTAAATGCTCACATAAGATGAAGAGTTGAAAATGTACAAGGTTTATTAGTAAATAAACACATATGTAAGGAAGGGGAGTTCTTTAAAGGAGGTGCATATTTCACATAAGATGAAGAGTTGAAAATGTACAAGGTTTATTAGTAAATAAACACATATGTAAGGAAGGGGAGTTCTTTAAAGGAGGTGCATATTTCACATAAGATGAAGAGTTGAAAATGTACAAGGTTTATTAGTAAAAAAAACTATGACACATATGTAAGGAAGAGGAGTTCTTTAAAGGAGGTGCATATTTCACATAAGATGAAGAGTTGAAAATGTACAAGGTTTATTAGTAAAAAACTATGAGCAATAAAATTTTGACACATATGTAAGGAAGGGGAATTCTTTAAAGGAGGTGCATATTTCACATGCTTGAATGAGTTTTAAACTCAAAAATAATGTGATATTTTTATCTCTCATCTCTCTTGAACCAAACCAAATCAAAATGGAACCAAACCAAATCAAAAAGTAACCAAACTAGGTCCAAATCTAGTCCAAATTCAACCAAACTGACTTGGAAAATTCTAGAATCAGTTTGTTTGGTTAGGAGCTCAAATTTTCCTATAAATAGAAGCCTCCCCTTGTTGAAAAAAACATAGTGTCTTATGCCTTGTTACTCTACTCCACCTAAGCCAAATTAGATAGAGTCTTATGCCTTGTTACTCTACTCCACCTAAGCCAAATTAGATAGAGTCTTATGCTTTGCCAAATTAGATAGAGTCTTATGCTTGTTACTCTACTCCACCTAAGCCAAAATATAGAGTGTCTTATGCATTGTTACTCTACTCTACCTAAGCCATGAGCTGTGAATTCTTTAATAATTCACTAGTTTTTGATACTTCTCTCTTTCTTCAATCCCCATTGGTGGCTCCATCAACATACTAAACCAATTGATTGGTTGGGGGCCTCTACCGTGAATAAAGAATCAAGCAAATCATAAGGTAAGTATATTGAATTTTAATCTTTTCTATAATTTCTCAATGATTCTCTCTTCTCAACCCCTCTCAAGCTTGAGAAGCTTAATTGGTATGGTTTTTTAAATGCTATTGAAGTTAATTGGTGAATAGTAGGGAAGAGTTACATAATTTAATAAATGCTATAGAAGTTAATTTCCATTTATGTTTAAATTCAAATGGTTTTTATGTAATTTCTCTCTCTCTCTCAAGAAATGGTCATACTCATGACCCATTCTCAATCCAAATGAAGCTTTTCATAAAGCTTTTCCTTAATCCAAGATTAAGCTATGCTTGAGGCCAAATTAATGGCTTTTTGCTATGCTTTTAGTTTATGCACATTGATGATTCAATCCATTATGGATTGATGACCCAATTAGAGACCATTCTAATTGTTTTCTTAATGATCCAATTAGAGACCATTATGGATTGATGATCCAATTAGAGACCATTCTAATTATTTCTTTAATAATGAGCTTTATCCCTTAGAAAAAAATTGAGATTTATCAGTCATAGTAGCGGAGCTATGGCAAAATTTTTATAGAAATTACGCATAAAATAAATTCATTCAAAGTATAAAAAGAGGAATTCCTACCATATTCTAGGAACTATCATCCTAGATTAATTAAAAGAATTTTATTATGCATGGAGATGTGGATGTTGCATGTAGATGTAGATGTATGGATGTGAGTGTGAATGTGGAGGTGGATGTATGCATGTAGAAATAGATGTGTAGATGAGGATGTAAATGGAGATGTGGATGGATGCATATAGATGTAGAGGTATAGATGTAGATGTGAATGGAGATGTGGATGTATACATGTAGATGTAGATGTATAGATGTAGATGTGGATGTGGAGGTGGATGGATGCATGTAGATGTAGATGTATAGATGTAGATGGGAATGGAGATATGGATGTATGCATGTAGATGTAGTTGTGAATGGAGATGTATATGTATACATGTAGATGTAGATGTATAGATGTAGATGTGGATGTGGATGGGGATGTATGCATGTAGATGTAGGTGTATAGACGTAGATGTGGATGTAGAGGTGGATGTATGCATGTAGATGTAGATGTATAGATGTGGATGTGAATGTGGAGTGGATGTATGCATGTAGATGTAGATGTATGGAGGTGAATGTGAATGTGGATGTGGATGTATGCATAGGGATGTAGATGTATGCATGTAGATGTGAATGTACGCATATAGTTGTGGATGTATGGATGTGAATATACGATTGTGATGTGAGGGAATCTGAAGTGATGAGATGGAAATGATGTGATGGGATGAGTATACATATAAATGGAATATGGAATAAGTAATGTAGATTGAGGAGGGATAATGTGGAAAAATGAAAGTTAAAATAGAAATTGTATTGTAAACTGTTTGTAAATGCTGTTTGTAAATGCTGTCTGTAAATGATTGTTTTATGTCAAGAATGCTGGGGGGAGCATTTTGACCGTCTTGTGATTAAGGTCGTGATGAGGAAGTTGCAACTGCTGACGGGGAGTCAATGAAGGACGTCTCGCGTAGCAAGGTCGGCCGAGGTCTTGACCAGCCTCGGTGCGATTAAAATGGTGAGCTTCCGGTACGGTGGATGAGGGGCCAAGGAAGCGGCCTATGCGTGAAGCGCTAGGTTACCTGCGAAGGATCCTAGAGGGTGCTGACCATACGGTGCTCGGGCTCTGGGTCGCCTAGGATACCCACGCGTGCGTCGAAGAAGATATTGGAACAGAGTTGGAGTTGTTTTCTGAAATCGAGCATGGATCTGGTTGATTGACCTTGCTGGTCTTCAATGGATGAGTCCATGGCTCCTTATATGGATCTGTTGGTTGATCTTGCTGATCTTCAACGAGAGTCCATCTTGTTAAGTGATTATATTTGCCAAGTATTATGGGCTAGGAACTATCGAAACGGCTCCTGAGCGTTCTAGTTGCCAATGATGCCATAGATACTCTGATGAAGGAATGATGGGAAATTAAGAAGCAATTGGATAAATTGGAAGATGGTGATCAATGATACTATGGTTTTATTAAAGGATTGTTTTAAATTGGTTGAATCTGGTTGAAAAAGGCAATTTCATATTGGGTGTGTGAGTGGTGTGACTAGTTTTATTTTGCATGAACATCCGGCTAGGGGGCCTTGGAACTCTTTTCCTTGGTACCCGGGACAAAACCTAACCAAATTTTTAATTGGATCCCATCACTACAGTGGTTGGGCGGTTGGCTAACCCATGGGACTGGATGGGGTTAGGCTGGACTGATGGATCCGTAAATCGAGACTCAAACTTTTGTTTTTACGATAGAAAAAAAAAAATCCCGGACAGTAACTGTTCTATGGATAGGAATCAACGGCTGTGCCTCTTGAATGGGGAAAAAAGCGTTGATCCCAATGATCCAAGTGCAAGTTTCTTCCTTGAACTGACTAAGTATCTTATAGATTTAATTGGATCATCTCGATCAGAAATGATCTTGACTACGTTAGAGTAAAAAGTTATCCTGGTGGAATCGCCCGTGCTTCCGGTTAAGAAAGTTTTTCCGGGTTCGGTTTTGGAACAACCGACGGATTAGTCTCTTATCCGGATATCCGTGGGGCGAGGCCCCGAGTGTGGGACCCCTGTCCCGCGCGAGAAGCGCTACTTCCGCTGCCAGTACCCCGAATCCGTTGCTCGGTGGGAACAGGGATCTTACAGTTGGTATCAGAGCATTTGGTTAATAAAGATCAACTGAGAAGATAAATATGTCAAAAATTTATCAAGAAACACAAAAAGGTTATAATTGTGTGAGATAATTCATACAATTTGACATTCAAACGGAAATTCGTAATTTTGGTAATTGGGTCTTCAGATGGAAGTGCCGCAATTATATAGAATCCCTGACTTGCTTGAGGCCTAGACATGATAGTATTTACCTTATAATTCCAAGGGCCGTGACTACCCGTATATACCGAGAGTATACTGCAGCTCTTTACTGACAGTATATACGAGTAAATCTAAGACTTGAAATTATAAGCGTTAATGCTATCTAGATGATGATTTCGAATGTGATTGATATGATTTTTAATTCTGTTTGAGAATTGATGAGTTGATTTGGATTCTGATTGAAAATGCTGATTGAAAAATGTTGATTTTTAAAAATTAGTTGAAATATAATGAAACCACAATGAGGGGGAATGGGACGAGTCCCTGTGATGATATTCATAACTAGAATGATGATAACGAATTCAGCAAATCACTATGAGATTAGTGGGTTGTGCTGTCAGATTGAACTGTTAATACTTGACCGGTAGATCAAGTTAAGGGATGTCAAATTGAGAACTTGCTTGACTAAAATTTCTGTGGAGGAATGTTCCGAAGGAAACTTTTCGGTCTAATGGACCATTATCATGTTAAAGATATGAATGATATGATCTGAATGAATTGTTATTTAATGATGAGTTCTATATAAGGGATATATATCCCAGTGTTCTGTTGGGTTGACCAGAATATAAGCAACCCCAGAATAAAATTGGATCTTAAGAAAAAGAACTGTCCTCTACCTTGCGAGATGAGGACATCTCGCATTTTTTTAAGTGGGGTAGAATGTAAGATTCCTCCCCAGCCTTCGAGGTATACATGAGTAAGAATCTCCCTTTCTGATCTTATAATTATTCCCTCTCTAAAATAAAAGAAAGTTTCTATTTAAAAAAAAGGAAGACCCTTTCCCTGGAATACTTCTCAGGAGTCCCACGTGTTTTAAAGATTTAGAACAATGAGTTCAGAAGTGAGAATCGGTGTTTTGGATACCAAGGTTCTGGTTTTCATTCGAGTACGGCCCAAAAGAATTTCTTTATCTCTTGGGGAGTATAAGAAGTTATCCCCCAGATATTGTGACTCCTATATCTGAATTCAATGAAAGTAGGTGACTTAGCCTACAAGCTTCTTTTATCTCCTCATCTCAAAATTCTTAATGCCTTCTATAGAAAATTGTGTCAAATCCAAATCATGGAAAGACGGTAAAACTTCAGTGGCAAGTTACCGTTGGCTTCTAGGTTACGCTAGCTCCTTCCTTTATATAAATCGTAACTTTTACTTGTCGCTCACAGTAATCTTACTCCCATCAATCTCCTTTCTTTCTTAATCTCCTTCATGGCTTGGCAACAGGAATTAGTTTTATCCCTGATGATTTCTCACCTTCAAGACGCAAGAGAGTCTGTGAAGAAAGACTTTATAGAACAGTATGAGCGCTCACTTTTTCCTCACCTAGGAACTTCTGTAGCGCAGACCAAATGGCGGACCTATCAAAACATAACTAGGGTAACACCCTGGGGTCAGCAGCACTTTCGTAACAATGTCCGCTTGGCCATGGTTATTGAAGCTTTGGGTTTGGGTCCCCGATACTACTGCGTCATGAGATCAAGGCATCTTGGGTTTTCTGAGCGGGTCTTCTTACTGACGTGTTTTCTTCCTCATGAGAAGATATGCCTTTACCCCGTTTTTGGCTTGCCTCTCAGAGGTCCTTTTGATAGATCACCTCATACCACTGAGATAGGTGCGGCAATAACCAGCAGAATCATTCCCATAGATGAGTTACCCTATACTTGTGCAGCTTGTGAGGACTGCTTTTGTGACCATATGATGGACGGGCTTATGGAAGTGTAAAGAGTTTCTCTATCTTTACTGTATAAGTTCCGAGAATGAATAAAGTTTAAATCTTGTTCTTATTTTGAATCTTGCTCTCTTTAAGACTTTTCTTGGTGGTTAATCGTGATTAAAATTTTTCTCTAAGTCTCATATTCGTGCATCTTGCGAAATTACCCTAGTTTGCGAGATGAGGACATCTCGCGTTTTTTAAGTGGGGTAGAATGTAAGATTCCTCCCCCACCCCCTTTTTGATGTCTAGTATCTTCCCCTGTAATCAATCCCTCTTCAGAAATATAAAGGCCTTGTTCTAACTGTTTTAGCCTAGAGAGAGAAAAATATGCTAGAGAGAGAATATTCAGATTATGAATATTTTTGGATAGAAAATTAACTCATCTTATTAAAATAAGTTCCCCTGAAATAGAAATTCAAAAAGAATTTTCCAATGTGCAATTGGAATTAATTGGAAATAAGTATAAAGAACCTTAGTCTAAGGGTCTAGATTTTCAGAAATTTTTAGATTATGGTCCAATTAAGGTTCCTATGGGCCAATAGCATCAATCCATGTGTAGGGAGGAGATAAATCCAATTTGTAAAAGAAGATACCCAAAAATGAGTAAATGCTCACATAAGATGAAGAGTTGAAAATGTACAAGATTTATTAGTAAAAAAACTATGAGCAATATTAAAAATATGAGATATTTTGGGTATCCAAAAATGAGTAAATGCTCACATAAGATGAAGAGTTGAAAATGTACAAGGTTTATTAGTAAATAAACACATATGTAAGGAAGGGGAGTTCTTTAAAGGAGGTGCATATTTCACATAAGATGAAGAGTTGAAAATGTACAAGGTTTATTAGTAAATAAACACATATGTAAGGAAGGGGAGTTCTTTAAAGGAGGTGCATATTTCACATAAGATGAAGAGTTGAAAATGTACAAGGTTTATTAGTAAAAAAAACTATGACACATATGTAAGGAAGAGGAGTTCTTTAAAGGAGGTGCATATTTCACATAAGATGAAGAGTTGAAAATGTACAAGGTTTATTAGTAAAAAACTATGAGCAATAAAATTTTGACACATATGTAAGGAAGGGGAATTCTTTAAAGGAGGTGCATATTTCACATGCTTGAATGAGTTTTAAACTCAAAAATAATGTGATATTTTTATCTCTCATCTCTCTTGAACCAAACCAAATCAAAATGGAACCAAACCAAATCAAAAAGTAACCAAACTAGGTCCAAATCTAGTCCAAATTCAACCAAACTGACTTGGAAAATTCTAGAATCAGTTTGTTTGGTTAGGAGCTCAAATTTTCCTATAAATAGAAGCCTCCCCTTGTTGAAAAAAACATAGTGTCTTATGCCTTGTTACTCTACTCCACCTAAGCCAAATTAGATAGAGTCTTATGCCTTGTTACTCTACTCCACCTAAGCCAAATTAGATAGAGTCTTATGCTTTGCCAAATTAGATAGAGTCTTATGCTTGTTACTCTACTCCACCTAAGCCAAAATATAGAGTGTCTTATGCATTGTTACTCTACTCTACCTAAGCCATGAGCTGTGAATTCTTTAATAATTCACTAGTTTTTGATACTTCTCTCTTTCTTCAATCCCCATTGGTGGCTCCATCAACATACTAAACCAATTGATTGGTTGGGGGCCTCTACCGTGAATAAAGAATCAAGCAAATCATAAGGTAAGTATATTGAATTTTAATCTTTTCTATAATTTCTCAATGATTCTCTCTTCTCAACCCCTCTCAAGCTTGAGAAGCTTAATTGGTATGGTTTTTTAAATGCTATTGAAGTTAATTGGTGAATAGTAGGGAAGAGTTACATAATTTAATAAATGCTATAGAAGTTAATTTCCATTTATGTTTAAATTCAAATGGTTTTTATGTAATTTCTCTCTCTCTCTCAAGAAATGGTCATACTCATGACCCATTCTCAATCCAAATGAAGCTTTTCATAAAGCTTTTCCTTAATCCAAGATTAAGCTATGCTTGAGGCCAAATTAATGGCTTTTTGCTATGCTTTTAGTTTATGCACATTGATGATTCAATCCATTATGGATTGATGACCCAATTAGAGACCATTCTAATTGTTTTCTTAATGATCCAATTAGAGACCATTATGGATTGATGATCCAATTAGAGACCATTCTAATTATTTCTTTAATAATGAGCTTTATCCCTTAGAAAAAAATTGAGATTTATCAGTCATAGTAGCGGAGCTATGGCAAAATTTTTATAGAAATTACGCATAAAATAAATTCATTCAAAGTATAAAAAGAGGAATTCCTACCATATTCTAGGAACTATCATCCTAGATTAATTAAAAGAATTTTATTATGCATGGAGATGTGGATGTTGCATGTAGATGTAGATGTATGGATGTGAGTGTGAATGTGGAGGTGGATGTATGCATGTAGAAATAGATGTGTAGATGAGGATGTAAATGGAGATGTGGATGGATGCATATAGATGTAGAGGTATAGATGTAGATGTGAATGGAGATGTGGATGTATACATGTAGATGTAGATGTATAGATGTAGATGTGGATGTGGAGGTGGATGGATGCATGTAGATGTAGATGTATAGATGTAGATGGGAATGGAGATATGGATGTATGCATGTAGATGTAGTTGTGAATGGAGATGTATATGTATACATGTAGATGTAGATGTATAGATGTAGATGTGGATGTGGATGGGGATGTATGCATGTAGATGTAGGTGTATAGACGTAGATGTGGATGTAGAGGTGGATGTATGCATGTAGATGTAGATGTATAGATGTGGATGTGAATGTGGAGTGGATGTATGCATGTAGATGTAGATGTATGGAGGTGAATGTGAATGTGGATGTGGATGTATGCATAGGGATGTAGATGTATGCATGTAGATGTGAATGTACGCATATAGTTGTGGATGTATGGATGTGAATATACGATTGTGATGTGAGGGAATCTGAAGTGATGAGATGGAAATGATGTGATGGGATGAGTATACATATAAATGGAATATGGAATAAGTAATGTAGATTGAGGAGGGATAATGTGGAAAAATGAAAGTTAAAATAGAAATTGTATTGTAAACTGTTTGTAAATGCTGTTTGTAAATGCTGTCTGTAAATGATTGTTTTATGTCAAGAATGCTGGGGGGAGCATTTTGACCGTCTTGTGATTAAGGTCGTGATGAGGAAGTTGCAACTGCTGACGGGGAGTCAATGAAGGACGTCTCGCGTAGCAAGGTCGGCCGAGGTCTTGACCAGCCTCGGTGCGATTAAAATGGTGAGCTTCCGGTACGGTGGATGAGGGGCCAAGGAAGCGGCCTATGCGTGAAGCGCTAGGTTACCTGCGAAGGATCCTAGAGGGTGCTGACCATACGGTGCTCGGGCTCTGGGTCGCCTAGGATACCCACGCGTGCGTCGAGGAAGATATTGGAACAGAGTTGGAGTTGTTTTCTGAAATCGAGCATGGATCTGGTTGATTGACCTTGCTGGTCTTCAATGGATGAGTCCATGGCTCCTTATATGGATCTGTTGGTTGATCTTGCTGATCTTCAACGAGAGTCCATCTTGTTAAGTGATTATATTTGCCAAGTATTATGGGCTAGGAACTATCGAAACGGCTCCTGAGCGTTCTAGTTGCCAATGATGCCATAGATACTCTGATGAAGGAATGATGGGAAATTAAGAAGCAATTGGATAAATTGGAAGATGGTGATCAATGATACTATGGTTTTATTAAAGGATTGTTTTAAATTGGTTGAATCTGGTTGAAAAAGGCAATTTCATATTGGGTGTGTGAGTGGTGTGACTAGTTTTATTTTGCATGAACATCCGGCTAGGGGGCCTTGGAACTCTTTTCCTTGGTACCCGGGACAAAACCTAACCAAATTTTTAATTGGATCCCATCACTACAGTGGTTGGGCGGTTGGCTAACCCATGGGACTGGATGGGGTTAGGCTGGACTGATGGATCCGTAAATCGAGACTCAAACTTTTGTTTTTACGATAGAAAAAAAAAATCCCGGACAGTAACTGTTCTATGGATAGGAATCAACGGCTGTGCCTCTTGAATGGGGAAAAAAGCGTTGATCCCAATGATCCAAGTGCAAGTTTCTTCCTTGAACTGACTAAGTATCTTATAGATTTAATTGGATCATCTCGATCAGAAATGATCTTGACTACGTTAGAGTAAAAAGTTATCCTGGTGGAATCGCCCGTGCTTCCGGTTAAGAAAGTTTTTCCGGGTTCGGTTTTGGAACAACCGACGGATTAGTCTCTTATCCGGATATCCGTGGGGCGAGGCCCCGAGTGTGGGACCCCTGTCCCGCGCGAGAAGCGCTACTTCCGCTGCCAGTACCCCGAATCCGTTGCTCGGTGGGAACAGGGATCTTACATTTATTATAGAGAGAATTAAGAAGCTTATTGTTTCTACTCTTGACACTGAGGGAATGCTCAATGTTCACTGTTCCTCTGGAAGGAGTGGATTCAATGTTCATTATTCCTTTGAAAGGACCCCGGGGGGAAGGCTTGTTATTGAGATAATGATCAATGTTCGTTGTTCCTCCAAAAGGAATGGGGAAGGCTTATTAATAAATGAAGAATCTAGTGATTGGCAAGAGTATCTAAAGAGAGTGGGGGCCTCCACAGGCGACTATAGTGTTGTCCTCAGCCATGAATCAAGTATTTTCCTTGTTCTCTGTCATGACTCCTTTTTTTTAGTAGCCTAATATTCTCTAATACCTTGTGATTTGCAATGACTATTCTTAGAGTTGCAATTGTAACGCTACATGTGCAATCTCCATGGCCTTACAAGTAATGAGGTCAAGAGAAACATAATGTTAGGGCATAGTACGTGTAAGATTCCTCCCCAGCCTCTCAAGATGTCCAACATCTTCCCGTGTAATCAAATCCCTCTTCAGAAATATAAAAGATCTTATTTCTAAATGTTTTAGCCTAGAGAGAGAGAATTATTCTAGAGAGAGAATATTCAGATTATCAATATTTTTGGATAGAAAAATAACTCATCTTATTAAAATAAGTTTCCCTGAAACAGAAGCTCAAAAAGAATTTTCCAATGTGCAATTGGAATTAATTGGAAATGGGTATAAAGGACCTTAGTCTAGATTAATTGGAAATGGGTATAAAGGACCTTAGTCTAAGGGTCTAGATTTTCAGAAATTTTTGGATTATGGTCCAATTAAGGTTCCTATGGGCCAATAGCATCAATCCATGTGTAGGGAGGAGATAAATCCAATTTGTAAAAGAAGATACCCAAAAATGAGTAAATGCTCACATAAGATGAAGAGTTGAAAATGTACAAGGTTTATTAGTAAAAAACTATGAGCAATATTAAAAATATGAGATATTTTGGGTATCCAAAAATGAGTAAATGCTCACATAAGATGAAAGTTGAAAATGTACAAGGTTTATTAGTAAAAAACTATGAGCAATATTAAAAATATGAGATATTTTGGGTATAAGGATTCCATTTTGACACATATGTAAGGAAGGGGAGTTCTTTAAAGGAGGTGCATATTTCACATAAGATGAAGAGTTAAAAATGTACAAGGTTTATTAGTAAAAAACTATGAGCAATATTAAAAATATGAGATATTTTGGGTATAATGATTCCATTTTGACACATATGTAAGGAAGGGGAATTCTTTAAAGGAGGTGCATATTTCACATGCTTGAATGAGTTTTAAACTCATAAAAATTGAGATATCCTCTCTCCTCATTCAAGTCTAGTTCCAAAAAGTTAGCTTAACTGACCCAAAAATGGTCAAAAATTGACCAAACTGATTTAGAAAATTCTAGAATCAGTTTGTTTGGTTAGGAGCTCAATTTTTCCTATAAATAGAAGCCTCCCCCTTGTTGAAAAAATATATAGTGTTTATGTATTGTTACTCTACTCCACCTAAGCCAAGAACTGTGAATTCATTAATAATTCATTAGTTTTTGGCACTTCCCTCTTTCTTCATTTTCCATTGTTGGCTCCATCAACATACTAAACCAATTGATTGGTTGGGGGCCTCTACTGTGAACAAAGAACCAAGTAATTTGTAAGGTAAATGGTGAATTTTGATTCTTTTCTATAATTTCTCAATGTTTCTCTCTTCTCAACCCCTCTCAAGCTTGCGAAGCTTAATTGGAATGGTTTTTTGAATGCTATTGAAGTTAATTGATGAATGGTAGTGAAGAGTTACATAATTTGATGAATGCTATTGAAGAAAATTTATTAATAATAGTTAAGAATTACATAAATTTCCATTTATACTTAATTCTAATGGTTTTTAATTTCTCTCTCTCACTCAAGAAATGGTCATACTCATGACCCATTCTCAATCCAAATGAAGCTTTTCATAAAGCTTTTCCTTAATCCAAGATTAATCTATGCTTGAGGCCAAATTAATGGTTTTTTTTCTATGCTTTTAGTTTATGTATTTCATGAATATTGATGATTCAATACATTATGGATTAATGATCCAATTAGGAATCATTCTATTTATTTCCTTAATGAAAAGATTTATCCCTTAGAAAATTTGAGATTTATAAGTCATGGCAGCGGAGCTATGGTAAAATTTTTATAAAAATTATGCATAAAATAATTTCATTCAAAGCATGAAAAGAGGACTTCCTACCATATTCTAGGATTTATCATCCTAGATTAATTGAAAGATATTCATTGTAATCATAGAGAAATTTATTTCTATATTATGCATAATTGATTTTCATGCATAGAGGTATGCATAAAAGATTATTATTTTAACATAAAAGTGTTACTTTTATCATATTTGGATTTCATGCATAGAGGTATGCATAAAAGATTATTATTTTAACATAAAAGTGTTACTTTTATCATATTTGGATTTCATGCATAGAGGTATGCATAAAAGATTATTATTTTAACATAAAAGTGTTACTTTTATCATTTTTAATTTTCATGCATAGAAGTATGCATAAAGGATAATTTTTTACTTTTATCATTTTTAATTTTCATGCATAGAAGTATGCATAAAGGATAATTTTTTTATATCAAAAGTGTTACTTTTATCATTTTTAATTTTCATGCATAGAAGTATGCATAAAGGATAATTTTTTAATATCAAAAGTGTTACTTTTATCATTTTTAATTTTCATGCATAGAAGTATGCATAAAGGAAATTTCTTTTATATCAAAAGTATTACTTTTATCATTTTTAATTTTCATGCATAGAAGTATGCATAAAGGATAATTTTTATATATTAAAAGTGTTACTTTTATCATTTTTAATTTTCATGCATAGAAGTATGCATAAAGGAAAAAAAAATTATATCAAAAGTGTTACTTTTATCATTTTTAATTTTCATGCATAGAAGTATGCATAAAGGATAATTTTTTTATATTAAAAGTGTTACTTTTATCATTTTTAATTTTCATGCATAGAAGTATGCATAAAGGATAATTGTTTTATATCATAAGTGTTACTTTTATCATTTTTAACTTTCATGCATAGAACGCATATTTCACATGCTTGAATGAGTTTTAAACTCATAAAAATTGAGATATTTCATCTCTCCTCTCTCCTCATTCAAGTCTAGTTCCAAAAAGTTAGCTTAACTGACCTAAAAATGGTCAAATATTGACCAAACTGATTTAGAAAATTCTAGAATCAGTTTGTTTGATTAGGAGCTCAATTTTTCCTATAAATAGAAGCCTCCCTTTTGTTGAAAAATATATAGTGATTTTGGGTGAATTTCTAGATCCAATAGAGGAGAAATAAGAAGCCAAATAAAACTTGGTTCAAGAATGTCAAGAAAAAATATAGTAAAATTGTAGACAAAGTAAGGGACCAAATACTATTCACCCCTCCAATGTGTTATCAATTGACCAAGATGGAAGACCATTCATCCTTATGTATTATTAATTGACTAAGTTGGAGAGATCATAGAGGTTGTAATGGAGAACTCTAAGGGGGATTTACAAGGGATCTTGAACTTCCTCAATTACTTGGGAATGGCCTAGATGATCCTTTACTAGAATGAACCTTCCCAATTCCTGATACAAACATGGAATGGAGTCCATTCTTGAGTCTGGTTAATGTAGTCCATGAGATTTTGCTAAACTCACATCATTCTCATCTTTTGAGTTCAAGGTTTTAAAAGCAACTCTACTCCAAGGTAATGAAAATTTATGGAGAGATTTGAAGGACTAAATGGAAGGAAGATTATGAGCAATTATTGTTAAGGGGACAAGGTGAAATATAACCCAATAGCAAAATCAAGTGAGGAAACTCCTTTGAGTGATGAAAAGAAAAAGTTACCTAAGGTGCCTATAAATAAGTTGGGACATTCGTATGAAAAGGATGAGACCACTACAGTGGATGCTACTAGCATTGTCTCTAAACGCTACTACTGGAAACTCTGGGAAAGCAACCCATAGAGGAAACTGATTTTTGTTGTGAAGGTAGCTATGGAATCACGACTAATAAGCCTCTTGGTATCTTAAGAGATTAAAAAACAAAATATTTGGATAAATTTATCAATCTACCTTTGTGTGTTGATGAATTACCACAAATAGCCGAGATCATATGATGTGATTCGAGGGTGATCCTACATGTAGGAAGCTAGACTGGTCCATGACTAAGGAATAAAGGTCATATTTACCTTAGAAATAAGGACTAGATAATATTATTGATGCATGGAAGGTTTGCCCAATGCATCATGGAGGGATTTCGAAGAGTAAAACATCATTGGTATTATTGATACAAGGAAGCTTCACCCAATGCATGGAGGGATTTAGAAGAAGAGTCAAGCATCATGGCTAGAACTACTTCTGTGAATGTGTGTCAAACATGTTGCCACATATCCCACATGTTGTGAATGTGTGTCAAACATTGCTAGAACTACTTCTGTGAATGTGTGTTGGACATGTTGCCACATGTCATGAAAGAAGGACTAGATAGTAAAGATGAATTTTCTTACCTAGAAGGTTCAACCAATGCAATGGCAGAAGAGTCAAACAACACTGCTAGAACTACTTCTGTTATTGTGTGCCAAACATGTTGCCACATCCTAGAAGATGAATATATCTACATCTAAATATCATGATTAACTAGAACTTAAGGAATACGGAGTCTAAACATCATGATTGGAATTGGAAAATGAACATATGGATCACGATTATTGTAACTCAAGATTCAAAGTACTAGATGCATATTCTGGAAAAATTTGATGTGCTTCAAAAGAAGTACGGAAAAATCTAAGAGATGAGTTTGAGAAGAGAATTGATAGTGCAATGCATGCTTAGAGTTGAGCTTTTTTGAGTCTATAGATGCATGCTTTTTCGAGTCTATAGATGCATCAAGTGACATACAGGAGTCACCTCAATCAAATGAAGAAAGGCCAACTTCATCAAGGAATCCCAATGGATATTGAAAAATGGAAGCCAAAGAAGGCCATAGCACCAAGTGTACTCTTTAGTTAGTCTAATTTTCATGAAGAGTATTGACTCCACAAAAAAGAACTCAAGAGATGTCATTTTCCTATTAGATTTATATTAATTAATGAAGGAATGAGACAGCAAGGTAACAAAAGAGACTTGAGAGATCTTGTTTTTCTTAATGAAGGAGTGATACAAGAAGGTGCATATTTCACATAAGATGAAGAGTTGAAAATGTACAAGGTTTATTAGTAAAAAAACTATGAGCAATAGAATTTTGACACATATGTAAGGAAGGGGAGTTCTTTAAAGGAGGTGCATATTTCACATGCTTGAATGAGTTTTAAACTCATAAAAATTGAGATATTTCATCTCTCCTCTCTCCTCATTCAAGTCTAGTTCCAAAAAGTTAGCTTAACTGACCTAAAAATGGTCAAAAAGTGACCTAACTGACTTGGAAAATTCTAGAATCAGTTTGTTTGGTTAGGAGCTCAAATTTTCCTATAAATAGAAGCCTCCCCTTGTTGAAAAATATATAGTGTTTTATGCCTTGTTACTCTACTCCACCTAAGCCAAAATATATAGTGTCTTATGCTTTGTTACTCTACTCCACCTAAGCCAAAATATATAGTGTCTTATGCCTTGTTACTCTACTCCACCTAAGCCAAAATATATGGTGTCTTATGCCTTGTTACTCTACTCCACCTAAGCCAAAATATATGGTGTCTTATGCCTTGTTACTCTACTCCACCTAAGCCAAAATATATAATGTCTTATGCCTTGTTACTCTACTCCACCTAAGCCAAAATATATAGTGTCTTATGCTTTGTTACTCCACCTAAGCCAAAATATATAGTGTCTTATGCTTTGTTACTCCACCTAAGCCAAAATATATAGTGTCTTATGCCTTGTTACTCTACTCCACCTAAGCCAAAATATATGGTGTCTTATGCCTTGTTACTCTACTCCACCTAAGCCAAAATATATAGTGTCTTATGCCTTGTTACTCTACTCCACCTAAGCCAAAATATATAGTGTCTTATGCTTTGTTACTCTACTCCACCTAAGCCAAAATATATAGTGTCTTATGCCTTGTTACTCTACTCCACCTAAGCCAAAATATATAGTGTCTTATGCCTTGTTACTCTACTCCACCTAAGCCAAAATATATAGTGTCTTATGCTTTGTTACTCTACTCCACCTAAGCCAAAATATAGAGTGTCATGCATTGTTACTCTACTCTACCTAAGCCAAGAGCTGTGAATTCTTTAATAATTCACTAGTTTTTGATACTTCTCTCTTTCTTCAATCCCCATTGGTGGCTCCATCAACATACTAAACCAATTGATTGGTTGGGGGCCTCTACCGTGAATAAAGAATCAAGCAAATTATAAGGTAAGTAATGAATATCTTCAATTAATCTAGGATGATAATTCCTAGAATATGGTAGGAAGTCCTCTTTTCATCCTTTGAATGAAATTATTTTATGTGTAATTTTTATAAAAATTTTGCCATAGCTTCGCTGCTATAACTGATAAATCTCAATTTTTTCTAAGGGATAAAGCTTATCATTAAGAAATAATTAGAATGATCCCTAATTGGATCAATAATCCATAATGGATTGAATCATCAATATTCATGAAATACATAAACTAAAAGCATAGAAAAAAGCCATTAATTTGACCTCAAGTATAGATTAATCTTGGATTAAGGAAAAGTTTTATGAAAAGCTTCATTTGGATTGAGAATGGGTCATGAGTATGACCATTTCTTGAGTGAGAGAGAGAAATTTCATAAAAACCATTTGAATTAAGCATAAATAGAAATTTATGTAATTCTTAACTATCATTAATCAATTAACTTCAATAACAATCACCAAATTATGTAACTCTTCACTACCATTCATCAATTAACTTAAATAACATTCAAAAACCATTCCAATTAAGCTTCTCAAGCTTGAGAGGGGTTGAGAAGAGAGAAACATTGAGAAATTATAGAAAATGATCAAAATTCACTAATTACCTTACAAATTGCTTGATTCTTTGTTCACGGTAGAGGTCCCCAACCAATCAATTGGTTAAGTATGTTGATGGAGCTACCAATGGGGATTGAAGAAAGAGGGAAGCTCCAAAAACTAGTGAATTATTAATGAATTCACAGTTCTTGGCTTAGGTGGAGTAGATTAACGATGCATAAACACTATATATTTTTCAACAAGAGGGAGGCTTCTATTTATAGGAAAAATTGAGCTCCTAACCAAACAAACTGATTCTAGAATTTTCTAAATCAATTTGGTCAATATTTGACCATTTTTAGGTCAGTTAAGCTAACTTTTTGGAACTAGACTTGAATGAGGAGAGAGGAGAGATGAAATATCTCAATTTTTATGAGTTTAAAACTCATTCAAGCATGTGAAATATGCACCTCCTTTAAAGAACTCCCCTTCCTTACATATGTGTCAAAATGGAATCATTATACCCAAAATATCTCATATTTTTAATATTGCTCATAGTTTTTTACTAATAACCCTTGTACATTTTCAACTCTTCATCTTATGTGAGCATTTACTCATTTTTGGATACCCAAAATATCTCATTTTTTAAATATTGCTCATAGTTTTTTACTAATAAACCTTGTATATTTTCAACTCTTCATCTTATGTGAGCATTGGGTATCTTCTTTTACAAATTGGATTTATCTCCTCCCTACACATGGATTGATGCTATTGGCCCATAGGAACCTTAATTGGACCATAATCCAAAAATTTCTGAAAATCTAGACCCTTAGGCTAAGGTCCTTTATACCCATTTCCAATTAATTCCAATTGCACATTGGAAAGTTCTTTTTGAATTTCTGTTTCAGGGGAACTTATTTTAATAAGATGAGATAATTTTCTATCCAAAAATATTAAAAATCTGAATATTCTCTCTCTAAGTTAAAACAGTTAGAAACAAGTCTTTTATATTTCTGAAGAGGGATTGATTACAGGGGAAGATGCTGGACATTTTGAGAGGCTGGGGAGGAATCTTACATTCTCTCCCACTTGAAAAATGCGAGATGCCCTCATCTCGCAAATTGGGGGTAATTTCGCAAGATGCACAAGTACGAGACTGAGAGAAGATTTTTAATTAAGATTAACCACCAATTAAAAAAGTCTCAAAGAGAGTAAGGATCAAGACAAGAACAAGATTTAAACTTTATTCATTCTTGGAACATATACAGTAAAGATAGAAGAACTCTTTACACTTCCATAAGCCCGTCCATCATATGATCACAAAAGCAACACTCACAAGCTGTGCACGTATAAGGTAACTCATCTATGGGAATAATTCTGTTGGTTATTGCCACACCTATCTCAGTGGTATGAGGTGATCTAACAAAAGGACCTCTGAGAGGCAAGCCAAAAATGGGGTAAAGGCATATCTTCTGATGAGGAAGAAAACATGCCAGTAAGAAGACCCGCTCAAAAAACCCAAGATGTCTTGATCTCATGATGCAATAGTATCGGGGACCCAAACCCAAGGCTTCAATAACCATGGCCAAGCGGACATTGTTATGAAAGTGCTGTTAACCCCAGGGTGTTACCCTAGTTATGTCTTGATAGGTTCGCCATTTGGTCTGAGCTACAGAAGTTCCCAAGTGAGGAAAAAGTGAGCGCTCACACTGTTCTATAAAATCTTTCTTCACAGACTCGCTTGCGTCTTGAAGGTGAGAAATCATCATGGATAAAACTAATTCCTGTTGCCAAGCCATGAAGGAGATTAATAAGAAGGGAGATCGATGGAAGTAAGATTACTGTGAGCGACAGGTAAAAGTTACGACTTATATATAGGAAGGAGTTAGCGTAACTTAGAAGCCAACGGTATCTTGTCACTGAAGTTTTACCGTCTTTCCATGATTTGGGTTTGGCACATATTTCTATGAAATACATTAAGAACTTTGAGATGAGGAGGTAAAAGAAGCTTGTAGGCTGTCACCTACTTTCATTGAAAGTAGGCTAAGTCACCTACTTTCATTGAATTCAGATATAAGGTTCACAATATCTGGGGGCGAACTTCTTATACTTCCCAAGAGATAAAGGAATCTTTTTGGGCCGTACTCGAATGAAAACCAAAACCTTGGTATCCAAAACACCGATTTTCACTTCTGAACTCATTGTTCTGAATCCTTAAAACAAGTGGGCTCCTGAGAAGGTATTCTGGGTAAAGTGTCTTCCTTTTTTAAACAGAGTCTTTCTTTTATTTTAGAGAGGGAATAATTTATAAGATCAGAAAAGGAGGCTCTTACTCTTGCATACCTCGAAGGCTGGGGAGGAATCTTACATTCTACCCCACTTAAAAAGTGCGAGATGTCCTCATCTCGTAAAGTAGAGGACAACTCTTTTTCTTAAGATCCAATTTATTATGGGGTTCCTTATATTCTGGTCAACCCAACAGAATACGGGGATAAATATCCCTTATATAGAACTCATCATTAAATAACAATTCATTTCAGATCATATCATTCATATCTTTAACACGATAATGGTCCATCAGATCGAAAATTTTTCTTTCTGAACATTCCTCCACGGGAATTTCAGTCAAGCAAGTTTTCAATTTGTCATCCCTTAACTTGATATACCGAGTCAAGTGTTAACAGTAGCACTTTGACAGCACAATCCACTAATCTCATAGTGATTTGCTGAAACCATTATCATCATTTCAATTATGAATATCATCACAGGGACTCGTCCCATTCATCCTCATTGAGGTTTCGCTCAGCTTATTACATTTCAACCAATTTTCAGGGATCATCATTTTTCAATCAGAATCCAAATCAATTCATCAATTCTCAAACAGAATTAAAAATCATATCAACCACATTCGAAATCATCCTCTGGATAGTATTAACGCCTATAATTTCAAGTCTTAGATTTACTCGTATATACTGTCAGTAAAGAGCTGCAGTTATACTCTCGGTATATACGGGTTGTCACGGCCCTTGGAATTATAAGGTAATTACTATCATGTCTAGGCCTCAAGCAAGTCAGGGATTCTATATAATTGCGGTACTTCCATTTGAAGACCCAATTACTAAATTATGAATTTTTCAGTTTGATTATCAAATTGTATGAATTATATCACACAATTACAACCTTTTTGTGTTTCTTGATAAATTTTTGACATATTTGGCTTCTCAGTTGATCTTTATTAGCCAATTGCTCTGATGATTGTATCCTGTGACGTTAAAATACTCTTCCAAGGCTTCCACCCATTTCTCCACAGCCTCGCCCAGGTTCTCCCCTTCTCCTTTGAAGGGTCCTGGCTGAGTCCTATGAAGAGCCTTGCGAACATCAAGTTCAAGCTCGTCATCTTCAGAGACAGGGTCTGGCTGATGACCACGGTTTCCTCGTCTCATGATTCTGCCAAAATTTATATATTATTAAATTTTTATTTTGATATTATTTACGAGATCCTAAGACTTAAGAGTTTGGAAAACAATTTCTTATACAAGACAAGATCTTAATGGAGATCTATGACATATGTCCGATAAAAGTTAGTTTTTTTTTTAAAAAAATATCAGCGGCGGCAGGTCGTCCGCCATAAACAATCATTTATCCAACATGAATTTTTTCACCGGAAAATGTTTCTTTATTTATATAAAAGTTGCAATATGTACATAGAGCAACTCGGCTCTGAGTTCAAAATCTCCTCGGAAGACATATAAGAGGACCATACTGGGCCATAGTCATGCCCTGTTACATAAGTTCTCTAACTGCGAAGGGAGTTATTATTTTCTCCTTAGGGATAAATCGACTAAGGAGTCTATAAATTCGACATGAAAGTCTGAAATTTCGAGGCGTCGAATGATATAGAATGACACCATGCACCATTTTCAGCTTTAACAGAATCATAGTCAATGAGAGATTCTTCCACAGCATTGTACGGCGGTCGCAAGGGGCATGGACATATTGCCCTGCAAACCACTTATGCTGTATTCTCTCCGCCCCGCTGGGGTAGGAAAATATAAATCCGCGAAATGGCATGCGAGTCTTGCTCGGCTTGATTGAGTTGAAGCGGAAGAGATGAGATGTTCGAAGGCGATCGCAGTCATATCTTGAGACTGGGTGAGGTCGGGAATACCAGATAAGTAGGGAACTTCCATCTATAAAAAAAATTCTTTGATTAAAAATTCTTCATTAAAGAGGCTTACGAAATGAAAATACATTATGAAAAATGCTTTTTTTTTGAATTTTTATTATCAATTTATGATAAGAATTTGCTTATCCGTATTAGTTTTAAATCTGCTCTGATACCAACTGTGAGATCCCCGTCTCCACCGTGCAACGGATTCGGGTACTAGCAGTAGAAGTAGCACATCGTGCGCGGGTAGGGGTCTCACACTCGGGGCCTCGCCCACGGATATCCGGACAAGAGACTAATCCATCGGTTTGTCCAAAACCAAAACCGAAAAAACTTCCTTTACCCGGAAAGCACGGGCGATTCCACCAGGATAACTCTTTACTCTAACGTAGTCAAGATCATTACTGATCAAACTGATCTGACTGCACCTCTAACGGTACTTGGTCAAATCAAGGAAGAAACTTGCACTTGGATCATTGGGATCAACGTTTTTTTCCCCATCAAGAGGCACAGCCGTTGATTCCTATCCATAGAACAATTACTATCTGGGATTTACTTCATCTATCGTAATAATAGAAATTAAATCTCGATTTACGGATCCATCAGTCCAGCCTAACCCCATCTAGTCCCATGGGTTAGCCAACCGCCCAACCACTGTAGTGATGGGATCCAATTAAGAATTTGGTTAGGTTTTGTCCCGGGTACCAAGGAAAAGAGTTCCAAGGCCCCTAGCCGGAAGTTCATGCAAACATAAAACTAGTCACACCACTTACACACCCAATATGAAATTGTCTTTTTCTTAGCATCAGCTAACTTAAAACAATCCTTTAATGAAACCATTATGTCACTGATGACAATCCTCAAAGTCTCTGGTTGAATCCTTATTTCCAGTCATTCATTCATCGGTATACTTATGGCATCATTGGCAACCAGAACGCTCACCACCTGTTCACTCAGGGGCCTTTTCCATTGTTCCTAGCTCATAGTAACCGACAATATATTCATATAATAGAATGGAATCTCCGTGGAAGATCAGCAAGATCAACCCACAAATCCATATAAAAGAGCCATGGACTCATCCGTTGAGGACAAGCAAGGTCAATCAACCAGATCCATGCCCGGTTTTGGAAAACAACTCTTACTCCTTGTTCCAATATCTTCCACGACGCACGTGTGGGTATCTTCGGCGACCCAGAGCCCGAGCACCGTATGGTCAGCACCCTCTAGGATCCTTCGCAGGTGACCTAGCGCTTCACTCATAGCCCGCTTCCTTGGTCTCTCATCCACCGTACCGGAAGCTCACCATTTAAATCGAACCGAGGCTGGTCAAGACCTCGATCGACCTTGCTACGCGAGACGTCCTCCATTGACTCTCCGTCAGCAGTTGCAACTTTAACAGTTAGGTCTTCATGACCTTAATCCACAAGACGATCAAAATGCTTCCCCAGCATTCTTGACATGAAACAGTCATTTACAAACAGTCACAAAATACAGTTTCTAAATCGAACTCTCGTCTTTCCACATTATCCCTCCTTAGTCCACATTACTTATTCCACATTCCATTCAATGTGTACTCATTCTCATCCATTTCCTCATATAGACGATACATTAATTCACATACACATTCACATTCACATCCATACATCCACATCTACATGCATACATCCATTTTCACATCCTCATTTATACATCCACATCCCATATCCACATTCATACATACACATCCATATCCACATCCATACATCCACATCCACATCCACATTCACATTCATACATCCACATCCACATTCCCATTCACATCTATCCATCCACATCTACATCCACATACATACATACACATCTACATGCATACATCCACATCCACATTCATACATCCACACTTCCATTTCCACATCCTCACATCCACATTCATATTCATACATCCACATTCACATACATAGATACACATCCGTATCTACATTCATACATACACATCTACATGTATACATCCACATCACATTCATACAACCATATTACATCCATTCTCGTCCTAACACATCCCATATTCATCTTAACACATCTTAACACATTCTATCACATCTCATACATCTCTTATCATATCTTATCACATCTCATACACATCTTTTCACATCTCATACATCTCTTATCACATCTTATCACATCTCATACACCTCTTATCACATCTCATACACCTCTTATCACATCTTATCACATTTCATATCTTTTTATAGAATACAAGAGATTTCTCTACACATTTATTTATGCATAAATTCCATTTAAGGAGACTAACACCTTCGAAATAAAAATCAATCTTTTATGCATCTTCTTATGCATAAATTTAATTTGGTGGGAATTACACTTTAGAATAAAAGAATTTCTCTTATGCATCTAAGTTATGCATAAAATCCATTTATGATTATGATGAAAATCACACTTTTAGTATAAAAGAATATCTTTTATGCATACCTCTATGCATGAAATCCAAATATAATAAAATAAAATAATCAACTTTTATGCACACCTTTATGCATGAAATTCAAATATAATAAAAGTCGTACTTTTATAATAAAATTATCAACTTTTATGCATACCTTTATGCATGAAATTCAAATATGATAAAAGTCACACTTTTATAATAAAATAATCAACTTTTATGCATACCTTTATGCATGAAATTCAAATATTATAAAAGTCACACTTTTATAATAAAATAATCAACTTTTATGCATACCTTTATGCATGAAATTAAAATATGATAAAAGTCACACTTTTATAATAAAATAATCAACTTTTATGCATACCTTTATGCATGAATTCCAAATATGTTAAAAGTCACACTTTTATAATAAAATAATCAACTTTTATGCATACCTCTATGCATGAAATCCAATTATGATAAAAGTAACACTTTCATAATAAAATAATCATCTTTTATGCATACATCTATGCATGAAATCCAAATATGATAAAAGTAACACTTTTATAATAAAATAATCAACTTTTATGCATACTTCTATGCATGAAATTCAGTTTTGATAAAAAAAAAATCAACTTTTATACATACCTCTATGCATGAAATCCAATTATGATAAAAGTAACACTTTTATAATAAAATAATCAACTCTTATGCATACTTCTATGCATGAAATTCAATTGTGAAAAAAGTAACACTTTTATAATAAAATAATCAACTTTTATGCATACCTTAATGCATGAAATCCAAATATGTTAAAAGTCACACTTTTATAATAAAATAATCAACTTTTATGTATACCTCTATGCATGAAATCCAATTATGATAAAAGTAACACTTTTACAATAAAATAATAATCTTTTATGCATACCTCTATGCATGAAATCTAATTATGATAAAAGTAACACTTTTATGTTAAAATAATAATCTATTATGCATACCTCTATGCATGAAAATCAATTATGCATAATATAAAAATCAATTTCTCTATGAATATCTTCAATTTATCTAGGATGATAATTCCTAGAATATGGTAGGAAGTCCTCTTTTCATACTTTGAATGAAATTATTTTATACGTAATTTTTATAAAAATTTTGCCATAGCTTCGCTGCTATAACTGATAAACCTCAATTTTTTCTAAGGGATAAAGCTTATCATTAAGAAATAATTAGAATGATCCCTAATTGGATCAATAATCCATAATGGATTGAATCATCAATATTCATGAAATACATAAACTAAAAGCATAGAAAAAAGCCATTAATTTGACCTCAAGTATAGATTAATCTTGGATTAAGGAAAAGCTTTATGAAAAGCTTCATTTGGATTGAGAATGGGTTATGAGTATGACCATTTCTTGAGTGAGAGAGAGAAATTTCATAAAAACCATTTGAATTAAGCATAAATGGAAATTTATGTAATTCTTAACTATCATTAATCAATTAACTTCAATAGCATTCACCAAATTATGTAACTCTTCACTACCATTCATCAATTAACTTAAATAACATTCAAAAACCATTCCAATTAAGCTTCTCAAGCTTGAGAGAGATTGAGAAGAGAGAAACATTGAGAAATTATAGAAAATGATCAAAATTCACTAATTACCTTACAAATTGCTTGATTCTTTGTTCACGGTAGAGGCCCCCAACCAATCAATTGGTTAAGTATGTTGATGGAGCTACCAATGGGGATTGAAGAAAGAGGGCAGCTCCAAAAACTAGTGAATTATTAATGAATTCACAGTTCTTGGCTTAGGTGGAGTAGAGTAACCATTTTCTGAAGAGGGATTGATTACAGGGGAAGATGCTGGACATTTTGAGAGGCTGGGGAGGAATCTTTATCCGCGCGCACGGGTATGTCTTTTCTCTGAGCGTCTTGGTTTGAGCACATTTTTCTAAGCATGGCCTATATTGTGATTTCGTAGACAATTTTATCATTTCATCACACACCATTTAGTCATAAAACTACCCCAAGAAGATACTATATACATTTCTACCCCACATAGATGCCGCTAACATCACACACCCTTTAGTCATAAAACTACCCTACAAAGATGCTATATACATTTAATTACATTTCTTTCCAATAGTATTTAGGGCTTATAAGATCCCTTTATTCACAAAACTACTTTTCATGTCTACTTCATTTCAACACCCTCCACCTACATCATCCATCATTCATACTACCATGATAGATAGTGATGATGAAATGATTGCAAGTCACATGGTGAAGAATTTAGGGTGCAAATTTGCATGCATCTATGCCGAAACATTTATTAGTTGCAAGGAGATACTTCAAGATTCAATTCACCATGATGATCATTTGTACACAACTCATAGTTTTGACATGCAAACCTTAATTAAGATATGACATGATTATCACATCTCTAGCAAATAGAAAAAGTTTTATGAAACCAAAATGCTCAAAATTGAATATGTGATATTGAGATTAATATTCATGGTGGGTACTCACATGATGTACTAATAGTTCTTCAATATGATTACTACATCTCTAGCAAATGAAATAGGTGTAAGACACCACAAAAGTTATGCATGTTCAATACTAGGGCATCACAAGCAAAATGAATTGCTTGAAGGGAAAAACTCATGTCAAATCACTAGACTCAATGCTTGAAGGGAAAAACTCATGTCAAATCACTAGACTCAATCTTCTTTACTAATGTCATCCACATAGATATTGCGACGATGCCTTCTCTCTTTGATGGGGGCATTGAATGCAATGTCATTACACATCATCTCAGCCATAGCACCTGCATAAGAAGGCAAAAAGCTAAAATAGATCAATCAATATCAATGCCTCATTGATAATAATATTCTCCAACAAATAAGTTTAAAAAGATTAAACACGAGAGTAACATACTTACTAGTCGTCTGGAAGATTAACAACCATTTCCACATCTTCGGAATCATTTAGAGTCCCATAGTTGCTTAACACATTTCCCTTTCCTTTCTGTCCATCCAAAAATGGTTGCAATATAGAATTGCAAATGTCAGGATCATTCTCAATAGATAAGCATGCTCTCCCAGAATGCACGCATGCTTTTTGCATAGAACCAGTCCCAGCACCTAAGTCCACCACATGTCCAAAAATTGGACACAAGAACTCCAAGAAGTACAACATCATGCATGGAGCCTTCTCCAATGTACCTCTCCATGGAATACTCTCTCCATGTTTTATAGTCTGCTCACTTGTTGGTAAATAATGATGAAACAAACTACTTCCAAAAGCAATGCCCAATTTGGTACCAACCACGGAAGCATTTCCAGGATTACAAACACAAGACATACCAGCCCGATGAAGAAGGCATAAAACCACAACATCCACCTAAAGATAAGAAAAGAATTAAACATATACTTAGTACAAGCCATTTCATTATACAAGAGCATAAATTCTTTCAACGGGTCATTGTATGACAATTGTCTCACCTTATGATCAATACCACCAACTTTGATTGTGCAATATGCATCTAAGCATTGCATGTACATTCGACATGCAAACTCCAATCTACTGATCCTAGCATAACGCTCAACCAAATGAAGAACATGAGGAGCACACATAACTAGGATCCAGCCATAATCTGAAACAACTGTGGCCGCTACTAGCAAGGAGTAGCGTACATGGTCCTCTGTTAATAAATTCCAAGATGGAGATGTGGAATCCTCTACTCCAAGAGCTTCTAGCTGTGCAGGCAGATCAATAATGACAAAATCTGCAGCCCAAGCAACACTCTTACCATTTCTTGTTTTTCTTTCACCTCCAAGACCCACAAAGTATTCCTTCATGTCTATATAGGCTTGTGTGAAGTTTGAGACAGACAATTGCTTCCCAAACTCGACATAATCATAGCACCAAACCTTGCAATGTGAAGCATCACATGTGCCACTCTGATTCAAAGTTAGAGAGGTCAATGGAATGTACAAAAAGCGGACAGACCTATCTTTCCATTTACATCCTTTCAGAATGGGTGTAGACTGCAATACCTGCACATCTGTACCCACACCACATATGTAAAGACACAAAGTGATAACAACATATGTTACACAAACAAATAATAGCTTGAAAAAAGATCAAGAGAACTTACCATTATTAGTACCAGGATTTTTTGGTGGCCTACCACCCTTCTTTAGTTCCATACTTGAATCTTTGTCCTTTTTAGTCATCTTCTCAAGTGTTTTTTGAACCTCAATGACTGCATCATCCTCATGGACTGAATTTGAGCTTGATGAACCCATCTCTCCCTTTTTATGCTGTGTGTACAGCTCTACCTCCTCCTCGATGCAACATCCTTTTTTCATATCGAGCCACCACAAGCAGTTCTTTCTCTCCCACTCAGAGAGCACTTGCTTCCCTTCTTTTTCTATCATGTTTGGAGAGTACATACAGAATTTTAAGTCCTGAATTTTTGTCCATACTCGACATATGGGCAACAATTTTTCAATCTTACCAACAGCTTTTAAGGATTGCAAGAATCTGCATACAATAAGAGTCTTAGTACAAAAGCGAAATACTTAAGGATGGATTTTTAATTGAAAAGGAAAAAACATGTATTGCTTACCTAAATACCAATCGTCGAGATGCCCTCGTCATCTCCATTTGTCCTGTTGTTGCAGCTGTAGCAACAGTCATTGAATCCTTTAAATCTTCATAAAGTTCAAGTCTGTTCATTGCTTGTATTTCCCCAAAATACTCTCTCAACGTAGGATCTTGAGGAAGCACAAACCTAGCTTGTTGACTAGCAACCAAGACCTGAGAGAGTAACCTCTTAGATTCACAAAGCAACTGATCCATCCATGCCTCTTTCGCCATCCACTTTATGAATTCTCTATCAGCTTTTGGCATCCCATAACTTGTTCTCAAATTTGAATCTGACCCTAAGATTCTGAGGGTTGCTAGTTGTGTCTCCTTTGAGACTTTTGCAATGGAGATGTTATACAACTTTTCCAATGTGACAATGGATGATTTATCATCAAATGGGAGGCTCCACAAGATATTAAACCAATCTTCACCATTTGTTGGTTTGACAATAGATAGAATCTACATATAAACAGTACATGCAATCGTCACACTCAACTGTACTTTTTAATCATACAATACATGCATATCCCATACCTTGATCATTTTGTAAACAAAGATCATATGACCAATCTCAAAAAACACTTGAACACTTGAACACTTTAAAAAGTCAACTTTATGTTAAGAATCATTAAATTAACCATACCTTGATCATTTTTCGACCATACTTGAGATTCACATCCTTTCGAATACTTTTAAGTGATTTCTCCATATCAGCAACACTCAAATTTGGTTGAAGTTCCTTTAGCTTTGCCTCATAATCTTGCTTGTATAGTGGCTAAAATATATTCCAAAGAGATGAATGAGTACAATGAATTAGTTAGTTCTAATTTAAAAGACATCCATGACAAATGGTATGAAACTTACTGCAAATACCATTCTTCCTAGCATCAGAGATGTCAAAGGATACCAAGTACTTGATCCTTTACTGCTTTCATTTGCCCTATGCTTTTCAAGTGTCTTTTTTTCTTCCTCAGAAAAAAGTGATAAGTACTCATTCTCATCACATGAACACATTGTCTTCGTGTTGAACAAATAATCCTTGAGATTTGTTTTAATAATTGCTGTTTCATTAAGGCTGAAAAATAAAAAATACATAGCTTCAAACATATTAAGAATTGTTCACAAAACCCTTAAAAGCTCGAAAAAAGGTAACACATATAAGTAAGAACTCGCACTTACAGATTGAACCTTTGAAGAGCAGCTATTAGCTTCATTTCTGTTTCTTTCTCTGGAGTAATAAAACTTGCTAAAACTCGAATATGCCATGCCTTTGATGTCTTGAATTTCTCCTCAATTAGAGACATCCATGCAACAGTACAGTGATTCCCCTCCCACACAAAAAACATCTTTCGAGACAAAAATGACCAATCAGCATCATCAACAATCTGTGCCTCAAATTCTGCATTTACATCCCTCCAACAAGAATCCCATGATTGTTCAATTTCATCTCTGTCACCTCTTGTGAAACACCATCCGAAAGTGTTGTAGATAAAATAAACATTCCTTTCTGTTGAATATATTTTTCTGCCTCTAGAGCTTGCTTTAGGCTATCCATATCAGTTCGTAGGCCTCTCACTCTTGTGTTTACAACACAACGACATAATGGGATCAAGGGAGCAATCTTTCCAGGATTGATTGCAAGAGATTCAATAACATCCTTCCCTTGGCCAATATCAAGTGCAGCAGGAAACTCTTGCTCAAACTCCTCATCTAGTTGTTTATCCTCTTTCTTTCTCTTCTTAGAAGATTCCTCCACAATTATAGTAGTGTCTTCAAAGTCTTCCATCTCCTTATCCTCTTCAACTTCAATTACAACCTCTTTTTGAATCTCTAAATTTGGTGTAGATTCCACTTGCAAAATTCTCTTGCTACTTGTCCTTCCACCTCTCTTGCCTCCTCGTTCTCCTCTTCCACCTCTCCCCCTCCTCTCAGAAGTTCTTAATTTTACCATCCTGCCAATGTGACAAAGATGCATTTAAAAAAAGAAGTCATCACATGGCATAGAATAGACTTACAAGGTCAATTAAGTCCTAGCATTACTTCAATAGCATACAAAGAAACCCCAAGAGGCTTCAAAATAGAAAATACCTGAAGCTTGATCGTGATGCTGCTAATTGAAGTTGCACTTGACGAGATGATGGGGCTTGAGGAGACTAGTTGGACAACAAAAGCATACAAGAAAAAGAAAAGTTATTAAGCATACAAGAACAAGTTATTAACCTTAAAAGCGTACAATATCTCGAATAGTGTTGTGTCTCCTAAGGCCTCCTCGTCTCCTTGCCTTATTTTCATAATAGTGCATGTGTCTAAAAGGGAAGCAAAAAATCTCCAAGTACTATGCGTACATATGTCAATATCATTTGATGGACATATCATAATATGCCTTTCCACAGTTTTAACATGTTATATTTAGGTCACATGAGATAAAATGAAATCATTCATGTAAGCATAATAACTCTTGTAATTCATTCCTGAGCTATAAAGTTAGATTTTGGTAAAGTGTTGTTTGGTTGTAATCATTTTGTATGCATTGAAATGGAATGTCTAAAAATATCATTAACTGAGTGTTATAATCATGGATCTAGAAAACTTACTATTAAAATTAAGCTTAAAAGTATTAATTGCACTTACAATAAAGAAGAAGTTAAATTTGAGTTTCTGTTTCAATCATACTTGTAAATCTAAGAGATGAAAGATCACTAAACTTTTGATATGCTTACATGTTCATAGATATGAGTTGTGGCTTCTTGTTTTGGACAAAACTCATGTATATCCTCCTCGTCTCAAGCACCCTAAGTAACATGTATAGTATCTCTCCTCAATCTACTTATATATGCTAAGCCCAAAATCCTTTGAGGAGATCTACACCCCCATATGCAATGTTGTACTATCTTACAAGCTACCGGGCATCTAGGGTCTGCACCAAAAATAGCTCTCCACTAAATAATGGGGAGGCCACCATGTAAGGACAACTAAAAGAAGTGGGATATGTATGAGTGCCAAAGTATCTTTTGAATCAACGAGGTAACGTTATAACTCTCCTAGTATGTATGAGTGCGGCCCTTTATCTAAGTAAAAGGAGCCTTGTAGTATGGATACTATAGTTGAAAAAATATTGACTCTTCATTAGTGGATTGGTTGTAATCATCTAATTGTATTGCCTTCGGGCGGGAGACCAAGCTGCCTTCAAGCCACCACTACAGAAGGATCTACTAGAGAGAAAAAAAAGTACATGTACACAACTAGAGCTTTGGGTGAAGACACAATCTTGACTGCTTGATAAAAACCTATTGCCACCTACATAGAAAAGTTTTGAAGACATTGAATATAAGTACTTCCAAATGAGCTAAAACCCAAAGTTGCTTTTCAGAAAACATTTTATGTCAATGATGCATTAAGATCTTCCCTAATCAAAAAGTCCAGCATTAATTGAAAAGCTTACAAGGGGAGAAAGTCCTTGTTGTAAAAGAGCTGTTGGAGAAACGAATAGTGGATCACTGCGCCGCAATGCATGAAAACAATCCAGCTGGAAAGACAAAATTATAAGACACATATCAACCAATTCTTTTGCATAGTATACTTCTAAGAAAAAGGTCAAAAAATAGCATCCAAGCAAGAAGAACCCGCATAAATAAAAACATTGTAAATAAAGCAAAACAAGGAGCCACAGCACTAGCCTTCTAAATGCTAGAGAGAGTGTAAGAGATTGTGACTGAGCGCAATGACAAAAAGAGATGATGTTATTGCAATGATAATTCTGATTATGAGAGAAAAACAGTACAAGAACATACAGGTACGCACTTGCTTACTGAAATGCTAAGCACTAACTATTGCATGAGGACAAATTTCAAATGCTGAATTTCTGCCTTTTGGGGTTACTTAAACCTGCAACTCCCCTGCCTGCTGGAGAAACTCCACAGGTTGATGTCGAGGGAGGCAGAGCAAGGGCGAGGGCGAGGTTGACGTCGAGGGAGGCAGAGCAAGGCCTTGATGATTTGTATACTGCGATGCAGAGCAAGGGCGAGGGCGAGGGAGGCAGAGCGTTGATGAAAACAGAAAGGCGTTGAAGATTGAAAACGAAAGGCCAAAATACCCCTTTCGTCGACGAAAGGGGTATTTTGGCCTTTCATTTGCATGAGGAAAAAGGTGGGCCACCCCCAAACGATGCCAAAATTAAAGGATACCGTCTTCTTGTTATTTGTGTAAGATTCTCATGATTTTATTGTTATAAAAAATTTCATGAAAACGATGCCAAAATTTGTCGATCATTTAAGGATACCGTCTTCTTGTTATTTGTGTAAGATTCTCATGATTTTATTGTTATAAAAAATTTCATGAAAATATCGTGTGATATCGTGTGTCTGCTAACACAATTGCAAAAAAACAAAATGGTTGTTTGAAGAAAATATCGTGTGATATCGTGTGTCTGCTAACACAATTGCAAAAAAACAAAATGGTTGTTTGAAGTTTTAAGTCGCTTTTTCATAGGGATATCAGTTCAAGTTATGGCATTTATGGTTGGTGTTTAAGAGACTAATGAGGAGAATTAAGACAAACGTTTTTTTTTCAAATTTGGGGCCCCTTTTTCCTCATGAAAATGAAAGGCCAAAATGCCCCTTTCGTCGACCTTTCGTCGACGAAAGGGGTATTTTGGCTTTTCATTTTCATGAGCCCTTAAGAAAATTTAAAGGCCAATAGACCCCTTTAAGAAAATTTAAAGGCCAATCGACCCCTTTCGTCGACGAAAGGGGTATTTTGGCTTTTCATTTTCATGAGCCCTTAAGAAAATTTAAAGGCCAATAGACCCCTTTCGTCGACGAAACGGGTCTATTGGCCATTTATTTTTATGAGAGCTTAGAGTACAGAGAGACACGAGGGCGCGGGAAAGGGGGGCGACGTGCGGGTGGGTCACGAGTCATCACGAGGGCAAGGGCGGCGATGGCCGATCCAATCCATAATTCATCCAAGGGCTCTCATGAAAATGAATGGCCAATAGACCCCTTTCGTCGACGAAAGGGGTCTATTGGCTTTAATTACAATCTATGCTACCAAACTATGATGTTAATAGGAACCATGACTTATAATGATTATCATACGAATTCGATTGCTAATGAGAATGCAGCAATGATGAGTGATCATTTAATTAAACATCATTACTGTGTGAGGTTGATAATTTTTCATAATTGTGAGGTTGATAATTTTACTGTGTGAGGTCGACATACAATTAAATATTTTTTTGATTAATATTCAATTAATGATAGACCCCTATTGGAGAGAATAATTAAATATAGAGGCCAATAGACCCCTTCCGTCAACGAAAGGGGTCTATTAACCTCTATATTTAATTAATGGTTCATGAAAGATAGAGGCCCATAGACCCCTTTTGTCGACGAAAGGTGTCTATTGGCCTCTACCTTTCATTAATAATTGATGAAAGATAGAGTCCAATAGGCCCCTATAATTTATATTCAAAAGGTTAGAGATGTGCTAACCAATCATTTCTTGTTCGCCACAGTTATAATTTATATCTATCTATCAACTTTATGTAGCAATAATGAAATGTCATTGCTAGCGAGAATGGCTTGCAATAACTCCCATACGTGTCAAAGAAAGGTTGGAGATTAAAAGGTCTAAGAGTCCATGGTATTATAGTATTGTTGTTAACAAATGATGGCTAAAATTTACATCATGGTTCAGTACCATTGTCACACTTGTGCCGACTTTCACAAGACCTATCTTACAAAGTTGTGAGTATAAACAATGGGCAGTGTGTGCAAAGCATTTGTGAGCATTTTTTCTTGCGGCGGCAGACTCTTGTTTAAAATGAGTTCTTGAAACGAACACTCTCCTCTTGATCTCACCCTTTGGACTTCATCTCATTGAGTTGCACAGCTCAACCATTCCGTTCTTATGGAATCTGTCACAATTCAGAATGAGGATAGATCTTTGCATATGTTTGTTTGCACTTCCATAGGTAGAGGAGTGTTGTCAGAGATGGTGCTTGCTAGCCATTTTCAATTCACACTTGGGTCCATATCTGTCCATCAGCACTTTGGTGATAATGGGTCTGATTTGACAATGGAGCTGCAATACGAAGTCCATGACGATGGATACAAAATGTTTCACCTTGATGCGCAGTTTGGTGATATTTTCATCGTGAAGGGAGAAAGATTCAAGCTTGATGACAATGAACTTCAGAAGACTCTAGTGCACGAAAACAAAAAAGATTTCTACTCTATTTGTAACAAAAATGATGAGGCAAGGAAACATGATTCAGCTAGCAACATTGAGAATGACAAACAACATAGTGTCATTGAGATTATTATGCAACTATCTATAAAGAACAGAGGCCTATGAGAAGGTTGGAATGCACGTCACTGTGGATGAGTTGCCTTCTACTTATGATGGTGATGTTTTCTTTGAGCTACCAGCTACTTCAATGAAACATTGCACAAAAGGTACGGAGTCAAAATTTGATGGTCATGTTTGGAGTGATCCTGTTACAACAAATATAGTATTTCCTGGTGTGGTTCGTAGAAAGGAATGTGGAGGTCACCTCCGTTGTATAAATGCAACTTGTGGTTATAAAGAAAGAATTGGGATAGAGAATGAGACACAATGGGATGGGAGATTGATTAGAGTGACCCCAGCAAATGTGTCAATTGAATCATATGGCTCCTTATCATGTATACATTGTGGTCGTCCACCAATTTGCTTGGAGAGATGTTACTGTGAAATGTTACTCTGCATGCCAGAATGTAGAGATGGTGTGAATCTTACTCGTGCAGTCATACACCATGGCCATCATAATCATCCCGTTGGAGATGGTTTGACTAGAAGAACAAAGGATGCCATTAAAACCAAAGTTTCTGAAATGGTGAGGGCTGGTGGTGCTGTATGCCCTAAAGGGATACAAAATATAATTGTCCAAGACATTATTCTGGAAACTTTATTGTCTAAAAATGTGCAAGATGGGATTAAGATGTCGGATGTTGAGCTACAAGATTTGCTAAAACAATGTGAACCTTTGCTTGACAAAAGAAGGTAATTACCATAACATTTGTTATTGCATTGGTTTATTAAATTATGTTATCACAATGAATATTGATCAACTTTATGTCTGTGTAGATTATCAAGATGGATTGAGGAGGGTCGACGTGACTCTCGACCTGTGTCAGATGGGCTAGATGGAATTTTATACTTGAAAAGACATTGTAGATATAATTATTTCCAAAGTGTAGTGTTTCCTGGACAATTGCAACATAGTTCATTCAGCAGGTGTCATGTATTTAAAATGTCTACCCAAGGTTCTGGTTCAGGGGTTGATTTGGTAAATAAAATGAGACCTGGAGGAGAACTGGGTCATTGTTGGGTGTTGTTTGACTTTGTGAAGCGAATGAAAGATTGGACTACCATGGCTTGCCATGTGTATAATCCTTTTATCCAAGAGTTGCAAACAATTGCAACTTGTGACTTCAAGGTGGAAGATACTGACGCACAAATTCTATTTTGGGATACTCTCAACAAAGTAATGGTTTCAGAAGGGTTTGACAATGCTGAATTCAAAGGGTTCATGGCAGATGAGGCCCAAGCCAACTGGAGAGCTGTACGTGCCACTTTCAATGGTGGCCCTGACAATATAATGGAAGGGAAAGAGCGTTCTTGCCTTATCATATTTGGATTTCATGAATAGAGGTATGCATAAAAGTTGATTATTTTATTATAAAAGTGTGACTTTTATCATATTTGGATTTCATGCATAGAGGTATGCATAAAAATTGATTATTTTATTATAAAAGTGTGACTTTTAACATATTTGGATTTCATGCATAGAGGTATGCATAAAAGTTGATTATTTTATTATAAAGTGTGACTTTTATCATATTTTGGATTTCATGCATAGAGGTATGCATAAAAGTTAATTATTTTATTATAAAAGTGTGACTTTTATCATATTTAGATTTCATGCATAGAGGTATGCATAAAAAGTTGATTATTTTATTATAAAAGTTTTACTTTTATTATATTTAAATTTCATGCACAAAGGTATGCATAAAAGATGATTATTTTATTATAAAAGTGTGACTTTTATTATATTTGAATTTCATGCATAAAGGTATGCATAAAAGTTGATTATTTTATTATAAAAGTGTAACTTTTATTATATTTGGATTTCATGCATAGAGGTATGCATAAAAGATATTCTTTTTATACTAAAAGTGTGATTTTCATCATAAATGGATTTTATGCATAACTTAGATGCATAAGAGAAATTCTTTTATTCTAAAAGTGTAATTCCTACCAAATTGAATTTATGCATAAAAGATTGATTTTTATTTTGAAAATGTTAGTCTCCTTAAATGAAATTTTTTCATAAATAAATGTGTAGAGAAATCTTATATCAAATATAAGAATTCTCTTAAAAAAGATATGAAATGTGATAAGATGTGATAAGAGGTGTATGAGATGTGATAAGATGTGATAAGATGCATATGGGAAGTGATAGGATGTGATAAGAGGTGTATGAGATGTGAAAAGATGTGATAAGATGTGTATGAGATGTGTATGAGATGTGATAGAATGTGTTAAGATGAGTAAGGATGTGTTAAGATGTATATGGGATGTGTTAGGACAAGAATGGATGTAATATGGTTGTATGAATGTGATGTGGATGTATACATGTAGATGTATATGTATGAATGTAAATGTGGATGTGGATGTGGATGTATGGATGTAGATACGGATGTGTATGTATGTATGTGGATGTGTATGTATGAATGAGGAAGTGAAAAATGGATGTATGTATGTATGTGGATATGGATGTATGAATGAGGATGTGAAAATGGATGTATGTATGTAGATGTGGATGTATGGATGTGAATGTGAATGAAGAGGTGGATGTGGATGTATGGATGTAGATAAGGATGTGGATGTATGTATGTGAATATGGATGTATGAATGAGGATGTGAAAATAGATGTATGCATGTGAATGTGGATGTATGAATGTGAATGTGGATGTGTGGATGTAGAAATGGAAGTATGGATGTATGAATGTGGATGTGGATGTATGCATGTAGATGCGTATGTATGAATGTGGAAATGGATGTATGTATGTGGATGTGTGGATGTGGAGATGGGAGTGTGGATGTATGAATGTGAAAATGGATGTATGCATGAAGATGTATATGCATAGATGTGAATGTGGATGTAGATGTGGATGTATAGATGTGAATGGGAATGTGGATGTAGATGTGGATGTGAATGTGGATGTAGATGTATGTGAATGTGGATGTAGATGTGGATGTATAGATGTGAATGTGGAATGTGGATGTGGATGTATGTATGTATGTGGATGTAGATGTGGATGTATAGATGTGAATGGGAATGTGGATGTATAGATGTGAATGTGGAATGTGGATGTGGATGTATGTATGTATGTGGATGTAGATGTGGATGTATAGATGTGAATGGGAATGTGGATGTGGATGTATGTATGTATGTGGATGTGGATGTATGAATGAGGACGTGATAATGGATGTATGCATGTGGATGTGGATGTATGGATGTGGATATGGATGTGTATGTATGAATGTGGATATGGGATGTGGATGTATAAATGAGGATGTGAAAATGGAGGTAAGCATGTAGATGTGGATGTATGGATGTGAATGTGGATGTGGATGTGGATGTATGGATGTGGATATGGATGTGAATATATGATATGTGATGTGAAGGAATCTGAAGTGAAGAGATGGAAAATGATGTGATTGGATGAGTACACATATAAATGGAATGTGGAATAAGTAATGTGGATTAATGAGGGATAATGTGGAAAAATGAGAGTTAATATAGAAACTGTATTTGTAAACTGATTGTAAATGCTGTTTGTAAATGGCTGTTTTATGTCAAGAATGCTGGGGAAGCATTTTGACCGTCTTGTGATTAAGGTCGTGGAGACCTAACTGATAAAGTTGCAATTGTTGACGGAGAGTCAATGGAGGACGTCTCGCGTAGCAAAGTCGGCCGAGGTCTTGACCAGCCTCGGTTCGATTAAAATGGTGAGCTTCCGGTACGGTGGATGAGGGACCAAGGAAGCGGCCTATGAGTGAAGCGCTAGGTCACCTGCGAAAAGGATCCTAGAGGGTGCTGACCATACGGTGCTCAGGCTCTGGGTCGCCTAGGATACCCACGCGTGCGTCGAGGAAGATATTGGAACAAGGAGTAAGAGTTGTTTTCTGAAACCGGGCATGGATCTGGTTGATTGACCTTGCTGGTCTTCAGTGGATGAGTCCATGGCTCTTTTTATGGATCTGTTGGTTGATCTTGCTGATCTTCAACGAGAGTCCATCTTGATTTTTATAGTGATTATATTGTCGAGTATTATGGGCTAGGAACTATTGAAAAGGCCCCTGAGTGGATAGGTGGTGAGCGTTCTAGTTGCCAACGATGCCATAGATACTCTGATGAAGGAATGATGGAAAATTAAGAATCAACCGGATAATTTGAAGGATTGTGATCAGTGGTACTATGGTTTCATTAAAGGATTGTTTTAAAGTTAGCTGATCAGTGGTACTATGGTTTCATTAAAGGATTGTTTTAAAGTTAGATCAGTGGTACTATGGTTTCATTAAAGGATTGTTTTTCTTAGCTGATGCTAAGAAAAAGGCAATTTCATATTGGGTGTGTAAGTGGTGTGGCTAGTTTTATGTTTGCATGAACTTCCGGCTAGGGGGCCTTGGAACTCTTTTCCTTGGTACCCGGGACAAAACCTAACCAAATTCCAAATTGTATCCCATCACTACAGTGGTTGGGCGGTTGGCTAACCCATGGGATCGGATGGGGTTAGGCTGGATTGATGGATCCGTAAATTGAGACTCAATTTCTGTTATTACGATAGATAAAGTAAATCCCGGACAGTAATTGTTCTATGGATAGGAATCAACGGCTGTGCCTCTTGACGGGGAAAAAAGCGTTGATCCCAATGATCCAAGTGCAAGTTTCTTCCTTGATCTGACCGAGTATCTTTATAGGTGCAGTCAGATCAGCTTGATCAGTAATGATCTTGACTATGTTAGAGTAAAAAGTTATCCTGGTGGAATCGCCCGTGCTTTTCGGGTAAGGAAAATTTTTCCGGGTTCGGTTTTGGAGCAACCGACGGATTAGTCTCTTGTCCGGATATCCGTGGATGAGGCCCCGACGAGTGTGAGACCCCTATCTTGCACGAGAAGTGCTACTTCCGCTGCTAGTACCCCGAATCCGTTGCGCGGTGGAGACCGGGATCTTACACTATACATGAAATCCAAATATGATAAAAGTAACACTTTTATAATAAAATAATCAACTTTTATGCATTCCTCTATGCATGAAATTCAAATATGATAAAAGAAACACTTTTATATTAAAATAATAATTCTTTTATGCATACCTCTATGTATGAAATCCAAATATGATAAAAGAAACACTTTTATATTAAAATAATAATTCTTTTATGCATACCTCTATGCATGAAATCCAAATATGATAAAAGTAACACTTTTACAATAAAATAATCATCAATTATGCATAACATAAAAATCAATTTCTCTATGATTACAATAAAATTCTTTCAATTAATCTAGGATGATAATTCCTAGAATATGGTAGGAAGTTCTCTTTTCATGCTTTGAATAAAACTATTTTATGTGTAATTTTTATAAAAATTTTGCCATAGCTCCGCTACTATGACTGATAAATCTCAATTTATTTTGAAGGATAAAGATTATCATTAAAGAAATGATTAGAATGATCCCTAATTGGATCATTAACCCAATAATGGGTTGAATCATCAATATTCATGAATTACATAAACTAAAAGCATAGAAAAAAGCCATTAATTTGACCTCAAGCATAGATTAATCTTGGATTAAGAAAAAGCTTTATGAAAAGCTTCATTTGGATTGAGAATGGGTCATGAGTATGACCATTTCTTGAGTGAGAGAGAGAAATTACATAAAAACCATTAGAATTAAGCATAAATGAAAATTTATGTAATTCTTAACTATCATTAATCAATTAACTTCAATAGCATTCATCAAATTATGTAACTCTTCACTACCATTCATCAATTAACTTCAATAGCATTCAAAAACCATTCCAATTAAGCTTCTCAAGCTTGAGAGGGGTTGAGAAGAGAGAAACATTGAGAAATTATAGAAAATGATCAAAATTCACTAATTACCTTACAAATTGCTTGATTCTTTGTTCACGGTAGAGGCCCCCAACCAATCAATTGGTTAAGTATGTTGATGGAGCCACCAATGGGGATTGAAGAAAGAGGGAAGCTCCAATTTCTTCAATTTGGAGAGAATTTTAGAGAATAGTAGAAATTAGCATTATTTCAGCATAACTCTAGTATAGTGAAATTCTTCCTTTTTTTCAAAGGACTCATGTTCTATTTATAGGAGACAGAAGCTCTAACCAAAGCTAACTGAATTCTAGAATTTTCCAGATTCAGTTTGGTTGAATTTGGACTAGATTTGGATCTAGTTTGGTTACTTTTTGATTCGGTTTGGTTTCATTTTGATTTGGTTTGGTTCAAGAGAGAGGAGAGATAAAAATATCACATTATTTTTGAGTTTAAAACTCATTCAAGCATGTGAAATATGCACCTCCTTTAAAGAACTCCCCTTCCTTACATATGTGTCAAAATGGAATCATTATACCCAAAATATCTCATATTTTTAATATTGCTCATAGTTTTTTACTAATAAACCTTGTACATTTTCAACTCTTCATCTTGTGTGAGCATTTACTCATTTTTGGATACCCAAAATATCTCATATTTTTAATATCTCTCATAGTTTTTTACTAATAAACCTTGTACATTTTCAACTCTTCATCTTATGTGAGCATTTACTCATTTTTGGATACTCAAAATATCTCATATTTTTGATATTACTCATAGTTTCTTACTAATAAACCTTGTACATAGTCAACTCTTCATCTTATGTGAGCATTTACTCATTTTTGGGTATCTTCTTTTACAAAATTGGATTTATCTCCTCCCTACACATAGATTGATGCTATTGGCCCATAGGAACCTTAATTGGACCATAATCCAAAATTTTTTGAAAATCTAGACCCTTAGACTAAGGTCCTTCATACTCATTTCCAATTAATTCCAATTGCACATTGGAAAGTTCTTTTTGAATTTCTGTTTCAGGGGAACTTATTTTTATAAGATGAGAAATTTTCTATCTACAAATATTCAAAATCTGAATATTCTCTCTCTAGAATATTCTCTCTCTCTAAGTCAAAACAGCTAGAAACAAGGTCTTTTATATTTCTGAAGAGGGGATTGATTACAGGGGAAGATGCTGGACATTTTGAGAGGTTGGGGAGGAATCCTCCCACTCGAAAACTGCGAGATGTCCTCATCTCGCAAACTTGGGATAATTTCGCAAGATGCACGAACATGAGACTTAGAGAAAAATTTAATTAAGATTAACCACCAAATAAAAAAGTCTCAAAGAGAGTAAGGGTCAAGACAAGAACAAGATTTAAACTTTATTCATTCTTGGAACATATGCAGTAAAGATAGAAGAACTCTTTACACTTCCATAAGTCCGTCCATCATATGATCACAAAAGCAGCACTCACAAGTTGCACACGTATAAGGTAACTCATCTATGAGAATAATTCTGTTGGTTATTGCCGCACCTATTTTAGTGGTATGAGGTGATCTAACAAAAGGACCTCTGAGAGGCAAGCCAAAAATGGGGTAAAGGCATATCTTCTGATGAGGAAGAAAACATGCCAGTAAGAAGACCCACTCAGAAAACCCAAGATGTCTTGATCTCATGATGCAGTAGTATCGGGGACCCAGACCCAAAGCTTCAATAACCATGGCCAAGCGGACATTGTTACGAAAGTGCTGCTGACCCCAAGGTGTTACCCTAGTTATGTTTTGATAGGTCCGCCATTTGGTCTGAGCTACAGAAGTTCCTAGGTGAGGAAAAAGTGAGCGCTCGTACTGTTCTATAAAATCTTTCTTCACAGACTCTCTTGTGTCTTGAAGGTGAGAAATCATCATGGATAAAACTAATTCCTGTTGCCAAGCCATGAAGGAAATTAAGAAGAAAGGAGATCGATGGAAGTAAGATTACTGTGAGCGACAGGTAAAAGTTACGACTTATATAAAGGAAGAAGCTAGCGTAACTTAGAAGCCAACGGTAACTTGCCACTGAAGTTTTACTGTCTTTCCGTGATTTGGGTTTGGCACATTTTTCTATAGAAGGCATTAAGAATTTTGAGATCAGGAGATAAAAGAAGTTCGTAAGCTAAATCACCTACTTTCTTTGGTCCACAATATCTGGGAGATAACTTCTTATACTTCCCAAGAGATAAAGAACTTCTTTTGGGCCGTACTCGAATGAAAACCAAAACCTTGGTATCCAAAACACCGATTCTCACTTCTGAACTCATTGTTCTAAATCTTTAAAACAGGTGGGACTTCTGAGAAGTATTCTAGGGAAAGGGTCTTACTTTTTTAAATAGAAACTTTCTTTTATTTTAGAGAGGGAATAATTATAAGATCAGAAAGGGAGATTCTTACTCCTGTATACCTCGAAGGTTGGGGAAGAATCTTACATTCTACCCCACTTAAAAAAGTGCGAGATGTCCTCATCTCGCAAGGTAGAGGACAGCTCTTTTTCTTAAGATCCAATTTTATTCTGGTCAACCCAACAGAACACTGGGATAAATATCCCTTATATAGAACTCATCATTAAATAACAATTCATTCAGATCATATCATTCATATCTTTAACATGATAATGGTCCATTAGACCGAAAAGTTTCCTTCGGAACATTCCTCCACGGAAATTTCAGTCAAGCAAGTTCTCAATTTGACATCCCTTAACTTGATCTACCAGTCAAGTATTAACAGTAGCAATCTGACAGCACAACCCACTAATCTCATAGTGATTTGTTGAATTCATTATCATCATTCTAGTTATGAATATCATCACAGGGACTCGTCCCATTCCTCCTCATTGTGGTTTCATTATATTTCAACTAAATTTCAAAAATCATCATTTTTCAATCAGAATTTTCAATCAGAATCCAAATCAATTCATTAATTCTCAAATAGAGTTAAAAATCATATCAACCACATTCGAAATCATCATCTGGATAGCATTAACGCTTATAATTTCAAGTCTTAGATTTGCTCGTATATACTGTCAGTAAAGAGCTGCAGTTATACTCTCGGTATATACGGGTAGTCACGGCCCTTGGAATTATGAGGTAAATACCATCATGTCTAGGCCTCAAGCAAGTCAGGGTTCTATATAATTGCGGTACTTCCATTTGAAGACCCAATTACCAAATTACGAATTTCAGTTTGAATATCAAATTGTATGAATTATATCACACAATCACAACCTGTTTGTGCTTCTTGATAAATTTTTGACATATTTGGTTTCTGAGTTGATCTTTATTAGCCAAATGCTCTGATACCAACTGTAAGATCCATGTTCCCACCAAGCAACAGATTCGGGATACTAGCAGCGGAAGTAGCACTTCTCGCGTAGGACAGGGGTCCCATATTCAGGGCCTTGTCCCACGGATATCTGGACAAAAGACTAATCCGTCGGTTTTTCCAAAACTGAACCCGAAAAAACTTTCCTTATCCGGAAAGCACGGGCGATTCCTCCAGGATAACTTTTTACTCTAACGTAGTCAAGACCATTAGTGATCAAACTGATCTGACTGCACCTATAAAGATACTTGGTCAGATCAGGGAAGAAACTTGCACTTGGATCATTGGGATCAACGCTATTTTCCCCATCAAGAGGCACAGCCGTTGATTCCTATCCATAGAACAATTACTATCCGGGACTTACTTCATCTATCATAATAACAGAAATTGAGTCTCGATTTACGGATCCATTAGTCCAGCCTAACCCCATCCAATCCCATGGGTTAGCCAACCGCCCAACCACTGTAGTGATGGGATCCAATTAAGAATTTGGTTAGGTTTTGTCCCGGGTACCAAGGAAAAGAGTTCCAAGGCCCCCTAGCCGGAAGTTCATGCAAACATAAAACTAGTCACACCACTTACACACCCAATATGAAATTGCCTTTTTCTTAGCATCAGCTAGCTTTAAAACAATCCTTTAATGAAACCATTATGTCACTGATGACAATCCTCATAGTCTCTGGTTGAATCCTTATTTCCAGTCATTCATTCATCGGTATACTTATGGCATCATTGAAAGACCAATGTCAGGGATACTATTTTGAGACCACCTATCTATGTTTCTACCTCGTAGTAAGAAAGAGGTAACCATGTCACCAAGAGATTTTTGGGTGAATTTCTAGATCCAATAGAGGAGAAATAAGAAGCCAAACAAAACTTGGTTCAAGAATGTCAAGAAAAAATACAGTAAAATTGTAGACAAAGTAAGGGACCAAATATTATTCACCCCCCCAATGTGTTATCAATTGACCAAGATGGAAGATCATTCATCCTTATGTATTATTAATTGACTAAGTTGGAGAGATCATAGAGGTTGTAATAGAGAACTCTAAGGGGGGTTTACAAGGGATATTGAACTTCCTCAATTACTTGGGAATGGCCTAGATGATCCTTTACTAGAATGAACCTTCCCAATTCCTAATACAAACATGGAATGGAGTCCATTCTTGAGTCTGGTTAATGTAGTCCATGAGATTTTGCTAAACTCACATCATTCTCATCTTTTGAGGTCAAGGTTTTAATAGCAACTCTACTCCAAGGTAATGAAAATTTATGGAGAGATTTCAAGGACTAAATGGAAGGAAGATTATGAGCAATTATTGTTAAGGAGACAAGGTGAAATATAACCCAATAGCAAAATCAAATGAGGAAACTCCTTTGAGTGATGAAAAGAAAAAGTTACCTAAGGTGCCTATAAATAAGTTAGGACATTACTATGAAAAGGATGAGACCACTACAATGTTATCTATGTGGTACATAAGTACCAAGGAGTTACAACTATTAGATAGCGGTGTGGATGCTACTAGCATTGTCTCTAAACGCTACTACTGGAAACTCTGGGAAAGCAACCCATAGAGGAAACTGAATTTTGTTGTGAAGGTAGCTGTGGAATCACGACTAATACGCCTCTTGGTATCTTAAGAGATAAAAAACCAAAATATTTGGATAAATTTATCAATCTACCTTTGTGTGTTGAAAGAAATTACCACAAATAGCCGAGATCATATGATGTGATTCGAGGGTGATCCTACATGTAGGAAGCTAGACTGGTCCATGACTAAGGAATAAAGGTCATATTTACCTTAGAAATAAGGACTAAATAATATTATTGATGCATGGAAGGTTCGCCCAATGCATCATGGAGGGATTTCGAAGAGTAAAACATCATTGGTATTATTGATACAAGGAAGGTTCACCCAATGCATGGAGGGATTTAGAAGAAGAGTCAAGCATCATTGCTAGAACTACTTCTGTGAATGTGTGTCAAACATGTTGCCACATATCCCACATGTTGTGAATGTGTGTCAAACATTGCTAGAACTACTTCTGTGAATGTGTGTTGGACATGTTGCCACATGTCATGAAAGAAGGACTAGATAGTAAAGATGAATTTTCTTACCTAGAAGGTTCAACCAATGCAATGGAGGGTTTTTAGCAGAAGAGTCAAACAACACTGCTAGAACTACTTCTGTTATTGTGTGCCAAACATGTTGCCACATCCTAGAAGATGAATATATCTACATCTAAATATCATGATTACTAGAACTTAAGGAATACGGAGTCTAAACATCATGATTGGAATTGGAAAATGAACATATGGATCACGATTATTGTAACTCAAGATTCAAAGTACTAGATGCATATTCTGGAAAAATTGGATGTGCTTCAAAAGAAGTACAGAAAAATCTAAGAGATGATTTTGAGAAGAGAATTGATAGTTCAATGCATGCTTAGAGTTGAGCTTTTTTGAGCCTATAGATGCATGCTTTTTTGAGTCTATAGATGCATCAAGCGACATACAGGAGTCACCTCAATCAAATGAAGAAAGGCCAACTTCATCAAGGAATCCCAATGGATATTGAAAAATGGAAGCCAAAGAAGGCCATAGCACCAAGTGTACTCTTTAGTTAGTCTAATTTTCATGAAGAGTATTGACTCCACAAAAAAGAACTCAAGAGATGTCATTTTCCTATCAGATTTATATTAATTAATGAAGGAATGAGACAACAAGGTAATAAAAGAGACTTGAGAGATCTTGTTTTTCTTAATGAAGGAGTGATACAAGAGGGTGACAAAACAAAGAGTTTTCACTTATCTCCCCACTATCCTTGCTAGCTCCTCTCAAGCATCATTTGGTGGTCTAAAGAGCACACCACATGCTAACCCCTCAACCCAATCCTTCCAATGCTAACTTCACACTATGGAGGTGATCCAGCTTGGTTTCAAATGGCCCTTTGTTATGGCTTCACAATCAAGACCCCAGAATTTTTTCTTGTGGCCCTTCATTATGGAACCCTATAATTTTTTCAAGCATAAATGCACGTGTTCTCATTCTAGTCTCTCCCAGAAACACATTCATAAGAGAAGAACTTACCAATATGTTGTAATGCATGCAACCCTCCCTTCCTTCAAAGAGCTCCACATCATTTGTTGTCATGCCAACTCTTACATATTGTCCACACTAGAGGTAGTATCCACACACACTCCTCTCTTCCTTCAAAGAGCTCCACATTGTCCATTCTCATGCCGGGGCTAAGTTATCATCCACTAGGTAGTTGCCACAAACACTCCTCTCTACATAAGCACAAGGATAAAGTAGAGAATAGAGTAGCAAGATCGAGACTCAATTTCCACACAATGGAAGAGTGTGTTGTGTTATGAGATAAAACTGACTTATACAACACAAAATATGGACGACTAGGTGCCCAGGGCTCTCATAAGTGGCCACAATACTTAATCTCATAATACATTTATGAAGAAGTACATCCACAAGGGATTCAACTTAGCTTGCTACCACATGCTCTCATCGAAGTAGGAATCACAATAAGAGTTCCATTAGACCATTATGAGTGCCCATCCATGTTTATAGATTTGGCCACTACTGTTGCTTCATAGCTTGATTACGTACATCTTTTTTGTGTGTCCTCTTTTCTCATTGATGTTTACAAGGGATCTTGAACTTCCTCAATTACTTGGGAATGGCCTAGATGATCCTTTACTAGAATGAACCTTCCCAATTCCTGATACAAACATGGAATGGAGTCCATTCTTGAGTCTGGTTAATGTAGTCCATGAGATTTTGCTAAACTCACATCATTCTCATCTTTTGAGGTCAAGGTTTTAATAGCAACTCTACTCCAAGGTAATGAAAATTTATGGAGAGATTTGAAGGACTAAATGGAAGGAAGTTTATGAGCAATTATTGTTAAGGGGACAAGGTGAAACATAACCCAATAGCAAAATCAAATGAGGAAACTCCTTTGAGTGATGAAAAGAAAAAGTTACCTAAGGTGCCTATAAATAAGTTGGGACATTACTATGAGAAGGATGAGACCACTACAATGTTATCTATGTGGTACATAAGTACCAAGGAGTTACAACTATTAGATAGCGGTGTGGATGCTACTAGCATTGAATGCCCTGCAGAAATATCAGGCATACTAAGGGGCTTAACCACTTTCTCTTTGCCTTTATGTGATGTACTAATCACATTTGCAGGATTGGTATTATGACATAGCCTGCCACTCCATGGTCTATCAACTGAGCCACTAGATGAGGACTCTCCTAGTCCACTCAAAGGCTGTGGTTGCTGACTTGCATTCTGTGCAAGCACATTTCCACTCACATCAGTCCCAACAACTCTCTAAACGCTACTACTGGAAACTCTGGGAAAGCAACCCATAGAGGAAACTGATTTTTGTTGTGAAGGTGGCTGTGGAATCACGACTAATAAGCCTCTTGGTATCTTAAGAGATTAAAAACCAAAATATTTGGATAAATTTATCAATCTACCTTTGTGTGTTGATGAATTACCACAAATAGCCGAGATCATATGATGTGATTCGAGGGTGATCCTACATGTAGGAAGCTAGACTGGTCCATGACTAAGGAATAAAGGTCATATTTACCTTAGAAATAAGGACTAGATAATATTATTGATGCATGGAAGGTTCGCCCAATGCATCATGGAGGGATTTCGAAGAGTAAAACATCATTGGTATTATTGATACAAGGAAGGTTCACCCAATGCATGGAGGGATTTAGAAGAAGAGTCAAGCATCATTGCTAGAACTACTTTTGTGAATGTGTGTCAAACATGTTGCCACATATCCCACATGTTGTGAATGTGTGTCAAACATTGCTAGAACTACTTCTGTGAATGTGTGTTGGACATGTTGCCACATGTCATGAAAGAAGGACTAGATAGTAAAGATGAATTTTCTTACCTAGAAGGTTCAACCAATGCAATGGAGGGTTTTTAGAAGAAGAGTCAAACAACACTGCTAGAACTACTTCTGTTATTGTGTGCCAAACATGTTGCTACATCCTAGAAGATGAATATATCTACATCTAAATATCATGATTACTAGAACTTAAGGAATACGGAGACTAAACATCATGATTGGAATTGGAAAATGAACATATGGATCACGATTCAAAGTACTAGATGCATATTCTGGAAAAATTTGATGTGCTTCAAAAGAAGTACGGAAAAATCTAAGAGATGAGTTTGAGAAGAGAATTGATAGTGCAATGCATGCTTAGAGTTGAGCTTTTTTGAGTCTATAGATGCATGCTTTTTCGAGTCTATAGATGCATCAAGCGACATACAGGAGTCACCTCAATCAAATGAAGAAAGGCCAACTTCATCAAGGAATCCCAATGGATATTGAAAAATGGAAGCCAAAGAAGGCCATAGCACCAAGGGTACTCTTTAGTTAGTCTAATTTTCATGAAGAGTATTGACTCCACAAAAAAGAACTCAAGAGATGTCATTTTCCTATCAGATTTATATTAATTAATGAAGGAATGAGACAACAAGGTAATAAAAGAGACTTGAGAGATCTTGTTTTTCTTAATGAAGGAGTGATACAAGAGGGTGACAAAACAAAGAGTTTTCACTTATCTCCCCACTATCCTTGCTAGCTCCTCTCAAGCATCATTTGGTGGTCTAAAGAGCACACCACATGCTAACCCCTCAACCCAATCCTTCTAATGCTAACTTCAGGTGGCCCTTCATTATGGAACCCTATAATTTTTTCAAGCATAAATGCACGTGTTCTCATTCTAGTCTCTCCCAGAAACACATTCTTAAGAGAAGAAAAACATGGCATGAAGAACTTACCAATATGTTGTAATGCATGCAACCCTCCCTTCCTTCAAAGAGCTCCACATCATTTGTTGTCATGCCAACTCTTACATATTGTCCACACTATGTAGTAGCCACACACACTCCTCTCTTCCTTCAAAGATCTCCACATTGTCCATTCTCATGCCGGGGCTAAGTTATCATCCACTAGGTAGTTGCCACAAACACTCCTCTCTACATAAGCACAAGGATAAAGTAGAGAATAGAGTAGCAAGATCGAGACTCAATTTCCACACAATGGAAGAGTGTGTTGTGTTATGAGATAAAACTGACTTATACAATTTCACACACAAAATATGGACGACTAGGTGCCCAGGGCTCTCATAAGTGGCCACAATACTTAATCTCATAATACATTTATGAAGAAGTACATCCACAAGGGATTCAACTTAGCTTGCTACCACATGCTCTCGAAGTAGGAATCACAATAAGAGTTCCATTAGACCATTATGAGTGCCCATCCATGTTTATAGATTTGGCCACTACTGTTGCTTCATAGCTTGATTACGTACATCTTTTTTGTGTGTCCTCTTTTCTAATTGATGTAGAATATTAGTGGAGATAGTTGTTAATTACCTTCCCCCCTTTCATGGTGGCTGATTAGAGGAATTTATTATAGAGAGAAGTAAGAAGCTTATTGTTTCTACTCTTGACAATGAGAGAATGCTCAATGTTCACTGTTCCTTTGGAAGGAGTGGACTCAATGTTCATTATTCCTTTGAAAGGACCCCGGCGGGGGGAAGGCTTGTTATTGAGATAATGATCAATGTTCGTTGTTCCTCCAAAAGGAATGGGGAAGGCTTATTAATAAATGAAGAATCTAGTGATTGGCAAGAGTATCTAAAGAGAGTGGGGGCCTCCACAGGCGACTATAGTATTGTCCTCATCCATGAATCAAGTATTTTCCTTGTTCTCTGTCATGACTCCTTTTTTTTTTAGCAGCCTAACATTCTCTAATACCTTGTGATTTGCAATGACTATTCTTAGAGTTGCAATTGTAATGCTACATGTGCAATCTCCATGGCCTTATGTGAGATCCCGGTCTCCACCGCGCAACGGATTCGAGTTGCTAGCAGCGGAAGTAGCACATCGTGCACGGGTAGGGGTCTCACACTCGGGGCCTCGCCCCCCACGGCGGATATCCGGACAAGAGACTAATCCGTCGAAAACCGAAACCGGAAAAACTTCCTTTACCCAAAAAGCACGGGCGATTCCACCAGGATAACTCTTTACTCTAACGTAGTCAAGATCATTAGTGATCAAACTGATCTGACTGCACCTCTAACGGTACTTGGTCAGATCAAGGAAGAAACTTGCACTTGGATCATTGGGATCAACACTTTTTTTCCTATCAAGAGGCACAGCCGTTGATTCCTATCCATAGAACAATTACTATCCGGGATTTACTTCATCTATCGTAATAATAGAAATTAAATCTCGATTTACGGATCCATCAGTCCAGCCTAACCCCATCCAGTCCCATGGGTTAGCCAACCACCCAACCACTGTAGTGATGGGATCCAATTAAGAATTTGGTTAGGTTTTGTCCCGGGTACCAAGGAAAAGAGTTCCAAGGCTCCCTAGCCGGAAGTTCATGCAAACATAAAACTAGTCACACCACTTACACACCCAATATGAAATTGCCTTTTTCTTAGCATCAGCTAACTTTAAAACAATCCTTTAATGAAACCATTATGTCACTGATGACAATCCTCATAGTCTCTGGTTGAATCCTTATTTCCAGTCATTCATTCATCGGTATACTTATGGCATCATTGGCAACTAGAACGCTCACCACCTGTTCACTCAGGGGCCTTTTCCATAGTTTCTAGCTCATAGTAACCGGTAATATATTCATATAATAGAATGGAATCTCCGTGGAAGATCAGCAAGATCATCCCACAGATCCATATAAAAGAGCCATGGACTCATCCGTTGAGAACCAGCAAGGTCAATCAACCAGATCCATGCCCGGTTTCAGAAAACAATTCTTATTCTTTATTCTAATATCTTCCACAACGCACGTGTGGGTATCTTCGGCGACCCAGAGCCCGAGCACCATATGGTCAGTACCCTCTAGGATCCTTCGCAGGTGACCTAGCACTTCACTCATAGGCCGCTTCCTTGGTCCCTCATCCACCTTACCGGCGGAAGCTCACCATTTAAATCGAACCGAGGCTGGTCAAGACCTCAGTCGACCTTGCTACGCGAGACGTCCTCCATTGACTCTTCGTCAGTAGTTGCAACTTTAACATTAGGTCTTCATGACCTTAATCCACAAGACGGTCAAAATGCTTCCCCAGCATTCTTGACATAAAACAGTCATTTACAAACAGTCACAAAATACAGTTTCTAAATCGATCTCTCGTCTTTCCACATTATCCCTCCTTAGTCCACATTACTTATTCCACATTCCATTCAATGTGTGTACTCATTTTCATCCATTTTCTCATATCGACGACACATTAATTCATATACACATTCACATTCACATCCATACATCCACATCTACATGCATACATCCATTTTTACATCCTCATTTATACATCCACATCCCATATCCACATTCATACATACACATCCATATCCACATCCATACATCCACATCCACATTCACATCCATACATCCACATTTACATGCTTACCTCCATTTTCACATCCTCATTTATACATCCACATCCCATATCCACATTCATACATACACATCCATATGCATACATCCACTATCACGTCCTCATTCATACATCCACATCCACATACATACATATATCCATATCCACATTTCCATTCACATCTATGCATCCACATCTACATCCACATACATACATACATCCACATCCACATTCCACATTCACATCTATACATTCACATCTACATCCACATTCACATACATCCACATTCACATTCCCATTCACATCTATACATCCACATCTACATCCACATACATACATACATCCACATCCACATTCCACATTCACATCTATACATCCACATTCACATACATCCACATCCACATTCCCATTCACATTTATACATCCACATCTTCATCCACATTCACATCTATGCATATACATCTTCATGCATACATCCATTTTCACATTCATACATCCACACTCCCATCTCCACATCCACACATCCATTTCCACATTCCCATTCATATAGCCCCATATGCCTTCACATCTAATCTTTTACATCACATCCATTCTCACCCTATCACAACCCATATAATCTTATCCTATCACATACACTTCTTACCTCATCCCATACACATCTTATCACATCTTAATTCATCTTATCACCTCCTAACTTATTTCATAAGCATCTTATCACCTCTTATCACATCTTATACACCTCTTATCACATCCTATTACATCTCATATCTATTTATAGAATACAAGAGAATTCTTATATTTGATATAAGATTTCTTTACACATTTGTTTATGCATAAATTTTATTTAAGGAGATTAATACTTTCGAAGTAAAAATCAATCTTTTATGCATCTTCCTATGCATAAATTCATTTTAAATGAAAATGACACTTTTGAATTAAATTTCAATCTTTTATGCATTTTCATATGCATAAATTCAATTTAGATGAGAATGACACTTTTACATTTAAAATCAATCTTTTATGCATAAATTCAATTTGGTAGGAATTACACTTTTAGAATAAAAGAATTTCTCTTATGCATCTAAGTTATGCATAAAATCCATTTATGATGAAAATCACACTTTTAGTATAAAAAGAATATCTTTTATGCATACTTCTATGCATGAAATCCAATATGATAAAGTAACACTTTTGTAATAAAATAATCATCTTTTATGCATACCTCTATGCATGAAATTCAATTATGCTAAAAGTAACACTTTTGTAATAAAATAATCATCTTTTATATGCATACCTCTATGCATGAAATTCAATTATGCTAAAAGTAACACTTTTGTAATAAAATAATCATCTTTTATGCAACCTCTATGCATGAAATTCAAATATGATAAAAGTAACACTTTTACATTAAAATAATAATCTTTTATGCATACCCCTATGCATGAAATCTAATTATGATAAAAGTAACACTTTTATGTTAAAATATTAATCTTTTATGCATACCTTTATGCATGAAAATCAATTTCTCTATGATTACAATAAATATCTTTCAATTAATCTAGGATGATAATTCCTAGAATATGGTAGGAAGTCCTCTTTTCATGTTTTGAATGAAATTATTTTATGCGTAATTTTTATAAAAATTTTGCCATAGCTCCGCTGCTATGACTGATAAATCTCAAATTTTCTAAGGGATAAAGCTTATCATTAAGGAAATAAATAGAATGATCCCTAATTGGATCATTAATCCATAATGGATTGAATCATCAATATTCATGAAATACATAAACTAAAAGCATAGAAAAAAACCATTAATTTGGCCTCAAGCATAGATTAATCTTGGATTAAGGAAAAGCTTTATGAAAAGCTTCATTTGGATTGAGAATGGGTCATGAGTATGACCATTTCTTGAGTGAGAGAAAGAAATTACATAAAAACCATTAGAATTAAGCATAAATGAAAATTTATGAAATTCTTAACTATCATTAATCAATTAACTTCAATAGCATTCATCAAATTATGTAATTCTTCACTACCATTCATCAATTAACTTCAATAGCATTCATCAAATTATGTAATTCTTCACTACCATTCATCAATTAACTTCAATAGCATTCAAAAACCATTTCAATTAAGCTTCTCAAGCTTGAGAGGGGTTGAGAAGAGAGAAACGTTGAGAAATTATAGAAAATGATCAAAATTCACTAATTACCTTACAAATTTCTTGACTCTTTGTTCACGGTAGAGTCCCCCAACCAATCAATTGGTTAAGTATGTTGATGGAGCCACCAATGGGGATTGAAGAAAGAGGGAAGTTCCAAAAACTAGTGAATTATTAATGAATTCACAGTCTTGGCTTAGGTGGAGTAGAGTAACGATGCATCAACAAGGGGAGGAGGCTTCTATTTATAGGAAAAATTGAGCTCCTAAGCAAACAAACTGATTCTAGAATTTTCTAAATCAGTTTGGTCAATATTTGACCATTTTTAGGTCAGTTAAGCTAACTTTTTGGAACTAGACTTGAATGAGGAGAGAGGAGAGATGAAATATCTCAATTTTTATGAGTTTAAAACTCATTCAAGCATGTGAAATATGCACCTCCTTTAAAGAACTCCCCTTCCTTACATATGTGTCAAAATGGAATCATTATACCCAAAATATCTCATATTTTTAATATTGCTCATAGTTTTTTATTAATAAACCTTGTACATTTTCAACTCTTCATCTTATGTGAGCATTTACTCATTTTTGGATACCCAAAATATCTCATATTTTTAATATTGCTCATAGTTTTTTACTAATAAACCTTGTACATTTTCAACTCTTCATCTTATGTGAGCATTTACTCATTTTTGGATACCCAAAATATCTCATATTTTTAATATTACTCATAGTTTTTTTACTAATAAACCTTGTACATTTTCAACTCTTCATCTTATGTGAGCATTTACTCATTTTTGGGTATCTTCTTTTACAAATTGGATTTATCTCCTCCCTACACATGGATTGATGCTATTGGCCCATAGGAACCTTAATTGGACCATAATCCAAAAACTTCTGAAAATCTAGACCCTTAGACTAAGGTCCTTTATACCCATTTCCAATTAATTCCAATTGCACATTGGAAAGTTCTTTTTGAATTTTTGTTTCAGGGGAGCTTATTTTAATAAGATGAGATAATTTTCTATCCAAAAATATTAAAAATCTAAATATTTTCTCTCGAGAATATTTTCTCTCTCTAGGTTAAAACAGTTAGAAACAAGTCTTATATATTTCTGAAGAGGGATTGATTACAGGGGAAGATGCTGGACATTTTGAGAGGTTGGGGAGGAATCTTACACCTTACAAGTAATGAGATGAAGAGAAACATAATGTTAGCGCATAGTAAGAACTCATATTAGTACAACTATTCAAAAAGTTACAACATACTGACTACTTTACATTACTAATCAGTCTTGCTTATGCAAGATAGGAATACTACTAATATTTTCTACATAGATATGGGCACATATGCACGCGCGCACACACACACACACACACACACAGAAAAGGGTCTGCAAACCAATAGAAAGACTGAGGGAGAGGGAGTACATACGTATAGACTACCAGAGAGAGAGAGAGAGAGAGAGAGAGAGAGAGAGAGAGAGAGAGAGAGAGAGAGAGAGAGAGAGTACCTCCAAAGAGAGAAGGCAGGTCCACATAATAGTTACAAGAGAGTGGGACGTTCTAAATTTTTTTTACAAGAAAGTGGGATGTTCTAATTCTGTTTTTGAAATTTAGCTTCCACCTTACTTTCAATAATTTTAAGCACCTAAAAGACCAATGTCAGGGATACTATTTTGAGACCACCTATCCATGTTTCTACCTCGTAGTAAGAAAGAGGTAACCATGTCACGAAGAGATTTTTGGGTGAATTTCTAGATCCAATAGAGGAGAAATAAGAAGCCAAACAAAACTTGGTTCAAGAATGTCAAGAAAAAATACAGTGAAATTGTAGACAAAGTAAGCAACCAAATACTATTCACCTCCCCAATGTGTTATCAATTGACCGAAGACCATTCATCCTTATGTATTATTAATTGACTAAGTTGGAGAGATCATAGAGGTTATAATGGAGAACTCTAAGGGGGATTTACAAGGGATCTTGACCTTCCTCAATTACTTGGGAATGGCCTAGATGATCCTTTACTAGAATAAACCTTCCCAATTCCTGATACAAACATGGAATGGAGTCCATTCTTGAGTCTGGTTAATGTAGTCCATGAGATTTTGCTAAACTCACATCATTCTCATCTTTTGAGGTCAAGGTTTTAATAGCAACTCTACTCCAAGGTAATGAAAATTTGGAGAGATTTGAAGGACTAAATGGAAGGAAGATTATGAGCAATTATTGTTAAGAGGGCAAGGTGAAATATAACCCAATAGCAAAATCAAATGAGGAAACTCCTTTGAGTGATGAAAAGAAAAAGTTACCTAAGGTGCCTATAAATAAGTTGGGACATTACTATGAAAAGGATGAGACCACTACAATGTTATCTATGTGGTACATAAGTACCAAGGAGTTTCAACTATTAGATAGCGGTGTGGATGCTACTAGCATTGTCTCTAAACGCTACTACTGGAAACTCTGGGAAAGCAACCCATAGAGGAAACTGATTTTTGTTGTGAAGGTAGCTGTGGAACCACGACTAATAAGCCTCTTAGTATCTTAAGAGATTAAAAACCAAAATATTTGGATAAATTTATCAATCTACCTTTGTGTGTTGATGAATAACCACAAATAGCCGAGATCATATGATGTGATTCGAGGGTGATCCTACATGTAGGAAGCTAGACTGGTCCATGACTAAGGAATAAAGGTCATATTTACCTTAGAAATAAGGACTAGATAATATTATTGATGCATGGAAGGTTCGCCCAATGCATCATGGAGGGATTTCGAAGAGTAAAACATCATTAGTATTATTGATACAAGGAAGGTTCACCCAATGCATGGAGGGATTTAGAAGAAGAGTCAAGCATCATTGCTAGAACTACTTCTGTGAATGTGTGTCAAACATGTTGCCACATATCCCACATGTTGTGAATGTGTGTCAAACATTGCTAGAACTACTTCTGTGAATGTGTGTTGGACATGTTGCCACATGTCATGAAAGAAGGACTAGATAGTAAAGATGAATTTTCTTACCTAGAAGGTTCAACCAATGCAATGGAGGGTTTTTAGCAGAAGAGAAACAACACTCCTAGAACTGCTTCTGTTATTGTGTGCCAAACATGTTGCCACATCCTAGAAGATGAATATATCTACATCTAAATATCATGATTACTAGAACTTAAGGAATACGGAGTCTAAACATCATGATTGGAATTGGAAAATGAACATATGGATCACGATTATTGTAACTCAAGATTCAAAGTATTAGATGCATATTCTGGAAAAATTTGATGTGCTTCAAAAGAAGTACGAAAAAATCTAAGAGATGAGTTTGAGAAGAGAATTGATAGTGCAATGCATGCTTAGAGTTGAGCTTTTTTGAGTCTATAGATGCATGCTTTTTCGAGCCTATAGATGCATCAAGTGACATACAGGAGTCACCTCAATCAAATGAAGAAAGGCCAACTTCATCAAGGAATCCCAATGGATATTGAAAAAGGGAAGCCAAAGAAGGCCATAGCACCAAGTGTACTCTTTAGTTAGTCTAATTTTCATGAAGAGTATTGACTCCACAAAAAAGAACTCAAGAGATGTCATTTTCCTATCAGATTTATATTAATTAATGAACGAATGAGACAACAAGGTAACAAACGAGACTTGAGAGATCTTGTTTTTCTTAATGAAGGAGTGATACAAGAGGGTGACAAAACAAAGAGTTTTCACTTATCTCCCCACTATCCTTGCTAGCTCCTCTCAAGCATCATTTGGTGGTCTAAAGAGCACACCACATGCTAACCCCTCAACCCAATCCTTCCAATGCTAACTTCACACTATGCAGGTGATCCAGCTTGGTTTCAGATGGCCCTTTGTTATGGCTTCACAATCAAGACCCCGGAATTTTTTCTCGTGGCCCTTCATTATGGAACCCTATAATTTTTTCAAGCATAAATGCACGTGTTCTCATTCTAGTCTCTCCCAGAAACACATTCATAACAGGAGAAAAACATGGCATGAAGAACTTACCAGTATGTTGTAATGCATGCAACCCTCCCTTCCTTCAAAGAGCTCCACATCATTTGTTGTCATGCCAACTCTTACATATTGTCCACACTAGGTAGTAGCCACACACACTCCTCTCTTCCTTCAAAGACCTCCACATTGTCCAGTCTCATGTCGGCTAAGTTATCATCCACTAGGTAGTTGCCACGAACACTCCTCTCTACATAAGCACAAGGATAAAGTAGAGAATAGAGTAGCAAGATCGAGACTCAATTTCCACACAATGGAAGAGTGTGTTGTGTTATGAGATAAAACTGACTTATACAATTTCACACACAAAATATGGACGACTAGGTGCCCAGGGCTCTCATAAGTGGCCACAATACTTAATCTCATAATACATTTATGAAGAAGTACATCCACAAGGGATTCAACTAAGCTTGCTACCACATGCTCTCGAAGTAGGAATGATAATAAGAGTTCCATCAGCAGACCATGATGAGTGCCCATCCATGTTTATAGATTTGGCCACTACTGTTGCTTCATAGCTTGATTATGTACATCTTTTTGTGTGTCCTCTTTTCTCATTGATGTAGAATATTAGTGGAGATAGTTGTTAATTACCTTCCCCCCTTTCATGGTGGCTGATTAGAGGAATTTATTATAGAGAGAATTAAGAAGCTTATTGTTTCTACTCTTGACACTGTGAGGGAATGCTCAATGTTCACTGTTCCTCTGGAAGGAGTGGATTCAATGTTCATTATTCCTTTGAAAGGACCTCGGGGGGAAGGCTTGTTATTGAGATAATGATCAATGTTCGTTGTTCCTCCAAAAGGAATGGGGAAGGCTTATTAATAAATGAAGAATCTAGTGATTGGCAAGAGTATCTAAAGAGAGTGGGGGCGTCCACAGGCGACTATAGTGTTGTCCTCATCCATGAATCAAGTATTTTCTTTGTTCTCTGTCATGACTCCTTTTTTTTTTAGCAGCCTAATATTCTCTAATACCTTGTGATTTGCAATGACTATTCTTAGAGTTGCAATTGTAACGTTACATGTGCAATCTCCATGGCCTTACAAGTAATGAGATCAAGAGAAACATAATGTTAGTGCATAGTAAGAACTCATATTAGTACAACTATTCAAAAAGTTACAACATACTGACTACTTTACATTACTAATCAGTCTTTACATTACTAATCAGTCTTGCTTATGCAAGATAGGAATACTACTAAGCTTGCTACCACATGCTCTCGAAGTAGGAATCACAATAAGAGTTCCATTAGACCATTATGAGTGCCCATCCATGTTTATAGATTTGGCCACTACTGTTGCTTCATAGCTTGATTACATACATCTTTTTTGTGTGTCCTCTTTTCTCATTGATGTAGAATATTAGTGGAGATAGTTGTTAATTACCTTCCCCCCTTTCATGGTGACTGATTAGAGGAATTTATTATAGAGAGAATTAAGAAGCTTATTGTTTCTACTCTTGACACTGAGGGAATGCTCAATGTTCACTGTTCCTCTGGAAGAAGTGGATTCAATGTTCATTATTCCTTTGACCCCGGGGGGAAGGCTTGTTATTGAGATAATGATCAATGTTCGTTGTTCCTCCAAAAGGAATGGGGAAGGCTTATTAATAAATGAAGAATCTAGTGATTGCTGGCAAGAGTATCTAAAGAGAGTGGGGGCCTCCACAGGCGACTATAGTGTTGTCCTCATCCATGAATCAAGTATTTTCCTTGTTCTCTGTCATGACTCCTTTTTTTTTAGCAGCCTAATATTCTCTAATACCTTGTGATTTGCAATGACTATTCTTAGAGTTGCAATTGTAACGCTACATGTGCAATCTCCATGGCCTTACGAGTAATGAGATCAAGAGAAACATAATGTTAGGGCATAGTAAGAACTCATATTAGTACAACTATTCAAAAAGTTACAACATACTGACTACTTTACATTACTAATCAGTCTTTACATTACTAATCAGTCTTGCTTATGCAAGATAGGAATACTACTAATATTTTTTACATAGATATGGACGCATACGCACGCGCACGCACACACACACACACACAGAAAAGGGTCTGCAAACCAATAGAAAGACTGAGGGAGAGGGAGTACATACGTATAGACTATCAGAGAGAGAGAGAGAGAGAGAGAGAGAGAGAGAGAGAGAGAGAGAGAGAGAGAGAACCTCCAAAGAGAGAAGGCAGGTCCACATAATAGTTACAAGAGAGTGGGACGTTCTAAATTTTTTTTACAAGAGAGTGGGATGTTCTAATTCTGTTTTTGAAATTTAGCTTCCACCTTACTTTCAATAATTTTAAGCACCTAAAAGACCAATGTCAGGGATACTATTTTGAGACCACCTATCCATGTTTCTACGTCGTAGTAAGAAAGTTGGAGAGATCATAGAGGTTGTAATGGAGAACTCTAAGGGGGATTTACAAGGGATCTTGTACTTCCTCAATTACTTGGGAATGGCCTAGATGATCCTTTACTAGAATGAACCTTCCCAATTCCTGATACAAACATGGAATGGAGTACATTCTTGAGTCTGGTTAATGTAGTCCATGAGATTTTGCATCATTCTCATCTTTTGAGGTCAAGGTTTTAATAGCAACTCTACTCCAAGGTAATGAAAATTTATGGAGAGATTTGAAGGACTAAATGGAAGGAAGATTATGAGCAATTATTGTTAAGGGGACAAGGTGAAATATAACCCAATAGCAAAATCAAATGAGGAAACTCCTTTGAGTGATGAAAAGAAAAAGTTACCTAAGGTGCCTATAAATAAGTTAGGACATTACTATGAAGAGGATGAGACCACTACAATGTTATCTATGTGGTACATAAGTACCAAGGAGTTACAACTATTAGATAGCGGTGTGGATGCTACTAGCATTGTCTCTAAACACTGATGGCACGGAACCGGTAGAGCTGTCTACGCCCTTATAGCATGCCACACTTCCACACACGCATGCAAACACACCAGAACACCAAACCAAAGAGCATGAACAAGACTTATATTTCAGAAATAGACCTTGACCTTTACAGAGGTGGATATCCCAAAATATCCCAGACACCAGCTTCATCAAGCACTCGCTCGTAATCAGCCCTCTCCAGCTCCTGGTCGCTCGTAATCAGCCCTCTCTAGCTCCTGGTCGCTCCAAATCCCTTCGCTCTTGCTTCTCTGCAGCAACCCTTCTCGCTCTCTGCTCTGCACCTCAGCTGAAGTCCACTCTCTCCTACACCACCAGCACGCTGCCAGTCCTCAAAGCAAAACCCAGCCACACCTCTGAACCTCCCTGCTAATCTTCTCCTTTCTTCACGGTGATCCTCCACTATTTGCGAGCCTTCCTGGGCATCCAGTAAACACACCACTCAACACTGTCCTCCTCACATGCATCCGGTCTCTGTGCTGCCAACATCTCAAAGGTAGCCTTTGCTCCCCACTATCACCAACTCGTCAGGCACTTGCCAGTACTAATCAGCTGCGTTCTACCTTCACTCCAGCATCTCTCTTCCACGAGGCGATCACCACACTGTAACCTGGTTCAGCTCGCCAGGCAGGTCTTGCACCAACTTCACCACGCTAAAAAAACTTACCATTGTCTTTGGACGCTAATCACCAGTGCCCCCCCAAAACAACCCAAGGCTGTCAACTTTGGCGTCAACCTTCCATGCATCCGGCCTGTCCGCTCCAGCCTATTACCCCTTCGACCTCCACACTTGTTTTCTTTGTCACCTCAACGGCGGTCTCCTACCCAAAACGGCCTTCTCTACAGTCTCCAAAGTAAAGCCCAACCAACCCGTCCTCTCACAGCTGGTGCTGTCTACACCAGCTTCTCCACACTCCTGGCTGCACACGTCCCAGCACCTTCAGCTCTTCACACGGCGGTCCCTTCAAACCCATGCTGCGCCTTCCTCTGAAACACCTATTGTAGTGCCCAAGAGCCCTCCCCGCTCTACACCTGTCAGGCGCACATAGAGGTGGCCTCCCCACTTTACTGTCTTCCGCTCTGCTGCAGCGCCCCACACAAAACACACGGGCCCCCTATCCTCGTGCTCTCCCGGCTGCGCCTAGCTGCACTTCACCTGCAGATCTCTACACGGCAGCCATACCAGCAGCCATGCCTGCATGCTCCCGAGGCCCCCAGAGAGTCTCCTCGCTCTCTACACGTCCCCTGTGCAGCAACAACCCGCCTTCCTCCTTTTTCGTTTTTGCAGCTGCCTACCTCCACGATCACCAGCTTCTCGATGAACCTCGTTGGCGGCAGCTCAAACCTCCACGCCACCTTTCCAGAAGCACGCCACCTTTCCAGAAGAAGGCCACGTTCATTTTTCCTATTTTATTTAATTTTGAAAAATGGCCATTATGTTCTCTTTTCACACCATGTCCAAGACATCTTTGGCCCCTTCATTACCTTTTTCTGCCCATGCCCTCATGCTTCCACATACCTTCAATGTGACCTATTGTACTTTTGACGCGCCCACACATATTCAAACATCCGAGCAGCTGGCATCTTCTCCATCATCTGACCTCTCACCCGACAGGCCTGCAACGAGCTCAAATCCAATACCGTCCACCCTCTACACCTGGCAATGCTCTCAAAAGCAAAATTTCACACACGCCATGTACACGTATGTACACATTATCAGCCTCTATTTTTAGCCACACATATTTAGCAACCCCCTTTCTTCTACTGAGACATTTATGTCCAGCAGCAGCTGCACTAACAGAAACCATTTATCCCCCTGGATCAAATAGAAACCTCGGTGCATCTACCTTCCATTCCTTCAAGCATTTTCCTCCATTAAATATCCATGGATACACCCTATCATAGCTTTCCACTTTCAGCAACCCCCTTTGCTCTTTAAATATGGCCTCATCACCATATTCTATTGTTGCACTTGCTCCTCCAGACCAGCTCACATCAAACAACCATTCCTCACCTCTACTCCCCTCTGACATATCTGACTGCCACTCATAATCATGTACCGAAATAACACACATCTCATCATCAACTCCCATCTCATGGTCGCCCAATTTACAGCCCACATCATTGGCTTCCAACCCTTCCTTTGGACTAACTGCCAGACTCGAACTATGACCAAACCGCTCATCCATATGCTGAGCATCCACATGCGGTGTGTTCACCATACACTCACTTCCCTTCATCCCATCATCATCACACACAGCAACCTCGTGCATTGCAGACTCATCATTGTCACTTTCCTGCAGTTTCTCCAGCTTCAAGAACATTGGCGATTCTGCAAGATTCTCCACATCTTGCACAGGCATCCCTACCAAGTCTAAGCTCCCCAAACTCCCAGGCAAAGCACCTTGGTCCCCCTGACCAACAACAATAGCCTCACATGCATCCTCACCACTCACAACCGACTCATTCTCTTGGGCATGACAAGGAACACACACCTTATGATCAGCATCCGCACCTGCGAAATCTCTCACACCATCAACCAAAGGAGCATCCACCAGTCACACCATCACTCCCTTCCTGCACAACTGGTATGCAAGTAATCTTCTTCAAGGAAGCCAATTCCAACAAATCATCTAGTGCACTATCAAGTACACTATCCAACTCACCATCCACACTCTCACAGGCTGCAATATCCAACTCATCACCTGGATCATCCACACGGACTCTTTCCACAGCATCTTCATTGGTAACACCTTGATTATCACTCTCTACCTTGACTGGCTGAAGTACTGGCACCTGCAAGTCATTGCTCTTCTTTGAATCAAAGAGATCATCCAAGTCATATCCATACTCAAACTCATCAGGTTCCTCAGCACTAGCATCACTTTCACAATCCACAGCACCATCAATACTTCCATCCTTCTCCTCCTCACCTCCTGAAAGCTCTTCAGGGATGATTCCAGAAACCTCATCTTTCTTCATTTCCAACAGGCTAATCTGTCCCATAGATGCTACTAGCATTGTCTCTAAACGCTACTACTGGAAACTCTGGGAAAGCAACCCATAGAGGAAACTGATTTTTGTTGTGAAGGTAGCTGTGGAATCACGACTAATAAGCCTCTTGGTATCTTAAGAGATTAAAAACCAAAATATTTGGATAAATTTTTCAATCTACCTTTGTGTGTTGATGAATTACCACAAATAGCCGAGATCATATGATGTGATTCGAGGGTGATCCTACATGTAGGAAGCTAGACTGGTCCATGACTAAGGAATAAAGGTCATATTTACCTTAGAAATAAGGACTAGATAATATTATTAATGCATGGAAGGTTCACCTGAAGGTTCACCCAATGCATCATGGAGGGATTTCGAAGAGTAAAACATCATTGGTATTATTGATACAAGGAAGGTTCACCCAATGCATGGAGGGATTTAGAAGAAGAGTCAAGCATCATTGCTAGAACTACTTCTGTGAATGTGTGTCAAACATGTTGCCACATATCCCACATGTTGTGAATGTGTGTCAAACATTGCTAGAACTACTTCTGTGAATGTGTGTTGTGACATGCCACATGTCATGAAAGAAGGACTAGATAGTAAAGATGAATTTTCTTACCTAGAAGGTTCAACCAATGCAATGGAGGGTTTTTAGCAGAAGAGTCAAACAACACTGCTAGAACTACTTCTGTTATTGTGTGCCAAACATGTTGCCACATCCTAGAAGATGAATATATCTACATCTAAATATCATGATTACTAGAACTTAAGGAATACGGAGTCTAAACATCATGATTGGAATTGGAAAATGAACATATGGATCACGATTATTGTAACTCAAGATTCAAAGTACTAGATGCATACTCTGGAAAAATTTGATGTGCTTCAAAAGAAGTACGGAAAAATCTAAGAGATGAGTTTGAGAAGAGAATTGATAGTGCAATGCATGCTTAGAGTTGAGCTTTTTTGAGTCTATAGATGCATGCTTTTTTGAGTCTATAGATGCATCAAGGGACATACAGGAGTCACCTCAATCAAATGAAGAAAGGCCAACTTCATCAAGGAATCCCAATGGATATTGAAAAATGGAAGCCAAAGAAGGCCATAGCACCAAGTGTACTTTTTAGTTAGTCTAATTTTCATGAAGAGTATTGACTCCACAAAAAAGAACTCAAGAGATGTCATTTTCCTATCAGATTTATATTAATTAATGAAGGAATGAGACAACAAGGTAACAAAAGAGACTTGAGAGATCTTGTTTTTCTTAATGAAGGAGTGATACAAGAGGGTGACAAAACAAAGAGTTTTCACTTATCTCCCCACTATCCTTGCTAGCTCCTCTCAAGCATCATTTGGTGGTCTAAAGAGCACACCACATGCTAACCCCTCAACCCAATCCTTCCAATGCTAACTTCACACTATGCAGGTGATCCAGCTTGGTTTCAGATGGCCCTTTGTTATGGCTTCACAATCAAGACCCCAGAATTTTTTCTCGTGGCCCTTCATTATGGAACCCTATAATTTTTTCAAGCATAAATGCACGTGTTCTCATTCTAGTCTCTCCCAGAAACACATTCATAAGAGAAGAAAAACATGGCATGAAGAACTTACCAATATGTTGTAATGCATGCAACCCTCCCTTTCTTCAAAGAGCTCCACATCATTTGTTGTCATGCCAACTCTTACATATTGTCCACACTAGGTAGTAGCCACACACTCCTCTCTTCCTTCAAAGAGCTCCACATTGTCCAGTCTCATGCCGGCTAAGTTATCATCCACTAGGTAGTTGCCATAAACACTCCTCTCTACATAAGCACAAGGATAAAGTAGAGAATAGAGTAGCAAGATCGAGACTCAATTTCCACACAATGGAAGAGTGTGTTGTGTTATGAGATAAAATTGACTTATACAATTTCACACACAAAATATGGACGACTAGGTGCCCAGGGCTCTCATAAGTGGCCACAATACTTAATCTCATAATACATTTATGAAGAAGTACATCCACAAGGGATTCAACTAAGCTTGCTACCACATGCTCTCGAAGTAGGAATCACAATAAGAGTTCCATTAGACCATTATGAGTGCCCATCCATGTTTATAGATTTGGCCACTTCTGTTGCTTCATAGCTTGATTACGTACATCTTTTTTTTGTCTTCTCTTTTCTCATTGATGTAGAATATTAGTGGAGATATTTGTTAATTACCTTCCTCCCTTTCATGGTGGCTGATTAGAGGAATTTATGTAGAATTTTAGTGGAGATAGTTGTTAATTACCTTCCTCCCTTTCATGGTGGCTGATTAGAGGAATTTATTATACAGAGAATTAAGAAGCTTATTGTTTCTACTCTTGACACTGAGGGAATGCTCAATGTTCACTGTTCCTCTCGAAGGAGTGGATTCAATGTTCATTATTCCTTGAAAGGACCCCGGGGGGAAGGCTTGTTATTGAGATAATGATCAATGTTCATTGTTCCTCCAAAAGGAATGGGGAAGGCTTATTAATAATAAATGAAGAATCTAGTGATTGGCAAGAGTATCTAAAGAGAGTGGGGGCCTCCACAGGCGACTATAGTGTTGTCCTCATCCATGAATCAAGTATTTTCCTTGTTCTCTGTCATGACTCCTTTTTCTTTAGTTGCCTAATATTCTTTAATACCTTGTGATTTGCAATGACTATTCTTAGAGTTGCAGATTTAACGCTACATGTGCAATCTCCATGGCCTTACAAGTAATGAGATCAAGAGAAACATAATGTTAGGGCATAGTAAGAACTCATATTAGTACAACTATTCAAAAAGTTACAACATACTGACTACTTTACATTACTAATCAGTCTTGCTTATGCAAGATAGCAATACTACTAATATTTTTTACATAGATATGGGCGCATACGCATGCGCGCGCACACACACACACACAGAAAAGGGTCTGCAAACCAATAGAAAGACTGAGGGAGAGGGAGTACATACGTATAGACTACCAGAGAGAGAGAGAGAGAGAGAGAGAGAGAGAGAGAGAGAGAGAGAGAGAACCTCCAAAGAGAGAAGGCAGGTCCACATAATAGTTACAAGAGAGTGGGACGTTCTAAATTTTTTTTACAAGAGAGTGGGATATTCTAATTCTGTTTTTGAAATTTAGCTTCCACCTTACTTTCAATAATTTTAAGCACCTAAAAGACCAATGTCAGGGATACTATTTTGAGACCACCTATCCATGTTTCTACCTCGTAGTAAGAAAGAGGTAACCATGTCACCAAGAGATTTTTGGGTGAATTTCTAGATCCAATAGAAGAGAAATAAGAAGCCAAACAAAACTTGGTTCAAGAATGTCAAGAAAAAATACAGTAAAATTGTAGACAAAGTAAGGGACCAAATACTATTCACCCCCCCAATGTGTTATCAATTGACCAAGATGGAAGACCATTCATCCTTATGTATTATTTATTGACTAAGTTGGAGAGATCATAGAGGTTGTAATGGAGAACTCTAAGGGGGATTTACAAGGGATCCTGAACTTCCTCAATTACTTGGGAATGGCCTAGATGATCCTTTACTAGAATGAACCTTCCCAATCCCTGATACAAACATGGAATGGAGTCCATTCTTGAGTCTGGTTAATGTAGTCCATGAGATTTTGCTAAACTCACATCATTCTCATCTTTTGAGGTCAAGGTTTTAATAGCAACTCTACTCCAAGGTAATGAAAATTTATGGAGAGATTTGAAGGACTAAATGGAAGGAAGATTATGAGCAATTATTGTTAAGGGGACAAGGTGAAATATAACCCAATAGCAAAATGAAATCAGGAAACTCCTTTGAGTGATGAAAAGAAAAAGTTACCTAAGGTGCCTATAAACAAGTTGGGACATTACTATGAGACCACTACAATGTTATCTATGTGGTACATAAGTACCAAGGAGTTACAACTATTAGATAGCGGTGTGGATGCTACTAGCATTGTCTCTAAACGCTACTACTGGAAACTCTGGGAAAGCAACCCATAGAGGAAACTGATTTTTGTTGTGAAGGTAGCTGTGGAATCATGACTAATAAGCCTCTTGGTATCTTAAGAGATTAAAAACCAAAATATTTGGATAAATTTTTCAATCTACCTTTGTGTGTTGATGAATTACCACAAATAGCCGAGATCATATGATGTGATTCGAGGGTGATCCTACATGTAGGAAGCTAGACTGGTCCATGACTAAGGAATAAAGGTCATATTTACCTTAGAAATAAGGACTAGATAATATTATTGATGCATGGAAGGTTCACCCAAACATCATTGGTATTATTGATACAAGGAAGGTTCACCCAATGCATGGAGGGATTTAGAAGAAGAGTCAAGCATCATTGCTAGAACTACTTCTGTGAATGTGTGTCAAACATGTTGCCACATATCCCACATGTTGTGAATGTGTGTCAAACATTGCTAGAACTACTTCTGTGAATGTGCGTTGTGACATGCCACATGTCATGAAAGAAGGACTAGATAGTAAAGATGAATTTTCTTACCTAGAAGGTTCAACCAATGCAATGCAGGGTTTTTAGCAGAAGAGTCAAACAACACTGCTATAACTACTTCTGTTATTGTGTGCCAAACATGTTGCCACATCCTAGAAGATGAAACTGATCCGACTGCACCTTTAAAGGTACTTGGTCAATCAAGGACGAAACTTGCACTTGGATCATTGGGATCAACGCTTTTTTCCCCATCAAGAGGCACAGCCGTTGATTCCTATCCATAGAACAATTACTATCCGGGATTTACTTCATCTATCGTAATAACAGCCGTTGATTCCTATCCATAGAACAATTACTATCTGGGATTTACTTCATCTATCATAATAACAGAAATTGAGTCTTGATTTACGGATCCATCAGTCCAGCCTAACCCCATCCCCAGTCCCATGGGTTAGCCAACCTCCCAACCACTGTAGTGATGGGATCCAATTAGGACTTTGGTTAGGTTTTGTCCCGAGTACCAGGGAAAAGAGTTCCTAGGCCCCCTAGCCGGAAGTTCATACAAACATAAAACTAGTCACACCACTTACAAGAATTAAAATAAAAGAATTTCTCTTATGCATCTAAGTTATGCATAAAATCCATTTATGATGAAAATCACACTTTTAGTACAAAAAGAATATCTTTTATGCATACCTCTATACATGAAATCCAATATGATAAAAGTAACACTTTTATAATAAAATAATCAACTTTTATGCATACCTCTATGCATGAAATCCAAATATGATAAAAGTCACACTTTTATAATAAAATAATCAACTTTTATGCATACCTCTATGCATGAAATCCAAATATGATAAGTCACACTTTTATAATAAAATAATCAACTTTTATGCATACCTCTATGCATGAAATCCAAATATGATAAAAGTCACACTTTTATAATAAAATAATCAACTTTCATGCATACCTCTATGCATGAAATCCAAATATGATAAAAGTCACACTTTTATAATAAAATAATCAACTTTCATGCATACCTCTATGCATGAAATCCAAATATGATAAAAGTCACACTTTTATAATAAAATAATCAACTTTCATGCATACCTCTATGCATGAAATCCAAATATGATAAAAGTCACACTTTTATAATAAAATAATCAACTTTCATGCATACCTCTATGCATGAAATCCAAATATGATAAAAGTCACACTTTTATAATAAAATAATCAACTTTTATGCATACCTCTATGCATGAAATCCAAATATGATAAAAGTAACACTTTTATAATAAAATAATCAACTTTTATGCATTCCTCTTATGCATGAAATTCAAATATGATAAAAGAAACACTTTTATATTAAAATAATAATTCTTTTATGCATACCTCTATGTATGAAATCCAAATATGATAAAAGAAACACTTTTATATTAAAATAATAATTCTTTTATGCATACCTCTATGCATGAAATCCAAATATGATAAAAGTAACACTTTTACAATAAAATAATCATCAATTATGCATAACATAAAAATCAATTTCTCTATGATTACAATAAAATTCTTTCAATTAATCTAGGATGATAATTCCTAGAATATGGTAGGAAGTTCTCTTTTCATGCTTTGAATAAAACTATTTTATGTGTAATTTTTATAAAAATTTTGCCATAGCTCCGCTACTATGACTGATAAATCTCAATTTATTTTGAAGGATAAAGCTTATCATTAAAGAAATGATTAGAATGATCCCTAATTGGATCATTAACCCAATAATGGGTTGAATCATCAATATTCATGAATTACATAAACTAAAAGCCTAGAGTTAAAGAACTCCTCTTCCTTACATATGTGTCAAAATGGAATCATTATACCCAAAATATCTCATATTTTTAATATTGCTCATAGTTTTTTACTAATAAACCTTGTACATTTTCAACTCTTCATCTTATGTGAAATATGCACCTCCTTTAAAGAACTCCCCTTCCTTACATAGGTGTCGAAATGGAATCATTATACCCAAAATATCTCATATTTTTAATATTGCTCATAGTTTTTTACTAATAAACCTTGTACATTTTCAACTCTTCATCTTATGTGAGCATTTACTCATTTTTGGATACCCAAAATATTTCAAATTTTTGATATTGCTCATAGTTTTTTACTAATAAACCTTGTACATTTTCAACTCTTCATCTTATGTGAGCATTTACTTATTTTTGGGTATCTTCTTTTACAAATTAGATTTATCTCCTCCCTACACATGGATTGATGCTATTGGCCCATAGGAACCTTAATTGGACCATAATCCAAAAATTTCTGAAAATCTAGACCCTTAGGCTAAGGTCCTTTATACCCATTTCCAATTAATTCCAATTGCACATTGGAAAGTTTTTTTTGAATTTTTGTTTCAGGGGAACTTATTTTAATAAGATGAGATAACTTTCTATGCAAAAATATTAAAAATCTGAATATTCTCTCTCTAGAATATTTTCTCTCTCTAGGTTAAAACAGTTAGAAACAAGTCTTTTATATTTCTGAAGAGGGATTGATTACAGGGGAAGATGCTGGACATTTTGAGAGGCTGGGGAGGAATCTTACATTCAAATATCTCAATTTTTATGAGTTTAAAGCTCATTCAAGCATGTGAAATATGCACCTCCTTTAAAGAACTCCCCTTCCTTACATATGTGTCAAAATGGAATCATTATACCCAAAATATCTCATATTTTTAATATTGCTCATAGTTTTTTATTTATAAACCTTGTACATTTTCAACTCTTCATCTTATGTGAAATATGCACCTCCTTTAAAGAACTCCCCTTCCTTACATATGTGTTAAAATGGAATCATTATACCCAAAATATCTCATATTTTTAATATTGCTCATAGTTTTTTACTAATAAACCTTGTACATTTTCAACTCTTCATCTTATGTGAGCATTTACTAATTTTTGGATACCCAAAATATCTCATATTTTTAATATTGCTCATAGTTTTTTACTAATAAACCTTGTACATTTTCAACTCTTCATCTTATGTGAGCATTTACTCATTTTTGGGTATCTTCTTTTACAAATTGGATTTATCTCCTCCCTACACATGGATTGATGCTATTGGCCCATAGGAACCTTAATTGGACCATAATCCAAAAATTTCTGAAAATCTAGACCCTTAGGCTAAGGTCCTTTATACCCATTTCCAATTAATTCCAATTGCACATTGGAAAGTTCTTTTTGAATTTTTGTTTCATGGGAACTTATTTTAATAAGATGAGATAATTTTCTAAAACAGTTAGAAACAAGTCTTTTATATTTCTGACGAGGGATTGATTACAGGGAAAGATGCTGGACATTTTGAGAGGCTGGGGAGGAATCTTACATTCTCTCCTACTTGAAAAACGCGAGATGCCCTCATCTCGCAAACTGGGGGTAATTCCGCAAGATGCAGAAGTATGGGACTGAGAGAAAAATTTTACTTAAGATTATTAAAAAAGTCTTAAAGAGAGTAAGGGTCAAGACACGAACAAGATTTAAACTTTATTCATTCTTGGAACATATACAGTAAAGATAGAAGAACTCTTTACACTTCCATAAGTCCGTCCATCATATGATCACAAAATCAGCACTCACAAGCTGCGCACGTATAAGGTAACTCATCTATGGGAATAATTCTGTTGGTTATTGCCGCACCTATCTCAGTGGTATGAGGTGATCTAACAAAAGGACCTCTGAGAGGCAAGCCAAAAACGGGGTAAAGACATATCTTCTGATGAGGAAGAAAACACGCCAGTAAGAAGACCCTCTCAGAAAACCCAAGATGTCTTGATCTCATGACGCAGTAGTATCGGGGACCCAAACCTAAGGCTTCAATAACCATGGCCAAGCGGACATTGTTACGAAAGTGCTGCTGACCCTAGTTATATCTTGATAGGTCCGCCATTTAGTCTGAGCTACAGAAGTTCCTAAGTGAGGAAAAAGTGAGCGCCCATACTGTTCTATAAAATCCTTCTTTCACAGACTCGCTTGCGTCTTGAAGGTGAGATATCATTATGGATAAAACTAATTCGTGTTGCCAAGCCATGAAGGAGATTAAGAAAGAAAGGAGATCGATGGAAGTAAGATTACTGTGAGCGACAAGTAAAAGTTACGACTTATATAAAGGAAGGAGCTAGCATAACTTACAAGCCAACGATATCTTGCCACTGAAGTTTTACCGTCTTTCCCTGATTTGGATTTGGCACATTTTTCTATAGAAGGCATTAAGAACTTTGAGATGAAGAGATAAAAGAAGTTCGTAGACTAAGTCACCTACTTTCTTTGGTTCGCAATATCTGGGGGATAACTACTTATACTCCCCTAGAGATAAAGAAATTCTTTTGGTCCGTATTCAAATGAAGACTATAACTGCTTCTTTATTGTTACTCTACTCCACCTAAGCCAAGAACTGTGAATTCATTAATAATTCATTAGTTTTTGGCACTTCCCTCTTTCTTCAATCCCCATTGGTGGCTCCATCAACATAGTAAACCAATTGATTGGTTGGGGGCCTCTACCATGAACAAAGAATCAAGCAAATTGTAAGGTAAATGGTGAATTTTGATCTTTTCTATAATTTCTCAATGCTTCTCTCTTCTCAACCCCTCTCTTGTAAGTGGTGTGACTAGTTTTATGTTTTGCATGAACTTCCGGCTAGGGGGCCTAGGAACTCTTTTCCCTGGTACCCGGGACAAAACCTAACCAAAATCTTAATTGGATCCCATCACTACAGTGGTTGGGCGGTTGGCTAACCCATGGGATTGGATGGGGTTAGGCTGGACTAATGGATCCGTAAATCGAGATTTAATTTCTATTATTACGATAGATGAAGTAAATCAACGGCTGTGCCTCTTGATGGGGAAAAAAGCGTTGATCCCAATGATCCAAGTGCAAGTTTCTTCCTTGATCTGACCAAGTACCGTTAGAGGTGCAGTCGGATCAGTTTGATCAGTAATGATCTTGACTACGTTAGAGTAAAGAGTTATCATGGTGGATTTGCCCGTGCTTTCTGGGTAAAGGAAGTTTTTCGGGTTTCGGTTTTGGATAAACCGACAGATTAGTCTCTTGTCCGGATATCTGAGGGCGAGGCCCCGAGAGTGTGAGACCCCTGCCTCGTGCACGATGTGCTACTTCCGCTGCTAGTACCCCGAATCCGTAGGGCGGTGGAGACTGGGATCTTACATTCACAGAAGTAGTTCTAGCAATGATGCTTGACTCTTCTTCTAAATCCTTCCATGCATTGGGTGAACCTTTCTTATATCAATAATACCAATGATGTTTTATAAACTCTTCGTGAAATCCCTCCATCATGCATTGGGTGAACCTTCCATGCATCAATAATATTATCTAGTCCTTATTTCTAAGGTAAATATGACCTTTATTCCTTAGTCATGGACCAGTCTAGCTTCCTACATGTAGGATCACCCTCGAATCACATAGGTAGATTGATAAATTTATCCAAATATTTTGGTTTTTAATCTCTTAAGATACCAAGAGGCTTATTAGTCTTGATTCCACAGCTACCTTCACAACAAAAATCAGTTTCCTCTATGGGTTGCTTTCCCAGAGTTTCCAGTAGTAGCGTTTAGAGACAATGCTAGTAGCATCCACACCGCTATCTAATAGTTGTAACTCCTTGGTACTTATGTACCACATAGATAACATTGTAGTGGTCTCATCCTTTTCATAGTAATTGTCCCAACCTATTTATAGGCACCTTAGGTAACTTTTTCTTTTCATCACTCAAAGGAGTTTCCTCATTTGATTTTGCTATTGGGTTATATTTCACCTTGTCCCCTTAACAATAATTGCTCATAATCTTCCTTCCATTTAGTCCTTCAAATCTCTCCATAAATTTTCATTACATTGGAGTAGAGTTGGTATTAAAACCTTGACCTCAAAAGATGAGAATGATGTGAGTTTAGCAAAATCTCATGGACTACATTAACCAGACTCAAGAATGGACTCCATTCCATGTTTGTAATTGGGAAGGTTCATTCTAGTAAAGGATCATCTAGGCCATTCCCAAGTAATTGAGAAAGTTCAAGATCCCTTGTAAATCCCCCTTAGAGTTCTCCATTACAACCTCTATGATCTCTCCAACTTAGTCAATTAATAATACATAAGGATGAACGGTCTTCCATCTTGGTAAATGGATAACACATTGGGGGGGTGAATAGTATTTGGTCCCTTACTTTGTCTACAATTTTACTGTATTCTTTTCTTGACATTCTTGAACCAAGTTTTGTTTGGCTTCTTATTTCTCCTCTATTGGATCTAGAAATTCACCTAAAAATCTCTTGGTGACATGGTTACCTCTTTCTTACTACGAGGTAGAAACATGGATAGGTGGTCTCAAAATAGTATCCCTGACATTGGTCTTTTAGGTGCTTAAAATTATCGAAAGTAAGGTGGAAGCTAAATTTCAAAAACAAAATTAGAACATCCCACTCTCTTGTAAAAAAATTTAGAACGTCCCACTCTTGTAACTATTATGTGGACCTGCCTTCTCTCTTTGGAGGTTCTCTCTCTCTCTCTCTCTCTCTCTCTCTCTCTCTCTCTCTCTCTCTCTCTCTCTCTCTCTCTCTCTCTCTCTCTCTCTCTCTCTGGTAGTCTATACGTATGTACTCCCTCTCCCTGAGTCTTTCTATTGGCTTTCAGACCCTTTTCTGTGTGTGTGTGCGTGTGCGCGTGCGTATGCGCCCATATCTATGTAAAAAATATTAGTAGTATTCCTATCTTGCATAAGCAAGACCGATTAGTAATGTAAAGTAGTCAGTATGTTGTAACTTTTTGAATAGTTGTACTAATATGAGTTCTTACTATGCCCTAACATTATGTTTCTCTTGATCTCATTACTTGTAAGGCCATGGAGATTGCACATGTAACGTTACAATTGCAACTCTAAGAATAGTCATTGCAAATCACAAGGAATATTAGGCTGCTAAAAAAAAGGAGTCATGATAGAGAACAAGGAAAATACTTGATTCATGGATGAGGACAACACTATAGTCGCCTGTGGAGGCCCCCACTCTCTTTAGATACTCTTGCCAATCACTAGATTCTTCATTTATTAATAAGCCTTCCCCATTCCTTTTGGAGGAACAACGAACATTGATTATTATCTCAATAACAAGCCTTCCCCCCAGGGTCCTTTCAAAGGAATAATGAACATTGAATCCTTTCCTTCCAGAGGAACAGTGAACATTGAGCATTCCCTCAGTGTCGAGAGTAGAAACAATAAGCTTCTTAATTCTCTCTATAATAAATTCCTCTAATCAGCCACCATGAAAGGGGGGAAGGTAATTAACAACTATCTCCACTAATATTCTACATCAATGAGAAAAGAGGACACACAAAAAGATGTACGTAATCAAGCTATGAAGCAACAGTAGTGGCCAAATCTATAAACATGGATGGGCACTCATAATGGTCTAATGGAACTCTTATTGTGATTCCTACTTCGAGAGCATGTGGTAGCAAGCTTAGTTGAATCCCTTGTGGATGTACTTCTTCATAAATGTATTATGAGATTAAGTATTGTGGTGGCCACTTATGAGAGCATGTGGTAGCAAGCTTAGTTGAATCCCTTGTGGATGTACTTCTTCATAAATGTATTATGAGATTAAGTATTGTCGCCACTTATGAGAGCCCTGGGCACCTAGTCGTCCATATTTTGTTCGTGAAATTATATAAGTCAGTCTTATCTCATAACACAACACACTCTTCCATTGTGTGGAAATTGAGTCTCGATCTTGCTACTCTATTCTCTACTTTATCCTTGTGCTTATGTAGCTACCATAGAAGTGAGAGAGAGGAGTGTTTGTGGCAACTACCTAGTGGATGATAACTTAGCCGGCATGAGAATGGACAATGTGGAGCTCTTTGAAGGAAGAGAGGAGTGTGTGTGGCTACTACCTAGTGTGGACAATATGTAAGAGTTGGCATGACAACAAATGATGTGGAGCTCTTTGAAGGAAGGGAGGGTTGCATGCATTACAACATATTAGTAAGTTCTTCATGCCATGTTTTTCTTCTCTTATGAATGTGTTTCTGGGAGAGAGTAGAATGAGAACACGTGCATTTATGCTTGAAAAAATTATAGGGTTCCATAATGAAGGGCCACGAGAAAAAATTCTGGGGTCTTGATTGTGAAGCCATAACAAAGGGCCATCTGAAACCAAGCTGGATCACCTGCATAGTGTGAAGTTAGCATTGGAAGGATTGGGTCATCTGAAACCAAGCTAGATCACCTGCATAGTGTGAAGTTAGCATTGGAAGGATTGGGTTGAGGGGTTAGCATGTGGTGTGCTCTTTAGACCACCAAATGATGCTTGAGAGGAGCTAGCAAGGATAGTGGGGAGATAAGTGAAAACTCTTTGTTTTGTCACCCTCTCGTATCACTCCTTCATTAAGAAAAACAAGATCTCTCAAGTCTCTTTTGTTACCTTGTTGTCTCATTCCTTCATTAATTAATATAAATCTGATAAGAAAATGACATCTCTTGAGTTCTTTTTTGTGGAGTCAATACTCTTCATGAGAATTAGACTAACTAAAGAGTACACTTGTTGGTGCTATTGCCTTCTTTGGCTTCCATTTTTCAATATCCATTGGGATTCCTTGATGAAGTTGGCCTTTCTTCATTTGATTGAGGTGACTCCTGTATGTCACTTGATGCATCTATAGACTCGAAAAAGCATGGATCTATAGACTCAAAAAAGCTCAACTCTAAGCATGCATTGCACTATCAATTCTCTTCTCAAACTCATCTCTTAGATTTTTTCGTACTTCTTTTGAAGCACATCAAATTTTTCCAGAATATGCATCTAGTACTTTGAATCTTGAGTTACAATAATCGTGATCCATATGTTCATTTTCCAATTCCAATCATGATGTTTAGACTCTGTATTCCTTAAGTTCTAGTAATCATGATATTTAGATGTAGATATATTCATCTTCTAGGATGTGGCAACATGTTTGGCACACAATAACAGAAGTAGTTCTAGCAGTGTTGTTTGACTCTTCTGCTAAAAACCCTCCATTGCATTGGTTGAACCTTCTAGGTAAGAAAATTCATCTTTACTATCTAGTCCTTCTTTCATGACATGTGGCAACATGTCCAACACACATTCATAGAATTAGTTCTAGCAATGTTTGACACACATTCACAACATGTGGGATATGTGGCAACATGTTTGACACACATTCATAGAAGTAGTTCTAGCAATAATGCTTGACTCTTCTTCTAAATCCCTCCATGCATTGGGTGAACCTTCCTTGTATCATTAATACCAATGATGTTTTACTCTTCGAAATCCCTCCATGATGCATTGAGTGAACCTTCCATGCATCAATAATATTATCTAGTCCTTATTTCTAAGGTAAATATGACCTTTATTCCTTAGTCATGGACCAGTCTAGCTTCCTACATGTAGGATCACCCTCGAATCACATCATATGATCTCGGCTATTTGTGGTAATTCATCAACACACAAAGGTAGATTGATAAATTTATCCAAATATTTTGGTTTTTAATCTCTTAAGATACCAAGAGGCTTATTAGTTGTGATTCCACAGCTACCTTCACAACAAAAATCAGTTTCCTCTGTGGGTTGCTTTCCCAGAGTTTCCAGTAGTAGCGTTTAGAGACAATGCTAGTAGCATCCACACCGCTATCTAATAGTTGTAACTCCTTGGTACTTATGTACCACATAGATAACATTATAGTGGTCTCATCCTTTTCATAGTAATGTCCCAACTTATTTATAGGCACCTTACGTAACTTTTTCTTTTCATCACTCAAAGGAGTTTCCTCATTTGATTTTGCTATTGGGTTATAATTCACCTTGTCCCCTTAACAATAATTGCTCATAATCTTCCTTCCATTTAGTCCTTCAAATCTCTCCATAAATTTTCATTACCTTGGAGTAGAGTTGCTATTAAAACCTTGACCTCAAAAGATGAGAATAATGTGAGTTTAGCAAAATCTCATGGACTACATTAACCAGACTCAAGAATGGACTCCATTCCATGTTTGTATCAGGAATTGCAAAGGTTCATTCTAGTAAAGGATCATCTAGGCCATTCCCAAGTAATTGAGGAAGTTCAAGATCCCTTGTAAATCCCCCTTAGAGTTCTCCATTACAACCTCTATGATCTCTCCAACTTAGTCAATTATTAATACATAAGGATGAATGGTCTTCCATCTTGGTCAATCGATAACACATTGGGGGGGTGAATAGTATTTGGTCCCTTACTTTGTCTACAATTTTACTATATTTTTTCTTGACATTCTTGAACCAAGTTTTGTTTGGCTTCTTATTTCTCCTCTATTGGATCTAGAAATTCACCCAAAAATCTCTTGGTGACATGGTTACCTCTTTCTTACTACGAGGTAGAAACATGGATAGGTGGTCTCAAAATAGTATCCCTGACATTGGTCTTTTAGGTGCTTAAAATTATTGAAAGTAAGGTGGAAGCTAAATTTCAAAAATAGAATTAGAACATCCCACTCTCTTGTAAAAAAAATTTAGAATGTCCCACTCTCTTGTAACTATTATGTGGACCTGCCTTCTCTCTTTGGAGGTTCTCTCTCTCTCTCTCTCTCTCTCTCTCTCTCTCTCTCTCTCTCTCTCTCTCTCTCTCTCTCTCTCTCTCTCTCTGGTAGTCTATACGTATGTACTCCCTCTCCCTCAGTCTTTCTATTGGTTTGCAGACCCTTTTGTGTGTGTGTGCGCGCGCGTGCGTATGCGCCCATATCTATGTAAAAAATATTAGTAGTATTGCTATCTTGCATAAGCAAGACTGATTAGTAATGTAAAGTAGTCAGTATGTTGCAACTTTTTGAATAGTTATACTAATATGAGTTCTTACTATGCACTAACATTATGTTTCTCTTGATCTCATTACTTGTAAGGCCATGGAGATTGCACATGTAATGTTACAATTGCAACTCTAAGAATAGTCATTGCAAATCACAAGGTATTAGAGAATATTAGGCTGCTAAAAAAAAAGGAGTCATGAGACAGAGAACAAGGAAAATACTTGATTCATGGATGAGGACAGCACTATAGTCGCCTGTGGAGGCCCCCACTCTCTTTAGATACTCTTGCCGATCACTAGATTCTTCATTTATTAATAAGCCTTCCCCATTCATTTTGGAGGAACAACGAACATTGATCATTATCTCAATAACAAAGGAATAATGAACATTGAATCCACTCCTTCCAGAGGAACAGTGAACATTGAATCAGTGTCAAGAGTAGAAACAATAAGCTTCTTAATTCTCTCTATGATAAATTCCTCTAATCAGTCACCATGAAAGGGGGGAAGGTAATTAACAACTATCTCCACTAATATTCTACATCAATGAGAAAAGAGGACACACAAAAAGATGTACGTAATCAAGCTATGAAGCAACAGTAGTGGCCAAATCTATAAACATGGATGGGCACTCATAATGGTCTAATGGAACTCTTATTGTGATTCCTACTTCTAGAGCATGTGGTAGCAAGCTTAGTTGAATCCCTTGTGGATGTACTTCTTCATAAATGTATTATGAGATTAAGTATTGTGGCCACTTATGAGAGCCCTGGGCACCTAGTCATCCATATTTTGTGTGTGAAATTGTACAAGTCAGTTTTATCTCATAACACAACACACTCTTCCATTGTGTGGAAATTGAGTCTCGATCTTGCTACTCTATTCTCTACTTTATCCTTGTGCTTATGTAGCTACCATAGAAGTGAGAGAGAGGAGTGTTTGTGGCAACTACCTAGTAGATGATAACTTAGCCGGCATGAGAATGGACAATGTGGAGCTCTTTGAAGGAAAAGAGGAGTGTGTGTGTGGCTACTACCTAGTGTGGACAATATGTAAGAGTTGGCATGACAACAAATGATGTGGAGCTCTTTGAAGGAAGGGAGGGTTGCATGCATTACAACATATTGGTAAGTTCTTCATGCCATGTTTTTCTTCTCTTATTAATGTGTTTCTGGGAGAGACTAGAATGAGAACACGTGCATTTATGCTTGAAAGAAATTATAGGGTTCCATAATGAGGGGCCATGAGAAAAAATTCTGGGGTCTTGATTGTGAAGCCATAACAAAGGGCCATCTGAAACCAAGCTGGATCACCTGCATAGTGTGAAGTTAGCATTGGAAGGATTGGGTTGAGGGGTTAGCATGTGGTGTGCTCTTTAGACCACCAAATGATGCTTGAGAGGAGCTAGCAAGGATAGTGGGGAGATAAGTGAAAACTCTTTGTTTTGTCACCCTCTTGTATCACTCCTTCATTACACCGTCTTTCTCCTCTATTCCTACCTTGTCCAGACCAGTCACACCGTCCCGCGCTACCAGCTGTAACGCGCTACCATTATCCCCAAACCTTTGGGGGTTGTATAGTCCAATATTACCAAGGAGGTATTTTCCGTATGGTCGCTCTTTTTAACTCAGTTGTCCAGTTCTTTGGCTTGCTCGGTGTCTTCAAGTATATTATGGACCAGGCATCCGTCAACGCGGATCACCAAATGCTTGTTATCCTTCACGAGCTTAGCCAGAACGGGGGGCCCACCTCCCTTACGGACGCGGATCGCCAGAAGCTCATAACAGATGTTGGAAACAAGGTGTGGGATCGTGTTTTGGGCCAACCCGAATCCAGCCCTCTCCCCCGCTATGGCTCATAAGAAAGGCGGTCCCAGAAGGTGTTCGCGATCTTCTGGGTTACGCGTCATACCCGCTCGCGCTTGCCTATAACAAGGTCTCAGGGAAAGGAAGAGCCCAGGAAAGGTAAATATGACCTTTATTCCTTAGTCATGGGACCAGTCTAGCTTCCTACATGTAGGATCACCCTCGAATCACATCATATGATCTCGGCTATTTGTGGTAATTCATCAACACACAAAGGTAGATTGATAAATTTATCCAAATATTTTGGTTTTTAATCTCTTAAGATACCAAGAGGCTTATTAGTCTCGTGATTCCACAGCCTACCTTCACAACAAAAATTAGTTTCCTCTATGGGTTGCTTCCCCAGAGTTTCCAGTAGTAGCGTTTAGAGACAATGCTAGTAGCATCCACACCGCTATCTAATAGTTGTAACTCCTTGGTACTTATGTACCACATAGATAACATTGTAGTGGTCTCATCCTTTTCATAGTAATGTCCCAACTTATTTATAGGCACCTTAGGTAACTTTTTCTTTTCATCACTCAAAGGAGTTTCCTCGTTTGATTTTGCTATTGGGTTATAATTCACCTTGTCCCCTTAACAATAATTGCTCATAATCTTCCTTCCATTTAGTCCTTCAAATCTCTCCATAAATTTTCATTACCTTGGAGTAGAGTTGCTATTAAAACCTTGACCTCAAAAGATGAGAATGATGTGAGTTTAGCAAAATCTCATGGACTACATTAACCAGACTCAAGAATGGACTCCATTCCATGTTTGTATCAGGAATTGGGAAGGTTCATTCTAGTAGAGGATCATCTAGGCCATTCCCAAGTAATTGAGGAAGTTCAAGATCCCTTGTAAATCCCCCTTAGAGTTCTCCATTACAACCTCTATGATCTCTCCAACTTAGTCAATTAATAATACATAAGGATGAATGGTCTTCCATCTTGGTTAATTGATAACACACTGGGGATGTGAATAGTATTTGGTCCCTTACTTTGTCTACAATTTTACTGTATTTTTTTCTTGACATTCTTGAACCAAGTTTTGTTTGGCTTCTTTATTTCTCCTCTATTGGATCTAGAAATTCACCCAAAAATCTCTTGTTGACATGGTTACCTCTTTCTTACTACGAGGTAGAAACATGGATAGGTGGTCTCAAAATAGTATCCCTGACATTGGTCTTTAGGTGCTTAAAATTATTGAAAGTAAGGTGGAAGGCTAAATTTCAAAAACAGAAATTAGAACATCCCACTCTCTTGTAAAAAAAATTTAGAACGTCCCCACTCTCTTGTAACTATTATGTGGACCTGCCTTCTCTCTTTGGAGGTTCTCTCTCTCTCTCTCTCTATCTCTCTCTCTCTCTCTCTCTCTCTCTCTCTCTCTCTCTCTCTCTCTCTCTCTCTCTGGTAGTCTATACGTTTATTCCCTCTCTAAAATAAAAGAAAGATTCTGTTTAAAAAAGGAAGACCCTTTCCCTAGAATACTTCTCAGGAGTCACGCCTATTTTAAGGATTCAGAACAATGAGTTCAGAAGTGAAAATCGGTGTTTTGGATACCAAGGTTTTGGTTTTCATTCGAGTACGGCCCAAAAGAAGTTCTTTATCCCTTGGGGAGTATAAGAAGTTATCCCCCAGATATTGTGAGCCTTATATCTGAATTCAATAAAAGTAGGTGACTTAGCCTACAAGCTTCTTTTACCTCGTCATCTCAAAGTTCTTAATGTATTTCATAGAAATATTTGCCAAACCCAAATCATGGAAAGACGGAAAAACTTCAGTGGGCAAGATACCGTTGGCTTCTAAGTTACGCTAGCTTCCTTCCTTTATATAAGTCGTAACTTTTACCTGTCGCTCACAGTAATCTTACTTCCACAATCGATCTCCCTTCTTCTTAATCTCCTTCATGGCTTGGCAACAGGAATTAGTTTTATCCATGACATCTGATTTCTCACCTTCAAGACACAAGCGAGTCTGTGAAGAAAGATTTTACTGAACAGTATGAGCGCTCACTTTTTCCTCACTTGGGAACTTCTGTAGCTCAAGCCAAATGGCGGACCTATCAAGACATAACTAGGGTAACACCCTGGGGTCAGCAGCACTTTCGTAACAATGTCCGCTTGGCCATGGTTATTGAAGCCTTGGGTTTGGGTCCCTGATACTACTGCGTCATGAGATCAAGGCATCTTGGGTTTTCTGAGCGAGTCTTCTTGCTGGCGTGTTTTCTTCCTCATCAGAAGATATGCCTTTACCCCGTTTTTGGCTTGCCTCTCAGAGGTCCTTTTGTTAGATCACCTCATACCACTGAGATAGGTGCGGCAATAACCAACAGAATTATTCCCATAGATGAGTTACCTTATACGTGCGCAGCTTGTGAGTGCTGCTTTTGTGAGTGCTGCTTTTGTGATCATATGATGGACGGGCTTATGGAAGTGTAAAGAGTACTTCTATCTTTACTGTATATGTTTCAAGAATGAATATAGTTTAAATCTTGTTCTTATCTCGAATCTTACTCTCTTTGAGACTTTTTTTTGTGGTTAATCTTAATTAATTTTTCTCTAAGTCTCATATTCGTGCATCTTACGAAATTATCCCAAGTTTGCGAGATGAGGACATCTCGCGTTTTTCAAGTGGGAGTGAATGTAAGATTCCTCCCCCAGCCTCTCAAAATGTCCAGCATATTCCCCTGTAATCAATTCCCTTTTCTGAAATATAAGAGATCTTGTCTCTGCCTGTTTTGGCATAGAGAGAAAATATTCTAGAGAGAGAATATTCAGATTATGAATTATTTTGGATAGAAAAATAACTCATCTTATTAAAATAAGTTCCCCTGAAACAGAAATTCAAAAAGAACTTTCTAATGTGCAATTAGAATTAATTAAAAATGGATATGAAGGACCTTAGCCTAAGGGTCTAGATTTTCAGAAATTTTTGGATTATGGTCCAATTAAGGTTCCTATGGGCCAATAGCATCAATCCATGTGTAGGGAGGAGATAAATCCTATTTGTAAAAGAAGATACCCAAAAATGAGTAAATACTCACATAAGATGAAGAGTTGAATATGTAAAAGGTTTATTAGTAAAAAACTATGAGTAATATCAAAAAAATGAGATAAATTGAGTATCCAAAAATGAGTAAATGCTCACATAAGATGAAGAGTTGAATATGTACAAGGTTTATTAGTAAAAAACTATGAGTAATATCAAAAAAATGAGATAAATTGAGTATCCAAAAATGAGTAAATGCTCACATAAGATGAAGAGTTGAATATGTACAAGGTTTATTAGTAAAAAACTATGAGCAATATTAAAAATATGAGATATTTTAGGTATAATCATTCCATTTTAACACATATATAAGGAAGGGAAATTCTTTAAAGGAGGTGCATATTTCACATGCTTGAATGAGTTTTAAACTCTAAAATAATGTGATATTTTTATCTCTCCTCTCTCTTGAACCAAACCAAATCAAAATGGAACCAAACCGAATCAAAAAGTAACCAAACTAGGTCCAAATCTAGTCCAAATTCAACCAAATTGAATTTGGAAAATTCTAGAATTCAGTTAGCTTGGTTAGAGCTTCCCTCTCCTATAAATAGAACATGAGTCCTTTGAAAAAAGGAGAAGAATTTTACTATACTAGAGTTATGCTGAAATAATGCTAGTTTCTACTATTTTCTAAAATTCTCTCCAAATTGAAGAAATTGGAACTTCCCTCTTTCTTCAATCCCCATTGGTGGCTCCATCAACATACTTAACCAATTGATTGGTTGGGGGCCTCTACCGTGAACAAAGAATCAAGAAATTTGTAAGGTAAATGGTGAATTTTTGATCTTTTCTATAATTTCTCAATGCTTCTCTCTTCTCAACCCCTCTCAAGCTTGAGAAGCTTAATTGGAATGGTTTTTGAATGCTATTGAAGTTAATTGATGAATGGTAGTGAAGAGTTACATAAATTGATGAATGCTATTGAAGTTAATTGATTAATGATAGTTAAGAATTACATAAATTTCCATTTATGCTTAATTCAAATGGTTTTTATGTAATTTCTCTCTCTCACTCAAGAAATGGTCATACTCATGACCCATTCTCAATCCAAATGAAGCTTTTCATAAAGCTTTTCCTTAATCTAAGATTAATCTATGCTTGAGGCCAAATTAATGGCTTTTTTCTATGCTTTTAGTTTATGTATTTCATGAATATTGATGATTCAATCCATTAGGGATTAATGATCCAATTAGGGATCATTCTAATTATTTCCTTAAAGATAAGCTTTATCTCTTAGAAAAATTGAGATTTATCAGTCATAGCAGCGAAGCTATGGCAAAATTTTTATAAAAATTACTCATAAAATAATTTCATTCAAAGCATAAAAAGAGGACTTCCTACCATATTCTAGGAATTATCATCCTAGATTAATTGAAAGATATTCATTGTAATCCTAGAGAAATTGATTTTTATATTATGCATAATTGAATTTCATGCATAGAGGTATGCATAAGAGATGAATATTTTATTATAAAAGTGTTACTTTTAGCATAATTAAAATTCATGCATAGAGGTATGCATAAGAGATGAATATTTTATTATAAAAGTGTTACTTTTAGCATAATTGAATTTCATGCATAGAGGAATGCATAAGAGATTAATATTTTATTATAAAAGTGTTACTTTTAGCATAATTGAATTTCATGCATAGAGGTATGCATAAGAGATGAATATTTTATTATAAAAGTGTTACTTTTAGCATAATTGAATTTCATGCATAGAGGTATGCATAAGAGATGAATATTTTATTATAAAAGTGTTACTTTTAGCTTAATTGAATTTCATACATAGAGGTATGTATAAGAGATTAATATTTTATTATAAAAGTGTTACTTTTAGCATAATTGAATTTCATGCATAGAGGTATGCATAAGAGATTAATATTTTATTATAAAAGTGTTACTTTTAGCATAATTGAATTTCATGCATAGAGGTATGCATAAGAGATTAATATTTTATTATAAAAGTGTTACTTTTAGCATAATTGAATTTCATGCATAGAGGTATGCATAAGAGATGAATATTTTATTATAAAAGTGTTACTTTTAGCTTAATTGAATTTCATACATAGAGGTATGCATAAGAGATGAATATTTTATTATAAAAGTGTTACTTTTAGCATAATTGAAATTCATGCATAGAGGTATGCATAAGAGATGAATATTTTATTATAAAAGTGTTACTTTTAGCATAATTTAATTTCATGCATAGAGGTATGCATAAGAGATGAATATTTTATTATAAAAGTGTTACTTTTAGCATAATTGAATTTCATGCATAGAGGTATGCATAAAAGATATGGGAAGTGATAAGATATGATTATTTTATTATAAAAGTGTTACTTTTAGCATAATTGAATTTCATGCATAGAAGTATGCATAAAAGATATGGGAAGTGATAAGATATGATAAGATGCATATGAGATGAGTTAGGATGTGATAAGATGAGTTAAGAAGTGATAGGATGTGTATGGGATGAGGTAAGAAGTGTATGTGATGGGATAAGATGTATATGGGTTGTGATAGGGTGAGAATATGGATGTGAATGTGGATGGGTATGTATGGATGTATGCATGTAGATGTGGATGCATGAATGTGGATGTATGGATGTGAAGAATGAGGATGTGGATGTGGATGCATGGATGTAAATGTGGATGTGTATGTATGGATGTATGCATGTAGATGTGGATGCATGAATGTGGATTTATGGATGTGAATGAGGATATAGATGTGGATGTATGGATGTGGATGTATGGATGTGAATGAGGATATAGATGTGGATGTATGGATGTGAATGTGCATGTAGATATGGATGTATAGATGTGAATGGGAATGTGGATGTGGATGTATGTATGTATGTGGATGTGGATGTATGAATGAGGACGTGATAATGGATGTATGTATGTATGTGGATGTGGATGTATGAATGAGGACATGATAATGGATGTATGCATGTGGATGTGGATATGGATGTGTATGCATGAATGTGGATATGGGATGTGGATGTATAAATGAGGATGTGAAAATGGAGATAAGCATGTAGATGTGGATGTATGGATGTGAATGTGGATGTGGATGTGGATGTATGGATGTGGATATGGATGTGAGTATATGATATGTGATGTGAAGGAATCTGAAGTGAAGAGATGGAAAATGAGGTGATTGGATGAGTACACATATAAATGGAGTGTGGAATAAGTAATGTGGATTAATGAGGGATAATGTGGAAAAATGAGAGTTAATATAGAAACTGTATTTGTAAACTGTTTGTAAATGCTGTTTGTAAATGGCTGTTTTATGTCAAGAATGCTGGGGAAGCATTTTGACCGTCTTGTGATTAAGGTCGTGGAGACCTAACTGATAAAGTTGCAACTGCTGATGGAGAGTCAATGGAGGACGTTTCGTGTAGCAAAGTCAACCGAGGTCTTGACCAGCCTCGGTTCGATTAAAATGGTGAGCTTCCGGTACGGTGGATGAGGGACCAAGGAAGCGGTCTATGAGTGAAGCGCTAGGTCACCTGCGAAGGATCCTAGAGGGTGCTGACCATACGGTGCTCGGGCTCTGGGTTGCCTAGGATACCCACGCGTGTGTCGAGGAAGATATTGGAATAAGGAGTAAGAGTTGTTTTTCTGAATGGATCTGGTTGATTGAACTTGCTGGTCTTCAATGGATGAGTCCATGGCTCTTTTTATGGATCTGTTGGTTGATCTTGCTGATCTTCAACGAGAGTCCATCTTGATTTTTATAAGTGATTATATTGCCGAGTATTATGGGCTAGGAATTATTGAAAAGGCCCCGAATGTGGGACCCCTGTCTCGCGCGAGAACTGCTACTTCCGCTACTAGTACCCCGAATCTGTTGCTCGGTGGGAACAGGGATCTCACAGTTGGTATCAGAGCGAATTGGCTAACTGAGAAGCCAAATATATCAAAGATTTATCAAGTATCACAAAAAGGTTGTAATTGTGTGATATACTTCATACAAATTGATATTCAAACTAATTTCGTAAATTAGTAATTGGGTCTTCAAATGGAAGTACCGCAATTATATGGAACCCTGACTTGCTTGAGGCTTAGACATGATCATCTCGCACTTTTTAAGTGGGGTAGAATGTAAGATTCCTCCCCAGCCTTCGAGGTGTACAGGAGTAAGAATATTCCTTTTTGATCTTATAATTATTCCCTCTCTAAAATAAAAGAAAGATTCTGTTTAAAAAAGGAAGACCCTTTCCCTAGAATACTTCTCAGGAGTCACGCCTATTTTAAGGATTCAGAACAATGAGTTCAGAAGTGAAAATCGGTGTTTTGGATACCAAGGTTTTGGTTTTCATTCGAGTACGGCCCAAAAGAAGTTCTTTATCTCTTGGGGAGTATAAGAAGTTATCTCCCAGATATTGTGAGCCTTATATCTGAATTCAATGAAAGTAGGTGACTTAGCCTACAAGCTTCTTTTACCTCCTCAAGTGGGATGAAATAACCAATGCATTATTGCCAAAAAAGAGGACTTCCTACCATATTCTAAGAATTATCATCCTAGATTAATTGAAAGGCAACAGGAATTAGTTTTATCCATGATGATTTCTCACCTTCAAGACGCAAGCGAGTCTGTGAAGAAAGATTTTATAGAACAGTATGAGCGCTCACTTTTTTCCTCACTTGGGAACTTCTGTAGCTCAGACCAAATGGTGGACCTATCAAGACATAACTAGGGTAACACCCTGGGGTCAGCAGCACTTTCGTAACAATGTCCGCTTGGCCATGGTTATTGAAGCCTTGGGTTTGGGTCCTCGATACTACTGCGTCATGAGATCAAGGCATCTTGGGTTTTCTGAGCGAGTCTTCTTACTGGCGTGTTTTCTTCCTCATCAGAAGATATGCCTTTACCCCGTTTTTGGCTTGCCTCTCAGAGGTCCTTTTGTTAGATCACCTCATACCACTGAGATAGGTGCAGCAATAACCAACAGAATTATTCCCATAGATGAGTTACCTTATACGTGCGCAGCTTGTGATGCTGAGCACTTTTGTGATCATATGATGGACGGGCTTATGGAAGTGTAAAGAGTTCTTCTATTTTTACTGTATATGTTTCAAGAATGAATAAAGTTTAAATCTTGTTCTTATCTCGAATCTTACTCTCTTTGAGACTTTTTTTTGTGGTTAATCTTAATTAATTTTTCTCTAAGTCTCATATTCGTGCATCTTGCGAAATTATCCCAAGTTTGCGAGATGAGGACATCTCGCGTTTTTCAAGTGGGAGTGAATGTAAGATTCCTCCCCAGCCTCTCAAAATGTCCAGCATATTCTCCTGTAATCAATTCCCTTTTCTGAAATATAAGAGATCTTGTCTGTGCCTGTTTTGGCATAGAGAGAGAAAATATTCTAGAGAGAGAATATTCAGATTATGAATATTTTTGGATAGAAAAATAACTCATCTTATTAAAATAAGTTCCCCTGAAACAGAAATTCAAAAAGAACTTTCCAATGTGCAATTAGAATTAATTGAAAATGGATATGAAGGACCTTAGCCTAAGGGTCTAGATTTTCAGAAATTTTTGGATTATGGTCCAATTAAGGTTCCTATGGGCCAATAGCATCAATCCATGTGTAGGGAGGAGATAAATCCTATTTGTAAAAGAAGATACCCAAAAATGAGTAAATACTCACATAAGATGAAGAGTTGAATATGTACAAGGTTTATTAGTAAAAAACTATGAGTAATATCAAAAAAATGAGATAAATTGAGTATCCAAAAATGAGTAAATGCTCACATAAGATGAAGAGTTGAATATGTACAAGGTTTATTAGTAAAAAACTATGAGTAATATCAAAAAAATGAGATAAATTGAGTATCCAAAAATGAGTAAATGCTCACATGAGATATTTTGGGTATAATCATTCCATTTTGACACATATGTAAGGAAGGGGAATTCTTTAAAGGAGGTGCATATTTCACATGCTTGAATGAGTTTTAAACTCTAAAATAATGTGATATTTTTATCTCTCCTCTCTCTTGAACCAAACCAAATCAAAATGGAACCAAACCGAATCAAAAAGTAACCAAACTAGGTCCAAATCTAGTCCAAATTCAACCAAATTGAATTTGGAAAATTCTAGAATTCAGTTAGCTTGGTTAGAGCTTCCCTCTCCTATAAATAGAACATGAGTCCTTTGAAAAAAGGAGAAGAATTTTACTATACTAGAGTTATGCTGAAATAATGCTAGTTTCTACTATTCTCTAAAATTCTCTCCAAATTGAAGAAATTGGAACTTCCCTCTTTCTTCAATCCCCATTGGTGGCTCCATCAACATACTTAACCAATTGATTGGTTGGGGGCCTCTACCGTGAACAAAGAATCAAGCAATTTGTAAGGTAAATGGTGAATTTTGATCTTTTCTATAATTTCTCAATGCTTCTCTCTTCTCAACCCCTCTCAAGCTTGAGAAGCTTAATTGGAATGGTTTTTGAATGCTATTGAAGTTAATTGATGAATGGTAGTGAAGAGTTACATAAATTGATGAATGCTATTGAGTTAATTGATTAATAATAGTTAAGAATTACATAAATTTCCATTTATGCTTAATTCAAATGGTTTTTATGTAATTTCTCTCTCTCACTCAAGAAATGGTCATACTCATGACCCATTCTCAATCCAAATGAAGCTTTTCATAAAGCTTTTCCTTAATCTAAGATTAATCTATGCTTGAGGCCAAATTAATGGCTTTTTTCTATGCTTTTAGTTTATGTATTTCATGAATATTGATGATTCAATCCATTAGGGATTAATGATCCAATTAGGGATCATTCTAATTATTTCCTTAAAGATAAGCTTTATCCCTTAGAAAAATTGAGATTTATCAGTCATAGCAGCGAAGCTATGGTAAAATTTTTATAAAAATTACTCATAAAATAATTTCATTCAAAGCATAAAAAGAGGACTTCCTACCATATTCTAGGAATTATCATCCTAGATTAATTGAAAGATATTCATTGTAATCCTAGAGAAATTGATTTTTATATTATGCATAATTGAATTTCATGCATAGAGGTATGCATAAGAGATGAATATTTTATTATAAAAGAGTTACTTTTAGCTTAATTGAAATTCATGCATAGAGGTATGCATAAGAGATGAACATTTTATTATAAAAGTGTTACTTTTAGCATAATTGAAATTCATGCATAGAGGTATGCATAAGAGATGAATATTTTATTATAAAAGTGTTACTTTTAGCATAATTGAATTTCATGCATAGAGGTATGCATAAGAGATGAATATTTTATTATAAAAGTGTTACTTTTAGCATAATTGAATTTCATGCATAGAGGTATGCATAAGAGATGAATATTTTATTATAAAAGTGTTACTTTTAGCTTAATTGAATTTCATGCATAGAGGTATGCATAAGAGATGAATATTTTATTATAAAAGTGTTACTTTTAGCATAATTGAAATTCATGCATAGAGGTATGCATAAGAGATGAATATTTTATTATAAAAGTGTTACTTTTAGCATAATTTAATTTCATGCATAGAGGTATGCATAAGAGATGAATATTTTATTATAAAAGTGTTACTTTTAGCATAATTGAATTTCATGCATAGAGGTATGCATAAAAGATATGGAAAGTGATAAGATATGATTATTTTATTATAAAAGTGTTACTTTTAGCATAATTGAATTTCATGCATAGAAGTATGCATAAAAGATATGGGAAGTGATAAGATATGATAAGATGCATATGAGATGAGTTAGGATGTGATAAGATGAGTTAAGAAGTGATAGGATGTGTATGGGATGTGGTAAGAAGTGTATGTGATGGGATAAGATGTATATGGGTTGTGATAGGGTGAGAATATGGATGTGAATGTGGATGGGTATGTATGGATGTATGCATGTAGATGTGGATGCATGAATGTGGATGTATGGATGTGCAGAATGAGGATGTGGATGTGGACGCATGGATGTAAATGTGGATGTGTATGTATGGATGTATGCATGTAGATGTGGATGCATGAATGTGGATGTATGGATGTGAATGAGGATATAGATGTGGATGTATGGATGTGAATGTGCATGTAGATATGGATGTATAGATGTGAATGGGAATGTGGATGTGGATGTATGTATGTATGTGGATGTGGATGTATGAATGAGGACGTGATAATGGATGTATGTATGTGGATGTTGATATGGATGTGTATGTATGAATGTGGATATGGGATGTGGATGTATAAATGAGGATGTGAAAATGGAGATAAGCATGTAGATGTGGATGTATGGATGTGAATGTGGATGTGGATGTATGGATGTGGATATGGATGTGAATATATGATATGTGATGTGAAGGAATCTGAAGTGAAGAGATGGAAAATGAGGTGATTAGATGAGTACACATATAAATGGAATGTGGAATAAGTAATGTGGATTAATGAGGGATAATGTGGAAAAATGAGAGTTAATATAGAAACTATATTTGTAAATGTTGTTTGTAAATGGCTGTTTTATGTCAAGAATGCTGGGGAAGCATTTTGACCATCTTGTGATTAAGGTCGTGGAGACCTAACTGATAAAGTTGCAACTGCTGATGGAGAGTCAATGGAGGACGTCTCGCGTAGCAAAGTCGGCCGAGGTCTTGACCAGCCTCGGTTTGATTAAAATGGTGAGCTTCCGATACGATGGATGAGGGACCAAGGAAGCGGCCTATGAGTGCAGCGCTAGGTCACCTGCGCGAAGGATCCTAGAGGGTGCTGACCATAGGGTGCTCGGGCTCTGGGTCGCCTAGGATACCCACACGTGCGTCGAGGAAGATATTGGAACAAGGAGTAAGAGTTGTTTTTCTGAAACCGGGCATGGATCTGGTTGATTGACCTTGCTGGTCTTCAATGGATGAGTCCATGGCTCTTTTTATGGATCTGTTGGTTGATCTTGTTGATCTTCAACGAGAGTCCATCTTGATTTTTATAAGTGATTATATTGCCGAGTATTATGGGCTAGGAACTATTGAAAAGGTCCCTGAGTGGACAGGTGGTGAGCGTTCTAGTTGCCAATGATGCCATAGATACTCTGATGAAGGAATGATGGGAAATTTGAGAATCAACCGGATAATTTGGAAGACTGTGATCAGTGGTACTATGGTTTCATTAAAGGATTGTTTTAAAAAAGGCAATTTCATATTGGGTGTGTAAGTGGTGTGCCTAATTTTATGTTTGCATGAACTTCCGGCTAGGGGGCCTTGGAACTCTTTTCCTTGGTACCCGGGACAAAACCTAACCAAATTCCAAATTGGATCCCATCACTACAGTGGTTGGGCGGTTGGCTAACCCATGGGATTCGATGGGGTTAGGCTAGACTGATGGATCCGTAAATTGAGACTCAATTTTTGTTATTACGATAGATAAAGTAAATCTCGGATAGTAATTGTTCTATGGATAGGAATCAACGGCTGTGCCTCTTGATGGGGAAAAAGGCATTGATTCCAATGATCCAAGTGCAAGTTTCTTCCTTGATCCGGACGAGTACATTTATAGGTGCAATCGAATCAGCTTGATCAATAATGGTCTTGACTACGTTAGAGTAAAAAGTTATCCTGGTGGAATCGCCTGTGCTTTTCGGGTAAGGGAAGTTTTTTCGAGTCCGGTTTTTGAAAAACCGACGGATTAGTCTCTTGTCCGGATATCCGTGGACGAGGCCCTGGATGTGGGACCCTTGTCCCGCGCGAGAAGTGCTACTTCCGCTGCTAGTACCCCGAATCTATTGCTCGGTGGGAACAGGAATCTCACAAGTTTTATCTCATAACACAACACACTCTTCCATTGTGTGGAAATTGAGTCTCGATCTTGCTACTCTATTCTCTACTTTATCCTTGTGCTTATGTAGCTACCATAGAAGTGAGAGAGAGGAGTGTTTGTGGCAACTACCTAGTGGATGATAACTTAGCCGGCATGAGAATGGACAATGTGGAGCTCTTTGAAGGAAGAGAGGAGTGTGTGTGGCTACTACCTAGTGTGGACAATATGTAAGAGTTGGCATGACAACAAATGATGTGGAGCTCTTTGAAGGAAGGGAGGGTTGCATGCATTACAACATATTGGTAAGTTCTTCATGCCATGTTTTTCTTCTCTTATGAATGTGTTTCTGGGAGAGACTAGAATGAGAACACGTGCATTTATGCTTGAAAAAATTATAGGGTTCCATAATGAAGGGCCACGAGAAAAAAATCTGGGGTCTTGATTGTGAAGCCATAACAAAGGGCCATCTGAAACCAAGCTGGATCACCTGCATAGTGTGAAGTTAGCATTGGAAGGATTGGGTTGAGGGGTTAGCATGTGGTGTGCTCTTTAGACCACCAAATGATGCTTGAGAGAAGCTAGCAAGGATAGTGGGGAGATAAGTGAAAACTCTTTGTTTTGTCACCCTCTTGTATCACTCCTTCATTAAGAAAAACAAGATCTCTCAAGTCTCTTTTGTTACCTTGTTGTCTCATTCCTTCATTAATTAATATAAATCTAATAGGAAAATGACATCTCTTGAGTTCTTTTTTGTAGAGTCAATACTCTTCATGAAAATTAGACTAACTATAGAGTACACTTGGTGCTATGGCCTTCTTTGGCTTCCATTTTTCAATATCCATTGGGATTCCTTGATGAAGTTGACCTTTCTTCATTTGATTGAGGTGACTCTCCTGTATGTCACTTGATGCATCTATAGACTCGAAAAAGCATGCATCTATAGACTCAAAAAAGCTCAACTCTAAGCATGCATTGCACTATCAATTCTCTTCTCAAACTTATCTCATAGAAATTTCCGTACTTCTTTTGAAGCACATCAAATTCTTCCAGAATATGTATCTAGTACTTTGAATCTTGAGTTACAATAATCGTGATCCATATGTTCATTTTCCAATTCCAATCATGATGTTTAGACTCCGTATTAGTAATCATGATATTTAGATGTAGATATATTCATATTCTAGGATGTGGCAACATGTTTGGCACACAATAACACAAGTAGTTCTAGCAGTGTTGTTTGACTCTTCTTCACCTTGTCCCCTTAACAATAATTGCTCATAATCTTCCTTCCATTTAGTCCTTCAAATCTCTCCATAAATTTTCATTACCTTGGAGTAGAGTTGCTATTAAAACCTTGACCTCAAAAGATGAGAATGATGTGAGTTTAGCAAAATCTCATGGACTACATTAACCAGACTCAAGAATGGACTCCATTCCATGTTTGTATCAGGGATTGGGAAGGTTCATTCTAGTAAAGGATCATCTAGGCCATTCCCAAGTAATTGAGGAAGTTCAAGATCCCTTGTAAATCCCCCTTAGAGTTCTCCATTACAACCTCTATGATCTCTCCAACACTTAGTCAATTAATAATACATAAGGATGAATGGTCTTCCATCTTGGTCAATGGATAACACATTGGGGGGGTGAATAGTATTTGGTCCCTTACTTTGTCTACAATTTTACTGTATTTTTTTCTTGACATTCTTGAACCAAGTTTTGTTTGGCTTCTTATTTCTCCTCTATTGGATCTAGAAATTCACCCAAAAATCTCTTGGTGACATGGTTACCTCTTTCTTACTACGAGGTAGAAACATGGATAGGTGGTCTCAAAATAGTATCCCTGACATTGGTCTTTTAGGTGCTTAAAATTATTGAAAGTAAGGTGGAAGCTAAATTTCAAAGAAAGAATTAGAACATCCCACTCTCTTGTAAAAAAAAAATTAGAACGTCCCACTCTCTTGTAACTATTATGTGGACCTGCCTTCTCTCTTTGGAGGTTCTCTCTCTCTCTCTCTCTCTCTCTCCTCTCTCTCTCTCTCTCTCTCTCTCTTTGGTAGTCTATACGTATGTACTCCCTCTCCCTTAGTCTTTCTATTGGTTTGCAGACCCTTTTCTGTGTGTGTGTGTGTGTGCGCGTGCGTGCGTATGCACCCATATCTATGTAAAAAATATTAGTAGTATTCTTATCTTGCATAAGCAAGACTGATTAGTAATGTAAAGTAGTCAGTATGTTGTAACTTTTTTGAATAGTTGTACTAATATGAGTTCTTACTATGCCCTAACATTATGTTTCTCTTGATCTCATTACTTGTAAGGCCATGGAGATTGCACATGTAACGTTACAATTGCAACTCTAAGAATAGCCATTGCAAATCACAAGGTATTAGAGAATATTAGGCTGCTAAAAAAAAGGAGTCATGACAGAGAACAAGGAAAATACTTGATTCATGGATGAGGACAACACTATAGTCGCCTGTGGAGGCCCCCACTCTCTTTAGATACTCTTGCCAATCACTAGATTCTTCATTTATTAATAAGCCTTGCCCATTCCTTTTGGAGGAACAATGAACATTGATCAATATCTCAATAACAAGCCTTCCCCCCGGGGTTCAAAGGAATAATGAACATTGAATCCACTCCTTCCAGAGGAACAGTGAACATTGAGCATTCCCTCAGTGTCAAGAGTAGAAACAATAAGCTTCTTTATTCTCTCTATAATAAATTTCTCTAATCAGCTACCATGAAAGGGGGAAAGGTAATTAACAACTATCTCCACTAATATTCTACATCAATGAGAAAAGAGGACACACAAAAAGATGTAAGTAATCAAGCTATGAAGCAACAGTAGTGGCCAAATCTATAAACATGGATGGGCACTCATAATGGTCTAATGGAACTCTTATTGTAATTCCTACTTCGAGAGCATGTGGTAGCAAGCTTAGTTGAATCCCTTGTGGATGTACTTCTTCATAAATGTATTATGAGATTAAGTATTGTGGCCACTTATGAGAGCCCTCGGCACCTAGTCGTCCATATTTTGTGTGTGAAATTGTATAAGTCAGTTTTATCTCATAACACAACACACTCTTCCATTGTGTGGAAATTGAGTCTCGATCTTGCTACTCTATTCTCTACTTTATCCTCGTGCTTATGTAGCTACCATAGAAGTGAGAGAGAGGAGTGTTTGTGGCACCTATGATAACTTAGCCGGCATGAGAATGGACAATGTGGAGCTCTTTGAAGGAAGAGAGGAGTGTGTGTGTGGCTACTACCTAGTGTGGACAATATGTAAGAGTTGGCATGACAACAAATGATGTGGAGCTCTTTGAAGGAAGGGAGGGTTGCATGTATTACAACATATTGGTAAGTTCTTCATGCCATGTTTTTCTTCTCTTATGAATGTGTTTCTGGGAGAGACTAGAATGAGAACACGTGCATTTATGCTTGAAAAAATTATAGGGTTCCATAATGAAGGGCCACGAGAAAAAATTTTGGGGTCTTGATTGTGAAGCCATAACAAAGGGCCATCTGAAACCAAGCTGGATCACCTGCATAGTGTGAAGTTAGCATTGGAAGGATTGGGTTGAGGGGTTAGCATGTGGTGTGCTCTTTAGACCACCAAATGATGCTTGAGAGGAGGTAGCAAGGATAGTGGGGAGATAAGTGAAAACTCTTTGTTTTGTCACCCTCTTGTATCACTCCTTCATTAAGAAAAACAAGATCTCTCAAGTCTCTTTTATTACCTTGTTGTCTCATTCCTTCATTAATTAATATAAATCTGATAGGAAAATGACATCTCTTTAGTTCTTTTTTGTGGATTCAATACTCTTCATGAAAATTAGACTAACTAAAGAGTACACTTGGTGCTATGGCCTTCTTTGGCTTCCATTTTTCAATATCCACTGGGATTCCTTGATGAAGTTGGCCTTTCTTCATTTGATTGAGGTGACTCCTGTATGTCACTTGATGCATCTATAGACTCAAAAAAGCATGTATCTATAGACTCAAAAAAGCTCAACTCTAAGCATGCATTGCACTATCAATTCTCTTCTCAAAATCATCTTTTAGATTTTTCCGTACTTCTTTTGAAGCACATCAAATTTTTCCAGAATATGCATCTAGTACTTTGAATCTTGAGTTACAATAATCAAGGCCAACTTCATCAAGGAATCCCAGTGGATATTGAAAAATGGAAGCCAAAGAAGGCCATAGCACCAAGTGTACTCTTTAGTTAGTCTAATTTTCATGAAGAGTATTGAATCCACAAAAAAGAACTCAAGAGATGTCATTTTCCTATCAGATTTATATTAATTAATGAAGGAATGAGACAACAAGGTAACAAAAGAGACTTGAGAGATCTTGTTTTTCTTGATGAAGGAGTGATAGAAGAGGGTGACAAACAAAGAGTTTTCACTTATCTCCCCACTATCCTTGCTACCTCCTCTCAAGCATCATTTGGTGGTCTAAAGAGCACACCACATGCTAACCCCTCAACCCAATCCTTCCAATGCTAACTTCACACTATGCAGGTGATCCAGCTTGGTTTCAGATGGCCCTTTGTTATGGCTTCACAATCAAGACCCCAGAATTTTTTCTCGTGGCCCTTCATTATGGAACCCTATAATTTTTTCAAGCATAAATGCACGTTTTGTCATTCTAGTCTCTCCCAAAAACACATTAATAAGAGAAGAAAAACATGGCATGAAGAACTTACCAATATGTTGTAATGCATGCAACCCTCCCTTCCTTCAAAGAGCTCCACATCATTTGTTGTCATGCCAACTCTTACATATTGTCCACACTAGTAGGTAGTAGCCACACACACTCCTCTCTTCCTTTAAAGAGCTCCACATTGTCCATTCTCATGCTGGCTAAGTTATCATCCACTAGGTAGTTGCCACAAACACTCCTCTCTCTCACTTCTATGGTAGCTATATATAAGCACAAGGATAAAGTAGAGAATAGAGTAGCAAGATCGAGACTCAATTTCCACACAATGGAAGAGTGTGTTGTGTTATGAGATAAAACTGACTTATACAATTTCACACACAAAATATGGACGACTAGGTGCCGAGGGCTCTCATAAGTGGCCACAATACTTAATCTCATAATACATTTATGAAGAAGTACATCCACAAGGGATTCAACTAAGCTTGCTACCACATGCTCTTGAAGTAGGAATCACAATAAGAGTTCCATTAGACCATTATAAGTGCCCATCCATATTTATAGATTTGGCCACTACTGTTGCTTCATAGCTTGATTACGTACATCTTTTTGTGTGTCCTCTTTTCTCATTGATGTAGAATATTAGTGGAGACAGTGGTTAATTACCTTCCCCCCTTTCATGGTATAGCTGATTAGAGGAATTTATTATAGAGAGAATTAAGAAGCTTATTGTTTCTACTCTTGACACTGAGGGAATGCTGGTCGCGGACTATCAAGTAAGAGGGAAACTTGGTATAGGGTCCAAGTGTGCTAGGAGTATTCACTTGAGGGTAGGTGTTGAAATATACAAGTGAATAGGGTGTGTGTGGGAACAAGCCCTTGGCAAGAGGCTGTAAAAGAGAATCTGTAAATGTGAGAGAGCCTGTGAAAAGGTGAGAAGTATCTACTAGGAGAGAATAAAGGGTAGCATGAGGAGATTGGATTCAATGTTCATTATTCCTTTGAAAGGACCCCGGCGGGGGGAAGGCTTGTTATTGAGATAATGATCAATGTTCGTTGTTCCTCCAAAAGGAATGGGGAAGGCTTATTAATAAATGAAGAATCTAGTGATTGGCAAGAGTATCTAAAGAGAGTGGGGGCCTCCACCACAGGCGACTATAGTGCTGTCCTCATCCATGAATCAAGTATTTTCCTTGTTCTCTGTCATGACTCCTTTTTTTCTTAGCAGCCTAATATTCTCTAATACCTTGTGATTTGCAATAACTATTCTTAGAGTTGCAATTGTAACGTTACATGTGCAATCTCCATGGCCTTACAAGTAATGAGATCAAGAGAAACATAATGTTAGTGCATAGTAAGAACTCATATTAGTACAACTATTCAAAAAGTTACAACATACTGACTACTTTACATTACTAATCAGTCTTGCTTATGCAAGATAGAAATACTACTAATATTTTTTATATAGATATGGGCGCATACGCATGTGCACGCGCACACACACACACACACACACACACAGAAAAGGGTCTGCAAACCAATAGAAGGACTGAGGGAGAGGGAGTACATACGTATAGACTACCACAGAGAGAGAGAGAGAGAGAGAGAGAGAGAGAGAGAGAGAGAGAGAGAGAGAGAGAGAGAGAGAGAACCTCCAAAGAGAGAAGGCAGGTCCACATAATAGTTACAAGAGAGTGGGACGTTCTAATTTTTTTTTACAAGAGAGTGGGATGTTCTAATTCTGTTTTTGAAATTTAGCTTCCACCTTACTTTCAATAATTTTAAGCACCTAAAAGACCAATGTCAGGGATACTATTTTGAGACCACCTATCCATGTTTCTACCTCGTAGTAAGAAAGAGGTAACCATGTCACCAAGAGATTTTTTGGTGAATTTCTAGATCCAATAGAGGAGAAATAAGAAGCCAAACAAAACTTGGTTCAAAAATGTCAAGAAAAAATACAGTAAAATTGTAGACAAAGTAAGGGACCAAATACTATTCACCCCCCCAATGTGTTATCGATTGACCAAGATGGAAGACCATTCATCCTTATGTATTATTAATTGACTAAGTTGGAGAGATCATAGAGGTTGTAATGGAGAACTCTAAGGGGGATTTACAAGGGATCCTGAACTTCCTCAATTACTTGGGAATGGCCTAGATGATCCTTTACTAGAATGAACCTTCCCAATTCCTGATACAAACATGGAATGGAGTCCATTCTTGAGTCTGGTTAATGTAGTCCATGAGATTTTGCTAAACTCACATCATTCTGGAAACTGGTTTTTGTTGTGAAGGTAGCTGTGGAATCATGACTAATAAGCCTCTTGGTATCTTAAGAGATTAAAAACCAAAATATTTGGATAAATTTATCAATCTACATTTGTGTGTTGATGAATTACCACAAATAGCCGAGATCATATGATGTGATCTGAGGGTGATCCTACATGTAGGAAGCTAGACTGGTCCATGACTAAGGAATAAAGGTCATATTTACCTTAGAAATAAGGCTAGATAATATTATTGATGCATGGAAGGCTCGCCCAATGCATCATGGAGGGATTTCGAAGAGTAAAACATCATTGGTATTATTGATACAAGGAAGGTTCACCCAATGCATGGAGGGATTTAGAAGAAGAGTCAATGCATGGAGGGATTTAGAAGAAGATTCAAGCATCATTGCTAGAACTACTTCTGTGAATGTGTGTCAAACATGTTGCCACATATCCCACATGTTGTGAATGTGTGTCAAACAATGCTAGAAAAACTTCTGTGAATGTGTGTTGGACATGTTGCCACATTTGATAAATTTATCCAAATATTTTGGTTTTTAATCTCTTAAGATACCAAGAGGCTTATTAGTCGTGATTCCACAGCTACCTTCACAACAAAAATTAGTTTCCTCTATGGGTTGCTTTCCCAGAGTTTCTAGTAGCGTTTAGAGACAATGCTAGTAGCATCTACACCGCTATCTAATAGTTGTAACTCCTTGGTACTTATGTACCACATAGATAACATTGTAGTGGTCTCATCCTTTTCATAGTAATGTCCCAACTTATTTATAGCCACCTAAGGTAACTTTTTCTTTTCATCACTCAAAGGAGTTTCCTCATTTGATTTTGCTATTGGGTTATATTTCACCTTGTCCCCTTAACAATAATTGCTCATAATCTTCCTTCCATTTAGTCCTTCAAATCTCTCCATAAATTTTCATTACCTTGCAGTAGAGTTGCTATTAAAACGTTGACCTCAAAAGATGAGAATGATGTGAGTTTAGCAAAATCTCATGGACTACATTAACCAGACTCAAGAATGGACTCCATTCCATGTTTGTACCAAGAATTGGGAAGGTTCATTCTAGTAAAGGATCATCTAGGCCATTCCCAAGTAATTGAGGAAGTTTAGGATCCCTTGTAAATCCCCCTTAGAGTTCTCCATTACAACCTCTATGATCTCTCCAACTTAGTCAATTAATAATACATAAGGATGAATGGTCTTACATCTTGGTCAATCGATAACACATTGGGGGGGTGAATAGTATTTGGTCCCTTACTTTGTCTACAATTTTACTGTATTTTTTCTTGACATTCTTGAACCAAATTTTGTTTGGCTTCTTATTTCTCCTCTATTGGATCTAGAAATTCACCCAAAAATCTCTTGGTGACATGGTTACCTCTTTCTTCTACGAGGTAGAAACATGGATAGGTGGTCTCAAAATAGTATCCCTGACATTGGTCTTTTAGGTGCTTAAAATTATTGAAAGTAAGGTGGAAGCTAAATTTCAAAAAAAGAATTAGAACATCCCACTCTCTTGTAAAAAAAAATTAGAACGTCCCACTCTCTTGTAACTATTATGTGGACCTGCCTTCTCTCTTTTGAGGTTCTCTCTCTCTCTCTCTCTCTTTGGAGGTTCTCTTGTAACTATTATGTGGACCTGCCTTCTCTCTTTGGAGGTTCTCTCTCTCTCTCTCTCTCTCTCTCTCTCTCTCTCTCTCTCTCGCTCTCTCTTTCTCTGTGGTAGTCTATATGTATGTATTCCCTCTCCCTCAGTCTTTCTATTGGTTTGCAGACCCTTTCTGTGTGTGTGTGTTTGTGTGCACGTGCACGTGCACACACACACAGACCCTTTTCTGTGTGTGTGTGTGTGTGCATGTGTGTATGCACCCATATCTATGTAAAAAATATTAGTAGTATTGCTATCTTGCATAAGCAAGACTGATTAGTAATGTAAAGTAGTCAGTATGCTATCTTGCATAAGCAAGACTGATTAGTAATGTAAAGTAGTCAGTATGCTATCTTGCATAAGCAAGACTGATTGCACATGTAACGTTACAATTGCAACTCTAAGAATAGTCATTGCAAATCACAAGGTATTAGAGAATATTAGGTTGCTAAAAAAAAGGAGTCATGACAGAGAACAAGGAAAATACTTGATTCATGGATGAGGACAACACTATAGTCGCCTGTGGAGGCCCCCACTCTCTTTAGATACTCTTGCCATCACTAGATTCTTCATTTATCAATAAGCCTTCCCCATTCCTTTTGGAGGAACAACGAACATTGATCATTATCTCAATAACAAGCCTTCCCCCCGGGGCAAAGGAATAATGAACATTGAATCCACTCCTTCCAGAGGAACAGTGAACATTGAGCATTCCCTCAGTGTCAAGAGTAGAAACAATAAGCTTCTTAATTCTCTCTATAATAAATTCCTCTAATCAGCCATCATGAAAGGGGGGAAGGTAATTAACAACTATCTCCACTAATATTCTACATCAATGAGAAAAGAGGACACACAAAAAAGATGTCCATTAAAGGAGACCGCATATTTCACATGCTTGAATGAGTTTTAAACTCAAAAATAATGTGATATTTTTATCTCTCCTCTCTCTTGAATCAAACAAAATCAAAATGGAACCAAACTGAATCAAAAAGGAACCAAACTAGATCTAAATCTAGTCCAAATTCAACCAAACTGAATCTGGAAAATTCTAGAATTCAGTTAGCCTTGGTTAAAGCTTCCCTCTCCTATAAATAGAACATGAGTCCTTTGAAAAAAATAGAAGAATTTTACTATACTAGAGTTATGCTGAAATAATGCTAGTTTCTACTATTCTCTAAAATTCTCTCCAAATTGAACAAATTGGAGCTTCCCTCTTTCTTCAATCCCCATTGGTGGCTCCATCAACATATTTAACCAATTGATTGGTTGGGGGCCTCTACCGTGAACAAAGAATCAAGCAATTTGTAAGGTAAATGGTGAATTTTGATCTTTTCTATAATTTCTCAAGGTTTCTCTCTTCTCAACCCCTCTCAAGCTTGAGAAGCTTAATTGGAATGGTTTTTGAATGCTATTGAAGTTAATTGAGGAATGGTAGTGAAGAGTTACATAATTTGATGAATGCTATTGAAGTTAATTGATTAATGATAGTTAAGAGTTACATAAATTTCCATTTATGTTTAATTCAAATGGTTTTTATGTTTAATTCAAATGGTTTTTACGTAATTTCTCTCTCTCACTCAAGAAATGGTCATACTCATGACCCATTCTCAATCCAAATGAAGTTTTTCATAAAGTTTTTCCTTAATCCAAGATTAATCTATACTTGTTGAGGCCAAATTAATGGCTTTTTTCTATGCTTTTAGTTTATGTATTTCATGAATATTGATGATTCAATCCATTATGGATTATTGATCCAATTAGGGATCATTCTAATTATTTCTTAATGATAAGCTTTATCCCTTAGAAAAATTACGATTTATCAGTCATAGCAGTGGAGCTATGGCAAAATTTTTATAAAAATTACGCATAAAATAATTTCATTCAAAGCATGAAAAGAGGACTTCTTACCATATTCTAGGAATTATCATCCTAGATTAATTGAAGATATTCATTGTAATCATAGAGAAATTGATTTTTATATTATGTATAATTGATTTTCATGCATAGAGGCATGCATAAAAGATTATTATTTTAACATAAAAGTGTTACTTTTACCATATTTGAATTTCATGCATAGATGTATGCATAAAAAATGATTATTTTATTATAAAAGTGTTATTTTTATCATATTGAATTTCATGCATAGAGGTATGCATAAAAGATGATTATTTTATTACAAAAGTGTTACTTTTAGCATAATTGAATTTCATGCATAGATGTATGCATAAAAGATGATTATTTTATTATAAAAGTGTTATTTTTATCATATTTGGATTTCATGCATAGAGGTATGCATAAAAATTGATTATTTTATTATAAAAGTGTGACTTTTATCATATTTGGATTTCATGCATAGAGGTATGCATAAAAATTGATTATTTTATTATAAAAGTGTGACTTTTATCATATTTGGATTTCATGCATGGAGTTATACATAAAAATTGATTATTTTATTATAAAAGTGTTACTTTTATCATATTTGGATTTCATGCATAGAGTTATGCATAAAAATTGATTATTTTATTATAAAAGTGTTACTTTTATCATATTTGGATTTCATGCATAGAGGTATGCATAAAAATTGATTATTTTATTATAAAAGTGTGACTTTTATCATATTTGGATTTCATGCATAGAGGTATGCATAAAAGTTGATTATTTTATTATAAAAGTGTGACTTTTATCATATTTGAAATTCATGCATAGAGGTATGCATAAAAGTTGATTATTTTATTATAAAAGTGTGACTTTTATCATATTTGAATTTCATGCATAGAGGTATGCATAAAAGTTGATTATTTTATTGTAAAAGTGTTACTTTTATCATATTGGATTTCATGTATAGAGGTATGCATAAAAGATATTCTTTTCATACTAAAAGTGTGATTTTCATCATAAATGGATTTTATGCATAACTTAGATGCATAAGAGAAATTCTTTTATTCTAAAAGTGTAATTCCTACCAAATTGAGTTTATGCATAAAAAGATGCATAAAAGATTAATTTTTAATTCAAAGTGTCATTCTGGACCAGTCTAGCTTCCTACATGTAGGATCACCCTTGAATCACATCATATGATCTCGGCTATTTGTGGTAATTCATCAACACACAAAGGTAGATTGATAAATTTATCCAAATATTTTGGTTTTTAATCTCTTAAGATACCAAGAGGCTTATTAGTCGTGATTCCACAGCTACCTTCACAACAAAAATTAGTTTCCTCTATGGGTTGCTTTCCCAGAGTTTCTAGTAGCATTTAGAGACAATGCTAGTAGCATTCACACCGCTATCTTAATAGTTGTAACTCCTTGGTACTTATGTACCACATAGATAACATTGTAGTGGTCTCATCCTTTTCATAATAATGTATTAACTTATTTATAGGCACCTTAGGCAACTTTTCCTTTTCATCACTCAAAGGAGTTTCCTCATTTGATTTTGCTATTGGGTTATATTTCACCTTGTCCCCTTAACAATAATTACTCATAATCTTCCTTCCATTTAGTCCTTTAAATCACTCCATAAACTTTCATTACCTTGGAGTAGAGTTGCTATTAAAACCTTGACCTCAAAAGATGAGAATGATGTGAGTTTAGCAAAATCTCATGGACTACATTAACCAGACTCAAGAATGGACTCCATTCCATGTTTGTATCAGGAATTGGGAAGGTTCATTCTAGTAAAGGATCATCTAGGCCATTCCCAAGTAATTGAGGAAGTTCAAGATCCCTTGTAAATCCCTCTTAGAGTTCTCCATTACAACCTTTATGATCTCTCCAACTTAGTCAATTAATAATACATAAGGATGAATGATCTTCCATCTTGGTCAATCGATAACACATTGGGAGGGTGAATAGTATTTGGTCCCTTACTTTGTCTACAATTTTACTATATTTTTTCTTGACATTCTTGAACCAAGTTTTGTTTGGCTTCTTATTTCTCCTCTATTGGATCTAGAAATTCACCCAAAAATCTCTTGGTGACATGGTTACCTCTTTCTTACTACAAGGTAGAAACATGGATAGGTGGTCTCAAAATAGTATCCCTGACATTGGTCTTTTAGGTGCTTAAAATTATTGAAAGTAAGGTGGAAGCTAGATTTCAAAAACAGAATTAGAACATCCCACTCTCTTGTAATAAAAATTTAGAACGTCCCACTCTCTTGTAACTATTATGTGGACCTGCCTTCTCTTTTTGGAGGTTCTCTCTCTCTCTCTCTCTCTCTCTCTCTCTCTCTCTCTCTCTCTCTCTCTCTCTGGTAGTCTATACGTATGTACTCCCTCTCCCTCAGTCTTTCTATTGGTTTGCAGACCCTTTTCTCTGTGTGTGTGTGTGTGTGTGTGTGCGCGCGCGCGCGTGCGTATGCGCCCATATCTATGTAAAAAATATTAGTAGTATTCCTATCTTGCATAAGCAAGACTGATTAGTAATGTAAAGTAGTCAGTATGTTGCAACTTTTTGAATAGTTGTACTAATACGAGTTCTTACTATGCCCTAACATTATGTTTCTCTTGATCTCATTACTTGTAAGGCCATGGAGATTGCACATGTAGCGTTACAATTGCAACTCTAAGAATAGTCATTGCAAATCACAAGGTATTAGAGAATATTAGGCTGCTAAAGAAAAAGGAGTCATGACAGAGAACAAGGAAAATACGTGATTCATGGATGAGGACAACACTATAGTCGCCTGTGGAGGCCCCCACTCATGAGAACATGTGCATTTATGCTTGAAAAAATTATAGGGTTCCATAATGAAGGGCCACGAGAAAAAATTTTGGGGTCTTAATTGTGAAGCCATAACAAAGGGCCATCTGAAACCAAGCTGGATCACCTGCATAGTGTGAAGTTAGCATTGGAAGGATTGGGTTGAGGGGTTAGCATGTGGTGTGCTCTTTAGACCACCAAATGATGCTTGAGAGGAGCTAGCAAGGATAGTGGGGAGATAAGTGAAAACTCTTTGTTTTGTCACCCTCTTGTATCACTCCTTCCTTAAGAAAAACAAGATCTCTCAAGTCTCTTTTGTTACCTTGTTGTCTCATTCCTTCATTAATTAATATAAATCTGATAGGAAAATGACATCTCTTGAGTTCTTTTTTGTGGAGTCAATACTCTTCATGAAAATTAGACTAACTAAAGAGTACACTTGGTGCTATGGCCTTCTTTGGCTTCCATTTTTCAATATCCATTGGGATTCCTTGATGAAGTTGGCCTTTCTTCATTTGATTGAGGTGACTCTTGTATGTCGTTTGATGCATCTATAGACTCGAAAAAGCATGCATCTATAGACTCAAAAAAGCTCAACTCTAAGCATGCATTGCACTATCAATTCTCTTCTTAAACTCATCTCTTAGATTTTTCCGTACTTCTTTTGAAGCACATCAAATTTTTCCAGAATATGCATCTAGTACTTTGAATCTTGAGTTACAATAATCGTGATCCATATGTTCATTTTCCAATTCCAATCATGATGTTTAGACTCCGTATTCCTTAAGTTCTAGTAATTATGATATTTAGATGTAGATATATTCATCTTCTAGGATGTGGCAACATGTTTGGCACACAATAACAGAAGTAGTTCTAGCAGTGTTGTTTGACTCTTCTGCTAAAAACCCTCCATTGCATTGGTTGAACCTTCTAGGTAAGAAAATTCATCTTTACTATCTAGTCCTTCTTTCATGACATGTGGCAACATGTCCAACACACATTCACAGAAGTAGTTCTAGCAATGTTTGACACACATTCACAACATGTGGGATATGTGGCAACATGTTTGACACACATTCACAGAAGTAGTTCTAGCAATGATGCTTGACTCTTCTTCTAAATCCCTCCATGCATTGGGTGAACCTTCCTTGTATCAATAATACCAATCATGTTTTACTCTTCCAAATCCCTCCATGATGCATTGGGCGAACCTTCCATGCATCAATAATATTATCTAGTCCTTATTTCTAAGGTAAATATGACGTTTATTCTTTAGTCATGGACCAGTCTAGCTTCCTACATGTAGGATCACCCTCGAATCACATCATATGATCTCGGCTATTTGTAATAATTCATCAACACACAAAGGTAGATTGATAAATTTGTCCAAATATTTTGGTTTTTAATCTCTTAAGATACGAAGAGGCTTATTAGTCGTGATTCCACAGCTACCTTCACAACAAAAATTAGTTTCCTCTATGGGTTGCTTTCCCAGAGTTTCTAGTAGCGTTTAGAGACAATGCTAGTAGCACCCACACCGCTATCTTAATAGTTGTAACTCCTTGGTACTTATGTACCACATAGGTAACATTGTAGTGGTCTCATCCTTTACATAATAATGTCCCAACTTATTTATAGGCACCTTAGGCAACTTTTTCTTTTCATCACTCAAAGGAGTTTCCTCATTTGATTTTGCTATTGGGTTATATTTCACCTTGTCCCCTTAACAATAAATGCTCATAATCTTCCTTCCATTTAGTCCTTCAAATCACTCCATAAATTTTCATTACCTTGGAGTAGAGTTGCTATTAAAACCTTGACCTCAAAAGATGAGAATGATGTGAGTTTAGCAAAATCTCATGGACTACATTAACCAGACTCAAGAGAAATGGACTCCATTCCATGTTTGTATTAGGAATTGGAAAGGTTCATTCTAGTAAAGGATCATCTAGGCCATTCCCAAGTAATTGAGGAAGTTCAAGATCCCTTGTAAATCCCCCTTAGAGTTCTCCATTACAACCTCTATGATCTCTCCAACTTAGTCAATTAATAATACATGAGGATGAATGGTCTTCCATCTTGGTCAATCGATAACACATTGGGGGGGTGAATATTTGGTCCCTTACTTTGTCTACAATTTTACTGTATTTTTTCTTGACATTCTTGAACCAAGTTTTGTTTGGCTTCTTATTTCTCCTCTATTGGATCTAGAAATTCACCCAAAAATCTCTTGGTGACATGGTTACCTCTTTCTTACTACGAGGTAGAAACATGGATAGGTGGTCTCAAAATAGTATCCCTGACATTGGTCTTTTAGGTGCTTAAAATTATTGAAAGTAAGGTGAAAGCTAAATTTCAAAAACAGAATTAGAGCATGCCACTCTCTTGTAAAAAAAAATTAGAACGTCCCACTCTCTTGTAACTATTATGTGGACCTGCCTTCTCTCTTTGGAGGTTCTCTCTCTCTCTCTCTCTCTCTCTCTCTCTCTCTCTCTCTCTCTCTCACACACACACACACTCTCTCTCTCTCTCTCTCTCTCTCCTCTCTCTCTCTCTCTCTCTCTCTCTCTCTCTCTCTCTCTCTCTCTCTCTCTCTCTCTGGTAGTCTATACGTATGTACTCCCTCTCACTCACTCTTTCTATTGGTTTGCAGACCCTTTTCTGTGTGTGTGTGTGTGTGTGTGTGCGCGCGCGCGTGTGTATGCACCCATATCTATGTAAAAAATATTAGTAGTATTGCTATCTTGCATAAGCAAGACTGATTAGTAATGTAAAGTAGTCAGTATGTTGCAACTTTTTGAATAGTTGTACTAATATGAGTTCTTACTATGCACTAACATTATGTTTCTCTTGATCTCATTACTTGTAAGGCCATGGAGTTTGCACATGTAATGTTACAATTGCAACTCTAAGAATAGTCATTCCAAATCACAAGGTATTAGAGAATATTAGGCTGCTAAAAAAAAAGGAGTCATGACAGAGAACAAGGAAAATACTTGATTCATGGATGAGGACAGCACTATAGTCGCCTCCTGTGGAGGCCCCCACTCTCTTTAGATACTCTTGCCAATCACTAGATTCTTCATTTATTAATAAGCCTTCCCCATTCCTTTTGGAGGAACAACGAACATTGATCATTATCTCAATAACAAGCCTTCCCCCCGCGGTCCTTTCAAAAGGAATAATGAACATTGAATCCACTCCTTCCAGAGGAACAGTGAACATTGAGCATTCCCTCAGTGTCAAGAGTAGAAACAATAAGCTTCTTAATTCTCTTCTAATCAGCCACCATGAAAGGGGGGAAGGTAATTAACAACTATATCCACTAATATTCTACATCAATGAGAAAAAAGGACACACAAAAAGATGTACGTGATCAAGCCATGAAGCAACAGTAGTGGCCAAATCTATAAACAGGGATGGGCACTCATAATGGTCTAATGGAACTCTTATTGTGATTCCTACTTCGAGAGCATGTGGTAGCAAGCTTAGTTGAATCCCTTATGGATGTACTTCTTCATAAATGTATTATGAGATTAAGTATTGTGGCCACTTATGAGAGCCCTCGGCACCTAGTGGTCCATATTTTGTGTGTGAAATTGTACAAGTCAGTTTTATCTCATAACACAACACACTCTTCCATTGTGTGGAAATTGAGTCTCGATCTTGCTACTCTATTCTCTACTTTATCCTTGTGCTTATGTAGCTACCATAGAAGTGAGAGAGAGGAGTGTTTGTGGCAACTACCTAGTGGATGATAACTTAGCCAGCATGAGAATGGACAATATGGAGCTCTTTGAAGGAAGAGAGGAGTGTGTGTGGCTACTACCTAGTGTGGACAATATGTAAGAGTTGGCATGACAACAAATGATGTGGAGCTCTTTGAAGGAAGGGAGGGTTGCATGCATTACAACATATTGGTAAGTTCTTCGTGCCATGTTTTTCTTCTCTTATTAATGTGTTTCTGGGAGAGACTAGAATGAGAACACGTGCATTTATGCTTGAAAAAATTATAGGGTTCCATAATGAAGGGCCACGAGAAAAAATTTTGGGGTCTTGATTTGTGAAGCCATAACAAAGGGTCATCTGAAACCAAGCTGGATCACCTGCATAGTGTGAAGTTAGCATTGGAAGGATTGGGTTGAGGGGTTAGCATGTGGTGTGCTCTTTAGACCACCAAATGATGCTTGAGAGGAGCTAGCAAGGATAGTGGGGAGATAAGTGAAAGCTCTTTGTTTTGTCACCCTCTTGTATCACTCCTTCATTAAGAAAAATAAGATCTCTCAAGTCTCTTTTGTTACCTTGTTGTCTCATTCCTTCATTAATTAATATAAATCTAATAGGAAAATGACATCTCTTGAGTTCTTTTTTGTGGAGTCAACACTCTTCATGAAAATTAGACTAACTAAAGAGTACACTTGGTGCTATGGCCTTCTTTGGCTTCCATTTTTCAATATCCATTGGGATTCCTTGATGAAGTTGGCCTTTCTTCATTTGATTGAGGTGACTCCTGTATGTCACTTGATGCATCTATAGACTCGAAAAAGCATGCATCTACAGACTCAAAAAAGCTCAACTCTAAGCATGCATTGCACTATCAATTCTCTTCTCAAAATCATCTCTTAGATTTTTCTGTACTTCTTTTGAAGCACATCAAATTTTTCCAGAATATGCATCTAGTACTTTGAATCTTGAGTTACAATAATCATGATCCATATGTTCATTTTCCAATTCCAATCATGATGTTTAGACTCCGTATTCCTTAAGTTCTAGTAATCATGATATTTAGATGTAGATATATTCATCTTCTAGGATGTGGCAACATGTTTGGCACACAATAACAGAAGTAGTTCTAGCAGTGTTGTTTGACTCTTCTGCTAAAAACCCTCCATTGCATTGATTGAACCTTCTAGGTAAGAAAATTCATCTTTACTATCTAGTCCTTCTTTCATGACATGTGGCAACATGTCCAACACACATTCACAGAAGTAGTTCTAGCAATGTTTGACACACATTCACAACATGTGGGATATGTGGCAACATGTTTAACACACATTCACAGAAGTAGTTCTAGCAATGATGCTTGACTCTTCTTCTAAATCCCTTCATGCATTGGGTGAACCTTCCTTGTATCAATAATACCAATGATGTTTTACTCTTCAAAATCCCTCCATGATGCATTGGGCGAACCTTCCATGCATCAATAATATTATCTAGTCCTTATTTCTAAGGTAAATATGACCTTTATTCTTTAGTCATGGACCACTCTAGCTTCCTACATGTAGGATCACCCTCGAATCACATCATATGATCTCGCTATTTGTGGTAATTCATCAACACACAAAGGTAGATTGATAAATTTGTCCAAATATTTTGGTTTTTAATCTCTTAAGATACCAAGAGGCTTATTAGTCGTGATTCCACAGCTACCTTCACAACAAAAATTAGTTTCCTCTATGGGTTGCTTTCCCAGAGTTTCTAGTAGCTTTTAGAGACAATGCTAGTAGCATCCACACCGCTATCTAATAGTTGTAACTCCTTGGTACTTATGTACCACATAGATAACATTGTAGTGGTCTCATCCTTTTCATAGTAATGTCCCAACTTATTTATAGGCACCTTAGGTAGCTTTTTCTTTTCATCACTCAAAGGAGTTTCCTCATTTGATTTTGCTATTGGGTTATATTTCACCTTGTCCCCTTAACAATAATTGCTGATAATCTTCCTTCCATTTAGTCCTTCAAATCACTCCATAAATTTTCATTACCTTGGAGTAGAGTTGCTATTAAAACCTTGACCTCAAAAGATGAGAATGATGTGAGTTTAGCAAAATCTCATGGACTACATTAACCACACTCAAGAATGGACTCCATTCCATGTTTGTATCAGGAATTGGGAAGGTTCATTCTAGTAAAGGATCATCTAGGCCATTCCCAAGTAATTGAGGAAGTTCAAGATCCCTTGTAAATCCCCCTTAGAGTTCTCCATTACAACCTCTATGATCTCTCCAACTTAGTCAATTAATAATACATAAGGATGAATGGTCTTCCATCTTGGTCAATCGATAACACATGGGGGGGGTGAATAGTATCTGGTCCCTTACTTTGTCTACAATTTTACTGTATTTTTTTCTTGACATTCTTGAACCAAGTTTTGTTTGGCTTCTTATTTCTCCTCTATTGGATCTAGAAACTCACCCAAAAATCTCTTGGTGACATGGTTACCTCTTTCTTACTACTACGAGGTAGAAACATGGATAGGTGGTCTCAAAATAGTATCCCTGACATTGGTCTTTTAGGTTCTTAAAATTATTGAAAGTAAGGTGGAAGCTAAATTTCAAAAATAGAATTAGAACATCCCACTCTCTTGTAAAAAAAATTTAGAACGTCCCACTCTCTTGTAACCATTATGTAGACCTGCCTTCTCTCTTTGGAGGTTCTCTCTCTCTCTCTCTCTCTCTCTCTCTCTCTCTCTCTCTCTCTCTCTCTCTCTCTCTCTCTCTCTCTCTCTGTGGTAGTCTATACGTATGTACTCCCTCTCCCTCAGTCTTTCTATTGGTTTGTAGACCCTTTTCTGTGTGTGTGTGTGTGTGTGTGTGTGCACATGCGTATGCGCCCATATCTATGTAAAAAATATTAGTAGTATTGCTATCTTGCATAAGCAAGACTGATTAGTAATGTAAAGTAGTCAGTATGTTGTAACTTTTTGAATAGTTGTACTAATATGAGTTCTTACTATGCCCTAACATTATGTTTCTCTTGATCTCATTTCTTGTAAGGCCATGGAGATTGCACATGTAACGTTACAATTGCAACTCTAAGAATAGTCATTGCAAATCACAAGGTATTAGAGAATATTAGGCTGCTAAAAAAAAAGGAGTCATGACAAAGAACAAGGAAAATACTTGATTCATGGATGAGGACAACACTATAGTCGCCTGTGGAGGTCCCCACTCTCTTTAGATACTCTTGCCAATCACTAGATTCTTCATTTATTAATAAGCCTTCCCCATTCCTTTTGGAGGAACAACGAACATTGATCATTATCTCAATAACAAGTCTTCCCCTCGGGGTTCTTTCATCTCAAAGGAATAATAAACAATGAATCCACTCCTTCCAGAGGAACAGTGAACATTGAGCATTCCCTCAGTTTCAAGAGTAGAAACAATAAGCTTCTTAATTCTCTCTATAATAAATTCCTCTAATCAGCCACCATGAAAGGGGGGAAGGTAATTAACAACTATCTCCACTAATATTCTACATCAATGAGAAAAGAGGACACACAAAAAGATGTACGTGATCAAGCTATGAAGCAACAGTAGTGGCCAAATCTATAAACAGGGATGGGCACTCATAATGGTCTAATGGAACTCTTATTGTGATTCCTACTTTGAGAGCATGTGGTAGCAAGCTTAGTTGAATCCCTTGTGGATGTACTTCTTCATAAATGTATTATGAGATTAAGTATTGTGGCAACTTATGAGAGCCCTCGGCACCTAGTGGTCCATATTTTGTGTGTGAAATTGTATAAGTCAGTTTTATCTCATAACACAACACACTCTTCCAATGTGTGGAAATTGAGTCTCGATCTTGCTACTCTATTCTCTACTTTATCCTTGTGCTTATGTAGCTACCATAGAAGTGAGAGAGAGGAGTGTTTGTGGCAACTACCTAGTGGATGATAACATAGCCGGCATGAAAATGGCCAATGTGGAGCTCTTTGAAGGAAGAGAGGAGTGTGTGTGGCTACTACCTAGTGTGGACAATATGTAAGAGTTGGCATGACAACAAATGATGTGGAGCTCTTTGAAGGAAGGGAGGGTTGCATGCATTACAACATATTGGTAAGTTCTTCATGCCATGTTTTTCTTCTCTTATTAATGTGTTTCTGGGAGAGACTAGAATGAGAACACGTGCATTTATGCTTGAAAAACTTATAGGGTTCCATATTGTAGGGCCACGAGAAAAAATTCTGGGGTCTTGATTGTGAAGCCATAACAAAGGGCCATCTGAAACCAAGCTGGATCACCTGCATAGTGTGAAGTTAGCATTGGAAGGATTGGGTTGAGGGGTTAGCATGTGGTGTGCTCTTTAGACCACCAAATAATGCTTGAGAGGAGCTAGCAAGGATAGTGGGGAGATAAGTGAAAGCTCTTTGTTTTGTCACCCTCTTGTATCACTCCTTCATTAAGAAAAACAAGATCTCTCAAGTCTCTTTTGTTACCTTGTTGTCTCATTCCTTCATTAATTAATATATATCTGATAGAAAAATGACATCTCTTGAGTTCTTTTTCGTGGAGTCAATACTCTTAATGAAAATTAGACTAACTAAAGAGTACACTTGGTGCTATGGCCTTCTTTGGCTTCCATTTTTCAATATCCATTGGGATTCCTTGACGAAGTTGGCCTTTCTTCATTTGATTGAGGTGACTCCTGTATGTCGCTTGATGCATCTATAGACTCGAAAAAGCATGCATCTATAGACTCAAAAAAACTAGACTCTAAGCATGCATTGCACTATCAATTCTCTTCTCAAACTCATCTCTTAGATTTTTCCGTACTTCTTTTGAAGCACATCAAATTTTTCCAGAATATGCATCTAGTACTTTGAATCTGGAGTTACAATAATCGTGATCCATATGTTCATTTTCCAATTCCAATCATGATGTTTAGACTCCGTATTCCTTAAGTTCTAGTAATCATGATATTTAGATGTTGATATATTCATCTTCTAGGATGTGGCAACATGTTTGGCACACAATAACAGAAGTAGTTCTTTGACTCTTCTGCTAAAAACCCTCCATTGCATTGGTTGAACCTTCTAGGTAAGAAATTTCATGTTTACTATCTAGTCCTTCTTTCATGACATGTGGCAACATGTCCAACACACATTCACAGAAGTAGTTCTAGCAATGTTTGACACACATTCACAACATGTGGGATATGTGGCAACATGTTTGACACACATTCGCAGAAGCAGTTCTAGCAATGATGCTTGACTCTTCTTCTAAATTCCTCCATGCATTGGGTGAACCTTCCTTGTATCAATAATACCAATGATGTTTTACTCTTCGAAATCCCTCCATGATGCATTGGGCGAACCTTCCATGCATCAATAATATTATCTAGTCCTTATTTCTAAGGTAAATATGACCTTTATTCCTTAGTCATGGACCAGTCTAGCCTCTTACATGTAGTTTCACCGTCGAATCACATCATATGATCTCGGCTATATGTGGTAATTCATCAACACACAAAGGTAGATTGATAAATTTATCCAAAAATTTTGGTTTTTAATCTCTTAAGATACCAAGAGGCTTATTAGTCGTGATTCCACAGCTACCTTCACAACAAAAATTAGTTTCCTCTATGGGTTGCTTTCCCAGAGTTTCTAGTACCGTTTAGAGACAATGCTAGTAGCATCCACACCGCTATCTAATAGTTGTAACTCCTTGGTACTTATGTACCACATAGATAACATTGTAGTGGTCTCATCCTTTTCATAGTAATGTCGCAACTTTTTTATAGGCACCTTAGGTAACTTTTTCTTTTCATCACTCAAAGGAGTTTCCTCATTTGATTTTGCTATTGGGTTATATTTCACCTTGTCCCCTTAACAATAATTGCTGATAATCTTCCTTCCATTTAGTCCTTTAAATCTCTCCATAAATTTTCATTACCTTGGAGTAGAGTTGCTATTAAAACCTTGACCTCAAAAGATGAGAATGATGTGAGTTTAGTAAAATCTAATGGACTACATTAACCAGACTCAAGAATGGACTCCATTCCATGTTTGTATTAGGAATTGGGAAGGTTCATTCTAGTAAAGGATCATCTAGGCCATTCCCAAGTAATTGAGGAAGTTCAAGATCCCTTGTAAATCCCCGTTAGAGTTCTCCATTACAACCTCTATGATCTCTCCAACTTAGTTAATTAATAATACATAAGGATGAATGGTCTTCCATCTTGGTCAATCGATAACACATTGGGGGGGTGAATAGTATTTGGTCCCTTACTTTGTTGTAAGATTCCTCCCCAGCCTCTCAAAATGTCCAGCATCTTCTCCTGTAATCAATCCCTCTTCAGAAATGTAAAAGACTTATTTCTAACTGTTTTAACCTAGAGAGAGAAAATATTCTAGAGAGAGAATATTCAGAATTTTAATATTTTTGGATAGAAAATTATCTCATCTTATTAAAATAAGTTCCCCTGAAACAGAAATTCAAAAAGAACTTTCCAATGTGCAATTAGAATTAATTAGGGTATAAAGGACCTTAGCGTAAGGGTCTAGATTTTCAGAAATTTTTGGATTATGGTCCAATTAAGGTTCCTATGGGCCAATAGCATCAATCCATGTGTAGGGAGGAGATAAATCCAATTTGTAAAGAAGATACCCAAAAAATGAGTAAATGCTTACATAAGATGAAGAGTTGAAAATGTATAATGTTTATTAGTAAAAAACTATGAGCAATATTAAAAATATGAGATATGTTGTATATGCATAGATGTGAATGTGGATGTAGATGTATGCATGAAGATGTATATGCATAGATGTGAATGTGGAGGTAGATGTGGATGTATAGATGTGAATGTGAATGTGGATGTATGCATGAGGATGTATATGCATAGATGTGAATGTGGATGTAGATGTGGATGTATAGATGTGAATGGGAATGTGGATGTGGATGTATGTGAATGTGGATGTGAATGGGAATGGGAATGTGGATGTGAATGGGAATGTGGATGTGGATGTGGATGTATCTGAATGTGGATGTAGATGTGGATGTATAGATGTGAATGTGGAATGTGGATGTGGATGTATGTATGTATGTGGATGTAGATGTGGATGTATAGATGTGAATGGGAATGTGGATGTGGATGTATGTGAATGTGGATGTGAATGGGAATGGGAATGTGGATGTGAATGGGAATGTGGATGTGGATGTGGATGTGGATGTATGTAAATGTGGATGTATAGATGTGAATGTGGAATGTGGATGTGGATGTATGTATGTATGTGGATGTAGATGTGGATGTATAGATGTGAATGGGAATGTGGATGTGGATGTATGTGAATGTGGATGTAGATGTGAATGTGGAATGTGGATGTGGATGGATGTATGTATGTGGATGTAGATGTGGATGTATAGATGTGAATGGGAATGTGGATGTGGATGTATGTATGTATGTGGATGTGGATGTATGAATGAGGACGTGATAGTGGATGTATGCATGTGGGTGTGGATGTATGGATGTGTATATATGAATGTGGATACGGGATGTGGATGTATAAATGAGGATGTGAAAATGGAGGTAAGCATGTAGATGTGGATGTATGGATGTGAATGTGGATGTGGATGTGGATGTATGGATGTGAATATATGATATGTGATGTGAAGGAATCTGAAGTGAAGAGATGGAAAATGATGTGATTGGATGAGTACATATATAAATGGAATGTGGAATAAGTAATGTGGATTAATGAGGGATAATGTGGAAAAATGAGAGTTAATATAGAAACTGTATTTGTAAACTATTGTAAATGCTGTTTGTAAATGGTTGTTTTATGTCAAGAATGCTAGGGAAGCATTTTGACCGTCTTGTGATTAAGGTCGTGGAGACCTAACTGTTAAAGTTGCAACTCCTGACGGAGAGTCAATGGAGGACGTCTCGCGTAGCAAGATCGATCGTCTTGTGATTAAGGTCGTGGAGACCTAACTATTAAAGTTGCAACTGCTGACAGAGAGTCAATGGAGGATGTCTCGCGTAGCAAGGTCGACCGAGGTCTTGACCAGCCTCGGTTCGATTAAAAATGGTGAGCTTCCGGTACGGTGGATGAGGGACCAAGGAAGCGGCCTATGAGTGAAGCGCTAGGTCACCTGCGAAGGATCCTAGAGGGTGCTGACCATACGGTGCTCGGGCTCTGGGTCGCCTAGGATACCCACACGTGCGTCGAGGAAGATATTGGAACAAGGAGTAAGAGTTGTTTTGTGAAACCGGGCATGGATCTGGTTGATTGATCTTGCTGGTCTTCAATGGATGAATCCATGGCTCTTTATATGGATCTGCTAGTTGATCTTGCTGATCTTCAACGAGAGTCCATCTTGATTTTTATAAGTGATTATATTGCCGAGTATTATGGGCTAGGAACTATTGAAAAGGCCCCTGTGTGGATAGGTGGTGAGTGTTCTAGTTGCCAATGATGCCATAGATACTTTGATGAAGGAATGATGGGAAATTATGAATCAACCGGATAAATTGGAAGATTGTGATCAGTGGTACTATGGTTTCATTAAAGGATTGTTTTAAAGTTAGCTGATGCTAAGAAAAAGGCAATTTCATATTGGGTGTGTAAGTGGTGTGGCTAGTTTTATGTTTGCATGAACTTCCGGCTAGGGGGCCTTGGAACTCTTTTCCTTGGTACCCAGGACAAAACCTATCCAAATTCCAAATTGGATCCCATCACTACAGTGGTTGGGCGGTTGGCTAACCCATGGGATCGGATGGGGTTAGGCTGGACTGATGGATCCGTAAATCGAGACTCAATTTCTGTTATTACGATAGATAAAGTAAATCCCGGATAGTAATTGTTCTATGGATAGGAATCAACGGCTGTGCCTCTTGATGGGGAAAAAAGCGTTGATCCCAATGATCCAAGTGCAAGTTTCTTCCTTGATCCGACCGAGTATCTTTATAGGTGCAGTCGGATCAGCGTGCTCAGTAATGATCTTGACTACGTTAGAGTACAAAGTTATCTTGGTGGAATCGCCGTGCTTTCCGGGTAAGGGAAGTTTTTCCGGGTTCGGTTTTGGAAAAACCGACGGATTAGTCTCTTGTCCGGATATCCGTGGTGGACGAGGCCCCGAGTGTGGGTCCCTGCCCCGCGCATGAAGTGCTACTTCCGCTGCTAGTACCCCGAATCCGTCGCATGGTGGGGATAGGGATCTCACATTTGTCTACAATTTTATTGTATTTTTTCTTGACATTCTTGAACCAAGTTTTGTTTGGCTTCTTATTCATCCTCTATTGGATCTAGAAATTCACCCAAAAATCTCTTGGGGACATGGTTACCTCTTTCTTACTACGAAGTAGAAACATGGATAGGTGGTCTCAAAATAGTATCCCTGACATTGGTCTTTTAGGTTCTTAAAATTATTGAAAGTAAGGTGGAAGCTAAATTTCAAAAACAGAATTAGAACATCCTACTCTCTTGTAAAAAAAATTTAGAACGTCCCACTCTCTTGTAACTATTATGTGGACTTGCCTTCTCTCTTTGGAGGTTCTCTCTCTCTCTCTCTCTCTCTCTCTCTCTCTCTCTCTGGTAGTCTATACGTATGTACTCCCTCTCCCTCAATCTTTCTATTGGTTTGTAGACCCTTTTCTCTGTGTGTTGCTGTGTGTGTGTGTGCACGTGCGTATACGCCCATATCTATGTAAAAAATATTAGTAGTATTGCTATCTTGCATAAGCAAGACTGATTTTAGTAATGTAAAGTAGTCAGTATGTTGTAACTTTTTGAATAGTTGTACTAATATGAGTTCTTACTATGCCCTAACATTATGTTTCTCTTGATCTCATTACTTGTAAGGCCATGGAGATTGCACATGTAGCGTTACAATTGCAACTCTAAGAATAGTCATTCCAAATCACAAGGTATTAGAGAATATTAGGCTTCTAAGAAAAAAGGAGTCATGACAGAGAACAAGGAAAATACTTGATTCATGGATGAGGACAACACTATAGTCGCCTGTGGAGGCCCCCACTCTCTTTAGATACTCTTGCCAATCACTAGATTCTTTATTTATAAATAAGCCTTCCCCATTCATTTTGGAGGAACAACGAACATTGATCATTATCTCAATAACAAGCCTTCCCCCCGGGGTCCTTTCAACAAAGGAATAATGAACATTGAATCCACTCCTTCCAGAGGAACAGTGAACATTGAGCATTCCCTCAGTGTCAAGAGTAGAAACAATAAGCTTCTTAAATCTCTCTATAATAAATTCCTCTAATCAGCCACCCCATGAAAGGGGGGAAGGTAATTAACAACTATCTCCACTAATATTCTACATCAATGAGAAAAGAGGACACACAAAAAGATGTACGTAATCAAGCTATGAAGCAACAGTAGTGGCCAAATCTATAAACATGGATGGGCACTCATAATGATCTAATGGAACTCTTATTGTGATTACTACTTCAAGAGCATGTGGTAGCAAGCTTAGTTGAATCCCTTGTGGATGTACTTCTTCATAAATGTATTATGAGATTAAGTATTGCGGCCACTTATGAGAGCCCTCGGCACCTAGTCGTCCATATTTTGTGTGTGAAATTGTATAAGTCAGTTTTATCTCATAACACAACACACTCTTCCATTGTGTGGAAATTGAGTCTCGATCTTGCTACTCTATTCTCTACTTTATCCTTGTGCTTATGTAGCTACCATAGAAGTGAGAGAGAGGAGTGTTTGTGGCACCTACCTAGTGGATGATAACTTAGCCGGCATGAGAATGGACAATGTGGAGCTCTTTGAAGGAAGAGAGGAGTGTGTGTGTGGCTACTACCTAGTGTGGACAATATGTAAGAGTTGGCATGACAACAAATGATGTGGAGCTCTTTGAAGGAAGGGAGGGTTGCATGTATAACAACATATTGGTAAGTTCTTCATGCCATGTTTTTCTTCTCTTATGAATGTGTTTCTAGGAGAGACTAGAATGAGAACACGTGCATTTATGCTTGAAAAAATTATAGGGTTCCATAATGAAGGGCCATGAGAAAAAATTCTGGGGTCTTGATTGTGAAGCCATAACAAAGGGCCATCTGAAACCAAGCTGGATCACCTGCATAGTGTGAAGTTAGCATTGGAAGGATTGGGTTGAGGGGTTAGCATGTGGTGTGCTCTATAGACCACCAAATGATGCTTGAGAGGAGCTAGCAAGGATAGTGGGGAGATAAGTGAAAACTCTTTGTTTTGTCACCCTCTTGTATCACTCTTTCATTAAGAAAAACAAGATCTCTCAAGTCTCTTTTGTTACCTTGTTGTCTCATTCCTTCATTAATTAATATAAATCTGATAGGAAAATGACATCTCTTGTGTTCTTTTTTGTGGAGTCAATACTCTTCATGAAAATTAGACTAACTAAAGAGTACACTTGGTGCTATGGCCTTCTTTGGCTTCCATTTTTTAATATCCATTCGGATTCCTTGATGAAGTTGGCCTTTCTTCATTTGATTGAGGTGACTCCTGTATGTCACTTGATGCATCTATAGACTCGAAAAAGCATGCTTCTATAGACACAAAAAAGCTCAACTCTAAGCATGCATTGCACTATCAATTTTCTTCTCAAACTCATCTCTTAGATTTTTCCGTACTTCTTTTGAAGCACATCAAATTCTTCCAGAATATGCATCTAGTACTTTGAATCTTGAGTTACAATAATCGTGATCCATATGTTCATTTTCCAATTCCAATCATGATGTTTAGACTCTGTATTCCTGAAGTTCTAGTAATCATGATATTTAGATATAGATATATTCATCTTCTAGGATGTGGCAACATGTTTGGCACACAATAACAGAAGTAGTTCTTTGACTCTTCTGCTAAAAACCCTCCATTGCATTGGTTGAACCTTCTAGGTAAGAAATTTCATGTTTACTATCTAGTCCTTCTTTTATGACATGTGGCAACATGTCCAACACACATTCACAGAAGTAGTTCTAGCAATGTTTGACACACATTCACAACATGTGGGATATGTGGCAACATGTTTGACACACATTCACAGAAGTAGTTCTAGCAATGATGCTTGACTCTTCTTCTAAATCCCTCCATGCATTGGGTGAACCTTCCTTGTATCAATAATACCAATGATGTTTTACTCTTCGAAATCCCTCCATGATGCATTGGGCGAACCTTCCATGCATCAATAATATTATCTAGCCTTATTTCTAAGGTAAATATGACCTTTATTCCTTAGTCATGGACCAGTCTAGCTTCCTACATGTAGGATCACCCTCGAATCACATCATATGATAGCTATTTGTGGTAATTCATCAACACACAAAGGTAGATTGATAAATTTATCCAAATATTTTGGTTTTTAATCTCTTAAGATACCAAGAGGCTTATTAGTCATGATTCCATAGCTACCTTCACAACAAAAATTAGTTTCCTCTATGGGTTGCTTTCCCAGAGTTTCTAGTAGCGTTTAGAGACAATGCTAGTAGCATCCACACCGCTATCTAATAGTTGTAACTCCTTGGTACTTATGTACCACATAGATAACATTGTAGTGGTCTCATCCTTTTCGTAGTAATGTCCCAACTTATTTATAGGCACGTTAGGTAACTTTTTCTTTTCATCACTTAAAGGAGTTTCCTCATTTGATTTTGCTATTGGGTTATATTTCACCTTGTCCCCTTAACAATAATTGCTGATAATCTTCCTTCCATTTAGTCCTTCAAATCTCTCCATAAATTTTCATTACCTTGGAGTAGAGTTGCTATTAAAACCTTGACCTCAAAAGATGAGAATGATGTGAGTTTAGCAAAATCTCATGGACTACATTAACCAGACTCAAGAATGGACTCCATTCCATGTTTGTATCAAGAATTGGGAAGGTTCATTCTAGTAAAGGATCATCTAGGCCATTCCCAAGTAATTGAGGAAGTTCAAGATCCCTTGTAAATCCCCCTTAGAGTTCTCCATTACAATCTCTATGATCTCTCCAACTTAGTCAATTAATAATACATAAGGATGAATGGTCTTCCATCTTGGTCAATCGATAACACATTGGGGGGGTGAATAGTATTTGGTCCCTTACTTTGTCTACAATTTTACTGTATTTTTTCTTGACATTCTTGAACCAAGTTTTGTTTGGCTTCTTATTTCTCCTCTATTGGATCTAGAAATTCACCCAAAAATCTCTTGGTGACATTGTTACCTCTTTCTTACTACTACGAGGTAGAAACATGGATAGGTGGTCTCAAAATAGTATCCCTGACATTGGTCCTTTAGGTTCTTAAAATTATTGAAAGTAAGGTGGAAGCTAAATTTCAAAGACAGAATTAGAACATCCCACTCTCTTGTAAAAAAAAATTAGAACGTCCCACTCTCTTGTAACTATTGTGTGGACTTGCCTTCTCTCTTTGGAGGTTCTCTCTCTCTCTCTCTCTCTCTCTCTCTCTCTCTCTCTCTCTGGTAGTCTATACGTATGTACTCCCTCTCCCTCACTCTTTCTATTGGTTTGCAGACCCTTTTCTGTGTGTGTGTGTGTGTGTGTGTGTGTGTGTGTGTGTATGTGTGCGCGCACGCGTGTGTATGCACCCATATCTATGTAAAAAATATTAGTAGTATTGCTATCTTGCATAAGCAAGACTGATTAGTAATGTAAAGTAGTCAGTATGTTGCAACTTTTTGAATAGTTGTACTAATATGAGTTCTTACTATGCCCTAACATTATGTTTCTCTTGATCTCATTTCTTGTAAGGCCATGGAGGTTGCACATGTAACGTTACAATTACAACTCTAAGAATAGTCATTGCAAATCACAAGGTATTAGAGAATATTAGGCTGCTAAAAAAAAAGGAGTCATGACAGAGAACAAGGAAAATACTTGATTCATGGATGAGGACAACACTATAGTCGCCTGTGGAGGCCCCCACTCTCTTTAGATACTCTTGCCAATCACTAGATTCTTCATTTATTAATAAGCCTTCCCCATTCCTTTTGGAGGAACAACGAACATTGATCATTATCTCAATAACAAGCCTTCCTCCCGAGGTCCTTTCAAAGGAATAATGAACATTGAATCCACTCCTTCAGAGGAACAGTTGAAAAGATGCAGGGGGGAAGAGAGCTTGAGCTCTTGCAAGCACACACACACACATAACCCTAATGGAGAACACACAAGGTGAGAGGCTGAAATCTTCTTCTTCTTCACTTAACACTCAACACACCATATACAAGAATAAGAGTACACAATAATATGAAAGGTACTCAACCAAATACATACATGGGTTCTCTATAGTGTGAACCTGACTAAATGAGCTGGCGCTATAACTATGCCAGTCTCTAGAATGGCTGTCACACAGCCTGTCATCCCACTGGCCGCATATCACCCAACATCTCACCAACCATGCCAATGGTGTAAGTGTGGGGCCTATCCCCCAAGCGGGTCATCAGTGTCCACACCGCCTCACTAGACGAGCTCGATATCTCAACACTCCCCCTCGAGCTCAACTCCATCTCATGTACACCAAGCAAAGCCCTGAATCTACAGAGCTTCTCTGTACCCAATGCTTTGGTGAAGATGTCAGCTCCCTGATCCTCTGTGCTGACATAAACAAGGTCAAGATCTCCTGCCAAGACCTTCTCTCTGACGAAGTGGTAGTGGACTTCTATGTGCTTCGTACGAGCATGAAAGACTGGGTTCTTGGCCAACTGTATACTGCTAATGTTGTCACAGAAAATGACAACTTGTCTATCCACTGATAGAACCAAATCTGCAAGTAGCTTTCTCAACCAAGCTACCTCACATGCTGCCATAGCAGCTCCTCTGTACTCGGCCTCTATACTGGATAGAGCAACCGTAGGCTGCTTCTTGCTGCTCCAAGTCACAGCAACACTCCCCAAAGAAAACATGAATCCACTGGTAGATCTTCTATCTGAGATACTACCAGCCCAATCAGCATCTATGTACCCATGTACACATATCTCTGTCCTCCCAGTCTCATAGAATAGACCACAATGCAAAGTAGACTTCACATACCTCAGTATGCATCTCACTGCATCCAAATGCGGTTTTTGTGGAGCCTGCATAAACTGACTCACCAACCCAACAGCATAGCTCAAATCTGGTCTGGTGATCGTCATGTAGATCAAACTTCCTACTATGCGCCTATACATAGTAGGATCCTCCAAGATCTCTCCTGAATCTGCACTCAACTTGCCATTCTGATCCAATGGCACAAAAATAGGCTTATAGCCTGTCATACTATACTTGGACATGTCCAAGCCATACTGTCTCTGCAGTAATCCAATACCATGTGGTGACCTAATCACCTCAATGCCCAAGAAATATCTGAGCTCCCCCAGATCCTTCATCTCAAGCTTCTGTCTAAGCAAGATCTTCACATCAAAGATCTCTACATCATGGTCCCCCGTAATGATCAAGTCATCTACATAGATGACAACAAGCACAACTCCTCTATCACCATGTCTCACATACAGCGAGAAATCTGCATTGGCTACATGAAAGCCAATAGTGACAAGATATTCCGAAATCTTGTCAGACCATGCTCTTGGTGCTTGATTTAAGCCATACAAGGCTTTCTTCAACCTGCAAACATGCTCGGGGTGACCCACATCCTCATAACTAGGTGGCTACAACATATACACCTCTTCTTGCAAATCCCCATGCAAGAATGCATTCTTTACATCCATCTGATGTAAAGACCATTGCTTTGACGCAGCCACTACTATCACAACTCTCACCGTTAATCAATCCCATATGTCTGCGCATATCCTTTGGCTACCAATCCAGCCTTGTAAATATTTATGCTTCCATCACTGTTATGTTTAACTTTGTACACCCACTTGCATCCAATGGCTTTCTTGCCTTCAGGCAATTGCACTAAATCCCAAGTTTCATTTCCATATAGTGCATCCATCTCCTCATCCATAGCTTTCTCCCAACACACATTTCCAATAGCCTCATCAATGCATGTGGGCTCTACAACCTGCACAACCTTTGCCATATATGCATAGTGATGTGCCACATAACCATCATATATAAATCTCTGCACAGGGTTCTTCACTCTCCTTAATCTTCACAGCTTTTTATTTATGGCTTCCATAGCCTTCTTTACACCAGGTGTTCTCATAGGCTGGGATCCCAAGCTCCTCATCAAGGCTCATATTTGAGCCACTAGACTCTCCATCAACATGAGAATGCCCTGCAGAAATGTCAAGCATACCAAGGGGCTCAACCACTTTCTCTTTTCCTTTACGTGATGTACTAATCACATTTGCAGGACTGGTATTATGACGCAGCCTGCCACTCCATGGTCTATCAATAGACCCACTAGATGAGGACTCTCTTGGTCCACTCAAAGACTGTGATTGCTGACCTGCATTCTGTGCAACCACACTTCCACTCACATCAGCCCCAACAGCTTCTTTTTCAGCAGCATACCAGCTGCTCATCTCATCAAAGACAACATCCCTACTTACCCTCAACTCACGTGTAGCAGGGTTATAACACCTGTATCCCTTTTGCTCAAGGGAATATCCAATAAACACACATTTTTTAGCTTTTGGATCCAGCTTAGTTCTCAGCTCATCTGGCACATGCACATATGCAATGCATCCAAAGACTTTCAGATGAGACAAATCTGGTTTTCTGCCAGTAAACCTCTCCTCTGGAGTTACATCATGTATGGTTGCAGTTGGAGTCCTGTTCATGATGTATACTGCTGTAGAAACAGCCTCAACCCAATAGCTATGCTGCATATTCTTCTCTTCCATCAATGCTCGTGCAATCTCAGCAATGTGCCTATTTTTTTGCTCAGCAACTCCATTTTGCTGCGGAGTGTATCTGTATGTAAACTGTCTCCGAATACCATTCTTCTTCAGAAATTCAGAGAACTCATTGGAGAAGTACTCTCCCCCTCCATCTGACCTTAGGCACTTTACATATTTCCCTGTTTGCTTTTCAACCAAAACTCTGAAATTCTGAAAGTGAGTGAACACCTCACTCTTCTCCTTCATGAAATATACCCACACTTTCCTTGTGTGGTCATCAATGAAATCACATAATACATGCAGCCTCCCATAGATATGGTCTTCGTAGGACCCCATACATCTGAATGCACAACATCTAGTGCATTTCTGCTCACATATCTGTTACATGGAAACACATGCTTTGTTTGCTTCCCAAATTGGCATGCTTCACATATTTTCTGTATACCTTCCACTTTAAATTTTGGCAGCCCTGTCACAATTCCTTTTGTCTGCATAGACTTCAATCTCTGCACATTTACATGTCCAATCCTTTTATGCCAAATGTCTGTGTCTGCAACAATTCCTGAACCATTTGCAAACATCGCAGCACTCATTTCAGGCATGTCTACATTTAATGTAAACATTCTGCCCACTCTGTTGCCTTTTGCAACCAACCTGCACTTGTCTTTAAAATCTTCAACATAACAACCATCAGGGGTTAAACCGAACCTGCAAACCCTGCTCAATCATCTGGCCAACTGAAACCAGATTCTTTGTTATGTTCGGTACATAAAGTACATCTGCAAGGTACTTCACTTTGCCATCCTGCATAGACAATGGCACATCTCCAACATGGGCAATTGGATGAGCAGTGTCATCCCCTGTTTCCACAAAACCTGGTCTTTCTGGGTTTTTCATCTCCTTGAACCACTCCCCATGACTCGTCATGTGGTTCGAAGCACCTGAATCCACATACCATACATTATCTTTTTGTGCTGCATCAACATTTTCAGACATGGCATTCACGACATGCTGCATAACAAACAACCTTTCATTATCCTCATTATTTCTGCTTGAGGATGCATAGTTGTTTTGCTGCACTTTCCCATTTTACATGTCAGCCTGCTTTTTATAACATTCTGCCTGCACATGTCCAGGCTTACCACAGTAATAGCATTCACGTGCATCATTATACTACCTTTGCCAATTTCCATGGCCTCTTTGACTCCCCCTGCCTCTAAATTTACCTCTTCCACCTGCGTGTTGTTGTTGTTGTTGTTGATTCTGGGACTGTTGTTGTTGCTGCTGCTCTGCTGGCCATAATTCTGATTACCTGTTCTGTAAGATCCCTCCCCCACCCCCTTTTTGATGTCTAGTATCTTTCCCTGTAACCAATCCCTCTTCAGAAATATAAAGACCTTGTTTCTATCTGTTTTAGCCTAGAGAGAGAAAAATATTCTAGAGAGAGAATATTCAGATTTTGAATATTTTTGGATAGAAAAATATCTCTTATAATTCAGATGAGTTTCCCTAAAACAGAAATTCAAAAAGAATTTTCCAATGTGCAATTGGAATTAATGAGAAATAGGTATTAAGAACCTTAGTCTAAGGGTCTAGATTTTCATAAATCTTTGGATTATGGTCCAATTAAGGTTCCTATGGACCAATAGCATCAATCCATGTGTAGGGAGGAGATAAATCCAATTTGTAAAAGAAGATACCCAAAAATGAGTAAATGCTCACATAAGATGAAGAGTTGAAAATGTACAAGGTTTATTAGTAAAAAACTATGAGCAATATTAAAATGATTCCATTATGACACATATGTAAGGAAGGGGAGTTCTTTAAAGGAGGTGCATATTTCACATAAGATGAAGAGTTGAAAATGTACAAGGTTTATTAGTAAAAAACTATGAGCAATATTAAAATGATTCCATTATGACACATATGTAAGGAAGGGGAGTTCTTTAAAGGAGGTGCATATTTCACATAAGATGAAGAGTTGAAAATGTACAAGGTTTATTAGTAAAAAAACTATGAGCAATATTAAAATGATTCCATTATGACACATATGTAAGGAAGGGGAGTTCTTTAAAGGAGGTGCATATTTCACATGCTTGAATGAGTTTTAAACTCATAAAAATTGAGATATTTCATCTCTCCTCTCTCCTCATTCAAGTCTAGTTCCAAAAAGTTAGCTTAACTGACCTAAAAATGGTCAAATATTGACCAAACTGATTTAGAAAATTCTAGAATCAGTTTGTTTGGTTAGGAGCTCAATTTTTCCTATAAATAGAAGCCTCCCCCTTGTTGAAAAATATATAGTGTTTATGCATCGTTACTCTACTCTACCTAAGCCAAGAACTGTGAATTCATTTAATAATTCACTAGTTTTTGGAGCTTCCCTCTTCCTTCAATCCCCATTAGTGGCTCCATCAACATACTTAACCAATTGATTGGTTGGGGGCCTCTACCGTGAACAAAGAATCAAGCAATTTGTAAGGTAATTAGTGAATATTGATCTTTTCTATAATTTCTCAATGTTTCTCTCTTCTCAACCCCTCTCAAGCTTGAGAAGCTTAATTGGTATGGTTTTTTAAATGCTATTGAAGTTAATTGGTAAATAGTAGTGAAGAGTTACATAATTTAATAAATGCTATTGAAGTTAATTTTTATTTATGTTTAAATTCTAATGGTTTTTATGTAATTTCTCTCTCTCACTCAAGAAATGGTCATACTCATGACCCATTCTCAATCCAAATGAAGCTTTTCATAAAGCTTTTCCTTAATCCAAGATTAAGCTATGCTTGAGGCCAAATTAATGGCTTTTTTCTATGCTTTTAGTTTATGCATATTGATTATTCAATCCATTATAGATTAATGATCCAACTAGAGATCATTTTAATTATTTCCTTAATGATAAGCTTTATCCCTTAGAAAAAATTGAGATTTATCAGTCATCGCAGCGGAGCTATGGCAAAATTTTTATAAAAATTATGCATAAAATAATTTCATTCAAAGCATAAAAAGAGGACTTCCTACCATATTCTAGGAATTATCATCCTAGATTAATTGAAAGAATTTCATTATAATAATGGAGAAATTGAATTTTAATATCATGCATAAAGGATAATTCTTTTATATCAAAAGTGTTACTTTTATCATTTTTAATTTTCATGCATAGAAGTATGCATAAAGGAAAATTTTTTATATCAAAAGTGTTACTTTTATCATTTTTAACTTTCATGCATAGAAGTATGCATAAAGGATATTTTTTTAAAAAGTGTTACTTTTATCATTTTTAATTTTCATGCATAGAAGTATGCATAAAGGAAAATTTTTATATCAAAAGTGTTACTTTTATCATTTTTAATTTTCATGCATAGAAGTATGCATAAAGGATAATTTTTTTTATTAAAAGTGTTACTTTTATCATTTTTAATTTTCATGCATAGAAGTATGCATAAAGGATAATTTTTTAATATCAAAAGTGTTACTTTTATCATTTTTAATTTTCATGCATAGAAGTATGCATAAAGGAAAATTTTTTATATCAAAAGTGTTACTTTTATCATTTTTAATTTTCATGCATAGAAGTATGCATAAAGGATAATTTTTTTATATCAAAAGTGTTACTTTTATCATATTGGATTTCATGCATAGAGGTATGCATAAAAGTTGAATATTTTATTATAAAAGTGTTACTTTTAGCATAATTGAATTTCATGCATAGAGGTATGCATAAAAGATATGGGAAGTGATAAGATATGATAAGATGCATGTGGATGTGGATATGGATGTGTATGTATGAATGTAGATATGGGATGTGGATGTATAAATGAGGATGTGAAAATGGAGATAAGCATGTAGATGTGGATGTATGGATGTGAATGTGGATGTGGATGTGGATGTATGAATGTGGATGTATGGATGTATGAATGTGGATGTATGGATGTGAATGAGGATGTAGATGTGGATGCATGGATGTAAATGTGGATGTGGATGTATGGATGTATGCATGTAGATGTGGATGCATGAATGTGGATGTATGGATGTGAATGAGCATATAGATGTGGATGTATGGATGTGAATGTGCATGTAGATATGGATGTATATATGTGAATGGGAATGTGGATGTGGATGTATGTATGCATGTGGATGTGGATATGGATGTGTATGTATGAATGTGGATATGGGATGTGGATGTATAAATGAGGATGTGAAAATGGAGATAAGCATGTAGATGTGGATGCATGAATGTGGATGTATGGATGTGAATGAGGATATAGATGTGGATGTATGGATGTGAATGTGCATGTAGATATGGATGTATATATGTGAATGGGAATGTGGATGTGGATGTATGTATGCATGTGAATGTGGATATGGATGTGTATGTATGAATGTGGATATGGGATGTGGATGTATAAATGAGGATGTGAAAATGGAGATAAGCATGTAGATGTGGATGTATGGATGTGAATGTGGATGTGGACGTGGATGTATGAATGTGAATGAGGATGTGGATGTGGATGCATGGATGTAAATGTGGATGTGTATGTATGGATGTATGCATGTAGATGTGGATGCATGAATGTGGATGTATGGATGTGAATGAGGATATAGATGTGGATGTATGGATGTGAATGTGCATGTAGATATGGATGTATAGATGTGAATGGGAATGTGGATGTGGATGTATGTATGTATGTAGATGTGGATGTGGATGTGGATGTATGTATGTATGTGGATGTGGATGTATGAATGAGGACGTGATAATGAATGTATGCATGTGGATGTGGATATGGATGTGTATGTATGAATGCGGATATGGATGTGGATATGGATGTGTGTGTATGAATGTGGATATGGGATGTGGATGTATAAATGAGGATGTGAAAATGGAGATAAGCATGTAGATGTGGATGTATGGATGTGAATGTGGATGTGGATGTGGATGTATGGATGTGGATATGGATGTGAATATATGATATGTGATGTGAAGGAATCTGAAGTGAAGAGATGGAAAATGATATGATTGGATGAGTACACATATAAATGAAATGTGGAATAAGTAATGTGGATTGTATGAGGGATAATGTGGAAAAATGAGAGTTAATATAGAAATTGTATTTGTAAACTGTTTGTAAATGCTGTTTGTAAATGGCTGTTTTATGTCAAGAATGCTGGGAAAGCATTTTGACCGTCTTGTGATTAAGGTCATGGAGACCTAACTGATAAAGTTGCAACTGCTGACGGAGAGTCAATGGAGGACGTCTCGCATAGCAAGGTCGGCCAAGGTCTTGACCAGCCTCGGTTCGATTAAAATGGTGAGCTTCCGGTACGGTGGATGAGGGACCAAGGAAGCGGCCTATGAGTGAAGCGCTAGGTCACCTGCGAAGGATCCTAGAGGGTGCTGACCATACGGTGCTCGGGCTCTGGGTTGCCCAGGATATCCACGCGTGCGTCGAGGAAGATATTGGAACAAGGAGTAAGAGTTGTTTTGTGAAACCGGGCATGGATCTGGTTGATTGACCTTGCTGGTCTTCAATGGATGAGTCCATGGCTCTTTATATGGATCTGTTGGTTGATCTTGCTGATCTTCAACGAGAGTCCATCTTGATTTTTATAAGTGATTATATTGCCGAGTATTATGGGCTAGGAACTATTGAAAAGGCCCCTGTGTGGACAGGTGGTGAGCGTTCTAGTTGCCAATGATGCCATAGATACTCTGATGAAGGGATGATGGGAAATTATGAATCAACTGGATAAATTGGAAGATTGTGATCAGTGGTACTATGGTTTCATTAAAGGATTGTTTTAAAGTTAGCTGATGCTAAGAAAAAGGCAATTTTCATATTGGGTGTGTAAGTGGTGTGGCTAGTTTTATGTTTGCATGAACTTCCGGCTAGGGGGCCTTGGAACTCTTTTCCTTGGTACCCGGGACAAAACCTAACCAAATTCCAAATTGGATCCCATCACTACAGTGGTTGGGCGGTTGGCTAACCCATGGGATCGGATGGGGTTAGGCTGGACTGATGGATCCGTAAATCGAGATTTAATTTCTATTATTACGATAGATGAAATAAATCCCGGATAGAAATTGTTCTATGGATAGGAATCAACGGCTGTGCCTCTTAATGGGGAAAAAAGCGTTGATCCCAATGATCCAAGTGCAAGTTTCTTCCTTGATCTGACCAAGTATCTTTATAGATGCAGTCGGATCTGTTTGATCAGTAAGAGTTTTGACTACGTTAGAGTAAAAAGTTATCCTGGTGGAATCGCCCGTGTTTTCCGGTAAAGAAAGTTTTTTCGGGTTCGGTTTTGGAACAACCGACGGATTAGTTTCTTATCCGGATATCCGTGGGTGAGACCCCGAATGTGGGACCCCTGTCCCGCGCGAGAAGTGCTACTTCTGCTGCTAGTATCCCGAATCTGTTGCTCGGTGGGAACAGGGATCTTACATGTTCGGCCACCTCCTTGACCGCGTCCACGGCCTCCTCTACCTTGTCCTCTTCCTGAACTCATGTAAAAGGCCTGTTGCTCTGAACTGTTTTTGCTTTGTGAAGACTGTTGGTCTTCACCCAAGCTCTTCTCTTCGATAATAAGCATAGACACCAAATCTTTAAAGTTGGGAATGTTTTCCCGAGTCTGAATAGACGTCTTGAACGCCTTGTATTGTGGCCCGAGACCACGTAGACAGACCTCCACCTTATCATCATCATCTACTGACACACCAATAGATGCAAGGGATTCCAGAATACCCTTTATCTTCAACGCATAGTCATTCACAGACATGCTCTTTTTCTCCACAGTATGAAGTTCATTCTTCAACTGTATCTTACGTGCCTTGGTATTTGTTTCATAAAGCTTTACCAAGGTGTCCCACACCTCCTTAGGGGACTTGGCATCCTGAATGTGCCCAATCATGGTGTCCTGTATACTAATGGAGAGCCAATACATAACCTTCCTGGCTCCTTGGTTCCAGTCTTTAAACTCTTTCACATCTACAGCAGTCGGATTTATATCCGGTATCTCCGGTGCCTCTTCATGCTCACCTTCTATGTAGTCCCAATAGCCTTTTCCCATCAAGAAATTTGTCAACCTGAACCTCCAAGCATGGAAGTTATTCTTATCAAGCTTCTCAGCCACAATCTGAGTTATCCCATCATTTGACATCTTGCCAAACACACAATTTTACCAAAAACTGCACTCTGGTTTTTCTGCACAAACTGCTGTATTTTCTGCACAGCGGTACTGTAGTACTCTCAAATGTCACAAACAGTGACTTCAACGTGCATACATACACCCAATGGCAACTGTAGACCTCTTTGCAGCACCCACAGTGTCTGCATAGTCAATCTGTCTTCCTCCAGTTCTTAAAACAGAGTTCTGCAGATAACCGATGACTTACCCGCGTAGTGCTCGAAATCGCCTGCTTTGTGAAAAACGGAGGTCCAGACGCGCCCGAAACGCATTTTTGGCCTTGAAAACATTGTCCAATAGGACAGTATAGTTTCCCTATAGCTTTACTCCCACGAAGAAAGCTCCTCAATCAGAGATCGTTGCCGGTGCCTCCCGTAGAGCTCCCGACAAGGGTGATCCTGCTTGGTTTCAGATGGCCCTTTGTTATGGCTTCACAATCAAGACCCCAGAATTTTTTCTCGTGGCCCTTCATTATGGAATCCTATAATTTTTTCAAGCATAAATGCATGTGTTCTCATTCTAGTCTCTCCCATAAACACATTAATAAGAGAAGAAAAACATGGCATGAAGAACTTACCAATATGTTGTAATGCATGCAACCCTCCACATCATTTGATGTCATGCCACCTCTTACATATTGTCCACACTAGGTAGTAGCCACACACACTCCTCTCTTCCTTCAAAGAGCTCCACATTGTCCATTCTCATGCCGGCTAAGTTATCATCCACTAGGTGCCACAAACACTCCTCTCTCTCACTTCTATGGTAGCTACATAAGCACAAGGATAAAGTAGAGAATAGAGTAGCAAGATCGAGACTCATCAATTTCCACACAATGGAAGAGTGTGTTGTGTTATGAGATAAAACTGACTTATACAATTTCACACACAAAATATGGATGACTAGGTGCCGAGGGCTCTCATAAGTGGCCACAATACTTAATCTCATAATACATTTATGAGGAAGTACATCCACAACCATGTTTATAGATTTGGCCACTACTGTTGCTTCATAGCTTGATTACGTACATCTTTTTGTGTGTCCTCTTTTCTCATTGATGTAGAATATTAGTGGAGATAGTTGTTAATTACCTTCCCCCCTTTCATGGTGGCTGATTAGAGGAATTTATTATAGAGAGAATTAAGAAGCTTATTGTTTCTACTCTTGACACTGAGGGAATGCTCAATGTTCACTGAGGAATGCTCAATGTTCACTGTTGTTGAGATATCGAGCTCGTCTAGTGAGGCGGTGGACACTGATGACCCGCCTGGGGGATAGGCCCCACACTTACACCCTTGGCATGGTTGGTGAGATCTTGGGTGATATGCGGCCAGTGGGATGACAGGCTGTGTGACAGCCATTCTAGAGACTGGCATAGTTATAGCGCCAGCTCATTTAGTCGGGTTCACACTATAGAGAACTCGTGTATGTATTTGGTTGAGTACCTTTCATATTATTGTGTACTCTTATTCTTGTATATGGTGTGTTGAGTGTTGAGTGTTGAGTGTTGAGTGAAGAAGAAGAAGATTTCAGCCTCTCACCTTGTGTGTTCTCCATTAGGGTTATGTGAGTGTGTGTGTGTGCTTGCAAGAGCTCAAGCTCTCTTCCCCCTGCATCTTTTCATGGTATTAGAGTCAGTTCGTGCTAAACAGTTCGTGCTAAGGCTGAGCTGCAAGCAAGAGAACCACAGGAAGCGGTACGAGGGTAAGAGCTACAACTACTCTTCCCTATTCAAAGGAGTTTCCTCATTTGATTTTGCTATTGGCTTATATTTCACCTTGTCCCCTTAACAATAATTGCTCATAATCTTCCTTCTATTTAGTCCTTCAAATCTCTCCATAAATTTTCATTACCTTGGAGTAGAGTTGCTATTAAAACCTTGACCTCAAAAGATGAGAATGATGTGAGTTTAGCAAAATCTCATGGACTACATTAACCAGACTCAAGAATGGACTCCATTCCATGTTTGTATCAGGAATTGGGAACGTTCATTCTAGTAAAGGATCATCTAGGCCATTCCCAAGTAATTGAGGAAGTTCAAGATCCCTTGTAAATCCCCCTTAGAGTTCTCCATTACAACCTCTATGATCTCTCCAACTTAGTCAATTAATAATACATAAGGATGAATGGTTTTCCATCTTGGTCAATCGATAACACATTGCGGGGGTGAATAGTATTTGGTCCCTTACTTTGTCTACAATTTTACTGTATTTTTTCTTGACATTCTTGAACCAATTTTTGTTTGGCTTCTTATTTCTCCTCTATTGGATCTAGAAATTCACCCAAAAATCTCTTGGTGACATGGTTACCTCTTTCTTACTACTACGAGGTAGAAACATGGATAGGTGGTCTCAAAATAGTATCCCTGACATTGGTCTTTTAGGTTCTTAAAATTATTGAAAGTAAGGTGGAAGCTAAATTTCAAAAATAGAATTAGAACATCCCACTCTCTTGTAAAAAAAATTTAGAACGTCCCACTCTCTTGTAACTATTATGTGGACCTGCCTTCTCTCTTTGGAGGTTCTCTCTCTCTCTCTCTCTCTCTCTCTCTCTCTCTCTCTCTCTCTCTCTCTCTGTGTGGTAGTCTATACGTATGTACTCCCTCTCCCTCAGTCTTTCTATTGGTTTGTAGACCCTTTTCTCTGCGTGCGTGTGTGTGTGTGTGTGTGTGTGTGTGTGTGTGTGTGTGCACGTGTGTATGCACCCATATCTATGTAAAAAATATTAGTAGTATTGCTATCTTGCATAAGCAAGACTGATTAGTAATGTAAAGTAGTCAGTATGTTGCAACTTTTTGAATAGTTGTACTAATATGAGTTCTTACTATGCCCTAACATTATGTTTCTCTTGATCTCATTACTTGTAAGGCCATGGAAATTGCACATGTAACGTTACAATTGCAACTCTAAGAATAGTCATTGCAAATCACAAGGTATTAGAGAATATTAGGCTGCTTTAAAAAAAAAAGGAGTCATGACAGAGAACAAGGAAAATTTTTGATTCATGGATGAGGACAACACTATAGTCGCTTGTGGAGGCCCCCACTCTCTTTAGATACTCTTGCCAATCACTAGATTCTTCATTTATTAATAAGCCTTCCCCATTCCTTTTGGAGGAACAACGAACATTGATCATTATCTCAATAACAAGCCTTCCTCCCGGGGTCCTTTCAAAGGAATAATGAACATTGAATCCACTCCTTCCAGAGGAACAGTTGAAAAGATGCAGGGGGGAAGAGAGCTTGAGCTCTTGCAAGCACACACACATACTCACATAACCCTAATGGAGAACACACAAGGTGAGAGGCTGAAATCTTCTTCTTCTTCACTCAACACTCAACACACCATATTTAAGAATAAGAGTACACAATAATATGAAAGGTACTCAACCAAATACATACACGGGTTCTCTATAGTGTGAACCCGACTAAATGAGCTGGCGCTATAACTATGCCAGAATGGCTGTCCACACAGCTTGTCATCCCACTGGCCGTATATCACCCAAGATCTCACCAACCATGCCAGCGGTGTAAGTGTGGGGCCTATCCCCCAGGCGGGTCATCAGTGTCCACCGCCTCACTAGACGAGCTCGATATCTCAACACTCCCCCTCGAGCTCAACTCCATCTCATGTACACCAAGCAAAGCCCTGAATCTGCGGAGCTTCTCTGTACCCAATGCTTTGGTGAAGATGTCAGCTACCTGATCCTCTGTGCTGACATAAACAAGGTTAAGATCTCCTGCCAAGACCTTCTCTTTGACAAAGTGGTAGTGGACTTCTATGTGCTTCGTACGAGCATGAAAGATTGGGTTCCTGGCCAACTGTATACTGCTAATGTTGTCACAGAAAATGACAACTTGTCTATCCACTGATAGAACCAAATCTGCAAGTAGCTTTCTCAACCAAGCTACCTCACATGCTGCCATAGCAGCTCCTCTGTACTTGGCCTCTGTACTAGATAGAGCAACCGTAGGCTGCTTCTTACTACTCCAAGTCACAGCAGCACTCCCCAAAGAAAACATGAATCCACTGGTAGATCTTCTATCTGAGATACTACCAGCCCAATCAACATCTGTGTACCCATGTACACATATCTCTGTCCCAGTCTCATAGAATAGTCCACAATGCAAAGTAGACTTCACATACCTCAGTATGCGTCTCACTGCATCCAAATGCGGTTTCTGTGGAACATGCATAAACTGACTCACCAACCCAACAGCATAGCTCAAATCTGGTCTGGTGATTGTCATGTAGATCAAACTTCCTACTATGCGCCTATACATAGTAGGATCCTCCAAGATCTCTCCTGAATCTGCACTCAACTTGCCATTCTGATCTAATGGCACAAAAATAGGCTTATAGCCTGTCATACCATACTTGGACAACATGTCCAAGCCATACTGTCTCTGCAGTAATCCAATACCATGTGGTGACCTAATCACCTCAATGCCCAAGAAATATCTGAGCTCCCCCAGATCCTTCATCTCAAACTTCTGTCTAAGCAAGATCTTCACATCAAAGATCTCTGTATCATGGTCCCCTGATCAAGTCATCTACATAGATGACAACAACCACAACTCCTCTATCACCATAACTCCTCTATCACCATGTCTCACATACAGCGAGAAATCTGCATTGGCTACATGAAAGCCAATAGTGACAAGATATTTTGAAATCTTGTCAGACCATGCTCTTGGTGCTTGTTTTAAGCCATACATATACACCTCTTCTTGCAAATCCCCATGCAAGAATGCATTCTTTACATCCATCTGATGTAAAGACCATTGCTTTGACGCAGCCACTGCTATCACAACTCTCACCGTTGCCATCTTGGCAACTGGGCTGAAAGTTTTCTCATAATCAATCCCATATGTCTGCGCATATCCTTTGGCTACCAATCTAGCCTTGTATCTGTTTATGCTTCCATCACTGTTATGTTTAACTTTGTACACCCACTTGCATATCCAATGGCTTTCTTGCCTTCTTCAGGCAATTGCACTAAATCCCAAGTTTCATTTCCATATAGTGCATCCATCTCCTCATCCATAGCTTTCTCCCAACACACATTTCCAATAGCCTCATCAATGCATGTGGGCTCTACAACCTGCACAACCTTTGCCATATATGCATAGTGATGCGCCACATAACCATCATATGTAAATCTTTGCACAGGGTTCTTCACTCTCCCTGATCTTCGCAGCTTTTCATTTATGGCTTCCATAGCCTTCTTTACACCAGGTGTTCTCATAGCTGGGATCCCAAGCTCCTCATCAAGGCTCATATCTGAGCCACTAGACTCTGCATCAACATGAGAATGCCCTGCAAAAATGTCAAGCATACCAAGGGGCTCAACCACTTTCTCTTTTCCTTTACGTGATGTACTAATCACATTTGTAGGACTGGTATTATGACGCAGCCCGCCACTCCATGGTCTATCAATAGACCCACTAGATGAGGACTCTCCTGGTCCACTCAAAGACTGTGATTGCTGACCTGCATTCTGTGCAACCACACTTCCACTCACATCAGCCCCAACAGCTTCTTTTTTAGCAGCATACCAGCTGCTCATCTCATCAAAGACAACATCCCTGCTTACCCTCAACTCACGTGTAGCAGGGTTATAACACGTGTATCCCTTTTGCTCAAGGGAATATCCAATAAACATACATTTTTCAGATTTTGGATCCAGCTTAGTTCTCAGCTCATCTGGCACATGCACATATGCAATGCATCCAAAGACTTTCAGATGAGACAAATCTGGTTTTCTGCCAGTAAACCTCTCCTCTGGAGTTACATTATATATGGCTGCAGTTGGAGTCCTGTTCATGATGTATACTGCTGTAGAAACAGCCTCAGCCCAATAGCTATGCGGCATATTCTTCTCTTCCATCAATACTCGTGCAATCTCAGCAATGTGCCTGTTTTTCCGCTCAGCAACTCCATTTTGCTACGGAGTGTATCTGCATGTAAACTGTCTCCGAATACCATTCTTCTTCAGAAATTCAGAGAACTCATTGGAGAAGTACTCTCTCCCCCTCCATCTGACCTTAGGCACTTTACATATTTCCCTGTTTGCTTTTCAACCAAAACTCTGAAATTCTGAAAGTGAGTGAACACCTCACTCTTCTCCTTCATGAAATATACCCACACTTTCCTTGTGTGGTCATCAATGAAATATACCCACACTTTCCTTGTGTGGTCATCAATGAAATCACATAATACATGCAGCCTCCCATAGATATGGTCTTCGTAGGACCCCATACATCTGAATGCACAACATCTAGTGCATTTCTGCTCACATATCTGTTACATGGAAACACATGCTTTGTTTGCTTCCCAAATTGGCATGCTTCACATATTTTCTGCATACCTTCCACTTTAAATTTTGGCAGCCCTGTCACAATTCCTTTTGTCTGCATAGACTTCAATCTCTGCACATTTACATGTCCAATCCTTTTATGCCAAATGTCTGTGTCTGCAACAATTCCTGAACCATTTGCAAACATCGCAGCACTCATTTCAGGCATGTCTACATTTAATGTAAACATTCTGCCCACTCTGTTGCCTTTTGCAACCAACCTGCACTTGTCTTTAAAATCTTCAACATAACAACCATCAGGGGTTAAACCGAACCTGTAAACCCTGCTCAATCATCTGGCCAACTGAAACCAGATTCTTTGTTATGTTTGGTACATGAAGTACATCTGCAAGGTACTTCACTTTGCCATCCTGCATAGACAATGGCACATCTCCAACATGGGCAATTGGATGAGCAGTGTCATCCCCTGCTGTTTCCACAAAACCTGGTCTTTCTGGATTTTTCATCTCCTTGAACCACTCCCCATGACTCGTCATGTGGTTCGAAGCACCTGAATCCACATACCATACATTATCTTTTTGTGTTGCATCAACATTTTCAGACATGGCATTCACGACATGCTGCATAAAAAACAACCTTTCATTATCTTCATTATTTCTGCTTGAGGATGCATAGTTGTTTTGCTGCACTTTCCCATTTTTCATTTTAGCCTGCTTTTTATAACATTCTGCCTGCACATGTCCAGGCTTACCATAGTAATAGCATTCACGTGCATCATTATACTGCCTTTGCCAATTTTCACGGCCTCTTTGACTCCCCCTGCCTCTGAATTTGCCTCTTCCACCTGCGTGTTGTTGTTGTTGTTGTTGATTCTGGGACTATTGTTGTTGCTGCTACTGCTGGCCATAATTCTGATTACCTGTTCGGCCACCTCCTTGACCGCGTCCACGGCCTTCTCTACCTCGTCCTCTTCCTGAACTCGTGTAGAAGGCCTGTTGCTCTGAACTGTTTTTGCTTTGTGAAGACTGTTGGTCTTCACCCAAGCTCTTCTCTTCGATAATCAGCATAGACACCAAATCTGTAAAGTTGGGAATGTTTTCCCGAGTCTGAATAGACGTCTTGAACGCCTTGTATTGTGGCCCGAGACCACGTAGACAGACCTCCACCTTATCATCATCATCTACTGACACACCAATAGATGCAAGGGATTCCACAATACCCTTTATCTTCAACGCCTTATAGTCATTCACAGACATGCTCTTTTTCTCCACAGTATGAAGTTCATTCTTCAACTGTATCTTACGTGCCTTGGTATTTGTTTCATAAAGCTTTACCAAGGTGTCCCATCTTCCTTGGGGGACTTGGCATCCTGAATGTACCCAATCATGGTGTCCTGTATACTAATGGAGAGCCAATACATAACCTTCCTGGCTCCTTGGTTCCAGTCTTTAAACTCTTTCACATCTGCAGTAGTCAGATGGGCCTCCATGCATTGGGTGAACCTTCCTTGTATCAATAGTACCAATGATGTTTTACTCTTCAAAATCCCTCCATGTTGCATTGGGCGAACCTCCCATGCATCAATAATATTATCTAGTCCTTATTTCTAAGGTAAATATGACCTTTATTCCTTAGTCATGGACCAGTCTAGCTTCCTACATGTAGGATCACCCTCGAATCACATCATATGATCTCGGCTATTTGTGGTAATTCATCAACACACAAAGGTAGATTGATAAATTTATCCAAATATTTTGGTTTTTAATCTCTTAAGATACCAAGAGGCTTATTAGTCGTGATTCCACAGCTACCTTCACAACAAAAATTAGTTTCCTCTTGTTGAAAGAACGGTAGAGGAGGAGGAGACACACACACAGGAGCAAACCCTAATGTATATTCCAAACCCTAACCATAGAGGGAAGCCATGTCCACCCTCACACAAAGCATAATGTACTAATCCATAATCCACACAACACACAATGAGTTGTGTCCACACTCTACTAACCCTAGCTAATGTCCACGCACTATGACCAGCTGGACACGCGGTCATTTATGTCTCACACATGTTCCTACCTAATCTGCCATCACATAGCATAGCTGGCTCACACTGACATCGAGCTTGAATCTCAACAGCCCCTCTCAAGCTCATGATGTACTGCCGATGAAAATGTAGATGAGCTTGGGATATCAACACTCTCAACACTCCCCCTCAAGCTCATCCCATGTACTCCCAACATAGTCCGGAAGTACTCAAACTTCTCCCTGCTAAGTGGCTTCGTGAAGATATCAGCCACCTGCTCATCAGTCTTCACATAGTGAAGATCAACTGTACCATCCAGCACCTTTTCTCTGACAAAGTGATAATGGACCTCTATGTGTTTGGTCCTCGCATGAAATACTGGATTCTTTGCCAACTGCATACTGCTCATGTTGTCACAATGTATGACAACTTTGCCATCAAGAGGCTCACATAAATCTGCCAAGAGACTCTTTAACCATATAGCCTCACAAGTAGCATTGGCTGCTCCTCTGTACTCAGCCTCTGTACTGGATAAAGCAACTGTAGGTTGCTTTTTGCTACTCCAACTCACCACGGCACTTCCAAGTGTAAAAGCATATCCACTAGTAGACCTCCTGTCATATGCGCTACCTGCCCAATCAGCATCTGTGTAGCCATGTATGTCCAAGCTTTTACCACTCTCATAGAATAAACCATAATGTGCTGTGGTTTTCACATATCTCATGATGCGTCTCACTGCATCCAAATGTGGTTTCGTGGGGCTCTGCATAAACTGGCTAACTAGCCCCACTGCATAACTCAAATCTGGGCGTGTGATAGTCATATATATGAGACTACCAACCATCTTCCTGTACATGGAAGGATCATCCAATTCCTCGCCATAATCAGCCCGCAACTTCACATTTTGCTCCAATGGTGTACTCATAGGCTTACACCCTGTCATGCCATACTTTGCCAACATATCCAATGCATATTGGCGCTGTACTAACCAAGTACCTGCATGATCTTTCACCACTTCAATGCCAAGGAAGTATCTCAACTCACCAAGATCTTTCATGTCAAATTGCCCACTCAAAGCTTTCTTGACATGCATTACATCTGCACTATGATCACCTGTAATAATCAAGTCATCCACATAGATGACTAGTAAAACAATCCCATGCTGTGTCTTCTTCACATAGAGTGAAGAATCTGCTGTAGAAATCTGAAAACCAAGTGAGATAAGATATTTGCTCATCTTATCACTCCAAGCACGTGGTGCTTGCTTCAGACCATACAATGCCTTTTTCAACCTGCATACGTGAGTGGGATATCTAGGGTGTACATACCCTTCTGGCTGTGCCATGTATACTTCCTCTTGTAGATCTCCATTCAGAAATGCATTCTTAACATCCATCTGATGCATTTCCCAGCCATTAGCTGCAGCCATAGCAATGACTGCTCTCACTGTGCCCATCTTAGCCATTGGGCTAAACGTCTTATCATAATCCAATCCTTGGGTCTGTGCATAACCCTTTGCTACCAATCTAGCTTTATGTCTCTCAATAGAACCATCAGATTTGCACTTCACTTTGTAAACCCATTTACATCCAATAACATTCTTATCCTTTGGTAGTGCAACCAAGTCCCATGTATCATTATGGACCAATGCGTCCATCTCCACATCCATTGCTTTTTCCCATACATGCTCTCCAATAGCCTCTGTATAGCATGTAGGTTCCACATGCTTCACCATAGATGTCATGTATGCATAGTGCATAGCAAAATCTCTGTATGTCAACCTGTCAACAGGATATCTGACCCTCTGGGATCTCCGCAATGCATGCGGGTCACTCTGTACACCTGTGACTCTAGCATGTGGTGGCACATATCTGTCCTGTCTAGCACCAGGTGTGCGTAAAACAGGTATGCCAAGCTCCTCATCCAAACTTTCAGAACTGGATGACTCATATCCTGTGATTCCAATTCCTTCGACTTTCTTTTTGCCTTTATCCATAGCACTACTCCCCGTGCTTACGCTCTCATGCCTCAAACGTCTTGACCATGGACGTACACTGCTACTCTCAGCTTCTGCTGCTGGCCCAGACATAATAGTAGAACTAGAACTTGCTTGTGATGGCAAGTTCACAGGCACATCTGCTTCCAGTGACTCAATAACACCTTCATCTTTTGCTTTATACCAACTAGCAAGCTCATCAAACACCACATCACGTGAGATGACCACTTGTCTAGTTTGTGGATTATAACACTTGTAGGCTTTTCGATCCTGTGCATATCCAACAAATATACATTTCTCTGCTTTAGGATCCAACTTCCTTCTTCTTTCATCAGGCACATGCACATAGGCTATGCATCCAAAAACTTTAAGATGTCCAATGTCTGGCCTGTAACCTGTGAGCCGCATCTCTGGCGTGCTTCCATGAATGGCTGCTGTAGGTGTTTTGTTCAATATGTATACTGCAGTAGCACATGCTTCTGCCCAATAGTAATCTGGCATGCTCTTTTCATTAAGCATTGCCCTTGCCACTTCACATATAACTCTATTCTTCCTCTCAGCCACACCATTCTGCTGAGGTGTATACCTGCATGTCAATTGTCTCCTTATTCCATGCTTCCTCAAGAAATGCTCAAAAGCTTTTGAGGTGTATTCACCACCTGCATCTGTCCTTAGACATTTAATCCAACAGCCATACTGCTTTTCTGCAAAAGCTTTGAAGTCCATGAATTTTTCCAATACTTCACTCTTCTCTTTCAGAAAATATATCCATGTCATCCTGCTAAAGTCATCAATGAATGTAACATAGTATAGACTGCCTTTGATAGATGGGTTTTGTGCAGGACCCCATACATCACTGTGCACGATCTCAAGTGGCCTGTTACTCATATTTCCTTCTCTAGGAAATCTCAATCTTGCCTGCTTCCCAAACTGACAGGCTTCACAAACATGCATATGTCCATCATATTTGAACCTAGGCAATCCATTGACAATGCCTCTTGTTTGCATGTTCTTTAATCTCTGTATATTTACATGGCCAATCCTCTTGTGCCACATATCAATATCCTGTACCACATTCCTGCTCTTTGAGAACATGGCTAATTTTAGCTCAGGAATTCCAGCATCCAGCTTAAACAGTCTTCCTTCTTTCTTGCCTTTAGCAATCACTCTACATCCATGTTTGAAATCTTCAACGAAGCATCCATGCTCATTGAAGCGAACCTGTAATCCCTGTTCCACCATTTGACCAACTGAGGCCAAGCTTTTAGTGATCGAAGGCACATACAGCACATCTGACATAGACTTTGTCTGACCATTATGCATGACCAATGGTACACTTCCAACATGTGTAATGACATGCTGGGTATCATCACCTGTTTCCACATATCCTTTGACATCCATTGGCTTCATGTGCTCAAACCATTCACCATGGCATGTCATATGATTTGATGCTCCTGAGTCCATGTACCATGTATCATCATTCTCAGCATTTGTCGTCATAGAACCCACAACATGCTTCATGGCAAACAAATGATTTGCAGTTCCATCATTGCTACTTGATGCATAGTTGCCACCATGTTGTGCATAGTTTCCACCATAATGACCACCACGTTGTGCTCTTCCCCCTCTCAAATCATTCTGTTTGCGAAAGCAATCTCTCGCCATATGACCATATTTGCCACAATAATGGCATTCCACATCTTGCATAGAATTTTGTTGGCCTTGCCAACGTCCTCTACCACGGGGGGTACCTCTGCCTCGCTGAGGTGCATAACCTCGACCACCTCGAGCACCATAAGAAGGCTGAAAATTCTGTTGTGGAGGTCTATCATGCCATCCACGACCATTACCACCACGTCCACGTGATGCGAATCTCCCCCTGCCTCTAAAACCTCTCTGCGAGTAGAAAGCCTGATTTCTGCCATCATCATGGCTAGAAGATGCATCCAAAAATGAATCACTGAGCTTGATTTCCTCAACCAACAAGAGTGAAACCAACTCATCGAAGTCGGGTAGACCTGTACTCCTCACTGAGATAGATGTATCAAAAGATTTGTGTTCCTTGCCAAGACCACGCAAGGTAATATCCACCAAATCATCATCAGGCATGGGGGCATTTATTGTGGCCAATGCATCTGCAAACTTCTTGATTTCTTGCACATAATCATGTATGCTCCTTTTATTCCTTTTCACATTGTGTATCTGCTGTCGCAATTGAGACTTGCGAGCACTCGTATCTGTATCAAACATCTTGACCAAAGTATCCCATGCATCTTTGGGATTCTCAGCATCCTGAATGTGTATGAGCATAGCATCAGATATACATATAGACAGATAATGCAGCACTTTGAATGCTCTCTCTGACCACTGCTTATGAGCAATAAGCTGCTGCTGTGTAGGTTGCCGAGGTAGCTCAGGCTCAGGCTCAGCACCTGTAATGAGATTCCAAAATCCTTTCCCTTTCAAGAAACTCTTTATCCTGTACTTCCATGCCTGGAAGTTCTTCCTATCCAGCTTTTCACCAACAATCTGAACTGGATTGTCCGACATGCTGCTCAATGCATACACCTTCCGCACACTTCAAATCTGTAAATGAGACTTCCTCAGCTCAACCACACTCCAATTAATGTTCCAGATACTCCAAGATAGCCAACAAACTCCAAATTTGATGTAGAAAATCAACCTGTAAGCATCCAAGACGAACTGTCTCACTCAGTGCGGGATACCCTGAATTGACACGCCTTCCAAGGCTCCAAATCGCAATGTAATGGTGCAATCAAGTCTAGGCAACTTGCATTGACACCTAATGAACCTCAATGTTGAGTATCAACTCCATTTGACATGTGTAATTATCAATTTTTGAAAACCCCTTTCTCTGTTTTTGAAAAAACCAGAAAAACCAGAAAAACCAGTAATGGTTTGGCTCTAATTCCTTCAATATCTCACCAAATTGAGCAACCAGGCATTCATTGGCTTAGCAATAGTGTCCATCAACTCCATGTAAGAGGAATTTGTCCAATTGTAAAACACCAAAGATTAATTGCTCGATTAAAATGCTCTGTTTCTCTGCAACCAGTGGACAGCCTGTTTTAATCAGCTCATTCCCAGCTCAATTAGGCATCATTGGCCAAACAAATCACATAGCCCTCTTCTCCAAGATGTAAAGCATCCAATTGCTAAGAAGATTGTGGAAGATATCAAGCACCAAGTAAGAAATTGACCTCCTCGTAGTGAAAAAACCAGTTTTTTGCCCTGTTTCCTCTGTATGGGCTGCGCCGCCTGCAAATCAGGGGTTTGGGAGTGTTTATCAAGTTGTTTGATGATGGTTATAGGTGCCCAACACACTTGGGTATGTGTGCAACCCACCAATGCTTTGATTTTCACCAAAAATAGGCTCCAAATGCATCAATTTTTGACTGTCTTCTCTCTATTTTGTGTGAGCTCAAAAACCAGAGTTTTCCACTCAATTAAATGCATGTAAATTGCTCCAAAAACATAGTAGGGCTTGCATAGAAGTTGCCAATACATCTCTCATTGTCAGATACATGTTTGCTTTGCCAGAATCACACATATTTCCACCATACATCAATGCTTTCAAGCTTTAATGGAAAGCTTCAAAAACCAGAATTTTGCCTTGCTTTGATTTGCTCTAAAATGCTTTGCTTTTGCCTGTTTCACCTGCAATCCGCTCAAGGATGTTTAGAAGACCTTACCCCGTAGGCCAAGCTTTCAGATCTGATAGTATTTGGTGTGCTCCAAGCTTCACAGCTCCAATGGCAGCTTCACAGCTTCTTTTCACAGCTTCTTCTTCTCCCTCTTCACTCACTCACTCATAAACCCTAATAAACAGCACAAGGCTCTGATACCATGTTGAAAGAACGGTAGAGGAGGAGGAGACACACACACAGGAGCAAACCCTAATGTATATTCCAAACCCTAACCATAGAGGGAAGCCATGTCCACCCTCACACAAAGCATAATGCACTAATCCATAATCCACACAACACACAATGAGTTGTGTCCACACTCTACTAACCCTAGCTAATGTCCACGCACTATGACCAGCTGGACACGCGGTCATTTATGTCTCACACATGTTCCTACCTAATCTGCCAGCACATAGCATAGCTGGCTCACACTGACATCGAGCTTGAATCTCAACACCTCTATGGGTTGCTTTCCCAGAGTTTCTAGTAGCGTTTAGAGACAATGCTAGTAGCATCCACACCGCTATCTTAATAGTTGTAACTCCTTGGTACTTATGTACCACATAGATAACATTGTAGTGGTCTCATCCTTTTCATAATAATGTCCCAACTTATTTATAGGCACCTTAGGTAACTTTTTCTTTTCATCACTCAAAGGAGTTTCCTCATTTGATTTTGCTATTGGCTTATATTTCACCTTGTCCCCTTAACAATAATTGCTCATAATCTTCCTTCTATTTAGTCCTTCAAATCACTCCATAAATTTTCATTACCTTGGAGTAGAGTTGCTATTAAAACCTTGACCTCAAAAGATGAGAATGATGTGAGTTTAGCAAAATCTCATGGACTACATTAACCAGACTCAAGAATGGACTCCATTCCATGTTTGTATCAGGAATTGGGAAGGTTCATTCTAGTAAAGGATCATCTAGGCCATTCCCAAAGAATTGAGGAAGTTCAAGATCCCTTGTAAATCCCCCTTAGAGTTCTCCATTACAACCTCTATGATCTCTCCAACTTAGTCAATTAATAATACATAAGGATGAATGGTCTTCCATCTTGGTCAATCGATAACACATTGGGGGGGTGAATAGTATTTGGTCCCTTACTTTGTCTACAATTTTATTGTATTTTTTCTTGACATTCTTGAACCAAGTTCTGTTTGGCTTCTTATTTCTCCTCTATTGGATTTAGAAATTCACCCAAAAATGTCTTGGTGACATGGTTACCTCTTTCTTACTACTACGAGGTAGAAACATGGATAGGTGGTCTCAAAATAGTATGATCCCTAACATTGGTCTTTTAGGTGCTTAAAATTATTGAAAGTAAGGTGGAAGCTAAATTTCAAAAATAGAATTAGAACATCCCACTCTCTTGTAAAAAAATTTAGAACGTCCCACTCTCTTGTAACTATTATGTGGACCTACCTTCTCTCTTTGGAGATTCTCTCTCTCTCTCTCTCTCTCTCTCTCTCTCTCTCTGGTAGTCTATACGTATGTACTCCCTCTCCCTTAGTCTTTCTATTGGTTTGCAGACCCTTTTCTGTGTGTGTGTGTGTGTGTGTGCACGTGCATATGCGCCCATATCTATGTAAAAAATATTAGTAGTATTGCTATCTTGCATAAGCAAGACTGATTAGTAATGTAAAGTAGTCAGTATGTTGCAACTTTTCGAATAGTTGTACTAATATGAGTTCTTACTATGCACTAACATTATGTTTCTCTTGATCTCATTACTTGTAAGGCCATGGAGATTGCAAAATTGCAACTCTAAGAATAGTCATTGCAAATCACAAGGTATTAGAGAATATTAGGCTGCTAAAAAAAAGAAGGAGTCATGGCCTAAAGTACCTTATGGTTACTCTTAAGTAAAGTTATAAGAAAATAATCTTGCTTTTGAATCATTGTCTTTCCGAAACGATGGTTTTTGTTAATGTGTGAATTCATTGAATAAAGGCTATGTCTCTTTTTATTGGATACACTACTGGTTTATTGCTAACATGCAGGTACAGCTTCTCCCCCCCTTAGCTAACTCCGTGCTTGCCTGTGTAGCCGGGCGGAGGATATAGCGAGGCCGGGAGTCGGCCCAGGGTAATCCCCTCCTATGCCACTGGGATTTGGATTTCACCACCAGGGTGATGTATATATGCTGCCTAGTTCTGTGGGTCCAGGCTAGTGCGGTGACTTAACCCCCTGTTAACCCATGGCGGACGCACTATGTTTTACGTCATTAATTTAAATATTCTGAGTCATGGGCCGGGCTTGTCGGCACCATATGTTAAGGATAAAGGGATTGGGTGATCGCCGATGAGAGGCGCACCTTGGATATCAGTAGGATAAGGGTTAAGGTCGGCCGGCCATGTATGGGCGCCCAAGTGTGAACGGCCAAGTCACCTATATGAGTCAAATGTAACCCTAAAATCCTCATTCTCATGTGTTGTGAATACAAGAGTGCTCTTGCCTTATCTCTTTGGTTTCCTTCTCCTGCGTGTGAGAGAGAGAGAGAGAGAGTGAGAGAGCGATCGAGCACTGTGTAGCGGCACGGCGGCGGAGAGGCGGTAGAGCGGCGACGGCGGCTCCTCCTTCACGGCTGCGACGCGGGAATCCTTCAAGGCAGCGGTTGAGCGGTGAGTGACACACCCTTTGGCATTCTGTTTGAGCTTCCTTCCCTAGTTGTATGCTTGCAGCCATTCGTGGCTCGCATACGGTGTTCGGCAAGTCCCCAGCTATGACCTGTGCGGCAAAAGCGTACATTTTTGGCGCCGCTGCTGGGGAGTTGCCCTGCACCAAGCTCCAGTTGCAGCTCGGCTGCTGCGTGAAGTTTAATCTGCACTGTAGGAAAGCGACTGTGTGTTTGTTGTTGAGGTGTTTCTGTGTTTTGCAATCTCTGTTTCTGCAATTTGTCTTCTGCATTTCTGTTTCTTTTGTTATTTTTGCGCTCCGCGTGTGGGCGCACGATCGGTTATCTGGTTTTCTGCGTGTGAGGGGGTTTCTGAATCCCCAGATCTGTGCTGTGTGCACGAACTGCGCTGCGGCCAAGGCTAGAAACCCTAGAAAACTTATCCAAAAAAAAACAGAAAATAAAAAATAAAAAATTAAATCTTATTTTCAAAGAAAGAACCAAACATGTGGAGAGGAAAGATTTTCTAATTGGAGAAAAAATTTTTGAAAAGAAAGAACCCCAATTGACCCACGACCCCGACCCCGGCCTCGGTCTCGGTCTCGGTCTCGGTCTCGGTCTTTTGATATATATATATAGGAGAGTGAGCCTCCATAGCTTTCTCTCAAGTGAGAGCTTATGGGAAGTCGTGCCCTATATGTAGCCCACTCCCCAAGGAGTAAAGTGAGCATGTGGGATAAAGCCCTCACCCTTTCCTCCACAAGCAAATAGGCTTTTGCCCCTTCCCCCCAAAGGAAACGGACTATTTTGAGGACTACAGGAGCTCTAGATAGGCGAACACGGTGCTGTAAAGCACACTAGGACCCTTTAAACGATACGCTCGTTTCGAGCTATCACACGTCCTAGTCCAAGTTCGACCGTAAGTAAGGGGGTCAAAAACGAGTTAAAAACAATCTAAAAACAAGTAAAAACGAGGTGCAAAATACCCAAGAAACCACTTGTGTGGGCTTCAAGGGTAGTTACCAACGCACGTAGGGTACCCACGTCACATGCATCTACGTTCTGGTCGGGTGCTAGAGCCTGAACCACTAGAAAGCGTTTCAGTCTACGCAGGCTCACACCATCCCTCCACGTTGGCATCTTGGCCTTCGGCTGGAACCCAAGGGATTGCAACCCAAGATCCACGAATAGTGGATAGTGACTCATCCTCTGACTCGAAAGCCATGGAAGGGCACCCTACCAAGAACCCTGAGGAGACAAGCCAAAACATGCCAGTGTGGGCCCCACAACCCGGATCTAGCATGTTTAGTCGTCTAATAGAGACCTTTAGTAGAGCTACACGCTCTGAACATGCGACAAGCGAAGTAAATGAGGAAGGAGGGGTAGTAGATTCGCCATTCACATCTTATGTAGACCCTACCCTCCCAAAGAGTGTCCATGTGGATATTCTACCCACTTCGTTTAATGAGGGCCCTACTGAGCTACCACATTCCGATGCTCTTCCTAAAGTAGAGGTCCCTAGAAGCCAACCCATAAGAAGTGACATTGCGTCCACTTCAAGAGAACCGTTTGGCACACCAAGTCTAGATGGGATATTTCTCAATGAAAATTGGGAGTATGATCTACACACAGAGACTCTAGCGGACCTATACACGGGTTACACATACCATGTAGGTTGGTTAGAAGTCCTACGATCCACATCTAGCGCCACTAATCTAGAGGAGCAACAGCAGATGATATGTGAGGTTATTCATAGAATTATCCAAATTGAGAGGCAAAATAGGGGAGTGAACTTAGGTTCCACTGGCCCTATGAGATTCTTGGATATAGGCAAGGCCAAACAACCAACCCTATCACAATTGGAGACTCCCTCGGTGAGTCCCATAGACCCTTCATATGTTGTTTCGCCTGGAGTCTCAATGCAGGTTGAGCCCACGAGCAGTAACTTTAGCTTTCCAACCTTGGCTCAACTTTCCATTAGGGAATCTGCAATGCCTACCCCAATGATGAGCATAGCTGAAAGTGCACCTGTTACCGCTGTAGTTAGTACGACACCGCTACCTAGTGGAACAGTACCTACAACAGTGCGTGCCAGTGCCTATCGACCCTATGTACCTATCGCTACTCATGCTCAGGTAGCTCCTACGCCTCTTAGTATGCCAATGGCGTATGCTCCACGACCGCCTTATCATAACCATTATCCAAGGGGAGCTAGGCCTAGTCACATATCATATCCTACGTCATTTGCCAACTTACTCAGACCAACGCCAACTCCTATCAGCCAGGCTATCCCAGAAGTGCCTCCACCAACTATGCCTGCTCACCTAGGTGATCTCGCAGCGTTTGCTCAGACGATCGGACGATCTATTGCGGAAAACATGCGGGGTATGCCTGAGCGAGAACCTAGAAGCAAGGGAGTACAAGTGGCTAAGCTCACTCAAAACTTCAGTGGTAACGAGGATGTTAGGAAGCACATTGAAGTCTTTGAACACGTGTGTGATTCCTTGGAAGAGCACAATGAGCTGCACAAGTGTAAAGCCTTAGGCTTAACCTTGAGTGGGAAGGCCGGAGATTGGTATCGAACCTTAAGGGTTGAAGAGCGCACTCACTACCCCACTCTCAAGAGATTGTTCTTGAAAGAATACATACGCGAGGGTGTGCTTTGGGGGGTAGCATCTCAACTCCAAAAAGCTGAACGCGAGGAAGGGGAGTCAGTGAGAGACTTTATAAGTCGATTGAAGCATCTAAATTCTCGCTGCACTCCTCATGAACGCTTCAATAACAACCAACTCCTTGATAGATTCATTCGAGGATTGCGCCACGAGGACATTTACAATGGCCTAGTCATTAGAGGTCTTACAACGTGGGAAGCAGTCACTGCCAATGCAATCCAGTTAGAAGACAACTTGATGATTGCAGGTAAAAAGGTGTCTTCAGAAACAAAATCCGTCAGTTCGCAAGTATCTGGGCACGAGCCAATGACAGTAAAACCTATTGCCAAGGAGCCCAAGATATCTGAAATGTCTGTGAACGGACCTTACTAAGGCTCTCCAAGAATACTTTAGGGGTAATCGAGCTCCTCAGAATAGCCATATGTACCCAAGGAGAGAGCAACAGTGGTGTTCGGTGTGCTTAGGACCACATAGCACGAGTGAATGTCCCACATTTAGAGTCAAATTCAATGGGAATTGCAATGCATGTGGTAAGTATGGCCATCAATCTAAAGAATGCCTAACACTTAAGCGAATGTTGGCAAACCAGGCACCACTAGCTTGGTCAAACACACCTCAAGTACCCGCGCTAATGCCTGCACAACCTATCGAGCAACCATCACAGCACATAGTTCCAAGGAATCCGAATGTAGTCCAGTCTGTGCCGTTACCACCGCCAGTGCTAGGACCACAACCTCCACATCCAAGGATTACCCCAATAAACCAGATGGGTTGTGAGTCACATAGTGCATGTGGGGATTATGAAGAGGAGATAGACCCTACTGCTCCATACGGGATTGATACGTTTGAAATGATTCCCCAGTACTACATGGAGGATCATTTCGGGCAAGTTAAGCCTGTATATCAAGCGGCTGCTCTCGCCAACAAGAGGGCAAAACCTTAATACCTTGGCAAGGAGACCACCTCTTCAATGCTATGAGTGTGGTGGACCGCATCGTGTAGCGGAGTGCCCTAATAGGCTATAGAAGATCGCTACTCAAATGCAACCAAATCAAGGGAGCACATCGGGAATGCCGGTACTTACATGTAATCGTTGTGGCATAGATCATTTGATCGCTCAATGTCCACATAATCCTAATGCACCCAAGATTACGCCATTGAATTTGGTTGAGGTCACCAACCAAGCACGAGGAACCACACCCATTGTACCCGTGAATGTAGTTACACGGTCAATGCTTCAAAATCAAAACTACATTCTTGAAGAGAGGGATACTGCATCAATCGCTCAGGCAAAGAAAAAGAAAACACGGCGAAAGAGATCGCTTAATGCCACGAGCTCCAAGCCCAGTTCAAAGACTAACATAGGGACGGGAGACGACCCCGTGTATATGAATGATCCTGAAGATGATTCCGATTCAATAGAAACCATGGGGACCAAAGCCACTACCTTAAGGGAGGAACCCACTCGGGAGCTCAATGATGGAGAATCAAGCGAGTACATAAATAAGGGGAAACAGAAGGAAACTTCCTCGGCCCCACAACCAAGTCAGTTAATGCCCTCTCGTCCACCCAACCTGAGTGAGACTCCCCAAGACAAGCCACGTGGGCCAAAAACCCTCAAGAAAAAGATTGGAACTTACCCAAATCCAGTTGAGGAGATTGAACAAGTGCAACACTTAAGGGGTTTGGTGGAAGAAACACAAAGAGAACTGGAGCCAAACCCGAGAAAAATCAAAATTCCAGACACAGTGTTTCCTACGCAAGTTCAACCTCACAGGAACCATAAACCGTTAGCGATACCTAGTATCATTCGGGAAGAAAGTGAGGATAGGACATCAAGAAGTGGGCAAACACCCTTTTTGCTTGAACGAATGTTTAGTGAGGGAATGCCTGACCCCATCGAGGAGGAAGTGATTCCATCTTCACCAGTCCTTAGTCAAAGGGCGATGTCTCGAAAAGTACCATTGAATGTGTCCAAGCTAATGGATTTCATGTCCTCCGAGATCAGAACCACGATCATATCCAAATTATACGGAGATCCTGAGCTATTCTTAGCTCTTCGGGCATTTCTCAATGGAGAACTAAAGGCGGGGCTACCACAATTTGCAAATATGGATAGACCTGACACGCTTCAAGATGAAGGGGAGCATTGGGATCTACGACCCAACTTAGATGAAGATTCGGTCATTGAAATACCTGTTAACAAGTTGGGACAGTACTTTGAAGGTGACGAATCTAATGCAACCCTCCCCATTACTACCAAGGGATTAACTCTAAAGGGAATCCTTGATGGTGGTGCTGGAGTGAGCATTGTGACTAAAAACTGTTGGGAATCTATGGGAAGGCCTCACCTCGAAGTCACAAACATAGTTGTTAAGATGGCAAATGGAACTATTGCTAAACCTATTGGAATGTTAAGGGACCTTAAGATCAAGGTTCTGGGATACAAGGTACGACATACCTTCATTGTAATGGATTTCTCCAAGCATCCTATGTCATATCAAATGATCTTAGGACGTCCTTTCATGAGGGAAGCACAAATGGTGCATGACTGGTCGAAAAACCATGTCTATCTACAATTCCAGGACTCTGTCATTCGAGTTGATCTTGAGAATGGTCGTGCGCATCCTTTAGGAAGCAAGGTTATCATTGATAATCGATCGGATACCACTGTTCACTCTGCCCCATTAAGGTATTGCTATACATGCAAAAAAGAGACTGATGATGGAAAAGATTCTCCTTATATGGACGTTCTACCGGGTATGACTGAGTCGGATAACGTGGATTGGGTACACCTAGCGGCAACCATAGACACATGGGGAAATAGAGGCACAAGTTGGGTAACACCTGAGGGGCAAGATATGCCACCGTTAGTGCCAATAAACATGATAGGTGTTATGCACTTGACTCCTGATGGCGAGAACGTGGCAAACTCCACCGACACTGAAAGTAGCGAAGACTCTGACCAATGCAACTCTGAGTATGAATCTCAAGAAGAAACTGACCCTGAGCTTGATGGGGAAAATGAATCAAATATTCACCCAAATGTGGAAGCAAGGTGCTCAAGGCCTAGGACAGTGGCCTCCTGCAGTTCATCCGAACGTGAAGATCGACCAAGTGAGTCCGAATCAGATAGAAACAAAAATCAAAAACTTGGTAAGAAGAAAACGAGACATAAGCGCCAACGCTATCGAGCTAATGTACGAACTGCAATAAACAAGGAAAGATCCACTGCAGAATGGCTTAGTTATGTAGGAGCCATTGATGCTCATCGGAAGATAGCGGATAATTGGGGACAATACCTCCAAAGTGTCATGTGGTGTATTCTGCAACCTCATGACGTCGCCCAATTAGAAATCGAAGAGAAGCCGAAACTAAGTCGTACTGCAAGAAGGCGGCAAAACCAAGAGTTGGCTCAACAACAAAAGGAAGCGGAATTGAAAGAAAAAAGTCTGGCACAACAGGAACCAGTAGACTTACACCCCGCACCCGAGCATTTCAAATCATTCACCACAGGGGAACGTAAAGTAGTCTACACAAAAGCCCAACGAACGCCTACCAATGGGAGTAGCGGTGTCTACGATGGCCCTGCGGTAGTTAAGGAGATAGACTTAGCAGATCCGGGTGAGGAGTCTAAACCAGTTTATATTGCTCAAGACCTCACCAAGGCGGAAGAAGCTGCACTTACGAAGCTTCTTAAAGAATTCAAGGACATATTTGCTTGGACATATCATGATATGAAGGGTGTTCCACCCTCGGTGGTGCAACACACGATTCCAATGATTAGCACTGCTAAACCAGTCCAGCAACGTCCCTACCCAATGAATCCTAAGTACGCAAAGATTGTACAAGAGGAAATTGAAAAGCTGGTAAAATGTGGATTCATATATCCTATTGAGCACTCAGAATGGGTTTCTCCGATAGTCATCGTGCCAAAGAAGAATGGGAAACTTAGAGTGTGCGTTGATCTCAAAAAGGTTAATGCAGCCACCAGAAGGGATCATTACCCCTTGCCATATTCTGAACATGTGCTTGAAAGAGTAGTAGGCAAGGAGGCATATAGCTTTTTAGATGGGTACTCGGGTTACAATCAGATCACAATTGCAGTCGAGGACCAAGCTAAAACAGCATTTATCACGGAGTTTGGAGTGTTTGCCTTTCGCGTCATGGCCTTTGGCTTGACCAATGCACCTGCAACATTCCAACGATTGATAAACACGGCCTTTAAGGAATATCTAAGGGACTTCTATGAAGCCTTCTTAGACGATCTTTGTGTTCATTCCTCTTGGGACGAGCACTTGATGTGTTTACGAAAAATATTTGAAAGGTGTAGATTATATCGCATCTCCTTGAATCCTTTCAAATGCCAATTCTGGGTTAAACACGGAGTTATCTTAGGGCATATAGTGTCCAAAAATGGGATTTCCACTGACGAGAGTAAAATCAAGGTCATTTTGGAATTACCCCCACCCACCAACTACAAGGGAGTCCAACGCTTTATGGGCCACGTTGGTTATTATCGAAGGTTTATTCTCTTCTTCGCCGAGATAGCTCGACCATTGTATAAGCTTCTCATCGAGTTTATTTGGACCGAAGAATGTGACCGTGCCTATGAGCTATTAAAGAAGGCCTTGGCGAGTGCTCCAATCTTGAGAATGCCTAACTGGGATTTACTCTTCCATGTGCATATTGATGCATCAAACTTTGCTATTGGGTGTGTGTTAACTCAACCTGGAGAACATAAGCTAGACTACCCCATTAGCTTTGCCAGTCGCCAGTTGAACGATGCTGAGATGAACTACACCACTACGGAGCGAGAAGGGTTGGCAATGATATATGCAGTAAGGAAATTTCGTTATTACCTCCTTGCCACCAAGTTTGTTTTCTATGTGGATCATCAAGCATTGTTGTATCTGGTAAACAAACCATGCTCCACAGGAAGAATCACACGATGGCTATTGATTCTTCTTGAGTTTGATTTCACTGTTGTTGTGAGACCTGGCAAAAAACATGTTATGGCTGATCATTTGTCTCGCATACCTAATGGTGAGGCTCCTACGGGGGTTGATGATGACTTACCTGACACTTCCCTGTTCATGGTGGAGACAATGCCTGAATGGAGTGAGAAGATTGTTAACTTTTTGGTTAATGGCTTTCCACCCAAGGAGCTTCGTAAAGATCTAGCTCGAAAGCTAATCAAAGAATGCGAACCTTATTGCCTGATAGCCGGGACTCTTTATAAAAGAGGAAAGGATGACGTTCTTAGGCGTTGTGCCCGAGAGGATGAGTATCTATACATTTTGCAAGAGGCACATATGGGCGTAGCCGGTGGTCACTTCTCAGGAGACTTAACTGCGCGAAAGATCTTACAATCAGGGTATTGGTGGCCCACTATGTTCCAAGATGCATCACTCTTTGTGAAGGGTTGTGATGAATGCCAACGATACAAGAAACCCCAGAGGAAAGATCAGATGCCCCTACATCCGATCAAAGTAAACCAACCATTTGAAAAGTGGGGTTTAGACTTTGTAGGTCCAATTAGTCCAGCGGCCCAAAACACACAATCTCGCTATATTATTGTGGCCACTGACTATATGACCAAATGGGCTGAAGCGAAAGCAACACGTAAGGCAGATGCGAGGACAACAGCCAAGTTCCTCTTTGAAAATATAATCACACGATTCGGTTGTCCTTTTGAACTTGTGAGCGACAATGGTACGCATTTTATAAATGAAGTGATTAAGGAGCTCACAACAAATTTCATGATATCCCATCATAAATCTACTCCTTATTATCCGCAAGCGAATGGCCAAGCCGAGAGTACCAACAAGACTTTAATCTCTATTTTGACAAAGACAGTTGAAGCTCATCGCACGGATTGGGATCTAAAGCTTACGACAGCTTTATGGGCCTATCGTACTGCGTACAAAGTGGCTATTAATTGTACACCATTCAAAATGGTATATGGCCAAGAAGCAGTCATGCCGTGGGAATTTGTCATTCCTAGTCTTCGTGTTGCTACTCAAGAGGGATGGGATGGTAATCCTTTAGCAGAGCGTCTGTATATCCTTGAGCGGCTAAACGAAGAAAGACAATTGGCTGTATACAATGCCCTTGTGGAGAAGGATAGAAGGAAAAAATGGTTTGATCGCCATCTAAAGGACAAGGACATCAAGGTGGGGGAAAAAGTCCTGATGTATGGAGTGCGAAATGAAAAGAAGAAGCTCAAATATGCTGGTAAGGGACCATATAGAGTATGTGAAATCACCCCGCAAGGTACCATCAGAGTGGAGACTCTCGACGGAGTTGAAACCATTGGATTCCTTAATGGGAGTAAATTCAAACGATACTATGACCCCCTGAGCCAGGAGGAGTTACATGCAATCCATCAAAAGAAGGCAGCTAAAGAACAAGCTGAGCTTAAAAAGATACAAGCAAGAGTCGAAGCCAAAGAACGTCAACAGCGTGCTAGGAGACAATGAGAAGCCAACTTGGGAATTACGCAAGTATTTTTCGAGGAAGCAGAGGAGGATGTATTGGAATCTGACCCACCTCTAAGATACCCAATTGAGTTACAGAGTCCTTACGGGGAGGTACTGTATAATGCATTATTGGATACAGGAGCTCAACACAATTTGCTATCATATGGCATGTGGTGTCAACTAGGAAAACCACCTTTAACCAAGAGTTCTATCCAAGTTCAAGGAATCAACAAGAAGAAAACCCCTGTCTCAGGAATTCTGCACACTCCGGTTGCTTATGACAAGGGAACCATAATTCAAAGCTTTTTGGTTATGCCTGCTGGTACCATGGAAGGGACTGTAATCTTAGGGCGCAAATGGATGATGGCCACCAAGTGCAATATTGATTGGGCAACCAGACAAGTCACAACGCAAGAACCAACACTAGGTCTGGCCGCTCAAAATCCCGCACCTAAGTCATCCACTCAAATATTAGATAATGAAAAATCACAAAGTCCAGTGGCAAAACCATCTTCGATTGTTGGCCACCCCTCTAACGCTTCAACGCCAAGAGTGGAAACAGGCAAGGTGGTCCCTAAAGCTTTGCTTACTATGCCAAAGAGTACATACAAATGGGTCCCCAAAGCTTCGCTAACAGCTACTTCCCCTGCTCAATCTCCTTCAGCTACCAAGAAGCCTCGTAAAAGGAAAGCAGCTACCCACCCGAAAAAGGGCAATGTAACATCACGATGGATCCCAAAAAAATTATTAGTAGCCCAAGGGTACTACGAGGGAAATGACCAGATTTGGGTCCCTAATGAATCCCTCTACATCACTTGTAAAACCTTGCAAACCAATTGTTGCCACCCCAACGATAATTCAAGATCGTGGTAAGGGAAAGGTAACAGAGTGCTCCACACCACTTCTTCCAGAGTTAGTTTAGATTCCCAAACGATATCGATCATTACCACCTAGCTCAGGAAGGGAGGAGCCACATGAAGCTTCTAGCTCCTCATGCCAGGCACACGCTGATATAGAAGTTTCTACATGCTCTACACCTACTCTTGCCAACACCCAACAAAAAACCAATGAGTCTACGTCTCCCCTTGTAATAGTATCATCGGAAACCATTTCCTCCATTCGTCAATGGGAGCGTACACTACCATCTCTGCAATTGGATGTGGCCACAAGGGTCATAAAAAGCTATCTGCCCACATCACAACCTATGACCCGCTGGACAAATTGGTTCCAAGAGGCTGCAACATCATTGCAAATAATATGATCTACCCAAGGAAAGGGGGAGCATGTACTCACGCTCGACATTCTAATGCTTCCTCCTTAACCTTCTCCCCTGACCATGTAATTGCCAAATTCAAGGGGATGTATATATATAGCTTCATACATTTTATTTTTTTAAAAAAAACAAAGAAAAGAAAAACAAAAAATAGTAAAAAGAGCAAGAGCACAAAAACAAGCGAAATATCCGTATACAATCAAGAACTAGATTGACCTGTCATAAACCTACTGATGCTATATCTGTGTTGCAGATATGGCAGATGCCCGATCATCATACACTTCACCCACTCCTACCTTTGGTGAGAGGTATCATCTATACCTTTCTCAGATATTCCACATGTGCTATCCTGTAATTGAAACTGAATGGGATCATATAGATGTACTAGCCAGAGAAGAAAATGTTGAGGAATTAGAATGGCTAATTCGCATATTGACCATGACTGACCCCTACTCCGTAGAGGACATATCCCCGATAGCCCAATGCTTTCCTTTTCCACAAGATGACTATCCTCGCATGGTTACATTTTTGATGAGTTTATGTGGATGGGAAAATGAAAAGGAAATATCTGACAATGATGAATGGACGGATGAAACTCATGGCACTACTGAGGTTGACTTTATTTGTTTGGATAATGCGGATAGAGGCTTAGCCTTAGGGCTAGAGCCAGGACTCTACAACATCCTCTTACCGTATCCTCAGTAGTAGTGTGGTGACTGGTAGGTAGGTTAGCGTTTTCAAGTTTTTTCTAGTTCAGATTCCTTAAACAAGTCTTGAAATTTTCACACTGATGTGCCTCTCGAGGTATAGTGCTTGTTAGTTGATTGTACAGGTTAAACAGTTTGAGGTGGGTTCGCTTCCAAGTCCAGAGACTGCCGCAACGTTCATCAAAATATATCTACATCAAATTGCAAGCTGTCTCGTCAAATCAAGGAGATCTCCAATTACAGGTGTAATTCTTCCATACCCACTCTCTTTCGTTTTTACTGTTCAATCAATTGCATAAACTATAATGCATGACCACATGGAAATTGTCAATGTACTACTTAGTTTTTGAAGTTGCTTGCATGCTAGTGTAAATCATTAATGAGCTTAACTTTATTGGAAATATTCCTAGGCAGCATGACGTCTTTAGTTAACCTTGGAATACGATTGTCTTAGGTCTAGGGTAAAACCATCTTAATGTTTGACACCTGGCCATGTGTGTGTTGACCTCTAGGACATAGCTATTACCCCTTTGTCGAAAGGATGCAAGACAAATTATAGTTCAGGAGCGAGGATCAAAAGAAATAGATTTAAAAAAAAAAGCCTACAATAAATGGCAATACAAGTCTATGATATGCTTTAATGTTGGCCTATCGCCTTATTGATACTTGGTAGGCGAGGAGTATTCTACTCCAAACCGATGCCTTGGTTGGTAGGGGGTAGCCTTGCCTAAAGTGAGCTAATAGATTCCTGGATAATGCCTTGTGTTAAACATGGTACCAGGATCGATGTTAGTTTTGCCTTAGGAAGGTCGCCATTGTGTAAAAATTGTCACGTGCATTTAAAAAAAAAAAAGAAGAAGGCAAAAGGCTCCTGTAACTCTAATGTTTCTTGTGTCCCTAGACTCGTGGTATTAACTTGTTCTTAGAGTAGACACAGTGTGGTCATCTGTTTATTTATTAAGCTTGGTTATTTACCTTGACTTAGGCCAGTTATAAACCTTGATTAAACTTTGACACCTTGCTGACTCTTGATTTACTTTCAAAAATTTTAAACTCCTATTAATTTGCTACACTAGCTCATTCATGTGACCCTTAAACTAAGTTCTCATCGCAACATCCATTGTGGTCTAACATGCTTGAATTTCTACACTTTATATCTTTTGAATTCTAGCATACTTTCACTCTACTTCCCTATTTTGCAGACGGTCTACCACAACAACCCTCTCGAGCTTACCATACCATAGCTTCCGAGGACAGAATCTACATCAGGAAGGGGGGCATGTTAACCCATGGCGGACGCACTATGTTTTACGTCATTAATTTAAATATTCTGAGTCATGGGCCGGGCTTGTCGGCACCATATGTTAAGGATAAAGGGATTGGGTGATCGCCGATGAGAGGCGCACCTTGGATATCAGTAGGATAAGGGTTAAGGTCGGTCGGCCATGTATGGGCGCCCAAGTGTGAACGGCCAAGTCACCTATATGAGTCAAATGTAACCCTAAAATCCTCATTCTCATGTGTTGTGAATACAAGAGTGCTCTTGCCTTATCTCTTTGGTTTCCTTCTCCTGCGTGTGAGAGAGAGAGAGAGAGTGAGAGAGCGATCGAGCACTGTGTAGCGGCACGGCGGCGGAGAGGCGGTAGAGCGGCGACGGCGGCTCCTCCTTCACGGCTGCGACGCGGGAATCCTTCAAGGCAGCGGTTGAGCGGTGAGTGACACACCCTTTGGCATTCTGTTTGAGCTTCCTTCCCTGGTTGTATGCTTGCAGCCATTCGTGGCTCGCATACGGTGTCCGGCAAGTCCCCAGCTATGACCTGTGCGGCAAAAGCGCACACCCCCACCTCATGAGGAGACGTCCCCTCCGAAGGGTGAGAGGGTTTGGTACAAGCGGCAGTACCTGAGGGGGTGACAGGACAGCTTGCGGCTGGCTGACGACGAGGGGAGACGGTCTGTGAGGTTAACCCAGCTGGGGTTGAGATCGAATTCTAGATCATCGGTGTGGTTGTGGTTGTGGTTGTGGTTGTGGTTGTGGTTGTGATTGGATTGTGGTTATGGTTATGGTTATGGTTTGGACATGGAAGTTTGGATTGGAATATCGGCCCGGTCCCAGGGTCTTTGTAAATATTTTTCACTGTAAGTATGTTTGTTGATTTCAATGTTGTGTTAAGGAAGATTTCTTTTAAGGAATCAAGTGTAATTAATTAACAAAGGAATTTGTTTTTAAGTGTTTCACAGTGTGGTAGGACTTAATTAGAAAATAATTGAACGGGTGAGTGTGTGGAAAGTGGGAGAATGGATGCCCTGACGGTACCATTCTAAGGATGGGTGGACCCGATCAGTCGGGTAGCTTTCTACTAGTCGTAACTTATGATACTTAGGGAATAGTAGAGTCACGAACAAGACTTGTTTTAGGGGACCGAGCCAGCGGCCGTGCCTCATGAAATACGGGGGAAAAAGGCGTTGGCTTCCTTGAACCAAGTGTGGGTCTTGTTCCATCTCCACGCACATTCCGTGCTGGGGATTAGAATTTCCTTTAGGATGGCTACGCTTCCCCTGCGAGATAGAATTAGGTCCGTCCGTTTGCTCGTAACCTCGTATTTCTACGAGATCGAGGTGTTGTCAATCGGAAAATAACACGAGACTTAACTGCCTATCAAAAGGATTCTCCCGCCCTACGGGTCGGGGTCCTTACACGTGGTATCAGAGCAAGTTTAGACTTGGGAGATTTTATATTGTATTCTCTTGTTGCTCTAGGAATTCTTGTTAAACTAATCTAGTTACGGCTGGACGCAGGAGGACGAGATGGATCCCTATTCTCGCTTCCTGGTATTCCAATGCATGTTCATGACTGCTTGTCGCTCTTCCGAATTTGAGTTCCGTGACACTATGATGCACATTGTAGACAAGCTAACCCTTCCTCTTTACACTCGCATCGAAAGGGGATGGAACAGAGCTAAGTATTGGCATCGTCGATCTACCTATTTCATCATTCGAGCTGAGCACGTCGGCAATCTCACCAACGACTTGAGGCGGATCTGATATGCCGAGATGTTGCGGATGGTTCACCTATTCTGGTTTATTGGCACTCCTCATAACACCTATGTCACTATCGATGGGAATCGCGTGTTGCAGAATCGATGGGTTTATGATAGGGTGACTCAAGTTGTATCCCCTGATAGAGTAGCCGTTACCCGTCTTTCTAGACGAGGTTTACCTCCCCTACCAAAGACTTATCGAGTTCTTGAAACCATGGGAGAACCCCCCTACTTTTTCAATGCTACCACCGCAGATCTTTAATAGGTTCCCTAGAGGACTACCATGTAAATAAATAAGATTGGATTTAGTCCAATCCTTGTAAATGTCTTGGTTCACTTGTAAATATTAAAGCTTGGAATAAAAGGTTTTGATTTTCACACTCATTGTCTTATGTGTATTAAACCGCCTAAGTGACATGATTCTAAATTTAGCTTCATATTGATAACCAGGATCGTCAACTTCTTGCTCCCAATGCATTATATACAGATACACAGGAGAAGAAGCTTCTCCTCAAACAAATGCAACCTCCCTCATTTAATGGGGTAGGTTCAAAGATTGAAAGGGATGCAAAAGTTTGGATAGAAGCCATGGACGATTACTTTTCGGCTGCTGGTACAGGAATTGGGAATCAATCCATGCTTGCCAGATTCCGTCTTACCGGGGATGCCAAACTTTGGTGGAAGCAATGGTGCCGAGATAAGGGCGTCACTGAAGATAGCCAAACCTAGAGTGACATTAAGCAAGCTGTGAAGGGCCGTTATCTTCCCCCATCTCATGAATCTATTAAGATGAACGAGTTCTTCAGCCCCAAGCAGCTTAGCTTAACCTTGGAGGAATACTACTCAAAATTTGTCACACTTGGCAAATATGCTCCACCTATGTCGATCACTCAACAAGTGGCCCGATTTTGCCAAGGGCTGAATGAACCTTTGGATTCTCGCCTTGAAGCAATGAGGCCAACTACCTTGCAAGATGCTCTTACCCGAGCCAAACCTCTGGCTAAAGAAGTAAAGAGTGGTCAAGCACAAAGAAGAGAGTCTATCTTGAGTCTAACCCAAGGGGGCGCCTTCAGAGGAATTACCAATCGAATTCCCGCCACAACACTATTGGTCAGTACCCCAATAATTTTATCCCCCGCAGTTATGCTAATTCCACTTCAGAATCCTATGGGGACCAAAGGTGTTTTTATTGCAATGAAGTTGGCCACTTTCGGAATGAATGCCCCAAACTTGCAAAACCCTCTCTCAATCCTAGTGTCATTACTGCTCCACAAGGCGGCCGGGTAGTTCATGGTCGTGGGATTCCTAATAACCGCCAGGCTGGACGAGGTAGTGGTGGACGTGGTAGAGGTCGTGGAATGACTACCCGTGTCTGCTCTATGATTGGTGAACCGACTTTAGAGATGGAAGAAGAAGAGCAAGCCACCATTCATGCAGCTGTAGAACATCAAGGACCTAATCAGCAGTTTTCTGTTATCCAAACTCTGGCTACTTATCAAGGTAGATCTTTCCAACTCTTGATTGATTGTGGTAGTACGCACTCATTTCTTTCTCCAAAATGCTTGCATAAGTTACAGTTAGATCAAAAACCAGCCCGAGCAATGATTGTTGAGTTAGCTAGTGGAAAAGAAGAAGTATCCTGACATTGTGTGGTGTTGAAAGATCGGTAGAGGAGGAGGAGACACACACACAGGAGCAAACCCTAACCATAGAGGGAAGCCATGTCCACTCTCACACAAAGCATAATGCACTAATCCATAATCCACACAACACACAATGAGTTGTGTCCACACTCTACTAACCCTAGCTAATGTCCACACACTATGACCAGCTGGACACGCGGTCATTTATGTCTCACACATGTTCCTACCTAATCTGCCAGCACATAGCATAGCTGGCTCACACTGACATCGAGCTTGAATCTCAACAGCCCCTCTCAAGCTCATGATGTACTGCCGATAAAGATGTAGATGAGCTTGGGATATCAAGGCTCTCAACACTCCCCCTCAAGCTCATCCCATGTACTCCCAACATAGTCCGGAAGTACTCGAACTTCTCCCTGCTAAGTGGCTTCGTGAAGATATCAGCCACCTGCTCATCAGTCTTCACATAGTGAAGATCAACTGTACCATCCAGCACCTTCTCTCTGACAAAGTGATAATGGACCTCTATGTGTTTGGTCCTCGCATGAAACACTGGATTCTTTGCCAACTGTATACTGCTCATGTTGTCACAATGTATGACAACTTTGCCATCAAGAGGCTCACATAAATCTACCAAGAGACTCTTTAACCATATAGCCTCACAAGTAGCAATGGCTGCACCTCTGTACTCAGCCTCTGTACTGGATAAAGCAACTGTAGGTTGCTTTTTGCTACTCCAACTCACCACGGCACTTCCAAGTGTAAAAGCATATCCACTAGTAGATCTCCTGTCATATGCGCTACCTGCCCAATCAGCATCTGTGTAGCCATGTATGTCCAAGCTTTTACCACTCTCATAGAATAAACCATAATGTGCTGTGGTTTTCACATATCTCATGATGCGTCTCACTGCATCCAAATGTGGTTTCCTGGGGCTCTGCATAAACTGACTGACTAGCCCCACTGCATAACTCAAATCTGGTTGTGTGATAGTCATGTATATGAGACTACCAACCATCTTCCTGTACATAGAAGGATCATCCAATTCCTCGCCATAATCAGCCCGCAACTTCACATTTTGCTCCAATGGTGTACTCATAGGCTTACACCCTGTCATGCCATACTTTGCCAACATATCCAATGCATATTGGCGCTGTACTAACCAAGTACCTGCATGATCTTTCACCACTTCAATTCCAAGGAAGTATCTCAACTCACCAAGATCTTTCATGTCAAATTGCCCACTCAAAGCTTTCTTGACATGCATCACATCTGCACTATGATCACCTGTAATAATCAAGTCATCCACATAGATGACTAGTAAAACAATCCCATGCTGTGTCTTCTTCACATACAGTGAAGAATCTGCTGTAGAAATCTGAAAACCAAGTGAGATAAGATATCTGCTCATCTTATCACTCCAAGCACGTGGTGCTTGCTTTAGACCATACAATGCCTTTTTCAACCTGCATACGTGAGTGGGATATCTAGGGTGTACATACCCTTCTGGCTGTGCCATGTATACTTCCTCTTGTAGATCTCCATTCAGAAATGCATTCTTGACATCCATTTGATGCATTTCCCAGCCATTAGCTGCAGCCATAGCAATGACTGCTCTCACTGTGCCCATCTTAGCCACTGGACTAAACGTCTCATCATAATCCAATCCATGGGTCTGTGCATAACCCTTTGCTACCAATCTAGCTTTATGTCTCTCAATAGAACCATCAGATTTGCACTTCACTTTGTAAACCCATTTACATCCAATAACATTCTTGTCCTTTGGTAGTGCAACCAAATCCCATGTATCATTATGGACCAATGCGTCCATCTCCACATCCATTGCTTTTTCCCATACATGCTCTCCAATAGCCTCTGTATAGCATGTAGGTTCCACATGCTTGACCATAGATGTCATGTATGCATAGTGCATAGCAAAATCTCTGTATGTCAATCTGTCAACAGGATATCTAACTCTCTGGGATCTCCGCAATGCCTGCGGGTCACTCTGTACACCTGTAACTCTAGCATGTGGTGGCACATATCTATCCTGTCTAGCACCAGGTGTGCGTAAAACAGGTATGCCAAGCAAGCTCCTCATCCAAACTCTCGGAACTAGAGGACTCATATCCTGTGATTCCAATTCCTTCGACTTTCTTTTTGCCTTTATCCATAGCACTACTCCCAGTGCTTACACTCTCATGCCTCAAACGTCCTGACCATGGACGTACACTGCTACTCTCAGCTTCTGCTGCTGGCCCAGACATAGTAGTAGAACTAGAACTTGCTTGTGGTGGCAAGTTCACATGTACATCAGCCTCAAGTGACTCAATAACACCCTCATCTTTTGCTTTATACCAACTAGCAAGCTCATCAAACACCACATCACGTGAGATGACCACTTGTCTAGTTTGTGGATTATAACACTTGTAGGCCTTTCGATCCTGTGCATATCCAACAAATATACATTTCTCTGCCTTAGGATCCAACTTCCTTCTTCTTTCATCAGGAGGCACATGCACATAAGCTATGCATCCAAAAACTTTAAGATGTCCAATGTCTGGCCTGTAACCTGTGAGCCGCATCTCTGGCGTGCTTCCATGAATGGCTGCTGTAGGTGTTTTGTTCAATATATAAACTGCAGTAGCACATGCTTCTACCCAATAGTAATCTGGCATGCTCTTTTCATTAAGCATTGCCCTTGCCACTTCACATATAACTCTATTCTTTCTCTCAGCCACACCATTCTGCTGAGGTGTATACCTGCAAGTCAGCTGTCTCCTTATTCCATGCTTTCTCAAGAAATGCTCAAAAGCTTTTGAGGTGTATTCACCACCTCCATCTGTCCTCAGACATTTAATCCAACAGCCATACTGCTTTTCTGCAAAAGCTTTGAAATCCATGAATTTTTCCAACACTTCACTCTTCTCTTTGTCATCCTGCTAAAGTCATCAATGAATGTAACATAGTATAAACTGCCTTTGATAGATGGGTTTTGTGCAGGACCCCATACATCACTGTGTACGATCTCAAGTGGCATGTTACTCATATTTCCTTCTCTAGGAAACCTCAACCTTGCCTGCTTTCCAAACTGACAGGCTTCACAAACATGCATATGTCCATCATATTTGAACCTAGGCAATCCATTGACAATGCCTCTTGTTTGCATGTTCTTTAATCTCTGTATATTGACATGTCCAATCCTCTTGTGCCACATATCAATATCCTGTACCACATTTCTGCTCTTTGAGAACATGGCTGATTTTAGCTCAGGAATTCCAGCATCCAGCTTAAACAGTCTTCCTTCTTTCTTGCCTTTAGCAATCACTCTACATCCATGTTTGAAGTCTTCAACGAAGCATCCATGCTCATTGAAGCGAACCTGTAATCCCTGTTCCACCATTTGACCAACTGAGGCCAAGCTTTTAGTGATTGAAGGCACATACAGCACATCTGACATAGACTTTGTCTGACCATTATGCATGACCAATGGTACACTTCCAACATGTGTAATGACATGCTGGGTATCATCACCTGTTTCCACATAGCCTTTTACATCCATAGGCTTCATGTGCTCAAACCATTCACCATGACATGTCATATGGTTTGATGCTCCTGAGTCCATATACCATGTATCATCATTCTCAGCATTTGTTGTCATAGAACCCACAACATGCTTCATAGCAAACAAATGATTTGCAGTTCCATCATTGCTACTTGATGCATAGTTGCCACCATGTTGTGCATAGTTTCCACCATAATGACCACCACGTTGTGCTCTTCCCCCTCTCAAATCATTCTGTTTGCGAAAGCAATCTCTCGCCATATGACCATATTTGCCACAATAATGGCATTCAACATCTTGCATAGAATTTTGTTGGCCTTGCCAACGTCCTCTACCACGGGGGGTACCTCTGCCTCTTTGTGGTGCATATCCACGACCACCTCGAGCACCATATGAAGGCTGAAAATTCTGTTGTGGAGGTCTATCCTGCCATCCACGACCATTACCACCACGTCCACGTGATGCGAATCTCCCCCTGCCTCTAAAGCCTCTCTGCGAGTAGAAAGCCTGATTTCTGCCATCATCATGGCTAGAAGATGCATCCAAAAATGAATCACTGAGCTTGATTTCCTCAACCAATAAGAGTGAAACCAACTCATCGAAGTCGGGTAAACCTGTACTCCTCACGGAGATAGATGTATCAAAGGATTTGTATTCCTTGCCAAGACCACACAAGGTAATATCCACCAAATCATCATCAGGCATGGGGGCATTTATTGTGGCCAATGCATCTGCAAACTTCTTGATTTCTTGCACATAATCATGTATGCTCCTTTTATTCCTTTTCACATTGTGTATCTGCTGTCGCAATTGAGACTTGCGAGCACTCGTATCTGTATCAAACATCTTGACCAAAGTATCCCATGCATCTTTGGGATTCTCAGCATCCTGAATGTGTATGAGCATAGCATCAGAAATGCATATAGACAAATAATGCAGCACTTTGAATGCTCTCTCTGACCATTGCTTATGAGCAATAAGCTGCTGCTGTGTAGGTTGCCGAGGTAGCTCAGGCTCAGGCTCAGCACCTGTAATGAGATTCCAAAATCCTTTCCCTTTCAAGAAACTCTTTATCCTGTACTTCCATGCCTGGAAGTTCTTCCTATCCAGCTTTTCACCAACTATCTGAACTGGATTATCCGACATGTTGCTCAATGCGTACACCTTCCGCACACTTCAAATCTGTATGAGCCTTCCTCAGCTCAACCACACTCCAATGAATGTTCCAGATACTCCAAGATAGCCAACAAACTCCAAATTTAATGTAGAAAATCAACCTGTAATCATCCGAGATGAACTGACTCACGCAGTGCGGAATACCCTGAATTGACACGCCTTCCAAAGGCTCCAAATCGCAATGTAATGGTGCAATCAAGTCTAGGCAACTTGCATTGACACCTAATGAACCTCAATGTTGAGTATCAACTCCATCTGACATGTATAATTATCAATTTTTGAAAACCCCTTTTTTTGTTTTTTGGAAAAACCAGAAAAACCAGAAATGATTTGGCTCTAATTCCTTCAATATTTCACCAAATTGAGCAACCAGGCATTCATTGGCTTAGCAATAGTGTCCATCAACTCCATGTAAGAGGAATTTGTCCAATTGTAAAACACCAAAGATTAATTGCTCGATTAAAATGCTCTGTTTCTCTGCAACCAGTGGACAGCCTGTTTTAATCAGCTCATTCCCAGCCCAATTAAGCATCATTGACCAAACAAATCACATATACCTCTTCTCCAAGATGTAAAGCATCCAATTGCTAAGGAATTTGTGGAATACATCAAGCACCGAATGAGAATTTGATCTCCTCGTAGACAAAATGATCAAAATCTGCCCTGTTTTCTCCTGTCTGGCTGCGCCGCCTGCAAATGGGCTCTTTGGGAGTGATTGAAGTGCTATTTGATGATGTATTTGAGTGCCCAACACACCTAGGCATATGTGTGACCCATCAATGCTTTGATTTTTACCAAATACATGCTCCAATTTCATCAATTTTTGGCTTCCTTTTCTCTGTTTTGTGTGAGCTCAAAAACCAGTAATTTCACTCAATTAAATGCATGTAAAGTGCTCCAAATTTTGTTCAAGGCTTGCACATGGGTTGCCAATACATCCCTCTTTGTCAAATACATATGTCTTTTGCCAGAATCACGCGTATTTCCACCATACATCAATGTTGTCAAGCTTTAATGGAAAGCTTCAAAAACCAGAATTTTGCTTTGCTTTGATTTGCTCTATTTTGCTTTGCCTTTGCCTGTTTCACCTGCAATCCGCTCAAGGATGTTTAGAAGACCTTACCCGGTAGGCCAAGCTTTCAGATCTGATAGTATTTGGTGTGCTCCAAGCTTCACAGCTCCAATGACAGCTTCACAGTTTCTTTTCACAGCTTCTTCTCCCTCTTCACTCACTCACTCATAAACCCTAATAAACAGCACAAGGCTCTGATACCATGTTGAAAGATCGGTAGAGGAGGAGGAGACACACACACAGGAGCAAACCCTAATGTATATTGCAAACCCTAACCATAGAGGGAAGCCATGTCCACTCTCACACAAAGCATAATGCACTAATCCATAATCCACACAACACACAATGAGTTGTGTCCACACTCTACTAACCCTAGCTAATGTCCACACACTATGACCAGCTGGACACGCGGTCATTTATGTCTCACACATGTTCCTACCTAATCTGCCAGCACATAGCATAGCTGGCTCACACTGACATCGAGCTTGAATCTCAACATGTGGGAGATCTTGAATTTGAATTGGGTGGTGAATCGACCCATGGGTATTTCAGAAGCTTACCATTAGGGATTTATGATGGAATCCTTGGTATGGACTGGTTAATTGCAAACAATGCTGACATTCACTATGCTGAAGGAAGCATCACCTAGGACAGGTAGTATCAGCCCAGGGAAAAACAGGTAAACCCAAATTTTATTTGGTCAAAGCTAATCGCCAGGGAGTGCGCAAAGGCCAACAGATCTTCCTTGTCAAACTCACCAAGGTAGAAGAAAGAAACCCAGATTTAGAACCCTCTTGGCTCCAGGAGTTTTCAGATATCTTTCTAGAGGAACTTACAAAACTACCCCCATCTCGAGAAGTAGATCATGGGATTGAGTTAATCCCTGGGGCTGAATCAGTTTCAAGGAGGCCTTACAAAATGTCTCTTCTTGAAGCCATAGAGCTCAAGGAACAGCTTAGGCAGCTCATCGAGCAAGGATTCATTCGCCCTAGTAATTCCCCATGGGGAGCGCCTGTTCTTTTCTAGAGAAAGAAGGATGGCACGCTTCGTCTTTGTATTGACTACCGAGGCCTAAACAAGGTCACTGTCAAAAACAAATACCCCATTCCTCGCATCGACGAACTTCTTGACAGACTTTATGGATCCAAAGTTTTCTCCAAGATGGATTTAAGGTCTGGCTACTATCAAATTAGGATCAAGGAATCAGATATCTCCAAAACCGCTTTCAATACCCGCTATGGCCACTATGAATTTACAGTCATGCCATTCGGATTAACCAATGCTCCCGCCACCTTTAACCGCCTGATATGCAGGATATCTTTCGATCCTATTTGGATGAATTTGTCTTGGTCTTCTTTGATGACATCTTGGTCTATTCTCAGTCAAAAGAGGAACATGAGGAGCATGTACGCAAAGTATTGCAAATACTGCGCGAACATAAGCTCTATGCCAAGAAAAGCAAATGTACCTTCTTCACTTCCCAAATTGAATATCTAGGGTTCATTGTCTCCTCAAAGGGCATCTCAGTAGACCCTGCCAAAGTCAAGGATATATTGGAATGGCCACCCCCTAGGACAGTCAAAGAAATCCGTGGGTTTCTAGGCATCACAGGATGGTATAGGATCTTCATCAAGGATTATGCCAAGATAGCCGCACCCTTAATTGATCTCCTCAAGAAGGAATGTAAGATAGTATGGTTACCAATCCACCAAATCAGTTTTAGTCAACTTAAGACTATCCTCACCTCAGCACCAGTTCTGAAGCTCCCTGACTTCACCAAAGAGTTTGAGGTTGTCACTGATGCTAGTGGTGGTGTCTTAATTCAAGAAGGAAGGCCTGTGGCTTACACTTCTCGTAAGCTTCAATCCTATGAAGTCAATTATGCCACCCATGATTTGGAACTCCTTGCAGTTGTTCATTGTTTCAAGTTATGGAGACACTATCTCCTAGGCCGTAAGTTTCTGCTTGTAAACTGACCACCAGAGTTTAAAGTGGATCTTCACCCAGCCCAATCTCAACATGAGGCAAAGGAGGTGGATTGAGATTCTACAAGAGTTTGATTTTGATATCAAATTTCGTCCTGGAAAGGATAATGTTGTAGCAGATGCCCTCAGTCGCAAATCCGTCCTAAGTGTAATCTCTATGCCAAATAACCCCATCCTAGAGAAGGTAAAGCAGGTTTCACCTCATGACCCTGATTACCAAAAGCTAGTAAGCCTAGTTCACAAGGAGGCACCCACAGAAAAGGAAAATGTATTGATCAAGGGATACACCCTCGATGATGAATGCCTCTACTTCATGCATAGGTTATGTATTCCCAAAGATCTTGCACTGAGAAGAAGATGATCTTGTATGAAGCTCATGATAGCCCCGTAGTAGCAGGACACCCAGGTTATGCAAAAACCTTGAATGCCTTAAGGAGAAGTTACTTTTGGCCTGGAATGAAGAGAGATATCCTTCAATACATCAGACAATGTCTTTCATGTCAAAGGATTAAAGCTGAAAGAATCAAAATGCCTAGGAAACTCCAACCTCTGGACATTCCTCAGATGAAGTGGGAGTGTATGAGTATGGATTTTGTCACAAGTCTTCCCACAACACAAGGAGGATATGATTCTATTTTAGTAGTTGTGGATATGCTTACCAAAGTGACCCATATTATCCCAGTAAAGAAGACATTTAAATCTTCTGATATTGCCCGCCTTTTTATCAAGGAAATCTTTAGGCTTCATGGATTGCCAAAAAGAATAGTAAGTGACCGGGACTCTGACTACACAGCTATCTGTGGAGAAAGCCAAAGTAACAAAGAGGTTCAGTAGATTTTCAAATAGAACCTCTTTCACATGCCCTTCATTTATTTCTTGTCCAATCCATAAAAAGCATTGCAACCTTGTCCCCAAGGATGTCTCCTTTCTTTTCTTCCTATTTTTGAAAGCAGAAATACAGGATAAAGAGCAACAACCAGAAATTGATGCAGAGAATGAGGAAGAAAACTTAAATGTCACCACAGTTTCAAAGTTAGAGAAATGTGAAGTTTTAGAAGAGGAAGAAATTGATGTTCAAGCTGAGGAGAGAGAAAGTGCCAATCTTGATGTTGCAGAATTTAGGGCTTCCACTATTACTGAAGAGCCTTCAGAGGAAGCAAGCATATCTGAATCCTCTGTTACTCTTCCAAACCTTCCTTTCTTTTATATTAATGAGAAAGATTTTATTCCTCTTTCCTATCTTCAATGTCTCTTCAATATCAGAGAAGACTACTGTATTGCAGCAATTTCAGAAGCTTGTGAAGTGGCCAAAGACTTTATTGATACAGAAGTAGAGCCAAAGGAAGAGTTTTTGGCACTTGATTTGCAAACATCTGACAACTCATTTATCCCTGCTAATGATGCACTTGCCTTGTGCCTTAAAAAAATGGAAGAGGGAAAACCTTCCTTGAGTGATGAGGATTTTGAGAATAGGCTTATTGAGTTAGGTATTGAGTCTTTTGGTAGAGATTTCAAGCTTCAGGCAGATTCTGATAAAGTGGAAAGGGTTGGCTCATGCAACTTGATGAAAGACAAAGTAGTAATTGAGGATGAGTTGCAGAAGGTAGCTTCCATTTAATCTTTTGTTAAATGTTATTGTGATTGTAATTTTTTTAATTGAGGTTTTTGTCTTGCAGATTGAATTACTTGATAAGGATGATTTTCTGGGAAGAGCTAGAGGCAGCAGAGTGAAATCTACAGAAACTAGGTCAAGAAGGCCTTCATCTGCTCTCATGCACTACTTGCCTACATTGGATAAGGCTGTGTTCTGTGCATTCCACATGAACTTCTCTGAAGATGCTGAGTTGCCAATATTTGCCTTGAAGGTGTTGTCAAGGTTCATGGGATATACTCCCCTTCAAATAAATGCTAACAAGGTTTTGCTTCTGGAGAGAGCTGCTGCTCTTAGAATCTTTGGATATGCTGCAGGTTTCAATGCCTCAAGAGCAGGATACTTTCTTTGCTACTCTAGCAATGCAGCTGCAGCTGAGGTGTCAGATATCAATCTTCTTGGAGGTTATAGAAGGAGAAAATTTTTGAGATACAGAGGTGACATGCCAAGTAGTCCCAAGAGAATCAAATACTAATGTACACAATATTTTGCAAGGACCGATTTTATTTCAGCAAAAATTTTTGTTAGAGGTACAAATGTGTTAGTAATCATTAGTCTCTTTCTTGATGTGTTGGTGTAGTTTCAGATTGCTGGGTGTTATCTATGTGGTACATAAGTACCAAGGAGTTACAACTATTAGATAGCGGTGTGGATGCTACTAGCATTGTCTCTAAACGCTACTAGAAACTCTGGGAAAGCAACCCATAGAGGAAACTAATTTTTGTTGTGAAGGTAGCTGTGGAATCACGACTAATAAGCCTCTTGGTATCTTTAGAGATTAAAAACCAAAATATTTGGATAAATTTATCAATCTACCTTTGTGTGTTGATGAATTACCACAAATAGCCGAGATCATATGATGTGATTCAAGGGTGATCCTACATGTAGGAAGCTAGAATGGTCCATGACTAAGGAATAAAGGTCATATTTACCTTAGAAATAAGGACTAGATAATATTATTGATGCATGGAAGGTTCGCCCAATGCATCATGGAGGGATTTGGAAGAGTAAAACATCATTGGTATTATTGATACAAGGAAGGTTCACCCAATGCATGGAGGGATTTAGAAGAAGAGTCAAGCATCATTGCTAGAACTACTTCTGTGAATGTGTGTCAAACATGTTGCCACATATCCCACATGTTGTGAATGTGTGTCAAACATTGCTAGAACTACTTCTGTGAATGTGTGTTGGACATGTTGCCACATGTCATGAAAGAAGGACTAGATAGTAAAGATGAATTTTCTTACCTAGAAGGTTCAACGAATGCAATGGAGGGTTTTTAGCAGAAGAGTCAAACAACACTGTTGGAACTACTTCTGTTATTGTGTGCCAAACATGTTGCCACATCCTAGAAGATGAATATATCTACATCTAAATATCATGATTACTAGAACTTAAGGAATACGGAGTCTAAACATCATGATTGGAATTGAAAAATGAACATATGGATCACGATTATTGTAACTCAAGATTCAAAGTACTAGATACATAAAAGTTTGATGTGCTTCAAAAGAAGTACGGAAAAATCTAAGAGATGAGTTTGAGAAGAGAATTGATAGTGCAATGCATGCTTAGAGTTGAGCTTTTTTGAGTCTATAGATGCATGCTTTTTCGAGTCTATAGATGCATCAAGTGACATACAGGAGTCACCTCAATCAAATGAAGAAAGGCCAACTTCATCAAGGAATCCCAATGGATATTGAAAAATGGAAGCCAAAGAAGGCCATAGCACCAAGTGTACTCTTTAGTTAGTCTAATTTTGATGAAGAGTATTGACTCCACAAAAAAGAACTCAAGAGATGTCATTTTCCTATCAGATTTATATTAATTAATGAAGGAATGAGACAACAAGGTAACAAAAGAGACTTGAGAGGTCTTGTTTTTCTTAATGAAGGAGTGATACAAGAGGGTGACAAAACAAAGAGTTTTCACTTATCTCCCCACTATCCTTGCTAGCTTGTCTCAAGCATCATTTGGTGGTGTAAAGAGCATACCACATACTAACCCCTCAACCCAATCCTTCCAATGCTAACTTCACACTATGCAGGTGATCTAGCTTGGTTTCAGATGGCCCTTTGTTATGGCTTCACAATCAAGACCCCAGAATTTTTTCTCGTGGCCCTTCATTATGGAACCCTATAATTTTTTCAAGCATAAATGCACGTGTTCTCATTCTAGTCTCTCCCAGAAACACATTAATAAGAGAAGAAAAACATGGCATGAAGAACTTACCAATATGTTGTAATGCATGCAACCCTCCCTTCCTTCAAAGAGCTCCACATCATTTGTTGTCATGCCAACTCTTACATATTGTCCACACTAGGTAGCCACACACACTCCTCTCTTCCTTCAAAGAGCTCCACATTGTCCATTCTCATGTCGGCTAAGTTATCATCCACTAGGTAGTTGCCACAAACACTCCTCTCTCTCACTTTTATGGTAGCTACATAAGCACAAGGATAAAGTACAGAATAGGGTAGCAAGATCGAGACTCAATTTCCACACAATGGAAGAGTGTGTTGTGCCACAATACTTAATCTCATAATACATTTATGAAGAAGGTGACGACTAGGTGCCGAGGGCTCTCATAAGTGGCCACAATACTTAATCTCATAATACATTTATGAAGAAGTACATCCACAAGGGATGCAACTAAGCTTGCTACCACATGCTCTAGAAGTAGGAATCACAATAAGAGTTCCATTAGACCATTATGAGTGCCCATCCATGTTTATAGATTTGGCCACTACTTCATAGCTTGATTACGTACATCTTTTTGTGTATCCTCTTTTCTCATTGATGTAGAATATTAGTGGAGATAGTTGTTAATTACCTTCCCCCCTTTCATGGTGGTGGCTGATTAGAGGAATTTATTATAGAGAGAATTAAGAAGCTTATTGTTTCTACTCTTGACACTGAGGGAATGCTCAATGTTCACTGTTCCTCTGGAAGGAGTGGATTCAATGTTCATTATTCCTTTGAAAGGACCCCAGCAGGGGGAAGGCATGTTATTGAGATAATGATCAATGTTTGTTGTTCCTCCAAAAGGAATGGGGAAGGCTTATTAATAAATGAAGAATCTAGTGATTGGCAAGAGTATCTAAAGAGAGTGGGGGCCTCCACAGGCGACTATAGTGTTGTCCTCATCCATGAATCAAGTAATGTCCTTGTTCTTTGTCATGAATCCTTTTTTTTAGCAGCCTAATATTCTCTAATACCTTGTGATTTGCAATGACTATTCTTAGAGTTGCAATTGTAATGTTACATGTGCAATCTCCATGGCCTTACAAGTAATGAGATCAAGAGAAACATAATGTTAGTGCATAGTAAGAACTCATATTAGTACAACTATTCAAAAAGTTGCAACATACTGACTACTTAACATTACTAATTAGTCTTGCTTATGCAAGATAGCAATACTACTAATATTTTTTACATAGATATGGGCGCATATGCACGTGCACACACACACACACACACACAGAAAAGGGTCTGCAAACCCAATAGAAAGACTGAGAGAGAGGGAGTACATACGTATAGACTACCACAGAGAGAGAGAGAGAGAGAGAGAGAGAGAGAGAGAGAGAGAGAGAGAGAGAGAGAGAGAGAACCTCCAAAGAGAGAAGGCAGGTCCACATAATAGTTACAAGAGAGTGGGACGTTCTAAATTTTTTTTACAAGAGAGTGGGATGTTCTAATTCTATTTTTAAAATTTAGCTTCCACCTTACTTTCAATAATTTTAAGCACCTAAAAGACCAATGTCAGGGATACTATTTTGAGACCACCTATCCATGTTTCTACCTCATAGTAAGAAAGAGGTAACCATGTCACCAAGAGATTTTTGGGTGAATTTCTAGATCCAATAGAGGAGAAATAAGAAGCCAAACAAAACTTGGTTCAAGAATGTCAAGAAAAAATATAGTAAAATTGTAGACAAAGTAAGGGACCAAATACTATTCACCCCCCAATGTGTTATCGATTGACCAAGATGGAAGACCATTCATCCTTATGTATTATTAATTGACTAAGTTGGAGAGATCATAGAGGTTGTAATGGAGAACTCTAAGGAGGATTTACAAGGGATCTTGAACTTCCTCAATTACTTGGGAATGGCCTAGATGATCCTTTACTAGAATGAACCTTCCCAATTCCTGATACAAACATGGAATGGAGTCCATTCTTGAGTCTGGTTAATGTAGTCCATGAGATTTTGCTAAACTCACATCATTCTCATCTTTTGAGGTCAAGGTTTTAATAGCAACTCGACTCCAAGGTAATGAAAATTTATGGAGTGATTTGAAGGACTAAATGGAAGGAAGATTATGAGCAATTATTGTTAAGGAGACAAGGTGAAATATAACCCAGTAGCAAAATCAAATGAGGAAACTCCTTTGAGTGATGAAAAGAAAAAGTTACCTAAGGTGCCTATAAATAAGTTGGGACATTATTATGAAAAGGATGAGACCACTACAATGTTATCTATGTGGTACATAAGTACCAAGGAGTTACAACTATTAGATAGCGGTGTGGATGCTACTAGCATTGTCTCTAAACGCTACTAGAAACTCTGGGAAAGCAACCCATAGAGGAAACTAATTTCTGTTGTGAAGGTAGCTGTGGAATCATGACTAATAAGCCTCTTGGTATCTTAAGAGATTAAAAACCAAAATATTTGGATAAATTTATCAATCTACCTTTGTGTGTTGATGAATTATCACAAATAGCCGAGATCATATGATGTGATTCGAGGGTGATCCTACATGTAGGAAGCTAGACTGGTCCATGACTAAGGAATAAAGGTCATATTTACCTTAGAAATAAGGACTAGATAATATTGTTGATGCATGGAAGGTTCGCCGAATGCATCATGGAGGGATTTCGAAGAGTAAATTATCATTGGTATTATTGATACAAGGAAGGTTCACCCAATGCATGGAGGGATTTAGAAGAAGAGTCAAGCATCATTGCTAGAACTACTTTTGTGAATGTGTGTTAAACATGTTGCCACATATCCCACATGTTGTGAATGTGTCAAACATTGCTAGAACTACTTCTGTGAATGTGTGTTGGACATGTTGCCATATGTCATGAAAGAAGGACTAGATAGTAAAGATGAATTTTCTTACCTAGAAGGTTCAACCAATGCAATAGCACAAGAGTCAAACAACACTGCTAGAACTACTTCTGTTATTGTGTGCCAAACATGTTGCCACATCCTAGAAGATGAATATATCTACATCTAAATATCATGATTACTAGAACTTAAGGAATACGGAGTCTAAACATCATGATTGGAATTGGAAAATGAACATATGGATCACGATTATTGTAACTCAAGATTCAAAGTACTAGATGCATATTCTAGAAAAATTTGATGTGCTTCAAAAGAAGTACGAAAAAATCTAAGAGATGAGTTTGAGAAGAGAATTGATAGTGCAATGCATGCTTAGAGTTGAGCTTTTTTGAGTCTATAGATGCATGCTTTTTTGAGTCTATAGATGCATCAAGTGACATACAGGAGTCACCTCAATCAAATGAAGAAAGGCCAACTTCATCAAGGAATCCCAATGGATATTGAAAAATGGAAGCCAAAGAAGGCCATAGCACCAAGTGTACTCTTTAGTTAGTCTAATTTTGATGAAGAGTGTTGACTCCACAAAAAAGAACTCAAGAGATGTCATTTTCCTATCAGATTTATATTAATTAATGAAGGAATGAGACAACAAGGTAACAACAGAGACTTGAGAGATCTTGTTTTTCTTAATGAAGGAGTGATACAAGAGGGTGACAAAACAAAGAGTTTTCACTTATCTCCCCACTATCCTTGCTAGCTCGTCTCAAGCATCATTTGGTGTTCTAAAGAGCACACCACATACTAACCCCTCAACCCAATCCTTCCAATGCTAGCTTCATTCTATGCAGGTGATCCAGCTTGGTTTCAGATGGCCCTTTGTTATGGCTTCACAATCAAGACCCCAGAATTTTTTCTCATGGCCCTTCATTATGGAACCCTTTAATTTTTTCAAGCATAAATGCACGTGTTCTCATTCTAGTCTCTCCCAGAAACACATTAATAAAAAGAGAAGAAAAACATGGCATGAAGGACTTACCAATATGTTGTAATGCATGCAACCCTCCCTTCCTTCAAAGAGCTCCACATCATTTGTTGTCATGCCAACTCTTACATATTTTCCACACTAGGTAGTAGCCACACACACTCCTCTCTTCCTTCAAAGAGCTCCACATTGTCCATTCTCATGCCGGCTAAGTTATCATCCACTAGGTAGTTGCCACAAACACTCCTCTCTCTCACTTCTAAGGTAGCTACATAAGCACAAGGATAAAGTAGAGAATAGAGTAGCAAGATCGAGACTCAATTTCCACACAATGGAAGAGTGTGTTGTGTTATGAGATAAAGCTGACTTATATACAAGATTATACAATTTCACTCACAAAATATGGACGACTATGTGCCGAGGGCTCTCATAAGTGGCCACAATACTTAATCTCATAATACATTTATGAAGAAGTACATCCACAAGGGATTCAACTAAGCTTGGTACCACATGCTCTCGAAGTAGGAATCACAATAAGATTTCCATTAGACCATTATGAGGGCCCATCCATGTTTATAGATTTGGCCACTACTATTGCTTCATAGCTTGATTACGTACATCTTTTTGTGTGTCCTCTTTTCTCATTGATGTAGAATATTAGTGGAGATAGTTGTTAATTACCTTCCCCCCTTTCATGGTGGCTGATTAGAGGAATTTATTATAGAGAGAATTAAGTAGCTTATTGTTTCTACTCTTGACACTGAGGGAATGCTCAATGTTCACTGTTCCTCTGGAAGGAGTGGATTCAATGTTCATTATTCCTTTGAAAGGACCTCGTGGGGAAGGCTTGTTATTGAGATAATGATCAATGTTCGTTGTTCCTCCAAAAGGAATGGGGAAGGCTTATTAATAAATGAAGAATCTAGTGATTGGCAAGAGTATCTAAAGAGAGTGGGGGCCTCCACAGGCGACTATAGTGTTGTCCTCATCCATGAATCAAGTATTTTCCTTGTTCTCTGTCATGACTCCTTTTTTTTTAGCAGCGTAATATTCTCTAATACCTTGTGATTTGCAATGACTATTCTTAGAGTTGCAACTGTAACGTTACATGTGCAATCTCCATGGCCTTACAAGTAATGAGATTAAGAGAAACATAATGTTAGTGCATAGTAAGAACTCATATTAGTACAACTATTCAAAAAGTTACAACATACTGACTACTTTACATTACTAATCAGTCTTGCTTATGCGAGATAGCAATACTACTAATATTTTTTACATAGATATGGGCGCATACGCACATCCACACACACACACACACACACACACACAGAAAAGGGTCTGTGTGTCAAACATTGCTAGAACTACTTCTGTGAATGTGTGTTGGACATGTTGCCACATGTCATGAAAGAAGGACTAGATAGTAAAGATGAATTTTCTTACCTAGAAGGTTCAACCAATGCAATGGAGGGTTTTTAGTAGAAGAGTCAAACAACACTGCTAGAACTACTTCTGTTATTGTGTGCCAAACATGTTGCCACATCCTAGAAGATGAATATATCTACATCTAACTATCATGATTACTAGAACTTAAGGAATACGGAGTCTAAACATCATGATTGGAATTGGAAAATGAACATATGGATCACGATTATTGTAACTCAAGATTCAAAGTACTAGATGCATATTCTGGAAAAATTTGATGTGCTTCAAAAGAAGTACGGAAAAATCTAGGAGATGAGTTTGAGAAGAGAATTGATAGTGCAATGCATGCTTAGAGTTGAGCTTTTTTGAGTCTATAGATGCATGCTTTTTTGAGTCTATAGATGCATCAAGTGACATACAGGAGTCACCTCAATCAAATGAAGAAAGGCCAACTTCATCAAGGAATCCCAATGGATATTAGAAAATGGAAGCCAAAGAAGGCCATAGCACCAAGTGTACTCTTTAGTTATTCTAATTTTGATGAAGAGTATTGACTCCAGAAAAAAGAACTCAAGAGATGTCATTTTCCTATCAGATTTATATTAATTAATGAAGGAATGAGACAACAAGGTAACAAAAGAGACTTGAGAGATCTTGTTTTTCTTAATGAAGGAGTGATACAAGAGGGTGACAAAACAAAGAGTTTTCACTTATCTCCCCACTATCCTTGCTAGCTCGTCTCAAGCATCATTTGGTGGTCTAAAGAGCACACCACATACTAACCCCTCAACCCAATCCTTCCAATGCTAACTTCACACTATGCAGGTGATCCAGCTTGGTTTCAGATGGCCCTTTGTTATGGCTTCACAATCAAGACCCCAAAATTTTTTCTCGTGGCCCTTCATTATGGAACCCTATAATTTTTTCAAGCATAAATGCATGTGTTCTCATTCTAGTCTCTCCCGGAAACACATTAATAAGAGAAGAAAAACATGGCACGAAGGACTTACCAATATGTTGTAATGCATGCAACCCTCCCTTCCTTCAAAGAGCTCCACATCATTTGTTGTCATGCCAACTCTTACATATTGTCCACACTAGGTAGTAGCCACACACACTCCTCTCTTCCTTCTTCAAAGAGCTCCACATTGTCCATTCTCATGCCGGCTAAGTTGCCACAAACACTCCTCTCTCTCACTTCTACGGTAGCTACATAAGCACAAGGATAAAGTAGAGAATAGAGTAGGAAGATCGAGACTCAATTTCCACACAATGGAAGAGTGTGTTGTGTTATGAGATAAAACTGACTTATATACAAGAATGTACAATTTCACACACAAAATATGGACGACTAGGTGCCGAGGGCTCTCATAAGTGGCCACAATACTTAATCTCATAATACATTTATGAAGAAGTACATCCACAAGGGATTCAACTAAGCTTGGTACCACATGCTCTCGAAGTAGGAATCACAATAAGAGTTCCATTAGACCATTATGAGTGCCCATCCATGTTTATAGATTTGGCAACTACTGTTGCTTCATAGCTTGATTACGTACATCTTTTTGTGTGTCCTCTTTTCTCATTGATGTAGAATATTAGTGGAGATAGTTGTTAATTACCTTCCCCCCTTTCATGGTGGCTGATTAGAGGAATTTATTATAGAGAGAATTAAGAAGCTTATTGTTTCTACTCTTGACACTGTTCACTGTTCCTCTGGAAGGAGTGGATTCAATGTTCGGGGGGAAGGCTTGTTATTGAGATAATGATCAATGTTTGTTGTTCCTCCAAAAGGAATGGGGAAGGCTTATTAATAAATGAAGAATCTAGTGATTGGCAAGAGTATCTAAAGAGAGTGGGGGCCTCCACCACCCACAGGTGACTATAGTGTTGTCCTCATCCATGAATCAAGTATTTTCCTTGTTCTCTCTCATGACTCCTTTTTTTTAGCAGCCTAATATTCTCTAATACCTTGTGATTTGCAATGACTATTCTTAGAGTTGCAATTGTAACGTTACATGTGCAATCTCCATGGCCTTACAAGTAATGAGATCAAGAGAAACATAATGTTAGTGCATAGTAAGAACTCATATTAGTACAACTTTTCAAAAAATTACAACATACTGACTACTTTACATTACTAATCAGTCTTGCTTATGCAAGATAGCAATACTACTAATATTTTTTACATAGATATGGGTGCATACGCACATGCACACACACACACACACACACACACAGAAAAGGGTCTGCAAACCAATAGAAAGACTGAGGGAGAGGGAGTACATACGTATAGACTACCAGAGAGAGAGAGAGAGAGAGAGAGAGAGAGAGAGAGAGAGAGAGAGAACCTTCAAAGAGAGAAGGCAGGTCCACATAATAGTTACAAGAGAGTGGGACGTTCTAAATTCTTTTTACAAGAGAGTGGGATGTTCTAATTGTGTTTTTGAAATTTAGCTTCCACCTTACTTTCAATAATTTTAAGCACCTAAAAGACCAATGTCAGGGATACTCTTTTGAGACCACCTATCCACGTTTCTACCTCATAGTAAGAAAGAGGTAACCATGTCACCAAGAGATTTTTGGGTGAATTTCTAGATCCAATAGAGGAGAAATAAGAAACCAAACAAAACTTGGTTCAAGAATGTCAAGAAAAAATACAGTAAAATTGTATACAAAGTAAGGGACCAAATACTAATCACCCCCCCATGATTGACCAAGATGGAAGACCATTCATCCTTATGTATTATTAATTGACTAAGTTGGAGAGACCATAGAGGTTGTAATGGAGAACTCTAAGGGGGATTTACAAGGGATCTTGAACTTCCTCAATTACTTGGGAATGGCCTAGATGATCCTTTACTAGACTGAAACTTCCCAATTCTTGATACAAACATGGAATGGAGTCCATTCTTGAGTCTGGCTAATGTAGTCCATGAGATTTTGCTAAACTCACATCATTCTCATCTTTTGAGGTCAAGGTTTTAATATCAACTCTACTCCAAGGTAATCAAAATTTATGGAGTGATTTGAAGGACTAAATGGAAGGAAGATTATGAGGAATTATTGTTAAGGGGACGAGGTGAAATATAACCCAATAGCAAAATCAAAAGAGGAAACTCCTTTGAGTGATGAAAAGAAAAAGTTACCTAAGGTGCCTTTAAATAAGTTGGGACATTATTATGAAAAGGATGAGACCACTACAATGTTATCTATGTGGTACATAAGTACCAAGGAGTTACAACTATTAAGATAGCGGTGTGGATGCTACTAGCATTGTCTCTAAACGCTACTAGAAACTCTGGGAAAGCAACCCATAGAGGAAACTAACTTTTGTTGTGAAGGTAGCTGTGAAATCATGAATAATAAGCCTCTTGGTATCTTAAGAGATTAAAAACCAAAATATTTGGATAAATTTATCAATCTACCTTTGTGTGTTGATGAATTACCAAAAAGAGCCGAGATCATATGATGTGATTCGAGGGTGATCCTACATGTAGGAAGCTAGACTGGTCCATGACTAAGGAATAAAGGTCATATTTACCTTAGAAATAAGGACGAGATAATATTATTGATGCATGGAAGGTTCGCCCAATGCATCATGGAGGGATTTCAAAGAGTAAAACATCATTGGTATTATTGATACAAGGAAGGTTCACCCAATACATGGAGGGATTTAGAAGAAGAGTCAAGCATCATTGCTAGAACTACTTCTGTGAATAGGTGTCAAACATGTTGCCACATATCCCACATGTTGTGAATGTGTGTCAAACATTGCTAGAACTACTTCTGTGAATGTGTGTTGGACATGTTGCCACATGTCATGAAAGAAGGACTAGATAGTAAAGATGAATTTTCTTACCTAGAAGGTTCAACCAATGCAATGGAGGGTTTTTAGCAGAAGAGTCAAACAACACTGCTAGAACTACCTCTATTATTGTGTGCCAAACATGTTGCCACATCCTAGAAGATGAATATATCTACATCTAACTATCATGATTACTAGAACTTAAGGAATACGGAGCCTAAACATCATGATTGGAATTGGAAAATGAACATATGGATCACGATTATTGTAACTCAAGATTCAAAGTACTAGATGCATATTCTGGAAAGAAGTACGGAAAAGTCTAAGAGATGAGTTTGAGAAGAGAATTGATAGTGCAATGCATGCTTAGAGTTGAGCTTTTTTGAGTCTATAGATGCATGCTTTTTTGAGTCTATAGATGCATCAATACAGGAGTCACCTCAATCAAATGAAGAAAGGCCAACTTCATCAAGGAATCCCAATAGATATTGAAAAATGGAAGCCAAAGAAGGCCATAGCACCAAGTGTACTCTTTAGTTAGTCTAATTTTCATGAAGAGTATTGACTCCACAAAAAAGAACTCAAGAGATGTCATTTTCCTATCAGATTTATATTAATTAATGAAGGAATGAGACAAGGTAATAAAAGAGACTTGAGAGATCTTGTTTTTCTTAATGAAGGAGTGATACAAGAGGGTGATAAAACAAAGAGTTTTCACTTATCTCCCCACTATCCTTGCTAGCTCGTCTAAAGCATCATTTGGTGTTCTAAAGAGCACACCACATATTAACCCCTCAACCCAATCCTTCCAATGCTAACTTCACACTATGCAGGTGATCTAGCTTGGTTTCAGATGGCCCTTTGTTATGGCTTCACAATCAAGACCCCAGAATTTTTTCTCTTGGCCCTTCATTATGGAACCCTATAATTTTTTCAAGCATAAATGCACGTGTTCTCATTCTAGTCTCTCCCAGAAACACATTAATAAGAGAAGAAAAACATGGCACGAAGAACTTACCAATATAATGTAATGCATGCAACCCTCCCTTCCTTCAAAGAGCTCCACATCATTTGTTGTCATGCCAACTCTTACATATTGTCCACACTAGGTAGTAGCCACACACACTCCTCTCTTCCTTCAAAGAGCTCCACATTGTCCATTCTCATGCCGGCTAAGTTATCATCCACTAGGTAGTTGCCACAAACACTCCTCTCTCTCACTTCTATGGTAGCTACATAAGCACAAGGATGAAGTAGAGAATAGAGTAGCAAGATCGAGACTCAATTTCCACACAATGGAAGAGTGTGTTGTGTTATGAGATAAAACTGACTTATATACAAGATTGTACAATTTCACACACAAAATATGGACGACTAGGTGTCGAGGCCTCTCATACGTGGCCACAATACTTAATCTCATAATACATTTATGAAGAAGTACATCCACAAGGGATTCAACTAAGCTTGCTACCACATGCTCTCGAAGTAGGAATCACAATCAGAGTTCCATTAGAGCATTATGAGTGCCCATCCATGTTTATAGATTTGGCCACTACTGTTGCTTCATAGCTTGATTATGTACATCTTTTTGTGTGTCCTCTTTTCTCGTTGATGTAGAGATAGTTGTTAATTACCGTCCCCCTTTCATGGTGGCTGATTAGAGGAATTTATTATAGAGAGAATTAAAAAGCTTATTGTTTCTACTCTTGACACTGAGGGAATGCTATCTCAATGTTCACTGTTCCTCTGGAAGGAGTGCATTCAATGTTCATTATTCCTTTGAGGACCCCGGGGGGAAGGCTTGTTATTGAGATAATGATCAATGTTCGTTGTTCCTCCAAAAGGAATGGGGAAGGCTTATTAATAAATGAAGAATCTAGTGATTGGCAAGAGTATCTAGAGAGAGTGGGGGCCTCCACAGGCGACTATAGTGTTGTCCTTATCCATGAATCAAGTATTTTCCTTGTTCTATGTCATGACTCCTTTTTTCTTAGCAGCTTAATATTCTCTAATACCTTGTGATTTGCAATGACTATTCTTAGAGTTGCAATTGTAACGTTACATGTGCAATCTCCATGGCCTTACAAGTAATGAGATCAAGAGAAACATAATGTTAGTGCATAGTAAGAACTCATATTAGTATAACTATTCAAAAAGTTGCAACATACTGACTACTTTACATTACTAATCAGTCTTGCTTATGCAAGATACCAATACTACTAATATTTTTTACATAGATATGGGCGCATACGCACGTGCACACATACACACACACACACAGAAAAGGGTCTGCAAACCCAATAGAAAGACTGAGGGAGAGGGAGTACATACGTATAGACTACCAGGAGAGAGAGAGAGAGAGAGAGAGAGAGAGAGAGAGAGAGAGAGAGAGAGAGAGAGAGAGAGAGAGAACCTCCAAAGAGAGAAAGCAGGTCCACATAATAGTTACAAGAGAGTGGGACGTTCTAAATTTTTTTTACAAGAGAGTGGGATGTTCTAATTCTGTTTTTGAAATTTAGCTTCCACCTTACTTTCAATAATTTTAAGCACCTAAAAGACCAATGTCAGGGATGCTATTTTGAGACCACCTATCCATGTTTCTACCTCGTAGTAAGAAAGAGGTAAGCATGTCACCAAGAGATTTTTGGGTGAATTTCTAGATCCAATAGAGGAGAAATAAGAAGCCAAACAAAACTTGGTTCAAGAATGTCAAGAAAAAATACACTAAAATTGTAGACAAAGTAAGGGGCCAAATACTATTCACCCCCCCAATGTGTTATTGACCAAGATGGGAGACCATTTATCCTTATGTATTATTAATTGACTAAGTTGGAGAGATCACAGAGGTTGTAATGGAGAACTCTAAGGGGGATTTACAAGGGATCTTGAACTTCCTCAATTACTTGGGAATGGCCTAGATGATCCTTTACTAGAATGAACCTTCCCAATTCCTGATACAAATATGGAATGGAGTCCATTCTTGATCTGGTTAATGTAGTCCATGAGATTTTGCTAAACTCACATCATTCTCATCTTTTGAGGTCAAGGTTTTAATAGCAACTCTACTCCAAGGTAATGAAAATTTATGGAGTTATTTGAAGGACTAAATGGAAGGAAGATTATGAGCAATTATTGTTAAGGGGACAAGGTGAAATATAACCCAATAGCAAAATCAAAAGAGGAAACTCCTTTGAGTGATGAAAAGAAAAAGTTACCTAAGGTGCCTATAAATAAGTTGGGACATTATTATGAAAAGGATGAGACCACTACAATGTTATCTATGTGGTACATAAGTACCAAGGAGTTACAACTATTAAGATAGCGGTGTGGATGCTACTAGCATTGTCTCTAAACGCTACTAGAAACTCTGGGAAAGCAACCCATAGAGGAAACTAATTTTTGTTGTGAAGGTAGCTGTGGAATCACGACTAATAAGCCTCTTGGTATCTTAAGAGATTAAAAACCAAAATATTTGGATAAATTTATCAATCTACCTTTGTGTGTTGATGAATTACCACAAGTAGCCGAGATCATATGATGTGATTCGAGGGTGATCCTACATGTAGGAAGCTAGACTGGTCCATGACTAAGGAATAAAGGTCATATTTACCTTAGAAATAAGGACGAGATAATATTATTGATGCATGGAAGGTTCGCCCAATGCATCATGGAGGGATTTCAAAGAGTAAAACATCATTGGTATTATTGATACAAGGAAGGTTCACCCAATACATGGAGGGATTTAGAAGAAGAGTCAAGCATCATTGCTAGAACTACTTCTGTGAATGTGTGTCAAACATGTTGCCACATATCCCACATGTTGTGAATGTGTGTCAAACATTGCTAGAACTACTTCTGTGAATGTGTGTTGGACATGTTGCCACATGTCATGAAAGAAGGACTAGATAGTAAAGATGAATTTTCTTACCTAGAAGGTTCAACCAATGCAATGGAGGGTTTTTAGTAGAAGAGTCAAACAACACTGCTAGAACTACTTCTATTATTGTGTGCCAAACATGTTCCACATCCTAGAAGATGAATATATCTACATCTAACTATCATGATTACTAGAACTTAAGGAATACGGAGTCTAAACATCATGATTGGAATTGGAAAATGAACATATGGATCATGATTATTGTAACTCAAGATTCAAAGTACTAGATGCATATTCTGGAAAAATTTGATGTGCTTCAAAAGAAGTACGGAAAAATCTAAGAGATGAGTTTGAGAAGAGAATTGATAGTGCAATGCATGCTTAGAGTTGAGCTTTTTTGAGTCTATAGATGCATGCTTTTTCGAGTCTATAGATGCATCAAGTGACATACAGGAGTCACCTCAATCAAATGAAGAAAGGGCAACTTCATCAAGGAATCCCAATAGATATTGAAAAATGGAAGCCAAAGAAGGCCATAGCACCAAGTGTACTCTTTAGTTAGTCTAATTTTCATGAAGAGTGTTGACTCCACAAAAAAGAACTCAAGAGATGTCATTTTCCTATCAGATTTATATTAATTAATGAAGGAATGAGACAACAAGGTAACAACAGAGACTTGAGAGATCTTGTTTTTCTTAATGGAGTAGTGATACAAGAGGGTGACAAAACAAAGAGTTTTCACTTATCTCCCCACTATCCTTGCTAGCTCGTCTCAAGCATCATTTGGTGTTCTAAAGAGCACACCACATACTAACCCCTCAACCCAATCCTTCCAATGCTAGCTTCACTCTATGCATGTGATCCAGCTTGGTTTCAGATGGCCCTTTGTTATGGCTTCACAATCAAGACCCCATAATTTTTTCTCGTGGCCCTTCATTATGGAACCCTATAATTTTTTCAAGCATAAATGCACGTGTTCTCATTCTAGTCTCTCCCAGAAACACATTAATAAGAGAAGAAAAACATGGCACGAAGAACTTACCAATATGTTGTAATGCATGCAACCCTCCCTTCCTTCAAAGAGCTCCACATCATTTGTTGTCATGCCAACTTTTACATATTGTCCACACTAGATAGTAGCCACACACACTCCTCTCTTCCTTCAAAGAGCTCCACATTGTCCATGTAAGGACCTCGACCCGTAGGGTGGGGGAATCCTTTTGATAGGCGGTTAAGTCTCATGTTATTTTCCGATTGACGACACCTCGATCTCGTAGAAATACGAGGTTATGAGCAAACGGACGGACCTAACTCTATCTCGCAAGGGAAGCGTAGCCATCCTAAAGGAAATTCTAATCCCCAGCATGGAATGTGCGTGGAGATGGAACAAGACCCACACTTTGGTTCAAGGAAGCCAATGCCTTTTTCCCCCGTATTTCATGAGGCACGGCCGCTGGCTCGGTCCCCTAAAACAAGTCTTGTTCATGACTCTACTATTCCCTAAGTATCGTAAGTTACGACTAGTAGAAAGCTACCCGACTGATCGGGTCCACCCATCCTTAGAATGGTACCGTCAGGGCATCCATTCTCCCACTTTCCACAAACTCACCCGTTCAATTATTTTCTAATTATTCCTACCACACTGTGAAACACTTAAAAATAAATTCCTTTGTTAATTAATTACACTTGATTCTTTAAAAGAAATCTTTCTTAGCACAACATTGAAATCAACAAACATACTTACAGTGAAAAATATTTACAAAGACCCTGGGACCGGGCCGATATTCCAATCCAAACTTCCATGTCTAAACCATAACCATAACCATAACCACAATCCAATCACAACCACAACCACAACCACAACCACACCGATGATCTAGAATTTGATCTTCCAGCCTCAACCAGCTGGGTAAACCTCACGGACAGTCTCCCCTCATTGTCAGCCAGCCTGTTGAGATATCGAGCTCTAGTGAGGCGGTGGACACTGATGACCCGCCTGGGGGATAGGCCCCGCACTTACACCACTGGCATGGTTGGTGAGATCTTGGGTGATATGCGGCCAGTGGGATGACAGGCTGTGTGACAGCCATTCTAGAGACTGGCATAGTTATAGCGCCAGCTCATTTAGTCGGGTTCACACTATAGAGAACCCGTGTATGTATTGGTTGAGTACCTTTCATATTGTGTGTACTCTTATCTTGTATATGGTGTGTTGAGTGTTGAGTAGAGAAGAAGAAGATTTTCAGCCTCTCACCTTGTGTGTTCTCTATATAACAAGAAGCGGTACGAGGGTAAGAGCTACAACTACTCTTCCCTATTGTGTTGGTGACTACACCCTTGTCGGGAGCTCTACGGGAGGCACCGGCAAACGATCTCCGATTGAGGAGCTTTCTTCGCGGGAGTGAAGCTACAGGGCAACTATACAGTCCTTTGGACTGAGTCCTTTGGACTGAGTCCTTTGGACTGAAAATTTTCGGGCCAAAAACGCGTTTCGGGCGCGTCTGGACCTCCGTTTTTCAGAAAGCAGGCGATTTCGAGCACTGCGGGTAAGTCATCGATTCTCTGCAGAACTCTGTTTTACGAACTGCAGGAAGACAAATTGACTGGGCAGACACTGTGGGTGCTGCAAAGAGGTCTACAGTTGCCATTGGGTGTATGTATGTGCATTGAAGTCACTGGTTGTGACATTTGAGAGTACTACAATACCGCTGTGCAGAAAATACAGCATTTGTGCAGAAAAACCAGAGTGCAGTTTCTGGTAAAATTGTGTGTTTGGCAAGATGTCTAATGATGGCATAACACAGATTGTGGCTGAGAAGCTGGACAAGAATAACTTCCATGCTTGGAGGTTCAGGCTGACCAATTTCCTGATGGGAAAAGGCTATTGGGACTACATTGAAGGTGAGCATGAAGAGGCACCGGAGATACCGGATATAAATCCGACTGCTGCAGATGTGAAAGAGTTTAAAGACTGGAACCAAGGAGCCAGGAAAGTAATGTATTGGCTTTCCATTAGTATACAGGACACCATGATTGGGCACATTCAGGATGCCAAGTCCCCCAAGGAGGCGTGGGACACCTTGGTAAAGCTTTATGAAACAAATACCAAGGCACGTAAGATACAGTTGAAGAATGAACTTCATACTGTCGAGAAAAAGAGCATGTCTGTGAATGACTATGCGTTGAAGATAAAGGGCATTGTGGAATCCCTTGCATCTATTGGTGTATCAGTAGATGATGATGACAAGGTGGAAGTCTGTCTACGTGGTCTCAGGCCACAATACAAGGCGTTTAAGACGTCTATTCAGACTCGGGAAAACATTCCCAACTTTACAGATTTGGTGTCTATGCTGATTATCGAAGAGAAGAACTTGGGTGAAGACCAACAGTCTTCACAAAGCAAAAACAGTTCAGAGCAACAGGCCTTCTACACGAGTTCAGGAAGAGGACGAGGTAGAGGAGGCCGTGGACGCGGTCAAGGAGGTGGCCGAACAGGTAATCAGAATTATGGCCAGCAGCAACAGTAACAACAACAACAGTCCCAGAATCAACAACAACAATAACACGCAGGTGGAAGAGGCAGATTCAGAGGCAGATTCAGAGGCAGGGGGAGTCAAAGAGGCCGTGGAAATTGGCAAAGGCAATATAATGATGCACGTGAATGCTACTATTGTGGTAAGCCAGGACATGTGCAGTCAGAATGTTATAAGAAGCAGGCTGACATGCAAAATGGGAAAGTGCAGCAAAACAACTATGCATCCTCAAGCAGAAATAATGAGGACAATGAAAGGTTGTTTGTTATGCAGCATGTTGTAAATGCCATGTCTGAAAATGTTGATGCAGCACAAAAAGATAATGTATGGTATGTGGACTCAGGCGCTTCGAACCACATGACGAGTCATGGGGAGTGGTTCAAGGAGATGAAGAACCCGGAAAGACCAGGTTTTGTGGAAACAGGGGATGACACTGCTCATCCAATTGCCCACGTTGGAGATGTGCCATTATCTATGCAGGATGGCAAAGTGAAGTACCTTGCAGATGTACTTCATGTACCGAACATAACAAAGAATCTGGTTTCAGTTGGCCAGATGATTGAGCAGGGTTTGCAGGTTCAGTTTAACCCTGATGGGTGTTATGTTGAAGATTTCAAAGACAAGTGCAGGTTGGTTGCAAAAGGCAACAGAGTGGGCAGAATGTTTACGTTAGATGTAGACATGCCTGAAATGAGTGCTGCGATGTTTGCAAATGGTTCAGGAGTTGTTGCAGACACAGACATATGGCATAAAAGAATTGGACATGTAAATGTGCAGAGATTGAAGTCTATGCAGACAAAAGGAATTGTGACAGGGCTGCCAAAATTTAAAGTGGAAGGTATGCAGAAAATATGTGAAGCATGCCAATTTGGGAAGCAAACAAAGCATGTGTTTCCACGTAACAGATATGTGAGCAGAAATGCACTAGATGTTGTGCATTTAGATGTATGGGGTCCTACGAAGACCGTGTCTATGGGAGGCTGCAGGTACTATGTCACTTTCATTGATGACCACACAAGGAAAGTGTGGGTATATTTCATGAAGGAGAAGAGTGAGGTTTTCACTCACTTTCAGAATTTCAGAGTTTTGGTTGAAAAGCAAACAGGAAAATATGTCAAGTGCCTAAGGTCAGATGGAGGGGGAGAATACTTCTCCAATGAGTTCTCTGAATTTTTGAAGAAGAATGGTATTCGGAGACAGTTCACATGCAGATATACTCCGCAGCAAAATGGAGTTGCTGAGCGAAAAAACAGGCACATTGCTCAGATTGCACGAGCATTGATGGAAGAGAAGAATATGCCGCATTGCTATTGGGCTGAGGCTGTTTCTACAGCAGTATACATCATGAATAGGACTCCAACTGCAGCCATACATGATGTAACTCCAGAGGAGAAGTTTACTGGCAGAAAACCAGATTTGTCTCATCTGAAAGTTTTTGGATGCATTGCATATGTGCATGTGCCAGATGAGCTGAGAACTAAGCTGGATCCGAAAGCTGAAAAATGTGTGTTTATTGGATATTCCCTTGAGCAAAAGGGATACAAGTGTTATAACCCTGCTACACGTGAGTTGAGGGTAAGCAGGGATGTTGTCTTTGATGAGATGAGCAGTTGGTATGCTGCTGAAAAAGAAGCTATTGGGGCTGATGTGAGTGGAAGTGTGGTTGCACAGAATGCAGGTCAGCAATCACAGTCTTTGAGTGGACCAGGAGAGTCCTCATCTAGTGGGTCTATTGATAGACCATGGAGTGGCAGGCTGCGTCATAATACCAGCCCTGCAAATGTGATTAGTACATCACGTAAAGGAAAAGAGAAAGTGGTTGAGCCCCTTGGTATGCCTGACATTTCTGCAGGGCATTCTCATGTTGATGGAGAGTCTAGTGGCTCAGATATGAGTCTTGATGAGGAGCTTGGGATCCCAGCTATGAGAACACCTGGTGTAAAGAAGGCTATGGAAGCCATGAATAAGAAGCTGCGAAGATCAGGGAGAGTGAAGAACCCTGTGCAGAGATTTACATATGATGGTTATGTGGCACATCATTATGCATATATGGCAAAAGTTGTGCAGGTTGTAGAGCCCACATGCATTGATGAGGCTGTTGGAAATGTGTGTTGGGAGAAAGCTATGGATGAGGAGATGGATGCACTATATGGAAATGAAACTTGGGATTTAGTGCAATTGCCTGAAGGCAAGAAAGCCATTGGATGCAAGTGGGTGTACAAAGTTAAACATAATAGTGATGGAAGCATAAACAGGTACAAGGCTAGATTGGTAGCCAAAGGATATGCGCAGACATATGGGATTGATTATGAGGAAACTTTCAGCCCAGTTGCCAAGATGGCAACGGTGAGAGTTGTGATAGCAGTGGCTGCGTCAAAGCAATGGTCTTTACATCAGATGGATGTAAAGAATGCATTCTTGCATGGAGATTTGCAAGAAGAGGTGTATATGTTGCAGCCACCTGGTTATGAGGATGAGGGTCACCCCGAGCATGTTTGCAGGTTGAAGAAAGCCTTGTATGGCTTAAAGCAAGCACCAAGAGCATGGTCTGACAAGATTTCTGAATATCTTGTCACTATTGGCTTTCATGTAGCCAATGCAGATTTCTCATTGTATGTGAGACATGGTGATAGAGGAGTTGTGCTTGTTGTCATCTATGTAGATGACTTGATCATTACGGGGGACCATGATGCAGAGATCTTTGATGTAAAGATCTTGCTTAGACAGAAGTTTGAGATGAAGGATCTGGGGGAGCTCAGATATTTCTTGGGCATTGAGGTGATTAGGTCACCACATGGTATTGGATTACTGCAGAGACAGTATGGCTTGGACATGTTGTCCAAGTATGGTATGACAGGCTGTAAGCCTATTTCTGTGCCATTGGATCAGAATGGCAAGTTGAGTGCAGATTCAAGAGAGATCTTGGAGGATCCTACTATGTACAGGAGCATAGTAGGAAGTTTGATCTACATGACGATCACCAGACCAGATTTGAGTTATGCTGTTGGGTTGGTGAGTCAGTTTATGCAGGTTCCACGGAAACCGCATTTGGATGCAGTCAGACGCATACTGAGGTATGTGAGGTCTACTTTGCATTGTGGACTATTCTATGAGACTGGGACAGAGATATGTGTACATGGGTACACAGATGCTGATTGGGCTGGTAGTATCTCAGATAGAAGATCTACCAGTGGATTCATGTTTTCTTTGGGGAGTGCTGCTGTGACTTGGAGCAGCAAGAAGCAGCCTACGGTTGCTCTATCGAGTATACAGAGGCCGAGTACAGAGGAGCTGCTATGGCAGCATGTGAGGTAGCTTGGTTGAGAAAGCTACTTGCAGATTTGGGTCTATCAGTGGATAGACAAGTTGTCATTTTCTGTGACAACATTAGCAGTATACAGTTGGCCAGGAACCCAGTCTTTCATGCTCGTACGAAGCACATAGAGGTCCACTACCACTTCGTCAGAGAGAAGGTCTTGGCAGGAGACCTTGACCTTGTTTATGTCAGCACAGAGGATCAGGTAGCTGACATCTTCACCAAAGCATTGGGTACAGAGAAGCTCCGCAGATTCAGGGCTTCGCTTGGTGTACATGAGATGGAGTTGAGCTCGAGGGGGAGTGTTGAGATATCGAGCTCTAGTGAGGCGGTGGACACTGATGACCCGCCTGGGGGATAGGCCCCGCACTTACACCACTGGCATGGTTGGTGAGATCTTGGGTGATATGCGGCCAGTGGGATAACAGGCTGTGTGACAGCCATTCTAGAGACTGGCATAGTTATAGCGCCAGCTCATTTAGTCGGGTTCACACTATAGAGAACCCGTGTATGTATTGGTTGAGTACCTTTCATATTGTGTGTACTCTTATCTTGTATATGGTGTGTTGAGTGTTGAGTAGAGAAGAAGAAGATTTTCAGCCTCTCACCTTGTGTGTTCTCTATTAGGGTTTTGTGAGTGTGTGTGTGTGCTTGCAAGAGCTCAAGCTCTCTTCCCCCCTGCATCTTTTCACAGCCGATGAGGGCCAAGCCATCCTGTCACCCCCTCAGGTACTGCCGCTTGTACCAAACCCTCTCGCCCTTTGGAGGGGACGTCTCCTCATGAGGTGGGGGTTAAGTCACCGCACTAGCCTGGACCCACAGAACTAGGCAGCATATATACATCACCCTGGTGGTGAAATCCAATTCCCAGTGGCATAGGAGGGGATTACCCTGGGCTGACTCTCGGCCTCGCTATATCCTCCGCTCGGCTACACAGGCAAGCACGAAGTTAGCTAAGGGGGGGAGAAGCTGTACCTGCATGTTAGCAATAAACCAGTAGTGTATCCAATAAAAAGAGACAGTCTTTATTCAATGAATTCACACATTAACAAAAACCATCGTTTCGGAAAGACAATGATTCAAAAGCAAGATTGTTTTCTTATAACTTTACTTAAGAGTAACCATAAGGTACTTTAGGCCATCTATACTAGGGGTTTAACCTTAGTCCCTTTCCTATTATTTCAAATCTTTGCATTAAGCTTCATAAGAGAGAATTTTACTTAAACTTGTTAAATGACCAACCTGGTTATCGTTTTCGTGCCTATTCGCTTCAAGAGGGGCGAAGTCGATTTGCAGGGATGCGATTCGCTTCATTCCCTCCTTGGGCAGCGCGTGGTTCTTCATTTCGGTGGTGTTTCGGTGCCATAGGAGCACTAGAGTTTTAAGAGGATAGAGAGAAAACGGGGTGAATATAAGAGGTTGGGAGCGTGGAGAGAAAAGAGAGAATTCTACTGGTTCAAACGGATTCGAAAACGGAGTCCGTTTGGGGTAGGAAAAGCTTGTTGGGCTTATGGGTAGGAACGACCTCTTAGCCTAAGTTTAAGTCGCCGCATATGGGGGGGGGGGAATTTGAGAGGGTGTCCTTAACTTGGAGAGCTCTTGAGAAGAGTGTACGTCCCTAGGGAGACCTAGGGAAGAGTAAGGCAAGGGTTGGAGGAGAAGCACACTTTAAGTCTATTCACACGGGGAGGAGAAGAGTGTAGGACATGTCCTAGAGCTTGAGGGAGGGCTTGCGCGTAGGGCCTTGCTGGGGGCTTGTCTGGAGAAGGGGGCTGGGAGGGTCCTTTTATAGGTGCTGGAGGGTGGATGTCCGGGTGCGGGAAGGTGACACCTGGGTGGTGTAGGTGTCCGGGAGAGAGTGTGGGCGTGAGACACCTGGGGGTGGAGGTGTCTCGAGGAGAGAGAAAGTGTGACACATGGGGGTGGAGGTGTCCCCAAGAGAGAGAGAGAGCGCGACACTTGTCATTAGGGCCAAAAACGTCTCAAAATGGGTTGTGTAAGGAATTTCACTAACTTGCTAATTAGTAGAATGTTGACGGTCAAAACGGCTCCAAATTTAGCCGTTTTGGGTATTTAAAGCATATCTATCTGATTGAATACGTATCTAAGTGCATATTTTAAAATCTAAAAAAATAGATCGTTTTCATGCTACTCTTTAATGGCTCGTCTCGAAATTTGTCCTCTTTTAGTGACTACGCGGCAAAATGACCATTCTCTCCAAACGCGCTCTTATCCATTCTCCAAAAAAATTTCACTCCTCTGCTTCTCTAAAAGTTTCACAAGCTACATCTCATTCTCATTCTTCTGTGTCTCTCATGATCTAATAGCTCTGCTTATATTTTTTGCTCGATTAGTAATGAGTGATACATCTAATCGTAAGTTTTATTTGAACATCAAGCTCAACCAAGAGTATGCAACTACACGGAGTGTCTACCAAAGATCCCTTTCATGTGCAAATGAAGCTCAACATCTTCGCAACAAAGGAAAGAAGCATATTGGCCTATGGACATATGGAAGTCTATATCCACCGGATCCCAAAACAGGAAGGTATCCTTCTTTTCACACACCACATGATTTGATTAGATTTGTTGGTGATGGGGAGGATGGCTTACTTGGTTATAGTTCAAGACTATCTCAATCACATATTAATTATGCAGAATATACTACATATCTTCAAAATACTTCATCTTTGAATGCAACAAAATTTTTAGAACTTGAAAACAAAATAGTGTCTTTGAAACAAGAAAATGATCAATTGAAAACCTTAAAAGAAACTCCAATAGGATTAAGAGCACGAGTAAAACGAATGCGGGATGTAGTTAACTTAACAGAGAGATCTGGACAAAGAAAAAAAAGGTTAAAACTTGTAAGAGATCATGTTACTAACCTTCTAGGATTTGACATGTCTAATGCTCAGGAAAGGGTAAGATTTTTGAATGAGCTTATGAATAGGTCGGATATCTTGAAACTTTTAGAACTTCCTGAAAATCAAACTCAAAAAAAAACTGGTCTTTCAACATCTATTAAAAGATATGGACTTATTAGTCCAGCCTTCCCAAATGCAAGAAGTTTGTGACATAGTGGGAGTGAGTAGAAAGGGATACAGAGCCATCTCTAAAACCTGGTTCAGGGTCCTTAAGTATTACAAAATCAAAGCTTTTGAGTTGCCTAGACCTCACAATGTTGGAAAATATAGAACTCTGTTAAATGAGGAAATTTCTAAACATTTCGGAGAGTATTTCCATATTGAGGGAACAATGCCATATGAGAGACAAAAAAAAATCATCTTTTGAATACAACGTTTATAATAATATTTGGATGAACATTAGAAAAGTCCAATCTTTTATGGTGAGATATTACAACATAAGAGAAATAGATTGTGAAGGAAAACTTGTATTTGTTTTAAAATTAGATGAAGCTCAAATCCAAAAATGTCAAAAAATGGAAAGAATATCTATATCCCTAATGAATAAAGCATTGGACTATAGTCAAGGTAAGCTTGATTCTCCATACCACAAAACTCAATCAGAAATGGAGCTATGGTGGATTGGATCAGCTCAGGTACCAGTAGAGAGTCATGAAACATTAAAGTGGCTCTTCTCAAAAACAGACATTCCTTCAGTTATTCAGGGCCAAAATACAGGTGAACACCTTCATGTTGACGACATAGGTGATTTCATTGTGGAATGGCATTTGAGTGCCGACCTCAAGGCGTTGAAGTGTATGTTTGGTGTATGTGGAGGAGCAAATACCAAATATCCATGTCTTTATTGCATGGCAAGCACAGGGACAAAAGAATGGCTTGCAGAAAATGAGATTGGAAAACCACCATCCAGAAATAATGTGAATGTTGTCGATTATCCAACTTCTATTAAAATATGGGATCCAATTCTACCAATACATTTGAAAAATGTGCATATATGTACACTGCATGCAGAGATAAGAATCTTGGACAAATTGCTCAGACTTCATCTGGACTATGCATATTCTATTAAGCCGACTAAACTTGCAGATGAGCGCATAGAAAAGTGCAAAGCCTTGCTCTCTCAAATGGGTTTTCATGGTGGGGAAGTGCATCTTAAAAAAGATCCTGTTCTTTCTGGTGGAGGTACAGGTGATGTTCTGCAAGATGTCTCAATGGGAGGAGCAAAAGCGAGAAGATTTTTGAGCAACCATGACACCAAACAAGTCAACGCAATGTGGAACTGTTGGAAACAGCTATGTGTCATCACCACAAATGTCAAAAGTAGACCAGATGTAGCCAACAAACGTATGGAAGTTTGGAAAAAACTCGACAATTTTTTCAAAGTCCTTAGACGACAAGTTGGTTCAAATACTTATGCAGATGATTTCAAAAACGCAATAAAGCTTTTGATCAAAGCTATCATAGATGCCTGGGGAGAAAAAGACATAACTTATTACTTGGTGAGTATTCAGACTTATCAAAACAGTTATAAATTGGTGTGTCCAGACTTATTACTTGTAATTTCTTAAATGTACTAATAAAAAATTTCTTTGTAGCATATTCTTTACTTGCATGGAGCATATTTTGCTACAGAAGGACCACTTGCAACATGGAATACACAAGGAATGGAAAAGTCTCATTATCAAGCGAGAACTTCCTTTTTTAGATGTACCCGAAGAGGAGGAGGTGGACAAAGAAGAAGCAATGCACTAAACGAATTATTCAATTGGTTCTATAGGAGGCAATTACAAAGGATGAGATCAAAGGACTGAATCTGGAAAATTCTAGAATTCAGTTAGCTTTGGTCAGAGCTTCCCTCTCCTATAAATAGAACATGAGTCCTTTGAAAAAAATAGAAGAATTTTACTATACTAGAGTTACGCTGAAATAATGCTAATTTCTACTATTCTCTAAAATTCTCTCCAAATTGAAGAAATTGGAGCTTCCCTCTTTCTTCAATCCCCATTGGTGGCTCCATCAACATACTTAACCAATTGATTGGTTGGGGGCCTCTACCGTGAACAAAGAATCAAGCAATTTGTAAGGTAAATGGTGAATTTTGATCTTTTCTATAATTTCTCAATGCTTCTCTCTTCTCAACCCCTCTCAAGCTTGAGAAGCTTAATTGGAATGGTTTTTGAATGCTATTGAAGTTAATTGATGAATGGTAGTGAAGAGTTACATAATTTGATGAATGCTATTGAAGTTAATTGATTAATGATAGTTAAGAATTACATAAATTTTTATTTATGCTTAATTCTAATGGTTTTATGTAATTTCTCTCTCTCACTCAAGAAATGGTCATACTCATGACCCATTCTCAATCCAAATGAAGCTTTTCATAAAGCTTTTCCTTAATCCAAGATTAATCTATGCTTGAGGCCAAATTAATGGCTTTTTTCTATGCTTTTAGTTTATGTACTTCATGAATATTGATGATTCAATCCATTATTGAGTTAATGATCCAATTAGGGATCATTCTAATCATTTCCTTAATGATAAGCTTTATCCTTCAAAATAAATTGAGATTTATCAGTCATAGTAGCGGAGCTATGGCAAAATTTTTATAAAAATTACACCTAAAATAATTTTATTCAAAGCATGAAAAGAGAACTTCCTACCATATTCTAGGAATTATCATCCTAGATTAATTGAAAGAATTTGATTGTAATCATGGAGAAATTGATTTTTATGTTATGCATAATTGATGATTATTTTATTGTAAAAGTGTTACTTTTATCATATTTGGATTTCATGCTAAGAGGTATGCATAAAAGTTGATTATTTTAATATAAAAGTGTTTCTTTTATCATATTTGGATTTCATGCATAGAGGTATGCATAAAAATTGATTATTTTAATATAAAAGTGTGACTTTTATCATATTTGGATTTCATGCATAGAGGTATGCATAAAAGTTGATTATTTTATTATAAAAGTGTGACTTTTATCATATTTGGATTTCATGCATAGAGGTATGCATAAAAGTTGATTATTTTATTATAAAAGTGTGACTTTTATCATATTTAAATTTCATGCATAGAGGTATGCATAAAAGTTGATTATTTTATTATAAAAGTGTGACTTTTATCATATTTGGATTTCATACATAGAGGTATGCATAAAAGTTGATTATTTTATTATAAAATTGTGACTTTTATCATATTTGGATTTCATACATAGAGGTATGCATAAAAGTTGATTATTTTATTATAAAAGTGTGACTTTTATCATATTTGGATTTCATACATAGAGGTATGCATAAAAGTTGATTATTTTATTATAAAAGTGTGACTTTTATCATATTTGGATTTCATACATAGAGGTATGCATAAAAGTTGATTATTTTATTATAAAGTGTGGCTTTTCTCATATTTGGATTTCATGCATAGAGGTATGCATAAAAGTTGATTATTTTATTATAAAAGTGTGATTTTTATCATATTTGGATTTCATGCATAGAGGTATGCATAAAAGTTGATTATTTTATTATAAAAGTGTGACTTTTATTATATTTGGATTTCATGCATAAAGGTGAGCATAAAAGTTGATTATTTTATTATAAAAGTGTGACTTTTATTATATTTAAATTTCATGCATAAAGGTATGCATAAAAGTTAATTATTTTATTATAAAAGTGTAACTTTTATTATATTTGGATTTCATGCATAGAGGTATGCATAAAAGATATTCTTTTTATACTAAAAGTGTGATTTTCATCATAAATGGATTTTATGCATAACTTAGATGCATAAGAGAAACTCTTTTATTCTAAAAGTGTAATTCCTACCAAATTGAATTTATGCATAAGAAGATGCATAAAAGATTGAATTTTATTTCAAAAGTGTTAGTCTCCTTAAATGGAATTTATGCATAAATAAATGTGTAGAGAAATCTTATATCAAATATAAGAATTCTCTTAAAAAAGATATGAAATGTTATAAGATGTGATAAGAGGTGTATGAGATGTGATAAGATGTGATAAGATGCGTATGGGAAGTGATAGGATGTGATAAGAGGAGTATGAGATGTGATAAGATGTGATAAGATGCGTATGGGAAGTGATAGGATGTGATAAGAGGTGTATGAGATGTGAAAAGATGTGATAAGATGTGTATGAGATGTGATAGAATGTGTTAAGATGAGTTAGGATGTGTTAAGATGTATATGGGATGTGTTAGGACGAGAATGGATGTAATGTGGATGTATGAATGAGGATGTGAAAATGGATGTATACATGTAGATGTATATGTATGAATGTGAATGTGGATGTGGATGTGGATGTATGGATGTGAATATGAATGAAGAGGTGGATGTGGATGTATGGATGTAGATACGGATGTGGATGTATGTATGTGAATGTGGATGTATGAATGAGGATGTGAAAATGGATGTATGCATGTGAATGTGGATGTATGAATGTGAATGTGGATGTGTGGATGTGGAAATGGAAGTATGGATGTATGAATGTGGATGTGGATGTATGCATGTAGATGCGTATGTATGAATGTGAAATTGGATGTATGATGTGGACGTACGAACATGGATATGTATGTAGAATAATGAATATGAAGGTGTATGTGAGATAATGTGTGGTCTATATGAGTGAATGGATGAGAACGAGTACACATTGAATGGAATGTGGAATAAGTAATGTGGTCCGAGAGTGGATAATATGGAAAGACGAGAGTTCGTTATAGAAACTGTATTTTGTGACTGTTTGTAAATGACTATTTTATGTCAAGAATGCTGGGGAAGCATTTTGACCGTCTTGAGGACTAAGGTCATGAAGACCGAACTGATAAAGTTGCAACTGCTGACGGAGAGTCAATGGAGGATGTCTCGCGTAGCAAGGTCGATCGAGGTCTTGACCAGCCTCGGTTCGATTTAAATGGTGAGCTTCCATTAGGACCTCAATGGAAGGCTTCTTGGGCCCTTTTATTTGGCAGTTTAAGGAGTCAAATCTTTTCTCTTAAGAAGAAACGTTTTCTAATTAGAAGCTTCAAAACGGCTACTTTATTCGAATTTGAATTTTGGAGGGAAAATGAAATTTAAAATCTAGCGGACAAAACCATATCATGTAACATATCTATGGAAAGCTCTTGATGCGTAGATCACGGATCTATAATCTCCGCTCAAATCGGAGCTTGTATGTAGAAGTTATGGAGGTCCGAAAATTGTAAAATTGCCTCCCCCCCTTTTTGGTGGAAAAAGTGCACCCTTTGACCACTCTAATACCTCTCTTACAAACCCAACATTTCAGTCCAAATGGCAACCCCCCATTTGGCTATTCCTTAATCACCTTGATTAGGCTTGGGCAAATTAAAGGGCCCAAGAAGACCCCATTCACTTCCTAATGCGGTACGGTGGATGAGGGACCATGGAAGCGGCCTATGCGTGAAGCGCTATGTCACCTGCGAAGGATCCTAGAGGGTGCTGACCATACGGTGCTCGGGCTCTGGGTCACCGAAGATACCCACACGTGCGTCGTGGAAGATATTGGAACAAGGAGTAAGAGTTGTTTTCTGAAACCGGGCATGGATGTAGTTGATTGACCTTGCTGGTCCTCAAAACGGATGAGTCCATGGCTCTTTTATATGGATCTGTGGGTTGATCTTGCTGATCTTCCACGGAGATTCCATTCTATTATATGAATATATTGCCGGTTACTATGAGCTAGGAACTATGGAAAAGGCCCCTGAGTGAACAGGTGGTTTGCCAATGATGCCATAAGTACACCGATGAATGAATGACGGAAAATAAGGATTCAACCAGAGACTTTGAGGATTGTCATCAGTGACATAATGGTTTCATTAAAGGATTGTTTGAAAGTTAATTGATGCGCTGAGAAAAAGGCAATTTCATATTGGGTGTGTAAGTGGTGTGACTAGTTTTATGTTTGTATGAACTTTCGGCTAGGGGGCCTAGGAACTCTTTTCCCTGGTACACCGAGATAAAACCTAACCAAATTCCTAATTGGATCCCATCACTACAGTGGTTGGGAGGTTGGCTAACCCATGGGACTGGATGGGGTTAGGCTGGACTGATGGATCCGTAAATCGAGATTTAATTTCTATTACTACGATAGATGAAGTAAATCCCGGATAGTAATTGGTCTGGATAGGAATCAACGGCTGTGCCTCTTGATGGGGAAAAAAGCGTTGATCCCAATGATCCAAGTGCAAGTTTCTTCCTTGATCTGACCAAGTACCGTTAGAGGTGCAGTCGGATCAGTTTGATCAGTAATGATCTTGACTACGTTAGAGTAAAGAGTTATCCTGGTGGAATCGCCCGAGCTTTTCGAATAAGGGAAGTTTTTCCGGGTTCGGTTTTGGAAAAACCGACGGATTAGTCTCTTGTCCGGATATCTCTGGGCGAGGCCCCGAGTGTGAGACCCTGACCCGTGCAAGATGTGTTACTTCCGCTGCTAGCACCCCGAGTCCGTTGCGCGGTGGGAACAGGGACCTTACAGTTGGTCTCAGAGCATTTTAAAACTAATACGGATAAGCGAATTCTTATCATAAATTGATAATAAAAATTCAGAAAAAGCATTTTTCATAATGTATTTTCATTTCGTAAGCCTCTTTAATGAAGAATTTTTAATCAAAGAAATTTTTTTAGATGGAAGTTCCCTACTTATCTGGTATTCCCGACCTCACCCAGTCTCAAGATATGACTGCGTTCGCCTTCGAACATCTCATCTCTTCCGCTTCAACTCGAACAAGCCGAGCAAGACTCACACGCCATTTCGAGGCATTATATTTTCCTAACCTAGTGGAGAGACAACATCATAAGTGGTTTGCAGGGCTATATATCCACGTCTCTTGCAACCGGCATGCAATGCTGAGGCAGAACCTCTCATTGGCCATGATTTTGACAAAGTTGAAAATGACGCGTGGTGTCATTCTATATCATTCAACGCCTCAAAATTTCAGACTTGCTTACCGAGTTTATAGACTCTTTAGTCGATTTATCCCTAACGAGAAAATAATAGCTCCCTTTGCAATTAGAGAAATTATGTAACAGGGCATGACTATGGCCCAGTACCGTCGTCTTATGCGTCTCCCGAGGAGATTTTGAATTTTGGAGCCGAGCCACTCTATGTACTTATTGCAACTTGTATATAAATATACAAATATTTTTTCATGTTATTTAAGTGATTGTTTACGGACGATCGGATAAAGAAAAATCTGTTTATCAGACATATGTCATAGATCTCCAATAAGATCAACTGAGGAGCCAATTATGTCAAAAATTTATCAAGATGCACAAAAAGGTTGTAGTTGTGTGATATAATTCATATAATTTGTTATTCAAATTGAAATGCATAAATTAGTAATTAGGACTTCAATTAGAAGTACCGCAATTGTATGGAACCCTGACTTGCTTGAGGCCTAGACACGATGGTATTTACCTTATAGTTTCGAGTATCATGACTATCCGTATATACCGAGGGTATAACTGCAGCTCTTTACCAGCAGTATATACGAGTAAATCTAAGACTTGAAATTATAATCATTAATGCTATCTAGTTGATGAATTCGAATGTGGTTGATATGATTTTTAATTCTGTTTGGGAGCTGATGAATTGATTTGGATTCTGATTGAAAAATGATGATCCCTGAAAATGGGTTGAAATGTAATAAGCTGAGCGAAACCACAATGTGGATGATTGGGATGAGTCCCTGTAATGATAAATGATGAAAATGATTTCAGCAAATTACTATGAGATTAGTGGATTGTGCTGTCAAATTGCTACTGTTAATACTTGAGACGATAGATCAAGTTAAGGGATGACAAATTGAGAACTTGCTTAACTAAAATTCTCGTGGTCAGAAGGAAATTTTTTGGTCCAATGGACCATTATCGTGTTAAAGATATGAATGATATGATCTGAATGAATTGTTATTTAATGATGAGTTCTATATAAAGAATATTTATCCCCATATTCTGTTGGGTTGACCGGAATATAAGGAACCCCAGAATAAATTGGATCCTATTAAAGCAAAAGAGTTGTCCTCTACTTGCGAGATGAGGACATCTTGCATAAGTGGGGTAGAATGTAAGATTCCTCCCCCAGCCTTAGAGGTATACAAGAGTAAGAATCTCCTTTTCTGATCTAATAATTATTCCTTCTCTAAATAAAAGAAAGATTCTGTTTAAAAAGGGAAGACACTTTCCCAGAATACCTTCTCAGGAGCCCACTTGTTTTAAGGATTCAGAACGATGAGTTCAGAAGTGAGAACTGGTATTTTGGATGCCAAGGTTTTGGTCATCAGTTAAAAGACTGCTCGACTCCTACCATGAAAAGGGCAGAGGGAATTCTAGAACCCAAATTCAGAGACCAATTCCTTCATGCCAATCTAATCAGGGTCCGTCTCGGACAAGATTGCTTAACTCCATTAACCAGGTCCAAACCATTGATTAGGGTCGAGATGACCAGTCAAATCCTTGGCGACATAGAGCAACAGATGCAGGCAATTCATAAAGATATAAACGTTGCCCAGGATCGACAGAAACAATATACAGATAAGAACAGGACAGTCAGAGAATTCAAAGAAGCAGATATGGTCTTCATTGAGTACGGACCAAAAGAAGTTCTTTATCTCTTGGGGAGTATAAGTAGTTATCCCCCAGATATTGTGGACCAAAGAAAGTAAGTGACTTAGCCTACGAACTTCTTTTATCTCCTCATCTCAAAGTTCTTAATGCCTTCTATAGAAATATCTGCCAAACCCAAATCATGGAAAGATGGTAAAACTTCAGTGGCAAGATACCGTTGGCTTCTAGGTTACGCTAGCTCCTTCCTTTATATAAGTCGTAACTTTTACTTGTCGCTCACAATAATCTTACTTCCATCGATCTCCTTTCTTTCTTAATCTCCTTCATGGCTTGGTAACAGGAATTAGTTTTATCCATGATGATTTCTCACCTTCAAGACGCAAGCGAGTCTGTGAAGAAGGATTTTATAGAACTGTATGAGCGCTCACTCTTTCCTCACCTAGGAACTTCTGTAGCTCAAACCAAATGGCGGACCTATCAACACCGTGGGATCAGCAGCACTTTCGTAACAATGTCCGCTTGGCCATGGTTATTGAAGCTTTGGGTTTGGGTCCCCGATACTACTACGTCATGAGATCAAGGCATATTGGGTTTTCTGAGCGGGTCTTCTTACTGGCGTGTTTTCTTCCTCATCAGAAGATATGCCTTTACCCCGTTTTTGGCTTGCCTCTCAGAGGTCCTTTTGTTAGATCACCTCATACCACTGAGATAGGTGCGGCAATAACCAGCAGAATTATTCCCATAGATGAGTTACCTTATACATACGCAGCTTGTGAGTGCTGCTTTTGTGACCATATGATGGACGGACTTATGGAAGTGTAAAGAGTTCTTCTATCTTTACTGTATATGTTCCAATAATGAATAAAGTTGAAATCTTGTTCTTGTCTTGAATCTTGCTCTCTTTGAGACTTTTTTTTGGTGGTTAATCTTAATTAAATTTTTCTCTAAGTCTCATATTCGTGCATCATGCGAAATTATCCCAAGTTTGCGAGATGAGAGGACATCTCGCGTTTTTCAAGTGGGAGAGGATGTAAGATTCCTCCCCGGCCTCTTAAAATGTCTAGCATATTCCCCTGTAATCAATTCCCTCTTCAGAAATATAAGAGATCTTGTATCTGCCTGTTTTGGTATAGAGAGAGAAAATATTCTAGAGAGAGAATATTCAGATTTTGAATATTTTTGGATAGAAAAATATCTCATCTTATTAAAATGAATTCCCTTGAAACAGAAATTCAGAAAGAATTTTCCAATGTGCAATTGGAATTAATTGGAAATGGGTATAAAGGACCTTAGCCTAAGGGTCTAGATTTTCAGAAATTTTAGATTATGGTGCAATTAAGGTTCCTTTGGGCCAATAAGATCAATCCATGTGTAGGGAGGAGATAAATCCAATTTGTAAAAAAAGATACCCAAAAATGAGTAAATGCTCACATAAGATGAGTTGACTATGTACAAGGTTTATTAGTAAGAAACTATGAGTAATATTAAAAATATGAGATATTTTGGGTATCCAAAAATGAGTAAATGCTCACATAAGATGAAGAGTTGAAAATGTACAAGGTTTATTAGTAAAAAACTATGAGCAATATTAAAAATATGAGATATTTTGGGTTTAATAATTCCATTTTGACACATATGTAAGGAAGGGGAGTCCATTAAAGGAGGTGCATATTTCACATGCTTGAATGAGTTTTAAACTCAAAAATATTGTGATATTTTTATCTCTCCTCTCTCTTGAATCAAACCAAATCAAAATAGAACCAAACCGAATCAAAAAGTAACCAAACTAGGTCCAAATCTAGTCCAAATATTCTAGAATTCAGTTAGCTTTGGTTAGAGCTTCCCTCTCCTATAAATAGAACATGAGTCCTTTGAAAAAAATAGAAGAATTTTACTATACTAGAGTTATGCTGAAATAATGCTAATTTCTACTATTCCCTAAAATTCTCTCCGAATTGAAGAAATTGGAGCTTCCCTTTTTCTTCAATCCCCATTGTCAACATACTTAACCAATTGATTGGTTGGGGGCCTCTACCGTGAACAAAGAATCAAGCAATTTGTAAGGTAAATGGTGAATTTTGATCTTTTCTATAATTTCTCAATGCTTCTCTCTTCTCAACCCCTCTCAAGCTTGAGAAGCTTAATTGGCATGGTTTTTGAATGCTATTGAAGTTAATTGAATGAATGGTAGTGAAGAGTTACATAATTTGATGAATGCTATTGAATTTAATTGATTAATGATAGTTAAGAATTACATAAATTTTCATTTATGCTTAATTCTAATGGTTTTATGTAATTTCTCTCTCACTCAAGAAATGGTCATACTCATGACCCATTCTCAATCCAAATGAAGCTTTTCATAAAGCTTTTCCTTAATCCAAGATTAATCTATGCTTGAGGCCAAATTAATGGCTTTTTTCTATGCTTTTAGTTTATGTATTTCATGAATATTGATGATTCAATCCATTATTGGGTTAATTATCCAATTAGGGATCATTCTAATCATTTCCTTAATGATAAGCTTTATCCTTCAAAATAAATTGAGATTTATTAGTCATAGTAGCGGAGTTATGGCAAAATTTTTATAAAAATTACACATAAAAAAATTTTATTCAAAGCATGAAAAGAGAACTTCCTACCATATTCTAGGAATTATCATCCTAGATTAATTGAAAGAATTTGATTGTAATCATGGAGAAATTAATTTTTATGTTATGCATAATTGATGATTATTTTATTGTAAAAGTGTTACTTTTATCATATTTGGATTTCATGCAAAGAGGTATGCATAAAAGTTGATTATTTTAATATAAAAGTGTTTCTTTTATCATATTTGGATTTCATGCATAGAGGTATGCATAAAAATTGATTATTTTATTATAAAAGTGTGACTTTTATCATATTTGAATTTCATGCATAGAGGTATGCATAAAAGTTGATTATTTTATTATAAAAGTGTGACTTTTATCATATTTGGATTTCATGCATAGAGGTATGCATAAAAGTTGATTATTTTATTATAAAAGTGTGACTTTTATCATATTTGGATTTCATGCATAGAGGTATGCATAAAAGTTGATTATTTTATTATAAAAGTGTGACTTTTATTATATTTAAATTTCATGCACAAAGGTATGCATAAAAGTTGATTATTTTATTATAAAAGTGTGAATTTTATCATATTTGGATTTCATGTATAGAGGTATGCATAAAAGTTGATTATTTTATTTTATAAAAGTGTGACTTTTATCATATTTGGATTTCATGCATAGAGGTATGCATAAAAATTGATTATTTTATTATAAAAGTGTGACTTTTATCATATTTGGATTTCATGCAGAGGTATGCATAAAAATTGATTATTTTATTATAAAAGTGTGACTTTTATCATATTTGGATTTCATGCATAGAGGTATGCATAAAAGTTGATTATTTTATTATAAAGTGTGACTTTTATCATATTTGGATTTCATGCATAGAGGTATGCATAAAAGTTGATTATTTTATTATAAAAGTGTGACTTTTATCATATTTGGATTTCATGCATAGAGGTATGCATAAAAGTTTATTATTTTATTATAAAAGTGTGACTTTTATTATATTTGAATTTCATGCACAAAGGTATGCATAAAAGTTGATTATTTTATTATAAAAGTGTGACTTTTATTATATTTGAATTTCATGCATACAGGTATGCATAAAAGTTGATTATTTTAATATAAAAGTGTAACTTTTATTATATTTGGATTTCATGCATAGAGGTATGCATAAAAGATATTCTTTTTATACTAAAAGTGTGATTTTCATCATAAATGGATTTTATGCATAACTTAGATGCATAAGAGAAATTCTTTTATTCTAAAAGTGTAATTCCTACCAAATTGAATTTATGCATAAGAAGATGCATAAAAGATTGAATTTTATTCGAAAGTGTTAGTCTCCTTAAATAGAATTTATGCATAAATAAATGTGTAGAGAAATCTTATATCAAATATAAGAATTCTCTTAAAAAAGATATGAAATGTTATAAGATGTGATAAGAGGTGTATGAGATGTGATATGATGTGATAAGATGCGTATGGAAAGTGATAGAATGTGATAGTGTATGAGATGTGATAAGATGTGAAAAGATGTGAAAAGATGTGTATGAGATGTGATAGAGTGTGTTAAGATGAGTTAGGATGTGTTAAGATGTATATGGGATGTGTTAGGATGAGAATGGATGTAATGTGGATGTATGAATGAGGATGTAAAAATGGATGTATACATGTAGATGTATATGTATGAATGTGAATGTGGATGTGGATGTGGATGTATGGATGTGAATGTGAATGAAGAGGTGGATGTGGATGTGGATGTATGGATGTAGATACGGATGTGGATGTATGTATGTGAATGTGGATGTATGAATGAGGATGTGAAAATGGATGTATGCATGTGAATGTGGATGTATGAATGTGAATGTGGATGTGTGGATGTGGAAATGGAAGTATGGATGTATGAATGTGGATGTGGATGTATGCATGTAGATGCGTATGTATGAATGTGAAATTGGATGTATGATGTGGACGTACGAACATGCAAATGTATGTAGAATAATGAATATGAAGGTGTATGTGAGATAATGTGTAGTCTATATGAGTGAATGGATGAGAACGAGTACACATTGAATGGAATGTGGAATAAGTAATGTGGTCCAAGAGTGGATAAGATGGAAAGACGAGAGTTCGTTATAGAAACTGTATTTTGTGACTGTTTGTAAATGACTGTTTTATGTCAAGAATGCTGGGGAAGCATTTTGATCGTCTTGACGATTAAGGTCATGAAGACCGAACTGATAAAGTTGCAACTGCTGACGGAGAGTCAATGGAGGACGTCTCACGTAGCAAGGTCGATCAAGGTCTTGACCAGCCTCGGTTCGACTTAAATGGTGAGCTTCCGGTACGGTGGTTGAGGGACCAAGGAAGCGGCCTATGAGTGAAGCGCTAGGTCACCTACGAAGGATCCTAGAGGGTGCTGACCATACGGTGCTCGGGCTTTGGGTCGCCGAAGATACCCACACGTGCATCGTGGAAGATATTGGAACAAGGAGTAAGAGTTGTTTTATGAAATCGGGCATGGATCTGGTTGATTAACCTTGCTGGTCCTCAACGGATGAGTCCATGGCTCTTTTATATGGATCTGTGGGTTGATCTTGCTGATCTTCCACGGAGATTCCATTCTATTATATGAATATATTTCCGGTTACTATGAGCTAGGAACTATGGAAAAGGCCCCTTGAGTGAACAGGTGGTTTGCCAATGATGCCATAAGTACACCGATGAATGAATGACGGGAAATAAGGATTCAACGAGAGACTTTGAGGATTGTCATCAATGACATAATGGTTTCATTAAAGGATTGTTTGAAAGCTAATTGATGCTGAGAAAAAGGCAATTTCATATTGGGTGTGTAAGTAGTGTGACTAGTTTTATGTTTGTATGAACTTCCGGCTAGGGGGCCTAGGAACTCTTTTCCCTGGTATACCCGGGACAAAACCTAACCAAATTCCTAATTGGATCCTATCACTACAGTGGTTGGGAGGTTGGCTAACCCATGGGACTGGATGGGGTTAGGCTGGACTGATGGATCCGTAAATCGAGATTTAATTTCTATTACTCCTCTACTTTTGCGAGATGAGGACATCTTACACTTTTTAAGTGGGGTAGAATGTAAGATTCCTCCCCTAGCCTTAGAGGTATACAGGAGTAAGAATCTCCTTTTTTGATCTAATAATTATTCCTTCTCTAAATAAAAGAAAGATTCTGTTTAAAAAGGGAAGACACTTTCCCAGAATACCTTCTCAGGAGCCCACTTGTTTTAAGGATTCAGAACGATGAGTTCAGAAGTGAGAACCGGTATTTTGGATGCCAAGGTTTTAGTCATCAATTAAAAGACTGCCCGACTCCTACCATGAAAAGGGCATAGGGAAGTCTAGAACCCAAATTCAGAGACCAATTCCTTCATACCAATCTAATCAAGGTCCGTCTCTCGGACACGATTGCTTAACTCCATTAACCAGGTCCGAACCATTGATTAGGGTCGAGATGACCAGTCAAATGCTTGGCGACATAGAGCAACAGATGCCGGCAATTCATAAAGATATAAACACTGCCCAGGATCGACAGAAACAATATACAGATAAGAAGAGGACAGTCAGAGAATTCAAAGAAGCAGATATGGTCTTCATTGAGTACGGACCAAAAGAAGTTCTTTATCTCTTGGGGAGTATAAGTAGTTATCCCCCAGATATTGTGGACCAAAGAAAGTAAGTGACTTAGCCTACGAACTTCTTTTATCTCCTCATCTCAAAGTTCTTAATGCCTTCTATAGAAATATGTGCCAAACCCAAATCACGGAAAGATGGTAAAACTTCAGTGGTGGCAAGATACCGTTGGCTTCTAGGTTACGCTAGCTCCTTCCTTTATATAAGTCGTAACTTTTACTTGTCGCTCACAGTAATCTTACTTCCATCGATCTCCTTTCTTTCTTAATCTCCTTCATGGCTTGGCAACAGGAATTAGTTTCATCCATGATGATTTCTCACCTTCAAGATGCAAGCGAGTCTGTGAAGAAGGATTTTATAGAACTGTATGAGCGCTCACTTTTTCCTCACCTAGGAACTTCTGTAGCTCAAACCAAATGGCGGACCTATCAAGACATAACTAGGGTAACACCGTGGGATCAGCAGCACTTTCGTAACAATGTCTGCTTGGCCATGGTTATTGAAGCTTAGGGTTTGGGTCCCCGATACTACTGCGTCATGAGATCAAGGCATATTGGGTTTTCTGAGCGGGTCTTCTTACTGGCGTGTTTTCTTCCTCATCAGAAGATATGCCTTTACTGTTGAGATATTCAAGTTCGATGTCAGTATGAGCCAGCTATGCTATGTGCTGGCAGATTAGGTAGGAACATGTGTGAGACATAAATGACCGCGTGTCCAGCTGGTCATAGTGTGTGGACATTAGCTAGGGTTAGTAGAGTGTGGACACAACTCATTGTGTGTTGTGTGGATTATGGATTAGTGCATTATGCTTTGTGTGAGAGTGGACATGGCTTCCCTCTATGGTTAGGGTTTGCAATATACATTAGGGTTTGCTCCTGTGTGTGTGTCTCCTCCTCCTCTACCGTTCTTTCAACATGGTATCAGAGCCTTGTGCTGTTTATTAGGGTTTATGAGTGAGTGAGTGAAGAGGGAGAAGAAGAAGCTGTGAAAAAGAAGCTGTGAAGCTGCCATTGGAGCTGTGAAGCTTGGAGCACACCGAATCTTATCAGATCTGAGAGCTAGGCCTACCGGGTAAGGTCTTCTAAACATCCTTGAGCGGATTGCAGGTGAAACAGGAAAAAGCAAAGCATTTTAGAGCAAATCAAAGCAAAGCAAAATTCTGGTTTTTGAAGCTTTCCATTAAAGCTTGGGAACATTGATGTATGGTGGAAATACATGTAAATCTGGCAAAGCAAACATGTATCTAACAATGAGAGATGTATTGGAAACTTCTATGCAAGCCCTACTATGATTTTGGAGCAATTTACATGCATTTAATTGAGTGAAATTACTGGTTTTTTGAGCTCTCACAAAACAGAGAGAAGACAGTCAAAAATTGATGCATTTGGAGCCTATTTTTGGTGAAAATCAAAGCATTGGTGGGTTGCACACATACCCAAGTGTGTTGGGCACCTAAATACAACATCAATTGTCACTTCAATTACTCCCAAACACCCTGAATGCAGGCGGCGCATCCAGACAAGGAAAAACAGAGCTGAAAACTGTCCGTTCTGACACGAGGAGATCGATTTCCCAGTGGTTGCTTGATATCTTCCACAACTCTCTTAGCAATTGGATGCTTTACATCTTGGAGAAGAGGGCTATGTGATTTTTTTGGTCAATAATGCTTAATTGAGCTGGGAATGAGCTGATTAAAACAGGCTGTCCACTGTGGTTGCAGAGAAACAGAGCATTTTAATCGAGCAATTAATCTTTGGTGTTTTACAATTGGACAAATTCCTCTTACATGGAGTTGATGGACACTATTGCTAAGCCAATGAATGCCTAGTTGCTCAATTTGGTCAAATATTGAAGGAATTAGAGCCAAATCATTACTGGTTTTTCTGGTTTTTCTGGCTTTTTCAAAAACAGAAAAAGGGGTTTTCAAAAATTGATAATTATACATGTCAGATGGAGTTGATACTCAACATTGAGGTTCATTAGGTGTCAATGCAAGTTTCCTATACTTGATTGCACCATTACATTGCGATTTGGAGCCTTGGAAGGCGTGTCAGTTCAGGGTATCCCGCACTGCGTGAGTCAGTTCATCTCGGATGATTACAGGTTGATTTCCTACATCAAATTTGGAGTTTGTTGGCTATCTTGGAGTATTTGGAACATTAATTGGAGTGTGGTTGAGCTGAGGAAGGCTCATTTACAGATTTGAAGTGTGCGGAAGGTGTATGCATTGAGCAACATGTCGGACAATCCAGTTCAGATTGTTGGTGAAAAACTGGATAGGAAGAACTTCCAGGCATGGAAGTACAGGATAAAGAGTTTCTTGAAAGGGAAAGGATTTTGGAATCTCATTACAGGTGCTGAGCCTGAGCCTGAGCTACCTCGGCAACCTACACAGCAGCAGCTTATTGCTCATAAGCAATGGTTAGAGAGAGCATTCAAAGTGCTGCATTATTTGTCTATATGTATATCTGATGCTATGCTCATACACATTCAGGATGCTGAGAATCCCAAAGATGCATGGGATACTTTGGTCAAGATGTTTGATACAGATACGAGTGCTCGCAAGTCTCAATTGCGACAGCAGATACACAATGTAAAAAGGAATAAAAGGAGCATACATGATTATGTGCAAGAAATCAAGAAGTTTGCAGATGCATTGGCCACAATAAATGCCCCCATGCCTGATGATGATTTGGTGGATATTACCTTGCGTGGTCTTGGCAAGGAATACAAATCTTTTGATACATCTATCTCAGTGAGGAGTACAGGTCTACCCGACTTCGATGAGTTGGTTTCACTCTTGTTGGTTGAGGAAATCAAGCTCAGTGATTCATTTCTGGATGCATCTACTAGCCATGATGATGGCAGAAATCAGGCTTTCTACTCGCAGAGAGGCTTTAGAGGCAGGGGGAGATTTGCATCACAAGGACGTGGTGGTAATGGTCGTGGATGGCAGGATAGGCCTCCACAACAGAATTTTCAGCCTTCATATGGTGCTTGAGGTGGTCGTGGATATGCACCTCAGCGAGGCAGAGGTAACCCCCGTGGTAGAGGACGTTGGCAAGGCCAACAAAATTCTATGCAAGATGTGGAATGCCATTATTGTGGCAAATATGGTCATATGGCGAGAGATTGCTTTCGCAAACAAAATGATTTGAGAGGGGGAAGAGCACAACGTGGTGGTCATTATGGTGGAAACTATGCACAACATGGTGGCAACTATGCATCAAGTAGCAATGATGGAACTGCAAATCATTTGTTTGCCATGAAGCATGTTGTGGGTTCTATGACAACAAATGCTGAGAATGATGATACATGGTATATGGACTCAGGAGCATCAAACCATATGACATGTCATGGTGAATGGTTTGAGCATATGAAGCCAATGGATGTCAAAGGCTATGTGGAAACAGGTGATGATACCCAGCATGTCATTACACATGTTGGAAGTGTACCATTGGTCATGCATAATGGTCAGACAAAGTCTATGTCAGATGTGCTGTATGTGCCTTCGATCACTAAAAGCTTGGCCTCAGTTGATTAGGTGGAACAGGGATTACAGGTTCGCTTCAATGAGCATGGATGCTTCGTTGAAGACTTCAAACATGGATGTAGAGTGATTGCTAAAGGCAAGAAAGAAGGAAGACTATTTAAGCTGGATGCTGGAAAGTTTGGATGAGGAGCTTGGCATACCTGTTTTACGCACACCTGGTGCTAGACAGGACAGATATGTGCCACCACATGCTAGAGTCACAGGTGTACAGAGTGACCCGCAGGCATTGCGGAGATCTCAGAGAGTCAGATATCCTGTTGACAGATTGACATACAGAGATTTTGCTATGCACTATGCATACATGACATCTATGGTGAAGCATGTGGAACCTACATGCTATACAGAGGCTATTGGAGAGCATGTATGGGAAAAAGCAATGGATGTGGAGATGGACGCATTGGTCCATAATGATACATGGGACTTGGTTGCACTACCAAAGGACAAAAATGTTATTGGATGTAAATGGGTTTACAAAGTGAAGTGCAAATCTGATGGTTCTATTGAGAGACATAAAGCAAGATTGGTAGCAAAGGGTTATGCACAGACCCAAGGATTGGATTATGATGAGACGTTTAGTCCAGTGGCTAAGATGGGCACAGTGAGAGCAGTCATTGCTATGACTGCAGCTAATGGCTGGGAAATGCATCAGATGGATGTTAAGAATGCATTTCTGAATGGAGATCTACAAGAGGAAGTATACATGGCACAGCCAGAAGGGTATGTACACCCTAGATATCCCACTCACGTATGCAGGTTGAAAAAGGCATTGTATGGTCTGAAGCAAGCACCACGTGCTTGGAGTGATAAGATGAGCAGATATCTTATCTCACTTGGTTTTCAGATTTCTACAGCAGATTCTTCACTCTATGTGAAGAAGACAGAGCATGGGATTGTGTTACTAGTCATCTATGTGGATGATTTGATTATCACAGGTGATCATAGTGCAGATGTGATGCATGTCAAGAAAGCTTTGAGTGGGCAATTTGACATGAAAGATCTTGGTGAGTTGAGATACTTCCTTGGAATTGAAGTGGTGAAAGATCATGCAGGTACTTGGTTAGTACAGCGCCAATATGCATTGGATATGTTGGCAAAGTATGGCATGACAGGGTGTAAGCCTATGAGTACACCATTGGAGCAAAATAAGAAGTTACGGGCTGATTATGGCGAGGAATTGGATGATCCTTCTATGTACAGGAAGATGGTTGGTAGTCTCATATACATGACTATCACACGCCCGGATTTGAGTTATGCGGTGGGGCTAGTCAGCCAGTTTATGTAGAGCCCCAGGAAACCACATTTGGATGCAGTGAGATGCATCATGAGATATGTGAAGACCACAGCACATTATGGTCTATTTTATGAGAGTGGTAAAAGCTTGGACATACATGGCTACACAGATGCTGATTGGGCAGGTAGCGCATATGACAGGAGGTCTACTAGTGGATATGCTTTTACACTTGGAAGTGCCGTGGTGAGTTGGAGTAGCAAAAAGCAACCTACAGTTGCTTTGTCCAGTACAGAGGCTGAGTACAGAGGAGCAGCCATTGCTACTTGTGAGGCTATATAGTTAAAGAGTCTCTTGGCAGATTTATGTGAGCCTCTTGATGGCAAAGTTGTCATTCATTGTGACAACATGAGCAGTATACAGTTGGCAAAGAATCTAGTGTTTCATGCGAGGACCAAACACATAGAGGTCCATTATCACTTTGTCAGAGAGAAGGTGCTGGATGGTACAGTTGATCTTCAGTATGTGAAGACTGATGAGCAGGTGGCAGACATCTTTACGAAGCCACTTAGCAGGGAGAAGTTTGAGTACTTTCAGACTATGTTGGGAGTACATGCGATGAGCTTGAGGGGGAGTGCTGAGAGTCTTGATATCCCAAGCTCATCTACATCTTCATCGGCAGTACATCATGAGCTTGAGAGGGACTGTTGAGATATTTAAGCTCGATGTCAGTATGAGCCAGCTATGCTATGTGCTGGCAGATTAGGTAGGAACATGTGTGAGACATAAATGACCGCGTGTCCAGCTGGTCATAGTGTGTGGACATTAGCTAGGGTTAGTAGAGTGTGGACACAACTCATTGTGTGTTGTGTGGATTATGGATTAGTGCATTATGCTTTGTGTGAGAGTGGACATGGCTTCCCTCTATGGTTAGGGTTTGCAATATACATTAGGGTTTGCTCCTGTGTGTGTGTCTCCTCCTCCTCTACCATTCTTTCAACATTTACCCCGTTTTTGGCTTGCCTCTCAGAGGTCCTTTTGTTAGATCACCTCATACCACCACTGAGATAGGTGCGGCAATAACCAGCAGAATTATTCCCATAGATGAGTTACCTTATACGTGCACAGCTTGTGAGTGCTGCTTATGTGACCATATGATGGACGGGCTTATGGAAGTGTAAAGAGTTCTTCTATCTTTACTCTATATGTTCCAAGAATGAATAAAGTTGAAATCTTGTTCTTGTCTTGAATCTTGCTCTCTTTGAAACTTTTTTTGGGTGGTTAATCTTAATTAAATTTTTCTCTAAGTCTCATATTCGTGCATCTTGCGAAATTATCCCAAGTTTGCGAGATGAGGACATCTCACGTTTTTCAAGTGGGAGAGAATGTAAGATTCCTCCCCAGCCTCTCAAAATGTCCAGCATATTCCCCTGTAATCAATTCCCTCTTCAGAAATATAAGAGTTCTTGTCTCTGCCTGTTTTGGCATAGAGAGAGAAAATATTCTAGAGAGAGAATATTCAGATTTTGAATATTTTTGGATAGAAAAATATCTCATCTTATTAAAATGAATTTCCCTGAAACAGAAATTCAGAAAGAATTTTCCAATGTGCAATTAGAATTAATTGGAAATGGGTATAAAGGACCTTAGCCTAAGGGTCTAGATTTTCAAAAATTTTAGATTATGGTCCAATTAAGGTTCCTTTGGGCCAATAAGATCAATCCATGTGTAGGGAGGAGATAAATCCAATTTGTAAAAGAAGATACCCAAAAATGAGTAAATGCTCACATAAGATGAAGAGTTGACTATGTACAAGGTTTATTAGTAAGAAACTATGAGTAATATCAAAAATATGAGATATTTTGGGTATCCAAAAATGAGTAAATGCTCACATAAGATGAAGAGTTGAAAATGTACAAGGTTTATTAGTAAAAAACTATGAGCAATATTAAAAATATGAGATATTTTGGTTATAATAATTCCATTTTGACACATATGTAAAGAAGGGGAGTCCATTAAAGGAGGTGCATATTTCACATGCTTGAATGAGTTTTAAACTCAAAAATATTGTGATATTTTTATCTCTCCTCTCTCTTGAATCAAACCAAATCAAAATAGAACCAAACCGAATCAAAAAGTAACCAAACTAGATCCAAATCTAGTCCAAATATTCTAGAATTCAGTTAGCTTTGGTTAGAGCTTCCCTCTCCTATAAATAGAACATGAGTCCTTTGAAAAAAATAGAAGAATTTTACTATACTAGAGTTATTCTGAAATATTGCTAATTTCTACTATTCTCTAAAATTCTCTCCAAATTGAAGAAATTGGAGCTTCCCTCTTTCTTCAATCCCCATTGGTGGCTCCATCAACATACTTAACCAATTGATTGGTTGGGGGCCTCTACCGTGAATAAAGAATCAAGCAATTTGTAAGGTAAATGGTGAATTTTGATCTTTTCTATAATTTCTCAATGCTTCTCTCTTCTTAACCCCTCTCAAGCTCGAGAAGCTTAATTGGAATGGTTTTTGAATGATATTGAAGTTAATTGATGAATGGTAGTGAAGAGTTAAATAATTTGATGAATGCTATTGAAGTTAATTGATTAATGGTAGTTAAGAATTACATAAATTTTCATTTATGCTTAATTCTAATGGTTTTATGTAATTTCTCTCTCTCACTCAAGAAATGGTCATACTCTCATGACCCATTCTCAATCCAAATGTAGCTTTTTATAAAGCTTTTCCTTAATCCAAGATTAATCTATGCTTGAGGCCAAATTAATGGCTTTTTTCTATGCTTTTAGTTTATGTATTTCATGAATATTAATGATTAAATCCATTATTGGGTTAATGATCCAATTAGGGATCATTCTAATCATTTCCTTAATGATAAGCTTTATCCTTCAAAATAAATTGAGATTTATCAGTCATAGTAGCGGAGCTATGGCAAAATTTTTATAAAAATTACACCTAAAATAATTTTATTCAAAGCATGAAAAGAGAACTTCCTACCATATTCTAGGAATTATTATCCTAGATTAATTGAAAGAATTTTATTGTAATCATGGAGAAATTGATTTTTATGTTATGCATAATTGATGATTATTTTATTGTAAAAGTGTTACTTTTATCATATTTGGATTTCATGCATAGAAGTACGCATGAAAAGAATTATTATTTTAATATAAAAGTGTTTCTTTTATCATATTTGGATTTCATGCATAGAGGTATGCATAAAAACTAATTATTTTATTATAAAAGTGTGACTTTTATCATATTTGGATTTCATGCATAGAGGTATGCATAAAAGTTGATTATTTTATTATAAAAGTGTGACTTTTATCATATTTGGATTTCATGTATAGAGGTATGCATAAAATTTGATTATTTTATTATAAAAGTGTGACTTTTATCATATTTGGATTTCATGCATAGAGGTATACATAAAAGTTGATTATTTTATTATAAAAGTGTCACTTTTATCATATTTGGATTTCATGCATAGGGGTATGCATAAAAGTTGATTATTTTATTATAAAAGTGTGACTTTTATTATATTTGAATTTCATGCACAAAGGTATGCATAAAAGTTTATTATTTTATTATAAAAGTGTGACTTTTATTATATTTGAATTTCATGCATAAAGGTAGGCATAAAAGTTGATTATTTTATTATGAAAGTGTAACTTTTATTATATTTGGATTTCATGCATAGAGGTATGCATAAAAGATATTCTTTTTATACTAAAAGTGTGATTTTCATCATAAATGGATTTTATGCATAACTTAGATGCATAAGAGAAATTCTTTTATTCTAAAAGTGTAATTCCTACCAAATTGAATTTATGTATAAGAAGATGCATAAAAGATTGATTTTTATTTCGAAAGTGTTAGTCTCCTTAAATGGAATTTATGCATAAATAAATGTGTAGAGAAATCTTATATCAAATATAAGAATTCTCTTAAAAAAGATATGAAATGTGATAAGATGTGATAAGAGGTGTATGAGATGTGATAAGATACGTATGGGAAGTGATAGGATGTGATAAGAGGTGTATGAGATGTGAAAAGATGTGATAAAATGTGTATGAGATGTGATAGAGTGTGTTAAGATGAGTTAGGATGTGTTAAGATGTATATGGGATGTGTTAGGACGAGAATGGATGTAATGTGGATGTATGAATGAGGATGTGAAAATGGATGTATACATGTAGATGTATATGTATGAATGTGAATGTGGATGTGGATGTGGATGTATGGATGTGAATGTGAATGAAGAGGTGGATGTGGATGTGGATGTATGGATGTAGATACGGATGTGGATGTATGTATGTGAATGTGGATGTATGAATGAGGATGTGAAAATGGATGTATGCATGTGAATGTGGATGTATGAATGTGAATGTGGATGTGTGGATGTGAAAATGGAAGTATGGATGTATGAATGTGGATGTGGATGTATGCATGTAGATGCGTATGTATGAATGTGAAATTGGATGTATGATGTGGACGTACGAACATGGATATGTATGTAGAATAATGAATATGAAGGTGTATGTGAGATAATGTGTAGTCTATATGAGTGAATGGATGAGAACGAGTACACATTGAATGGAAGGTGGAATAAGTAATGTAGTCCGAGAGTGGATAATATGGAAAGACGAGAGTTCATTATAGAAACTGTATTTTGTGACTGTTTGTAAATGACTATTTTATGTCAAGAATGCTGGGGAAGCATTTTGATCGTCTTGAGGATTAAGGTCATGAAGACCGAACTGATAAAGTTGCAACTGCTGACGGAGAGTCAATGGAGGACGTCTCGCGTAGCAAGGTCGATCGAGGTCTTGACCAGCCTCGGTTCGATTTAAATGGTGAGCTTCCAGTACGGTGGATGAGGGACCAAGGAAGTGGCCTATGAATGAAGCGCTAGGTCACCTGCAAAGGATCCTAGAGGGTGCTTACCATACGGTGCTCGGGCTCTGGGTCACCGAAAATACCCACACGTGCTTCGTGGAAGATATTGGAACAAGGAGTAAGAGTTGTTTTCTGAAACCGGGCATGGATCTGGTTGATTGACCTTGCTGGTCCTCAACGGATGAGTCCATGGATCTGGTTGATTGACCTTGCTGGTCCTCAACGGATGAGTCCATGGCTCTTTTATATGGATCTGTGGGTTGATCTTGCTGATCTTCCACGGAGATTCCATTCTATTATATGAATATATTGCCGGTTACTATGAGCTAGGAATTATGGAAAAGGCCCCTGAGTGAACAGGTGGTTTGCCAATGATGCCATAAGTACACCGATGAATGAATGACGGGAAATAAGGATTCAACCAGAGACTTTGAGGATTGTCATCAGTGACATAATGGTTTCATTAAAGGATTGTTTGAAAGTTAATTGATATTGAGAAAAAGGCAATTTCATATTGGGTGTGTAAGTGGTGTGACTCGTTCTATGTTTGTATGAACTTCCGGCTAGGGGGCCTAGGAACTCTTTTCCCTGGTACCCGGGACAAAACCTAACCAAATTCCTAATTGAATCCCATCACTACAGTGGTTGGGAGGTTGGCTAACCCATGGGACTGGCTGGACTGATGGATCCGTAAATCGAGATTTAATTTCTATTACTACGATAGATGAAGTAAATCTCGGATAGTAATTGTTCTATGGATAGGAATCAACGGCTGTGCCTCTTGATGGGGAAAAAAGCGTTGATCCCAATGATCCAAGTGCAAGTTTATTCCTTGATCTGACCAAGTACCGTTAGAGGTGCAGTCGGATCAGTTTGATCAGTAATGATCTTGACTACGTTAGAGTAAAGAGTTATCCTGGTGGAATCGCCCGAGCTTTCCGGATAAGGGAAGTTTTTTCGGGTTTGGTTTTGGAAAAATTGACAGATTAGTCTCTTGTCCGGATATCCGTGGGCGAGGCCCCGAGTGTGAGACCCTGACCCGCACAAGATGTGTTACTTCTGCTGCTACCACCCCGAATCCGTTGCGTGGTGGGAACACGGACCTTACAATTTATGCTTGAAAAAATTATAGGGTTCCATAATGAAGGGCCACGAGAAAAAATTATGGGGTCTTGATTCTGAAGCCATAACAAAGGACCATCTGAAACCAAGCTAGATCACCTCCATAGTGTGAAGTTAGCATTGGAAGGATTGGGTTGAGGGGTTAGTATGTGGTGTGCTCTTTAGACCACCAAATGATGCTTGAGACGAGCTAGCAAGGATAGTGGGGAGATAAGTGAAAACTCTTTGTTTTGTCGCCCTCTTGTATCACTCCTTCATTAAGAAAAACAAGACCTCTCAAGTCTCTTTTGTTACCTTGTTGTTTCCTCTATGGGTTGCTTTCCCAGAGTTTCTAGTAGCGTTTAGAGACAATGCTAGTAGCATCCACACCGCTATCTAATAGTTGTAACTCCTTAGTACTTATGTACCACATAGATAACATTGTAGTGGTCTCATCCTTTTCATAATAATGTGCCAACTTATTTTATTTATAGGCACCTTAGGTAACTTTTTCTTTTCATCACTCAAAGGGGTTTCCTCATTTGATTTTGCTATTGGGTTATATTTCACGTTGTCCCCTTAACAATAATTGCTCATAATCTTCCTTCCATTTAGTCGTTCAAATCTCTCCATAAATTTTCATTACCTTGGAGTAGAGTTGCTATTAAAACCTTGACCTCAAAAGATGAGAATGATGTGAGTTTAGCAAAATCTCATGGACTACATTAACCAGACTCAAGAATGGACTCCATTCCATGTTTGTATCAAGAATTGGGAAGGTTCATTCTAGTAAAGGATCATCTAGGCCATTCCCAAGTAATTGAGGAAGTTCAAGATCCCTTGTAAACGCCCCTTAGAGTTCTCCATTACAACCTCTATGATCTCTCCAACTTAGTCAATTAATAATACATAAGGATGAATGGTCTTCCATCTTGGTCAATCGATAACACATTGGGGGGGTGAATAGTATTTGGTCCCTTACTTTGTCTACAATTTTACTATATTTTTTTTTGACATTCTTGAACCAAGTTTTGTTTGGCTTCTTATTTCTCCTCTACTGGATCTAGAAATTCACCCAAAAATCTCTTGGTGACATGGTTACCTCTTTCTTACTACGAGGTAGAAACATGGATAGGTGGTCTCAAAATAGTATCCCTGACATTGGTCTTTTAGGTGCTTAAAATTTTTGAAAGTAAGGTGGAAGCTAAATTTCAAAAACAGAATTAGAACATCCCACTCTCTTGTAAAAAAAATTAGAACGTCCCACTCTCTTGTAACTATTATGTGGACCTGCCTTCTCTCTTTGGAGGTTCTCTCTCTCTCTCTCTCTCTCTCTCTCTCTCTCTCTCTCTCTCTCTCTCTCTCTCTCTCTCTCTCTCTCTCTCTCTCTCTCTGTGGTAGTCTATACGTATGTACTCCCTCTCTCTTTGGAGGTTCCCTCTCTCTCTCTCTCTCTCTATGGTAGTCTATACGTATGTACTCCCTCTCCCTCAGTCTTTCTATTGGTTTGCAGACCCTTTTCTGTGTGTGTGTGTGTGTGTGTGTGCATGTGCGTATGCACCCATATCTATGTAAAAAATATTAGTAGTATTGCTATCTTGCATAAGCAAGACTGATTAGTAATGTAAAGTAGTTAGTATGTTGCAACTTTTTGAATAGTTGTACTAATATGAGTTCTTACTATGCACTAGCATTATGTTTCTCTTGATCTCATTACTTGTAAGGCCATGGAGATTGCACATGTAACGTTACAATTGCAACTCTAAGAATAGTCATTGCAAATCACAAGGTATTAGAGAATATTAGGCGGCTAAAAAAAAAGGAGTCATGACAGAGAACAAGGAAAATACTTGATTCATGGATGAGGACAACACTATAGTCGCCTGTGGAGGCCCCCACTCTCTTTAGATACTCTTGCCAATCACTAGATTCTTCATTTATTGATAAGCCTTTCCCATTCCTTTTGGAGGAACAACGAACATTGATCATTATCTCGATAACAAGCCTTCCCCCTGGGGTCCTTTCAGAGGAACAGTGAACATTGAATACACTCCTTTCAGAGGAACAGTGAACATTGAGCATTCCCTCAGTGTCAAGAGTAGAAACAATAAGCTTCTTAATTCTCTCTATAATAACTTCCTCTAATCAGCCACCATGAAAGGGGGGAAGGTAATTAACAACTATCTCCACTAATATTCTACATCAATGAGAAAAGAGGACACACAAAAAGATGTACGTAATCAAGCTATGAAGCAACAGTAGTGGCCAAATCTATAAACATGGATGGGCACTCATAATGGTCTAATGGAACTCTTATTGTGATTCCTACTTCTAGAGCATGTGGTAGCATGTGGTAGCAAGCTTAGTTGAATCCCTTGTGGATGTACTTCTTCATAAATGTATTATGAGATTAAGTATTGTGGCCACTTATGAGAGCCCTTGGCACCTAGTAGAGCTACTACCATAGAAGTGAGAGAGAGGAGTGTTTGTGGTAACTACCTAGTGGATGATAACTTAGCCGGCATGAGAATGGACAATGTGGAGCTCTTTGAAGGAAGAGAGGATTGTGTGTGGCTACTACATAGTGTAGACAATATGTAAGAGTTGGCATGACAACAAATGATGTGGAGCTCTTTGAAGGAAGGGAGGGTTGCATACATTACAACATATTGGTAAGCTCTTCGTGCCATGTTTTTCTTCTCTTATTAATGTGTGGGAGAGACTAGAATGAGAACACGTGCATTTATGCTTGAAAAAATTATAGGGTTCTATAATGAAGGGCCATGAGAAAAAATTATGGGGTCTTGATTGTGAAGCCATAATAAAGGGCCATCTGAAACCAAGCTGGATCACCTGCATAGTGTGAAGTTAGCATTGGAAGGATTGGGTTGAGGGGTTAGTATGTGGTGTGCTCTTTAGACCACCAAATGATGCTTGAGAGGAGCTAGCAAGGATAGTGGGGAGATAAGTGAAAACTCTTTGTTTTGTCGCCCTCTTGTATCACTCCTTCATTAAGAAAAACAAGACCTCTCAAGTCTCTTTTGTTACCTTGTTGTCTCATTCTTTCATTAATTAATATAAATTTGATAGGAAAATGACATCTCTTGAGTTCTTTTTTGTGGAGTCAATACTCGTCACATGAAAATTAGACTAACTAAAGAGTACACTTGGTGCTATGGCCTTCTTTGGCTTCCATTTTTCAATATCCATTGGGATTCCTTGATGAAGTTAGCCTTTCTTCATTTGATTGAGGTGACTCCTGTATGTCACTTGATGCATCTATAGACTCAAAAAAGCATGCATCTATAGACTCAAAAAAGCTCAACTCTAAGCATGCATTGCGTTATCAATCCTCTTCTCAAACTCATCTCTTAGATTTTTTCATACTTCTTTTGAAGCACATCAAATTTTTCTAGAATATGCATCTAGTACTTTGAATCTTGAGTTACAGTAATCGTGATCCATATGTTCATTTTCCTATTCCAATCATGATGTTTAGACTCCGTATTCCTTAAGTTCTAGTAATCATGATATTTAGATGTAGATATATTCATCTTCTAGGATGTGGCAACATGTTTGGCACACAATAACAGAAGTAGTTCTAGCAGTGTTGTTTGACTCTTCTGCTAAAAACCCTCCATTGCATTGGTTGAACCTTCTAGGTAAGAAAATTCATCTTTACTATCTAGTCCTTCTTTCATGACATGTGGCAACATGTCCAACACACATTCACAAAAGTAGTTCTAGCAATGTTTGACACACATTCACAACATGTGGGATATGTGGCAACATGTTTGACACACATTCAGAGAAGTAGTTCTAGCAATGATGCTTGACTACTCTTCTTCTAAATCCCTCCATGCATTGGGTGAACCTTCCTTGTATCAATAATACCAATGATGTTTTACTCTTCGAAATCCCTCCATGATGCATTGGGCGAACCTTCCATGCATCAATAATATTATCTAGTCCTTATTTCTAAGGTAAATATGACCTTTATTCCTTAGTCATGGACCAGTCTAGCTTCCTACATGTAGGATCACCCTCGAATCACATCATATGATCTTGGCTATTTGTGGTAATTCATCAACACACAAAGGTAGATTGATAAACTTATCCAAATATTTTGGTTTTTAATCTCTTAAGATACCAAGAGGCTTATTAGTCATGATTCCATAGCTACCTTCACAACAAAAATTAGTTTCCTCTATGGGTTGCTTTCCTAGAGTTTCTAGTAGTGTTTAGAGACAATGCTAGTAGCATCCACACCGCTATCGAATAGTTGCAACTCCTTGGTACTTCTGTACCACATAGATAACATTGTAGTGGTCTCATCCTTTTCATAATAATGTCCCAACTTATTTATAGGCAACTTAGGTAACTTTTTCTTTTCATCACTCAAAGGAGTTTCCTCATTTGATTTTGCTATTGGGTTATATTTCACCTTGTCCCCTTAACAATAATTGCTCATAATCTTCCTTCCATTTAGTCCTTCAAATCTCTCCATAAATTTTCATTACCTTGGAGTAGAGTTGCTATTAAAACCTTGACCTCAAAAGATGAGAATGATGTGAGTTTAGCAAAATCTCATGGACTACATTAACCAGACTCAAGAATGGACTCCATTCCATGTTTGTATCAAGAATTGGGAAGGTTCATTCTAGTAAAGGATCATCTAGACCATTCCCAAGTAATTGAGGAAGTTCAAGATCCCTTGTAAATCCCCCCTTAGAGTTCTCCATTACAACCTCTATGATCTCTCAAACTTAGTCAATTCATAATACATAAGGATAAATGGTCTTCCATCTTGGTTAATCGATAACACATTGGCGGGGTGAATAGTATTTGGTCCCTTACTTTGTCTACAAATTTACTGTATTTTTTCTTGACATTCTTGAGGGTCTTGATTGTGAAGCCATAACAAAGGGCCATCTGAAACCAAGCTGGATCACCTGCATAGTGTGAACTTAGCATTGGAAGGATTGATTTACTGTATTTTTTCTTGACATCTTGAACCAAGTTTTGTTTGGCTTCTTATTTCTCCTCTATTGGATCTAGAAATTCACCCAAAAATCTCTTTGGTGACATGGTTACCTCTTTCTTACTATGAGGTAGAAACATGGATAGGTGGTCTCAAAAAGTATCCCTGACATTGGTCTTTTAGGTGCTTAAAATTATTGAAAGTAAGGTGGAAGCTAAATTTCAAAAATAGAATTAGAACATCCCACTCTCTTGTAAAAAAAATTTAGAACGTTCCACTCTCTTGTAACTATTATGTGGACCTGTCTTCTCTCTTTGGAGGTTCTCTCTCTCTCTCTCTCTCTCTCTCTCTCTCTCTCTCTCTCTCTCTCTCTCTCTTTGGTAGTCTATACGTATGTACTCCCTCTCCCTCAATCTTTCTATTGGTTTGTAGACCCTTTTTGTGTGTGTGTGTGTGTGTGTGTGTGTGTGTGTGTGTGTGTGCACGTGCGTATGCTCACATATCTATGTAAAAAATATTAGTAGTATTGCTATCTTGCATAAGCAAGACTGATTAGTAATGTAAAGTAATCAGTATGTTGCAACTTTTTGAATAGTTGTACTAATATGAGTTCTTACTATGCACTAACATTATGTTTCTCTTGATCTCATTACTTGTAAGGCCATGGAGATTGCACATGTAACGTTACAATTGCAACTCTAAGAATAGTCATTGCAAATCACAAAGTATTAGAGAATATTGGGCTACTAAAAAAAAAAGGAGTCATGACAAAGAACAAGGACATTACTTGATTCATGGATGAGGAAAACACTCTAGTCGCCTGTGGAGGCCCCCACTCTCTTTAGATACTCTTGCCAATCATTAGATTCTTCATTTATTAATAAGCCTTCCCCATTCGTTTTGGAGGAACAATGAACATTGATCATTATCTCAATAACAAGCCTTCCCCTCGAGGTCCTTTCAAAGGAATAATGAACATTAAATCCACTCCTTCCAGAGAAACAGTGAACAGTAAGCATTCCATCAGTGTCAAGAGTAGAAACAATAAGCTTCTTAATTCTCTCTTTAATAAATTCCTCTAATCAGCCACCATAAAAGGGGTGAAGGTAATTAGCAACTATCTCCACTAATATTCTACATCAATGAGAAAAGAGGACACACAAAAAAGATGTACGTAATCTGCAAGATTCCTCCCCCAATCCCTTTTTGATGTCTAGCATATTCCCTTGTAATCAATTCCCTTTTCTGAAATATAAGAGATCTTGTTTCTGCCTGTTTAACGTAGAGAGAGAAAATATTCTAGAGAGAGAATATTCAGATTTTGAATATTTTTGGATAGAAAATTATCTCATCTTATTAAAATAAGTTCCCTTGAAACAGAAAGTCAAAAAGAACTTTCCAATGTACAATTGGAATTAATTGGAAATGGGTATAAAGGACCTTAGCCTAAGGGTCTAGATTTTCAGAAATTTTTGGATTATGGTCCAATTAAGGTTCCTATGGACCAATAGCAGCAATCCATGTGTAGGGAGGAGATAAATCCAATTTGTAAAAGAAGATACCCAAAAATGAGTAAATGCTCACATAAGATGAAGAGTTGAAAATGTACAAGGTTTATTAGTAAAAAACTATGAGTAATATCAAAAAAATGAGATAAATTGAGTATCCAAAAATGAGTAAATGCTCACATAAGATGAAGAGTTGAATATGTACAAGATTTATTAGTAAAAAACTATGAGTAATATCAAAAAAATGAGATAAATTGAGTATCCAAAAATGAGTAAATGCTCGCATAAGATGAAGAGTTGAATATGTACAAGGTTTATTAGTAAAAAACTATGAGCAATATTAAAAATATGAGATATTTTGGATATCCAAAAAATGAGTAAATGCTCACATAAGATGAAGAGTTGAAAATGTACAAGGTTTATTAGTAAAAAACTATGAGCAATATTAAAAATATGAGATATTTTGGGTATAATCATTCCATTTTGACACATATGTAAGGAAGGGGAGTCCATTAAAGGAGGTGCATATTTCACATGCTTGAATGAGTTTTAAACTCAAAAATAATGTGATATTTTTATCTCTCCTCTCTCTTTAACCAAACCAAATCAAAAGGGAACCAAACCGAATCAAAAAGGAACCAAACTAGGTCCAAATCTAGTCTAAATTCAACCAAACTGATTTGGAAAATTCTAGAATTAGTTTGTTTGGTTAGGAGCTCAATTTTTCCTATAAATAGAAGCCTCCCCCTTGTTGAAAATTAACAATGTTTAATGCATTGTTACTCTACTCCACCCAAGCCAAGAACTATGAATTTGTTAATAATTCATTAGTTTTTGACATTTCCCTCTTCCAAAGATTGGTGGCCACTCTTGTCCAAACAAGAGTTGAACCCTCAAACCATCAAGCCAAAGGAAAGCTATCAAAGTCATTAGTAAGTTGGTGATTCTTCTTTCTTTCAATTATTTTATGGATTTTTAAATGGTTTTTATGCTTTATGTCTTCTCTATAATGTTAGGCCTCATTGCAAAAGGCATTCCCCTCTCTTCTCTAACAAAACCAACCATTCTCTATCCTAGGTGAATGGTTAAGTGATTAATGTCAATTTTTTATAACGTTTATCTCAATTAAGTGGAAAAAAATATTTACTTTAGGATAATTTCAATATTGGTGTACTTTTAATTAGTTTTAAAGACGTAGAAAATTGAAAAAAGGTCAGCCATACAAAGGAGGTTATGGCGAAATTTTAAGAATTTAGTAAAAGAAAATTTATCTTTTATTTTATTATAAAAGTGTTACTTTTAGCATAATTGAATTTCATGCATAGAGGTATGCATAAAAGATGAATATTTTATTATAAAAGTGTTACTTTTAGCAGCATAATTGAATTTCATGCATAGATGTATGCATAAAAGATGAATATTTTATTATAAAAGAGTTACTTTTAGCATTATTGAATTTCATGCATAGAGGTATGCATAAGAGATGAATATTTTATTATAAAAGTGTTACTTTTAGCATAATTGAATTTCATGCATAGAGGTATGCATAAGAGATGAATATTTTATTATAAAAGCATAATTGAATTTCATGCATAGAGGTATGCATAAAAGATGAATATTTTATTATAAAAGTATTACTTTTAGCATAATTGAATTTCATGCATAGAGGTATGCATAAAAGATGAATATTTTATTTTAAAAGTGTTACTTTTAGCATAATTGAATTTCATGCATAGAGGTATGCATAAAAGTTATGGGAAGTGATAAGATGTGATAAGATGCATATGAGATGAGTTAGGATGTGATAAGATGAGTTAAGAAGTGATAGGATGTGTATGGGATGAGGTAAGAAGTGTAGGTGATGGGATAAGATGTATAAGGGTTGTGATAGGGTGAGAAATAGGATGTGAATGTGGATGGGTATGTATGGATGTATGCATGTAGATGTGGATGCATGAATGTGGATGTATGGATGTGAATGAGGATGTGGATGTGGATGCATGGATGTAAATGTGGATGTGTATGTATGGATGTATGCATGTAGATGTGAATGTGAATGTGAATGTAGATGCATGGATGTAGATATGGATGTATGCATGTAGATGTAGATGTATGGATGTGAATGTGAATGTGGATGTGGATGTATGCATGGAGATGTGGATGTATGCATGTAGATGTAGATGTATAGATGTGGATGTGAATGTGGAGGTGGATGTATGCATGTAGATGTAGATGTATGGATGTGAATGTGAATGTGGATGTGGATGTATGCATGGAGATGTGGATGTATGCATGGAGATGTGAATGTGAATGTGGATGTGGATGTATGGATGTGAATGTGAATGTGGATGTGGATGTATGCATGGAGATGTGGATGTATACATGTAGATGTAGATGTATAGATGTGGATGTGAATGTGGAGGTGGATGTATGCATGTAGATGTAGATGTATAGATGTGGATGTGAATGTGGAGGTGGATGTATGCACGTAGATGTAGATGTATGGATGTGAATGTGAATGTGGATGTGGATGTATGCATGGAGATGTGGATGTATACATGTAGATGTAGATGTATGAATGTGGATGTGGATGTATGCATGTAGATGTGAATGTACGCATATAGATGTGGATGTATGGATGTGAATGTGCATATAGATGTGGATGTATGGATGTGAATGTGCATGTAGATGTGGATGTATGCATGTAGATGTGAATGTACGCATATAGATGTGGATGTATGGATGTGAATGTGCATGTAGATGTGGATGTATGGATGAGGATGCATGAATGTGCATGTAGATGTGGATGTGAAAATAGATGCATGGATGTAGATGTGGATGTGGATATATGTATGGATGTAAATATATGATATGTGATGTGAAGAAAACTGAAGTGATGATGATGGAAAATGATGTGATGGGATGAGTACACATATAAATGGAATGTGGAATAAGTAATGTGGATTGATGAGGGATAATGTGGAAAAATGAGAGTTAATATAGAAACTGTATTTGTAAACTGTTTGTAAATGCTGTTTGTAAATGGCTGTTTTATGTCAAGAATGTTGGGGAAGCATTTTGACCGTCTTGTGATTAAGGTTGTGAAGACCTAACTGATAGAGTTGCAACTGCTGACGGAGGACGTCTCATGTAGCAAAGTCGGCCGAGGTCTTGACCAGCCTCGGTTCGATTAAAATGGTGAGCTTCTGGTACGGTAGATGAGGGACCAAGGAAGCGGCCTATGAGTGAAGCGCTAGGTCACCTCCTGCAAAGGATCCTAGAGGGTGCTGACCATACGGTGCTCGGGCTCTGGGTCGCCTAGGATACCCACGCGTGCATCGAGGAAGATATTGGAACAAGGAGTAAGAGTTGTTTTATGAAACCGGGCATGGATCTGGTTGATTGACCTTGCTAGTCTTCAATGGATGAGTCCATGGCTCTTTATATGGATCTGTTGGTTGATCTTGCTGATCTTCAACGAGAGTCTATCTTGATTTTTATAAGTGATTATATTGCCGAGTATTATGGGCTAGGAACTATTGAAAAGGCCCCTAAGTGGACAGGTGGTGAGCGTTCTAGTTGCCAATGATGCCATAGATACTCTGATGAAGGAATGATGGGAAATTAAGAATCAACCAAATAATTTGGAAGATTGTGATCAGTGGTACTATGGTTTCATTAAAGGTTTGTTTTAAAACTAGTTGAATCTGTGAAAAGGTAATTTCATATTGGGTGTGTAAGTGGTGTGGCTAATTTTATGTTTGCATGAACTTCCGGCTAGGGGGCCTTGGAACTCTTTTCCTTGGTACCCGGGACAAAACCTAACCAAATTCCAAATTGGATCCCATCACTACAGTGGTTGGGCGGTTGGCTAACCCATGGGACTGGATGGGGTTAGGCTGGACTCATGGATCCGTAAATCTAGACTCAACTTTTCTTATTACGATAGATAAAGTAAATCTCGGACAGTAATTGTTCTATGGATAGGAATCAACGGCTGTGCCTCTTGAATGGGGAAAAAAACGTTGATCCCAATGATCCAAGTGCAAGTTTCTTCCTTGATCTGATCAAGTATCTTGAAGATGCAATTGGATCAACTTGATAAGAAATGATCTTGACTACGTTAGAGTAAAAAGTTTTCCTGGTGGAATCACCCGTGATTTCTGGTAAAGGAAGTTTTTCCGGGTTCGGTTTTGGAACAACCGACGGATTAGTCTCTTATCCGGATATCCGTGGGTGAGGCCCCGAGTGTGGGACCCGAGTGTGGGACCCCTGTCCCGTGCGAGAAGTGCTACTTCCGCTGCTAGTACCCCGAATCCGTTGCTCGGTGGGAACAAGGATCTCACAGTTGGTATCAGAGCAAGTTGGCTAATAAAGATCAACTGAGAGGACAAATATGTCAAAAATTTATCAAGAAACACAAAAAGCTTGTAATTGTGTGACATAATTCATACAATTTGATATTCAAACTGAAATTCATAATTTGGTAATTGGGTCTTTAGATGGAAGTACCGCAATTATATAGAATCCCTGACTTGCTTGAGGCCTAGACATGATGGTATTTACCTTATAATTCCAAGGGCCGTGACTACCAGTATATACCGAAGTTGAAAATGTACAAGGTTTATTAGTAAAAAAACTATGAGCAATATTAAAAATATGAGATATTTTGGGTATAATGATTTCATTTTGACACATATGTAAGGAAGAGGAGTCCCTTCAATGCTCACATAAGATGAAGAGTTGAAAATGTACAAGGTTTAATAGTAAAAAACTATGAGTAATATAAAAATATGAGATATTTTGAGTGTAAGGATTCCATTTTTGACACATCAGTAAGGAAAAGGAGGGCCTTCAATGAGGCGCCTAAAACACATGCTTAAATGAGTTTTAAACTCATAAAAATTGAGATATTTCATCTCTCCTCTCTCCTCATTCGTCTAGCTCCAAAAAGTTAGCTTAACTGACCTAAAAATGGTCAAAAAGTGACCAAACTGACTTGGAAAATTCTAGAATCAGTTTGTTTAGTTAGGAGCTCAATTTTTCCTATAAATAGAAGCTTCCTCTTGTTGAAAAAAATATAGTGTCTTATGCATTGTTACTCTACTCCACCTAAGCCAAGAACTGTGAATTCTTTAATAATTCACTAGTTTTTGACACTTCCCTCTTTCTTTAATCTCCATTGGTGGCTCCATCAACATACTAAACCAATTGATTGGTTGGGGGCCTCTACCGTGAACAAAGAATCAAGCAATTTGTAAGGTAAGTGGTGAATTTTGATCTTTTCTGTAATTTCTCAATGTTTCTCTCTTCTCAACCCCTCTCAAGCTTGAGAAGCTTAATTGGTATGGTTTTTGAATGCTATTGAAGTTAATTGATTAATGATAGTAAAGAATTTCATAAATTTCTATTTATGTTTAATTCTAATGTTTTTTTTCCTCTCTCACTTAAGAAATGGTCATACTCATGACCCATTCTCACTCCAAATGAAGCTTTTCATAAAGCTTTTCCTTAATCCAAGACTAATCTATGCTTGAGAATAAATTAATAGTTTTTTATCTATGCTTTTAGTTTATGATTATTTTTTATTTAATCCATTAAGATTTAATGATCCAATTAGGGATCATTCTAATCATTCCCTTAAAGATAAGCCTTATCTTTTTAAATCATTGAGATTTATCAGTTATAGTAGCGAAGCTATGGCAAAATTTTTATAAAAATTTACACATAAAATAATTTCATTCAAAGCATGAAAAGAGGATTTCCTACCATATTCTAGGAATTATCATCCTAGATTAATTGAAAGAAATTCATTAGAATCGTGAGAAAATTGAATTTTTATATTATGCTTAAAGGATAAATTTTTATATCAAAAGTATTACTTTTATCATTTTTATTTTCTGCATAGAAGTATGCATAATGGATAAATATTTTATTATAAAAGTGTTACTTTTAAGATAATTGAATTTCATGCATAGAGGTATGCATAAAAGATAAATATTTTATTATAAAAGTGTTACTTTTAACATAATTGAATTTCATGCATAGAGATATGCATAAAAGATAAATATTTTATTATAAAAGTGTTACTTTTAACATAATTGAATTTCATGCATAGAGGTATGCATAAAAGATAAATATTTTATTATAAAACTGTTACTTTTAACATAATTGAATTTCATACATAGAGGTATGCATAAAAGATAAATATTTTATTATGAAACTGTTACTTTTAACATAATTGAATTTCATGCATAGAGGTATGCATAAAAGATAAATATTTTATTATAAAAGTGTTACTTTTAACATAATTGAATTTCATACATAGAGGTATGCATAAAAGATGAATATTTTATTATTTTATTATAAAACTGTAAAGAAAAAAAAATGATTATTTTATTATAAAAATTATTTTCATCATATTGAATTTCGTGCATAAAAATGAAAAAATTAAATAAATTATTATTTTATTATAAAAATATTACAGAAAAAAAATGATTATTTTATTATAAAAGTGTTACTTTTATCACAATTGAAATTCTTGCATAGAGGTATGCATAAAAGATAAATATTTTATTATAAAAGTGTTACTTTTAACATAATTGAATTTCATACATAGAGGTATGCATAAAAGATGAATATTTTATTATTTTATTATAAAACTGTAAAAAAAATGATTATTTTATTATAAAAAGTTATTTTCATCATATTGAATTTCGTGCATAAAAATAAAAAATTATTATTTTATTATAAAAATATTACCAAAAAAATGATTATTTTATTGTAAAAGTGTTACTTTTATCACAATTGAAATTCTTGCATAGAGGTATGCATAAAGGATAAGTTAGGATGTGATAAGAGGAGTTAGGATATGATAAGAGGTGTATGAGATGTGACAAGAGGTGTATGAGATGTGATAAGATGAGATAAGATGCATATGAGATAAGTTAGGATATGATAAGATGAGTTAGGATGTGATAAGATGAGTTAAGATGTGATAAGAGGTGTATGAGATGTGATAAGAGGTGTATAAGATGTGATAAGATGAGATAAGATGTATATGAGATGAGTTAGGATGTGATAAGATGAGTCAAGATGTGATAAGATGTGTATGGAATGAGATAAGAAGTGTATGGGATGAGATAAGATGTATATGGGTTGTCCTAAGGCGAGAATGGATATGATGTAAAAGAATAGATGTGAAGGTGTATGGGGCTATATGAATGGGAAGGAAAAAAATAGATGTATGTATGTGGAGTATGGATGTGAATGTGCATGTAAATGTGGATGTATGCATATGGGTGTGTATGTATGCATATGGGTGTGTATGTATAGATGTATGCATGTAGATGTGGATGTATGCATGTGGATGTGTATGTATAAATGTATGCATGTAGATGTGGATGTATGCATGTGGACATGTATGTATGGATGTATGTATGTGGATGTGGATGTATGAGTAAGGATGTGAAAATGGATGTATGCATGGATGTGTATGAAGAATAATGAAGGTGAATGTGTATGGGAAATAATGTGTTGTTGATATGATGAGAATGAGTACATATGAAGGGAATGTGGAATAAGTAATGTGGATTGAGGAGGGATAATGTGGAAAAATGAGAGTTAATATAGAAACTATATTGTAAACTGTTTGTAAATGCTGTTTGTAAATGATTGTTTTATGTCAAGAATGCTGGGAAAGCATTTTGACCATCTTGTGATTAAGGTCGTGGAGATCGAACTGATAAAGTTGCAACTGCTGACGGAGAGTCAATGGAGGACGTCTCGCGTAGCAAGGTCGGCCGAGGTCTTGACCAGCCTCGATGCGATTAAAATGGTGAGCTTTCGGTACGGTGGATGAGGGGCCAAGAAGGAAGCGGCCTATGAGTGAAGCGCTAGGTCACCTGCGAAGGATCCTAGAGGGTGCTGACCATACGGTGCTCGGGCTCTGGGTCACCCAAGATACCCACACGTGCGTCGAGGAAGATATTGGAACAAGGAGTAAGAGTTGTTTTGTGAAACTGGGCATGGATTTGGTTGATTGACCTTGCTGGTCTTCAATGGAGGAGTCCATGGCTCTTTATATGGATCTGTTGGTTGATCTTGCTGATCTTCAACGAGAGTCCATCTTGATAAGTGATTATATTGCCGAGTATTATGGGCTAGGAACTATTGAAAAGGCCCTTGAGTGGACAGGTGGTGAGCGTTCTAGTTGCCAATGATGCCATAGATACTCTGATGAAGGAAATTGAATCAACCAGATAAATTGGAAGATTGTGATCAGTGATACTATGGTTTCATTAAAGGATTGTTTTAAAGTTAGCTGATGCTAAGAAAAAGGCAATTTCATATTGTAAGTGGTGTGGCTAGTTTTATGTTTGCATGAATTTCCGGCTAGGGGGCCTTGGAACTCTTTTCCTTGGTACCCGGGACAAAACCTAACCAATTCCAAATTGGATCCCATCACTACAGTGGTTGGGCGGTTGGCTAACCCATGGGATCGGATGGGGTTAGGCTGGACTGATGGATCCGTAAATTGAGACTCAATTTTTGTTATTACGATAGATAAAGTATATCCCGGACAGTAATTGTTCTATGGATAGGAATCAACGGCTGTGCCTCTCGAATGGGGAAAAAAGCGTTGATCCCAATGATCCAAGTGCAAGTTTCTTCCTTGATCTGACCGAGTATCTTTATAGATGCAGTCGGATCAACTTGATCAGTAATGGTCTTGACTACGTTAGAGTAAAATGTTATACTGGTGGAATCGCCCGTGCTTTCCGGGTAAAGGGAGTTTTTCCGGGTTCGGATTCGGAACAACCGTCGAATTAGTCTCTTGTCCAGATATCCGTGGGTGAGGCCCTGAATGTGGGACCCCTATACTTCCGCTAGTATCCTGAATTCGTTGCTCGGTGGGAACAGGGATCTCCCAGTTGGTATCAGAGCGAAATTGAAAGCTAATAAGGATAATTAAATTCTTATCTGAAATTAGTAATAAGAATTCAAAAACAGCATTTTCGTAATGTATTTTCATTCCGTAAGCTTCTTTAATGAAGAAATTTTTAATCAAAGAAATTGTTTTTATAGATGGAAGTTTCCCATTTATCTGGTATTCCCGACCTCACCCAGTCTCAAGATATGATTGCATTTGCCTTCGAGCATCTCATCTCTTCCGCAACAACTCCAACAAGCCGAGCGAGACTCGCACGCCATTTCGAAGAATTATATTTTCCTAACCTAATGGAGAGATGACAGCATAAGTGGTTTGCAGGACAGTATGTCCACGCCTCCTGTAACCGGCGTGCAATGCTGAGGCAGAACCTCTCATTGGCCATGATTCTCATAAAGCTGAAAATGAAGCGTGGTGTCATTCTATATCATTCAACACCTCCAAATTTTAGACTTTATTGCCGAGTTTATAGACTCTTTAGTCGATTTATCCCTAAGGAGAAAATAATAGCTCCCTTCGCAATTAGAGAAATTATGTAACAGGGCATGACTATGGCCCAGTACCGTCGTCTTATGCGTCTCTCGAGGAGATTTTGAATTTTGGAGCCGAACCACTCTATGTACTTATTGTAACTTGTATATAAATATACAAATATTTTTCCTGTTAATTAAGTGATTGTTTACGGACGATCGGATAAAGAAAAATCTGTTATCAGACATATGTCATAAATCTCTAATAAGATCAACTGAGGAGCCAATTATGTCTAAAATTTATCAAGAAGCACAAAAAGGTTATAATTGTGTGATATAATCCATACAAATTGATATTCAAACTGAAATTTGTAATTTGGTAATTAGGTCTTCAGATGGAAATACCGCAATTATATAGAATCCTGACTTGCTTGAGGCCTAGACATGATGGTATTTACCTTATAATTCCAAGGACCGTGACTACCGTATATACCGAGAGTATAACTGCAGCTCTTTACTGACAGTATATACGAGTAAATCTAAGACTTGAAATTATAAGCATCAATGCTATCCAGATGATGAATTCGAATGTGATTGATATGATTTTTAATTCTGTTTGAGAGTTGATGAATTGATTTGGATTCTGATTGAAAAATGATGATTTCTGAAATTTAGTTGAAATATAATAACCTGAACGAGACCACAATGAGGATGAATGGGACGACTCCCTGTGATGATATTCATAACTGGAATGATGATAATGATTTCAGCAAATCACTATGAGATTAGTAGATTGTGCTATCGAATTACTACGGTTAACACTTGACCGATAGATCAAGTTAAGGGATGACAAATTGAGAACTTGCTTAACTAAAATTTCCCGTGGAGGAATGTTCAGAAGGAAAAAATTTTTGGACCATTATCGTGTTAAAGATATGAATGATATGATTTGAATGAATTATTATTTAATGATAAGTTCTATATAAGGGATAATTATTCCCGTATTCTGTTGGGTTGACCAGAATATAAGGAACCCCAGAATAAATTGGATCTTAAGAAAAAGAGTTGTTCTCTTCCTACGAGATGAGGACATCTCGCGCTTTTTTAAGTGGGGTAGAATGTAAGATTTCTCCCCAGTTTTTGAGGTATTCAAAAATAAGAATCTCCTCTCTGATCTTATAACTATTCTCTCTCTAATATATAAAATTTTGACAGAATCATGAGACGAGGAAACCGTAGCCGTCAGCAGCCAGACCCTGTCTCTGAAGATAACGAACTTGATCCTGATGTTCGCAAGGCTCTTCATAGGACTCAACCAGGACCCTTCAAAGGAGAAGGGGAGAACCTGGGTGAGACTGTGGAGAAATGGGTGGAAGCCATGGAAGAGTATTTTGACGTCATAGGTTATAATGAGCTGAGCAAAATGGCTCTTGGCTGGGAAAATATGGGAAACAGCCAGGGTAGCATGCAGGAACCACTGTGACACCAACCGTCTGAATAGAAATACTCAATCTTAGAATGACCTAAAAACCTATTTGAGAAAGAGATTTTGTCCCCCTGGATTTTTGGAAACCAAAATGAACGAATTTTTAGAGCTAAAGCAGGAGAACAAAACCATTGAAGAATATCACCAGGCCTTTGCTCTTCTACTCAAATACTCACCACCTCTAGATGAAGAACAGCTCATGGCCAGGTTCATTCGGGCAATGAACGAACCTTTGGACACACTGGTCAAAAATGCCAAACCAGTGTCCATGGCTGAAGCAGTAAAAATGGCAAAGGATTTTGCCAAAGCCTTTGTAGTAAAGGTCTCGCCAAAGCCTTTGTAGTAAAGGTCCCGCCAAAGCCTGCACCCTCTAACTTTAAAAGATTCCAAGCCCAGGAAGGTACTTCAAACTTTCCACCCCCAAAGAGGCAGCAAGGACCGATTCAGAATCAAGATGCAGGAAGATACCAAAGTGAAGGAAGATCCTTCCCCCAGAATACTTTCTCAGGAGGACCATCTATTTTAAGGATGCAGAACAATGAGACCAGAAGTGAGAACCGATGTTTTGGATGCCAAGGTTTTGGTCATCAGTTAAAAGACTGCCCAACTCCTACCATGTCAAGGGGACAGGGAAGTCTAGGACCCCGAATTCAGAGACCAATTCCTTCATACCAGTCTAATCAGGGTCCGTCTCACCCAAGCCAGGGTAACCCCAGAAGAACTCCAAATCAACCATCTGCCTCTATCCAGAGTAACCTCAGAACTCCTTTCCAGAACAGGGGCAACCAAAGAGAAAGAATTCCACCTCAGACTGCAGCAGCCAGAGCAGTCACAATTTTAGAAGATGTAGAAGAGGAAAAAAAGGGCAGATCTTTACTGCAATTGAAAACCAAGGGCTTAACCGACAGTTCTCAAGTCATCCATACTCCAGCAGAATACCAGGGAAAAATCGACCGTCCACTCCAAGGCGTAACGTTGAAAGTGATTGAAGAAGAAGAAGAAGATGAAAGAGATCATACTCCACCTGCGAGATGGGGACATCTCGCGTTTTTTAAGTGGGGTAGAATGTAAGATTCCTCTCCCAACCCCTTTTGATGTCTAGTATCTTCCCCTCTAATCAATCCCTCTTCAGAAATATAAAGACCTTAAATCTAACTGTTTTAACTTAGAGAGAGAAAATATTCTAGAGAGAGAATATTCAGATTTTTAATATTTTTGGATAAAAAATTATCTCATCTTATTAAAATAAGTTCCCTTGAAACAGAAATTCAAAAAGAATTTTCCAATGTGCAATTGGAAAATATTGGTCAAAAAGTGACCAAACTGACTTGGAAAATTCTAGAATCAGTTTGTTTAGTTAGGAGCTCAATTTTTCCTATAAATAGAAGCCTCCCCTTGTCGAAAAAAATATAGTGTCTTATGCATTGTTACTCTACTCCACCTAAGCCAAGAACTGTGAATTCTTTAATAATTCACTAGTTTTTGAAACTTCCCTCTTTCTTTAATCTCCATTGGTGGCTCCATCAACATACTAAACCAACTAATTGGTTGGGGGCCTCTACCGTGAACAAAGAATCAAGCAAATTGTAAGGTAAATGGTGAATTTTAAATTTTTTTATAAATTCTCAATGTTTCTCTCTTCTCAACCCCTCTCAAGCTTGAGAAGCTTAATTGGTATGGTTTTTGAATGCTATTGAAGTTACATAATTTGATTATATAAATTTCTATTTATGTTTAATTCTAGTGGATTTTATGTGATTTCTCTCTCTCACTTAAGGAATGGTCATACTCATGACCCACTCTCAATCCAAATGAAGCTTTTCATAAAGCTTTTCCTTAATCCAAGATTAATCTATGCTTAAGAACAAATTAATGGTTTTTTTAATTTATACTTTTAGTTTATGTATTCCATGATTATTTTTGATTCAATCCATTAAGGATTAATGATCCAATTAGGGATCATTCTAATCATTCCCTTAAAGATAAACCTTATCTTTTAAAATAATTGAGATTTATCAGTTATAGTAGCGGAGCTATGGCAAAATTTTATAAAAATTTACACATAAAATAATTTCATTCAAAGCATGAAAAGAAAGAATTATCATCCTAGATTAATTGAAAGAAATTCATTGTAATCATGGAAAAATTGAATTTTTATATTATGCATAAAAGATAAATTTTTATATCAAAAGTGTTACTTTCATCATTTTTATTCTATGCATAAAAGTATGCATAATGGATAAATTTTTATATCAAAAGTGTTACTTTCATCTTTTTTATTTTTATGCATAAAAGTATGCATAATGGATAAATTTTTATATCAAAAGTGTTACTTTCATCATTTTTATTTTTTGCATAAAAGTATGCATAATGGATAAATTTTTATATCAAAAGTGTTACTTTTATCATTTTTATTTTATGCATAAAAGTATGCATAATGGAAAAATTTTTATATCAAAAGTGTTACTTTTATCATTTTTATTTTTATGCATAGAAGTATGCATAATGGATAAATTTTTATATCAAAAGTATTATTTTTATCATTTTTATTTTTATGCATAGAAGTATGCATAATGAATAAATTTTTATATCAAAAGTGTTACTTTTAGCATAATTGAATTTCATGCATAGAGATATGCACAAAAGATGAATATTTTATTATTATAAAACTGTAAAGAAAAAAAATGATTATTTTATTATAAAAATGTTATTTTCATTATATTGAATTTCGTGCGTAGAAATAAAAAAATAAATAAATTATTATTTTATTATAAAAATATTATCCCAAAAAATTATTTTATTGTAAAAGTGTTACTTTTATCACAATTGAAATTCTTACATAGAGGTATGCATAAAGGATAAGTTAGGATGTGATAAGAGATGAGTTAGGATGTGATAAGAAGTGTATGAGATGTGATAAGAGGTTTATGAGATGTGATAAGATGAGTTAAGATGCATATGAGATAAGTTAGGATGTGATAAGATGAGTTAAGATGTGATAAGAGGTGTATGAGATGTGATAAGATGAGTTAAGATGTGATAAGAGGTGTATGAGATGTGATAAGAGGTGTATGAGATGTGATAAGATGAGATAAGATGCATATGAGATAAGTTAGGATGTGATAAGATGAGTTAAGATGTGATAAGAGGTGTATGAGATGTGATAAGAGGTGTATGAGATGTGATAAGATGAGATAAGATGTATATGAGATGAGTTAGGATGTGATAAGATGAGTTAAGATGTGATAAGATGTGTATGGGATGAGATAAGAAGTGTATGTGATGAGATAAGAAGTGTATGTGATGAGATAAGATGTATATGGGTTGTCATAAGGCGAGAATAGATGTGATGTAAAAGAATAGATGTGAAGCTGTATGGGGCTATATGAATGGGAAGGAAAAAAAAATAGATGTATGTATGTGGAGTATGGATGTGAATGTGCATGTAAATGTGGATGTATGAGTAAGGATGTGAATATGGATGAAGATGCATGAATGTGCATGTAGATGTAGATGTACGAATGAGGATGTGGATGTATGCATATGGATGGGTATGTATGGATGTATGCATGTAGATGTGGATGTATGCATGTGGATGTGTATGTATGGATGTATGTATGTGGATGTGGATGTATGAGTAAGGATGTGAAAATGGATGTATGCATGGATGTGTATGAAGAATAATGAAGGTGAATGTGTATGGGAAATAATGTGTCATTGATATGAATGAATGGATGAGAATGAGTACATATGAAGGGAATAAGGAATAAGTGATGTGGATTGAGGAGGAATAATGTGGAAAGATGGAATTTGATATAGAAACTGTATTTTGTGACTGTTTGTAAATGACTGTTTTATGTCAAGAATGCTGGGGAAGCATTTTGACCATCTTATGGATTGAGGTCATGGTGACCTAACTGATAAAGTTGCAACTGCTGACGGAGAGTCAATGGATGATGTCTCGCGTAGCAAGGTCTTGACCAGCCTCGGTTTGATTAAAATGGTGAGCTTCCGGTACGGTGGATGAGGGGCCAAGGAAGCGGCCTATGAGTGAAGCGCTAGGTCACCTGCGAAGGATCCTAGAGGTGCTAACCATACGGTGCTCGGGCTCTGGGTCGCCCAGGATACCCACGCGTGCGGCGTCGAGGAAGATATTGGAACAAGGAGTAAGAATTGTTTGCTGAAACCGGGCATGGATCTGGTTGACTAACCTTGCTGGTCCTCAACGGATGAGTCCATGGCTCTTTTATATGGATCTGTTGGTTGATCTTGCTGATCTTCAACGAGAGTCCATCTTGATAAGTGATTATATTGCCGAGTATTATGGGCTAGGAACTAGTGAAAAGGCCCCTGAGTGGACAGGTGGTGAGCGTTCTAGTTGCCAATGATGCCATAGATACTCTGATGAAGGAATGATGGGAAATTGAATCAACAAGATAAATTGGAAGATTGTGATCAGTGATACTATGGTTTCATTAAAGGATTGTTTTAAAGTTAGCTGATGCTAAGAAAAAGGCAATTTCATATTGGGTGTGTAAGTGGTGTGGCTAGTTTTATGTTTGCATGAATTTCCGGCTAGGGGGCCTTGGAACTCTTTTCCTTGGTACCCGGGACAAAACCTAACCAATTCCAAATTGGATCCCATCACTACAGTGGTTGGGCGGTTGGCTAACCCATGGGATCGGATGGGGTTAGGCTGGACTGATGGATCCGTAAATCGAGACTCAATTTTTGTTATTACGATAGATAAAGTAAATCGAGACTCAATTTTTGTTATTACGATAGATAAAGTAAATCTCGGACAGTAATTGTTCTATGGATAGGAATCAACGGCTGTGCCTCTTGAATGGGGAAAAAAGCGTTGATCCCAATGATCCAAGTGCAAGTTTCTTCCTTGATCTGACCGAGTATCTTTATAGATGCAGTCGGATCAACTTGATCAATAATGGTCTTGACTACGTTAGAGTAAAAAGTTATACTGGTGGAATCGCCCGTGCTTTCTGGGTAAAGGGAGTTTTTCCGGGTTCGGATTCGGAACAACCGTCGGATTAGTCTCTTGTCCAGATATCCGTGGTGAGGCCTTGAATGTGGGACCCCTGTCCCGCGCGAGAAGTGCTACTTCCGCTGCCAGTATCCTGAATCCGTTGCTCGGTGGGAACAGGGATCTCACAGTTGTCCAACTGTAAGATCCCCCTGTTCCTACCGAGCAACAGATTCGGGGTACTAGCAGCGGAAGTAGCACTTCTCGTGCGGGACGAACAACTATGAGATCCTTGTTCCCACCGAGCAACGGATTCAGGATACGGGCAGCGGAAGTAGCACTTCTCGCGCGGGACAGAGGTCCCACATTCGGGGCCTCGTCCACGGATATCCGGACAAGAGACTAATCCGTCAATTTTTCCAAAAATGGGACTCGGAAAAACTTCTCTTACCCGAAAAGCACGGGCGATTCCACCAAGATAACTTTTTTCTCTAACGTAGTCAAGACCATTACTGATCAAGCTGATCCGATTGTACCTATAAAGATACTCGATCAGATCAAGGAAGAAACTTGCACTTGGATCATTGGGATCAATGCTTTTTTCCCCATCAAAGAGGCTAAGCCGTTGATTCCTATCCATAGAACAATTACTATCCGGGATTTACTTTATCTATCGTAATAATAGAAATTGAGTCTCGATTTATGGATCCATCAGTCCAGCCTAACCCCATCCAGTCCCATGGGTTAGCCAACCGCCCAACCACTGTAGTGATGGGATCCAATTTGGAATTTGCTTACCCGGAAAGCACGGGCGATTCCACCAGGATAACTTTTTTCTCTAACGTAGTCAAGACCATTACTGATCAAGCTGATCCGATTGTACCTATAAAGATACTCGGTCATATCAAGGAAGAAACTTGCACTTGGATCATTGGGATCAATGCTTTTTTCCCCATCAAAGAGGCACAGCCGTTGATTCCTATCCATAGAATAATTACTATCCGGGATTTATTTTATCTATCGTAATAACAGAAATTGAGTCTCGATTTATGGATCCATCAGTCCAGCCTAACCCCATCCAGTCCCATGGGTTAGCCAACCGCCCAACCACTGTAGTGATGGGATCCAATTTGGAATTTGGTTAGGTTTTGTCCCGGGTACCAAGGAAAAGAGTTCCAAGGCCCCCTAGCCGGAAGTTCATGCAAACATAAAATTAGCCACACCACTTACACACCCAATATGAAATTACCTTTTCACAGATTCAACCAGTTTTAAAACAATCCTTTAATGAAACCATAGTACCACTGATCACAATCTTCCAAATTATCCGGTTGATTCTTAATTTCCCATCATTCCTTCATCAGAGTATCTATGGCATCATTGGCAACTAGAACGCTCACCACCTGTCCACTCAGGGGCCTTTTCAATAGTTCCTAGCCCATAATACTCAGCAATATAATCACTTATAAAAATCAAGATGGACTCTCGTTGAAGATCAGCAAGATCAACCAACAGATCCATATAAAGAGCCATGGACTCATCCATTGAAGACTAGCAAGGTCAATCAACCAGATCCATGCCCGGTTTCATAAAACAACTCTTACTCCTTGTTCCAATATCTTCCTCGACGCACGCGTGGGTATCCTAGGCGACCCAGAGCCCGAGTACCGTATGGTCAGCACCCTCTAGGATCCTTCGCAGGTGACCTAGCGCTTCACTCATAGGCTGCTTCCTTGGTCCCTCATCCACCATACCGGAAGCTCACCATTTTAATCGAACCGAGACTGGTCAAGACCTCGGCCGACTTTGCTACGCGAGACGTCCTCCGTCAGCAATTGCAACTTTATCAGTTAGGTCTCCACGACCTTAATCGCAAGACGATCAAAATGCTTCCCCAGCATTCTTGACATAAAACAGCCATTTACAAACAACATTTACAAACAGTTTACAAATACAGTTTCTATATTAACTCTCATTTTTCCACATTATCCCTCATCAATCCACATTACTTATTCCACATTCCATTTATATGTGTACTCATCCCATCACATCATTTTCCATCATCATCACTTCAGTTTTCTTCACATCACATATCATATATTCACATCCATACATATATCCACATCCACATCCACATTCACATCCATACATCCACATCTACATCCATGCATCTATTTTCACATCCACATCTACATGCACATTCATGCATCCTCATCCATACATCCACATCTACATGCACATTCACATCCATACATCCACATCTATATGCGTACATTCACATCTACATGCATACATCCACATCCACATTCATACATCTACATCTACATGCATACATCCACATCTCCATGCATACATCCACATTCACATTCACATTCACATCCATACATCTACATCTACGTGCATACATCCACCTCCACATTCACATCCACATCTATACATCTACTTCTACATGCATACATCCACCTCCACATTCACATCCACATCTATACATCTACATCTACATGCATACATCCACATCTCCATGCATACATCCACATCCACATTCACATTCACATCCATACATCTACATCTGCATGCATACATCAACATCTCCATGCATACATCCACATCCACATTTACATTCACATCCATACATCTACATCTACATGCATACATCCACCTCCACATTCACATCCACATCTATACATCTACATCTACATGCATACATCCACATCTCCATGCATACATCCACATCCACATTCACATTCACATCCATACATCTACATCTACATGCATACATCCACATCTACATCCATGCATCTACATCCACATTCACATTCACATCTACATGCATACATCCATACATACACATCCACATTTACATCCATGCATCCACATCCACATCCTCATTCACATCCACACATCCACATTCATGCATCCATATCTACATGCATACATCCATACATACCCATCCACATTCACATCCTATTTCTCACCCTATCACAACTCTTATACATCTTATCCCAGCACCTACACTTCTTACCTCATCCCATACACATCCTATCACTTCTTAACTCATCTTATCACATCCTAACTCATCTCATATGCATCTTATCACATCTTATCACTTCCTATAACTTTTATGCATACCTCTATGCATGAAATTCAATTATGCTAAAAGTAACACTTTTATAATAAAATATTCATCTCTTATGCATACCTCTATGCATGAAATTCAATTATGCTAAAAGTAACACTTTTATAATAAAATATTCATCTCTTATGCATACCTCTATTCATGAAATTCAATTATGCTAAAAGTAACACTTTTATAATAAAATATTCATCTCTTATGCATACCTCTATGCATGAAATTCAATTATGCTAAAAGTAACACTTTTATAATAAAATATTCATCTCTTATGCATACCTCTATGCATGAAATTCAATTATGCTAAAAGTAACTCTTTTATAATAAAATATTCATCTCTTATGCATACCTCTATGCATGAAATTCAATTATGCTAAAAGTAACACTTTTATAATAAAATAAAAGATAAATTTTCTTTTACTAAATTCTAAAAATTTTGCCATAACCTCCTTTGTATGGCTGACCATTTTTCAATTTTCTACGTCTTTAAAACTACTTAAAAGTACACCAATATTGAAATTATCCTAAAGTAAACATTTTGTTTTCCACTTAATTGAGATAAACGTTATAGAAAATTGACATTAATCACTTAACCATTCACCTAGGATAGAGAATGGTTGGTTTTGTTAGAGGGAATTTCAGTCAAGTAAGTTCTCAATTTGTCATCCCTTAACAGTAACAGTTTGACAGCACAACCCAATAATCTCATAGTGGTTTGCTGAAATCATTATCATCATTCTAGTTATGAATATCATCACAGGGACTCGTCCCATTCATCCTCATTGTGGTTTCGCTCAGGTTATTATATTTCAACTAAATTTCAGAAATCATCATTTTTCAATCAGAATCCAAATCAATTCATCAATTCTCAAACAGAATTAAAAATCATATCAACCACATTCGAAATCATCATCTGGATAGCATTAACACTTATAATTTCAAGTCTTAGATATACTGTCAGTAAAGAGCTGCAGTTATACTCTCGGTATATATTGGTAGTCACGGCCCTTGGAATTATAAGGTAAATACCATCATGTCTAGGCCTCAAGCAAGTCAGGGATTCTATATAACTGCGGTACTTCCATCTGAAGACCCAATTACCAAATTATGAATTTGAGTTTGAATATCAAATTGTATGAATTGTGTCACACAATTACAACCTTTTTGTGTTTCTTGATAAATTTTTGACATATTTGTCTTCTCAGTTGATCTTTATTAGCCAACTTGCTCTGATACCAACTGTAAGATCCTTGTTCCCACCGAGCAACGCGGATTCGGGGTACTAGCAGCGGAAGTAGCACTTCTCGCACGGGACAGGGGTCCTTCACTTGGGGCCTCACCCACGGATATCCGGATAAGAGACTAATCTGTCGGTTGTTCCAAAACCGAACCCGGAAAAACTTCCTTTACCGGAAAGCACGGGTGATTCCACCAGGAAAACTTTTTACTCTAATGTAGTCAAGATCATTTCTTATCAAGCTGATCCAATTGCATCTTCAAGATACTTGATCAGATCAAGGAAGAAACTTGCACTTGGATCATTAGGATCAACGCTTTTTTCCCCATTCAAGAGGCACAGCCGTTGATTCCTATCCATAGAACAATTACTGTCCAGGATTTACTTTATCTATCGTAATAACAAAAGTTGAGTCTCGATTTACGGATCCATCAGTCTAGCCTAACCCCATCCAGTCCCATGGGTTGGCCAACCGCCCAACCACTGTAGTGATGGGATCTAATTTGGAATTTGGTTAGGTTTTGTCCCGGGTACCAAGGAAAAGAGTTCCAAGGCCCCCTAGCTGGAAGTTCATGCAAACATAAAATTAGCCACACCACTTACACACCCAATATGAAATTACCTTTTCACAGATTCAACCAGTTTTAAAACAATCCTTTAATGAAACCATAGTACCACTGATCACAATCTTCCAAATTATCCGATTGATTCTTAATTTCCCATCATTCCTTCATCAGAGTATCTATGGCATCATTGGCAACTAGAACGCTCACCACCTGTCCACTCAGGGGCCTTTTCAATAGTTCCTAGCCCATAATACTCGGCAATATAATCACTTATAAAAATCAAGATGGACTCTCGTTGAAGATCAGCAAGATCAACTACTAAAACAGATCCATATAAAGAGCCATGGACTCATCCATTGAAGACTAGCAAGGTCAATCAACCAGATCCATGCCCGGTTTCATAAAACAACTCTTACTCCTTGTTCCAATATCTTCCTCGACGCACGCGTGGGTATCCTAGGTGACCCAGAGCCCGAGCACCATATGGTTAGCACCCTCTAGGATCCTTCGCAGGTGACCTAGCGCTTCACTCATAGGCCGCTTCCTTGGTCCCTCATCCACCGTACCGGAAGCTCACCATTTTAATCGAACCGAGGCTGGTCAAATCTATAAACATGGATGGGCACTCATAATGGTCTAATGGAACTCTTATTGTGATTCCTACTTCGAGAGCATGTGGTAGCAAGCGTAGTTGAATCCCTTGTGGATGTACTTCTTCATAAATGTATTATGAGATTAAGTATTGTTGCCACTTATGAGAGCCCTGGGCACCTAGTCGTCCATATTTTGTGTTTGAAATTGTACAATCTTGTATATAAGTCAGTTTTATCTCATAACACAACACACTCTTCCATTGTGTAGAAATCGAGTCTCGATCTTGCTGCTCTATTCTCTACTTTATCCTTGTGCTTATGCTGCTACCATAGAAGTGAGAGAGAGGAGTGTTTGTGGCAACTACCTAGTGGATGATAACTTAGCCGGCATGAGAATGGACAATGTGGAGCTCTTTGAAGGAAGAGAGGAGTGTGTGTGGCTACTACCTAGTGCGGACAATATGTAAGAGTTGGCATGACAACAAATGATGTGGAGCTCTTTGAAGGAAGGGAGGGTTGCATGCATTACAACACATTGGTAAGTTCTTCGTGCCATGTTTTTCTTCTCTTATTAATGTGTTTCTGGGAGAGACTAGAATGAGAACATGTGTATTTATGCTTGAAAAAATTGTAGGGTTTCATAATAAGGGGCCACGAGAAAAAATTATGCAGAGCGCAAGAATCGCACACTGGTGGAGATGGTGCGGAGTATGCTCAAAGGCAAAGGATTACAGAATTCTTTTTGGGCCAGCATAGTTAACACTGCAATGCATATCCTTTTCTTAACAAGAGTTACACAAAGGTAGTGAAGGACATGACACCTCAAGAAGCAATACTTACTCCACAAGAGCTTGATTGTGAAGCCATAACAAAGGGCCATCTGAAACCAAGCTGGATCACCTGCATAGTGTGAAGTTAGCATTGGAAGGATTGATTTACTGTATTTTTTCTTGACATTCTTGAACCAAGTTTTGTTTGGCTTCTTATTTCTCCTCTATTGGATCTAGAAATTCACCCAAAAATCTCTTTGGTGACATGGTTACCTCTTTCTTACTATGAGGTAGAAACATGGATAGGTGGTCTCAAAAAAGTATCCCTGACATTGGTCTTTTAGGTGCTTAAAATTATTGAAAGTAAGGTGGAAGCTAAATTTCAAAAATAGAATTAGAACATCCCACTCTCTTGTAAAAAAAATTTAGAACGTCCCACTCTCTTGTAACTATTATGTGGACCTGTCTTCTCTCTTTGGAGGTTCTCTCTCTCTCTCTCACTCTCTGTCTCTCTCTCTCTCTCTCTCTCTCTCTCTCTCTCTCTCTCTTTGGTAGTCTATATGTATGTACTCCCTCTCCCTCAGTCTTTCTATTGGTTTGCAGACCCTTTTCTGTGTGTGTGTGTGTGTGTGTGTGTGCACGTGCATATGCGCACATATCTATGTAAAAAATATTAGTAGTATTGCTATCTTGCATAAGTAAGACTGATTAGTAATGTAAAGTAGTCAGTATGTTGCAACTTTTTGAATAGTTGTACTAATATGAGTTCTTACTATGCACTAACATTATGTTTCTCTTGATCTCATTACTTGTAAGGCCATGGAGATTGCACATGTAACGTTACAATTGCAACTCTAAGAATAGTCATTGCAAATCACAAGGTATTAGAGAATATTGGGCTGCTAAAAAAAAAGGAGTTGGGACAGAGAACAAGGAAAATACTTGATTCGTGGTGGATGAGGACAACACTCTAGTCGCCTGTGGAGGCCCCCACTCTCTTTAGATACTCTTGCCGATCATTAGATTCTTCATTTATTAATAAGCCTTCCCCATTCCTTTTGGAGGAACAACGAACATTGATCATTATCTCAATAACAAGCCTTTCCCCTGGGGTCCTTTCAAAGGAATAATGAACATTGAATCCACTCCTTCTAGAGGAACAGTGAACATTGAGCATTCCCTCAGTGTCAAGAGTAGAAACAATAAACTTCTTAATTCTCTCTATAATAAATTCCTCTAATGAGCCACCATGAAAGGGGGGAAGGTAATTAACAACTATCTCCACTAATATTCTACATCAATGAGAAAAGAGGACACACAAAAAAGATGTACGTAATCAAGCTATGAGGCAACAGTAGTTGGTGGCCAAATCTATAAACATGGATGGGTACTCATAATGGTCTAATGGAACTCTTATTGTGATTCCTACTTCGAGAGCATGTGGTAGCAAGCTTAGTTGAATCCCTTGTGGATGTACTTCTTCATAAATGTATTATGAGATTAAGTATTGTGGCCACTTATGAGAGCCCTCGGCACCTAGTCGTCCATATTTTCTGTGTGAAATTTTACAATCTTGTATATAAGTCAGTTTTATCTCATCACACAACACACTCTTCCATTGTGTAGAAATTGAGTCTCGATCTTGCTACTCTATTCTCTACTTTATCCTTGTGCTTATGTAGCTACCATAGAAGTGAGAGAGAGGAGTGTACCTAGTGGATGATAGCTTAGCCGGCATGAGAATGGACAATGTGGAGCTCTTTGAAGGAAGAGAGGAGTGTGTGTGGCTACTACCTTGTGTGGACAATATGTAAGAGTTGGCATGACAACAAATGATGTGGAGCTCTTTGAAGGAAGGGAGGGTTGCATGCATTACAACATATTGGTAAGTTCTTCATGCCATGTTTTTATTCTCTTATTAATGTGTTTCTGGGAGAGACTAGAATGAGAACACGTGCATTTATGCTTGAAAAAATTATAGGGTTCCATAATGAAGGGCCACGAGAAAAAGTTCTGGGGTCTTGATTGTGAAGCCATAACAAAGGGCCATCTGAAACCAAGTTGGATCACCTGCATAGTGTGAAGTTAGCATTGGAAGGATTGGGTTGAGGTGTTAGTATGTGGTGTGCTCTTTAGACCACCAAATGATGCTTGAGAGGAGGTAGCAAGGATAGTGAGGAGATAAGTGAAAACTCTTTGTTTTGTCACCCTCTTGTATCACTCCTTCATTAAGAAAAACAAGATCTCTCAAGTATCTTTTGTTACCTTGTTGTCTCATTCCTTCATTAATTAATATAAATCTGATAGGAAAATGACCTCTTGAGTTCTTTTTTGTGGAGTCAATACTCTTCATGAAAATTAGACTAACTAAAGAGTACACTTGGTGCTATGGCCTTCTTTGGCTTCCATTTTTTAATATCCATTGGGATTCCTTGATGAAGTTGGGCTACCTTCACAAGAAAAATTAGTTTCCTCTATGGGTTGCTTTCCCAGAGTTTCCAGTAGCGTTTAGAGACAATGCTAGCATCCACACCGCTATCTAATAGTTGTAACTCCTTGGTACTTATGTACCATAGATAACATTGTAGTGGTCTCATCCTTTTCATAATAATGTCCCAACTTATTTATAGGCAACTTAGGTAACTTTTTCTTTTCATCACTCAAAGGAGTTTCCTCATTTGATTTTGCTATTGGGTTATATTTCACCTTGTCCTTAACAATACTTGCTCATAATCTTCCTTCCATTTAGTCCTTCAAATCTCTCCATAAATTTTCATTACCTTGGAGTAGAGTTGCTATTAAAACCTTGACCTCAAAAGATGAGAATGATGTGAGTTTAGCAAAATCTCATGGACTACATTAACCAAACTCAAGAATGGACTCCATTCCATGTTTGTATCACAAATTTGGAAGGTTCATTCTAGTAAAGGATCATCTAGGCCATTCCGAAGTAATTGAGGAAGTTCAAGATTCCTTGTAAATCCCCCTTAGAGTTCTCCATTACAACCTCTATGATCTCTCCAACTTAGTCAATAAATAAGACATAAGGATGAATGGTCTTCCATCTTGGTCAATCTATAACACATTGGGAAGGTGAATAGTATTTGGTCCCTTACTTTGTCTATAATTTTACTGTTATTTGTCGTGACATTCTTGAACCAAGTTTTGTTTGGCTTCTTATTTCTCCTCTATTAGATCTAGAAATTCACCCAAAAATCTCTTTGTTGACATGGTTACCTCTTTCTTACTATGAGGTAGAAACATGGATAGGTGGTCTCAAAAAAGTATCCCTGACATTGGTCTTTTAGGTGCTTAAAATTATTGAAAGTAAGGTGGAAGCTAAATTTCAAAAACCGAATTAGAACATCCCACTCTCTTGTAAAAAAAATTTAGAACATCCCACTCTCTTGTAACTATTATGTGGACCTGTCTTCTCTCTTTGGAGGTTCTCTCTCTCTCTCTCTCTCTCTCTCTCTCTCTCTCTCTCTCTCTCTTTGGTAGTCTATACGTATGTACTCTCTGTCCCTCAGTCTTTCTATTGGTTTGCAGACCCTTTTCTCTGTGTGTGTGTGTGTGCACGTGTGTATGCGCACATATCTATGTAAAAAATATTAGTAGTATTGCTATCTTGCATAAGTAAGACTGATTAGTAATGTAAAGTAGTCATTATGTTGCAACTTTTTGAATAGTTGTACTAATATGAGTTCTTACTATGCACTAACATTATGTTTCTCTTGATCTCATTACTTGTAAGGCCATGGAGATTGCACATGTAACATTACAATTGCAACTCTAAGAATAGTCATTGCAAATCACAAGGTATTAGAGAATATTGGGCTGCTAAAAAAACAAAGGAGTCATGACAGAGAACAAGGAAAATACTTGATTCATGGATGAGGACAACACTATAGACGCCTGTGGAGGCCCCCATTCTCTTTAGATACTCTTGCCAATCACTAGATTCTTCATTTATTAATAAGCCTTCACCATTCCTTTTGGAGGAACAACGAACATTGATCATTATCTCAATAACAAGCCTTCCCCCCCCGGGGTCCTTTCAAAGGAATAATGAACATTGAATCCACTCCTTCCAGAGGAACAGCGCAACATTGAGCATTGCCTCAGTGTCAAGAGTAGAAACAATAAGCTTCTTAATTCTCTCTATAATAAATTCCTCTAATGAGCCACCATGAAAGGGGGGAAGGTAATTAACAACTATCTCCACTAATATTCTACATCAATGAAAAAAGAGGACACACAAAAAAGATGTACGTAATCAAGCTATGAGGCAACAGTAGTGGGTGGCAAAATCTATAAACATGGATGGGCACTCATAATGGTCTAATGGAACTCTTATTGTGATTCCTACTTCGAGAGCATGTGATAGCAAGCTTAGTTGAATCCCTTGTGGATGTACTTCTTCATAAATGTATTATGAGATTAAGTATTGTGGCCACTTATGAGAGCCCTCGGCACCTAGTCGTCCATATTTTGTGTGTGAAATTTTACAATCTTGTATATAAGTCAGTTTTATCTCATAACACAACACACTCTTCCATTGTGTAGAAATTGAGTCTCGATCTTGCTACTCTATTCTCTACTTTATCCTTGTGCTTATGTAGCTACCATAGAAGTGAGAGAGAGGAGTGTTTGTGGCAACTACCTAGTGGATGATAACTTAGCCGGCATGAGAAAGACAATGTGGAGCTCTTTGAAGGAAGAGAGGAGTGTGTGTGGCTACTACCTAGTGTGGACAATATGTAAGAGTTGGCATGACAACAAATGATGTGGAGCTCTTTGAAGGAAGGGAGGGTTGCATGCATTACAACATATTGGTAAGTTCTTCGTGCCATGTTTTTATTCTCTTATTAATGTGTTTTTGGGAGAGACTAGATTGAGAACACGTGCATTTATGCTTGAAAAAATTATAGGGTTCCATAATGAAGGGCCACGAGAAAAAATTCTGGGGTCTTGATTGTGAAGCCATAACAAAGGGCCATGTGAAACCAAGCTGGATCACCTGCATAGAGTGAAGTTAGCATTGGAAAGATTGGGTTGAGGGGTTAGTATGTGGTGTGCTCTTTAGACCACCAAATGATGCTTGAGAGGAGGTAGCAAGGATAGTGGGGAGATAAGTGAAAACTCTTTGTTTTGTCACCCTCTTGTATCACTCCTTCATTAAGAAAAACAAGATCTCTCAAGTCTCTTTTGTTACCTTGTTGTCGCATTCCTTCATTAATTAATATAAATCTGATAGGAAAATGACATCTCTTGAGTTCTTTTTTCTGGAGCCAATACTCTTCATGAAAATTAGACTAACTAAAGAGTACACTTGGTGCTATGGTCTTCTTTGGCTTCTATTTTTTAATATCCATTGGGATTCCTTGATGAAGTTGGGCTACCTTCACAACAAAAATTAGTTTCCTCTATGGGTTGCTTTCCCAGAGTTTCCAGTAGCATTTAGAGACAATGCTAGCATCCAGACCGCTATCTAATAGTTGTAACTCCTTGGTACTTATGTACCATAGATAACATTGTAGTGGTCTCATCCTTTTCATAATAATGTCCCAACTTATTTATAGGCAACTTAGGTAACTTTTTCTTTTCATCACTCAAAGGAGTTTCCTCATTTGATTTTGCTATTGGGTTATATTTCACCTTGTCCTTAACAATACTTGCTCATAATCTTCCTTCCATTTAGTCCTTCAAATCTCTCCATAAATTTTCATTACCTTGGAGTAGAGTTGCTATTAAAACCTTGACCTCAAAAGATGAGAATGATGTGAGTTTAGCAAAATCTCATGGACTACATCAACCAGACTCAAGAATGGACTCCATTCCATGTTTGTATCAGGAATTTGGAAGGTTCATTCTAGTAAAGGATCATCTAGGCCATTCCCAAGTAATTGAGGAAGTTCAAGATTCCTTGTAAATCCCCCTTAGAGTTCTCCATTACAACCTCTATGATCTCTCCAACTTAGTCAATAAATAATACATAAGGATGAATGGTCTTCCATCTTGGTCAATCGATAACACATTGTGGGGGTGAATAGTATTTGGTCCCTTACTTTGTCTACAATTTTACTGTATTTTTTCTTGACATTCTTGAACCAAGTTTTGTTTGGCTTCTTATTTCTCCTCTATTGGATCTAGAGAATCACCCAAAAATCTCTTTGGTGACATGGTTACCTCTTTCTTACTATGAGGTAGAAACATGGATAGGTGGTTCCCTGACATTGGTCTTTTAGGTGCTTAAAATTATTGAAAGTAAGGTGGAAGCTAAATTTAGAAAACAGAATTAGAACATCCCACTCTCTTGTAAAAAAAATTTACAACGTCCCACTCTCTTGTAACTATTATGTGGACCTGTCTTCTCTCTATGGAGGTTCTCTCTCTCTCTCTCTCTCTCTCTCTCTCTCTCTCTCTCTCTCTTTGGTAGTCTATACGTATGTACTCCCTCTCCCTCAGTCTTTCTATTGGTTTGCAGACCCTTTTCTCTCTGTGTGTGTGTGTGTGTGTGTGCACGTGTGTGTGCGCACATATCTATGTAAAAAATATTAGTAGTATTGCTATCTTGCATAAGTAAGACTGATTAGTAATGTAAAGTAGTCAATATGTTGCAACTTTTTGAATAGTTGTACTAATATGAGTTCTTACTATGCACTAACATTATGTTTCTCTTGATCTCATTACTTGTAAGGCCATGGAGATTGCACATGTAACGTTACAATTGCAACTCTAAGAATAGTCATTGAAAATCACAAGGTATTAGAGAATATTGGGCTGCTAAGAAAAAAGGAGTCATGACAGAACAGTAAATCAATCCTTCCAATGCTACTAACTTCACACTATGCAGGTGATCCAGCCTAGTTTCAGATGGCCCTTTGTTATGGCTTCACAATCAAGACCCCAGAATTTTTTCTCGTGGCCCTTCATTATGGAACCCTATAATTTTTTCAAGCATAAATGCACGTGTTCTCATTCTAGTCTCTCCCCCAGAAACACATTAATAAGAGAAGAAAAACATGGCACGAAGAACTTACCAATATGTTGTAATGCATGCAACCCTCCCTTCCTTCAAAGAGCTCCACATCATTTGTTGTCATGCCAAATCTTACATATTGTCCACACTAGGTAGTAGCCACACACACTCCTCTCTTCCTTCAAACATTGTCCATTCTCATGCCGGCTAAGTTATCATCCACTAGGTAGTTGCCACAAACACTCCTCTCTCTCACTTCTATGGTAGCTACATAAGCACAAGGATAAAGTAGAGAATAGAGTAGCAAGATCAAGACTCAATTTCTACACAATGGAAGAGTGTGTTGTGTTATGAGATAAAACTGACTTATATACAAGATTTTACAATTTCACACACAAAATATGGACGACTAGGTGCCTAGGGCTCTCATAAGTGGCCGCAATACTTAATCTCATAATACATTTATGAAGAAGTACATCCACAAGGGATTCAACTAACCTTGCTACCACATGCTCTCGAAGTAGGAATCACAATAAGAGTTCCATTAGACCATTATGAGTGCCCATCCATGTTTATAGATTTGGCCACTACTGTTGCTTCATAGCTTGATTACGTACATTTTTTTTGTGTGTCCTCTTTTGTCATTGATGTAAAATATTAGTGGAGATAGTTGTTAATTACCTTACCCCCTTTCATGGTGGGCTGATTAGAGGAATTTATTATAGAGAGAATTAAGAAGCTTATTGTTTCTACTCTTGTGACACTGAGGGAATGCTCAATGTTCACTGTTCCTCTGGAAGGAGTGGATTCAATGTTCATTATTCCTTTGAAAGGACCCCGGGGGGGGAAGGCTTGTTATTGAGATAATGATCAATGTTCGTTGTTTCTCCAAAAGGAATGGGGAAGGCTTATTAATAAATGAAGAATCTAGTGATTGGCAAGAGTATCTAAAGAGAGTGGGGGCCTCCACACAGGCGACTAGAGTGTTGTCCTCATCCATGAATCAAGTATTTTCCTTGTTCTCTGTCATGACTCCTTTTTTTTTTAGCAGCCCAATATTCTCTAATACCTTGTGATTTGCAATGACTATTCTTAAAGTTGCAATTGTAATGTTACATGTGCAATCTCCATGGCCTTACAAGTAATGAGATCAAGAGAAACATAATGATAGTGCATAGTAAGAACTCATATTAGTACAACTATTCAAAAAGTTGCAACATACTGACTACTTTACATTACTAATCAGTCTTGCTTATGCAAGATAGCAATACTACTAATATTTTTTACATAGATATGTGCGCATACGCACATGCACACACACACACACACAGAAAAGGGTCTGCAAACCAATAGAAAGACTGAGGGAGAGGGAGTACATACGTATCGACTACGAGAGAGAGAGAGAGAGAGAGAGAGAGAGAGAGAGAGAGAGAGAGAGAGAGAGAGAGAGAGAGAGACCTCCAAAGAGAGAAGACAGGTCCACATAATAGTTACAAGAGAGTGGGACGTTCTAAATTTTTTTTACAAGAGAGTGGGATGTTCTAATTCTGTTTTTGAAATTTAGCTTCCACCTTACTTTCAATAATTTTAAGCACCTAAAAGACCAATGTCAGGGATACTATTTTGAGACAACCTATCCATGTTTCTACCTCGTAGTAAGAAAGAGGTAACCATGTCACCAAGAGATTTTTGGGTGAATTTCTAGATCCAATAGAGGAGAAATAAGAAGCCAAACAAAACTTGGTTTAAGAATGTCAAGAAAAAATATAGTAAAATTGTAGACAAAGTAAAGGACCAAATACTATTCACCCCCCCAATGTGTTATCGATTGACCAAGATGGAAGACCATTCATCCTTATGTATTATTAATTGACTAAGTTGGAGAGATCATAGAAATTGTAATGGAGAACTCTAAGGGGGATTTACAAGGGATTTTGAACTTCCTCAATTACTTGGGAATGGCTTAGATGATCCTTTACTAGAATGAACCTTCCAAATTCCTGATACAAACATGGAATGGAGTCCATTCTTGAGTCTGGTTAACGTAGTCCATGAGATTTTGCTAAACTCACATCATTCTCATCTTTTGAGATCAAGGTTTTAATAGCAACTCTACTACAAGGTAATGAAAATTTATGGAGAGATTTGAAGGACTAAATGGAAGGAGGATTATGAGCAATTATTGTTAAGGACAAGGTGAAATATAACCCAATAGCAAAATCAAATGAGGAAACTCCTTTGAGAGATTAAAAGAAAAAGTTACCTAAGGTGCTTATAAATAAGTTGGGACATTATTATGAAAAGGATGAGACCACTACAATGTTATCTATGGTACATAAGTACCAAGGAGTTACAACTATTAGATAGCAGAGTGGATGCTAGAATTGTCTCTAAACGCTACTGGAAACTCTGGGAAAGCAACCCATAGAGAAAACTAATTTTTGTTGTGAAGGTAGCCCAACTTCATCAAGGAATCCCAATGGATATTTAAAAATGGAAGCCAAAGAAGGCCATAGCACCAAGTGTACTCTTTAGTTACTCTAATTTTCATGAAGAGTATTGACTCCACAAAAAATAACTCAAGAGATGTCATTTTCCTATCAGATTTATATTAATTAATGAAGGAATGAGAAAACAAGGTAACAAAAGAGACTTGAGAGATCTTGTTTTTCTTAATGGAGGAGTGATACAAGAGGGTGACAAAACAAAGAGTTTTCACTTATCTCCCCACTATCCTTGCTAGCTCCTCTCAAGCATCATTTGGTGGTCTAAAGAGCACACCACATACTAACCCCTCAACCCAATCCTTCCAATGCTAATTTCACACTATGCAGGTGATCCAGCTTGGTTTCACATGGCCCTTTGTTATGGCTTCACAATCAAGACCCCAGAATTTTTTCTCGTGGCCCTTCATTATGGAACGCTATAATTTTCTCAAGCATAAATGCACGTGTTCTCATTCTAGTCTCTCCCCCAGAAACACATTAATAAGAGAAGAAAAACATGGCACGAAGAACTTACCAATATGTTGTAATGCATGCAACCCTCCCTTCCTTCAAAGAGCTCCACATCATTTGTTGTCATGCCAACTCTTACATATTGTCCACACTAGTAGGTAGTAGCCACACACACTCCTCTCTTCCTTCAAAGAGCTCCACATTCTCCATTCTCATGCCAGCTAAGTTATCATCCACTAGGTAGTTGCCACAAACACTCCTCTCTCTCACTTCTATGGTAGCTACATAAGCACAAGGATAAAGTAGAGAATAGAGTAGCAAGATCGAGACTCAATTTCTACACAATGGAAGAGTGTGTTGTGTTATGAGATAAAACTGACTTATATACAAGATTTTACAATTTCACACACAAAATATGGACGACTAGGTGCCCAGGGCTCTCATAAGTGGCCGCAATACTTAATCTCATAATACATTTATGAAGAAGTACATCCACAAGGGATTCAACTAAGCTTGCTACCACATACTCTCGAAGTAGGAATCACAATAAGAGTTCCATTAGACCATTATGAGTGCCCATCCATGTTTATAGATTTGGCCACTACTGTTGCTTCATAGCTTGATTACGTACATCTTTTTTGTGTGTCCTCTTTTCTCATTGATGTAGAATATTAGTGGAGATAGTTGTTAATTACCTTCCCCATTATTGAAAGTAAGGTGGAAGCTAAATTTCAAAAATAGAATCAGAACATCCCACTCTCTTGTAAAAAAAATTTAGAACATCCCACTCTCTTGTAATTATTATGTGGACCTGTCTTCTCTCTTTGGAGGTTCTCTCTCTCTCTCTCTCTCTCTCTCTCTCTCTCTTTGGTAGTCTATACGTATGTACTCCCTCTCCGTCAGTCTTTCTATTGGTTTGCAGACCCTTTTCTGTGTGTGTGTGTGTGTGCACGTGTGTATGCTAACATATCTATGTAAAAAATATTAGTAGTATTGCTATCTCTACATAAGCAAGACTGATTAGTAATGTAAAGTGATTGGGTTATATTTCACCTTGTCCTCAGCAATAATTGCTCATAATCTTCCTTCCATTTAGTCCTTCAAATCTCTCCATAAATTTTCATTACCTTGGAGTAGAGTTGCTATTAAAACCTTGACCTCAAAAGATGAGAATGATGTGAGTTTAGCAAAATCTCATGGACTACATTAACCAGACTCAAGAATGGACTCCATTCCATGTTTGTATCATGAATTTGTAAGGTTCATTCTAGTAAAGGATCATCTAGGCCATTCCCAACAAGTAATTGAGGAAGTTCAAGATTCCTTGAAAAGCCCCCTTAGAGTTCTCCATTACAACCTCTATGATCTCTTCAACTTAGTCAATAAATAATACATAAGGATGAATGGCCTTCCATCTTGGTCAATCGATAACACATTGGGGGGGTGAATAGTATTTGGTCCCTTACTTTGTCTACAATTTTATTGTATTTTTTCTTGACATTCTTGAACCAAGTTTTGTTTGGTTTCTTATTTCTCCTCTATTGGATCTAGAAATTCACCCAATAATCTCTTTGGTGACATGGTTACCTCTTTCTTACTATGAGGTAGAAACATGGATAGTTGGTCTCAAAAAAGTATCCCTGACATTGGTCTTTTAGGTGCTTAAAATTATTGAAAGTAAGGTGGAAGCTAAATTTCAAAAAGAGAATTAGAACATCCCACTCTCTTGTAAAAAAAATTTAGAACGTCCCACTCTCTTGTAACTATTATGTGGACCTGTCTTCTCTCTTTGAAGGTTCTCTCTCTCTCTCTCTCTCTCTCTCTCTCTCTCTCTCTCTCTCTCTCTCTCTCTCTCTCTTTGGTAGTCTATACGTATGTACTCCCTCTCCCTCAGCCTTTCTATTGGTTTGTTGACCCTTTTCTATGTGTGTGTGTGTGTGTGTGTGCACGTGCGTATGCGCACATATCTATGTAAAAAATATTAGTAGTATTGCTAGCTTACATAAGTAAGACTGATTAGTAATGTAAAGTAGCCAGTACGTTGCAACTTTTTGAATAGTTGTACTAATATGAGTTCTCACTATGCACTAACATTATGTTTCTCTTGATCTCATTACTTGTAAGGCCATGGAGATTGCACATGTAACGTTACAATTGCAACTCTAAGAATAGTCATTGCAAATCGAAAGGTATTAGAGAACATTGGGCTGTTAAAAAAAAAAGGAGTCATGATAGAGAACAAGGAAAATACTTGATTCATGGATGAGGACAACACTATAGTCGCCTGTGGAGGCCCCCACTCTCTTTAGATACGCTTGCCAATCACTAGATTCTTCATTTATTAATAAGCCTTACCCATTCCTTTTGGAGGAACAATGAAAATTGATCATTATCTCAATAACAAGCCTTCCCCCCCCCCCCCCCCCCCCCCCCGCCGGGGTCAAAGGAATAATGAACATTGAATCCACTCCTTCTAGAGAAACAGTGAACATTAAGCATTCCATCAGTGTCAAGAGTAGAAACAACAAGCTTTTTAATTCTCTCTATAATAAACTCCTCTAATCAGGCACCATGAAAGGGGGGAAGGTAATTAACAACTATCTCCACTAATATTCTACATCAATGAGAAAAGAGGACACACAAAAAGATGTACCTAATCAAGCTATGAAGCAACAGTCGTGGCCAAATCTATTAACATGGATGGGCACTCATAATGGTCTAATGGAACTCTTATTGTGATTCCTACTTCGAGAGCATGTGGTAGCAAGCTTAGTTAAATCCCTTGTGGATGTACTTCTTCATAAATGTATTATGAGATTAAGTATTGTGGCCACTTATGAGAGCCCTGGGCACCTAGTCGTCCATATTTTGTGTGTGAAATTGTACAATCTTGTATATAAGTCAGTTTTATCTCATCACACAACACACTCTTCCATTGTGTAGAAATTGAGTCTCGATCTTGCTACTCTATTCTCTACTTTATCCTTGTGCTTATGTAGCTACCATAGAAGTGAGAGAGAGGAGTGTTTGTGGCAACTACCTAGTGGATGATAACTTAGCCGGCATGAGAATGGACAATGTGGAGCTCTTTGAAGGAAGAGAGGAGTGTGTGGGGCTACTACGTAGTGTGGACAATATGTAAGAGTTGGCATGACAACAAATGATGTGGAGCTCTTTGAAGGAAGGGAGGGTTGCATGCATTACAACATATTGATAAGTTCTTCATGCCATGTTTTTATTCTCTTATTAATGTGTTTCTGGGAGAGACTAGAATGAGAACACGTGCATTTATGCTTGAAAAAATTATAGGGTTCCATAATGAAGGGCCACGAGAAAAAATTCTGGGGTCTTGATTGTGAAGCCATAACAAAGGGCTATCTGCAAGCTGGATCACCTCCATAGTGTGAAATTAGCATTGGAAGGATTGGGTTTAGGGGTTAGTATGTGGTGTGCTCTTTAGACCACCAAATGATGCTTGAGAGGAGGTAGCAAGGAGAGTGGGGAGATAAGTGAAAACTCTTTGTTTTGTCACCCTCTTGTATCACTCCTTCATTAAGAAAAACAAGATCTCTCAAGTCTCTTTTGTTACCTTGTTGTCTCATTCCTTCATTAATTAATATAAATCTGATAGGAAAATGACATCTCTTGAGTTCTTTTTTCTGGAGTCAACATGAAAATTAGACTAACTAAAGAGTACACTTGGTGCTATGGTCTTCTTTGGCTTCCATTTTTCAATATCCATTGGGATTCCTTGATGAAGTTGGGCTACCTTCACAACAAAAATTAGTTTCCTCTATGGGTTGCTTTCCCAGAGTTTCCAGTAGCGTTTAGAGACAATTCTAGCATCCACACTGCTATCTAATAGTTGTAACTCCTTGGTACTTATGTACCATAGATAATATTGTAGTGGTCTCATCCTTTTCATAATAATGTCCCAACTTATTTATAGGCACCTTAGGTAACTTTTTCTTTTCATCACTCAAAGGAGTTTCCTCATTTGATTTTGCTATTGGGTTATATTTCACCTTGTCCTTAACAATAATTGCTCATAATCTTCCTTCCATTTAGTCCTTCAAATCTCTCCATAAATTTTCATCACCTTGGATTAGAGTTGTTATTAAAACCTTGACCTCAAAAGATAAGAATGATGTGAGTTTAGCAAAATCTCATGGACTACATTAACCAGACTCAAGAATGGACTCCATTCCATGTTTGTATCAGGAGTTTGGAAGGTTCATTCTAGTAAAGGATCATCTAGGCCATTCCCAAGTAATTGAGAAAGTTCAAGATTCCTTGTAAATCCCCCTTAGAGTTCTACATTACAATCTCTATGATCTCTCCAACTTAGTCAATAAATAATACATAAGGATGAATGGTCTTCCATCTTGGTCAATCGATAACACATTGGGGGGGTGAATAATATTTGGTCCCTTACTTTGTCTACAATTTTACTGTATTTTTTCTTGACATTCTTGAACCAAGTTTTGTTTGGCTTCTTATTTCTCCTCTATTGGATCTAGAAATTCACCTAAAAATCTCTTTGGCGACATGGTTACCTCTTTCTTACTATGAGGTAGAAACATGGATAGGTGGTCTCAAAAAAGTATCCCTGACATTGGTCTTTTAGGTGCTTAAAATTATTGAAAGTAAGGTGGAAGCTAAATTTCAAAAATAGAACTAGAACATCACACTCTCTTGTAAAAAAAATTTAGAACGTCCTACTCTCTTGTAACTATTATGTGGACCTGTCTTCTCTCTTTGGAGGTTCTCTCTCTCTCTCTCTCTCTCTGTTTGGTAGTCTATATGTATGTATTCCCTCTCCCTCAATCTTTCTACTGGTTTGCAGACCCTTTTCTGTGTGTGTGTGTATTAAGAGACTAAGGTTGAGTAGAAGGGTGAGAGAAGGGTGTGAGTGTGAATGGACTTGAGGTCCACTTGTTCACTTATTTAAAGGTGAGGCCATGAGGCATTTTTGCATGAGAGCAAGGCCTAGTTGTATGTATAAGCAACTTAATAAGCAAGAGTTTTTTCTTGTATTTTGTGAGTCCCTCTCCTCCACACACTTGATCTATCATGAGCACCACGTTTTCTTATCATGGTATCAGAGCCTAGGTGAGTTCAAACTTTGTGGTGTAGAGAATAGGTCAAAATTATCCACTTTTTGCTCATCTCCTTTGTGTGGAGCTCAACCTACAGCCCTTGGAGGCCTTCCACCATAGGCGTGTAGAGAGCTCAATACTCCACGAATCCTTCATGGAAGTTGAAGAGCAGCACCGGGCGAATACATTCGTACATCCAATTCGATGATTACCCTCGCATTCAACGCGGCATTGGTGTTTGAGCTCTCCGCCTGTTCCAGTGTTGGCCGTACAAAAATTCAGGGCCCATGAGCAACCAAATGGGATGGGCTTTGAGGGCTATGGTAGCCCATTGAGTCTACACTCTACAGCTCAAATCTGAGCTTATTTCGTCCACTGTAGCGCCGGCTGGAAGCAAAATACCAGGCGCCCCTTCTTCCTTTCCTTCAAGCTTCCATTAAAGCTTGTTTTTGGGTTTTTGCTCTCTCTAATCATCTCTCCCTTCCACTAATCACTCAAGTGTGAGAGTACATTAGTATTGCTGGTCCTAATCTTGATTTTGAAGTGTTTTTCATCTACATGAGGTAGCCATAAACCTCATACCCATCAAGCTTCAACACCGACATCAAGTTTTAAGCTTTCAAAGTGATTAAAGTGTGCTTCTAAGCACTAATTGTGTTGTTTAACACTAATCACTCTATTAATCCAGCAAAGGGAGGTTATCTTAAAGTGTTTTTAAACACTCATAGTGTTATTAAACACTAATGGTGAGTTAATCACCAAAATAAGTGTTATTTTACACTAAAAATGTGCTTTTTAGCACTAATTGTGTTTTATACACACAAATGGTGATATTAATCATCAACTAAAGTGTTGCTAAACACTAAGGTGGTCTTAATCATCAAAGGAGGAGGTCATCTACATTACGGAGGCTCTTCTTCATCAACATGGAGGCCGGGCACATACCATAAGTGCTACATTTCAAGTCTTCATCATCAACCGCTTCTTCCAAAGAGGAATAGTCCAACCATGAACCAATTATCTTCATCTCATGAGCTAAAGAGGTTGAAGAATTCTGGTTTTTTCATCATCAAAATCAGATTTTTGATGGCTTTTAAACTTGAACACATGTACACTAAGTGTTCATTTTCAATGTTTATGTATATTACCCTTGAGGCCCTTGTTTGTAAGAGGCATAGGCATGCCATAAGCCATATGTTCTCGTTTCTCAAGCCCAAGGCATTTCATTCCGCTGCATATTCTGATTTTTCATCGTATAAGATGAGTCGTAAGGTTAAGCATAGAATCCCTAAGTGCTCTACCTTATTGGTTGTCATGATTTTAAGCATTTTTTGGCATTACTTTTGTAAGAGGCATTGGCAACATTATGAGCCATGTCCTCTCCTTCTTGAGCCAAAGATGATAATCCTTATTTGTTTGAGTATTTACCTCAACCAATTACTCATTAAGCTTGTAACTTCAAACCCTAAAGGGTATCATTTAACTAACATGCATAAAAGCTATTGTAATTGTGGAGTAGACACTGCCCTTGACCAATGCATAAGGCAAGTGGTAAGACCCTCCCTTTCCCTTCCCCATTTAAATCTACCTCACTACCCATGGAGGAGATATGGTATTCAAGGAATCATAAAGCATGTTGGAGGACCATCTAAAAGCAAACCATTAAAGCAAGGGTGGCAGCTTGCTTTTGATCATTGTGTGAGAATGGTCAAGATGGAAAGTATGTGGTGGAAGCAATGGCATGTATGTCTCAACCATGTCATCTACAAGAAGTCAAGCAAACACAAAGAGTGGGGTGCACCATCATTGAGGTGTACATCTTCATCGACAATAAATTAAAGACTTAGATGGCAACATTGTATTAGCCTCTAAGGCTCTAGAAACACTTTTGTAAATCCTAGATAACCACACCTATATTCAAGCCTTGTACGCCTAATGTTATAAAGGCATCTTATGTCCAATACCACCTATTCCATCCTTCCATAGTTGGTATTGAGGGGGGGTATTAAGAGACTAAGGTTGAGTAGAAGGGTGAGAGAAGGGTGTGAGTGTGAATGGACTTGAGGTCCACTTGTTCACTTATTTAAAGGTGAGGCCATGAGGCATTTTTGCATGAGAGCAAGGCCTAGTTGTATGTATAAGCAACTTAATAAGCAAGAGTTTTTTCTTGTATTTTGTGAGTCCCTCTCCTCCACACACTTGATCTATCATGAGCACCACGTTTTCTCATCAGTGTGTGTGTATGTGTGTGTGTGTGCACGTGCGTATGCACACATATCTATGTGAAAAATATTAGTAGTATTGCTATCTTGCATGAGCAAGACTGATTAGTAATGTAAAGTAGTCAGTATGTTGTAACTTTTTGAATAGTTGTACTAATATGAGTTCTTACTATGCACTAACATTATGTTTCTCTTGATCTCATTACTTGTAAGGCCATGGAGATTGCACATGTAACGTTACAATTGCAACTCTAAGAATAGTCATGATCATAAGGTATTAGAGAATATTGGGCTGCTAAAAAAAAAAGGAGTCATGATAGAGAACAAGGAAAATACTTGATTCATGGATGAGGACAACACTATAGTCGCCTGTGGAGGCCCCCACTCTCTTTAGATACTTTTGCCAATCACTAGATTCTTCATTTATTTACAAGCCTTCCCCCCGGTGTCCTTTCCCCTCAAAGGAATAATGAACATTGAATCCACTCGTTCCAGAGAACCAATGAACATTAAGCATTCCATCAGTGTCAAGAGTAGAAACAATAAGCTTCTTAATTCTCTCTATAATAAATTCTCTCTATAATAAATTCCTCTAATCAGCCACCATGAAAGGGGGGAAGGTAATAAACAACTATCTCCACTAATATTCTACATCAATGAGAAAAGAGGACACACAAAAAAGATGTACGTAATCAAGCTATGAAGCAACAGTAGTGGCCAAATCTATAAACATGGATGGGCACTCATAATGGTCTAATGGAACTCTTATTGTGATTCCTACTTCGAGAGCATGTGGTAGCAAGCTTAGTTGAATCCCTTGTAGATGTACTTCTTCATAAATGTATTATGAGATTAAGTATTGTGGCCACTTATGAGAGCCCTGGGCACCTAGTCATCCATATTTTGTGTGTGAAATTGTACAATCTTGTATATAAGTTAGTTTTATCTCATAACACAACACACTCTTCCACCATTGTGTAGAAATTGAGTCTCGATCTTGCTACTCTATTCTCTACTTTATCCTTGTGCTTATGTAGCTACCATAGAAGTGAGAGAGAGGAGTGTTTGTGGCAACTACCTAGTGGATGATAACTTAGCCGGCATGAGAATGGACAATGTGGAGCTCTTTGAAGGAAGAGAGGAGTGTGTGTGGCTACTACCTAGTGTGGACAATATGTAAGAATTGGCAGCATGACAACAAATGATGTGGAGCTCTTTGAAGGAAGGGAGGGTTCCATGCATTACAACATATTGGTAAGTTCTTCGTGCCATGTTCTTCTTCTCTTATTAATGTGTTTCTGGGAGAGACTAGAATGAGAACACGTGCATTTTTGCTTGAAAAAATTATAGGGTTCCATAATGAAGGGCCACGAGAAAAAATTATGGGTATTGTGAAGCCATAACAAAGGGCCATCTGAAACCAAGCTGGATCACCTGCATAGTGTGAAGTTAGGATTGGAAGGATTGGGTTGAGGTGTTAGTATGTGGTGTGCTCTTTAGACCACCAAATGATGCTTGAGAGGAGCTAGCAAGGATAGTGGGGAGATAAGTGAAAACTCTTTGTTTTGTCACCCTCTTGTATCACTCCTTCATTAAGAAAAACAAGATCTCTCAAGTCTCTTTTGTTACCTTGTTGTCTCATTCCTTCATTAATTAATATAAATCTGATAGGAAAATGACATCTCTTGAGTTCTTTTTTGTGGAGTCAATACTCTTCATGAAAATTACACTAATTAAAGAGTACACTTGGTGCTATGGCCTTCTTTGGCTTCTATTTTTAATATCCATTGGGATTCCTTGATGAAGTTGGGCTACCTTCACAACAAAAATTAGTTTCCTCTATGGGTTACTTTCCAAGAGTTTCCAGTAGCGTTTAGAGACAATTCTAGCATCCACACTGCTATCTAATACTTGTAACTCCTTGGTACTTATATACCATAGATAATATTGTAGTGGTCTCATCCTCTTCCTAATAATGACCCAACTTATTTTAGGCACCTAAGGTAACTTTTTCTTTTCATCACTCAAAGGAGTTTCCTCATTTGATTTTGCTATTGGGTTATATTTCACCTTGTCCTTAACAATAATTGCTCATAATCTTCCTTCCATTTAGTCCTTCAAATCTCTCCATAAACTTTCATTACCTTGGAGTAGAGTTGCTATTAAAACCTTGACCTCAAAAGATGAGAATGATGTGAGTTTAGCAAAATCTCATGGACTACATTAACCAGACTCAAGAATGGAATCCATTCCATGTTTGTATCAGGAATTTGGAAGGTTCATTCTAGTAAAGGATCATCTAGGCCATTCCCAAGTAATTGAGGAAGTTCAAGATTCCTTGTAAATCCCCCTTAGAGTTCTCCATTACAACCTCTATGATCTCTCCAACTTAGTCAATAAATAATGCATAAGGATGAATGGTCTTCCATCTTGGTCAATCGATAAAAAATTGGGGGGGTGAATAGTATTTGGTCCCTTACTTTGTCTACAATTTTATTGTATTTTTTCTTGACATTCTTGAACCAAGTTTTGTTTGGCTTCTTATTTCTCCTCTATTGGATGTAGAAATTCACCCAAAAATCTCTTTGGTGACATGGTTACCTCTTTCTTACTATGAGGTAGAAACATGTATAGGTGGTCTCAAAAAAGTATCCCTAACATTGGTCTTTTATGTGCTTAAAATTATTGAAAGTAAGGTGGAAGCTAAAATTCAAAAACAGAATTAGAACATCGCACTCTCTTGTAAAAAAATTTAGAACGTCCTACTCTCTTGTAAGTGGACCTGTCTTCTCTCTTTGGAGGTTCTCTCTCTCTCTCTCTCTCTCTCTCTCTCTCTCTCTCTCTCTCTCTTTGGTAGTCTATACGTATGTACTCCCTCTCCCTCAGTCTTTCTATTGGTTTGCAGACCCTTTTCTGTGTGTGTGTGTGTGTGTGTGCACGTGCGTATGCGCACATATCTATGTAAAAAATATTAGTAGTATTGCTACCTTGCATGAGCAAGACTGACTAGTAATGTAAAGTAGTCAGTATGTTGAAACTTTTTGAATAGTTGTACTAATATGAGTTCTTACTATGCAGCACTAACATTATGTTTCTCTTGATCTCATTACTTGTAAGGCCATGGAGATTGCACATGTAACGTTACAATTGCAACTCTAAGAATAGTCATCATCACAAGGTATTAGAGAATATTGGGCTGCTAAAAAAAAGGAGTCATGACAGAAAACAAGGAAAATACTTGATTCATGGATGAGGACAGCACTATGGTCGCCTCTGGAGGCCCCCACTCTCTTTAGATACTCTTGCCAATCACTAGACTCTTCATTTATTAATAAGCCTTCCCCATTCCTTTTGGAGGAACAACGAAAATTGATCATTATCTCAATAACAAGCCTTCCCCTCGGGGTCCTTTCAAAGGAATAATGAACATTGAATCCACTCCTTCCAGAGAAACAGTGAACATTAAGCATTCCATCAGTGTCAAGAGTAGAAACAATAAGCTTTCTAATTCTCTCTTTAATAAATTCCTCTAATCAGCCACCATGAAAGGGGGGAAGGTAATTAACAACTATCTCCACTAATATTCTACATCAATGAGAAAAGAGGACACACAAAAAAGATGTACGTAATCAAGCTATGAAGCAACAGTAGTGGCCAAATATATAAACATGAGTGGGCACTCATAATGGTCTAATATAACTCTTATTGTGATTCCTACTTCGAGAGCATGTGGTAGCAAGCGTAGTTGAATCCCTTGTGGATGTACTTCTTCATAAATGTATTATGAGATTAAGTATTGTGGCCACTTATGAGAGCCCTCGGCACCTAGTTGTCCATATTTTGTGTGTGAAATTGTACAATCTTGTATATAAGTCAGTTTTATCTCATAACACAACACACTCTTCCATTGTGTAGAAATTGAGTCTCGATCTTGCTACTCTATTCTCTACTTTATCCTTGTGCTTATGTAGCTACCATAGAAGTGAGAGAGAGGAGTGTTTGTGGCAACTACCTAGTGGATGATAACTTAGCCGGCATGAGAATGGACAATGTGGAGCTCTTTGAAGGAAGAGAGAAGTGTGTGTGGCTACTACCTAGTGTGGACAATATGTAAGAGTTGGCATGACAACAAATGATGTGGAGCTCTTTGAAGGAAGGGAGGGTTGCATGCATTACAACATATTGGTAAGTTCTTCATGCCATGTTTTTCTTCTCTTATTAATGTGTTTCTAGGAGAGACTAGAATGAGAACACGTGCATTTTTGCTTGAAAAGATTATAGGGTTCCATAATGAAGGGCCACAAGATTAAATTCTAGGGTCTTGATTGTGAAGCCATAACAAAGGGCCATCTGAAACCAAGCTGGATCACTTGCATAGTGTGAAGTTAGGATTGGAAGGATTGGGTTGAGGTGTTAGTATGTGGTGTGCTCTTTAGACCACCAAATGATGCTTGAGAGGAGCTAGCAAGGATAGTGGGGAGATAAGTGAAAACTCTTTGTTTTGTCACCCTCTTGTATCACTCCTTCATTAAGAAAAACAAGATCTCTCAAGTCTCTTTTGTTACCTTGTTGTCTCATTCCTTCATTAATTAATATAAATCTGATAGGAAAATGACATCTCTTGAGTTCTTTTTTGTGGAGTCAATACTCTTCATGAAAATTACACTAATTAAAGAGTACACTTGGTGCTATGGCCTTCTTTGGCTTCCATTTTTTAATATCCATTGGGATTCCTTGATGAAGTTGGGCTACCTTCACAACAAAAATTAGTTTCCTCTATGGGTTGCTTTCCAGAGTTTCCAGTAGCGTTTAGAGACAATTCTAGCATCCACACTGCTATCTAATACTTGTAACTCCTTGGTACTTATATACCATAGATAATATTGTAGTGGTCTCATCCTCTTCCTAATAATGACCCAACTTATTTTAGGCACCTAAGGTAACTTTTTCTTTTCATCACTCAAAGGAGTTTCCTCATTTGATTTTGCTATTGGGTTATATTTCACCTTGTCCTTAACAATAATTGCTCATAATCTTCCTTCCATTTAGTCCTTCAAATCTCTCCATAAACTTTCATTACCTTGGAGTAGAGTTGCTATTAAAACCTTGACCTCAAAAGATGAGAATGATGTGAGTTTAGCAAAATCTCATGGACTACATTAACCAGACTCAAGAATGGAATCCATTCCATGTTTGTATCAGGAATTTGGAAGGTTCATTCTAGTAAAGGATCATCTAGGCCATTCCCAAGTAATTGAGGAAGTTCAAGATTCCTTGTAAATCCCCCTTAGAGTTCTCCATTACAACCTCTATGATCTCTCCAACTTAGTCAATAAATAATGCATAAGGATGAATGGTCTTCCATCTTGGTCAATCGATAAAAAATTGGGGGGGTGAATAGTATTTGGTCCCTTACTTTGTCTACAATTTTATTGTATTTTTTCTTGACATTCTTGAACCAAGTTTTGTTTGGCTTCTTATTTCTCCTCTATTGGATGTAGAAATTCACCCAAAAATCTCTTTGGTGACATGGTTACCTCTTTCTTACTATGAGGTAGAAACATGGATAGGTGGTCTCAAAAAAGTATCCCTGACATTGGTCTTTTAGGTGCTTAAAATTATTGAAAGTAAGGTGGAAGCTAAATTTCAAAAACAGAATTAGAACATCCCACTCTCGTAAAAAAAATTTAGAACGTCCCACTCTCTTGTAACTATTATGTGGACCTGTCTTCTCTCTTTGGAGGTTCTCTCTCTCTCTCTTTCTCTCTCTCTCTCTCTCTCTCTCTCTCTCTTTGTTGTCTATACGTATGTACTCTCTCCCTCTCCCTCAGTCTTTCTATTGGTTTGCAGACCCTTTTCTCTGTGTGTGTGTGTGTGTGTGTGTGTGCACGTGCGTATGCGCACATATCTATGTAAAGAAAAGGAGTCATGACAGAGAACAAGGAAAATACTTGATTCATGGATGAGGACAACACTCTAGTCTCCTGTGGAGACCCCCACTCTCTTTAGATACTCTTGCCAATCACTAGATTCTTCATTTATTATTAAGCCTTCCCCATTCCTTTTGGAGGAACAACAAACATTGATCATTATCTCAATAACAAGCCTTTCCCCTGGGGTCCTTTCAAAGGAATAAGGAACATTGAATCCAGTCCTTCCAGAGGAACAGTGAACATTGAGCATTCCCTTAGTGTCAAGAGTAGAAACAATAAGCTTCTTAATTCTCTCTATGATAAATTCCTCTAATCAGCCACCATGAAAGGGGGGAAGGTAATTAACAACTATCTCCACTAATATTCTACATCAATGAGAAAAGAGGACACACAAAAAAGATGTACGTAATCAAGCTATGAAGCAACAGTAGTGGCCAAACCTATAAACATGGATGGGCACTCATAATGGTCTAATGGAACTCTTATTGTGATTCCTACTTGTGGATGTAATTCTTCATAAATGTATTATGAGATTAAGTATTGTAGCCACTTATGAGAGCCATGGGCACCTAGTCGTCCATATTTTGTGTGCGAAATTGTACATGTGAGATCCCCCTGTTCCCACCGAGCAACGAATTCGGGTACTAGCAGCGGAAGTAGCACTTCTCGCACGGGACAGGGGTCCCACATTCGGGGCCTCATCCACGGATATCCGGACAAGAGACTAATCTGTCGGTTTTTCATAAACCGGACTCGGAAAAACTTCCCTTACCTAGAAAGCACGGGTGATTCCACCAGGATAACTTTTTACTCTAACGTAGTCAAGACCATTACTGATCAAGCTGATCCGATTGCACCTATAAAGATACTCGATTAGATCAAGGAATAAACTTGCACTTGGATCATTGGGATCAACACTTGTTTCCCCATCAAGGAGGCACATCCGTTGATTCCTATCCATAGAACAATTACTATCCGAGATTTACTTTATCTATCGTAATAACATAATTTGAGTCTCGATTTACGGATCCATCAGTCCAGCCCCCATCCAGTCCCATGGGTTAAGCAACCGCCCAACCACTGTAGTGATGGGATCCAATTTGGAATTTGGTTAGGTTTTGTCCCGGGTACCAAGGAAAAGAGTTCCAAGGCCCCCTAGCCGGAAGTTCATGCAAACATAAAATTAGCCACACCACTTAAACACCCAATATGAAATTACCTTTTCACAGATTCAACCAGTTTTAAAACAATCCTTTAATGAAGCCATAGTACCACTGATCACAATCTTCCAAATTATCCGGTTGATTCTTAATTTTCCATCATTCCTTCATCAGAGTATCTATGGCATCATTGGCAACTAGAACGCTCACCACCTGTCAGGGGCCTTTTCAATAGTTCCTAGCCCATAATACTCGACAATATAATCACTTATAAAAATCAAGATGGACTCTCGTTGAAGATCAGCAAGATCAACCAACAGATCCATATAAAGAGCCATGGACTCATCCATTGAAGACCAGCAAGGTCAATCAACCAGATCCATGCCCGGTTTCACAAAACAACCCTTACTCCTTGTATATCTTCCTCGATGCACGCGTGGGTATCCTAGGCGACCCAGAGCCTGAGCAACGTATGGTCAGTGTTGAAATTTGAGCAAAATGATGAGCTATGGTGGATCAAACACTAGAATCAACATAATTAACAAAGTGATTAGCAAGTGATTAAGACATAATTAGTGAATAATTAGCACATAGATTAATGTAGGCATGGATACTCAAAAACCAGCAAATTCTCATTAGGGCTAGGCCTCAATTTATAGAGTTTACATCAAGCATCAAATCCCATTGATTTCTCCATGATTCACTCCTAGAATATCTCCACACTCCTAAATTCCCTCATGCTACCCATTATTCTCTCCCAGTAGATTCTCTCCACCTCTTCTCTTTTCCTTGATTATCTCCCAGAATATCTCCACACTCCTAAATTCCCTCATGCTACCCATTATTCTCTCCCAGTAGATTCTTCTCACCTTTTCACAGGTTCTTTCACAATTACATCTTCTCTTTTACAGCCTCTATCCAAGAGCTTGTTCCCACACACACCCTATTCACTTGTATATTTCAACACCTCCCCTCAAGTGAATAATCCTAGCACACCTGGACCCTGTATCAAGTTTCCCTCTTACTTGATAGCCCACGACCAGTGCCTCAAGTCCCTAAACTCCATAGTCCTTGACACTCTCTCTCTCTATGTGTCCAAGGCTACTATAAGTGCCCGTGACCTTGACTAAAGTGCTTACACATACATCTACCACGTGGCCTACATCATCGGTGGCTCAGAGGTGGTTTTACTTTGTTGGGGTAGGTTACATTGGGTTGTGGGGTCTCTCTCTCTTTCTCTCTCAGAGATTTTCACATGGCTCCTCACTCTTTGGAGCCTCACATCTTCTCTTTTCTTCAGTCTTCTTGTCGTGGCAGCATCTCTCCACGCGTTCGTCTCTTCTTTCAGTCTTCTTGGGGCAGCTTCTCTTCTCGTGGCAACTTCTCTTCTCGTGTCCATGTCTTCCTTTAGATCTTCTTCTCAGTGTGGATCCTCTTCTTGGAAAGAGATATTCTTCTTCTTCCATGGCTGGGGCCCTGAGCTCGTCTGTCAGGTCATTTTGCTCCATGTGAGCAACATGTTTCAATGTTTTGCTGACAGTTCCTTTGGGCTTTTTATGTTTATTTTGTATCATTATGTAATGCAAACCCAAATTTATGCGGGAGGTCTTACCTCTTGCCTTATTCTGGACAAGGGCAGTGTCTGTTCCCATTTTTACACTGATGCAATGTGCCCAATACATAATGCGTATAGCATTCATTCTCATGCACATTCCCAAATGCAACTCTGGCTATGAATAATCTTGAATTTGAGTGAGATTTACAGGCATTAACCAAGGGTTAAATGCAAAATGATGATTTTCACAAATTTATCAGCACAATTTTCCCAGAAATTACATTAAATCAAGGGTAACCAATTTGTACGGGATGGTTGGAGTATTAAACCAACTCCGATTTGAAATCTGAAGTTATAGGGTTCTGTATCAGATACCTAATGGTTAATTTGAACCCTCAATTGCACCAAAATACAGTGATTAGCATTGATTAATCACTGATTAGCAAATTAATGCTCTGGTTTGTGTGCAGAAAACAGAGTATGCGGGGAGCCCAGATCTGGTGCCTTCCACTTCAAATGAGCTCAAATGCTTTCAAAGGCATCAATAGCAATGAGTCTAGTAGAGGATTAAGCCAAGAAACATAAGATTTGACCAAATAATGAAAGCTTAATCTCTGTTTTACCAAAGTCACCTGCAGATTTGATGAAGAGCTTGGATGTCTCTGTAGACTTGATGAAATTGATTTCTGTCTTCACCAGCTTGTAGAGCATGCTTGATTACCCCTTGGGCTAAGAGGAATTGAATCAATTTGAACTGAGCTTGAAGAAATCTCAATTCTCCTCCAGAAAAAACGAGTCGGCCAAATCGCTGATTTCTGCTTCGTTTCTGCGCGGTTTGCTATGCCGTCTTGCTGAGCTTAAAGCTAGAGATGCTAGCTAGCTTGTGTATAAAGCTTGTGCCCTAATTTTATGTGTGCAAGGTGCTAGAGACCCTCCACTGGCTGGGGGTGAAGGGGAAGGTGAAAAACTCACTAAAAATTTGATTTTTTTGCTAATCTTCTACTAATCCTAATTAATTAACTAATGGGCTCATAAATCTGGTTGATTCTAGGCATGGCTCTCATACCATGTTGAAATTTGAGCAAAATGATGAGCTATGGTGGATCAAACACTAGAATCAACATAATTAACAAAGTGATTAGCAAGTGATTAAGATGTAATTAGTGAATAATTAGCGCATAGATTAATGTAGGCATGGATACTCAAAAACCAGCAAATTCTCATTAGGGCTATGCCTCAATTTATAGAGTTTACATCAAGCATCAAATCCCATTGATTTCTCCATGATTCACTCCCAGAATATCTCCACCTTTTGCCTGATTCTCTCCACCTCTTCTCTTTTCCCTGATTATCTCCCAGAATATCTCCACACTCCTAAATTCCCTCATGCTACCCATTATTCTCTCCCAGTAGACTCTTCTCACCTTTTCACAGGTTCTTTCACAATTACATCTTCTCTTTTACAGCCTCTATCCAAGAGCTTGTTCCCACACACACCCTATTCACTTGTATATTTCAACAGTCACCTCGGTCGACCTTGCTACGCTAGACGTCCTCCATTGACTCTCCGTTCAGCAGTTGCAACTTTGACCTTAATCACAAGACGGTCAAAATGCTTTCCCATCATTCTTGACATAAAACAGTCATTTACAAACAGCATTTACAAACAATTTACAAATATAGTTTCTATATTAACTCTCATTTTTCCACATTATCCCTCATCAATCCACATTACTTATTCCACATTCCATTTATACGTGTACTCATCCCATCACATCATTTTCCATCTTATCACTTCAGATCCTTCACATCGCATATCATATATTTACATTCATACATATATCCACATCCACATCCACATTCACATCCATACATCCACATCTACATCCATGCATCTATTTTCACATCCACATCTACATGCACATTCATGCATCCTCATCCATACATCCACATCCACATGCACATTCACATCCATACATCCACATCTATATGCGTACATTCACATCTACATGGATACATCCACATCCCATCCATGCATCTACATCCACATCCTCATTTACATCCATACATCCACATTCACACTCACATCTACATGCATACATCCATACATACACATCCACATTTACATCCATGCATCCACATCCACATCCTCATTCACATCCATACATCCACATTCATGCATCCACATCTACATGCATACATCCATACATACCCATCCACATTCACATCCATATTCTAACCCTATCACAACCCATATACATCTTATCCCATCACATACACTTCTTACCTCATCCCATACACATCCTATCACTTCTTAACTCATCTTATCACATCCTAACTCATCTCATATGCATCTTATCACATCTTATCACTTTCCATATCTTTTATGCATACCTCTATGCACGAAATTCAATTATGCTAAAAGTAATACTTTTATAATAAAATAATTATCTTTTATGCATATCTCTATGCATGAAATTCAATTATGCTAAAAGTAACAATTTTATAATAAAATATTCATCTCTTATGTGCATACCTCTATGCATGAAATTCAATTATGCTAAAAGTAACTCTTTTATAATAAAATATTCATCTCTTATGCATACCTCTATGCATGAAATTCAATTATGCTAAAAGTAACACTTTTATAATAAAATATTCATCTCTTATGCATACCTCTATGCATGAAATTTAATTATGCTAAAAGTAACTCTTTTATAATAAAATATTCATCTTTTATGCATACCTCTATGCATGAAATTCAATTATGCTAAAAGTAACACTTTTATAATAAAATTTTCATCTCTTATGCATACCTCTATGCATGAAATTCAATTATGCTAAAAGTAACTCTTTTATAATAAAATATTCATCTCTTATGCATACCTCTATGCATGAAATCCAATTATGCTAAAAGTAACACTTTTATAATAAAATTTTCATCTCTATGCATACCTCTGCATGAAAACTAATTATGCATAATATAAAAATCAATTTCTCTAGGATTACAATGAATATCTTTCAATTAATCTAGGATGATAATTCCTAGAATATGGTAGGAAATCCTCTTTCATGCTTTGAATGAAATTATTTTATGCGTAATTTTTATAAAAATTTTGCCATAGCTCCACTGCTATGACTGATAAATCTCAATTTTTCTAAGGGATAAAGCTTATCATTAAGAAAATAATTAGAATGATCCCCAATTGGATCATTAATCCATAACGGATTGAATCATCAATATTCATGAAATACATAAACTAAAAGCATAGGGAAAGCCATTAATTTGGTCTGAAGCATAGATTAATCTTGAATTAAGGAAAAACTTTATGGAAAGCTTCATTTGGATTGAGAAATGTTCATGAGTATGACCATTTCTTGAGTGTGAGAGAGATATTACATAAAAACCATTAGAATTAAGCATAAATGGAAATTGATGTAATTCTTTACTATCATTCATTAATTACTTCAATAGCATTCAAAAAAAACCATTTCAATTAAGCTTCTCAAGCTTGAGAGGGGTTCAGAAGAGAGAAACATTGAGAAAATATAGAAAAGATCAAAATTCACCACACTTACCTTACAAATTGCTTGATTCTTTGTTCACGGTAGAGGCCCCCAACCAATCAATTGGTTTAGTATGTTGATGGAGCCACCAATGGAGATTAAAGAAAGAGGGAAGCTCCAATTTCTTACAAATTGGAGAGAATTTTAGAGAATAGTAAATATTAGCATTATTTCAGTATAGTTCTAGAATAGTAAAATTCTCCTCCTTTTTTTTCAAAGGATTCATGTTCTATTTATAGGAGAGGGAGGTTCTAACCAAAGCTAACTGATTTCGAGAATTTTTCAATTTCAGTTTGGTTGAATTTGGACTAGATTTGGACCTAGTTTGGTTCCTTTTTGATTCGGTTTGGTTCCTTTTTGATTCGGTTTGGTTCAAGAGAGAGGAGAGATAAAAATATTACATTATTTTTTAGTTTAAAACTCATTCAAGCATGTGAAATATGCACCTCCTTTAATGGACTCCCCTTCCTTACATATGTGTCAAAATGGAATCATTATATCCAAAATATCTCATATTTTTAATATTGCTCATAGTTTTTTACTAATAAACCTTGTACATTTTCAACTCTTCATCTTATGTGAGCATTTACTCATTTTTTGATACCCAAAATATCTCATATTTTTAATATTGCTCGTAGTTTTTTTTAACTAATAAACCTTGTACATTTTCAACTCTTCATCTTATGTGAGCATTTACTCATTTTTGGATACCCAAAATATCTCATATTTTTGATATTACTCATAGTTTCTTACTAATAAACCTTGTACATAGTCAACTCTTCATCTTATGTGAGCATTTACTTATTTTTGGGTATCTTCTTTTACAAAATTGGATTTATCTCCTCTCTACACATGGATTGATGCTATTGGCCCATAGGAACCTTAATTGGACCATAATCCAAACATTTCTGAAAATCTAGACCCTTAGGCTAAGGTCCTTCATATCCATTTTCAATTAATTCTAATTGCACATTGAAATGTTCTTTCTGAATTTCTGTTGCAGGGGAACTTATTTTAATAAGATGAGTTATTTTTCTATCCAAAAATATTTATAATCTAAATATTCTCTCTCTAGAATATTTTCTCTCTCTATGTCAAAATAGGCAGAGACGAGATCTCTTATATTTCTGAAGAGGGAATTGATTACAGGGGAATATGCTGGACATTTTGAAAGGCTGGGGAGAATTCTTACATTCTCTCCCACTTGAAAAACGCGAGATGTCCTCATCTCGCAAACTTGGGATAATTTCGTAAGATGCACGAACATGAGACTTAGAGAAAGATTTAATTAAGATTAACCACCAAATAAAAAAGTCTCAAGAGAGTAAGGGTCAAGACAAGAACAAGATTTAAACTTTATTCATTCTTGGAACATATACAGCAAAGATAGAAGAACTCTTTACACTTCCATAAGCCCGTCCATCATATGATCACAAAAGCAGCACTCACAAGCTGTGCATGTATAAGGTAACTCATCTATGGGAATAATTCTGTTGGTTATTGGTGCACCTATCTCAGTGGTATGAGGTGATCTAACAAAAGGACCTCTGAGAGGCAAGCCAAAAATGGGGTAAAGGCATATCTTCTGATGAGGAAGAAAACACGCCAGTAAGAAGACCTGCTGAGAAAACCCAAGATGTCTTGATCTCATGATGCAATAGTATCGGGGACCCAAACCCAAGGCTTCAATAACCATGGCCAAGCGGACATTGTTACGAAAGTGCTCCTGATCCCAGGGAGTTACCCTAGTTATGTCTTGATAGGTCCGCCATTTGGTCTGAGCTACAGAAGTTCCCAAGTGAGGAAAAAGTGAGCGCTCATACTGTTCTATAAAATCCTTCTTCACAGACTCGCTTGCGTCTTGAAGGTGAGAAATCATCATGGATAAAACTAATTCCTGTTGCCAAGCCATGAAGGAGATTAAGAAGAAGGAAGATCGATGGAAGTAAGATTACTGTGAGCGACAAGTAAAAGTTACGACTTATATAAAGGAAGGAGCTTACGTAACCTAGAAGCCAACGGTATCTTGCCACTGAAGTTTTACCGTCTTTCCATGATTTGGTTTTGGCACATATTTCTATAGGAGGCATTAAGAACTTTGAGATGAGGAGATAAAAGAAGCTCGTAAGCTAAGTCATTTACTTTCTTTGAATTTAGATAAGGCTCACAATATCTGGGGGGATAACTTCTTATACTCCCCAAGAGATAAAGAACTTCTTTTGGGCCGTACTCGAATGAAAACCAAAACCTTGGTATCCAAAACACCGATTTTCACTTCTGAACTCATTGTTCTGAATCCTTAAAACAGGCGTGACTCCTGAGAAGTATTCTAGGGAAAGGGTCTTCCTTTTTTAAACAAAATCTTTCTTTTATTTTAGAGAGGGAATAATTATAAGATCAAAAAGGGAGATTCTTACTCCTGTATACCTCGAAGGCTGGGGAGGAATCTTACATTCTACCCCACTTAAAAAAGTGCGAGATGTCCTCATCTCGCAAGGTAGAGGACAACTCTTTTTCTTAAGATCCAATTTTATTCTGGGGTTCCTTATATTCTTGTCAACCCAACAGAATACTGGGATAAATATCCTTATATAGAACTCATCATTAAATAACAATTCATTCAGATCATATCTTTAACATGATAATGGTCCATTAGACCGAAAAATTTCCTTCTGAACATTCCTCCACGGGAATTTCAGTCAAGTAAGTTCTCAATTTGTCATCCCTTAACTTGATCTACCGGTCAAGTGTTAACAGTAGCAATTTGACAGCACAATCCACTAATCTCATAGTGATTTGCTGAATTCATTATCATCGTTCCAGTTATGAATATCATCACAGGCACTCGTCCCATTCATCCTCATTGTGGTTTTGCTCAGGTTATTATATTTCAACTAAATTTCAGAAATCATCATTTTTCAATCAGAATCCAAATCAATTCATCAATTCTCAAACAGAATTAAAAATCATTTCAACCACATTCGAAATCATCATCTGGATAGCATTAACACTTATAATTTCAAGTCTTAGATTTACTCGTATATACTGTGTAAGATTCCTCCCCAGCCTCTCAAATTGTCCAGCTTATTTCCCTGTAATCAATTTCCTCTTCAGAAATATAAGAGATCTTGTCTCTGCCTGTTTTGGCATAGAGAGAGAAAATATTCTAGAGAGAGAATATTCACATTTTGAATATTTTTGGATAGAAAAATATCTCATCTTATTAAAATGAATTCCCCTGAATGTGCAATTGGAATTAATTGGAAATGGGTATAAAGGACCTTAGCCTAAGGGTCTAGATTTTCAGAAATTTAAGATTATGGTCCAATTAAGGTTCCTTTGGGCCAATAGCATCAATCCATGTGTAGGGAGGAGATAAATCCAATTTGTAAAAGAAGATACCCAAAAATGAGTAAATGCTCACATAAGATGAAGAGTTGACTATGTACAAGGTTTATTAGTAAGAAACTATAAGTAATATAAAAAAATATGAGATATTTTGGGTATCCAAAAATGAGTAAATGCTCACATAAGATGAAGAGTTGAAAATGTACAAGGTTTATTAGTAAAAAACTATGAGCAATATTAAAAATATGATATTTTGGGTATAATAATTCCATTTTGACACATATGTAAGGAAGGGGAGTCCATTAAAGGAGGTGCATATTTCACATGCTTGAATGAGTTTTAAACTCAAAATTAATGTGATATTTTTCTCTCCTCTCTCTTGAATCAAACCAAATCAAAATGGAACCAAACCGAATAAAAAAGGAACCAAACTAGGTCCAAATCTAGTCCAAATTCAACCAAACTGAATTTAGAAAATTCTAGAATTCAGTTAGCTTTGGTTAGAGCTTCCCTCTCCTATAAATAGAACATGATTCCTTTGAAAAAAATAGAAGAATTTTACTATACTAGAGTTATGTTGAAATAATGCTAATTTCTACTATTCTCTAAAATTCTCTCCAAATTGAAGAAATTGGAGCTTCCCTCTTTCTTCAATCCCCATTGGTGGCTCCATCAACATACTTAACCAATTGATTGGTTGGGGGCCTCTACCGTGAACAAAGAATCAAGCAATTTTTAAGGTAATTAGTGAATTTTGATCATTTTCTATAATTTCTCAATGTTTCTCTCTTCTCAACCCCTCTCAAGCTAGAGAAGCTTAATTGGAATGGTTTTTGAATGCTATTAAAGTTAATTGATGAATGGTAGTGAAGAGTTACATAATTTGATGAATGCTATTGAAGTTAATTGATTAATGATAGTTAAGAATTACATAAATTTCTATTTATGCTTAATTCTAATGGTTTTTATGTAATTTCTCTCTCTCACTCAAGAAATGGTCATACTCATGACCCATTCTCAATCCAAATGAAGCTTTTCATAAAGCTTTTCCTTAATCCAAGATTAATCTATGCTTGAGGTCAAATTAATGGCTTTTTTCTATGCTTTTAGTTTATGTATTTCATGAATATTGATGATTCAACCCATTATTGGGTTAATGATCCAATTAGGGATCATTCTAATCATTTCCTTAATGATAAGCTTTATCCTTCAAAATAAATTGAGATTTATCAGTCATAGTAGTGGAGCTATGGCAAAATTTTTATAAAAATTACACATAAAATAATTTTATTCAAAGCATGAAAAGAGAACTTCCTACCATATTCTAGGAATTATCATCCTAGATTAATTGAAAGAATTTTATTGTAATCATGGAGAAATTGATTTTTATGTTATGCTTAATTGATGATTATTTTATTGTAAAAGTGTTACTTTTATCATATTTGGATTTCATGCATAGAGGTATGCATAAAAGAATTATTATTTTAATATAAAAATATTTCTTTTATCATATTTGAATTTCATGCATAGAGGTATGCATAAAAGAATTATTATTTTAATATAAAAGTGTTTCTTTTATCATATTTGAGTTTCATGCATAGAGACCTATGCATAAAAGTTGATTATTTTATTATAAAAGTGTTTCTTTTATCATATTTGGATTTCATGCATAGAGGTATGCATAAAAGTTGATTATTTTATTATAAAAGTGTGACTTTTATCATAGTTGGATTTCATGCATAGAGGTATGCATAAAAATTGATTATTTTATTATAAAAGTGTGACTTTTATCATATTTGGATTTCATGCATAGAGGTATGCATAAAAGTTGATTATTTTATTATAAAAGTGTGACTTTTATCATAATTGGATTTCATGCATAGAGGTATGCATAAAAGTTGATTATTTTACTATAAAAGTGTTACTTTTATCATATTTGGATTTCATGCATAGAGGTATGCATAAAAATTGAATATTTTATTATAAAAGAGTTACTTTCAGCATAATTAAAATTCATGCATAGAGGTATGCATAAGAGATGAATATTTTATTATAAAAGTGTTACTTTTAGCATAATTGAAATTCATGCATAGAGGTATGCATAAGAGATAAATATTTTATTATAAAAGTGTTACTTTTAGCTTAATTGAATTTCATGCATAGAGGTATGCATAAGAGATGAATATTTTATTATAAAAGTGTTACTTTTAGCATAATTGAATTTCATGCATAGAGGTATGCATAAGAGATGATTATTTTATTATAAAAGTGTTACTTTTAGCATAATTGAATTTCATGCATAGAAGTATGCATAAAAGATATGGGAAGTGATAAGATATCATAAGATGCATATGAGATGAGTTAGGATGTGATAAGATGAGTTAAGAAGTGATAGGATGTGTATGGGATGAGGTAAGAAGTGTATGTGCTGGGATAAGATGTATATGGGTTATGATAGGGTGAGAATATGGATGTGAATGTGGATGGGTATGTATGGATGTATGCATGTAGATGTGGATGCATGAATGTGGATGTATGGATGTGAATGAGGATGTGGATGTGGATGCATGGATGTAAATGTGGATGTGTATGTATGGATGTATGCATGTAGATGTGGATGCATGAATGTGGATGTATGGATGTGAATGAGGATATAGATGTGGATGTATGGATGTGAATGTGTATGTAGATATGGATGTATAGATGTGAATGGGAATGTGGATGTGGATGCATGTATGTATGTGGATGTGGATGTATGAATGAGGATGTGATAATGGATGTATGCATGTGGATGTGGATATGGATATGTATGTATGAATGTGGATATGGGATGTGGATGTATAAATGAGGATGTGAAAATGGAGATAAGCATGTAGATGTGGATGTATGGATGTATGCATGTAGATGTGGATGCATGAATGTGGATGTATGGATGTGAATGAGGATGTGGATGTGGATGCATGGATGTAAATGTGGATGTGTATGTATGGATGTATGCATGTAGATGTGGATGCATGAATGTGGATGTATGGATGTGAATGAGGATATAGATGTGGATGTATGGATGTGAATGTGCATGTATATATGGATGTATAGATGTGAATGGGAATGTGGATGTGGATGCATGTATGTATGTGGATGTGGATGTATGAATGAGGACGTGATAATGGATGTATGCATGTGGATGTGGATATGGATGTGTATGTATGAATGTGGATATGGGATGTGGATGTATAAATGAGGATGTGAAAATGGAGATAAGCATGTAGATGTGGATGTATGGATGTGAATGTGGATGTGGATGTGGATGTATGGATGTGGATATGGATGTGAATATATGATATGTGATGTGAAGGAATCTGAAGTGAAGAGATGGAAAATGAGGTGATTGGATGAGTACACATATAAATGGAATGTGGAATGAGTAATGTGGATTAATGAGGGATAATGTGGAAAAATGAGAGTTAATATAGAAACTGTATTTGTAAACTGTTTGTAAATGCTGTTTGTAAATGGCTGTTTTATGTCAAGAATGCTGGGGAAGCATTTTGACCGTCTTGTGATAAAGGTCGTAGAGACCTAACTGATAAAGTTGCAACTGCTGGACGGAGAGTCAATGGAGGACGTCTCGCGTAGCAAAGTCGGCCGAGGTCTTGACCAGCCTCGGTTCGATTATAATGGTGAGCTTCCGGTACGGTGGATGAGGGACCAAGGAAGCGGCCTATGAGTGAAGCGCTAGGTCACCTGCGAAGGATCCTAGAGGGTGCTGACCATACGGTGCTCGGGCTCTGGGTCGCCTAGGATACCCACGTGTGTGTCGAGGAAGATATTGTTGGAACAAGGAGTAAGAGTTGTTTTTCTGAAACCGGGCATGGATCTAGTTGATTGACCTTGCTGGTCTTCAATGGATGAGTCCATGGCTCTTTTTATGGATCTGTTAGTTGATCTTGCTGATCTTCAACGAGAGTCCATCTTGATTTTTATAAGTGATTATATTGCCGAGTATTATGGGTTAGGAACTATTGAAAAGGCCCCTGAGTGGACAGGTGGTGAGCGTTCTAGTTGCCAATGATGCCATAGATACTCTGATGAAGGAATGATGGGAAATTTGAGAATCAACCGGATAATTTGGAAGATTGTGATCATTGATACTATGGTTTCATTAAAGGATTGTTCTAAAGTTAGCTGATGCTAAGAAAAAGGCAATTTCATATTGGGTGTGTAAGTGGTGTGCCTAATTTTATGTTTGCATGAACTTCCGGCTAGGGGGCCTTGGAACTCTTTTCCTTGGTACCCGGGACAAAACCTAACAGGGATTTAATATTCACGTGATCACAAGATTTTTTGTGATAATAACACATGTGAACAAGTTTTTCACATGTTCTCATGTTACCGTTCACAAAATAACAGGTCACTTGCCAAAGCTTGGCTACACATGGGAATAAGCTATTCATATGTTCTCATGTTACCATCTTCACATAATAGCAGGTCCGTGGCCACCTAAGAAGATTTTTTATGCGCAACAAAGATAATTTTTTAAGACCCTTGTGAAAGCTTTGTGAATGTAACATGTGATCACAAGATTTTTTGTGTTATTAACATATGTTATTAACATGTTCACATGTTTTCGTTTACGTCAGTGAAATCCCTGAAACCTAACCAAATTCCAAATTGGATCCCATCACTACAGTGGTTGGGCGGTTGGCTAACCCATGGGATCGGATGGGGTTAGGCTGGACTGATGGATCCGTAAATCGAGATTTAATTTCTATTACTACGATAGATGAAGTAAATCTCGGATAGTAATTGTTCTATGGATAGGAATCAACGGCTATGCCTCTTGATGGGGAAAAAAGTGTTGATCCCAATGATCCAAATGCAAGTTTCTTCCTTGATCTGACCAAGTACCGTTAGAGGCGCAGTCGGATCAGTTTGATCAATAATGGTCTTGACTACGTTAGAGTAAAGAGTTATCCTGGTGGAATCGCCCGTGCTTTCTGGATAAGGAAAGTTTTTCCGAGTTCGGTTTTGGAAAAACTGACGGATTAGTCTCTTGTCCGGATATCTGTGTGGGCGAGGCCCCGAGTGTGAGACCCTGACCCGCGCAAGATGTGTTACTTCCGCTGCTAGCACCCCGAATCCGTTGCGCGGTGGGAACAGGGATCTCACAGTTGGTATCAGAGCGAATTGGCTAATAAAGATCAACTGAAAAGCCAAATATGTCAAAAATTAATCAAGTAGCACAAAAAGGTTATAATTGTGTGATATAATTCATACAAATTGATATTCAAACTAATTTTGTAAATTAGTAATTGGGTCTTCAAATGGAAGTACCGCAATTATATGGAACCCTGACTTGCTTCAGGCTTAGACATGATAGTATTTACCTTATAATTCCAAGTATCATGACTAACCATATATACCGAGGGTATAACTGTAGCTCTTTACCGGCAGTATATACGAGTAAGTCTAAGACTTGAAATTATAATCATTAATGCTATCTAGTTGATGAATTCGAATGTGGTTGATATGATTTTTAATTCTGTTTGGGAACTGATGAATTGATTTGGATTCTGATTGAAAAATGATGATCCCTGAAAATGGGTTGAAATGTAATAAGCTGAGCGAAACCACAATGAGGGTGAATGGGACGAGTCCCTGTGATGATATTCATAACTGGAATGACGATAATGAATTCAGCAAATCACTATGAGATTAGTGGATTGTGCTGTCAGATTGCTACTGTTAACACTCCGGTAGACCAAGTTAAGGGATGACAAATTAAGAACTTACTTGACTGAAATTTCCGTGGAGGAATGTTCAGAAAGAAATTTGCGGTCTAATGGACCATTATCGCGTTAAAAATATGAATGTTATGATCCGAATGAATTATATTTAATGATGAGTTCTATATAAGGAATATTTATCCCAGTATTCTGTTGAGTTGACCAGAATATAAGGAACCCCAGAATAAATTGGATCTTAAGAAAAAGAGTTGTCCTCTACCTTGCGAGATGAGGACATCTCGCATTTTTAAGTGGGGTAGAATGTAAGATTCTCCTCCAGCCTTCGAGGTATACAGGAGTAAGAATATCCCTTTTTGATCTTATAATTATTCCCTCTCTAAAATAAAAGACAGATTCTGTTTAAAAAAGGAAGACCCTTTCCCTGGAATACTTCTTAGGAGTCACGCCTGTTTTAAGGATTCAGAACACTGAGTTCAGAAGTGAAAATCGGTGTTTTGGATACCAAGGTTTTGGTCATCAGTTAAAAAGACTGCCCGACTCCTACCATGAAAAGGACACAGGGAAGTCTAGAACCTAAATTCAGAGACCAATTCCTTCATACCAATCTAATCAGGGTCCGTCTCTCAGACAAGATTGCTTAACTCCATTAACTAGGTCCGATCCACTGATTAGGGTCGAGATGACTAGTCAAATGCTTGGCGACTTAGAGCAACAGATGCAAGCAATTCATAAAGATATAAACACTGTCCAGGATCGACAGAGAAAATATACAGATAAGAAGAGGACAATCAGAGAATTCAAAGAAGCAGTTATAGTCTTCATTTGAATACGGACAATCAGAGAATTCAAAGAAGCAGTTATAGTCTTCATTTGAATACGGACTAAAAGAATTTCTTTATCTCTAGGGGAGTATAAGTAGTTATCCCCCAGATATTGTGGACCAAAGAAAGTAGGTGACTTAGCCTACGAACTTCTTTTATCTCTTCATCTCAAAGTTCTTAATGCCTTCTATAGAAAAATGTGCTAAACCCAAATCATGGAAAGACGGTAAAACTTCAGTGGCAAGATACCGTTGGCTTCTAGGTTACGCTAGCTCCTTTCTTTATATAAGTCGTAACTTTTACTTGTCGCTCATCAAAATAATCTTAATTCCATCGATCTCCTTTCTTTCTTAATCTCCTTCATGGCTTGGCAACAAGAATTAGTTTTATCCATCAAGATTTCTCACCTTTAAGACGCAAGCGAGTCTCTGAAGAAGGATTTTATAGAACAGTATGAGCGCTCACTTTTTCCTCACTTGGAAACTTTTGTAGCTCAGACCAAATGGCGGACCTATCAAGACATAACTAGGGTAACACCCTGGGGTCAGTAGCACTTTCGTAACAATGTCCGCTTGGCCATGGTTATTGAAGCCTTGGGTTTGGGTCCCCGATACTACTACGTTATGAGATCAAGATATCTTGGGTTTTCTGAGCGGGTCTTCTTACTGGCGTGTTTTCTTCCTCATCACAAGATATGCCTTTACCCCATTTTTGGCTTGCCTCTCTCAAAGGTCCTTTTGTTAGATCACCTCATACCACTGAGATAGGTGCGGCAATAACCAACAGAATTATTCCCATAGATGAGTTACCTTATACATGCATAGCTTGTGAGTGCTGCTTTTGTGATCATATGATGGACGGGCTTATGGAAGTGTAAAGAGTTCTTCTATCTTTACTGTATATGTTCCAAGAATGAATAAAGTTTAAATCTTGTTCTTGTCTTGAATCTTACTCTCCGTGAGACTTTTTTTTTGGTGGTTAATCTTAATTAAATTTTTCTCTAAGTCTCATATTCGTGCATCTTGCGAAATTATCCCAAGTTTGCGAGATGAGGACATCTCGCGTTTTTCAAGTGGGAGAGAATGTAAGATTCCTCCCCAGCCTCTCAAAATGTCCAGCATATTCCCCTGTAATCAATTCCCTCTTCAGAAATATAAGAGATCTCGTCTCTGCCTGTTTTGGCATAGAGAGAGAATATTCAGATTTTGAATATTTTTGGATAGAAAAATATCTCATCTTATCAAAATGAATTCCCCTGAAATAGAAATTGAGAAATAATTTTTCAATGTGCAATTGGAATTAATTGGAAATGGGTATAAAGGACCTTAGCCTAAGGGAGTCCATTAAAGGAGGTGCATATTTCACATGCTTGAATGAGTTTTAAACTCAAAATTAATGTGATATTTTTATCACTCCTCTCTCTTGAATCAAACCAAATCAAAATGGAACCAAACCGAATAAAAAAGGAACCAAACTAGGTCCAAATCTAGTCCAAATTCAACCAAACTGAATTTGGAAAATTCTAGAATTCAGTTAGCTTTGGTTAGAGCTTCCCTCTCCTATAAATAGAACATGAGTCCTTTGAAAAAAATAGAAGAATTTTACTATACTAGAGTTATGCTGAAATAATGCTAATTTCTACTATTCTCTAAAATTCTCTCCAAATTGAAGAAATTGGAGCTTCCCTCTTTCTTCAATCCCCATTGGTGGCTCCATCAACATACTTAACCAATTGATTGGTTGGGGGCCTCTACCGTGAACAAAGAATCAAGCAATTTATAAGGTAATTAGTGAATTTTGATCATTTTCTATAATTTCTCAATGTTTCTCTCTTCTCAACCCCTCTCAAGCTAGAGAAGCTTAATTGGAATGGTTTTTGAATGCTATTGAAGTTAATTGATGAATGGTAGTGAAGAGTTACATAATTTGATGAATGCTATTGAAGTTGATTGATTAATGATAGTTAAGAATTACATAAATTTCTATTTATGCTTAATTCTAATGGTTTTTATGTAATTTCTCTCTCTCACTCAAGAAATAGTCATACTCATGACCCATTCTTAATCCAAATGAAGCTTTTCATAAAGCTTTTTCTTAATCCAAGATTAATCTATGCTTGAGGTCAAATTAATGGCTTTTCTCTATGCTTTTAGTTTATGTATTTCATGAATATTGATGATTCAACCCATTATTGGGTTAATGATCCAATTTGGGATCATTCTAATCATTTTCTTAATGATAAGCTTTATCCTTCAAAATAAATTGAGATTTATTAGTCATAGTAGCGGAGCTATGGCAAAATTTTTAGAAAAATTACACATAAAATAATTTTATTCAAAGCATGAAAAGAGAACTTCCTACCATATTCTAGGAATTATCATCCTAGATTAATTGAAAGAATTTTATTGTAATCATGGAGAAATTGATTTTTATGTTATGCATAATTGATGATTATTTTATTGTAAAAGTGTTACTTTTATCATATTTGGATTTCATGCATAGAGATATGCATAAAAGAATTATTATTTTAATATAAAAGTGTCTCTTTTATCATATTTGGATTTCATGCATAGAGGTATGCATAAAAGAATTATTATTTTAATATAAAAGTGTTTCTTTTATCATATTTGAATTTCATGCATAGAGGTATGCATAAAAGTTGATTATTTTATTATAAAAGTGTTTCTTTTATCATATTTGGATTTCATGCATAGAGGTATGCATAAAAGTTGATTATTTTATTATAAAAGTGTGACTTTTATCATAGTTGGATTTCATGCATAGAGGTATGCATAAAAGTTGATTATTTTATTATAAAAGTGTGACTTTTATCATATTTGGATTTCATGCATAGAGGTATGCATAAAAGTTGATTATTTTATTATAAAAGTGTGACTTTTATCATAATTGGATTTCATGCATAGAGGTATGCATAAAAGTTGATTATTTTATTATAAAAGTGTTACTTTTAGCATAATTGGATTTCATGCATAGAGGTATGCATAAGAGATGAATATTTTATTATAAAAGTGTTACTTTTAGCATAATTGAAATTCATGCATAGAGGTATGCATAAGAGATGAATTTTTTTTTATAAAAGTGTTACTTTTAGCATAATTGAAATTCATTGATAGAGGTATGCATAAGAGATGAATATTTTATTATAAAAGTGTTACTTTTAGCATAATTGAATTTCATGCATAGAGGTATGCATAAGAGATGAATATTTTATTATAAAAGTGTTACTTTTAGCTTAATTGAATTTCATGCATAGAGGTATGCATAAGAGATGAATATTTTATTATTAAAGTGTTACTTTTAGCATAATTGAATTTCATGCATAGAGGTATGCATAAGAGATGATTATTTTATTATAAAAGTGTTACTTTTAGCATAATTGAATTTCATGCATAGAAGTATGCATAAAAGATATGGGAAGTGATAAGATATGATAAGATGCATATGAGATGAGTTAGGATGTGATAAGATGAGTTAAGAAGTGATAGGATGTGTATGGGATGAGGTAAGAAGTGTATGTGATGGGATAAGATGTATATGGGTTGTGATAGGGTGAGAATACAAATGTGAATGTGGATGGGTATGTATGGATGTATGCATGTAGATGTGGATGCATGAATGTGGATGTATGGATGTGAATGAGGATGTGGATGTGGATGCATGGATGTAAATGTGGATGTGTATGTATGGATGTATGCATGTAGATGTGGATGCATGAATGTGGATGTATGGATGTGAATGAGGATATAGATGTGGATGTATGGATGTGAATGTGCATGTAGATATGGATGTATAGATGTGAATGGGAATGTGGATGTGGATGCATGTATGTATGTGGATGTGGATGTATGAATGAGGACGTGATAATGGATATATGCATGTGGATGTGGATATGGATGCGTATGTATGAATGTGGATATGGGATGTGGATGTATAAATGAGGATATGAAAATGGAGATAAGCATGTAGATGTGGATGTATGGATGTATAAATGAGGATGTGAAAATGGAGATAAGCATGTAGATGTGGATGTATGCATGTAGATGTGGATGCATGAATGTGGATGTATGGATGTGAACGAGGATGTGGATGTGGATGCATGGATGTAAATGTGGATGTGTATGTATGGATGTATGCATGTAGATGTGGATGCATGAATGTGGATGTATGAATGTGAATGAGGATATAGATGTGGATGTATGGATGTGAATGTGCATGTAGATATGGATGTATAGATGTGAATGGGAATGTGGATGTGGATGCATGTATGTATGTGGATGTGGATGTATGAATGAGGACGTGATAATGGATGTATGCATGTGGATGTGGATATGGATGTGTATGTATGAATGTGGATATGGGATGTGGATGTATAAATGAGGATGTGAAAATGGAGATAAGCATGTAGATGTGGATGTATGGATGTGAATGTGGATGTGGATGTGGATGTATAAATGTGGATATGGATGTGAATATATGATATGTGATGTGAAGGAATCTGAAGTGAAGAGATGGAAAATGAGGTGATTGGATGAGTACACATATAAATGGAATGTGGAATAAGTAATGTGGATTAATGAGGGATAATGTGGAAAAATGAGAGTTAATATAGAAACTGTATTTGTAAACTGTTTGTAAATGCTGTTTGTAAATGGCTGTTTTATGTCAAGAATACTGGGGAAGCATTTTGACCATCTTGTGATTAAGGTCGTAGAGACCTAACTGATAAAGTTGCAACTGCTGACGGAGAGTCAATGGAGGACGTCTCGCGTAGCAAAGTCGGCCGAGGTCTTGACCAGCTTCGGTTCGATTAAAATGGTGAGCTTCCGGTACGGTGGATGAGGGACCAAGGAAGCGGCCTATGAGTGAAGTGCTAGGTCACCTGCGAAGGATCCTAGAGGGTGCTGACCATACGGTGCTCGGGCTCTGGGTCGCTAGGATACCCACGCGTGCGTCGAGGAAGATATTGGAACAAGGAGTAAGAGTTGTTTTTCTGAAACCGGGCATGGATCTGGTTGATTGACCTTGCTGGTCTTCAATGGATGAGTCCATGGCTCTTTTTTTATGGATCTGTTGGTTGATCTTGCTGATCTTCAACGAGAGTCCATCTTGATTTTATTAAGTGATTATATTGCCGAGTATTATGGGTTAGGAAATATTGAAAAGGCCCCTGAGTGGACAGGTGGTGAGCGTTCTAGTTGCCAATGATGCCATAGATACTCTGATGAAGGAATGATGGGAAATTTGAGAATCAACCGGATAATTTGGAAGACTGTGATCAGTGGTACTATGGTTTCATTAAAGGATTGTTTTAAAGTTAGCTGATGCTAACTTTAAAACAAATTGCCTTTTTCTTAGCTGATGCTAAGAAAAAGACAATTTCATATTGGGTGTGTAAGTGGTGTGCCTAATTTTATGTTTGCATGAACTTCCGGCTAGGGGGCCTTGGAACTCTTTTCCTTGGTACCCGGGACAAAACCTAACCAAATTCTAAATTGGATCCCATCATTACAGTGGTTGGGCGGTTGGCTAACCCATGGGATCGGATGGGGTTAGGCTGGACTGATGGATCCGTAAATTGAGATTTAATTTCTATTACTACGATAGATGAAGTAAATCCCGGATAGTAATTGTTCTATGGATAGGAATCAACGGCTGTGCCTCTTGATGGGGAAAAAAGCGTTGATCCCAATGATCCAAGTGCAAGTTTCTTCCTTGATCTGACCAAGTACCGTTAGAGGTGCAGTCAGATCAGTTTGATTAATAATGATCTTGACTACGTTAGAGTAAAGAGTTATCCTGGTGGAATCGCCCGTGCTTTCCGGATAAGGGAAGTTTTTCCGGGTTCGATTTTGGAAAAACCGACGGATTAGTCTCTTGTCCGGATATCCGTGGGCGAGGCCCCGAGTGTGAGACCCTGACCCGTGCAAGATGTGTTACTTCCGCTGCTAGCACCCCGAATCCGTTGCGCGGTGGAAACAGGGATCTCACATACTATCAGTAAAGAGCTGCAGTTATACTCTCGGTATATACGGGTAGTCACGGCCCTTGGAATTATAAGGTAAATACCATCATGTCTAGGCCTCAAGCAAGTTAGGGATTCTATATAATTGTGGTACTTCCATCTGAAGACCAATTACCAAATTACGAATTTCAATTTGAATATCAAATTGTATGAATTATATCACACAATTACAACCTTTTTTTTAATAAATTTTTTGACATATTTGTCTTCTCAGTTGATCTTTAATCGCTCTAATACCAACTGTGAGATCCCCCTGTTCCCACCGAGCAACGGATTTGGTACCTAGCAGCGGAAGTAGCACTTCTCGCACGGGACAGGGGTCCCACATTCGGGGCCTCATCCACGGATATCCGGACAAGAGACTAATCCGTCGGTTTTTCCAAAATCGGACTCGGAAAAACTTCCCTTACCCGGAAAGCACGGGCGATTCCACCAGGATAACTTTTTACTCTAACGTAGTCAAGACCATTACTGATCAAGCTGATCCGATTGCACCTATAAAGATACTCGGTCAGTCAAGGAAGAAACTTGCACTTGGATCATTAGGATCAACGCTTTTTTTCCCATCAAGGAGGCACAGCCGTTGATTCCTATCCATAGAACAATTACTATCCGAGATTTACTTTATCTATCATAATAACAGAATTTGAGTCTCTATTTACGGATCCATCAGTCCAGCCTAACCCCATCCAGTCCCATGGGTTAGCCAACCGCCCAACCACTGTAGTGAGATGAGATCCAATTTGGAATTTGGTTAGGTTTTGTCCCGGGTACCAAGGCCCCCTAGCCGGAAGTTCATGCAAACATAAAATTAGCCACACCACTTACACACCCAATATGAAATTACCTTTTCACAGATTCAACCAGTTTTAAAACAATCCTTTAATGAAACCATAGTACCACTGATCACAATCTTCCAAATTATCCGGTTGATTCTTAATTTCCCATCATTCCTTCATCAGAGTATCTATGGCATCATTGGCAACTAGAACGCTCACCACCTGTCCACTTAGGGGCCTTTTCAATAGTTCCTAGCCCATAATACTCGGCAACATAATCACTTATAAAAATCAAGATGGACTCTCGTTGAAGATCAGCAAGATCAACCAACAGATCCATATAAAGAGCCATGGACTCATCCATTGAAGACCAGCAAGGTCAATCAACCAGATCCATGCCCGGTTTCACAAAACAACTCTTACTCCTTGTTCCAATATCTTCCTCGACGCACGCGTGGGTATCCTAGGCGACCCAAAGCCTGAGCACCCTCTAGGATCCTTCGCAGTTGACCTAGCACTTCACTCATAGGCCACTTCCTTGGTCCCTCATCCACCGTACCGGAAGCTCACCATTTTAATCGAACCGAGGCTGGTCAAGACCTCGGTCGACCTTGCTATGCGAGACGTCCTCCATTGACTCTCCGTCAGCAGTTGCAACTTTATCAGTTAGGTCTCCACGACCTTAATCACAAGACGGTCAAAATGCTTTCCCAGCATTCTTGACATAAAACAGTCATTTACAAACAGTTTACAAATACAGTTTCTATATTAACTCTCATTTTTTCACATTATCCCTCATCAATCCACATTACTTATTCCACATTCCATTTATATGTGTACTCATCCCATCACATCATTTTCCATCTTATCACTTCAGATTCCTTCACATCGCATATCATATATTCACATCCATACATATATCCACATCCACATCCATACATCCACATCCACATCCACATCCATACATCCACATCCACATTCACATCCATACATCCACATCTACATCCATGCATCTATTTTCACATCCACATCTACATGCACATTCATGCATCCTCATCCATACATCCACATCTACATGCATATTCACATCCATACATCCACATCTATATGCGTACATTCACATCTACATGCATACATCCACATCCCATCCATGCATCTACATCCACATCCTCATTTACATCCATACATCCACATTCACACTCACATCTACATGCATACATCCATACATACACATCCACATTTACATCCATGCATCCACATCCACATCCTCATTCACATCCATACATCCACATTCATGCATCCACATCTACATGCATACATCCATACATACCCATCCACATTCACATCCATATTCTCACCCTATCACAACCCATATACATCTTAATCCCATCACATACACTTCTTACCTCATCCCATACACATCCTATCACTTCTTAACTCATCTTATCACATCCTAACTCATCTCATATGCATCTTATCACATCTTATCACTTCCCATATCTTTTATGCATACCTCTATGCACGAAATTCAATTATGCTAAAAGTAACACTTTTATAATAAAATAATCATCTTTTATGCATACCTCTATGCATGAAATTCAATTATGCTAAAAGTAACTCTTTTATAATAAAATATTAATCTCTTATGCATACCTCTATGCATGAAATTCAATTATGCTAAAAGTAACTCTTTTATAATAAAATATTCATCTCTTATGCATACCTCTATGCATGAAATTCAATTATGCTAAAAGTAACTCTTTTATAATAAAATATTTATCTCTTATGCATACCTCTATGCATGAAATTCAATTATGCTAAAAGTAACACTTTTATAATAAAATATTCATCTTTTACGCATACCTCTATGCATGAAATTCAATTATGCTAAAAGTAACTCTTTTATAATAAAATATTCATCTGTTATGCATACCTCTATGCATGAAATTCAATTATGCTAAAAGTAACTCTTTTATAATAAAATATTCATCTGTTATGCATACCTCTATGCATGAAATTCAATTATGCTAAAAGTAACACTTTTATAATAAAATTTTCATCTCTATGGCATACCTCTATGCATGAAAATCAATTATGCATAATATAAAAATCAATTTCTCTAGGATTACAATGAATATCTTTCAATTAATCTAGGATGATAATTCCTAGAATATGGTAGGAAATCCTCTTTCATGCTTTGAATGAAATTATTTTATGCGTAATTTTTATAAAATTTTTGCCATAGCTCCGCTGCTATGACTGATAAATCTCAATTTTTCTAAGGGATAAAGCTTATCATTAAGGAAATAATTAGAATGATCCCCAATTGGATCATTAATCCGTAACAGATTGAATCATCAATATTCATGAAATACATAAACTAAAAGCATAGGGAAAGCTATTAATTTGGTCTTAAGCATAGATTAATCTTGGATTAAGAAAAAACTTTATGAAAAGCTTCATTTGGATTGAGAAATGGTCATGAGTATGACCATTTCTTGAGTGTGAGAGAGATATTACATAAAAACCATTAGAATTAAGCATAAATGAAAATTTATGTAATTCTTTACTATCATTCATTAATTACTTCAATAGCATTCAAAAAAACCATTTAAATTAAGCTTCTCAAGCTTGAGAGGGGTTGAGAAGAGAGAAACATTGAGAAAATATAGAAAAGATCAAAATTCACTACACTTACCTTACAAATTGCTTGATTCTTTGTTCACGGTAGAGGTCCCCAACCAATCAATTGGTTTAGTATGTTGATGGAGCCACCAATGGAGATTGAAGAACGAGAGAAGCTCCAATTTCTTACAAATTGGAGAGAATTTTAGAGAATAGTAAATATTAGCATTATTTCAGTATAGTTCTAGAATAGTAAAATTCTCCTCCTTTTTTTTCAAAGGATTCATGTTCTATTTATAGGAGAGGGAGGTTCTAACCAAAGCTAACTGATTTCTAGAATTTTCCAATTTCAGTTTGGTTGAATTTGGACTAGATTTGGACCTAGTTTGGTTCCTTTTTGATTCGGTTTGGTTCCTTTTTGATTTGGTTTGGTTCAAGAGAGAGGAGAGACAAAAATATCACATTATTTTTTAGTTTAAAACTCATTCAAGCATGTGAAATATGCACCTCCTTTAATGGACTCCCCTTCCTTACATATTTGTCAAAATGGAATCATTATACCCAAAATATCTCATATTTTTAATATTGCTCATAGTTTTTTACTAATAAACCTTGTACATTTGCAACTCTTCATCAAATTGAGCATTTACTCATTTTTTGATACCCAAAATATCTCATATTTTTAATATTTCTCATAGTTTTTTTTAACTAATAAACCTTGTACATTTTCAACTCTTCATCTTATGTGAGCATTTACTCATTTTTGGATACCCAAAATATCTCATATTTTTGATATTACTCATAGTTTCTTACTAATAAACCTTGTACATAGTCAACTCTTCATCTTATGTGAGCATTTACTCATTTTTGGGTATCTTCTTTTACAAAGTATCTATGGCATCATTGGCAACTAGAATGCTCACCACCTGTCCACTCAGGGGCCTTTTCAATAGTTCCTAGCCCATAATACTCGGCAATATAATCACTTATAAAAATCAAGATGGACTCTCATTGAAGATCAGCAAGATCAACCAACAGATCCATATAAAGAGCCATGGACTCATCCATTGAAGACCAGCAAGGTCAATCAACCAGATCCATGCCCGGTTTCACAAAACAACTCTTACTCCTTGTTCCAATATCTTTCTCGATGCACGCGTGGGTATCCTAGGCGACCCAGAGCCCGAGCACCCTCTAGGATCCTTCATAGGTGACCTAGCGCTTCACTCATAGGCCGCTTCCTTGGTCCCTCATCCACCGTACCGGAAGCTCACCATTTTAATCGAACCGAGGCTGGTCAAGACCTCGGTCGACCTTGCTATGCGAGACGTCCTCCATTGACTCTCCGTCAGCAGTTGCAACTTTATCAGTTAGGTCTCCACGACCTTAATCACAAGACGGTCAAAATGCTTTCCCAGCATTCTTGACATAAAACAGCTTCAGATTCCTTCACATCGCATATCATATATTCACATCCATACATATATCTACATCCACATCCACATTCACATCCATACATCCACATCTACATTCACATCCATACATCCACATCTACATCCATGCATCTATTTTCACATCCACATCTACATGCACATTCATGCATCCTCATCCATACATCCATATCTACATGCACATTCACATCCATACATCCACATCTATATGCGTACATTCACATCTACATACATACATCCACATCCCATCCATGCATCTACATCCACATCCTCATTTACATCCATACATCCACATTCACACTCACATCTACATGCATACATCCATACATACACATCCACATTTACATCCATGCATCCACATCCACATCCTCATTCACATTCATACATCCACATTCATGCATCCACATCTACATGCATACATCCATACATACCCATCCACATTCACATCCATATTCTCACCCTATCACAACCCATATACATCTTATCCCATCACATACACTTCTTACCTCATCCCATACACATCCTATCACTTCTTAACTCATCTTATCACATCCTAACTCATCTCATATGCGTCTTATCACATCTTATCACTTCCCATATCTTTTATGCATACCTCTATGCACGAAATTCAATTATGCTAAAAGTAACACTTTTATAATAAAATAATCATCTTTTATGCATACCTCTATGCATGAAATTCAATTATGCTAAAAGTAACACTTTTATAATAAAATATTCATCTCTTATGCATACCTCTATGCATGAAATTCAATTATGCTAAAAGTAACTCTTTTATAATAAAATATTCATCTCTTATGCATACCTCTATGTATGAAATTCAATTATTCTAAAAGTAACACTTTTATAATAAAATATTCATCTCTTATGCATACCTCTATTATGCATGAAATTCAATTATGCTAAAAGTAACTCTTTTATAATAAAATATTCATCTCTTATGCATACCTCTATGCATGAAATTCAATTATGCTAAAAGTAACACTTTTATAATAAAATTTTCATCTCTATGCATGAAAATCAATTATGCATAATATAAAAATCAATTTCTCTAGGATTACAATGAATATCTTTCAATTAATCTAGGATGATAATTCCTAGAATATGGTAGGAAATCCTCTTTCATGCTTTGAATGAAATTATTTTATGCGTAATTTTTATAAAAATTTTACCATAGCTCCGTTGCTATGACTGATAAATGAAAATTTATGTATTTCTTTACTATCATTCATTAATTACTTCAATAGCATTCAAAAAAAACCATTTCAATTAAGCTTCTCAAGCTTGAGAGGGGTTGAGAAGAGAGAAACATTGAGAAAATATAGAAAAGATCAAAATTCACTACACTTACCTTACAAATTGCTTGATTCTTTGTTCACGGTAGAGGCCCCCAACCAATCAATTGGTTTATTATGTTGATGGAGCCACCAATAGAGATTGAAGAAAGAGGGAAGCTCCAATTTCTTACAAATTGGAGAGAATTTTAGAGAATAGTAAATATTAGCATTATTTCAGTATAGTCCTAGAATAGTAAAATTCTCCTCCTTTTTTTTCAAAGAATTCATGTTTTATTTATAGGAGAGGGAGGTTCTAACCAAAGCTAACTGATTTCTAGAATTTTCCAATTTCAGTTTGGTTGAATTTGGACTAGATTTGGACCTAGTTTGGTTCCTTTTTGATTCGGTTTGGTTCCTTTTTGATTTGGTTTGGTTCAAGAGAGAGGAGAGATAAAAATATCACATTATTTTTTAGTTTAAAACTCATTCAAGCATGTGAAATATGCACCTCCTTTAATGGACTCCCCTTCCTTACATATGTGTTAAAATGGAATCATTATATCCAAAATATCTCATATTTTTAATATTGCTCATAGTTTTTTACTAATAAACCTTGTACATTTTCAACTCTTCATCTTATGTGAGCATTTACTCATTTTTTGATACCCAAAATATCTCATATTTTTAATATTGCTCATAGTTTTTTTTTACTAATAAACCTTGTACATTTTCAACTCTTCATCTTATGTGAGCATTTACTCATTTTTGGATACCCAAAATATCTCATATTTTTTATATTACTCATAGTTTCTTACTAATAAACCTTGTACATAGTCAACTCTTCATCTTATGTGAGCATTTACTCATTTTTTGGGTATCTTCTTTTGCAAAATTGGATTTATCTCCTCCCTACACATGGATTGATGCTATTGGCCCATAGGAACCTTAATTGGACCATAATCCAAAAATTTCTGAAAATCTAGACCCTTAGGCTAAGGTCCTTCATATCCTTTTTCAATTAATTCTAATTGCATATTGGAAAGTTCTTTTTGAATTTCTGTTTCAGGGGAACTTATTTTAATAAGATGAGTTATTTTTCTATCCAAAAATATTCATAATCTGAATATTCTCTCTCTAGAATATTTTCTCTCTCTATGTCAAAACTGGCAGAGACGAGATCTCTTATATTTCTGAAGAGGGAATTGATTATAGGGGAATATGCTGGACATTTTGAAAGGCTAGGGAGGAATCTTACAGTACAATCTTGTATATAAGTAAGTTTTATCTCATAACACAACACACTCTTCCATTGTGTAGAAATTGAGTCTCGATCTTGCTACTCTATTCTCTACTTTATCCTTGTGCTTATGTAGCTACCATACAAGTGAGAGAGAGGAGTGTTTGTGGTAACTACCTGGATGATAACTTAGCCGGCATGAGAATGGACAATGTGGAGCTCTTTGAAGGAAGAGAGGAGTGTGTGTGGCTACTACCTAGTGTGGACAATATGTAAGAGTTGGCATGACAACAAATGATGTGGACCTCTTTGAAGGAAGGGAGGGTTGCATGCATTACAACATATTGGTAGGTTCTTCGTGCCATGTTTTTCTTCTCTTATTAATGTGTTTTTCGGAGAGACTAGAATGAGAACACGTGCATTTATGCTTGAAAAAATTATAGGGTTCCATAATGAAGGGCCACGAGAAAAAATTCTGGGGTCTTCATTATAGGGTTCCATAATGAAGGGCCACGAGAAAAAATTCTGGGGTCTTGATTGTGAAGCCATAACAAAGGGCCATCTGAAACCAAGCTCGATCACCTGCATAGTGTGAAGTTAGCATTGGAAGGATTGGAAGGATTGGGTTGAGGGGTTAGTATGTGGTGTGCTCTTTAGACCACCAAATGATGCTTGAGAGGAGCTAGCAAGGATAGTGGGGAGATAAGTGAAAACTCTTTGTTTTGTCACCCTCTTGTATCACTCCATTAAAAAAAACAAGATCTCTCAAGTCTCTTTTGTTACCTTGTTGTCTCATTCCTTCATTAATTAATATAAATCTCATAGGAAGATGACATCTCTTGAGTTTATTTTTGTGGAGTCAATACTCTTCATGAAAATTAGACCTTCTAAAGAGTACACTTGGTGCTATGGCCTTCTTTGGCTTCCATTTTTTAATATCCATTGGGATTCCTTGCATGAAGTTGGGCTACCTTCACAACAAAAATTAGTTTCCTCTATGGGTTACTTTCCCAGAGTTTCCAGTAGCGTTTAGAGACAATGCTAGCATCCACACCGCTATCTAATAGTTGTAACTCCTTGGTACTTATGTACCATAGATAACATTGTAGTGGTCTCATCCTTTTCATAATAATGTCCCAACTTATTTATAGGCACCTTAGGTAACTTTTTCTTTTCATCACTCAAAGGAGTTTCCTCATTTGATTTTGCTATTGGGTTATATTTCACCTTGTCCTTAACAATAATTGCTCATAATCTTCCTTCCATTTAGTCCTTCAAATCTCTCCATAAATTTTCATTACCTTGGAGTAGAGTTGCTATTAAAACCTTGATCTCAAAAGATGAGAATGATGTGAGTTTAGCAAAATCTCATGGACTACATTAACCAGATTCAAGAATGGACTCCATTCCATGTTTGTATGAGGAATTTGGAAGGTTCATTCTAGTAAAGGATCATCTAGGCCATTCCCAAGTAATTGAGGAAGTTCAAGATTCCTTGTAAATCCCCCTTATAGTTCTCCATTACAACCTCTATGATCTCTCCAACTTAGTCAATAAATAATACATAAGGATGAATGGTCTTCCATCTTGGTCAATCGATAACACATTGGGGGGCTGAATAGTATTTGGTCCCTTACTTTGTCTACAATTTTACTGTATTTTTTCTTACATTCTTGAACCAAGTTTTGTTTGGCTTCTTATTTCTCCTCTATTGGATCTAGAAATTCACCCAAAAATCTGTTGGTGACATGGTTACCTCTTTCTTACTATGAGGTAGAAACATGGATAGGTGGTCTCAAAAAAGTATCCCTGACAATGGTTTTTTAGGTGCTTAAAATTATTGAAAGTAAGGTGGAAGCTAACTTTCAAAAAGAGAATTAGAACATCCCACTCTCGTAAAAAAAAAAATAGAACGTCCCACTCTCTTGCAACTATTATGTGGACCTGTCTTCTCTCTTTGGAGGTTCTCTCTCTCTCTCTCTCTCTCTCTCTCTCTCTTTGGTAGTCTATACGTATGTACTCCCTCTCCCTCAGTCTTTCTATTGGTTTACAGACCCTTTTGTGTGTGTGTGTGTGTGTGTGTGTGTGTGTGTGCATGTGCACATGCGCCCATATCTATGTAAAAAATATTAGTAGTATTGCTATCTTGCATAAGCAAGACTGATTAGTAATGTAAAGTAGTCAGTATGTTGTAACTTTTTGAATAGTTGTACTAATATGAGTTCTTACTATGCACTAACACTATGTTTCTCTTGATCTCATTACTTGTAAGGCCATGGAGATTGCACATGTAACATTACAATTGCAACTCTAAGAATAGTCACTGCAAATCACAAGGTATTAGAGAATATTGGGCTGCTAAAAAAAAGGAGTCATGACAGAGAACAGGGAAAATACTTGATTCATGGATAAGGACAACACTATAGTGGAGGCCCCCACTCTCTTTAGATACTCTTGCCAATCACTAGATTCTTCATTTATCAATAAGCCTTCCCCATTCCTTTTGGAGGAACAATGAACATTGATCATTATCTCAATAAAAAGCCTTCTCCCCGGGGTCCTTTCAAAGGAATAATGAACATTGAATCCACTCCTTCTAGAGGAACAGTGAGAACATTGAGCATTCCCTCAGTGTCAAGAATAGAAACAATAAGCTTCTTAATTCTCTCTATGATAAATTCATCTAATCAAGCCACCATGAAAGGGGGGAAGATAATTAACAACTATCTCCACTAATATTCTATATCAATGAGAAAAGAGGACACACAAAAAAGATGTACGTAATCAAGCTATGAAGCAACAGTAGTGGCCAAATCTATAAACATGGATGGGCACTCATAATGGTCTAATGGAACTCTTATTGTGATTCCTACTTCGAGAGCATGTGGTAGCAAGCTTAGTTGAATCCCTTGTGGATGTACTTCTTCATAAATGTATTATGAGATTAAGTATTGTGGCCACTTATGAGAGCGCTGGGCACCTAGTCGTCCATATTTTGTGTGTGAAATTGTACAATCTTGTATATAAGTCAGTTTTATCTCATAACACAACACACTCTTCCATTGTGTAGAAATTGAGTCTCGATCTTGCTACTCTATTCTCTACTTTATCCTTGTGCTTATGTAGCTACCATAGAAGTGAGAGAGAGGAGTGTTTGTGGCAACTACCTAGTGGATGATAACTTAGCCGGCATGAGAATGGACAATGTGGAGGTCTTTGAAGGAAGAGAGGAGTGTGTGTGGCTACTACCTAGTGTGGACAATATATAAGAGTTGGCATGACAACAAATGATGTGGAGCTCTTTGAAGGAAGGGAGGGTTGCATGCATTACAACATATTGGTAAGTTCTTCGTGCCATGTTTTTCTTCTCTTATTAATTTGTTTTTGGGAGAGACTAGGATGAGAACACGTGCATTTATGCTTGAAAACATTATAGGGTTCCATAATGAAGGGCCACGAGAAAAAATTCTGGGGTCTTGATTGTGAAGCCATAACAAAGGGCCATCTGAAACCAAGCTAGATCACCTGCATAGTGTGAAGTTAGCATTGGAAGGATTGGGTTGAGGGGTTAGTATGTGGTGTGCTCTTTAGACCACCAAATGATGCTTGAGAGGAGCTAGCAAGGATAGTGGGGAGATAAGTGAAAACTCTTTGTTTTGTCACCCTCTTGTATCACTCCTTCATTAAGAAAAACAAGATCTCTCAAGTATCTTTTGTTACCTTGTTGTCTCATTCCTTCATTAATTAATATAAATCTGATAGGAAAATGATAGCTCTTGAGTTCTTTTTTGTAGAGTCAATACTCTTCATGAAAATTAGACTAATTAAAGAGTACACTTGGTGCTATGGCCTTCTTTGGCTTCCATTTTTTAATATCCATTGGGATTCCTTGATGAAGTTGGGCTACCTTCACAACAAAAATTAGTTTCCTCTATGGGTTGCTTTCCCAGAGTTTCCAGTAGCGTTTAGAGACAACTCTAGCATCCACACCGCTATCTAAAGTTGTAACTCCTTGGTACTTATGTACCATAGATAATATTGTAGTGGTCTCATCCTCTTCCTAATAATGACCCAACTTATTTATAGGCACCTTAGGTAACTTTTTCTTTTCATCACTCAAAGGAGTTTCCTCATTCTATTTTGCTATTGGGTTATATTTCACCTTGTCCTTAACAATAATTGCTCATAATCTTCCTTCCATTTAGTCCTTCAAATCTCTCCATAAATTTTCACTACCTTGGAGTAGAGTTGCTATTAAAACCTTGACCTCAAAATATGAGAATGATGTGAGTATAGCAAAATCTCATGGACTACATTAACCTGACTCAAGAATGGACTCCATTCCATGTTTGTATCAGGAATTTGGAAGGTTCATTCTAGTAAAGGATCATCTAGGCCATTTCTAAGTAATTGAGGAAGTTCAAGATTCCTTGTAAATCCCCCTTAGAGTTCTCCATTACAACCTCTATATCTCTCCAACTTAGTCAAAAAATAATACATAAGGATGAATGGTCTTCCATCTTGGTCAATCGATAAAAAATTGGGGGGGTGAATAGTATTTGGTCCCTTACTTTGTCTACAATTTTACTAAATTTTTTCTTGACATTCTTGAACCAAGTTTTGTTTGGTTTCTTATTTCTCCTCTATTGGATCTAGAAATTCACCCAAAAATCTCTTTGGTGACATGATTAACTCTTTCTTACTATGAGGTAGAAACATGGATAGGTGGTCTCAAAAAAGTATCCCTGACATTGGTCTTTTAGGTGCTTAAAATTATTGAAAGTAAGGTGGAAGCTAAATTTCAAAAATAGAATTAGAACATCCCACTCTCTTTTAAAAAAAATTTTAGAACGTCCCACTCTCTTGTAACTATTATGTGGACCTGTCTTCTCTCTTTGGAGGTTCTCTCTCTCTCTCTCTCTCTCTCTCTCTCTCTCTCTTTGGTAGTCTATACGTATGTACTCCCTCTCCCTCAGTCTTTCTATTAGTTTGCAGACCCTTTTCTGTGTGTGTGTGTGTGTGTGTGCACATGCGTATGCGCACATATCTATGTAAAAAAAAGGAGTCATAACAAAGAACAAGGAAAATACTTGTCATGGATGAGGACAACACTCTAGTCGCCTGTGGAGGCCCCCACTCTCTTTAGATACTCTTGCCAATCACTAGATTCTTCATTTATTAATAAGCCTTCCCCATTCCTTTTGGAGGAACAACGAACATTGATCATTATCTTAATAACAAGCCCCCCGCCCAAAGGAATAATGAACATTGAATCCACTCCTTCCAGAGGAACAGTGAACATTGAGCATTCCCTCAGTGTCAAGAGTAGAAACAATAAGATTCTTAATTCTCTCTATAATAAATTCCTCTAATCAGCCACCATGAAAGAGGGGAAGGTAATTAACAACTATCTCCACTAATATTCTACATCAATGAGAAAAGAGGACACACAAAAAAGATGTACGTAATCAAGCTATGAAGCAACAGTAATGGCCAAATCTATAAACATGGATGGGCACTCATTATGGACTAATGGAACTCTTATTGTGATTCCTACTTCGAGAGCATGTGGTAGCAAGCTTAGTTGAATCCCTTGTGGATGTACTTCTTCATAAATGTATTATGAGATTAAGTATTGTGGCCACTTATGAGAGCCCTGGGCACCTAGTCGTCCATATTTTGTGTGTCAAATTGTATAATCTTGTATATAAGTCACTTTTATCTCATAACACACTCTTCCATTGTGTAGAAAGTGAGTCTCGATCTTGCTACTCTATTCTCTACTTTATCCTTGTGCTTATGTAGCTACCATAGAAGTGAGAGAGAGGAGTGTTTGTGGCAACTACCTAGTGGATGATAACTTAGCCGGCATGAGAATGGACAATGTGGAGCTCTTTGAAGGAAGAGAGGAGTGTGTGTGGCTACTACCTACTAGTGTGGACAATATGTAAGAGTTGACATGACAACAAATGATGTGGAGCTCTTTGAAGGAAGGGAGGGTTGCATGCATTACAACATATTGGTAAGTTCTTCGTGCCATGTTTTTCTGGCAAGAGAAAGAATTCTGGGGTCTTGATTGTGAAGCCATAACAAAGGCCCATCTGAAACCAAGCTGGATCACCTACATAGTGTGAAGTTAGCATTGGAAGGATTGGGTTGAGGGGTTAGTATGTGGTGTGCTTTTTAGACCAACAAATGATGCTTGAGAGGAGCTAGCAAGGATAGTGGGGAGATAAGTGAAAACTCTTTGTTTTGTCACCCTCTTGTATCACTCCTTCATTAAGAAAAACAAGATCTCTCAAGTCTCTTTTGTTACCTTGTTGTCTCATTCCTTCATTAATTAATATAAATCTGATAGGAAAATGACAGCTCTTGAGTTCTTTTTTGTGGAGTCAATACTCTTCATGAAAATTAGACTAACTAAAGAGTACACTTGGTGCTATGGCCTTCTTTGGCTTCCATTTTTTAATATCCATTGGGATTCCTTGATGAAGTTGGGCTATCTTCACAACAAAAATTAGTTTCCTCTATGGGTTGCTTTCCCAGAGTTTCCAGTAGCGTTTAGAGACAATGCTAGCATCCACACCGCTATCTAATAGTTGTAACTCCTTGGTACTTATGTACTATAGATAACATTGTAGTGGTCTCATCCTTTTAATAATAATGTCCCAACTTATTTATAGGCACCTTAGGTAACTTTTTCTTTTCATCACTCAAAGGAGTTTCCTCATTTGATTTTGCTATTGGGTTATATTTCACCTTGTCCTTAACAATAATTGCTCATAATCTTCCTTCCATTTAGTCCTTCAAATCTCTCCATAAATTTTCATTACCTTGGAGTAGAGTTGCTATTAAAACCTTGACCTCAAAAGATGAGAATGATGTGAGTTTAGCAAAATCTCATGGACTACATTAACCAGACTCAAGAATGGACTCCATTCCATGTTTGTATCAAGAATTTGGAAGGTTCATTCTAGTAAAGGATCATCTAGGCCATTCCCAAGTAATTGAGGAAGTTCAAGATTCCTTGTAAATCCCCCTTAGAGTTCTCCATTACAACCTCTATGATCTCTCCAACTTAGTCAATAAATAATACATAAGGATGAATGGTCTTCCATCTTGGTCAATCGATAAAAAATTGGGGGGGGTGAATAGTATTTGGTCCCTTACTTTGTCTACAATTTTACTGTATTTTTTCTTGACATTCTTGAACCAAGTTTTGTTTGGCTTCTTATTTCTCCTCTATTGGATCTAGAAATTCACCCAAAAATCTCTTGGTGACATGGTTACCTCTTTCTTACTATGAGGTAGAAACATGGATAGGTGGTCTCAAAAAAGTATCCCTCACAATGGTCTTTTAGGTGCTTAAAATTATTGAAAGTAAGGTGGAAGCTAAATTTCAAAAACAGAATTAGAACATCCCACTCTCTTGTAAAAAAAATTTAGAACGTCCTACTCTCTTATAACTATTATGTGGACCTGTCTTCTCTCTTTGGAGGTTCTCTCTCTCTCTCTCTCTCTCTCTCTCTCTCTCTCTCTCTCTCTCTCTGGTAGTCTATACGTATGTACTCCCTCTCCCTCAGTCTTTCTATTGGTTTGCAGACCCTTTTGTGTGTGTGTGTGTGTGTGTGTGCACGTGCCCATATCTATGTAAAAAATATTAGTAGTATTGCTATCTTGCATGAGCAAGACTGATTAGTAATGTAAAGTAGTCAGTATGTTGTAACTTCTTGAATAGTTGTACTAATATGAGTCCTTACTATGCACTAACATTATGTTTCTCTTTATCTCATTACTTGTAAGGCCATGGAGATTGCACATGTAACGTTACAATTGCAACTCTAAGAATAGTCATCATCACAAGGTATTAGAGAATATTGGCCTGCTAAAAAAAAGGAGTCATGACAGAGAACAAGGAAAATACTTGATTCATGGATGAGGTTAACACTATAGTCGCCTGTGGAGGCCCCCACTCTCTTTAGATACTCTTGCCAATCACTAGATTCTTCATTTATTAATAAGCCTTCCCCATTCCTTTTGGAGGAACAACGAAAATTGATCATTATCTCAATAACAAGCCTTCCCCCCGCCCAAAGGAATAATGAACATTGAATCCACTCCTTCCAGAGGAACAGTGAACATTGAGCCCTCAGTGTCAAGAGTAGAAACAATAAGATTCTTAATTCTCTCTATAATAAATTCCTCTAATCAGCCACCATGAAAGAGGGGAAGGTAATTAACAACTATCTCCACTAATATTCTACATCAATGAGAAAAGAGGACACACAAAAAAGATGTACGTAATCAAGCTATGAAGCAACAGTAATGGCCAAATCTATAAACATGGATGGGCACTCATTATGGACTAATGGAACTCTTATTGTGATTCCTACTTCGAGAGCATGTGGTAGCAAGCTTAGTTGAATCCCTTGTGGATGTACTTCTTCATAAATGTATTATGAGATTAAGTATTGTGGCCACTTATGAGAGCCCTGGGCACCTAGTCGTCCATATTTTGTGTGTCAAATTGTATAATCTTGTATATAAGTCACTTTTATCTCATAACACACTCTTCCATTGTGTAGAAAGTGAGTCTCGATCTTGCTACTCTATTCTCTACTTTATCCTTGTGCTTATGTAGCTACCATAGAAGTGAGAGAGAGGAGTGTTTGTGGCAACTACCTAGTGGATGATAACTTAGCCGGCATGAGAATGGACAATGTGGAGCTCTTTGAAGGAAGAGAGGAGTGTGTGTGGCTACTACCTACTAGTGTGGACAATATGTAAGAGTTGACATGACAACAAATGATGTGGAGCTCTTTGAAGGAAGGGAGGGTTGCATGCATTACAACATATTGGTAAGTTCTTCGTGCCATGTTTTTCTGGCAAGAGAAAGAATTCTGGGGTCTTGATTGTGAAGCCATAACAAAGGCCCATCTGAAACCAAGCTGGATCACCTACATAGTGTGAAGTTAGCATTGGAAGGATTGGGTTGAGGGGTTAGTATGTGGTGTGCTTTTTAGACCAACAAATGATGCTTGAGAGGAGCTAGCAAGGATAGTGGGGAGATAAGTGAAAACTCTTTGTTTTGTCACCCTCTTGTATCACTCCTTCATTAAGAAAAACAAGATCTCTCAAGTCTCTTTTGTTACCTTGTTGTCTCATTCCTTCATTAATTAATATAAATCTGATAGGAAAATGACAGCTCTTGAGTTCTTTTTTGTGGAGTCAATACTCTTCATGAAAATTAGACTAACTAAAGAGTACACTTGGTGCTATGGCCTTCTTTGGCTTCCATTTTTTAATATCCATTGGGATTCCTTGATGAAGTTGGGCTATCTTCACAACAAAAATTAGTTTCCTCTATGGGTTGCTTTCCCAGAGTTTCCAGTAGCGTTTAGAGACAATGCTAGCATCCACACCGCTATCTAATAGTTGTAACTCCTTGGTACTTATGTACTATAGATAACATTGTAGTGGTCTCATCCTTTTAATAATAATGTCCCAACTTATTTATAGGCACCTTAGGTAACTTTTTCTTTTCATCACTCAAAGGAGTTTCCTCATTTGATTTTGCTATTGGGTTATATTTCACCTTGTCCTTAACAATAATTGCTCATAATCTTCCTTCCATTTAGTCCTTCAAATCTCTCCATAAATTTTCATTACCTTGGAGTAGAGTTGCTATTAAAACCTTGACCTCAAAAGATGAGAATGATGTGAGTTTAGCAAAATCTCATGGACTACATTAACCAGACTCAAGAATGGACTCCATTCCATGTTTGTATCAAGAATTTGGAAGGTTCATTCTAGTAAAGGATCATCTAGGCCATTCCCAAGTAATTGAGGAAGTTCAAGATTCCTTGTAAATCCCCCTTAGAGTTCTCCATTACAACCTCTATGATCTCTCCAACTTAGTCAATAAATAATACATAAGGATGAATGGTCTTCCATCTTGGTCAATCGATAAAAAATTGGGGGGGGTGAATAGTATTTGGTCCCTTACTTTGTCTACAATTTTACTGTATTTTTTCTTGACATTCTTGAACCAAGTTTTGTTTGGCTTCTTATTTCTCCTCTATTGGATCTAGAAATTCACCCAAAAATCTCTTGGTGACATGGTTACCTCTTTCTTACTATGAGGTAGAAACATGGATAGGTGGTCTCAAAAAAGTATCCCTCACAATGGTCTTTTAGGTGCTTAAAATTATTGAAAGTAAGGTGGAAGCTAAATTTCAAAAACAGAATTAGAACATCCCACTCTCTTGTAAAAAAAATTTAGAACGTCCTACTCTCTTATAACTATTATGTGGACCTGTCTTCTCTCTTTGGAGGTTCTCTCTCTCTCTCTCTCTCTCTCTCTCTCTCTCTCTCTCTCTCTCTCTCTCTCTCTCTCTGGTAGTCTATACGTATGTACTCCCTCTCCCTCAGTCTTTCTATTGGTTTGCAGACCCTTTTGTGTGTGTGTGTGTGTGTGTGTGCACGTGCCCATATCTATGTAAAAAATATTAGTAGTATTGCTATCTTGCATGAGCAAGACTGATTAGTAATGTAAAGTAGTCAGTATGTTGTAACTTCTTGAATAGTTGTACTAATATGAGTCCTTACTATGCACTAACATTATGTTTCTCTTTATCTCATTACTTGTAAGGCCATGGAGATTGCACATGTAACGTTACAATTGCAACTCTAAGAATAGTCATCATCACAAGGTATTAGAGAATATTGGCCTGCTAAAAAAAAGGAGTCATGACAGAGAACAAGGAAAATACTTGATTCATGGATGAGGTTAACACTATAGTCGCCTGTGGAGGCCCCCACTCTCTTTAGATACTCTTGCCAATCACTAGATTCTTCATTTATTAATAAGCCTTCCCCATTCCTTTTGGAGGAACAACGAAAATTGATCATTATCTTAATAACAAGCCTTCCCCCCGCCCAAAGGAATAATGAACATTGAATCCACTCCTTCCAGAGGAACAGTGAACATTGAGCCCTCAGTGTCAAGAGTAGAAACAATAAGATTCTTAATTCTCTCTATAATAAATTCCTCTAATCAGCCACCATGAAAGAGGGGAAGGTAATTAACAACTATCTCCACTAATATTCTACATCAATGAGAAAAGAGGACACACAAAAAAGATGTACGTAATCAAGCTATGAAGCAACAGTAATGGCCAAATCTATAAACATGGATGGGCACTCATTATGGACTAATGGAACTCTTATTGTGATTCCTACTTCGAGAGCATGTGGTAGCAAGCTTAGTTGAATCCCTTGTGGATGTACTTCTTCATAAATGTATTATGAGATTAAGTATTGTGGCCACTTATGAGAGCCCTGGGCACCTAGTCGTCCATATTTTGTGTGTCAAATTGTATAATCTTGTATATAAGTCACTTTTATCTCATAACACACTCTTCCATTGTGTAGAAAGTGAGTCTCGATCTTGCTACTCTATTCTCTACTTTATCCTTGTGCTTATGTAGCTACCATAGAAGTGAGAGAGAGGAGTGTTTGTGGCAACTACCTAGTGGATGATAACTTAGCCGGCATGAGAATGGACAATGTGGAGCTCTTTGAAGGAAGAGAGGAGTGTGTGTGGCTACTACCTACTAGTGTGGACAATATGTAAGAGTTGACATGACAACAAATGATGTGGAGCTCTTTGAAGGAAGGGAGGGTTGCATGCATTACAACATATTGGTAAGTTCTTCGTGCCATGTTTTTCTGGCAAGAGAAAGAATTCTGGGGTCTTGATTGTGAAGCCATAACAAAGGCCCATCTGAAACCAAGCTGGATCACCTACATAGTGTGAAGTTAGCATTGGAAGGATTGGGTTGAGGGGTTAGTATGTGGTGTGCTTTTTAGACCAACAAATGATGCTTGAGAGGAGCTAGCAAGGATAGTGGGGAGATAAGTGAAAACTCTTTGTTTTGTCACCCTCTTGTATCACTCCTTCATTAAGAAAAACAAGATCTCTCAAGTCTCTTTTGTTACCTTGTTGTCTCATTCCTTCATTAATTAATATAAATCTGATAGGAAAATGACAGCTCTTGAGTTCTTTTTTGTGGAGTCAATACTCTTCATGAAAATTAGACTAACTAAAGAGTACACTTGGTGCTATGGCCTTCTTTGGCTTCCATTTTTTAATATCCATTGGGATTCCTTGATGAAGTTGGGCTATCTTCACAACAAAAATTAGTTTCCTCTATGGGTTGCTTTCCCAGAGTTTCCAGTAGCGTTTAGAGACAATGCTAGCATCCACACCGCTATCTAATAGTTGTAACTCCTTGGTACTTATGTACTATAGATAACATTGTAGTGGTCTCATCCTTTTAATAATAATGTCCCAACTTATTTATAGGCACCTTAGGTAACTTTTTCTTTTCATCACTCAAAGGAGTTTCCTCATTTGATTTTGCTATTGGGTTATATTTCACCTTGTCCTTAACAATAATTGCTCATAATCTTCCTTCCATTTAGTCCTTCAAATCTCTCCATAAATTTTCATTACCTTGGAGTAGAGTTGCTATTAAAACCTTGACCTCAAAAGATGAGAATGATGTGAGTTTAGCAAAATCTCATGGACTACATTAACCAGACTCAAGAATGGACTCCATTCCATGTTTGTATCAAGAATTTGGAAGGTTCATTCTAGTAAAGGATCATCTAGGCCATTCCCAAGTAATTGAGGAAGTTCAAGATTCCTTGTAAATCCCCCTTAGAGTTCTCCATTACAACCTCTATGATCTCTCCAACTTAGTCAATAAATAATACATAAGGATGAATGGTCTTCCATCTTGGTCAATCGATAAAAAATTGGGGGGGGTGAATAGTATTTGGTCCCTTACTTTGTCTACAATTTTACTGTATTTTTTCTTGACATTCTTGAACCAAGTTTTGTTTGGCTTCTTATTTCTCCTCTATTGGATCTAGAAATTCACCCAAAAATCTCTTGGTGACATGGTTACCTCTTTCTTACTATGAGGTAGAAACATGGATAGGTGGTCTCAAAAAAGTATCCCTCACAATGGTCTTTTAGGTGCTTAAAATTATTGAAAGTAAGGTGGAAGCTAAATTTCAAAAACAGAATTAGAACATCCCACTCTCTTGTAAAAAAAATTTAGAACGTCCTACTCTCTTATAACTATTATGTGGACCTGTCTTCTCTCTTTGGAGGTTCTCTCTCTCTCTCTCTCTCTCTCTCTCTCTCTCTCTCTCTCTCTCTCTCTCTCTCTCTCTCTCTCTCTCTCTGGTAGTCTATACGTATGTACTCCCTCTCCCTCAGTCTTTCTATTGGTTTGCAGACCCTTTTGTGTGTGTGTGTGTGTGTGTGTGCACGTGCCCATATCTATGTAAAAAATATTAGTAGTATTGCTATCTTGCATGAGCAAGACTGATTAGTAATGTAAAGTAGTCAGTATGTTGTAACTTCTTGAATAGTTGTACTAATATGAGTCCTTACTATGCACTAACATTATGTTTCTCTTTATCTCATTACTTGTAAGGCCATGGAGATTGCACATGTAACGTTACAATTGCAACTCTAAGAATAGTCATCATCACAAGGTATTAGAGAATATTGGCCTGCTAAAAAAAAGGAGTCATGACAGAGAACAAGGAAAATACTTGATTCATGGATGAGGTTAACACTATAGTCGCCTGTGGAGGCCCCCACTCTCTTTAGATACTCTTGCCAATCACTAGATTCTTCATTTATTAATAAGCCTTCCCCATTCCTTTTGGAGGAACAACGAAAATTGATCATTATCTCAATAACAAGCCTTCCCCCCGCCCAAAGGAATAATGAACATTGAATCCACTCCTTCCAGAGGAACAGTGAACATTGAGCATTCCCTCAGTGTCAAGAGTAGAAACAATAAGCTTCTTAATTCTCTCTATAATAAATTCCTCTAATCAGCCACTACCATGAAAGGGGGGAAGGTAATTAACAACTATCTCCACTAATATTCTACATCAATGAGAAAAGAGGACATACAAAAATGATGTACGTAATCAAGCTATGAAGCAACAGTAGTGGCCAAATCTATTAACATGGATGGGCACTCATAATGGTCTAATGGAACTCTTATTGTGATTTCTACTTCGAGAGCATGTGGTAGCAAACTTAGTTGAATCCCTTGTGGATGAACTTCTTCATAAATGTATTATGAGATTAAGTATTGTGGCCACTTATGAGAGCCCTGGGCACCTAGTCGTCCATATTTTGTGTGTGAAATTGTACAATCTTGTATATAAGTCAGTTTTATCTCATAACACAACACACTCTTCCATTGTGTAGAAATTGAGTCTCGATCTTGCTACTCTATTCTGTACTTTATCCTTGTGCTTATGTAGCTACCATAGAAGTGAGAGAGAGAGAGGAGTGTTTGTGGCAACTACGTGGATGATAACTTAGCCGGCATGAGAATGGACAATGTGGAGCTCTTTGAAGGAAGAGAGGAGTGTGTGTTGCTACTATGGACAATATGTAAGAGTTGGCATGGCAACAAATGATGTGGAGCTCTTTGAAGGAAGGGAGGGTTGCATGCATTACAACATATTGGTAAGTTCTTCGTGCCATATTTTTCTTCTCTTATTAATGTGTTTCTGGGAGAGACTAGAATGAGAACACGTGCATTTATGCTTGAAAAAATTATAGGGTTCCATAATGAAGGGCCACGAGAAAGAGTTCTGGGGTCTTGATTGTGAAGCCATAACAAAGGGCCATCTGAAACCAAGCTGGATCACCTGCATAGTGTGAAGTTGGCATTGGAAGGATTGGGTTGAGGGGTTAGTATGTGGTGTGCTCTTTAGACCAGCAAATGATGCTTGAGAGGAGCTAGCAAGGATAGTGGGGAGATAAGTGAAAACTCTTTGTTTTGTCACCCTCTTGTATCACTCCTTCATTAAGAAAAACAAGATCTCTCCAGTCTCTTTTCTTACCTTGTTGTCTCATTCCTTCATTAATTAATATAAATCTGATAGGAAAATGACATCTCTTGAGTTCTTTTTTGTGGAGTCAATACTCTTCATGAAACATAGACTAACTAAAGAGTACACTTGGTGCTATGGCCTTCTTTGGCTTCCATTTTTTAATATCCATTGGGATTCCTTGATGAAGTTGGGCTACCTTCACAACAAAAATTAGTTTCCTCTATGGGTTGCTTTCCAAGAGTTTCCAGTAGCGTTTAGAGACAATGCTAGCATCCACACCGCTATCTAATAGTTGTAACTCCTTGGTACTTATGTACCATAGATAACATTATAGTGGTCTCATCCTTTTCATAATAATGTCCCAACTTATTTATAGGCACCTTAGGTAACTTTTTCTTTTCATCACTCAAAGGAGTTTCCTCATTTGATTTTGCTATTGGGTTATATTTCACTTGGAGTAGAGTTGCTATTAAAACCTTGACCTCAAAAGATGAGAATGATGTGAGTTTAGCAAAATCTCATGGACTACATTAACCAGACTGAAGAATGGACTCCATTCCATGTTTGTATCAGGAATTGCGAAGGTTCATTCTAGTAAAGGATCATCTAGGCCATTCCCAAGTAATTGAGGAAGTTCAAGATTCCTTGTAAATCCCCCTTAGAGTTCTCCATTAGAACCTCTATGATCTCTCCAACTTTGTCAATAAATAATACATAAGGATGAATGGTCTTCCATCTTGGTCAATCAATAACACATTGGGGGGGTGAATAGTATTTGGTCCCTTACTTTGTCTACAATTTTACTGTATTTTTTCTTGACATTCTTGAACCAAGTTTTGTTTGGCTTCTTATTTCTCCTCTATCAGATCTAGAAATTCACCTAAAAATCTCTTTGGTGACATGGTTACCTCTTTCTTACTATGAGGTAGAAACATGGATAGGTGGTCTCAAAAAAGTATCCCTGACATTGGTATTTTACGTGCTTAAAATTATTGAAAGTAAGGTGGAAGCTAAATTTCAAAAACAGAATTAGAACATCCCACTCTCTTGTAAAAAAAATTTAGAACGTCCCACTCTCTTATAACTATTATGTGGACCTGTCTTCTCTCTTTGGAGGTTCTCTCTCTCTCTCTCTCTCTGTGGTAGTCTATACATATGTACTCCCTCTCGCTCAGTCTTTCTATTGGTTTGCAGACCCTTTTGTGTTTGTGTGTGTGTGTGTGTGTGTGTGTGTGTGCACATGCGTATGCACCCATATCTATGAAAAAAATATTAGTAGTATTGCTATCTTGCATGAGCAAGACTGATTAGTAATGTAAAGTAGTCAGTATGTTGTAACTTTTTGAATAGTTGTACTAATATGAGTTCTTACTATGCACTAACATTATGTTTCTCTTGATCTCATTACTTGTAAGGCCATGGAGATTGCACATGTAATGTTACAATTGCAACTCTATGAATAGTCATCATCACAAGGTATTAGAGAATATTGGGCTGCTAAAAAAAAAGGAGTCATGACAGAGAAGAAGGAAAATACTTGATTCATGGATGAGGACAACACTATAGTCGCCTGTGGAGGCCCCCACTCTCTTTAGATACTCTTGCCAATCACTAGATTCTTCATTTATTAATAAGCCTTTTCCATTCCTTTTGGAGGAACAACGAACATTAATCATTATCTCAATAACAAGCCTTCCCCTCGGGGTCCTTTCAAAGGAATAATGAACATTGAATCCACTTCTTCCAGAGGAACAGTGAACATTGAGCATTCCCTCAGTGTCAAGAGTAGAAACAATAAGCTTCTTAATTCTCTCTATAATAAATTCCTCTAATCAGCCACCATGAAAGAGGGGAAGGTAATTAACAACTATCTCCACTAATATTCTACATCAATGAGAAAAGAGGACACACAAAAAAGATGTACGTAATCAAGCTATGAAGCAACAGTAATGGCCAAATCTATAAACATGGATGGGCACTCATTATGGACTAATGGAACTCTTATTGTGATTCCTACTTCGAGAGCATGTGGTAGCAAGCTTAGTTGAATCCCTTGTGGATGTACTTCTTCATAAATGTATTATGAGATTAAGTATTGTGGCCACTTATGAGAGCCCTGGGCACCTAGTCGTCCATATTTTGTGTGTCAAATTGTATAATCTTGTATATAAGTCACTTTTATCTCATAACACACTCTTCCATTGTGTAGAAAGTGAGTCTCGATCTTGCTACTCTATTCTCTACTTTATCCTTGTGCTTATGTAGCTACCATAGAAGTGAGAGAGAGGAGTGTTTGTGGCAACTACCTAGTGGATGATAACTTAGCCGGCATGAGAATGGACAATGTGGAGCTCTTTGAAGGAAGAGAGGAGTGTGTGTGGCTACTACCTACTAGTGTGGACAATATGTAAGAGTTGACATGACAACAAATGATGTGGAGCTCTTTGAAGGAAGGGAGGGTTGCATGCATTACAACATATTGGTAAGTTCTTCATGCCATGTTTTTCTTCTCTTATTAATGTGTTTTTGATAGAGACTAGAATGAGAACACGTGCATTTATGCTTGAAAAAATTATAGGGTTCCATAATGAAGGGCCACGAGAAAAAATTCTGGGGTCTTGATTGTGAAGCCATAACAAAGAGCCATCTGAAACCAAGCTGGATCACCTGCATAGTGTGAAGTTAGCATTGGAAGGATTGGGTTGAGGGGTTAGTATGTGGTGTGCTCTTTAGACCACCAAATGATGCTTGAGAGGAGCTAGCAAGGATAGTGGGGAGATAAGTGAAAACTCTTTGTTTTGTCACCCTCTTGTATCACTCCTTCATTAAGAAAAACAAGATCTCTCAAGTCTCTTTTCTTACCTTGTTGTCTCATTCCTTCATTAATTAATATAAATCTGATAGGAAAATGACATCTCTTGAGTTCTTTTTTGTGGAGTCAATACTCTTCATGAAAATTAGACTAACTAAAGAGTACACTTGGTGCTATGGCCTTCTTTGGCTTCAATTTTTTAATATCCATTGGGATTCCTTGATGAAGTTGGGCTACCTTCACAACAAAAATTAGTTTCCTCTATGGGTTGCTTTCCCAGAGTTTCTAGTAGCTTTTAGAGACAATGCTAGCATCCACACCGCTATCTAATAGTTGTAACTCCTTGGTACTTATGTACCATAGATAACATTGTAGTGGTCTCATCCTTTTCATAATAATGTCCCAACTTATTTATAGGCACCTTAGGTAACTTTTTCTTTTCATCACTCAGAGGAGTTCCCTCATTTGATTTTGCTATTGGGTTATATTTCACCTTGTCCTTAACAATAATTGCTCATAATCTTCCTTCCATTTAGTCCTTCAAATCTCTCCATAAATTTTCATTACCTTGGAGTAGAGTTGCTATTAAAACCTTGACCTCAAAAGATGAGAATGATGTGAGTTTAGCAAAATCTCATGGACTACATTAACCAAACTCAAGAATGGACTCCATTCCATGTTTGTATCAGGAATTTGGAAGGTTCATTCTAGTAAAGGATCATCTAGGCCATTCCCAAGTAATTGAGGAAGTTCAAGATTCCTTGTGAATCCCCCTTAGAGTTCTCCATTACAACCTCTATGATCTCTCCAACTTAGTCAATAAATAATACATAAGGATGAATGGTCTTCCATTAGGTACGGAACTGACTCTACTAGCAACAGTGTTGAGACCAGTGAATCAATCTGGAACACTCGTTGCTGTACGTCCTCGGGCAATTGCAAAATAACAAAACTTCACAAGGAAACATATCAAGAGTGAGGCATAAACTTTAAGAGCCAAGAATGAAAAATTATGGGAGGACAGAGAAAAGAGTATACCTCAAAACACATCTGAGCACTTTGTCGTTCACTTCAGTTTTAGGATCAAACAAAATGTTGATTTCTTCAGCATGAATCGGGAAATAACATCTATGCCCTCTAATATTAAAGGGTACATAGAACTCCGGCAACAAAAATTGCAGCGCCTCCCGATTCATGGCGTGGAGTGCGCGAACATTTTCCCTTTTTGTTTGCAATGCAAGCATTGCAGCTTGATGTTCCCTTTGAGCGCTTGTCATTAAATTTGCCCGAGTCTGATGTTCATGATCTGGACCTCCCTCGGTCACCTCTTCAATTCTCACTTTTTGTACAGGACGGACATCCAAAATTTGTAACATTCCTTCATCAGTAAACGTAACTGGTCTAAGTAACTTATCGTATCTAAAACGAAGGGCTACTAGGCTGAAAAAATCTTTATTCATTACTGTCACCCTGTGTGCATGGGCAGGAAGAACGTAACTATCCAAAAAAAATTCGATCATCCAATCTTCTGTGGCCTCCTGCAAGCAAAATAGGGCCGATTCCTTCCACCTAAACAAAATTCCATTCTGCTCACAAATTCTCCTGGCAAGCCTCTGGAAAGGCAATCTGGGAATAGCAGTTGTCGGGTGCTTCATAAACTTTGTGATTTCTCACAGAGCTGACAAATGCTCTGCGAAACGCCTTAGTCTAGGCTGCGTTTTGGACAATCGGGAAGGACTGCTTGATTTCCTGGATCTTGAGGCTTTCAGAACGCCCATCTTCTTCCCAGTAGATGAGGGAGCTGCATTGTCAATGGGTCTAGCTGTATGCCTTACACGAGCCATCTGAAAACGCAAGAAAAAGCAGAAAACTTAGCTACTCAGTAGTACACGATTAACAATTCACCATAAAGCGAGAGAGGGTGGCCAAGAAAGCAATATGCACTTCCTCGCGTTATGGTGAATCCATTCACCACGCGAGATGAAGGCCCATAGAAACACAATAATCCTCCTCGCATTATGGTGAATTAATTGACACCAATAAGAGGCGGATTATCGTGCATCCTTTGAGCTTTGATCTTGCGTTATAGTGATTTGATTCACCATAACGCGAGACTAAGAGCCAGTCAAAGCAAAACAATCCTCCTCGCGTTATAGTGAATCGATTTACTACAACGGGAGGAGGATTCTCCCGAATCTCTTAAAATTTCGTCTTGCATTTTGGTGATTCAATTCACCATAACACATAGAGCAGTATTGAGATTCTAATGACTCGTCATCTTCTTTACGGTGAATCGAATCACCATGATAGAGGGCAAACAGTCGAAGGAAAAACAATACACTTTCATCACATTCTATGAGTGGGAATGGATGGAGACTGTCGTGTAGGAGGTGAATTAATTGACACCAATAAGGGGTGGATTATCGTGAATCCTTTGCCCTTTGGTCTCGCGTTATGGTGAATCGATTCACCATAACGCGAGACTAAGGGCCAGTCAAAGCAAAACAATCCTCCTCGCGTTATAGTGAATCGATTTACTACAATAGGAGGAGGATTATCGCGAATCTCTTACGTTTGCCTTTTGCCATGGTGATTCGATTCACCATAAGACATGGAGCATATTGAGATTCTAATGCCCGTCGTGTGCTTTAAGGTGAATCGAATCACCATGGCAGAAGGCAAACAGTCGAAGAAAAAACAATGGCACAGGGCAAACAGTTGAAGAAAAAACAAAACAAACAAGCAATATACAAGAAACTTACAAAACAATCAAGTAATATACAGAAACTTACATTTCTTGCGTGAGAATGGATGGAGACTGTCGTGTAGGAGGTGGAATATCGGTTCAGTACTATGGCGGTAGTCGGAAGTAACCTGGAGGCAAGCAGGAGGACAGACAAGGCAAAATCGATAAGACGACGAAAAGGTGGCGTGATTAACGGCTTTGATTAATCTTTAGAGCGAACACACGTGCTGGCGGACTGCCAGGGTGACTAGGCGGCGCTGACGTGTTGCATAGCATTAAAAAGGGCTTTGATTGAACTTTATAGCTTGTACACGTGCTAGGTACACGGCGGGCTACCACGTGGCATTCATGGAATGGCGGGTGAAAACGCGGCGCTGACGTGTCGCATAGCATTAAAAACGGATTTTCTAGGATACTCATCTCATTTATTGCCTCTCTTGGAGTTCGTATTCTCATTTATCTCACCACCAACGGCCTTCATCTCCATCAACGACTGACTATCTCCTCCAACCCTCCTTCATCAATCATCCTCCTTCATCCTCCTGTATCCAACGTCAAAGACAAACCTCCAACCTCCTTCATCTCCATCTCCTGCGACGTTTGTATACAATTCGTTTTCCTGGTATTTTTATCTCTTTTGTGCTTCCTTCTTCTTTTGTTATTTCGTTCTTTTGGTTTCATTCGTGGAGAACTCCTTGCTTTGTCTTTTCATCACGTTAAGGTGAATTGAAAACCTATGACTCCTTGCCTTATGGTGAATTGACTGCGAAGAAGAGTATTTTAATTCGTTTGACACCTCCTCTCTCAGTATGGGTACTTGAGAACTATCTTTATTTGTAATTCACCATAACGTAAGAGGCGTTGCCAAAGGATGATAAAGTCATCATGTTGCGGTGAATCAATTCACCATAACGCGAGCGAAGGTCCCATAGGAAGCACAATATTCCTCCTCACATTGTGGTAAATCGATTCACCATAACACGAGAAGAGGTCCTTGACTAAGCTGCAATTTTATTTGCGTTAGGGAAAATAGATTCACTACAACGCAAGGAGGAATACCTGGATTCCTCTGGCATCTCCTCTCGCGTTATGTTGAATCCATTCACACCACACAGAGATTTGTTGTTTAAGATGGACTGTCTTTTGATTCATTGCTTGAACTAATATTTTCCATGTCTTATCTACACCCTTGAATTCAGCCATGGCGCAAGTTCAAGTCGAGTTTGATGTGGACGAAGAGATTAAAGAAACACCTGCAACTCTGTTGTATGACTTCCTCTACAAATGTCGACATCATGATTTGCACCCTGCAATTTCGTTGATGTTCAATTGCGATTTTTCTCTAGAGGATACATTTTCTAGCCATCATGGATACTTTGAAGAGGCAAAGCAAGAGTTTTACGAGCTCACAAATGAAGAACCAATGATGATTGATGGGAAAAATCACATTCATTTTAATCTCAAGGTGTCGCCGGAGAAGAAGCAGAGGTTAAACAGGGATTGGCACAAGGTACCATGTGATAAGAAGAGAGCTTTGCTATGCCCTTTTCACAAAAGAAAATGCCGCTTGATGGAATACTCTTATGCCTTCTTATGCTTCTTGCACATGAACGTGCGATTAACAGATGATGGATGTACAGAGCTGCATGCAACAAATGAAAGTGAAGACACGATTTCTCATCAGGCTAGTCCCACCGTTGAGGATGTTGCTGAAGAGGAGGACACTCCTCATGTGATTGAGGAGTTCAATGTTGAAGAAGAGAGGAAGCTCAGTTCGGCGGTTGATATTGAGGCAGTTAGAGAACAAAACAGTGATATAGGACAGCTTGTGATTGAATCAGATGACTCCTCCCCCAGTCCAACGCCATTACTCCCCTCCTACCAACAAGTAGGAGATTCAGAGTATATATTGCTGACAGACATACAACATGTATTTAACTTAAGGGGGGACCATTGCATAGCTTTCATAGCCCAAAATCTGGAGGTCGATGACAATTTTGTAGATGATAATGGAATAGATAAGTACTTACTAGTGGATAGCCATGTGAAAGACACCGAGTTCCTATCTGCTGCAGCAACACTAAAGATGATCTATGCTGATGCCCTTAAATATGAAGGAAAAGATGCCACAGAGGAAGAGCTACAAGAAGCAAGGGAAAGACTGAATATTACCAACATGGGAGGGTTTAGGGATGTGCCAAATAAGTCAGCGGAAATCGTTCCTAGTTCGAGCACTAATTTAGGCACGACGCCTTGCTTGAAGCAGATGAGAACCAAGAGGTTAGTTTTTTTTTTTTTGTGGATTTGGCTTTATCAACGTTGTCCTGAAATGTTTGGTGATGTTGTTTCTGGCTAATGCTCCTTTATTTTTTCAATTGGAAATATATGAAGACACATTCCTCAAACGTGCTTCAGGCAAGCGTATGGCGGGATTGGGCCACGATTCGACACTAGGAACATATATACATCGCCTAAAATTTCCTCAAATTGTGATATTTCACGCTAGCTTCTCCAAGGACAATGCAAGTTTTCCTCTGATGGTGATAAAGACTCTATCAAGGTATTTAGGTGGCTATCACTTAAGACTGAATGCAAATAAGGCAATACTTCTGGAGCGGCAAGCAGCTGTTCGAATCTTTGGAGAGGGACCTGGAGTATATTCATTGAGATATAAATATTATTTAACATATGCTGCTTACGGGTTAGCATGTGGAATCACAGATCCTAATCTGTTGAGTGATTGCGGGAAGAAGCATCTTCTTAGAACAGCAAGGCCAAAGGTCCCTGTTGTGCCATTGATAGAGGATGAAGAAGATGATGCAGAAACTTCATCAAAAAAGGCTCGGTTGGGGGAAGTCTCTGCTCCAGATTAACAGATTTAGATTGTTCCAGTTGCTAAGAAGTTTCTTCATATTTCTCAATACTCTTCTTGCTTACCATTGAAAACTATGAAATGTATATATATTGAAAACATGTATATGGGACATAGATGAAAGCTCTTGTTCTTTTAAAATCTTTCACAGTTACATCATTGTTTTACAATATGTATTTCAATGATCAATTTTCTTCCACACTCTGCCCTGTCTTTGTCGTTGTCTTAGCCATTCAGCATGATTCTGCTTTCCCTATGAGGAGACATATATTGAACGTCTCCGTTCAGCCTAAACCTTTCTTATTGCACATGACACAGCTGATTCAGACTGTTTGATCTTCACACGAGCCCTAACTTGAATCCGCCGATACCACCACTGACATAGTTGCTTCATGGGATTACTTTTCTTCATTCCTCCTCCATGTTGAGTGGCCCTTTGTTGATAGGCACAACGTGCTTGCCAATGAGATCTTTCCATGCCTTGGGTAGACCAAATCCCAAGGCTTCCAAACTCTTCCGCAAAAAGGGTTCCATGTGCATGCAAAATGTGCTACAAATGCTCAACAACAACAAGACATTTAGTATCGTACAATATTTTTTGAACAACAAAAAAAACTCAAAGCTGTAGGTTTTCAAGTAATAACCATGTATTGTGTCAAGGTTGTCGCACCCCATGCCTTTTCATAGCTAGTGTAGAACTCTGTCACAACTGCCTCAAATTTCTCAACATCCCCATCTTCAAACCTTGCTTTTTGCAACAAAGGTGCTAGGCGATCAAGTGCCAACCACACTTTGGCCTTTGCCACCCTTGCTTGTCCTGAAGAGCCTCGATCAGGTACAGCTGCATGAAGCTTCCTCCACACCTCAAAATTTGTACCCAGATGACCTCTCTGGGTATGATTAGATAAGAACTTTCTAGCTTTTGCACCTCCAAAACATGGTTTGCTAGGAACATTTCTGGTCTTCCCTGATCTTCTCAAGTCCTTCTCAATCTTCACTTGACCACAATGTAAACCTGCATCAAAAAGCACTTGCTCTATTTTTTTAATAGTTCTTTCACTCTCTACTGCTGGTTTCATATTCCATGAAAATTCGATGTACATGTAGACTAGTTTCTCAATTATTCTAACCAGCGCATGCAAAACACAAATATGAACTCTGATCAAAGGAATAGAAAGAATTGGATCCCAATTAGGATCCACTCCTGGAGCATCACGATTTGGGGCTTCACGCCTATTACTGATTGCATTTAGGCATTTCCATTCTCTCTCTTTTCCTCCTTTGGAGACACCTCGTTCGGTCATGCAATATAGGCAAGGATACTTGGCCATTGCTCCTTGGGAAATACCAAACATGCATTTCAAGGTTTTAAGATCTACAGCCAGGTGCCATTCAACCTCATATTCACCATATCCTTCTACATGAAGCTTTTCGTGATAGTGGAAGGAAGCTCAGTTTGGTTGAAGTACCACTTTAAAATTTCATGGGTCTCTGTTGGAACCTGTTAACAACAACAGTTAGATTGTCTACAACATCATAACAAGAGGATAGCAACATAATATTCTTTTTTTAAAAATGGATAGCACGTCACCTCAAATGCAGCCAGTCACCAAATCTCATTTTCGGATTGTACACTAAAGTGCTTCTCATCAGCATTACAGATACTTGCATCCAAAGCTCTATTCATTAAAGTAATGCTAACCCTTTCCAGCTTCTGTCCTTTGATCACCTCACTCTCATCAAGTTTTAAAACAAATTTCAGCCTTCCATTGCACTCATGTACACTGATGTCATAAAATTTCACCATAGCCATTTGTAATTTTTGAACATCCATGATGAAATTGTTGAACTCTGTAAGCTCTATGATTTTCCGTTCCCCGCTCTTTTTAGTCACTGTCAATGTACTAGACATATGACAAGGCTCTCCAACAAGTTCGACCATTCCCAAGTTGAGAATATTTCGAGCTTTGTTCACGTGAAATGGTTTTGGAATGGGAATTACTGTTTTTTTTCCAAGCTTACAATTGAAACCCTCTTTAACTTTGTTAAACAACATCCTGTAAGACTTTGTGCTTATACCAGCCATGTCACATATACCTTGTGCATCTGCAGGCGTGAATGCTTCACTCACCTCCTGCAAGGATTGCTTTACTATGTCTGATTGAAGTCTTGCAAACTTAGGATGCTGTATTGCTGACTCCACGATGTCTTTTGTCAGAACTTTGCCAAATATATCAGAACCTTGCTCGTTTGGACCCACAACATCTGTGACCATCTTGAAGCAACAACGATAGCTATTTCAGTCCATCATTCATCTAACTATACCACCCCCACACCCAATCCCCCATCTCCAAAAAAGGAACTAAAGATGAAAATGAAAAGTGAGTGCTCAAAGAAATTTAAGCTCAAAGAAATTATAGATCCCAATACCTGCAAGCTTTTACACGATGCTTCCATTGGCCACCTCCAACATTGAGTTCTTCCAATGGTTTGATCTGTCTCTTGCATAATCGAGCACCCAATGGCGTGTCTTTCAAATATTGCAATTTTCTGTTGAACTTTTCAAGTTGTTTTCGAAGGTGTGCATTCTCACTCTCCAATGTGAAATTGTTGATTTCTCGAACTGCCAAAATTTCATCCTTCTCCTTAATAGTGTCCTGCATCTTACAAATAGTTTGCTGCAAATGATCAAACTCTTTTTGTAACCCAGCACAAACTTTTGCTTTGTCCTCGTTTGAAGCTTGCAAAGCTGTTGTGATCGATGCCAAGTAAAAATTTGCACCTTCAAGCATTTTTATTCTGGCATCTCTATCACTCAAATGTCTTTCAAAGATACTTTGACATTGGCCAAATAGTCTTTTGCAATATCCAAGCAATCCATTTTCACCCTCACACACAAACTTGAAGAAACTTGTCAACCCAAAGAATGATGGAGATTGAGAGGAGGTTGGATCTGGTGGGTAAATACTACCATCCAACCATAGGTCCATATTTTTCTTTCCTTCATTTCGAAGCTCAGTAATGTGGGGTTCGCATGCTGGCCTAGACCAATTTCTCTTACAGCAGGGAGCATGATCGGGTTCTACTTGGAAGTGGATGTCCACCTTTTTCTTCTTTTGCTTCACAGGTTCCATTGCATTGTTATGTGCTTTAACAACACCAAAAAGCATCATGAACTCACACTTTAACCAAAAAAACCAAAGATATTACACTTATCTCCCGTGAAGAAGATTGCTTCATTAAAACCAAAAGACAACATCACTAAATAATACCTCCTTGTCCATCAAACAAACTTGTTGGTATCCTGGATGAACCAAAATGTACAGAGTACTTGTAAGCACAACCCTCACTTGAAAAAGGTAAGAAATGGGATTGTTATTCATGCACAAGCAGGTATGGCGCATGAAGAACAAATACTTTTCCATCCTTTTTCAAAACTTGCCGCCTTGAGAAGAAGAGAAAATCAAAAACCTCCCGCTCAAAACAATTCGGATTTGGAGTGGTTGTGGTTGTGGAGTCGGGAAGACAATGAGGGAGACAATGCAAGATGATGGGTTGCAGGGACGAAGTTCGGTTCAAGTTTGGTTAGCAAAGTTGGCTTCAATACATTCAAAAGTGTAATGAATAAAGAGAGTGGTGTCTTTTTTCAATAAAAAAAGGCACCATAGTGGGAATAAAAATCTATACTTAAGAGGCATTGTTTTGAATTAAAAAACACCCTACATGTCAGTTAATGGAATAAAGAACTCAAAAATGACGCACGTACCATCCAATATTATATGTGAGTTTATTGGCTTGCTTTGTCCACATCACCATCCCAAGGGATCTCTTACAAGGCCCCTTTTTGAGTCCAAATTTTTCCTAATGATTTAGTCCTTCAAATCTGTCCATAAATTTTCATTACCTTGGAGTAGAGTTGCTATTAAAACCTTGACCTCAAAAGATGAGAATGATGTGAGTTTAGCAAAATCTCATTGACTACATTAACCAGACTCAAGAATGGACTCCATTCCATGTTTGTATCAGGAATTTGGAAGGTTCATTCTAGTAAAGGATCATCTAGGCCATTCCCAAGTAATTGAGGAAGTTCAAGATTGCTTGTAAGACGCCCTTAGAGTTCTCCATTACAACCTCTATGATCTCTCCAACTTAGTCAATTAATAATACATAAGGATGAATGGTCTTCCATCTTGGTCAATCGATAACACATTGGGGGTGAATAGTATTTGGTCCCTTACTTTGTCTACAATTTTACTGTATTTTTTCTTGACATTCTTGAACCAAGTTTTGTTTGGATTCTTATTTCTCCTCTATTGGATCTAGAAATTCACCCAAAAATCTCTTTGGTGACATGGTTACCTCTTTCTTACTACGAGGTAGCAATATGGATAGGTGGTCTCAAAAAAGTATCCCTGACATTGGTCTTTTAGGTGCTTAAAATTATTGAAAGTAAGGTGGAAGCTAAATTTCAAAAACAGAATTAGAACATCCCACTCTCTTGTAAAAAAAATTTAGAACGTCCCACTCTCTTGTAACTATTATGTGAATCTGTCTTCTCTCTTTGGAGGTTCTCTCTCTCTCTCTCTCTCTCTCTCTCTCTCTCTCTCTCTCTTTGGTAGTCTATACGTATGTACTCCCTCTCCCTCAGTCTTTCTATTGGTTTGCAGACCCTTTTGTGTGTGTGTGTGTGTGTGTGTGTGTGTGTGTGTGTGTGTGTGTGTGTGCATGTGCGTATGCACCCATATCTATGTAAAAAATATTAGTAGTATTGCTATCTTGCATAAGCAAGACTGATTAGTAATGTAAAGTAGTCAGTATGTTGCAACTTTTTGAATAGTTGTACTAATATGAGTTCTTACTATGCACTAGCATTATGTTTCTCTTGATCTCATTACTTGTAAGGCCATGGAGATTGCACATGTAACGTTACAATTGCAACTCTAAGAATAGTCATTGCAAATCACAAGGTATTAGAGAATATTGGGCTGCTAAAAAAACAAGGAGTCATGACAGAGAACAAGAAAAATACTTGACTCTTGGATGAGGACAACACTAGAGTCGCCTATGGAGGCCCCCACTCTCTTTAGATACGCTTGCCAATCACTAGATTCTTCATTTATTAATAAGCCTTCCCCATTCCTTTTGGAGGAACAACGAACATTGATCATTATGTCAATAACAAGCCTCCCCCCCCCCCCCCCCCCCGCCGGGGTCCTTTCAAAGGAATAATGATCATTGAATCCACTCTTTCCAGAGGAACAGTGAACATTGAGCATTCCCTCAGTGTCAAGAGTAGAAACAATAAGCTTCTTAATTCTCTCTATAATAAATTCCTCTAATCAACCACCATGAAAGGGGGGAAGGTTATTAACAACTATCTCCACTAATATTCTACATCAATGAGAAAAGAGGACACACAAAAAAGATGTACGTAATCAAGCTATGAAGCAACAGTAGTGGCCAAATCTATAAACATGGATGGACACTCATAATGGTCTAATGGAACTCTTATTGTGATTCCTACTTCGACAGCATGTGGTAGCAAGCTTAGTTGTCTCCTTGTGGATGTACTTCTTCATAAATGTATTATGAGATTAAGTATTGTGGCCACTTATGAGAGCCCTGGGCACCTAGTCGTCCATATTTTGTGTGTCAAATTGTACAATCTTGTATATAAGTCAGCTTTATCTCATAACACAACACACTCTTCCATTGTGCAGAAATTGAGTCTCAATCTTGCTACTCTATTCTCTACTTTATCCTTGTGCTTATGTAGCTACCATAGAAGTGAGAGAGAGGAGTGTTTGTGGCAACTACCTAGTGGATGATAACTTAGCCGGCATGAGAATGGACAATGTGGAGCTCTTTGAAGGAAGAGAGGAGTGTGTGTGGCTACTACCTAGTGTGGACAATATGTAAGAGTTGACATGACAACAAATGATGTGGAGCTCTTTGAAGGAAGGGAGGGTTGCATGCATTACAACATATTGGTAAGTTCTTCATGCCATGTTTTTCTTCTCTTATTAATGTGTTTTTGATAGAGACTAGAATGAGAACACGTGCATTTATGCTTGAAAAAATTATAGGGTTCCATAATGAAGGGCCACGAGAAAAAATTCTGGGGTCTTGATTGTGAAGCCATAACAAAGAGCCATCTGAAACCAAGCTGGATCACCTGCATAGTGTGAAGTTAGCATTGGAAGGATTGGGTTGAGGGGTTAGTATGTGGTGTGCTCTTAAGACCACCAAATGATGCTTGAGAGGAGCTAGCAAGGATAGTGGGGAGATAAGTGAAAACTCTTTGTTTTGTCACCCTCTTGTATCACTCCTTCATTAACAAAAACAAGATCTCTCAAGTCTCTTTTGTTACCTTGTTGTCTCATTCCTTCATTAATTAATATAAATCTGATAGAAACATGACATCTCTTGAGTTCTTTTTTGTGGAGTCAATACTCTTCATGAAAATTAGACTAACTAAAGAGTACACTTGGTGCTATGGTCTTCTTTGGCTTCCATTTTTTAATATCCATTGGGATTCCTTGATGAAGTTGGCCTTTCTTCATTTGATTGAGGTGACTCCTGTATGTCACTTGATGCATATATAGACTCGAGAAAGCATGCATCTATAGACTCAAAAAAGCTCAACTCTAAGCATGCATTGCACTATCAATTCTCTTCTCAAACTCATCTCTTAGATTTTTCCGTACTTCTTTTGAAGCACATCAAATTTTTCCAGAATATGCATCTAGTACTTTGAATCTTGAGTTACAATAATCGTGATCCATATGTTCATCTTCCAATTCATCTTTACTATCTAGTCCTTCTTTCATGACATGTGGCAACATGTCCAACACACATTCACAAAAGTAGTTCTAGAAATGTTTGATACACATTCACAACATGTGGGATATGTGGCAACATGTTTGACACACATTCACAGACGTAGTTCTAGCAATGATGCTTGACTCTTCTTCTAAATCCCTCCATACATTGGATGAACCTTCCTTGTATCAATAATACCAATGATGTTTTACTCTTCGAAATCCCTCCATGATGCACTGGCATGATGCACTGGACGAACCTTCCATGCATCAATAATATTATCTAGTCCTTATTTCTAAGGTAAATATGACCTTTATTCCTTAGTCCTGGACCAGTCTAGCTTCCTACATGTAGGATCACCCTCGAATCACATCATATGATCTCGGCTATTTGTGATAATTCATCAACACACAAAGGTAGATTGATAAATTTATCCAAATATTTTGGTTTTACATCTCTTAAGATACCAAGAGGCTTATTAGTCATGATTTCACAGCTACCTTCACAACAAAAATTAGTTTCCTCTATGGGTTGCTTTCCCAGAGTTTCCAGCAGCGTTTAGAGACAATGCTAGCATCCACACCGCTATCTAATAGTTGTAACTCCTTGGTACTTATGTGCCACATAGATAACATTGTAGTGGTCTCATCCTTTTCATAATAATGTCCCAACTTATTTATAGGCACCTTAGGTAACTTTTTCTTTTCATCAATCAAAGGAGTTTCCTCATTTGATTTTGCTATTGGGTTATATTTCACCTTGTCCCCTTAACAATAATTGCTCATAATCCATTTAGTCCTTCAAATCTCTCCATAAATTTTTATTACCTTGGAGTAGAGTTGCTATTAAAACCTTGACCTCAAAAGATGAGAATGATGTGAGTTTAGCAAAATCTCATGGACTACATTAACCAGACTCAAGAATGGACTCCATTCCATGTTTGTATCAAGAATTTGGAAGGTTCATTCTAGTAAAGGATCATCTAGGCCATTCACAAGTAATTGAGGAAGTTCAAGATCCCTTGTAAATCCCCCTTAGAGTTCTCCATTACAACCTCTATGATCTCTCCAACTTAGTCAATTAATAATACATAAGGATGAATGGTCTTCCATCTTGGTCAATCGCGATAAAAAATTGGGGGGTGAATATTATTTGGTCCCTTACTTTGTCTAAAATTTTACTGTATTTTTTCTTGACATTCTTGAACCAAGTTTTGTTTGGCTTCTTATTTCTCCTCTATTGGATCTAGAAATTCACCCAAAAATCTCTTGGTGACATGGTACCTCTTTCTTACTACGAGGTAAAAACATGGATAGGTGGTCTCAAAATAGTATCCCTGACATTGGTCTTTTAGGTGCTTAAAATTATTGAAAGTAAGGTGGAAGCTAAATTTCAAAAATAGAATTAGAACATCCCACTCTCTTGTAAAAAAATTTTAGAACATCCCACTCTCTTGTAACTATTATGTGGACCTGCCTTCTCTCTTTGGAGATTCTCTCTCTCTCTCTCTCTCTCTCTCTCTGGTAGTCTATACGTATGTACGGGATCCCTCTCCCTCAGTCTTTCTATTGGTTTGCAAACCCTTGTGTGTGTGTGTGTGTGTGTGTGTGTGCCCATATCTATGTAAAAAATATTAGTAGTATTGCTATCTTACATAAGCAAGACTGATTTGTAATGTAAAGTAGTCAATATGTTGCAACTTTTGAATAGTTCTACTAATATGAGTTCTTACTATGCACTAACATTATGTTGCTCTTGATCTCATTACTTGTAAGGCCATGGAGATTGCACATGTAACGTTACAATTGCAACTCTAAGAATAGTCATTGCAAGGTATTAGAGAATATTAGGCTGCTAAAAAAAAAGGTCATGACAGAGAACAAAGAAAATACTTGATTCATCGATGAGGACAACACTATAGTCACCTGTGGAGGCCCCCACTCTCTTTAGATACTCTTGCCAATCACTAGATTCTTCATTTATTTATAAGCCTTCCCCATTCCATTTGGAGGAACAACGAACATTGATCACTATCTCAATAACAAGCCTTCCCCCCGGGGTCCGTTCATCAAAGGAATAATGAACATTGAATCCACTCCTTCCAGAGGAACAGTGAACATTGAGCATTCCCTCAGTGTCAAGAGTAGAAACAATAAGCTTCTTAATTCTCTCTATAATAAATTCCTCTAATCAGCCACCACCATGAAAGGGGGGAAGGTAATTAACAACTATCTCCACTAATATTCTACATCAATGAGAAAAGAGGACACACAAAAAAGATGTACGTAATCAATGAGAAAAGAGGACACACAAAAAAGATGTACGTAATCAAGCTATGAAGCAACACTAGTGGGCCAAATCTATAAACATGGATGGGCACTCATAATGGTCTAATGGAACTCTTATTATAATTCTTACTTCGAGAGCATGTGGTAGCAAGCTTAGTTGAATCCCTTGTGGATGTACTTCTTCATAAATGTATTATGAGATTAAGTATTGTGGCCACTTATGAGAGCCCTGGGCACCTAGTCGTCCATATTTTGTGTGTGAAAATGTACAATCTTGTATATAAATAAGCTTTATCTCATAACACAACACACTCTTCCATTGTGTAGAAATTGAGTCTCGATCTTGCTACTCTATTCTCTACTTTATCCTTGTGCTTATGTAGCTACCATAAAGGTGAGAGAGAGGAGTGTTTGTGGCAACTACCTAGTGGATGATAACTTAGCCGGCATGAGAATGGACAACGTGGAGCTCTTTAAAGGAAGAGAGGAGTGAGTGTGGCTACTACCTAGTGTGGACAATATGTAAGAGTTGGCATGACAACAAATGATGTGGAGCTCTTTGAAGGAAGGGAGGGTTGCATGCATTACAACATATTGGTAAGTTCTTCGTGCCATGTGTTTCTTCTCTTATTAATGTGTTTCTGGGAGAGACTAGAATGAGAACAGGTGCATTTATGCTTGAAAAAATTATAGGGTTCCATAATGAAGGGCCACGAGAAAAAATTCTGGGGTCTTGATTGTGAAGCCATAACAAAGGGCCATCTGAAACCAAGCTAGATCACCTGCATAGTGTGAAGTTAGCATTGGAAGGATTGGGTTGAGGAGTTAGTATGCGGTGTGCTCTTTAGACCACCAAATGATGCTTGAGAGGAGGTAGCAAGGGTAGTGGGGAGATAAGTGAAAACTCTTTGTTTTGTCACCCTCTTGTATCACTCCTTCATTAAGAAAAACAAGATCTCTCAAGTCTCTTTTGTTACCTTGTTGTCTCATTCCTTCATTAATTAATATAAATCTGATAGGAAAATGACATCTCTTGAGTTCTTTTTTGTGGAGTCAATACTCTTCATGAAAATTAGACTAACTAAAGAGTACACTTGGTGCTATGGCCTTCTTTGGCTTCCATTTTTTAATATCCATTGGGATTCCTTGATGAAGTTGGGCTACCTTCACAACAAAAATTAGTTTCCTCTATGGGTTGCTTTCCCAGAGTTTCTAGTAGCGTTTAGAGACAATGCTAGCATCCACACCGCTATCTATTAGTTGTAACTCCTTGGTACTTATGTACCATAGATAACATTGTAGTGGTCTCATCCTTTTCATAATAATGTCCCAACTTTTTTATAGGCACCTTAGGTAACTTTTTCTTTTCATCACTCAAAGGAGTTTCTTCATTTGATTTTGCTATTGGGTTATATTTCACCTTGTCCTTAACAATAATTGCTCATAATCTTCCTTCCATTTAGTCCTTCAAATCTCTCCATAAGCTTTCATTACCTTGGAGTAGAGTTGCTACAAAAACCTTGACCTCAAAACATGAGAATGATGTGAGTTTAGCAAAATCTCATGGACTACATTAACTAGACTCAAGAATGGACTCCATTCCATGTTTGTATCAGGAATTTGGAAGGTTCATTCTAGTAAAGGATCATCTAGGCCATTCCCAAGTAATTGAGGAAGTTCAAGATCCCTTGTAAATCCCCCATATAGAGTTCTCCATTACAACCTCTATGATCTCTCCAACTTAGTCAATTAATAATACATAAGGATGAATGGTCTTCCATCTTGGTCAATCGGGGTGAATAGTATTTGGTCCCTTACTTTGTCTACAATTTTACTGTATTTTTTCTTGACATTCTTGAACCAAGTTTTGTTTGGCTTCTTATTTCTCCTCTATTGGATCTAGAAATTCACCCAAAAATCTCTTTGGTGACATGGTTACCTCTTTCTTACTACGAGGTAGAAATATGGATAGGCGGTCTCAAAAAAGTATCCCTGACATTGGTCTTTTAGGTGCTTAAAATTATTGAAAGTAAGGTGGAAGCTAAATTTCAAAAACAGAATTAGAATATCCCACTCTCTTGTAAAGCCTTCCCCATTCCTTTTGGAGGAACAACGAACATTGATCATTATCTCAATAACAAGCCTTCCCCATAATGAACATTGAATCCACTCCTTCCAGAGGAACAGTGAACATTGAGCATTCCCTCAGTGTCAAGAGTAGAAACAATAAGCTTCTTAATTCTCTCTATAATAAATTCCTCTAATCAGCCACACCATGAAAGGGGGGAAGGTAATTAACAACTATCTCCACTAATATTCTACATCAATGAGAAAAGAGGACACACAAAAAAGAGGTACGTAATCAATGAGAAAAGAGGACACACAAAAACGTAATCAAGCTATGAAGCAACATTAGTGGGCCAAATCTATAAACATGGATGGGCACTCATTATGGTCTAATGGAACTCTTATTATGATTCTTACTTCGAGAGCATGTGGTAGCAAGCTTAGTTGAATCCCTTGTGGATGCACTTCTTCATAAATGTATTATGAGATTAAGTATTGTGGCCACTTATGAGAGCGCTGGGCACCTAGTCGTCCATATTTTGTGTGTGAAATTGTACAATCTTGTATATAAGTAAGTTTTATCTCATAACACAACACACTCTTCCATTGTGTAGAAATTGAATCTCGATCTTGCTACTCTATTCTCTACTTTATCCTTGTGCTTATGTAGCTACCATAAAGGTGAGAGAGAGGAGTGTTTGTGGCAACTACCTAGTGGATGATAACTTAGCCGGTATGAGAATGGACAACGTGGAGCTCTTTAAAGGAAGAGAGGAGTGTGTGTGGCTACTACCTAGTGTGGACAATACGTAAGAGTTGGCATGACAACAAATGATGTGGAGCTCTTTGAAGGAAGGGAGGGTTGCATGCATTACAACATATTAGTAAGTTCTTCCTGCCATGTTTTTCTTCTCTTATTAATGTGTTTCTGGGAAAGACTAGAATGAGAACACGTGCATTTATGCTTGAAAAAATTATAGGGTTCCATAATGAAGGGCCACGAGAAAAAATTCTGGGGTCTTGATTGTGAAGCCATAACAAAGGGCCATCTGAAACCAAGCTGGATCACCTGCATAGTGTGAAGTTAGCATTGGAAGGATTGGGTTGAGGAGTTAGTATGCGGTGTGCTCTTTAGACCACCAAATGATGCTTGAGAGGAGCTAGCAAGGATAGTGGGGAGATAAGTGAAAACTCTTTGTTTTGTCACCCTCTTGTATCACTCCTTCATTAAGAAAAACAAGATCTCTCAAGTCTCTTTTGTTACCTTGTTGTCTCATTCCTTCATTAATTAATATAAATCTGATAGGAAAATGACATCTCTTGAGTTCTTTTTTGTGGAGTCAATACTCTTCATGAAAATTAGACTAACTAAAGAGTACACTTGGTGCTATGGCCTTCTTTGGCTTCCATTTTTTAATATCCATTGGGATTACTTGATGAAGTTGGGCTACCTTCACAACAAAAGTTAGTTTCCTCTATGGGTTGCTTTCCTAGAGTTTCCAGTAGCGTTTAGAGACAATGCTAGCATCCACACTGCTATCTAATAGTTGTAACTCCTTGGTACTTATGTACCATAGATAACATTGTAGTGGTCTCATCCTTTTCATAATAATGTCCCAACTTATTTATAGGCACCTTAGGTAACTTTTTCTTTTCATCACTCAAAGGAGTTTCCTCATTTGATTTTGCTATTGGGTTATATTTCACCTTGTCCTTAACAATAATTGCTTATAATCTTCCTTCCATTTAGTCCTTCAAATCTCTCCATAAGTTTTCATTACCTTGGAGTAGAGTTGCTATTAAAACCTTGACCTCAAAAGATGAGAATGATGTGAGTTTAGCAAAATCTCATGGACTACATTAACCAGACTCAAGATTGGACTCCATTCCATGTTTGTATCAGGAATTTGGAAGGTTCATTCTAGTAAAGGATCATCTAGGCCATTCCCAAGTAATTGAGGAAGTTCAAGATCCCTTGTAAATCCCGCATATAGAGTTCTCCATTACAACCTCTATGATCTCTCTAACTTAGTCAATTAATAATACATAAGGATGAATGGTCTTTCATCTTGGTCAATCGATAACACATTGGGGGGGTGAATAGTATTTGGTCCCTTTTGTCTACAATTTTAGTGTATTTTTTCTTGACATTCTTGAACCAAGTTTTGTTTGGATTCTTATTTCTCCTCTATTGGATCTAGAAATTAACCTTGGTGACATGGTTACCTCTTTCTTACTATGAGGTAAAAACATGGATAGGTGGTCTCAAAATAGTATCCCTGACATTGGTCTTTTAGGTGCTTGAAATTATTGAAAGTAAGGTGGAAGCTAAATTTCAAAAACAGAATTAGAACATCCCACTCTCTTGTAAAAAAATTTTAGAACGTCCCACTCTCTTGTAAGTATTATGTGGACCTGCCTTCTCTCTTTGGAGGTTCTCTCTCTCTCTCTCTCTCTCTCTCTCTCTCTCTCTGGTAGTCTATATGTATGTACTCCCTCTCCCTCAGTCTTTCTATTGGTTTGCAGACCCTTTTGTGTGTGTGTGTGTGTGTGTGTGTGTGCACATGCGTATGTGCCCATATCTATGTAAAAAATATTAGTAGTATTGCTATCTTGCATAAGCAAGACTGATTAGTAATCTAAAGTAGTCAGTATGTTGCAACTTTTGAATAGTTGTACTAATATGAGTTCTTACTATACACTAACATTATGTTTCTCTTGATCTCATTACTTGTAAGGCCATGGAGATTTCACATGTAACGTTACAATTGCAACTCTAAGAATAGTCATTGCAAATCACAAGGTATTAGAGAATATTGGGCTGCTTAAAAAACAAGGAGTCAGGACAGAGAACAAGGAAAATACTTGATTCATGGATGAGGACAACACTAGAGTCGCCTGTGGAGGCCCCCACTCTCTTTAGATACTCTTGCCAATCACTAGATTCTTCATTTATTAATAAGCCTTCCCCATTCCTTTTGGAGGAACAACGAACATTGATCATTATCTCAATAACAAGCCTTCCCCCCGGGGTCAAAGGAATAATGAACATTGAATCCACTCCTTCCAGAGGAACAGTGAACATTGAGCATTCCCTCAGTCTGAAGAGTAGAAACAATAAGCTTCTTAATTCTCTCTATAATAAACTCCTCTAATCAGCCACCATGAAAGGGGGGAAGGTAATTAACAACTATCTCCACTAATATTCTACATCAATGAGAAAAGAGGACACACAAAAAAGATGTACGTAATCAAGCTATGAAGCAACAGTAGTGGCCAAATCTATAAACATGGATGGGCACTCATAATGGTTTAATGGAACTCTTATTATGATTCTTACTTCGAGAGCATGTGGTAGCAAGCTTAGTTGAATCCCTTGTGGATGTACTTCTTCATAAATGTATTATGAGATTAAGTATTGTCGCCACTTATGAGAGCCCTGGGCACCTAGTCGTCCATATTTTGTGTGTCAAATTGTACAATCTTGTATATGTCAGTTTTATCTCATTACACAACACACTCTTCCATTGTGTAGAAATTGAGTCTCGATCTTGCTACTCTATTCTCTACTTTATCCTTGTGCTTATGTAGCTACCATAGAAGTGAGAGAGAGGAGTGTTTGTGGCAACTACCTAGTGGATGATAACTTAGCCGGCATGAGAATGGACAACGTGGAGCTCTTTGAAGGAAGAGAGGAGTGTGTGTGGCTACTACCTAGTGTGGACAATATGTAAGAGTTGGCATGACAACAAATGATGTGGAGCTCTTTGAAGGAAGGGAGGGTTGCATGTATTACAACATATTGGTAAGTTCTTCGTGCCATGTTTTTCTTCTCTTATTACTGTGTTTCTGTGAGAGACTAGAATGAGAACACGTGCATTTATGCTTGAAAAAATTATAGGGTTCCATAATGAAGGGCCACGAGAAAAAATTCTGGGGTCTTGATTGTGAAGCCATAACAAAGGCCCATCTGAAACCAAGCTGGATCACCTGCATAGTGTGAAGTTAGCATTGGAAGGATTGGGTTGAGGGGTTAGTATGTGGTGTGCTCTTTAGACCACCAAATGATGCTTGAGAGGAGCTAGCAAGGATAGTGGGGAGATAAGTGAAAACTCTTTGTTTTGTCACCCTCTTGTATCACTCCTTCATTAAGAAAAACAAGATCTCTCAAGTCTCTTTTGTTACCTTGTTGTCTCATTCCTTCATTAATTAATATAAATCTGATAGGAAAATGACATCTCTTGAGTTCTTTTTTGTGGAGTCAATTCTTCATGAAAATTAGACTAACTAAAGAGTACACTTGGTGCTATGGCCTTCTTTGGCTTCCATTTTTTAATATCCATTGGGATTCCTTGATGAAGTTGGGCTACCTTCACAACAAAAATTAGTTTCCTCTATGGGTTGCTTTCCCAGAGTTTCCAGTAGCGTTTAGAGACAATGCTAGCATCCACACCGCTATCTAATAGTTGTAACTCCTTGGTACTTATGTACCATAGATAACATTGTAGTGGTCTCATCCTTTTCATAATAATATCCCAACTTATTTATAGGCACCTTAGGTAGCTTTTTCTTTTCATCACTCAAAGGAGTTTCCTCATTTGATTTTGCTATTGGGTTATATTTCATCTTGTCCTTAACAATAATTGCTCATAATCTTCCTTCCATTTAGTCCTTCAAATCTCTCCATAAGTTTTCATTACCTTGGAGTAGAGTTGCTATAAAAACCTTGACCTCAAAACATGAGAATGATGTGAGTTTAGCAAAATCTCATGGACTACATTGACCAGACTCAAGAATGGACTCCATTCCATGTTTGTATCAGGAATTGCGAAGGTTCATTCTAGTAAAGGATCATCTAGGCCATTCCCAAGTAATTGAGGAAGTTCAAGATCCCTTGTAAATCCCCCATATAGAGTTCTCCATTACAACCTCTATGATCTCTCCAACTTAGTCAATAAATAATACATAAGGATGAATGGTCTTCCATCTTGGTCAATCGATAACACATTGGGGGGGTGAATAGTATTTGGTCCCTTACTTTGTCTACAATTTTACTGTATTTTTTCTTGACATTCTTGAACCAAGTTTTGTTTGGCTTCTTATTTCCCCTCTATTGGATCTAGAAAAGCACCCAAAAATCTCTTTGGTTCTCTCTCTCTCTCTCTATCTCTCTCTCTCTCTCTCTTTGGTAGTCTATACATATGTACTCCCTCTCCCTCAGTCTTTCTATTGGTTTGCAGACCCTTTTTTTTGTGTGTGTGTGTGTGTGTGTGCACATGCGTATGGACCCATCTCTATGTAAAAAATATTAGTAGTATTGCTATCTTGCATAAGCAAGACTGATTAGTAATGTAAAGTAGTCAGTATGTTGCAACTTTTTGAATAGTTGTACTAATATGAGTTCTTACTATGCACTAACATTATGTTTCTCTTGATCTCATTACTTGTAAGGCCATGGAGATTGCACATGTAACGTTACAATTGCAACTCTAAGAATAGTCATTGCAAATCACAAGGTATTAGAGAATATTGGGCTGCTAAAAAAAAAAGGAGTCATGACAGAGAACAAGAAAAATACTTGATCCATGCATGAGGACAACACTATAGTCGCCTGTGGAGGCCCTCGCTCTCTTTAGATACTCTTGCCAATCACTAGATTCTTCATTTTTTAATAAGCCTTCCCCATTCCTTTTGAAGGAACAACGAACATTGATCATTATCTCAATAACAAGCCTTCCCCCCTCAAAGGAATAATGAACATTGAATCCACTCCTTCCAGAGGAACGGTGAACATTAAATCCACTCCTTCCAGAGGAACAGTGAACATTGAGCATTCCCTCAGTGTCAAGAGTAGAAACAATAAGCTTCTTAATTCTCTCTATAATAAATTCCTCTAATCAGCCCCACCATGAAAGGGGGGAAGGAAATTAACAACTATCCCCACTAATATTCTATATCAAAATGAGAAAAGAGGACACACAAAAAAGATGTACGTAATCAAGCTATGAAGCAACAGTAGTGGCCAAATCTATAAACATGGATGGGCACTCATAATGGTCTAATGGAACTCTAATTGTGAATCCTACTTCGAGAGCATGTGGTAGCAAGCTTAGTTGAATCCCTTGTGGATGTACTTCTTCATAAATGTATTATGAGATTAAGTATTGTGGCCACTTATGAGAGCCCTGGGCACCTAGTCATCCATATTTTGTGTGTGAAATGTACAATCTTGTATATAAGTACGTTTTATCTCATAACACAACACACTCTTCCATTGTGTAGAAATTGAGTCTCGATCTTGCTACTCTATTCTCTACTTTATCCTTGTGCTTGTGTAGCTACCATAGAAGTGAGAGAGAGGAGTGTTTGTGGTAACTACCTACTGGATGATAACTTAGCCGGCATGAGAATGGACAATGTGGAGCTCTTTGAAGGAAGAGAGGAGTGTGTGTGGCTACTACCTAGTGTGGACAATATGTAAGAGCTGGCATGACAACAAATGATGTGGAGCTCTTTGAAGGAAACGAGGGTTGCATGCATTACAACATATTGGTAAGTTCTTCATGCCATGTTTTCTTCTCTTATTAATGTGTTTCTGGGAGAGACTAGAATGAGAACACGTGCATTTATGCTTGAAAAAATTATAGGGTTCCACAATGAAGGGCCACGAGAAAAAATTCTGGGGTCTTGATTGTGAAGCCATAACAAAGGGCCATCTAAAACCAAGTTGGATCACCTGCATAGTGTGAAGTTAGCATTGGAAGGATTGGGTTAAGGGGTTAGTATGTGGTGTGCTCTCTAGACCACCAAATGATGCTTGAGAGGAGCTAGCAAGGATAGTGGGGAGATAAATTAAAGCTCTTTGTTTTGTTACCCTCTTGTATCACTCCTCCATTAAAAAAAACAAGATCTCTCAAGTCACTTTTGTTACCTTGTTGTCTCATTCCTTCATTAATTAATATAAATCTGATAGGAAAATGACATCTCTTGAGTTCTTTTTTGTGGAGTCAATACTCTTCATGAAAATTAGACTAACTAAAGAGTACACTTGGTGCTATGGCCTTCTTTGGCTTCCATTTTTTAATATCCATTGGGATTCCTTGATGAAGTTGGCCTTTCTTCATTTGATTGAGGTGACTCCTGTATGTCACTTGATGCATATATAGACTCGAAAAAGCATGCATCTATAGACTCAAAAAAGCTCAACTCTAAGCATGCATTGCATTATCAATTCTCTTCTCAAACTCATCTCTTAGATTTTTCTGTACTTCTTTTGAAGCACATCAAATTTTTCTAGAATATGCATCTAGTACTTTGAATCTTGAGTTACAATAATCGTGATCCATATGTTCATCTTCCAATTCCAATCATTATGTTTAGACTCTATATTCCTTAAGTTCTAGTAAACATGATATTTGGATGTAGATATATTCATCTTCTAGGATGTGGCAACATGTTTGGCACACAATAACAGAAGTAGTTCTAGCATTGTTGTTTGACTCTTCTGCTAAAAACCCTCCATTGCATTGGTTGAACCTTCTAGGTAAGAAAATTCATCTTTACTATCTAGACACATTCACAACATGTGGGATATGTGGCAACATGTTTGACAAACATTCACAGAAGTAGTTCTAGCAATGATGCTTGACTCTTCTTCTAAATCCCTCCATGCATTGGGTGAACCTTCCTTGTATCAATAATACCAATGATGTTTTACTCTTAGAAATCCCTCCATGATGCATTGGGCGAACCTTCCATGCATCAATAATATTATCTAGTCCTTATTTCTAAGGTAAATATGACCTTTATTCCTTAGTCATGGACCAGTCTAGCTTCTTACATGTAGGATCACCCTCGAATCACATCATATGATCTTGGATATTTGTGGTAATTCATCAATACACAAAGGTAGATTGATAAATTTATCCAAATATTTTGGTTTTACATCTCTTAAGATACCAAGAGGCTTATTAGTCATGATTCCAGAGCTACCTTCACAACAAAAATTAGTTTCCTCTATGGGTTGCTTTCCCAGAGTTTCCAGTAGCGTTTAGAGACAATGCTAGCATCCACACCACTATCTAATAGTTGTAACTCCTTGGTACTTATGTACCACATAGATAACATTGTAGTGGTCTCATCCTTTTCATAATAATGTCCTTGGTACTTATGTACCACATAGATAACATTGTAGTGGTCTCATCCTTTTCATAATAATGTCCCAACTTATTTATAGGCACCTTAGGTAACTTTTTCTTTTCATCACTCAAAGGAGTTTCCTCATTTGATTTTGCTATTGGGTTATATTTCACCTTGTCCCCTTAACAATAATTGCTCATATTCTTCATCCATTTAGTCCTTCATTACCTTGGAGTAGAGTTGCTATTAAAACCTTGACCTTAAAAGATAAGAATGATGTGAGTTTAGAAAAATCTCATGGACTACATTAACCAGACTCAAGAATGGACTCCATTCCATGTTTGTATCAAGAATTGCGAAGGTTCATTCTAGTAAAGGATCATCTAGGCCATTCCCAAGTAATTGAGGAAGTTTAAGATTCCTTGTAAATCCCCCTTAGAGTTCTCCATTACAACCTCTATGATCTCTCCAACTTAGTCAATAAATAATACATATGGATGAATGGTCTTCCATCTTGGTCAATCGATAACACATTGGGGGGGTGAATAGTATTTGGTCCCTTACTTTGTCTACAATTTTACTGTATTTTTTCTTGACATTCTTGAACCAAGTTTTGTTTGGCTTCTTATTTCCCCTCTATTGGATCTAGAAATTCACCCAAAAATCTCTTTGGTGACATGGTTACCTCTTTCTTACTATGAGGTAGAAACATGGATAGGTGGTCTCAAAATAGTATCCCTGACATTGGTCTTTTAGGTGCTTAAATTTATTGAAAGTAAGGTGGAAGCTAAATTTCAAAAACAGAATTAGAACATCCCACTCTCTTGTAAAAAAAATTTAGAACGTCCCACTCTCTTGTAACTATTATATGGACCTGCCTTCTCTCTTTGGAGGTTCTCTCTCTCTCTCTCTCTCTCTCTCTCTCTCTCTCTCTCTCTCTCTCTCTCTCTGGTAGTCTATACGTATGTACTCCCTCTCCCTCAGTCTTTCTATTGGTTTGCAGACCCTTTTTGTGTGTGTGTGTGTGTGTGTGCACGTGCGTATGTGCCCATATCTATGTAAAAAATATTAGTAGTATTGCTGTCTTGCATAAGCAAGACTGGTTAGTAATGTAAAGTAGTCAGTATATTGCAACTTTTGAATAGTTGTACTAATATGAGTTCTTACTATGCACTAACATTATGTTTCTCTTGATCTCATTACTTATAAGGCCATGGAGATTGCACATGTAACGTTACAATTGCAACTCTAAGAATAGTCATTGCAAGGTATTAGAGAATATTAGGCTACTAAAAAAAAGGAGTCATGACAGAGAACAAGGAAAATACTTGATTCATGGATGAGGACAACATTATAGTTGCCTGTGGAGGCCCCCACTCTCTTTAGATACTCTTGCCAATCACTAGATTCTTCATTTATTAATAAGCCTTCCCCATTCCTTTTGAAGGAACAACGAACATTGATACATTATCTCAATAACAAGCCTTCCCCCCGGGGTCCTTTCAAAGGAATAATGAACATTGAATCCACTCCTTCCAGAGGAATAGTGAACATTGAGCATTCCCTCAGTGTGAAGAGTAGAAACAATAAGCTTCTTAATTCTCTCTATAATAAATTCCTCTAATCAGCCACCATGAAAGGGGGGAAGGTAATTAACAACTATCTCCACTAATATTCTACATCAATGAGAAAAGAGGACACACAAAAAAGATGTATGTAATCAAGCTATGAAGCAACAGTAGTGGCCAAATCTATAAACATGGATGGGCACTCATAATGGCCTAATGGAACTCTTATTATGATTCTTACTTCAAGAGCATGTGGTAGCAAGCTTAGTTGGATCCCTTGTGGATGTACTTCTTCATAAATGTATTATGAGATTAAGTATTGTGGCCACTTATGAGAGCCCTGGGCACCTAGTCGTCCATATTTTGTGTGTGAAATTGTACAATCTTGTATATGTCAGTTTTATCTTGTGAGATCCTTGTCCCCACCGAGCAACAGATTCGGGGTACTAGCAGCGGAAGTAGCACTTCTCGCGCAGGACAGGGGTCTCACACTCGGGGCCTCGTCCACCACGGATATCCGGACAAGAGACTTATCCGTCGGTTTTTCCAAAACCGAACCTGGAAAAACTTCCCTTACCCGGAAAGCACGGGCGATTCCACCAGGATAACTTTTTACTCTAACGTAGTCAAGATCATTACTGATCACGCTGATCCGACTGCACCTATAAAGATACTCGATCAGATCAAGGAAGAAACTTGCACTTGGATCATTGGGATCAACGCTTTTTTCCCCATCAAGAGGCACAGCCGCGTTGATTCCTATCCATAGAACAATTACTATCCGGGATTTACTTTATCTATCGTAATGACAGAAATTGAGTCTCGATTTACGGATCCATCAGTCCAGCCAACCGCCCAACCACTGTAGTGATGGGATCCAATTAAGAATTTGGTTAGGTTTTGTCCCAGGTACCAAGGAAAAGAGTTCCAAGGCCCCCTAGCCGGAAGTTCATGCAAACATAAAACTAGTCACACCACTTACACACCCAATATGAAATTGCCTTTTTCTTAGCATCAGCTAACTTTAAAACAATCCTTTAATGAAACCATTATGTCACTGATGACAATCCTCATAGTCTCTGGTTGAATCCTTATTTCCAGTCATTCATTCATCATCGGTATACTTATGGCATCATTGGCAACCAGAACGCTCACCACCTATTCACTCAGGGGCCTTTTCCATAGTTCCTAGCTCATAGTAACAGGCAATATATTCATATAACAGAATGGAATCTCCATGGAAGATCAGCAAGATCAACCCACAGATCCATATAAAAGAGCCATGGACTTATCCGTTGAGGACCAGCAACGTCAATCAACCAGATCCATGCCCGGTTTCAGAAAATAACTCTTATTCCTTGTTCCAATATCTTCCTCGATGCACGTGTGGGTATCTTCGGCGACCCAGAGCCCGAGCACCGTATGGTCAGCACCCTCTAGGATCCTTCGCAGGTGACCTAGCGCTTCACTCATAGGCCGCTTCCTTGGTCCCTAATCCACCGTACCGGAAGCTCACCATTTAAATCGAACCGAGGCTGGTCAAGACCTCGGCCGACCTTGCTACGCGAGACGTCCTCCATTGACTCTCCGTCAGCAGTTGCAACTTTATCAGTTCGGTCTTCATGACCTTAATCCTCAAGACAGTCAAAATGCTTCCCCAGCATTCTTGACATAAAATAGTCATTTACAAACAGTCACAAAATACAGTTTCTATAACAAACTCTCGTCTTTCCACATTATCCACTCTCGGACCACATTACTTATTCCCTATTGCATTCAATGTGTACTCATTCTCATCCATTCACTCATATAGACTACACATTATTTCACATACACATTCACATTCATTATTCTACATACATATCCATGTTCGTACGTCCACATCTACATCCAATTTCACATTCATACATACGCATCTACATGCATACATCTATTTTCACATCCTCATTCATACATCCAATTTCACATTCATACATACGCATCTACATGCATACATCTATTTTCACATCCTCATTCATACATCCACATTCACATACATACATCTACATCCGAATCGACATCCATACATCCACATCCACATCTTCATTCACATTCACATCCATACATCCACATCTACATACATACATCCATTTTCACATCCTCATTCATACATCCACATCCACATACATACATACATCCGTATCTACATCCATACATCCATTCTCGCCCTAACACATCCCATATACATCTTATCCCATCAAATACACTCTCTACCTCGTCCCATACACATCTTAACACATCCTAACTCATCTTAGCACATTCTATCACATCTCATACACCTCTTATCATATCCTATCACATCTCATACACCTCTTATCATATCATATCACATCTCATACACATCTTATCACATCTTTTCACATCTCATACACCTCTTATCACATCCTATCACTTCCCATACGCATCTTATCACATCTCATACACCTCTTATCACATCCTATCACTTTCCATACGCATCTTATCACATATTATCACATCTCATTTAAAAATCAATTTTTTATGCATCTTCCTATGCATAAATTCATTTTAAATGAAAATGACACTTTTGAATTAAAATTCCATCTCTTATGCATCTTCCTATGCATAAACTCAATTTAGATGAGAATTGACACTTTTGAATTAAAAATCCATCTTTTATGCATCTTCCTATGCATAAATTCAATTTGGATGAGAATAACACTTTTGAATTGACATTCCACTCTTTTATGCATCTTCCTATGCATAAATTCAATTTAGATGAGAATGACACTTTGAATTTAAAAATCAATCTTTTATGCATACCTCTATACATGAAATCCAATATGATAAAAGTAACACTTTTACAATAAAATAATCAACTTTTATGCATACCTCTATGCATGAAATCCAAATATGATAAAAGTCACACTTTTATAATAAAATAATCAACTTTTATGCATACCTCTATGCATGAAATCCAATATGATAAAAGTCACACTTTTATAATAAAATAATCAACTTTTATGCATACCTCTATGCATGAAATCCAAATATGATAAAAGTCACACTTTTATAATAAAATAATCAACTTTTATGCATACCTCTATGCATGAAATCCAAATATGATAAAAGTCACACTTTTATAATAAAATAATCAACTTTTATACATACCTCTATGCATGAAATCCAAATATGATAAAAGTCACACTTTTATAATAAAATAATCAACTTTTATGCATACCTCTATGCATGAAATCCAAATATGATAAAAGAAACACTTTTATAATAAAATAATCAACTTTTATGCATACCTCTAAGCATGAAATCCAAATATGATAAAAGAAACACTTTCATATTAAAATAATAATTCTTTTATGCATACCTCTATGCATGAAATCCAAATATGATAAAAGTCACACTTTTATAATAAAATAATCAACTTTTATGCATACCTCTATGTATGAAATCCAAATATGATAAAAGTCACACTTTTATAATAAAATAATCAACTTTTATGCATACCTCTATGCATGAAATCCAATATATGATAAAAGAAACACTTTTATAATAAAATAATCAACTTTTATGCATATCTCTATGCATGAAATCCAAATATGATAAAAGAAACACTTTTATATTAAAATAATAATTCTTTTATGCATACCTCTATGCATGAAATCCAAATATGATAAAAGAAACACTTTTATATTAAAATAATAATTCTTTTATGCATACCTCCATGCATGAAATCCAAATATGATAAAAGTAACACTTTTACAATAAAATAATCATCAATTATGCATAACATAAAAATTAATTTCTCCATGATTACAATAAAATTCTTTCAATTAATCTAGGATGATAATTCCTAGAATATGGTAGGAAGTTCTCTTTTCATGCTTTCAATAAAATTATTTTATGTGTAATTTTTATAAAAATTTTGCCATAGCTCCGCTACTATGACTGATAAATCTCAATTTATTTTGAAGGATAAAGCTTATCATTAAGAAAATGATTAGAATGATCCCTAATTGGATCATTAATCCAATAATGGGTTGAATCATCAATATTCATGAAATACATAAACTAAAAGCATAGAAAAAAGCCATTAATTTGACCTCAAGCATAGATTAATCTTGGATTAAGAAAAAGCTTTATGAAAAGCTTCATTTGGATTGACAATGGGTCATTTCACAACAAAAATTAGTTTCCTCTATGGGTTGCTTTCCCAGAGTTTCCAGTAGCGTTTAGAGACACCACTATCTAATAGTTGTAACTCCTTGGTACTTATGTACCATAGATAACATTGTAGTGGTCTCATCTTTTTCATAATAATGTCCCAACTTATTTATAGGCACCTTGTAACTTTTTCTTTTCATCACTCAAAGGAGTTTCCTCATTTGATTTTGCTATTGGGTTATATTTCACCTTGTCCTTAACAATAATTGCTCATAATCTTCCTTCCATTTAGTCCTTCAAATCTCTCCATAAATTTTCATTACCTTGGAGTAGAGTTGTTATTAAAACCTTGACCTCAAAAGATGAGAATGATGTGACTTTAGCAAAATCTCATGGACTACATCAAGAATGGACTCCATTCCATGTTTGTATCAGGAATTTGGAAGGTTCATTCTAGTAAAGGATCATCTAGGCCATTCCCAAGTAATTGAGGAAGTTCAAGATCCCTTGTAAATCCCCCTTAGAGTTCTCCATTACAACCTCTATGATCTCTCCAACTTAGTCAATTAATAATACATAAGGATGAATGGTCTTCCATCTTGGTCAATCGATAACACATTGGGGGGTGAATAGTATTTGGTCCCTTTTACTTTGTCTACAATTTTACTGTATTTTTTCTTGACATTCTTGAACCAAGTTTTGTTTGGCTTCTTATTTCTCTTCTATTGGATCTAGAAATTCACCCAAAAATATCTTGGTGACATGGTTACCTCTTTCTTACTCTACGAGGTAGAAACATGGATAGGTGGTCTCAAAATAGTATCCCTGACATTGGTCTTTTAGGTGCTTACAATTATTGAAAGTAAGGTGGAAGCTAAATTTCAAAAACAAAATTAGAACATCCCACTATCTTATCCCACTCTCTTGTAAAAAAAATTTAGAACGTCCCACTCTCTTGTAACTATTATGTGGACCTACTACCTTCTCTCTTTGGAGGTTCTCTCTCTCTCTCTCTCTCTCTCTCTCTCTCTCTCTCTCTCTCTCTGGTAGTCTATACATATGTACTCCCTCTCTCTTTGTCCATTTATTGGTTTGCAGACCCTTTTTTTTTTGTGTGTGTGTGTGTGTGTGCACTTGCGTATGCGCCCATATCTATGTAAAAAATATTAGTAGTATTGCTATCTTGCATAAGCAAGACTGATTAGTAATGTAAAGTAGTTAGTATTTTTCAACTTTTTGAATATTTGTACTAATGTTCTTACTATGCGCTAACATTATGTTTCTCTCTATCTCATTACTTTTAAGGCCATGGAGATTGCACATGTAACGTTACAATTGCAACTCTAAGAATAGTCATTGCAAATCACAAGGTATTAGAGAATATTGGGCTGCTAAAAAAAAAGGAGTCATGATAGATAACAAGGAAAGTACTCGATTCATGGATGAGGATAACACTATAGTCGCCTATCGAGGCCCCCACTCTCTTTAGATACTCTTCTCAATCACTAAATTCTTCATTTATTAATAAGCCTTCCCCATTCCTTTTGGAGGAACAACGAACATTGATCATTATCTCAATAACAAGCCTTCCCCCCTCCTTTTGGAGGAACAACGAACATTGATCATTATCTCAATAACAAGCCTTCCCCCCGGGGTCCTTTCAAAGGAATAATGAACATTTAATCCACTCCTTCCAGAGGAATAATGAACATTGAGCATTCCCTCAGTGTCAAGAGTAGAAACAATAAGCTTCTTAATTCTCTCTATAATAAATTCCTCTAATCAACCACCATGAAAGGGGGGAAGGTAATTAACAACTATCTCCACTAATATTCTACATCAATGAGAAAAAGGACACACAAAAAAGATGTACGTAATCAAGCTATGTAGCAACAGTAGTGGCCAAATCTATAAACATGGATGGGCACTCATAATGGTCTAATGGAACTCTTATTGTGATTCCTACTTCGAGAACATGTGGTAGCAAGCTTAGTTGAAGCCCTTGTGGATGTACTTCTTTATAAATGTATTATAAGATTAAGTATTGTGGCCACTTATGAGAGCCCTGGGCACCTAGTCATCCATATTTTGTGTGTGAGATTGTACAATCTTGTATATAAGTCAGTTTTATCTCATAACACAACACACTCTTCCATTGTATAGAAATTGAGTCTCGATCCTGCTACTCTATTCTCTACTTTATGCTTGTGCTTATGTAGCTACCATAGAAGTGAGAGACCGGGAGTGTTTGTGCCAACTACCTAGTGGATGATAACTTAGCCGGCATGAGAATGGACAATGTGCTCTTTGAAGGAAGAGAGGAGTGTGTGTGGCTACTACCTAGTGGACAATATGTAAGAGTTGTCTCTTTGAAGGAAGGGAGGATTGCATGCATTACAACATATTGGTAAGTTCTTCATGCCATGTTTTTCTTTTCTTATTAATGTGTTTCTAAGAGAGACTAGAATGAGAACACGTGCATTTATGCTTGAAAAAATTATAGGGTGCCATAATGAAGGGCCATGAAAAAAATTCTGGGGTCTTGATTGTGAAGCCATATAACAAAGGGCCATCTAAAACCAAGCTAGATCACCTGCATAGTGTGAAGTGAGCATTGGAAGGATTGTCATGCCAACTCTTACATATTGTCCACTAGGTAGTCGCCACACACACTCCTCTCTTCCTTCAAAGAGCTCCACATTGTCCATTCTCATGCCTGGCTAAGTTATCATCCACTTACTTATATACAAGATTGTACAATTTCACACACAAAATATGGACGACTAGGTGCCCAGGGCTCTCATAAGTGGCCACAATACTTAATCTCATAATACATTTATGAAGTACATCCACAAGGGATACAACTAAGCTTGCTACCACATGCTCTCGAAGTAGGAATCACAATAAGAGTTCCATTAGACCATTATGAGTGCCCATCCATGTTTATAGATTTGGCCACTGCTGTTGCTTCATAGCTTGATTACGTACATCTTTTTTGTGTGTCCTCTTTTCTCATTGATATAGAATATTAGTGGAGATAGTTGTTAATTACCTTCCCCCCTTTCATGGTGGCTGATTAGAGGAATTTATTATAGAGAGAATTAAGAAGCTTATTGTTTCTACTCTTGACACTGAGGGAATGCTCTCAATGTCACTGTTCCTCTGGAAGGAGTGGATTCAATGTTCATTATTCCTTTGAGAGGACCCCGGGGGGAAGGCTTGTTTTATTGAGATAATGATCAATGTTCGTTGTTCCTCCAAAAGGAATAGGGAAGGCTTATTAATAAATGAAGAATCTAGTGATTGGCAAGAGTATCTAAAGAGAGTGGGGGCCTCCACAGGCGACTATAGTGTTGTCCTCATCCATGAATCAAGTATTTTCCTTGTTCTCTGTCATGACTCCTTTTTTTTTAGCAGCCCAATATTCTCTAATACCTTGTGATTTGCAACAATGACTATTCTTAGAGTTGCAATTGTAACGTTACATGTGCAATCTCCATGGCCTTACAAGTAAGAGAAACATAATGTTAGTGCATATAGTAAGAACTCATATTAGAACAACTATTCAAAAAGTTACAACATACTGACTACTTTACATTACTAATCAGTCTTGCTTATGCAAGATAGCAATACTACTAATATTTTTTACATAGATATGCGTGCATACGCACATGCACACACACACACACACACACACACACACACACACAAAAGGGTCTGCAAACCAATAGAAAGACTGAGGGAGAGGGAGTACATACGTATAGACTACCAAAGAGAGAGAGACTGAGAGAGACTGAGAGAGAGAGAGAGAGAGAGAGAGAGAGAGAGAGAGAGAGAGAGAGAGAACCTCCAAAGAGAGAAGACAGGTCCACATAATAGAGAGTGGGACGTTCTAAATTTTTTTTACAAGAGAGTGGGATGTTCTAATTTTGTTTTTGAAATTTATCTTCCACCTTACTTTCAATAATTTTAAGCACCTAGAAGGCCAATGTCAAGGATACTTTTTTGAGACCACCTATCCATGTTTCTACCTCATAGTAAGAAAGAGGTAACCATGTCACCAAAGAGATTTTTGGGTGAATTTCTAGATCCAATAGAGGAGAAATAAGAAGCCAAACAAAACTTGGTTCAAGAATGTCAAAAAAATATAGTAAAATTGTAGACAAAGTAAGGGACCAAATACTATTTACCCCCCCAATGTGTTATCGATTGACCAAGATGGAAGACCATTCATCCTTATGTATTATTTATTGACTAAGTTGGAGAGATCATAGAGGTTGTAATGGAGAACTCTAAGGGGGATTTAGAAGGAATCTTGAACTTCCTCAATTACTTGGGAATGGCCTAGATGATCCTTTACTAGAATGAACATTCCAATTTCCTGATACAAACATGGAATGGAGTCCATTCTTGAGCCTGGTTAATGTAGTCCATGAGATTTTGCTAAACTCACATCATTCTCATCTTTTGAGGTCAAGGTTTTAATAGCATCTCTACTCCAAGGTAATGAAAATTTATGGAGAGATTTGAAGGACTAAATGGAAGGAAGATTATGAGAAATTATTGTTAAGGACAAGGTGAAATATAACCCAATAGCAAAATCAAATGAGGAAACTCCTTTGAGTGATGAAAAGAAGAAGTTACCTAAGGTGCCTATAAATAAGTTGGGACATTATTATGAAAAGGATGAGACCACTACAATGTTATCTATGGTACATAAGTACCAAGGAGTTACAACTATTAGATAGCGGTGTGGATGCTAGCATTGTCTCTAAACGCTACTGGAAACTCTGGGAAAGCAACCCATAGAGGAAACTAATTTTTGTTGTGAAGGTAGCCCAACTTCATCAAGGAATCCCAATGGATATTAAAAAATGGAAGCCAAAGAAGGCCATAGCACCAAGTGTACTCTTTAGTTAGTCTAATTTTCATGAAGAGTATTGACTCCAAAAAAAGAACTCAAGAGATGTCATTTTCCTATAAGATTTATATTAATTAATGAAGGAATGAGACAACAAGGTAACAAAAGAGACTTGAGAGATCTTGTTTTTCTTAATGAAGGAGTGATACAAGAGGGTGACAAAACAAAGAGTTTTCACTTATCTCCCCACTATCCTTGCTAGCTCCTCTCAAGCATCATTTGGTGGTCTAAAGAGCACACCACATACTAACCCCTCAACCCAATCCTTCCAATGCTAACTTCACACTATGGAGGTGATCCAGCTTGGTTTGAGATGGCCCTTTGTTATGGCTTCACAATCAAGACCCCAAAATTTTTTCTCGTGTGGCCCTTCATTATGGAACCCTATAATTTTTTCAAGCATAAATGCACGTGTTTTCTTTCTAGTCTCTGCTAGAAACACATTAATAAGAGAAGAAAAACATGGCACGAAGGACTTACCAATATGTTGTAATGCATGCAACCCTCCCTTCCTTCAAAGAGCTCCACATCATTTGTTGTCATACCAACTCTTACATATTGTCCACACTAGGTAGTAGCCACACACACTCGTCTCTTCCTTCAAAGAGCTCCACATTGTCCATTCTCATGCCGGCTAAGTTATCATCCACTAGGTAGTTACCACAAACACTCCTCTCTCTCACTTCTATGGTAGCTACATAAGCACAGAGTGTGAAGCTATAACAAAGGGCCATCTGAAACCAAGCTGGATCACCTGCATAGTGTGAAGTTAGCATTGGAAGGATTGGGTTGAGAGGTTAGTATGTGGTGTGCTCTTTAGACCACCAAATGATGCTTGAGAGGAGCTACAAGGATAGTGGGGAGATAAGTGAAAACTCTTTGTTTTGTCACCCTCTTGTATCACTCCTTCATTAAAAAAAACAAGATCTCTCAAGTCTCTTTGTTACCTTGTTGTCTCATTCCTTCATTAATTAATATAAATCTTATAGGAAAATGACATCTCTTGAGTTCTTTTTTGTGGAGTCAATACTCTTCATGAAAATTAGACGAACTAAAGAGTACACTTGGTGCTATGGCCTTCTTTGGCTTCCATTTTTTAATATCCATTGGGATTCCTTGATGGAGTTGGCCTTTTTTCATTTGATTGAGGTGACTCCTGTATGTCACTTGATGCATATATAGACTCAAAAAAGCATGCATCTATACACTCAAAAAAGCTCAACTCTAGGCATGCATTGCACTATCAATTCTCTTCTCAAACTCATCTCTTAGATTTTTCTGTACTTCTTTTGAAGCACATCAAATTTTTCCAGAATATGCATCTAGTACTTTGAATCTTGAGTTACAATAATCGTGATCCATATGTTCATCTTCCAATTCCAATCATGATGTTTAGACTCCATATTCCTTAAGTTCTAGTAATCATGATATTTGGATGTAGATATATTCATCTTCTAGGATGTGGCAACATAATTGGCACACCATAACAGAAGTAGTTCTAGCAGTGTTGTTTGACTCTTCTGCTAAAAACCCTCCATTGCATTGGTTGAACCTTCTAGGTAAGAAAATTCATCTTTACTATCTAGTCCTTCTTTCATAACATGTGGCAACATGTCCAACACACATTCACAGAAGTAGTTCTAGCAATGTTTGACACACATTCACAACATGTGGGATATGTGGCATCATAGATATGGGTGCATATGCACGTGCACACACACACACACACAAAAGGGTCTGCAAACCAATAGAAAGACAGAGAGAGAGGGAGTACATACATATAGACTACGAGAGAGAGAGAGAGAGAGAGAGAGAGAGAGAGAGAGAGAGAGAGAGAGAGAGAGAGAACCTCCAAAGAGAGAAGGCAGGTCCACATAATAGTTACAACAGAGTAGGACATTCTAAATTTTTTTTACAAGAGAGTGGGATGTTCTAATTTTGTTTTTGAAATTTAGCTTCCACCTTACTTTCAATAATTTTAAGCACCTAAAAGACCAATGTCAGGGATACTATTTTGAGACCACCTATCCATGTTTCTACCTCATAGTAGTAAGAAAGAGGTAACCATGTCACCAAGAGATTTTTGGAGAGATCATAGAGGTTGTAATGGAGAACTCTAAGGGGGATTTACAAGGGATCTTGAACTTCCTCAATTACTTGGGAATGGCCTAGATGATCCTTCCAAATTCCAGATTTTTGTGTGAATTCCTAGATCCAATAGAGGAGAAATAAGAAGCCAAACAAAACTTGGTTCAAGAATGTCAAGAAAAAATACAGTAAAATTGTAGACAAAGTAAGGGACCAAATACTATTCACCCCTCCAATATGTTATCGATTGACCAAAATGGAAGACCATTCATCCTTATGTATTATTAATTGACTAAGTTTGAGAGATCATAGAGGTTATAATGGAGAACTCTAAGGGGGATTTACAAGGGATCATGAACTTCCTCAATTACTTGGGAATGGCCTAGATGATCCTTTACTAGAATGAACCTTCCAAATTCCTGATACAAACATGGAATGGAGTCCATTCTTGAGTCTGGTTAATGTAGTCCATGAGATTTTGCTAAACTCACATCATTCTCATGTTTTGAGGTCAAGGTTCTAATAACAACTCTACTCCAAGGTAATGAAAATTTATGGAGAGATTTGAAGGACTAAATGAAAGGAAGATTAAGAGAAATTATTGTTAAGGGGACAAGGTGAAATATAACCCAATAGCAAAATCAAATGAGGAAACTCCTTTGAGTGATGAAAAGAAAAAGTTACCTAAGGTGCCTATAAATAAGTTGGGACATTATTATGAAAAGGATGAGACCACTACAATGTTATCTATGGTACATAAGTACCAAGGAGTTACAACTATTAGATAGCGGTGTGGATGCTAGCATTGTCTCTAAACGCTACTGGAAACTCTGGGAAAGCAACCCATAGAGAAAACTAATTTTTGTTGTGAAGGTAGCTGTGGAATCACGACTAATAAGCCTCTTGGTATCTTAAGAGATTAAAAACCAAAATATTTGGATAAATTTATCAATCTACCTTTGTGTGTTGATGAATTACCACAAATAGCTGAGATCATATGATGTGATTCGAGGGTGATCCTACATGTACGAAGCTAGACTGGTCCATGACTAGGGAATAAAGGTCATATTTACCTTAGAAATAAGGACTAGATAATATTATTGATACATGGAAGGTTCGCCCAATGCATGGAGGGATTTCGAAGAGTAAAATATCATTGGTATTATTGATACAAGGAAGGTTCACCCAATGCATGGAGGGATTTAGAAGAAAAGTCAAGCATCATTGCTAGAACTACTTCTGTGAATGTGTGTCAAACATGTTGCCACATATCCCACATGTTGTGAATGTGTGTACTACTTCTGTGAATGTGTGTTGGACATGTTGCCACATGTCATGAAAGAAGGACTAGATAGTAAAGATGAATTTTCTTACCTAGAAGGTTCAACCAATGCAATGGAGGGTTTTTAGCAGAAGAGTCAAACAACACTGCTAGAACTACTTCTGTTATTGTGTGCCAAACATGTTGCCACATCCTAGAAGATGAATATATCTACATCTAACTATCATGATTACTAGAACTTAAGGAATACGGAGTCTAAACATCATGATTGGAATTGGAAAATGAACATATGGATCACGATTATCGTAACTCAAGATTCAAAGTACTAGATGCATATTCTGGAAAAATTTGATGTGGTGCTTCAAAAAAAGTACGAAAAAATCTATGAGATGAGTTTGAGAAGAGAATTGATAGTGCAATGCATGCTTAGAGTTGAGCTTTTTTGAGTCTATAGATGCATGCTTTTTTGAGTCTATAGATGCATCAAGTGACATACAGGAGTCACCTCACTTGTAAGATTCCTTCCTAGCCTCTCAAGATGTCCAGCATCTTCCCCCTGTAATCAATCCCTCTTCAGAAATATAAAAGACCTTGTTTCTAACTATTTTAACCTAGAGAGAGAAAATATTCTAGAGAGAGAATATTCAGATTTTTAATATTTTTGGATAGAAAAATATCTCATCTTATTAAAATGAATTCCCCTAAAACAGAAATTCAAAAAGAACTTTCCAATGTGCAATTGGAATTAATTGGAAATGGGTATAAAGAACCTTAGTCTAAGCGTCTAGATTTTCAAAAATCTTTGGATTATGGTCCAGGTAAGGTTCCTGTGCACCAATAGGATCAATCCATGTGTGGGAAGGAGATAAATCCAATTTTGTAAAAGAAGATATCCAAAAATGAGTAAATGCTCACATAAGATGAAGAGTTGACTATGTACAAAGTTTATTAGTAAGAAACTATGAGTAATTTTAATAGTATGAGATATTTGGGTATAATGATTTCATTTTGACACATATGTAAGGAAGGGGAGTCCCTTCAATACTCACATAAGATGAAGAGTTGAAAATGTACAAGGTTTATCAGTAAAGAACTATGAGCAATATTAAAAATATGAGATATTTTGGGTATCCAAAATTGAGTAAATGCTCACATAAGATGAAGAGTTGAAAATGTACAAGGTTTATTAGTAAAAAACTATGAGCAATATTAAAAATATGAGATATTTTGGGTATAATCATTCCATTTTGACACATATGTAAGGAAGGGGAGTCCATTAAAGGAGGTGCATATTTCACATGCTTGAATGAGATTTAAACTCAAAAATAATGTGATATTTTTATCTCTCCTCTCTCTTGAACCAAACCAAATAAAAAAGGAACCAAATCGAATCAAAAAGTAACCAAACTAGGTCCAAATCTAGTCCAAATTCAACCAAACTGAATCTGGAAAATTTTAGAAATCAGTTAGCCTTGGTTAAAGCCTCCCTCTCCTATAAATAGAACATGAGTCCTTTGAAAAAAAGGAGGAGAATTTTACTATTCTAGAACTATGCTGAAATAATGCTAATATTTACTATTCTCTAAAATTCTCTCCAATTTGTAAGAAATTGGAGCTTCCCTCTTTCTTCAATCCATTGGTGGCTCAATCAACATACTAAACCAATTGATTGGTTGGGGGCCTCTACCGTGAACAAAGAATCAAGCAATTTGTAAGGTAAGTGGTGAATTTTGAGCTTTTCTATAATCTCTCAATGTTCCTCTCTTCTCAACCCCTCTCAAGCTTGAGAAGCTTAATTGGAATGGTTTTTGAATGCTATTGAAGTAATTAATGAATGATAGTAAAGAATTACATAAATTTATATTTATGCTTAATTCTAATGGTTTTTATGTAATATCTCTCTCTCACTCAAGAAATGGTCATACTCATGACCTATTCTCAATCCAAATAAAGCTTTTCATAAAGCTTTTCCTTAATCCAAGATTAATCTATGCTTAAGACCAAATTAATGGCTTTCCCTATGCTTTTAGTTTATGTATTTCATGAATGTTGATGATTCAATCCATTATGGGTTAATGATCCAATTAGGGATCATTCTAACCATTCCCTTAATGATAAGCTTTATCTTTTAAGATAATTGAGATTTATCAGTCATAGCAGCGGAGCTATGGTAAAATTTTTATAAAAATTACACATAAAATAATTTCGTCAAAGCATGAAAAGAGGACTTCCTACCATATTCTAGGAATTATCATCCTAGATTAATTAAAAGAATTTTATTGTAATCATGGAGATGTGGATGTATGCATGTAGATGTAGATGTATAGATGTGGATGTGAATGTGGAGGTGGATGTATACATGTAGATATAGATGTATGGATGTGAATGGGAATGTAGATGTAGATGTAGATGTAGATGTATAGATGTGAATGGGAATGTAGATGTAGATGTATGGATGTGAATGGGAATGTAGATGTAGATGTAGATGTAGATGTATAGATGTGGATATGAATGTGGAGGTGGATGTATGCATGTAGATGTCGATGTATGGATGTGAATGTGGATGTGGATGTGGATATATGCATGGAGATGTGGATGTATGCATGTAGATGTAGATGTACAGATGTGGATGTGAATGTGGAGGTGGATGTATGCATGTAGATGTAGATGTATAGATGTGGATGTATGCATGTAGATGTAGATGTATAGATGTGGATGTGAATGTGGAGGTGGATGTATGCATGTAGATGTAGATGTATGGATGTGAATGTGAATGTGGATGTGGATGTATGCATGGAGATGTGGATGTATGCATGTAGATGTAGATGTATAGATGTGGATGTGAATGTGGAGGTGGATGTATGCATGTAGATGTAGATGTATAGATGTGGATGTGAATGTGGAGGTGGATGTATGCATGTAGATGTAGATGTATGGATGTGAATGGGAATGTAGATGTAGATGTATAGATGTGGATGTGAATGTGGAGGTGGATGTATGCATGTAGATGTAGATGTAGATGTATGGATGTGAATGTGAATGTGGATGTGGATGTATGCATGGAGATGTGGATGTATGCATGTAGATGTAGATGTATAGATGTGGATGTATAGATGTGGATGTGAATGTGGAGGTGGATGTATGCATGTAGATGTAGATGTATGGATGTGAATGTGAATGTGGAGGTGGATGTATGCATGGAGATATGGATGTATGCATGTAGATGTAGATGTATAGATGTGGATGTGAATGTGGAGGTGGATGTATGCATGTAGATGTGGATGTATGGATGTGAATGTGAATGTGGATGTGGATGTATGCATGGAGATATGGATGTATGCATGCAGATGTAGATGTATAGATGTGGACGTGAATGTGGAGGTGGATGTATGCATGTAGATGTAGATGTATGGATGTGAATGTGGATGTGGATGTGGATGTATGTATGGAGATGTGGATGTATGCATGTAGATGTATAGATGTGAATGTATGCATGTAGATGTAGATGTATGGATGTGAATGTGAATGTGGATGTGGATGTATGTATGGAGATGTGGATGTATTTTCCCTGGTACCCGGGACAAAAAAATCAAATTCTAAATTGGATCCCATCACTACAGTGGTTGGACGGTTGGCTAACCCATGGGATTGGATGGGGTTAGGCTGGACTGATGGATCCGTAAATCGAGACTCAATTTTTGTTATTACGATAGATGAAGTAAATATCGGATAGTAATTGTTCTGTGGATAGGAATCAACGACTGTGCCTCTTGATGGGGAAAAAAGCGTTGATCCCAATGGTCCAAGTGCAAGTTTCTTCCTTGATCCCAATGATCCAAGTGCAAGTTTCTTCCTTGATCTGACCGAGTATCTTTATAGGTGCAGTCGGATCAGTTTGATCAGTAATAGTCTTGACTACGTTAGAGTAAAAAGTTATCCGGGAGGAATTGCCCGTGCTTTTCGGATTAAGGAAGTTTTTTCTGGGTTCGGTTTTGGAAAAACCGACGGATTAGTCTCTTGTCCGGATATCCGTGGGTGAGGCCTCGAGTGTGGGACCCTGGCCCGCGCAAGATGTGCTACTTCCACTGCTAGTACCCCGAATACGTTGCGCGGTGGGAACAGGGATCTCACAGTTGGTATCAGAGCAATTTGGCTAATAAAGATCAACTGAGAAGACAAATATGTCAAAAATTTATCAAGAAACACAAAAAAGTTGTAATTGTGTGATATAAGTCATACAATTTGATATTCAAACTGAAATTCGTAATTTGGTAATTGGGTCTTCAGATGGAAATATCGCAATTATATAGAATCCCTGACTTGCTTGAGGCCTAGACATGATGGTATTTACCTTATAATTCCAAGGGCCGTGACTACCCGTATATACCGAGAGTATAACTGTAGCTCTTTACTGACAGTATATACGAGTAAATCTAAGACTTGAAATTATAAGCGTTAATGCTATCCACATGATGATTTCGAATGTGGTTGATATGATTTTTAATTCTGTTTGAGAATTGATGAATTGATTTGGATTCTGATTGAAAAATGATGATTTCTGAAATTTAGTTGAAATATAATAACCTGAGTGAAACCACAATGAGGATGAATGGAACGAGTCCCTGTCATGATATTCATAACTGGAATGATGATAATGAATTCAGCAAATCACTATGAGATTAGTGGATTGTGCTGTCAGATTGCTACTGTTAACACTTGACCGGTAGATCAAGTTAAGGGATGACAAATTGAGAACTTGCTTGACTGAAATTCCCGTGGAGGAATGTTCAGAAGGAAATTTTTCGGTCTAATGGACCATTATCATGTTAAAGATATGAATGATATGATCTGAATGAATTGTTATTTAATGATGAGTTCTATATAAGGGATATTTATCCCTGCATTCTGTTGGGTTGACCAGAATATAAGGAACCCCAGAATAAAATTGGATCTTAAGAAAAAGAGTTGTCCTCTACCTTGCGAGATGAGGATATCTCGCACTTTTTTTAAGTGGGGTAGAATGTAAGATTCCTCTCCAGCCTTCGAGGTATACAGGAGTAAGAATCTCCCTTTCTGATCTTATAATTATTCCCTCTCTAAAATAAAAGAAAGATTCTGTTTAAAAAAGGAAGACCCTTTCCCTAGAATACTTCTCAGGAGTCCCACCTATTTTAAGGATTCAGAACAATGAGTTCAGAAGTGAAAATCGGTGTTTTAGATACCAAGGTTTTGGTCTTCATTCGAGTACGGCCCAAAAGAAGTTCTTAATCTCTTGGGAAGTATAAAAAGTTATTCCCAGATATTGTGGGCCTTATTTGAATTGAAAGAAAGAAGGTGACTTAGCCTACGAGCTTCTTTTACCTGCTCATCTCAAAGTTCATAATGTATCTCATGTAAGCCTTCTATAGAAATATGTGCCAAACCCAAATCATGGAAAGACGGTAAAACTTCAGTGGCAAGATACCGTTGGCTTCTAGGTTTCGCTAGCTCCTTCCTTTATATAAGTCGTAACTTTTACTTGTCACTCACAGTAATCTTACTTCCATCGATCTCCTTTCTTTCTTAATCTCCTTCATGGCTTGGCAGCAGGAATTGGTTTTATCCATGATGATTTCTCACCTTCAAGACGCAAGCAAGTCTGTGAAGAAGGATTTTATAGAACTGTATGAGCACTCACTTTTCCCTCACTTGGGAACTTCTGTAGCTCAGACCAAATGGCGGACCTGTCGAGATATAACTAGGATAACACCGTGGGGGCGACAGCACTTCCGTAACAATGTCTGCTTAGCTATGGTTATTGAAGCCTTGGGTTTGGGTCCCCGATACTATTGCGTGATGAGATCAAGGCATATTGGGTTTTCTGAGCGGGTCTTCTTACTGGCGTGTTTTCTTCCTCATCAGAAGATATGCCTTTACTCTATTTTTGGCTTGTCTCTCAGAGGTCCTTTTGTTAGATCACCTCATACCACTGAGGTAGGTGCTGCAATAACCAGCCAAATTATTCCCATAGATGAGTTACCTTATACGTGTGCAGCTTGTGAGTGCTGCTTTTGTGACCATATTATGGACGGGCTTATGGAATTTTAAAAAGTTCTTCTATCTTGCTGTATATGTTCCAAGAGTGAATAAAGTTGAAATCTTTGTTCTTGTCTTGAGTCTTGCTCTCTTGAGACTTTTCTTGGTGGTTAATCTTAATTAAATTTTCTCTCAGTCTCATATTCGTGCATCTTGCAAAATTACCCCCAGTTTGTGAGATGAGGACATCTCGCGTTTTTCAAATGGGAGAGAATGTAAGATTCCTCCCTAGCCTCTCAAGATGTCCAGCATCTTCCCCTTGTAATCAATCCCTCTTCAGAAATATAAAAGACCTTGTTTCTAACTATTTTAACATAGAGAAAGAAAAAATTCTAGAGAGAGAATATTCAGATTTTTAATATTTTTGGATAGAAAAATATCTCATCTTATTAAAATGAATTCCCCTGAAACAGAAATTCAAAAAGAACTTTCCAATGTGCAATTGGAATTAATTGGAAATGGGTATAAAGAACCTTAGTCTAAGGATTTAGATTTTCAGAAATCTTTGGATTATGGTCCAATTAAGGTTCCTATGGGCCAATAGGATCAATCCATGTGTGGGAAGGAGATAAATCCAATTTTGTAAAAGAAGATACCTAAAAATGAGTAACACATAAGATAAAGAGTTGACTATGTACAAAGTTTATTAGTAAGAAACTATGAGTAATTTTAATAGTATGAGATATTTGGGTATAATGATTTCATTTTGACACATATGTAAGGAAGGGGAGTCCCTTCAATACTCACATAAGATGAAGAGTTGAAAATGTACAAGGTTTATCAGTAAAAAACTATGAGCAATATTAAAAATATGAGATTTTTTGGGTATCCAAAATTGAGTAAATACTCACATAAGATGAAGAGTTGAAAATGTACAAGGTTTATTAGTAAAAAACTATGAGCAATATTAAAAATATGAGATATTTTGGGTATAATCATTCCATTTTGACACATATGTAAGGAAGGGGAGTCCATTAAAGGAGGTGCATATTTCACATGCTTGAATGAGATTTAAACTCAAAAATAATGTGATATTTTTATCTCTCCTCTCTCTTGAACCAAAACAAATAAAAAAGGAACCAAACCGAATCAAAAAGTAACCAAACTAGGTCCAAATCTAGTCCAAATTGAACCAAACTGAATCTGGAAAATTCTAGAAATCAGTTAGCCTTGGTTAAAGCCTCCCTCTCCTATAAATAGAATATGAGTCCTTTGAAAAAAAGGAGGAGAATTTTACTATTTTAGAACTATGCTGAAATAATGCTAATATTTACTATTCTCTAAAATTCTCTCCAATTTGTAAGAAATTGGAGTTTCCCTCTTTCTTCAATCCATTGGTGGCTCCATCAACATACTAAACCAATTGATTGGTTGGGGGCCTCTACTGTGAACAAAGAATCAAGCAATTTGTAAGGTAAGTGGTGAATTTTGAGCTTTTCTATAATCTCTCAATGTTCCTCTCTTCTCAACCCCTCTTAAGCTTGAGAAGCTTAATTGGAATGGTTTTTGAATGCTATTGAAGTAATTAATGAATGATAGTAAAGAATTACATAAATTTACATTTATGCTTAATTCTAATGGTTTTTATGTAATATCTCTCTCTCACTCAAGAAATGGTCATACTCATGACCTATTCTCAATCCAAATGAAGCTTTTCATAAAGCTTTTTCTTAATCCAAGATTAATCTATGTTTAAGACCAAATTAATGGCTTTCCCTATGCTTTTAGTTTATGTATTTCATGAATGTTGATGATTCAATCCATTATGGGTTAATGATCTAATTAGGGATCATTCTAATCATTCCCTTAATGATAAGCTTTATCTTTTAAGATAATTGAGATTTATCAGTCATAGCAGCGGAAAATTTCTATAAAAATTACACATAAAATAATTTCGTCAAAGCATGAAAAGAGGACTTCCTACCATATTCTAGGAATTATCATCCTAGATTAATTAAAAGAATTTTATTGTAATCATGGAGATGTGGATGTATGCATGTAGATGTAGATGTATAGATGTGGATGTGAATGTGGAGGTGGATGTATACATGTAGATGTAGATGTATGGATGTGAATGGGAATGTAGATGTAGATGTATGGATGTGAATGGGAATGTAGATGTAGATGTAGATGTATAGATGTGGATGTGAATGTGAAGGTGGATGTATGCATGTAGATGTAGATGTATGGATGTGAATGTGAATGTGGATGTGGATATATGCATGGAGATGTGGATGTATGCATGTAGATGTAGATGTATAGATGTGGATGTGAATGTGGAGGTGGATGTATGCATGTAGATGTAGATGTATGGATGTGAATGTGAATGTGGATTTGGATGTATGCATGGAGATGTGGATGTATGCATGTAGATGTAGATGTATAGATGTGGAGGTGGATGTATGCATGTAGATGTAGATGTATAGATGTGGATGTGAATGTGGAGGTGGATGTATGCATGTAGATGTAGATGTATGGATGTGAATGGGATTGTAGATGTAGATGTATAGATGTGGATGTGAATGTGGAGATGGATGTATTCATGTAGATGTAGATGTAGATGTATGGATGTGAATGTGAATGTGGATGTGGATGTATGTATGGAGATGTGGATGTATGCATGTAGATGTAGATGTATAGATGTGGATGTGAATGTGGAGGTGGATGTATACATGTAGATGTAGATGTATGGATGTGAATGTGAATGTGGATGTGGATGTATGTATGGAGATGTGGATGTATGCATGTAGATGTAGATGTATAGATGTGGATGTGAATGTGGAGGTGGATGTATGCATGTAGATGTAGATGTATGGATGTGAATGTGAATGTGGAGGTGGATGTATGCATGGAGATGTGGATGTATGCATGTAGATGTAGATGTATAGATGTGGATGTGAATGTGGAGGTGGATGTATGCATGTAGATGTAGATGTATGGATGTGAATGTGAATGTGGATGTGGATGTATATATGGAGATGTGGATGTATGCATGTAGATGTAGATGTATAGATGTGGATATGAATGTAGAGGTGGATGTATGCATGTAGATGTGGATGTATGGATGTGAGTGTGGATGTGGATGAGGATGTATGGATGTGAAATATGTATGGATGTATGCATGTAGATGTGGATGCATGAATGTGGATGTATGGATGTGAATGTGGATGTGTATGTATGGATGTATGCATGTAGATGTGGATGTATGCATATAGATATGGATGTATGGATGTGAATGTGTATGGATGAGGATGCATGAATGAGCATGTAGATGTGGATGTATGAATGTGGATGTGGATGTATGCATGTAGATGTGAATGTATGCATATAAATGTGGATGTATGGATGTGAATGTACATGTAGATTGGGTTAATGTGGAAAAATGAGAGTTAATATAGAAATTGTATTTGTAAACTGTTTGTAAATGGCTGTTTTATGTCAAGAATGTTGGGGAAGCATTTTGACCGTCTTGTGATTAAGGTCGTGGAGACCTAACTGATAAAGTTGCAACTGCTGACGGAGAGTCAATGGAGGACGTCTCGCGTAGCAAAGTCGGCCGAGGTCTTGACCAGTAAAATGGTGAGCTTCCGGTACGGTGGATGAGGAACCAAGGAAGCGGCCTATGAGTGAAGCGCTAGGTCACCTGCGAAGGATCCTAGAGGGTGCTAACCATACGGTGCTCGAGCTCTGGGTCGCCTAGGATACCCACAGTTGCGTCGAGGAAGATATTGGAACAAGGAGTAAGAGTTGTTTACTGAAACCGGGCATGGATCTGGTTGATTGACCTTGTTGCTGGTCTTTAATGGATGAGTCCATGGCTCTTTATATGGATCTGTTGGTTGATCTTGCTGATCTTCAACGAGAGTCCATCTTGATTTTTATAAGTGATTATATTACCGAGTATTATGGACTAGGAACTATTGAAAAGACCCCTGAGTGGACAGGTGGTGAGCGTTCTGGTTGCCAATGATGCCATAGATACTCTGATGAAGGAATGATGGGAAATTAAGAATCAACCGGATAATTCGGAAGATTGTGATCAGTGATACTATGGTTTCATTAAAGGATTGTTTTAAAACTGGTTGAATCTGTGAAAAGGCAATTTCATATTGGGTGTGTAAGTGGTGTGACTAGTTTTATTTTTGCATGAACATCTGACTAGGGGGCCTGGGAACTGTTTTCCCTGGTACCCGGGACAAAAAAATCAAATTCTAAATTGGATCCCATCACTACAGTGGTTGGGCGGTTGGCTAACCCATGGGATTGGATGGGATTAGGCTACATTGATGGATCCGTAAATCGAGACTCAATTTCTGTTATTACGATAGATGAAGTCAATCTCGGATAGTAATTGTTCTATGGATAGGAATCAACGGCTGTGCCTCTTGATGGGGAAAAAAGCGTTGATCCCAATGATCCAAGTGCAAGTTTCTTCCTTGATCTGACCGAGTATCTTTATAGGTGTAGTCGGATCAATTTGATCAGTAATAGTCTTGACTACGTTAGAGTAAAAAGTTATCCTGGAGGAATCGCCCGTGCTTTCCGGATTAAGGAAGTTTTTTCCGGGTACGGTTTTGGAAAAACCGACAGATTAGTCTCTTGTCTGGATATCCGTCCTATCAGATTTATATTAATTAATGAAGGAATGAGACAACAAGGTAGACTTGAGAGATCTTATTTTTCTTAATGAACGAGTGATACAAGAGGGTGACAAAACAAAGAGTTTTTACTTATCTCCACTATCCTTGCTAGCTCCTCTCAAGCATCATTTGGTGGTCTAAAGAGCACACCACCTACTAACCCCTCAGCCCAGTCCTTCCAATGCTAACTTCACACTATGCAGGTGATCCAGCTTGGATTCAGATGACCCTTTGTTATGGCTTCACAATCAAGACCCCAGAATTTTTTCTCATGGCCCTTCATTATGGCACCCTATAATTTTTTCAAGCATAAATGCACGTGTTCTCATTCTAGTCTCTCCTAGAAACACATCAATAAGAAAAGAAAAACATGGCACGAAGAACTTACCAATATGTTGTAATGCATGCAACCCTCCCTTCCTTCAAAGAGCTCCACATCATTTGTTGTCATGCCAACTCTTACATATTGTCTACTAGAGGTAGTAGCCACACACACTCCTCTCTTCCTTCAAAGAGCTCATTGTCCATTCTCATGCCGGCTAAGTTATCATCCACTAGGTAGTTGCCACAAACACTCCCGGTCTCTCACTTCTATGGTAGCTACATAAGCACAAGCATAAAGTAGAGAATAGAGTAGCAAGATCGAGACTCAATTTCTACACAATGGAAGAGTGTGTTGTGTTATGAGATAAAACTGACTTATATACAAGATTGTACAATTTCACACACAAAATATGGACGACTAGGTGCCCAGGGCTCTCATAAGTGGCCACAATACTTAATCTCATAATACATTTATGAAGAAGTACATCCACAAGGGATTCAACTAAGCTTGCTACCACATGCTCTCGAAGTAGGAATCACAATAAGAGTTCCATCAGACCATTAAAAGTGCCCATCCATGTTTATAGATTTGGCCACTACTGTTGCTTCATAGCTTGATTACGTACATCTTTTTTGTGTGTCCTCTTTTCTCATTGATGTAGAATATTTGTGGAGATAGTTGTTAATTACCTTCCTCCCTTTCATGGTTGATTAGAGGAATTTATTAGAGAGAATTAAGAAGCTTATTGTTTCTACTCTTGACACTGATCAATGTTCATTGTTCCTCTGGAAGGAGTGGATTCAATGTTCATTATTCCTTTGAAAGGAGGGGGGAAGGCTTGTTATTGACATAATGATCAATGTTCGTTATTCCTCCAAAAGGAATGGGGAAGGCTTATTAATAAATGAAGAATTTATGGGGGCCTCGACAGGCGACTATAGTGTTGTCCTCATCCATGAATCAAGTATTTTCCTTGTTCTCTCTGTCATGACTCCTTTTTGTTAGCAGCCCAATATTCTCTAATACCTTGTGATTTGCAATGACTATTCTTAGAGTTGCAATTGTAACATTACATGTGCAATCTCCATGGCCTTACAAGTAATGAGATCAAGAGAAACATAATGTTAGTGTATAGTAAGAAATCATATTAGTACAACTATTCAAAAAGTTGCAACATACTGACTACTTTACATTACTAATCAGTCTTCCTTATGCAAGATAGCAATACTACTATTATTTTTACATAGATATGGGCACATACGCACGTGCACACACACACACACACAGAAAAGGGTCTGCAAACCAATAGAAAGACAGAGGGAGAGGGAGTACATACGTATAGAGCGAGAGAGAGAGAGAGAGAGAGAGAGAGAGAGAGAGAGAGAGAGAGAGAGAGAAGGCAGGTCCACATAATAGTTACAAGAGAGTGGGATGTTCTAAAATGTTTTTACAAGAGAGTGGGATAAGATAGTGGGATGTTCTAATTTTGTTTTTGAAATTTAGCTTCCACCTTACTTTCAATAATTTTAAGCACCTAAAAGACCAATGTCTCAGGGATACTATTTTGAGACCACCTATCCATGTTTCTACCTCATAGTAAGAAAGAGGTAACCATGTCACCAAGAGATTTTTGGGTGAATTTCTAGATCCAATAGAAGAGAAATAAGAAGCCAAACAAAACTTGGTTCAAGAATGTCAACAAAAAAATACAGTAAAATTGTAGACAAAGTAAGGGACCAAATATTATTCACCCCCCAATGTGTTATCGATTGACCAAGATGGAAGACTATTCATCCTTATGTATTATTAATTGACTAAGTTGGAGAGATCATAGAGGTTGTAATGGAGAACTCTAAGGGGGATTTACAAGGGATCTTGAACTTCCTCAATTACTTGTTGGTAATGGCCTAGATGATCCTTTACTAGAATGATCCTTCCAAATTCCTGATACAAACATGGAATGGAGTTCATTCTTGAGTCTGGTTAATGTAGTCCATGAGCTTTTGCTAAACTCACATCATTCTCATCTTTTGAGGTCAAGGTTTTAATAACGACTCTACTCCAAGGTAATGAAAATTTATGGAGAGAAAAAGTTACCTAAGGTGCCTATAAATAAGTTGGGACATTATTATGAAAAGGATGAGACCACTACAATGTTATCTATGGTACATAAGTACCAAGGAGTTACAACTATTAGATAGTGGTGTGGATGCAATCTCCATGGACTTACAAGTAATGAGATCAAGAGAAACATAATGTTAGTGCATAGTAAAAACTCATATTAGTACAACTATTCAAAAAGTTGCAACATACTGACTATTTTACATTACTAATCAGTCTTGCTTATGCAAGATAGCAATACTACTAATAATTTTTACATAGATATAGGTGCATACGCACGTGCACACACACACATAGAAAAGGGTCAGCAAACCAATAGAAAGACAGAGGCAGAGGGAGTACATATGTATAGACTACCAGCGAGAGAGAGAGAGAGAGAGAGAGAGAGAGAGAGAGAGAGAGAGAGAGAGAGAGAGAGAACCTCTAAAGAGAGAAGGCAGGTCCACATAATAGTTACAAGAGAGTGGGACATTCTAAATTTTCTTTACAAGAGAGTGGAATGTTCTAATTTTGTTTTTGAAATTTAGCTTCCACCTTACTTTCAATAATTTTAAGCACCTAAAAGACCAATGTCAGGGATACTATTTTGAGACCACCTATCCATGTTTCTACCTCATAGTAGTAAGAAAGAGGTAACCATGTCACCAAGAGATTTTTGGAGAGATCATAGAGGTTGTAATGGAGAACTCTAAGGGGGATTTACAAGGGATATTGAACTTTCTCAATTACTTGGGAATGGCCTAGATGATCCTTTACTAGAATGATCCTTCCAAATTCTAGATTTTTGGGTGAATTTCTAGATCCAATAGAGGAGAAATAAGAAGCCAAACAAAACTTGGTTCAAGAATGTTAAGAAAAAAATACAGTAAAATTATAGACAAAGTAAGGGACCAAATACTATTCACCCCCCCAATGTGTTATCGATTGACCAAGATGGAAGACCATTCATCCTTATGTATTATTAATTGACTAAGTTTGAGAGATCATAGAGGTTGTAATGGAGGACTCTAAAGGGGATTTACAAGGGCTCTTGAACTTCCTCAATTACTTGGGAATGGACTAGATGATCCTTTACTAGAATGAATCTTCCAAATTCTTGATACAAATATGGAATGGAGTCCATTCTTGAGTCTGGTTAATGTAGTCCATGAGATTTTGCTAAACTCACATCATTCTCATCTTTTGAGGTCAAGGTTCTAATAACAACTCTACTCCAAGGTAATGAAAATTTATGGAGAGATTTGAAGGACTAAATGAAAGGAAGATTATGAGAAATTATTGTTAAGGACAAGGTGAAATATAACCCAATAGCAAAATCAAATGAGGAAACTCCTTTGAGTGATGAAAAGAAAAAGTTACCTAAGGTGCCTATAAATAAGTTGGGACATTATTATGAAAAAGATAAGACCAGTACAATGTTATCTATGGTACATAAGTACCAAGGAGTTACAACTATTAGATAGCGGTGTGGATGCTAGCATTGTCTCTAAACGCTACTGGAAACTCTGGGAAAGCAACCCATAGAGGAAACTAATTGTTGTTGTGAAGGTAGCTGTGGAATCACGACGACTAATAAGCCTCTTGGTATCTTAAGAGATTAAAAACCAAAATATTTGGATAAATTTATCAATCTACCTTTGTGTGTTGATGAATTACCACAAATAGCCAAGATCATATGATGTGATTCGAGGGTGATCCTACATGTAGGAAGCTAGATTGGTCCATGACTAGGGAATAAAGGTCATATTTACGTTAGAAATAAGGACTAGATAATATTATTGATACATGGAAGGTTCTCCCAATGCATGGAGGGATTTTGAAGAGTAAAACATCATTGGTATTATTGATACAAGGAAGGTTCACCCAATGCATGGAGGGATTTAGAAGAAGAGTCAAGCATAATTGCTAGAACTACTTCTGTGAATGTGTGTCAAACATGTTGCCACATATCCCACATGTTGTGAATGTGTGTCAAACATAGCTAGAACTACTTCTGTGAATGTGTGTTGGGCATGTTGCCACATGTCATGAAAGAAGGACTAGATAGTAAAGATGAATTTTCTTACCTAGAAGGTTGAACCAATGCAATGGAGGGTTTTTAGCAAAAGAGTGAAACAACACTGCTATAACCACTTCTGTTATTATGTGCCAAACATCATGCCACATCCTAGAAGATGAATATATCTACATCTAAATATCATGATTACTAGAACTTAAGGAATATGGAGTCTAAACATCATGATTGGAATTGAAAGATGAACATATGGATCACGATTATTGTAACTCAAGATTCAAAGTACTAGATGCATATTCTGGAAAAATTTGATGTGCTTCAAAAGAAGTACAGAAAAATCTAAGAGATGAGTTTAAGAAGAGAATTGATAGTGCAATTGTTGAGAAAATGTGGTGCTCATGCTAGATCAAGTGTGTGGAGAGGAGAGACTCAAAAAGTACAAGAATAAACTCTTGCTTATTAAGCTATTTTTAAATACAACTAGGCCTTGCTCTCATACAAAATGCCTCATGGCTTAACCTTTAAATAGGTGAGAAAGTGGACCTCAATTCCATTTACACTCACACCCTTCTCTCTCTCTTCTCAAGCATGTTGAAGAGAGAGAGAGAGAGAGAGAGAGAGACTCCAAAGAGAGAAGGCAGGTCCACATAATAGTTACAAGAGAGTGAGACGTTCTAAATTTTTTTTACAAGAGAGTGGGATAAGATAGTGGGATGTTCTAATTTTGTTTTTGAAATTTAGCTTCCACCTTACTTTCAATAATTTTAAGCACCTAAAAGACCAATGTCTCAGGGATACTATTTTGAGACCACCTATCCATGTTTCTACCTCGTAGTAGTAAGAAAGAGGTAACCATGTCACCAAGAGATTTTTGGGTAAATTTCTAGATCCAATAGAGGAGAAATAAGAAGCCAAACAAAACTTGGTTCAAGAATGTCAACAAAAAAATATAGTAAAATTGTAGACAAAGTAAGGGACCAAATACTATTCACCCCCCCAATGTGTTATTGATTGACCAACATGGAAGACCATTCATCCTTATGTATTATTAATTGACTAAGTTGTAGAGATCATAGAGGTTGTAATGGAGAACTCTAAGAGGGATTTACAAGGGATCTTGAACTTCCTCAATTACTTGGGAATGGCCTAGATGATCCTTTACTAGAATTAACCTACCAAATTCCAGATACAAACATGGAATGGAGTCCATTCTTGAGTCTGGTTAATGTAGTCCATGAGATTTTGCTAAACTCACATCATTCTCATCTTTTGAGGTCAAGGTTTTAATAACAACTCTACTCCAAGGTAATGAAAATTTATGCAGAGATTTGAAGGACTAAATGGAAGGAAGTTTATGAGCAATTCTTGTTAAGGAGGACAAGGTGAAATATAACCCAATAGCAAAATCAAATGAGGAAACTCCTTTGAGTGATGGAAAGAAAAAGTTACCTAAGGTGCCTATAAAATAAGTTGGGACATTATTATGAAAAGGATGAGACCACTACAATGTTATCTATGGTACATAAGTACCAAGGAGTTACAACTATTAGATAGCGGTGTGGATGCTAGCATTGTCTCTAAACGCTACTGGAAACTCTGGGAAAGCAACCCATAGAGGAAACTAATTTTTGTTGTGAAGGTAGCTGTGGAATCACGACTAATAAGCCTCTTGGTATCTTAAGAGATTAAAAACCAAAATATTTGGATAAATTTATCAATCTACCTTTGTGTGTTGATGAATTACCACACAAATAGCCGAGATCATATGATGTGATTCGAGGGTGATCCTACATGTAGGAAGCTAGACTGGTCCATGAATAGGGAATAAAGGTCATATTTACCTTAGAAATAAGGACAAGATAATTTTATTGATACATGGAAGGTTTGCCCAATGCATGGAGGGATTTCGAAGAGTAAAACATCATTGGTATTATTGATACAAGGAAGGTTCACCCAATGCATGGAGGGATTTAGAAGAAGAGTCAAGCATCATTGCTAGAACTACTTCTGTGAATGTGTGTCAAACATGTTGCCACATATCCCACATGTTGTGAATGTGTGTCAAACATAGCTAGAACTACTTCTGTGAATGTGTGTTGGACATGTTGCCACATGTCATGAAAGAAGGACTAGATAGTAAAGATGAATTTTCTTACCTAGAAGGTTGAACCAATGCAATGGAGGGTTTTTAGCAGAAGAGTCAAACGACACTGCTAGAACTACTTCTGTTATTGTGTGCCAAACATATTGCCACATCCTAGAAGATGAATATATCTACATCTAAATATCATGATAACTAGAACTTAAGGAATATGGAGTCTAAACATCATGATTGAAATTGGAAGATGAACATATGGATCACGATTATTGTAACTCAAGATTCAAAGTTCTAAATGCATATTCTGGAAAAATTTGATGTGCTTCAAAAGAAGTACGAAAAATTCTATGAGATGAGTTTGAGAAGAGAATTGATAGTGCAATGCATGCTTAGAGTTGAGGTTTTTTGAGTCTATAGATGCATGCTTTTTCGAGTCTATAGATGCATCAAGTGACATATAGGAGTAAATGAAGAAAGGCAAACTTCATCAAGGAATCCTAATGGATATTAAAAAATGGAAGCCATAGCACCAAGTGTACTCTTTAGTTAGTCTAATTTTCATGAAGAGTATTGACTCCACAAAAAAGAACTGAAAAGATGTCATTTTCCTATCAATTTTATATTAATTAATGAAGAAATGAGACAACAAGGTAACAAAAGAGACTTGAGAGATCTTGTTTTTCTTAATGAAGGAGTGATACAAGAGGGTGACAAAACAAAGAGTTTTCACTTATCTCCACTATCCTTGCTAGCTCCTCTCAAGCATCATTTGGTGGTCTAAAGAGCACACCACATACTAACCCCTCAACCCAATCCTTCCAATGCTAACTTCACACTATGCAGGTGATCCAGCTTGGTTTCAGATGGCCCTTTGTTATGGCTTCACAATCAAGACCCCAAAATTTTTTCTCGTGGCCCTTCATTATGGCACCCTATAATTTTTTCAAGCATAAATGCACGTGTTCTCATTCTAGTCTCTCCCAGAAACACATTAATAAGAGAAGAAAAACATGGCACGAAGAACTTACTAATATGTTGTAATGTATGCAACCCTCCCTTCCTTCAAACAGCTCCACATCATTTGTTGTCATGCCAACTCTTACATATTGTCCACTAGGTAGTAGTAGCCACACACTCCTCTCTTCCTTCAAAGAGCTCCACATTGTCCATTCTCATGCCGGCTAAGTTATCATCCACTAGGTGGTTGCCACAAACACTCCTCTCTCTCACTTCTTATGGTAGCTACATAAGCACAAGGATAAAGTAGAGAATAGAGTAGCGAGATCGAGACTCAATTTCTATACAATGGAAGAGTGTGTTGTGTTATGAGATAAAACTGACTTATATACAAGATTGTACAATTTCACACACAAAATATGGACGACTAGGTGCCGAGGGCTCTCATAAGTGGCCACAATACTTAATCTCATAATACATTTATGAAGAAGTACATCCACAAGGGATTCAACTAAGCTTGCTACCACATGCTCTTAAAATAGGAATCACATTAAGAGTTCCATTAGACCATTATGAGTGCCCATCCATGTTTATAGATTTGGCCTCTACTACTGTTGCTTCATAGCTTGATTACGTACATCTTTTTTGTGTGTCCTCTTTTCTCATTGATGTAGAATATTAGTGGACATAGTTGTTAATTACCTTCCCCCCTTTCATGGTGGCTAATTAGAGGAATTTATTATAGTTGTTAATTACCTTCCCCCCTTTCATGGTGGCTGATTAGAGGAATTTATTATAGAGAGAATTAAGAAGCTTATTGTTTCTACTCTTGACACTGAGGGAATGCTCAATGTTCATTGTTCCTTTGGAAGGAGTGGATTCAATGTTCATTATTCCTTTGAAAGGAGGGGGGAAGGCTTGTTATTGAGATAATGATCAATGTTCGTTGTTCCTCCAAAAGGAATGGGGAAGGCTTATTAATAAATGAAGAATTTAGTGATTGGCAAGAGTATCTAAAGAGAGTGGGGGCCTCCACATGCGACTATAGTGTTTTCGTGTTGTCCTCATCCATGAATCAAGTATTTTCCTTCTTCTCTGTCATGATTCCTTTTTTTTTTAGCAGTCCAATATTCTATAATACCTTGTGATTTGCAATGACTATTCTTAGAGTTGCAATTGTAACGTTACATGTGCAATCTCCATGGCCTTAAAAGTAATGAGATCAAGAGAAAAATAATGTTAGAGCATAGTAAGAACTCATATTAGTACAACTATTCAAAAAGTTACAACATACTCACTACTTTACATTACTAATCAGTCTTGCTTATGCAAGATAGCAATACTACTAATATTTTTTACATAGATATGGGTGCATACGCACGTGCACACACACACACACACAGAAAAGGGTCTGCAAACCAATAGAGAGACTGAGGGAGAGGGAGTACATACGTATAGACTATGAGAGAGAGAGAGAGAGAGAGAGAGAGAGAGAGAGAGAGAGAGAGAGAGAGAGAGAGAGAGAGAACCTCCAAAGAGAAGGTAAGTCCACATAATAGTTACAAGAGAGTGGGACGTTCTAAATTTTTTTTACAAGAGAGTGGGATGTTCTAATTTTGTTTTTGAAATTTAGCTTCCACCTTACTTTCAATAATTTTAAGCACCTAAAAGGCCAATGTCAGGGATACTATTTTTGAGCATGTCACCACCAAGAGATTTTTGGGTTAATTTCTAGATCCAATAGAAGAGAAACAAGAAGCCAAACAAAACTTGGTTCAAGAATGTCAAGAAAAAAATATAGTAAAATTGTAGACAAAGTAAGGGACCAAATACTATTCACCCCCCCAATGTGTTATCGATTGACCAAGATGGAAGACCATGCATCCTTATGTATTATTAATTGACTAAGTTGGAGAGATCATAGAGGTTGTAATGGAGAACTCTAAGGGGTATTTACAAGGGATCTTGAACTTCCTCAATTACTTGGGAATGGCCTAGATGATCCTTTACTAGAATGAACCTTCCAAATTCCTGATACAATCATGGAATGGAGTATATTCTTGAGTCTCGTTAATGTAGTCCATGAGATTTTTCTAAACTCACATCATTCTCATCTTTTGAGGTCAAGGTTTTAATAACAACTCTACTCCAAGGTAATGAAAATTTATGGAGAGATTTGAAGGACTAAATGGAAGGAAGATTATGAGCAATTATTGTTAAGGACAAGGTGAAATATAACCCAATAGCAAAAAAGAAAACTCCTTTGAGTGATGAAAAGAAAAAGTTACCTAAGGTGCCTATAAAATAAGTTGGGATATTATTATGAAAATGATGAGACCACTACAATGTTATCTATGGTACATAAGTACCAAGGAGTTACAACTATTAGATAGCGGTGTGGATGCTAGCATTGTCTCTAAACGCTACTGGTGGAAAATCTGGGAAAGCAACCCATAGAGGAAACTAATATTTGTTGTGAAGGTAGCTGTGGAATCACAACTAATAAGCCTCTTGGTATCTTAAGAGATTAAAAACCAAAATATTTGGATAAATTTATCAATCTACCTTTGTGTGTTGATGAATTACCACACAAATAGCCGAGATCATATGATGTGATTCGAGGGTGATCCTACATGTAGGAAGCTAGACTGGTCCATGAATAGGGAATAAAGGTCATATTTGCCTTAGAAATAAGGACTAGATAATATTATTGATACATGGAAGGTCCCAATGCATGGAGGGATTTCGAAGAGTAAAACATCATTGGTATTATTGATACAAGGAAGGTTCACCCAATGCATGGAGGGATTTAGAAGAAGAGTCAAGCATCATTGCTAGAACTACTTCTGTGAATGTGTGTCAAACATTGCTAGAACTACTTCTGTGAATGTGTGTTGGACATGTTGCCACATGTCATGAAAGAAGGACTAGATAGTAAAGTTGAATTTTCTTACCTAGAAAGTTCAACCAATGCAATGGAGGGTTTTTAGCAGAAGAGTCAAACGACACTGCTAGAACTAGTTCTGTTATTGTTTGCCAAACATGTTGCCACATCCTAGAAGATGAATATATCTACATCTAAACATCATGATTACTAGAACTTAAGGAATATGGAGTCTAAACATCATGATTGAAATTGGAAGATGAACATATGGATCACGATTATTGTAACTCAAGATTCAAAGTACTAGATGCATATTCTGGAGAAATTTGATGTGCTTCAAAAGAAGTACGGAGAAATCTATGAGATGAGTTTGAGAAGAGAATTGATAGTGCAATGCATGCTTAGAGTTGAGTTTTTTTGAGTCTATAGATGCATGCTTTTTTGAGTCTATAGATGCATCAAGTGACATACAAGAGTCACCTCAATCAAATGAAGAAAGGCCAACTTCATCAAGGAAGTCCAATGGATATTAAAAAATGGAAGCCAAAGAAGGCCATAGCACCAAGTGTACTCTTTAGTTAGTCTAATTTTCATAAAGAGTATTGACTCCACAAAAAAGAACTGAAGAGATGTCATTTTCCTATCAGATTTATATTAATTAATGAAGGAATGAGACAACAAAGTAACAAAAGAGACTTGAGAGATCTTGTTTTTCTTAATGAAGGAGGAGTGATACAAGAGGGTGACAAAACAAAGAGTTTTCACTTATCTCCCCACTATCCTTGCTAGCTCCTCTCAAGCATCATTTGGTGGTCTAAAGAGCACACCACATACTAACCCCTCAACCCAATCCTTCCAATGCTAACTTCAGACTATGCAGGTGATCCAGCTTGGTTTCAGATGGCCCTTTGTTATGGCTTCGCAATCAAGACCCCAGAATTATTTCTCATGGCCCTTAATTATGGCACCCTATAATTTTTTCAAGCATAAATGCACATGTTCTCATTCTAGTCTCTCCTAGAAACACATTAATAAGAGAAGAAAAACATGGCACGAAGAACTTACCAATATGTTGTAATGCATGCAACCCTCCCTTCAAAGAGTTCCACATCATTTGTTGTCATGCCAACTCTTACATATTGTCCCCACTAGGTAGTAGCCACACACACTCCTCTCTTCCTTCAAAGAGCTCCACATTGTCCATTCTCATGCCGGCTAAGTTATCATCCACTAGGTAGTTGCCACAAACATTCCTCTCTCTCACTTCTATGGTAGCTACATAAGCACAAGGATAAAGTAGAGAATAGAGTAGCAAGATCGAGACTCAATTTCTACACAATGGAAGAGTGTGTTGTGCTATGAGATAAAACTAACTTATATACAAGATTGTATAATTTCACACACAAAATATGGACGACTAGGTGCCAAGGGCTCTCATAAGTGGCCACAATACTTAGTCTCATAATACATTTATGAAGAAGTACATCCACAAGGGATTCAACTAAGCTTGCTACCACATGCTCTCGAAGTAGGAATCACAATAAGAGTTCCATTAGACCATTATGAGTGCCCATCCATGTTTATAGATTTGGCCACTACTGTTGCTTTATAGCTTGATTACGTACATCCTTTCTGTGTGTCCTCTTTTCTCATTGATGTAGAATATGAGTGGAGATAGTTGTTAATTACCTTCCCCCCTTTCATGGCTGATTAGAGGAATTTATTATAGAAAGAATTAAGAAGCTTATTGTTTCTACTCTTGACACTGAGAGAATGCTCAATGTTCATTGTTCCTCTGGAAGGAGTGGATTCAATGTTCATTATTCCTTTGAAAGGAGGGGGGAAGGCTTGTTATTGAGATAATGATCAATGTTCGTTATTCCTCCAAAAGGAATGGGGAAGGCTTATTAATAAATGAAGAATTTAGTGATTGGCAAGAGTCTCTAAAGAGAGTGGGGGCCTCGACAGGCGACTATAGTGTTGTCCTCATCCATGAATCAAGTATTTTCCTTGTTCTCTCTGTCATGACTCCTTTTTTTTTAGCAACCCAATATTCTCTAATACCTTGTGATTTGCAATGACTATTCTTAGAGTTGCAATTGTAACGTTACATGTGCAATCTCCATGGCCTTACAAGTAATGAGATCAAAAGAAACATAATGTTAGTGCATAGTAAGAACTCATATTAGTACAACTTTTCAAAAAGTTGCAACATACTGACTACTTTACATTACTAATCAATCTTGCTTATGCAAGATAGCAATACTACTAATATTTTTAACATAGATATGGGCACATACGCATGTGTACACACACACACACACAGAGAAAAGGGTGTGCAAACCAAAAGAAAGACTGAGGGAGAGGGAGTACGTACATATAGAGAGAGAGAGAGAGAGAGAGAGAGAGAGAGAGAGAGAACCTCCAAAGAGAGAAGGTAGGTCCACATAATAGTTACAAAAGAGTGGGACGTTCTATTTTTTTTTTACAAGAGAGTGGGACATTCTAATTTTTTTTTTTACAAGAGAGTGGGATAAGATAGTGGGATGTTCTAATTTTGTTTTTGAAATTTAGCTTCCACCTTACTTTCAATAATTTTAAGCACCTAAAAGACCAATGTTAGGGATACTATTTTGAGACCACCTATCCATGTTTCGATCTCGTAGAGTAAGAAAGAGGTAACCATGTCACGAAGAGATTTTTGGGTGAATTTCTAGATCCAATAGAGAAGAAATAAGAAGCCAAACAAAACTTGGTTCAAGATTGTCAAGAAAAAAATACAGTAAAATTGTAGACTGAGGAAACTCTTTTGAGTGATGAAAAGAAAAAGTTACCTAAGGTGCCTATAAATAAGTTGGGACATTATTATGAAAAGGATGAGACACTACAATGTTATCTAGGGTACATAAGTACCAAGGAGTTACAACTATTAGATAGCGGTGTGGATGCTAGCATTGTCTCTAAACGTTACTGGAAACTCTGGGAAAGCAACCCATAGAGGTTCAAACTAATTTTTGTTGTGAAGGTAGCTGTGGAATCACGACTAATAAGCCTCTTGGTGTGAGGTCCCTCTGCCCCCTCTGCGCATCGCGGACTCCCTGTATAGCTGACAGCGAAAGCAGCCCCCTCATGCGCGAGGCAGGGTATCTCACTCGAGGCCTCTCCCATGAATGTTCGGGCACAAGACTAGGCTGGTGATGGTCACTCCGAAAACCAAAACCGAGAAAAAATTCCCATGCCCGGAAAGCGAGGACGATTCCACCTTTTTGAATTTTTTAATGAATTTTTCTAACAAGATCAAAACCTAAACTATCCTTCACCTTAATAAACCAGATAGAAGGAAACTATCACTCATATAATTTGATCATCTAAGCAATTCAACGCTTTTTTCCTAATCAAGATCAGGCACAGCCATTGATCCACTCAATTGAGAAATTTATCAAGGAATTAACTAACTACTTGAATCCTAGCGTAATCCTAAGATTTTTCAGTTTGATTATTAAAACTCCACTGATTTCAGCCTAACCCCATCCGGCCCATGGGTTAGCCACCACCCTACCACTGGAATCGGTAGAACCAAACAAGTTAGCTTTAGAAAACAATTACGCACACACTCCTCTTTAAAACTTTAATATAAAAATAATCCATTGACAAACAGATATGGTCACAGATTTCATAACTCAAAATTTCCATTCAATCCCTTGTTTCACAAAAAGAGTGCCACTCTGGACTCTCCGTTAGGACCAGCTAGTCAACAACGAGATCCAGTAACAGATTACAATAATCATTTCGTCAACATTCATATATATCTTCCACGACATATGCATGGGTGTCCTAGGCACCGCGAACTCGTGCATCGCCTGGTCAGAACCCTCCAGGATCCTCCTTCGGTGTCCTGGTACTTCACTCAGGGACTACTTCGTCGGCCCTCGCCCATCGTACCGGAAGCACACCATTTTTCACCATACCCAGGCTGGTCAAGACCTAACTTCCCTTAGATAAACACATATGCCAAATGCTCCCTCCAGCATTCTGACGTAAGACAATCCTTTAAGAAAACAGGGTTCGTATGCAAGTTTTCAATTTTGATTTTGTTTTTGAATACAATGGTTATATCTTAATTCCGTATCCCAATACTTCTAGATCACAGGTCTGGGTTAGGAAAATATAAATCCTCGAAATGGCATACGAGACTTGCTCGGCTTGTTCGAGTTAAAGCGGAAGAAATGAGATGCTCGAAGGCGAACGCAATCATATCTTGAGACTGGGTGAGGTCAAGAATACCAGATAAATAGGGAACTTCCATCTATAAAAATAATTTCTTTGATTAAAAATTCTTCATTAAAGAAGCTTACGGAATGAAAATACATTATAAAAAATGCTTTTTTTAAGTTTTATTATCAATTTATGATAAGAATTTGTTTATCCTTATTAGCTTTCAACAAAGCTCTGATACCAACTGTGAGGTCCCTCTGCCCCCTTCGCACACCGGACTCCCGATAGCTGACAACGGAAGCAGGCCCCTCATGCGCGGGGCAAGGTATCTCACTCAAGGCCTCGTCGATGAATGTCCGGGCACGAGACTAGGCTGGTGGTCACTCCGAAAACCGAAATCGGGAAAAATTTTCCATGCCCGAAAAGCGGGGACGATTCCACCTTTTTGAATTTTCTTAACGAATTTTTCTAACGAGATCAAAACCTAAACTATCCTTCACCTGAATAAACCAGATAGAAGGAAACTATCGCTGATATAATTTGATCATCTGAGAAACTCAACGCTTTTTTCCTAATCAAGATCAGGCACAGCCGTTGATCCACTCAATTGAGAAATTTATCAGGGAATTAACTAACTACTCGAATCCTAACGTAATCCTAAGATTTTTCAGTTTGATTATTAAAACTCCACTGATTCCAGCCTAACCCCATCCAGCCCATGGGTTAGCCACCACCACCCTACCACTGGAATCGGTAGAACCAAACAAGTACTCACCCACCCATAATTGAATGCCTTTCTTAACTTTAGCTTTAGAAAACAATTACGCACACACTCCTTTTTAAAACTTTAATATAAAAATAATCCATTGACAAAACAGATATGGTCACGGATTTCATAACTCAAAATTTCAATTTAATCCCTTGTTTCACAAAAAGAGTACCACTCTGGACTCTATATATTCCACGACATACGCATGGGTGTCCTACGCACCGCGAGCCCGTGCATCGCCTGTCAGAACCCTCCAGGATTCTCCTTAGGTGTCCTGGTACTTCACTCAGGGATCGCTTCGTTGGCCCTCGCCCATCGTACCGGAAGCACACCATTTTTCACCATACCCACGCTGTTCAAGACCTAACTTTCCTTAGATAAACACATATGCCAAATGCTCCCTCCAGCATTCTGACGTAAGACAATCCTTTAAGAAAATAGGGTTCCTATGCAAGTTTTTAGTTTTGATTTTGTTTTTAAATACAATGGTTATATCTTAATTTCGTATCCCAGTACTTCTAGATCATAGGTCTGGATTCCCAAGCAGAATTCCTCGAATTCTGTAATCTTGATCCTCAAATCAAAATCAAAGGTCTCAACTTAGTTTCAGATTTGGTGGGTGATTTGAGTGCATTTTTCCTGAACTGGGCACATCGTTCTCATCATCGATCGAAACTGACGAAGGAATTAGGTCTTGGTCAAAAGTCTGAATCAGAGTTTGAGTATGGAAAGGTTCTTCCTAAACTATCTTTCTCGAAAGGTAATATTTCAATTTCTCTTTTTCTAAATTTTGTCCATTGAATATTTGCTTACAGATTTCTAAACTAAACATGAATTCCTAGGAGGAATAAAATAATCATTTATCTCGATCTCCGACTTCGATAGTTTATTTGAATTTTCTCATTCCCATCTTAGTGAATATGAAACGGTAGAATTTTCTCTCACATATTATCTACTTATTCATTTTTCCAATTTTTGGAGAAATTAATAGAGGATTAAAGAGAACCCTTATTTAATTATAAAAATTCTATATGCATCTAAATATGCATAAAATCTAATTCTGATGAATGTCACACTTTTATCATCATAAAAATCATTTATGATGAAAATCACTCTTTTAACATGAAAGAATTTCTTTTATGCATATGTTTATGCATACAAATCATTTATGATGAAAATCACTATTTTAATATAAAAGAATTTCTTTTATGCATCCATTTTATGCATAAAAATCATTTATGATGAAAATCACACTTTTAATATAAAAAGATCTTTTATGCATATATTTATGCATACAAATCATTTACGATAAAAATCACTATTTTAATATAAAAGAATTTCTTTCATGCATCCATTTATGCATAAAAATCATTTATGATGAAAATCACACTTTTAATAAAAAAATCTTTTATGCATATATTTATGCATACAAATCATTTATGATGAAAATCACTCTTTTAATATAAAAGAATTTCTTTTATGCATCCATTTATGCATAAAAATCATTTATGATGAAAATCACACTTTTAATATAAAAAAAATCTTCTATGCATATATTTATGCATACAAATCATTTATGATGAAAATCACTCTTTTAATATAAAAGAATTTCTTTTATGCATAAAAATCATTTATGATGAAATCACACTTTTAATATAAAAGAATTTCTTTTATACATCCATTTATGCATAAAAATCATTTATGATAAAAATCACACTTTTAATAAAAAAATCTTTTATGCATATATTTATGCATACAAATCATTTATGATGAAAATAACACTTTTATAATAAAAAAATTTCAATACACTTTTTTTAATAAAATATTTTAAGTATGCATTTTTCTATACCTAGGATGAAAAATAACACTTTAAGAATACATATATGATGGGAATTACTCTTTTTGAATTAAAAAAAGTAAAACTTATTTTACACAATTTTAGGAAATTTTGCCATAACCTCCTTTGTATGGCTGACCATTTTTCAATTTTTAATGCTCTAAAATTGATTAGTTTACACAATTTTAAAAAAATTTATAACCTTCTTTGTATGGTTGACCATTTTTAAATTTTTAACTCTCTAAAATTAATTAGAATTTCACCAAGAGTATTTAAATCATTCTATTGTAAACATTTTCTACTTATTTAAGAGAAACATTATGAAAAAACTTGATTTTATCCATTAATCATTCATCTAGGATAAAGAATGGTTGGATTTACTAAAGAAGAGAGGGAAATGCCTTTTTTCAATGAGGCATAACATAATATTCATATTAGAGAGAAAACAAAAATCATAAAAAAACCAAAAAATGAAATAGAAAAGAGAAGAATTTCCAACTTACAAGGAGAATTTGAGAGCTTTCCGTTGGCTTGATGGTTTGAGGGATCTACTCCTGTTTGAAGCAAGAGTGGCCACCAATCTTTAGAAGAGGAAGGTCAAATTCACAGTTTTTGGCTCTTGGGAGAAGTAGGGTAACAGTGCAAAAACACTATTGAGCTTCAACAAAGGGGAAGGCTTCTATTTATAGGAAAAAGTGAGCTTCTAACCAAGCCAACCGATTCTAGAGCTTCCCAAATCAGTTTGGTCAATTTTTGACCATTTTGGGCCAGTTTAGTCCACTTTTTGGATCTAGTTGAAACAGGAGAGAGGAGAGATAAAAATATCTCATTATTTGGGAGTTTAAAACTCTCCCACACATGTGAAATAGGCACCTCCTTCATGAGGGGAATTCCCCCATACTGAGGTGTCAAAAATGCATCATTATCTCAATAACAAGCCTTCCTCCCTCCTTTCAAAGGAATAATGAACAGTGAACTCCTTCCAGAGGAACAATGAACATCTCAGTGTCAAGAGTAGAAACAATAAGCTTCTTAATTTTCTCTATAATAAATTCCTCTAATCAGCCAATGAAAGGGGGTAAGGTAATTAACAACTATCTCCACTAATATTCTACATCAATGAGAAAAGAGGACACACAAAAAGGATGTACGTAATCAAGCTATGAAGCAACAGTAGTGGCCAAATCTATAAACATGGATGGGCACTCATAATGGTCTAATGGAACTCTTATTGTGATTCCTACTTCGAGAGCATGTGGTAGCAAGCTTAGTTAAATCCCTTGTGGATGTACTTCTTCATAGATGTATTATGAGATTAAGTATTGTGGCCACTTATGAGAGCCCATAAGTGGCCACAATACTTAATCTCATAATACATCTATGAAGAAGTACATCCACAAGGGATTCAACTAAGCTTGCTACCACATGCTCTCGAAGTAGGAATCACAATAAGAGTTCCATTAGACCATTATGAGTGCCCATCCATGTTTATAGATTTGGCCACTACTGTTGCTTCATAGCTTGATTACGTACATCCTTTTTGTGTGTCCTCTTTTCTCATTGATGTAGAATATTAGTGGAGATAGTTGTTAATTACCTTCCCCCTTTCATGGCTGATTAGAGGAATTTATTATAGAGAAAATTAAGAAGCTTATTGTTTCTACTCTTGACACTGAGAGAATGCTCATCACTGTTCATTGTTCCTCTGGAAGGAGTGGTCTCAATGTTCATTATTCCTTTGAAAGGAGGGGGGAAGGCTTGCTATTGAGACAATGATCAATGTTTGTTGTTCCTCCAAAAGGAATGGGGAAGGCTTATTAATAAATGAAGAATTTAGTGATTGACAAGAGTATCTAAACATAGTGGGGGCCTCGACAGGCGACTATAGTGTTGTCCTCATCCATGAATCAAGTATTTTCCTTGTTCTCTGTCATGACTCCCTTTTTTTTAGCAGCCCAATATTCTCTAATACCTTGTGATTTGCAATGACTATTCTTAGAGTTGCAATTGTAACGTTACATGTGCAATCTCCATGGCCTTACAAGTAATGAGATCAAGAGAAACATAATGTTAGTGCATAGTAAGAACTCATATTAGTACAACTATTCAAAAAGTTGCAACATACTGACTACTTTACATTACTAATCAGTCTTGCTTATGCAAGATAGGAATACTACTAATATTTTTTACATAGATATGGGCGCATACGCACGTGCACACCCACACACAGAAAAGGGTCTGCAAACCAATAGAAAGATAGAGGGAGAGGGAGTACATACGTATAGAATACTAGAGAGAGAGAGAGAGAGAGAGAGAGAGAGAGAAACTCCAAAGAGAGAAGGCAATTCCACATAGAAGTTACAAGAGAGTGGGATGTTCTAAATATTTTTTACAAGAGAGTGGGACGTTCTAAATTTTTTTTACAAGAGAGTGGGATGTTCTAATTTTGTTTTGGAAACTTAGCTTTCACCTTACTTTCAATAATTTTAAGCACCTAAAAGACCAATGTCAGGGATACTATTTTGAGACCACCTATCCATGTTTCTACCTCGTAGTAAGAAAGAGGTAACCATGTCACCAAGAGATTTTTGGGTGAATTTCTAGATCCAATAGAGGAGAAATAAGAAGCCAAACAAAACTTGGTTCAAGAATGTCAAGAAAAAAATACAGTAAAATTGTAGACAAAGTAAGGGACCAAATACTATTCACCCCCCAATGTGTTATCGATTGACCAAGATGGAAGACCATTCATCCTTATGTATTATTAATTGACTAAGTTGGAGAAATCATAGAAGTTGTAATGGAGAACTCTAAGGGGGATTTACAAGGGATCTTGAACTTCCTCAATTACTTGGGAATGGCAGCTTAGATGATCCCTTTACTAGAATGAACCTTCCAAATTCCTGATACAAACATGGAATGGACTCCATTCTTGAGTCTGGTTAATGTAGTCCATGAGATTTTGCTAAACTCTCATCATTCTCATCTTTTGAGGTCAAGGTTTTAATAACAACTCTACTCCAAGGTAATGAAAATTTATGGAGAGATTTGAAGGACTAAATGGAAGCAATTATTGTTAAGGACAAGGTGAAATATAACCCAATAGCAAAATCAAATGAGTAAAATCTCCTTTGAGTGATGAAAAGAAAAAGTTACCTAAGATGCCTATAAAAAAGTTGGGACATTATTATAAAAAGGATGAGACCACTACAATGTTATCTATGGTACATAAGTACCAAGGAGTTACAACCATTAGATAGCGTTGTGGATGCTAGCATTGTCTCTAAACGCTACTGGAAACTCTAGGAAAGCAACCCATAGAGGAAACTAATTTTTGTTGTGAAGGTAGCTGTGGAATCACGACTAATAAGCCTCTTGGTATTTTAAGAGATTAAAAACCAAAATATTTGGATAAATTTATCAATCTACCTTTGTGTGTTGATGAATTACCACAAATAGCAGAGATCATATGATGTGATTCGAGGGTGATCCTACATGTAGGAAGCTAAACTGGTCCATGACTAGGGAATAAAGGTCATATTTACCTTAGAAATAAGGACTAGATAATATTATTGATACATGGAAGGTTCACCCAATGCATGGAGGGATTTCGAAGAGTAAAACATCATTGGTATTATTGATACAAGGAAGGTTCACCCAATGCATGGAGGGATTAAGAAGAAGAGTCAAGCGTCATTGCTAGAACTACTTCTGTGAATGTGTGTCAGACATGTTACCACATATCCGACATGTTGTGAATGTGTGTCAAACATTACTAGAACTACTTCTGTGAATGTGTGTTTGGACATGTTGCCACATGTCATGAAAGAAGGACTAGATAGTAAAGATGAATTTTCTTACCTAGAAGGTTCAGCCAATGCAATGGAGGGTTTTTAGCAAACATGTTGCCACATCCTAGAAGATGAATATCTACATCTAAATATCATGATTACTAGAACTTAAGGAATATGGAGTCTAAACATCATGATTGGAATTGGAAGATAAAAATATGGATCACGATTATTGTAACTCAAGATTCAAAGTACTAGATGCATATTTTGGAAATATTTGATGTGCTTCAAAAGAAGTACGGAAAAATGTATGAGATGAGATTGAGAAGAGAATTGATAGTGCAATGCATTCTTAGAGTTGAGCTTTTTTGAGTCTATAGATGCATGCTTTTGTGAGTCTATAGATGCATCAAGTGACATATAGGAGTCACCTCAATTCAATGAATAAAGGCCAACTTCATCAAGGAATCCCAATGGATATTAAGAAATGGATGCCAAAGAAGGCCATAGCACCAAGTGTACTCTTTCTTTAGTTAGTCTAATTTTCATGAAGAGTATTGACTCCACAAAAAAGAACTGAAGAGATGTCATTTTCCTATCAGATTTATATTAATTAATGAAGGAATGAGACAACAAGGTAACAAAAGAGACTTGAGAGATCTTGTTTTTCTTAATGAGGGAGTGATACAAGAGGGTGACAAAACAAAGAGTTTTCACTTATCTCCACTATCCTTGCTAGCTCCTCTCAAGCATCATTTGGTGGTCTAAAGAGCACACCACATACTAGACCCTCAACCCAATCCTGCCAATGCTAACTTCACACTATGCAGGTGATCCAGCTTGGTTTCAGATGGCCCTTTGTTATGGCTTCACAATCAAGATCCCAGAATTTTTTCTCATGGCCCTTCATTATGGCACCCTATAATTTTTTCAAGCATAAATGCACACATGTTCTCATTCTAGTCTCTCCTAGAAACACATTACTAAGAGAAGAAAAACATGGCACAAAGAACTTACCAATATGTTGTAATGCATGCAGCCCTCCCTTCCTTTAAAGAGCCCCACATCATTTGTTATCATGCCAACTCTTACATATTGTCCACTAGGTAGTAGCCACACACACTCCTCTCTTGTAAGATTCCTCCCCAGCCTTCGAGGTATACAAGAGTAAGAATCTCCCTTTTTGATCTTATAATTATTCCCTCTCTAAAATAAACGAAAAATTCTGTTTAAAAAAGGAAGACCCTCTCCCTAGAATACTTCTCAGGAGTCACGCCAGTTTTAAGGATTCAGAACAATGAGTTCAGAAGTGAAAATTGGTGTTTTGGATATACCAAGGTTTTGGTTTTCATTCGAGTACGGCCCAAAAGAAGTTCTTTATCTCTTGGGGAGTATAAGAAGTTATCCCCTAGATATTGTGAGCCTTATATCTGAATTCAATAAAAGTAGGTGACTTAACCTACAAGCTTCTTTTACCTCCTCATCTCAAAGTTCTTAATGTATTTCATAGAAATATGTGCCAAACCCAAATCATGGAAATAGAAATATGTGCCAAATCATGGAAAGACGGTAAAACTTCAGTGTGGCAAGATACCGTTGGCTTCTAAGTTACGCTAGTTCCTTCCTTTATATAAGTCGTAACTTTTACTTGTCGCTCACAGTAATCTTACTTCCATCGATCTCCTTTCTTTCTTAATCTCCTTCATGGCTTGGCAACAGGAATTAGTTGATCTTTATAAGAGCTTTTTGGTTAATGAGGATCAACCGAGAAGCCAAATATATCAAAAATTTATCAAGAATCAAAAAGGTTGTAATTGTGTGATATAATTCATACAAATTGATATTCAATGTGAAAATTCATAAATTAGTAATTGGGTCTTCAAATGGAAGTACCGCAATTATTTGGAACCCTGACTTGCTTGAGGCCTAGACATGATGGTATTTACCTTATAGTTCCAAGTATTATGACGACCCGTATATACCGAGGGTATAATTGCAGCTCTTTACCGACAGTATATACGAGTAAATCCAAGACTTGAAATTATAAGCGTTAATGCTATATCCAGATGATGATTTCGAATGTGGTTGATATGATTTTAATTTTATTTGAGAACTGATGAATTGATTTGGATTCTGATTGAAAAATGATGATTTCTGAAATTTAGTTGAAATATAATAACCTGAGCAAAACTACAATGAGGAGGATGAATGGGACGAGTCCCTGTGATGATAAATGATGATAATGATTTCAGCAAATCACTATGAGATTAGTGGATTGTGATTTCAAATTGCTACTGTTAACACTTGACCGTTAGATCAAGTTAAGGGATGACAAATAGAGAACTTACTTGACTGAAATTCCCGTGGAGGAATGTTCAGAAGGAATTTTTTCGGTCTAATGGACCATTATCATGTTAAAGATATGAATGATATGATCTGAATGAATTGTTATTTAATGATGAGTTCTAAGGGATATTTATCCCAGTATTCTGTTGGGTTGACCAGAATATAAGGAACCCCAGAATAAAATTGGATCTTAAGAAAAAGAGTTGTCCTCTACCTTGCGAGATGAGGACATCTCACACTTTTTTAAGTGGGGTAGAATGTAAGATTCCTCCCTAGCCTTCGAGGTATACAGGAGTAAGAATCTCCCTTTTTGATCTTATAATTATTCCCTCTCTAAAATAAAAGAAAGATTCTATTTAAAAAAGGAAGACCCTCTCCCTAGAATACTTCTCAAGAGTCACGCCTGTTTTAAGGATTCAGAACAATGAGTTCAGAAGTGAAAATCGGTGTTTTGGATACCAAGGTTTTGGTTTTCATTCGAGTACGACCCAAAAGAAGTTCTGTATCTCTTGGGGAGTATAAGAAGTTATCCCCCAGATATTGTGAGCCTTATATCTGAATTCAATGAAAATAGGTGACTTAGCCTACAAGCTTCTTTTACCTCCTCATCTCAAAGTTCTTAATGTATTTCATAGAAATATGTGCCAAACCCAAATCATGGAAAGACAGTAAAACTTCAGTGGTAAGATACCGTTGGCTTCTAAGTTATGCTAGCTCCTTCCTTTATATAAGTCGTAACTTTTACTTGTCGCTCACAGTAATCTTACTTCCATCGATCTCCCTTCTTCTTAATCTCCTTCATGGCTTGGCAACAGGAATTAGTTTTATCCATGATGATTTCTCACCTTCAAGACGCAAGCGAGTCTGTGAAGAAAGATTTTATAGAACAGTATGAGCGCTCACTTTTTCCTCACCTAGGAACTTCTGTAGCTCAGACCAAATGGCGGACCTATCAAGACATAACTAGGGTAACACCCTAGGGTCAGCAGCACTTTCGTAACAATGTCCGCTTGGCCATGGTTATTGAAGCTTTGGGTTTGGGTCCCCGATACTACTGCGTCATGAGATCAAGACATCTTGGGTTTTCTGAGCGGGTCTTCTTACTGTCGTGTTTTCTTCCTCATCAGAAGATATGCTTTTACCTCGTTTTTGGCTTGCCTCTCAGAGGTCCTTTTGTTAGATCACCTCATACCACTGAGATAGGTGCGGCAATAACCAACAGAATCATTCCCATAGATGAGTTACCTTATACGTGCGCAGCTTGTGAGTGCTGCTTTTGTGATCATATGATGGACGGGCTTATGGAAGTGTAAAGAGTTCTTCTATCTTTACTGTATATGTTCCAAGAATGAATAAAGTTTAAATCTTGTTCTTGTCTTGAATCTTACTCTCCTTGAGACTTTTTTTTTTGGTGGTTAATCTTAATTTAATTTTTCTCTAAGTCTCATATTCGTGCATCTTGCGAAATTATCCCAAGTTTACGAGATGAGGACATCTCGCGTTTTTCAAGTGGAAGAGAATGTAAGATTCCTCCCCGGCCTCTCAAAATGTCCAGCATATTCCCCTGTAATCAATTCTCTCTTCAGAAATATAAGAGATCTTGTCTCTGCTTGTTTTGGCATAGAGAGAGAATATTCAGATTTTGAATATTTTTGGATAGAAAAATATCTCATCTTATTAAAATGAATTCCCCTGAAACAAAAATTCAGAAAGAATTTTCCAATGTGTAATTGGAATTAATTGGAAATGGGTATAAAGGACCTTAGCCTAAGGGTCTAGATTTTCAGAAATTTTCCAATGTGTAATTGGAATTAATTGGAAATGGGTATAAAGGACCTTAGCCTAAGGGTCTAGATTTTTAGAAATTTTAGATTATGGTCCAATTAAGGTTCCTATGGGCCAATAGCATCAATCCATGTATAGGGAGGAGATAAATCTAATTTTGTAAAAGAAGATACCCAAAAATGAGTAAATGCTCACATAAGATGAAGAGTTGACTATGTACAAGGTTTATTAGTGAGAAAGTATGAGTAATATAAAAAATATGAGATATTTTGGGTATCCAAAAATGAGTAAATGCTCACATAAGATGAAGAGTTGAAAATGTACAAGGTTTATTATAGTAAAAAACTATGAGCAATATTAAAAATATTTTAGGTATAATGATTCCATTTTGACACATATGTAAGGAAGGGGAGTTCTTTAAAGGAGGTGCATATTTCACATGCTTGAATGAGTTTTAAACTCAAAAATAATGTGATATTTTTATCTCTCCTCTCTCTTGAACCAAACCAAATCAAAATGAAACCAAACCGAATCAAAAAGGAACCAAACTAGATCCAAATCTAGTCTAAATTCAACCAAACTGAATTTGGAAAATTTTAGAATTCAGTTAGCTTTGGTTAGAGCTTCCCTCTCCTATAAATAGAACATGAGTCCTTTGAAAAAAATAGAAGAATTTTACTATACTAGAGTTATGCTGAAATAATGCTAATTTCTACTATTCTCTAAAATTCTCTCCAAATTGAAGAAATTGGAGCTTCCCTCTTTCTTCAATCCCCATTGGTGGCTCCATCAACATACTTAACCAATTGATTGGTTGGGGGCCTCTACCGTGAACAAAGAATCAAGCAATTTGTAAGGTAATTAGTGAATTTTGATCATTTTCTATAATTTCTCAATGTTTCTCTCTTCTCAACCCCTCTCAAGCTTGAGAAGCTTAATTGAAATGGTTTTTTGAATGCTATTGAAGTTAATTGGAATGGTTATTTGAATGCTATTGAAGTTAATTGATGAATGGTAGTGAAGAGTTACATAATTTGATGAATGCTATTAAAGTTAATTGATTAATGATAGTTAAGAATTACATAAATTTCCATTTATGCTTAATTCTAATGGTTTTTATGTAATTTCTCTCTCTCACTCAAGAAATTGTCATACTCATGACCCATTCTCAATCCAAATGAAGCTTTTCCTTAATCCAAGATTAATCTATGCTTGAGGTCAAATTAATGGCTTTTTTCTATGCTTTTAGTTTATGTATTTCATGAATATTGATGATTCAACCCATTATTGGGTTAATGATCCAATTAGGGATCATTCTAATCATTTCCTTAATGATAAGCTTTATCCTTCAAAATAAATTGAGATTTATCAGTCATAGTAGCGGAGCTATGGCAAAATTTTTATAAAAATTACACATAAAATAATTTTATTCAAAGCATGAAAAGAGAACTTCCTACCATATTCTAGGAATTATTATCCTAGATTAATTGAAAGAATTTTATTGTAATCATGGAGAAATTGATTTTTATGTTATGCATAATTGATGATTATTTTATTGTAAAAGTGTTACTTTTATCATATTTGGATTTCATGCATAGAAGTACGCATGAAAAGAATTATTATTTTAATATAAAAGTGTTTCTTTTTTCATATTTGGATTTCATGCATAGAGGTATGCATAAAAGAATTATTATTTTAATATAAAAGTTTTTCTTTTATCATATTTGGATTTCATGTATAGAGGTATGCATAAAAGTTGATTATTTTATTATAAAAGTGTTTCTTTTATCATATTTGGATTTCATGCATAGAGGTATGCATAAAAGTTAATTTTTTTATTATAAAAGTGTTACTTTTATCATAATTGGATTTCATGCATAGAGGTATGCATAAAAGTTGATTATTTTATTATGAAAGTGTGACTTTTATCATATTTGGATTTCATGCATAGAGGTATACATAAAAATTGATTATTTTATTATAAAAGTGTGACTTTTATCATATTTGGATTTCATGCATAGAGGTATGCATAAAAGTTGATTATTTTATTATAAAAGTGTGACTTTTATCATATTGGATTTATAAAAGAATTATTATTTTAATATAAAAGTGTTTCTTTTATCATATTTAGATTTCATGCATAGAGGTATGCTTAAAAGTTGATTATTTTATTATAAAAGTGTTTCTTTTATCATATTTGGATTGAGCTTAATTGATATTAATTGCACTCAATTGGCACCCAATTGATATCAATTGAGTCCGATTAGACTCAATTAACATTAATTAACATCCAATTAAGTCTAATTGATATCAATTAATACCTAATTGAGTCAAATTGATATCAATTAAGTCTAATTAGGTGTCAATTGATCAGTTGGACTCAATTGATACCAATTGACATCCAATTGGACTCAATTGACATCAATTGGGTGCCAATTGAGTCCAAGTGACACCCAATTGATATCCATTGCATCCAATTGGGCTCAATTGACATCAATTCATACCTAATTAATGTCAATTGAGTCCAATCACGTTCAATTCACACCCAATTGATGTCAATTGGGCTCAATTGACACCCAATTAACTCAGCCCAATTGATATCAATTGAGTCTAATTCAAATCCAATTGAGTCTAATTACATCTAATTGGACTCAAGTGACATCAATTAACACCCAATCGATGTCAATTAAACTCAATTAACATCAATTAACACCCAATTGATGTCAATTCAGCTCAATTGACATCAATCGTAGTCACCCAATTGATGTTAATTGAGCCAAATTGAGCTTAATCGACATCAATTGCACTCAATTGGCACCCAATTGATGTCAATTGAGACTCAATTAACATCAATTAATATCCAATTAAGTTCAATTGACATCAATTAATACCCAATTAAGTCAAATTGATATCAATTAAGTCTAATTGGGTGTCAATTGATCAATTGGGCTCAATTGATATCAATTGACATCCAAGTGGACTCAATTGACATCAATTGGGTGCCAATTGAGTCCAATTGACACCAAATTGATATCAATTGCATCCAAGTGGGGTCAATTGACATCAATTCACACCTAATTGATGTTAATTGAGTCCAATTAGGTTCAATTTTTACCCAATTGATGTGAATTGGGCTCAATTGACACCCAATTGATATCAATTTAGCTTAATTGATACCTAATTGATATTAATTGGACTCGATTGATATTAATTAACACCCAATTGATGTCAATTGAGCTCAATTGACATCAATTGTAGTCAATTGATACCCAATTGATATCAATTAAGCCAAATTGAGCTTAATGGACATCAATTACACTCAATTAGCACCACCTAATTGATGTTAATTGAGTCTAATTGAGCTCAATTAATATCAATTAGTACCCAATTGAGTCTAATTGATATCAATTAACATCTAATTGAGTCAAATTGATATCAATTAAGTCTAATTGGGTGTCAATTGATCAATTGGGCTCAATTGATATCAATTGACATCCACTTGGACTCAATTGACATCAATTGGGTGCCAATTGAGTCTAATTGACACCCAAGTGATATCAATTGCATCGAATTGGGCTCAATTGACATCAATTCACACCTAATTGATATCAATTGACCCCAATTGATATTAATTGAGTCTAATTCACACCCAATTGAGTCCAATTACATCTAATTGGACTCGATTGACATCAATAAACACCCAATTGATGTCAATTAAACTCAATAAACATTAATAAACACCCAATTGATATCAATTGACTCTAATTGGGTTTAATTGACACCCAATTAATATCAATTAAGTCCAAATAGATACAATTAAGCTCAATTAACACCTAACTGATGTCAATTGAGTCCAATTGGATTCAATTGAGGCCAATTGGATTAAATTGGATGCAATTAGGCTTAATTGATGTCAATTGAATTAAATTGGATGCAATTTGTCCAATTGATGTCAATTGAGTTCAATTGGATGCAATTAAGCTCAATTGACACCTAATTGATGTCAATTGAGTTCAATTCATACCCAATTATTGTTAATTGTGTCCAATTGAGCTCAATTAACACCCAATTGATGTCAATTGGGCTCAATTAACATCAGTTAATATCCTATTGAGTCTAATTGATGTTAATTGAGTCCAATTGAGTGTCAATTGATATCAATTGAGCCCAATTGATCAATTAATATCCAATTAGACTTAATTGATGTCAATTGGACTCAATTCATTCAATTTAGCATCAATTATAATCAATTGACATCCAATTGATATTAATTGACATCAATTAGGTGTTAATTGATGTCAATTGAGCCCATGTGACATCAATTGTGTGTCAATTGAATCCAATTGATGTCAATTGAGCCCAATTGACATCAATTGTGTGTCAATTGATACACAATTAGCTTCAATTGGGCTCAATTGACATCAATTGACACCCAATTGATGTCAATTAGGCTCCATTGACACCTAATTAGACTCAATTTGGCTCAATTGACATCAATTGACACCCAATTAGACTCAATTTAGCTTAATTAAGTCTAATTGGACTCAATTAGACTCAATTTGGCTCAATTGATATCAATTGACACCCAATTAGACTCAATTTGACTCAATTGACACCCAATTAGACTCAATTTTACTCAATTGACATTAATTGAGTAAAATTGACACCCAATTGATGTGAACTGATGTGAATTGAGCTCAATTGCATCGAATTAGGCTCAATTGACATCAATTGACACCCAATTAATATCAATTGAGAGCAATTGATGTGAATTGATGTTAATTGAGCTCAATTGCATGGAATTAGGTTTAATTGACACCCAATTAATATCAATTGAGTGCAATTGAGCCCAATTCAGCTCAGTTGTAATCAATTGGCACCTAATTGATATCAGTTGCATCCAATTTGGCTCAATTGAAACCCAACTGATGTCAATTGAGTCCAATTGATGTTAATTGGCACCCAATTGATGTCAATAAGGTTCAATTGATGTTAATTGACACCCAATTGATGTCATTTACATCCAATTGAGCTCAATTGACACCCAAATTATCCAATTGAAGTCAATTAGACTTAATTGACTTTAATTGTGTTAATTGGATATTAATTGATATCAATTAACACCTAATTGCTATCAATTGAGTCTAATTCGGCTCAATTGACACTCAATTTACATCCAATTGGGTGTGAATTGAGCTCAATTATATCATATTAGGCTCAATTGACATCAATTGACACACAATTGAGTGCAATTGAGCCCAATTGAGCCCAATTGATATCAATTGTGATCAATTGACACCCGATTGATGTTAATTGCATCCTATTGGGCTCAATTGAGCACAATAGGATACAATTAACACCCAATTGAGTGTCAATTGAGTGCAATTGAGTCCAATTGAGCTCAATTGATATCAATTGACACCCAATTGATGTCAACTGAGCTCAATTGAGCTTAATTGACATTAATTGTAATAAATTAACACCCAATTGAAGTCAATTGGGCTTAATTAATATCAATTAACATCCAATTATTATCAATTGAGTCCAATTCGACTTAATTGATACTTAGTTTACACCCAATTTATGCAAATTGGGTGTAAATTGGGCTCAATTGCGTCGAATTAGGCACAATTGACATCAATTGACACCCAATTAATATCAATTGAGTGTAAATCAAGTGTAATTGAGTCCAATTGGGCTCAATTGAGTGCAATGATGTCATGGACAATTGAGTCAATTGATGTAAGTATAGTTAGATTTAATTGGTGTGTTGTGTCAATTGAACTTAAGGCCAACAAATTATACAAAACTTTTTTTGTGCCAAGAATTTTAAACTTTTGACATCATAAATGAGTCCAGAAGGCCCAAAAATGGTAAGAATGACTGTGAACATTTTTTTTTATTTTTTTTATTTTTTTAATTTTTTAATTTTTGTAATTTGTCCACCGGGAAAATGGGTTTTCCCGGCGGGCCAATGAAATTTTCCCGGTGGGATTACTGGCAGAGAAGGTTTTTGTAGGTCATAAAAAATGCCCATGAATATACATTGTGATCACAAGAATTTTTATGTTAACAACAGGTTTTGTTAACTTGATCACGAAATTGTGAAGACGTTAATGAAATCCCTGGTTTGGGTCCCCGATACTACTGCGTCATGAGATCAAGACATCTTGGGTTTTCTGAGCGGGTCTTCTTACTGGCGTGTTTTCTTCCTCATCAGAAGATATGCCTTTACCCCGTTTTTGGCTTGCCTCTCAGAGGTCCTTTTGTTAGATCACCTCATGCCATTGAGGTAGGTACGGCAATAACCAGCCGAATTATTCCCATAGATGAGTTACCTTATACGTGCGCAGCTTGTGAGTGCTGCTTTTGTGATCATATGATGGACGGGCTTATGGAAGTGTAAAGAGTTCTTCTATCTTTACTGTATATGTTCCAAGAATGAATAAAGTTTAAATCTTGTTCTTGTCTTGACCCTTACTCTCTTTGAGACTTTTTTATTTGGTGGTTAATCTTAATTAAATCTTTCTCTAAGTCTCATGTTCGTGCATCTCGCGAAATTATTCCAAGTTTGCGAGATGAGGACATCTCGCGTTTTTCAAGTGTCAGAGAATGTAAGATTCCTCCCCAGCCTCTCAAAATGTCCAGCATATTCCCCTGTAATCAATTCCCTCTTCAGAAATATAAGAGATCTCGTCTCTACCTGTTTTGACATAGAGAGAGAAAATATTCTAGAGAGAGAATATTCAGATTATGAATATTTTTGGATAGAAAAATAATCATCTTATTAAAATAAGTTCCCCTGAAACAGAAATTCAAAAAGAACTTTCCAATGTGCAATTGGAATTTATTGGAAATGGGTATAAAGGACCTTAGCCTAAGGGTCTAGATTTTTAGAAATTTTTGGATTATGATCCAATTAAGGTTCCTATGGGCCAATAGCATCAATCCATGTGTAGGGAGGAGATAAATCCAATTTGTAAAAGAAGATACCCAAAAATGAGTAAATGCTCACATAAGATGAAGAGTTGACTATGTACAAGGTTTATTAGTAAGAAACTATGAGTAATATCAAAAATATGAGATATTTTTGATATCAAAAAATGAGTAAATGCTCACATAAGATGAAGAGTTGAAAATGTACAAGGTTTATTAGTAAGAAACTATGAGAGTAATATTAAAAATATGAGATATTTTGGATATCCAAAAATGAGTAAATGCTCACATAAGATGAAGAGTTGAAAATGTACAAGGTTTATTAGTAAAAAACTATGAGCAATATTAAAAATATGAGATATTTTGGGTATAATAATTCTATTTTGACACATATGTAAGGAAGGGGAGTCCATTAAAGGAGGTGCATATTTCACATGCTTGAATGAGTTTTAAACTCAAAAATAATGTGATATTTTTATCTCTCCTCTCTCTTGAATCAAACCAAATCAAAATGGAACCAAACCGAAAAAAAAAGGAACCAAACTAGATCCAAATCTAGTCCAAATTCAACCAAACTGAATCTGGAAAATTCTAGAATTCAGTTAGCTTTGGTTAGAGCTTCCCTCTCCTATAAATAGAACATGAGTCCTTTGAAAAAAAAAGGAAGAATTTTACTATACTAGAGTTATGCTGAAATAATGCTAATTTCTACTATTCTCTAAAATTCTCTCCAAATTGAAGAAATTGGAGCTTCCCTCTTTCTTCAATCCCCATTGGTGGCTCCATCAACATACTTAACCAATTGATTGGTTGGGGGCCTCTACCGTGAACAAAGAATCAAGCAATTTGTAAGGTAATTAGTGAATTTTGATCATTTTCTATAATTTCTCAATGTTTCTCTCTTCTCAACCCCTCTCAAGCTTGAGAAGCTTAATTGGAATGGTTTTTGAATGCTATTGAAGTTAATTGATGAATGGTAGTGAAGAGTTACATAATTTGATGAATGCTATTGAAGTTAATTGATTAATGATAGTTAAGAATTACATAAATTTTTATTTATGCTTAATTCTAATGATTTTTATGTAATTTCTCTCTCTCACTCAAGAAATGGTCATACTCATGACCCATTCTCAATCCAAATGAAGCTTTTCCTTAATCCAAGATTAATCTATGCTTGAGGTCAAATTAATGGCTTTTTTCTATGCTTTTAGTTTATGTATTTCATGAATATTGATGATTCAACCCATTATTGGGTTAATGATCCAATTAGGGATCATTCTAATCATTTCCTTAATGATAAGCTTTATCCTTCAAAATAAATTGAGATTTATCAGTCATAGTAGCGGAGCTATGGCAAAATTTTTATAAAAATTACACATAAAATAATTTTATTCAAAGCATGAAAAGAGAACTTCCTACCATATTCTAGGAATTATTATCCTAGATTAATTGAAAGAATTTTATTGTAATCATGGAGAAATTGATTTTTATGTTATGCATAATTAATGATTATTTTATTGTAAAAGTGTTACTTTTATCATATTTGGATTTCATGCATAGAGGTATGCATAAAAGAATTATTATTTTAATATAAAAGTGTTTCTTTTATCATATTTGAATTTCATGCATAGAGGTATGCATAAAAGTTGATTATTTTATTATAAAAGTGTGACTTTTATCATATTTGGATTTCATGCATAGAGGTATGCATAAAAGTTGATTATTTTATTATAAAAGTGTGACTTTTATCATATTTGGATTTCATGCATAGAGGTATGCATAAAAGTTGATTATTTTATTATAAAAGTGTGACTTTTATCATATTTGGATTTCATGCATAGAGGTATGCAGCATAAAAGTTGATTATTTTATTATAAAAGTGTGACTTTTATCATATTTGGATTTCATGCATAGAGGTATGCATAAAAGTTGATTATTTTATTATAAAAGTGTGACTTTTATCATATTTGGATTTCATGCATAGAGGTATGCATAAAAGTTGATTATTTTATTATAAAAGTGTGACTTTTATCATATTTGGATTTCATGCATAGAGGTATGCATAAAAGTTGATTATTTTATTATAAAAGTGTGACTTTTATCGTATTTGGATTTCATGCATAGAGGTATGCATAAAAGTTGATTATTTTATTGTAAAAGTGTTACTTTTATCATATTGGATTTCATGTATAGAGGTATGCATAAAAGATATTCTTTTTATACTAAAAGTGTGATTTTCATCAGAAATGGATTTTATGCACAACTTAGATGCATAAGAGAAATTCTTTTATTCTAAAAGTGTAATTCCTACCAAATTGAATTTATGCATAAGAAGATGCATAAAAGATTGATTTTTATATTCAAATCTAAATTGAATTTATGCATAGGAAGATGCATAAAAGAATGGAATTTCAATTCAAAAGTGTTATTCTCATCCAAATTGAATTTATGCATAGGAAGATGCATAAAAGATGGATTTTTAATTCAAAAGTGTCATCTAAATTGAGTTTATGCATAGGAAGATGCATAAGAGATGGATTTTTAATTCAAAAGTGTCATTTTTATTTAAAATGAATTTATGCATAGGAAGATGCATAAAAGATTGATTTTTAAATGAGATGTGATAATATGTGATAAGATGCGTATGGGAAGTGATAGGATGTGATAAGAGGTGTATGAGATGTGATAAGATGTGATAAGATGCGTATGGGAAGTGATAGGATGTGATAAGAGGTGTATGAGATGTGAGAAGATGTGATAAGATGTGTATGAGATGTGATAGGATATGATAAGAGGTGTATGAGATGTGATAGAATGTGCTAAGATGAGTTAGGATGTGTTAAGATGTGTATGGGACGAGGTAGAGAGTGTATCTGATGGGATAAGATGTATATGGGATGTGTTAGGGTGAGAATGGATGTAGTATGGATGTATGGATGTAGATACGGATTTATGTATGTATGTGGATGTGGATGTATAAATGAGGATGTGAAAATGGATGTATGTATGTAGATGTGGATGTATGGATGTGAATGTGAATGAAGATGTGGATGTGGATGTATGGATGTAGATTCGGATGTAGATGTATGTATGTGAATGTGGATGTATGAATGAGGATGTGAAAATAGATGTATGCATGTAGATGCGTATGTATGAATGTGAAATTGGATGTATGTATAATGTGGATGTATGAATGAGGATGTGAAAATAGATGTATGCATGTAGATGCGTATGTATGAATATGAAATTGGATGTAGATGTGGACGTACGAACATGGATATGTATGTAGAATAATGAATGTGAATGTGTATGTGAAATAATGTGTAGTCTATATTAGTGAATGGATGAGAATGAATGGAATAGGGAATAAGTAATGTGGTCCGAGAGTGGATAATGTGGAAAGACGAGAGTTCGTTATAGAAACTGTATTTTGTGACTATTTGTAAATGACTGTTTTATGTCAAGAATGCTGGGGAAGCATTTTGACCGTCTTGAGGATTAAGGTCATGAAGACCGAACTGATAAAGTTGCAACTGCTAACGGAGAGTCAATGGAGGACGTCTCGCGTAGCAAGGTCGGCCGAGGTCTTGACCAGCCTCGGTTTGATTTAAATGGTGAGCTTCCGGTACGGTGGATTAGGGACCAAGGAAGCGGCCTATGAGTGAAGCGCTAGTTCACCTGCGAAGGATCCTAGAGGGTGCTGACCATACGGTGCTCGGGCTCTGGGTCGCCGAAGATACCCACACGTGCGTCGAGGAAGATATTGGAATAAGGAGTAAGAGTTGTTTTCTAAAACCGGGCATGGATCTGGTTGATTGACCTTGCTGGTCCTCAACGGATGAGTCCATGGCTCTTTTATATGGATCTGTGGGTTGATCTTGCTGATCTTCCACAGAGATTCCATTCTATTATATGAATATATTGCCGGTTACTATGAGCTAGGAACTATGGAAAAGGCCCCTGAGTGAACAGGTGGTGAGCGTTCTGGTTGCCAATGATGCCATAAGTATACCGATGAATGAATGAAAATAAGGATTCAACCATAGACTTTGAGAATTGTCATCAGTGACATAATGGTTTCATTAAAGGATTGTTTTAAAGTTAGCTGATGCTAAGAAAAAGGCAATTTCATATTGGGTGTGTAAGTGTTGTGTCTAATTTTATGTTTGTTTGCATGAAATTAGACACAACACTTACACACCCAATATGAAATTGCCTTTTTCTTAACTGATGCTAAGAAAAAGGAAATTTCATATTGGGTGTGTAAGTGGTGTGACTAATTTTATGTTTGCATGAACTTCCGGCTAGGGGGCCTTGGAACTCTTTTCCTTGGTACCCGGGACAAAACCTAACCAAATTCTTAATTGGATCCCATCACTACAGTGGTTGGGCGGTTGGCTAACCCATGGGACTGGATGGGGTTGGATGGGGTTAGGCTGGACTGATGGATCCGTAAATCGAGACTCAATTTCTGTCATTACGATAGATAAAGTAAATCCCGGATAGTAATTGTTCTATGGATAGGAATCAACGGCTGTGCCTCTTGATGGGGAAAAAAGCGTTGATCCCAATGATCCAAGTGCAAGTTTCTTCCTTGATCTGACCGAGTATCTTTATAGGTGCAGTCGGATCAACGTGATCAATAATGATCTTGACTACGTTAGAGTAAAAAGTTATCCTGGTGGAATCGCCCGTGCTTTCCGGGTAAGGGAAGTTTTTTCGCATTCGGTTTTGGAAAAACCGACGGATTAGTCTCTTGTCCGGATACGAGAAGTGCTACTTCCGCTGCTAGTACCTCGAATCCGTTGCTCGGTGGGGACAGGGATCTCACAGTTGGTTGTGATATTTTTATCTCTCCTCTCTCTTGAACCAAACCAAATCAAAATGGAACCAAACCGAATCAAAAAGTAACCAAACTAGATCCAAATCTAGTCCAAATTCAACCAAACTGAATCTGGAAAATTCCAGAATTCAGTTAGCTTTGGTTAGAGCTTCCCTCTCCTATAAATAGAACATGAGTCCTTTGAAAAAAAAGGAAGAATTTTACTATACTAGAGTTATGCTGAAATAATGCTAATTTCTACTATTCTCTAAAATTCTCTCCAAATTGAAGAAATTGGAGCTTCCCTCTTTCTTCAATCCCCATTGGTGGCTCCATCAACATACTTAACCAATTGATTGGTTGGGGGCCTCTACCGTGAACAAAGAATCAAGCAATTTGTAAGGTAATTAGTGAATTTTGATCATTTTCTTTAATTTCTCAACGTTTCTCTCTTCTCAACCCCTCTCAAGCTTGAGAAGCTTAATTGGAATGGTTTTTGAATGCTATTGAAGTTAATTGATGAATGGTAGTGAAGAGTTACATAATTTGATGAATGCTATTGAAGTTAATTGATTAATGATAGTTAAGAATTACATAAATTTCTATTTATGCTTAATTCTAATGGTTTTTATGTAATTTCTCTCTCTCACTCAAGAAATGGTCATACTCATGACCCATTCTCAATCCAAATGATGCTTTTCATAAAGTTTTTCCTTAATCCAAGATTAATCTATGCTTGAGGTCAAATTAATGGCTTTTTTCTATGCTTTTAGTTTATGTATTTCATGAATATTGATGATTCAACCCATTATTGGATTAATGATCCAATTAGAGATTATTCTAATCATTTTCTTAGTGATAAGCTTTATCCTTCAAAATAAATTGAGATTTATCAGTCATAGTAGCAGAGCTATGGCAAAATTTTTATAAAAATTACACATAAAATAATTTTATTCAAAGCATGAAAAGAGAACTTCCTACCATATTCTACGAATTATCATCCTAGATTAATTGAAAGAATTTTATTGTAATCATGGAGAAATTAATTTTTATGTTATGCATAATTGATGATTATTTTATTGTAAAAGTGTTACTTTTATCATATTTGGATTTCATGCATAGAGGTATGCATAAAAGAATTATTATTTTAATATAAAAGTGTTACTTTTATCATATTTGGATTTCATGCATAGAGGTATGCATAAAAGAATTATTATTTTAATATAAAAGTGTTTCTTTTATCATATTTGGATTTCATGCATAGAGGTATGCATAAAGAAATTATTATTTTAATATAAAAATGTTTCTTTTATCATATTTGGATTTCATGCATAGAGGTATGCATAAAAGAATTATTATTTTAATATAAAAGTGTTTCTTTTATCATATTTGAATTTCATGCATAGAGGTATGCATAAAAATTGATTATTTTATTATAAAAGTGTTACTTTTATCAGATTTGGATTTCATGCATAGAGGTATGCATAAAAGTTGATTATTTTATTATAAAAGTGTGACTTTTATCATATTTGGATTTCATGCAGAGATATGCATAAAAGTTGATTATTTTATTAATAAAAGTGTGACTTTTATCATATTTGGATTTCATGCATAGAGGTATGCATAAAGGTTGATTATTTTATTATAAAAGTGTGACTTTTATCATATTTGGATTTCATGCATAGAGGTATGCATAAAAGCTGATTATTTTATTATTAAAGTGTGACTTTTATCATATTTGGATTTCATGCATAGAGGTATGCATAAAAGCTGATTATTTTATTATAAAAGTGTGACTTTTATCATATTTGGATTTCATGCATAGAGGTATGCATAAAAGTTGATTATTTTATTATAAAAGTGTGACTTTTATCATATTTGGATTTCATGCATAGAGGTATGCATAAAAGTTGATTATTTTATTGTAAAAGTGTTACTTTTATCATATTGGATTTCATGTATAGAGGTATGCATAAAAGATATTCTTTTTATACTAAAAGTGTGATTTTCATCATAAATGGATTTTATGCATAACTTAGATGCATAAGAGAAATTCTTTTATTCTAAAAGTGTAATTCATACCAAATTGAATTTATGCATAAGAAGATGCATAAAAGATTGATTTTTAAATTCAAAGTGTCATTCTCATCTAAATTGAATTTATGCATAGGAAGATGCATAAAAGAATGGAATTTCAATTCAAAAGTGTTATTCTCATCCAAATTGAATTTATGCATAGGAAGATGCATAAAAGATGGATTTTTAATTCAAAAGTGTCAATTCTCATCTAAATTGAGTTTATGCATATAGGAAGACGCATAAGAGATGGAATTTTAATTCAAAAGTGTCATTTTCATTTAAAATGAATTTATGCATAGGAAGATGCATAAAAGATTGATTTTTAAATGAGATGTGATAATATGTGATAAGATGCGTATGGGAAGTGATAGGATGTGATAAGAGGTGTATGAGATGTGATAAGATGTGATAAGATGCGTATGGGAAGTGATAGGATGTGATAAGAGGTGTATGAGATGTGATAGGATGTGATAAGAGGTGTATGAGATGTGAAAAGATGTGAAAAGATGTGTATGAGATGTGATAGGATATGATAAGAGGTGTATGAGATGTGATAGAATGTGTTAAGATGAGTTAGGATGTGTTAAGATGTGTATGGGACGAGGTAGAGAGTGTATCTGATGGGATAAGATGTATATGGGATGTGTTAGGGTGAGAATGGATGTAGTATGGATGTATGGATGTAGATACGGATGTATGTATGTATGTGGATGTGGATGTATGAATGAGGATGTGAAAATGGATGTATGTATGTAGATGTGGATGTATGGATGTGAATGTGAATGAAGATGTGGATGTGGATGTATGGATGTAGATTCGGATGTAGATGTATGTATGTGAATGTGGATGTATGAATGAGGATGTGAAAATAGATGTATGCATGTAGATGCGTATGTATGAATGTGAAATTGGATGTATGTATAATGTGGATGTATGAATGAGGATGTGAAAATAGATGTATGCATGTAGATGCGTATGTATGAATGTGAAATTGGATGCATGATGTGGACGTACGAACATGGATATGTATGTAGAATAATGAATGTGAATGTGTATGTGAAATAATGTGTAGTCTATATGAGTGAATGGATGAGAATGAGTACACATTGAATGGAATAGGGAATAAGTAATGTGGTCCGAGAGTGGATAATGTGAAAAGACGAGAGTTCATTATAGAAACTGTATTTTGTGACTGTTTGTAAATGACTGTTTGTAAATGACTGTTTTATGTCAAGAATGCTGGGGAAGCATTTTGACCATCTTGAAGATTAAGGTCATGAAGATCGAACTGATAAGGTTGCAACTGGTGACGGAGAGTCAATGGAGGACGTCTCGCGTAGCAAGGTCGATCGAGGTCTTGACCAGCTTCGGTTCGATTTAAATGGTGAGCTTCCAGTACGGTGGATGAGGGACCAAGGAAGCGGTCTATGAGTGAAGCGCTAGGTCACCTGCGAAGGATCCTAGAGGGTGCTGACCATACGGTGCTCGGGCTCTGGGTCACCGAAGATACCCACACGTGCGTCGTGGAAGATATTGGAACAAGGAATAAGAGTTGTTTTCTGAAACCAGGCATGGATCTGGTTGATTGACCTTGCTGGTTCTCAACGGATGAGTCCATGGCTCTTTTATATGGATTTGTGGGTTGATCTTGCTGATCTTCCACGGAGACTCCATTCTATTATATGAATATATTGCCGGTTACTATGAGCTAGGAACTATGGAAAAGGCCCCTGAGTGAACATGTGGTGAGCGTTCTGGTTGCCAATGATGCCATAAGTATACCGATGAATGAATGACTGGAAATAAGGATTCAACCAGAGACTATGAGGATTGTCACCAGTGACATAATGGTTTCATTAAAGGATTGTTTTAAAGTTAGCTGATGCTAAGAAAAAAGGCAATTTCATATTGGGTGTGTAAGTGGTGTGACTAGTTTTATGTTTGCATGAACTTCCGGCTAGGGGGCCTTGGAACTCTTTTCCTTAGTACCCGGGACAAAACCTAACCAAATTCTTAATTGGATCCCATCACTACTACAGTGGTTGGGCGGTTGGCTAACCCATGGGGCTGGATGGGGCTAGGCTGGACTGATGGATCCGTAAATCGAGACTCAATTTCTGTTATTACGATAGATGAAGTAAGTCCCGGATAGTAATTGTTCTATGGATAGGAATCAACGGCTGTGCCTCTTGATGGGGAAAAAAGCGTTGATTCCAATGATCCAAGTGCAAGTTTATTCCCTGATCTGACCGAGTATCTTTATAGGTGCAGTCAGATCAGTTTGATCACTAATGGTCTTGACTACGTTAGAGTAAAAAGTTATCCTCGAGGAATCGCCCGTGCTTTCCGGATAAGGGAAGTTTTTCCGGGTTCGGTTTTGGAAAAACCGACGGATTAGTCTTTTGTCCGGATATCCGTGGACGAGGCCCCGAATGTGGGACCCTTGCCTTGCGCGAGAAGTGCTACTTCCGCTGCTAGTATCCCGAATCTGTTGCTCGATGGGAACAGGGATCTCACATCTCTTCCTTCAAAGAGCTCCACATTGTCCATTCTCATGCCGGCTAAGTTATCATTCACTAGGTAGTTGCCACAAACACTCCTCTCTCTCACTTCTATGGTAGCTACATAAGCACAAGGATAAAGTAGAGAATAGAGTAGCAAGATCGAGACTCAATATTTACACAATAGAAGAGTGTGTTGTGTTATGAGATAAAACTGACTTATATACAAGATTGTACAATTTCACACACAAAATATGGAGGACTAGGTGCCTAGGGCTCTCATAAGTGGCCACAATACTTAACCTTATAATACATTTATGAAGAAGTACATCCACAAGGGATTTAACTAAGCTTGCTACCACATGCTCTCAAAGTAGTGATCACAATAAGAGTTCCATTAGACCATTATGTGCCCATCCATATTTATAGATTTGGCCACTACTGTTGCTTCATAGCTTGATTATGTACATCTTTTTTGTGTGTCCTCTTTTCTCATTGATGTAGAATATTAGTGGAGATAGTTGTTAATTACCTTCCCCCCTTTTGGCTGATTAGAGGAATTTATTTTATAGAGAGAATTAAGAAGCTTATTGTTTCTACTCTTGACACTGAGAGAATGCTCAATGTTCATGGTTCCTCTGGAAGGAGTGGATTCAATGTTTATTATTCCTTTGAAAGGAGGGGGGAAGGCTTGTTATTGAGATAATGATCAATGTTCGTTGTCCCTCCGAAAGAAATGGGGAAGGCTTGTTCACATAAATGAAGAATTTAGTGATTGGCAAGAGTATCTAAAGAGAGTGGGGTCCTCGACAGGCGACTATAGTGTTGTCCTCATCCATGAATCAAGTATTTTCCTTGTTCTCTATCATGACTCCTTTTTTTTAGCAACCCAATATTCTCTAATACCTTGTGATTTGCAATGACTATTCTTAGAGTTACAATTGTAACGTTACATGTGCAATCTCCATGACCTTACAAGTAATGAGATTAAGAGAAACATAATGTTAGTGCATAGTAAGAACTCATATTAGTAAAACTATTCAAAAAGTTGCAACATATTGACTACTTTACATTACTAATCAGTCTTGCTTATGCAAGATAGCAATACTACTAATATTTTTTACATAGATTGTTGAGGAAATGTGGTGCTCATGCTAGATCAAGTGTGTGGATGAAAAGAACTCACAAAATACAAGAATAATATCTTGCTTATTAAGTTGTTTATGCATACAACTAGGCCTTGCTCAATGCAAAATGCCTCCTAGCTCCACCTTTAAATAGATGAGCTAGTGGACCTTAAGTCCATTCACACTCACACCCTTCTCATCCCCTTCTACATAACCTTAGTCTCTTAATACCCCCCTCAATACCAACTATGAAAGAATAGAATAGGTGGTATTGGACATAGGTTGCCTTTATAACATTAGGCATACAAGGATGTCATGGTGGTGTGGTTATCTAGGATTTACAAATATGTTCCTAGAGCCTTAGAGGCTAATACAATGCTTCCACCACATGCTTTATTTGATGTCGATGAAGATGTACACCTCAATGATGGTGCACCCCACTCTTTGTGTTTGCTTGACTTCTTGTAGATGACATGCTTTAGACATACATGCCATTGCTTCCACCACATGCTTTCTCACACAATGATCAAAACAAGGCTGCCACCCTTACTTAAATGGTTTGCTTATAGATGTTTCTTCAACATGCTTGATTCTTACTTGAATACCATACCTCCTCCATGGGCAATGAGGTAGATTTAAATGGGAAAGGGAAAGGGAGGGTCTTACCACTTGCCTTATGAATTGGTCAAGGACAGTGTCTACTCCATAATTATCATGTTGGTTACATGATACCCATTAGGGTTTGAAGGTACAAGCTTAATGAAAGTGAGTAATTGGTTGAGGTAAATGCTCAAACCAATAAGGTTCATCATCCTTGGCTCAAGAAGGAGAGGGCATTGCTCATAATGTTGCCAATGCCTCTTACAAAAACAATGCCAAAAGATGCTTAAAATCATGACAAACAACAAGGTAGAGCACTTAGTGATGCTATGCTCAACCTTAAAACTCATCTTAGACAATGAAAAAGTTGAATATGCAATGGAATAACATGCCTTGGGCTTGGGAAACGAGAGCATACGGCTTATGACATGTCTATGTCTCTTACAAAACAAGAGCCTCAAGGGTAATACACAACATTGAAGATGAACACTTAGTGTACATGTGTTCAGCTTTAAACCACTCAAATATTGAGTTTGTTGATGAAAAAACTAGAAATCTTCAACCTCTTTGGCTTATGAGATAAAGAAAATTGGTTCATGGTTGCACCATTTCTCCTTATAGAAGAAACGGGTTGATGATGAAGACTTGTAATGTGGCACTTATGGTGTGTGCCTGGCCTCCAATGTTGATGAATAAGAGCCTCCTTAGTGTAAAAGACCTCCTCCTTTGATGGTTAAGACCACCTTAGTGCTAAGCAACACTTTGGTTGGTGATTAAGATCACCATTAGTGTGTAGAAAACATAATTAGTACTTAAAAATACATTTTTAGTATCAAGTAACACTTATTTTTGGTGATTAGTTCACCATTAGTGTTTAATAACACTATTAGTGCTTAAGAACACTTTATAATTACTCTTCTTTGTTGGATTAATAGGTTAATTAGTGTTAAACAACACAATTAGTGCTTAAAAGCACACTTTGAAAGCTTGAAAGTTGATGTTGATGATGAAGCTTGTTTAGAGTGAGGTTTATGAATACCTCATGTGGTTAGCCACTCTTCAAAATCAAGATAAAGGTTCAGCAACACACATTCACAACATCACTTGAGTGATTAAAGCAAGGGAAGAGATGATTTGAGCAAGAAAAAATCAAAGTTGAAGCTTTAATGGAAAGCTTCCATGGAGAAAGAGAGAGGCGACTGGTTTTTTGACTATAGCAGACGATTCAGTGCATCAAATGAGCTCAGATTTGAGCTGTGGAGTCCTCATTGGTGGGTGGACTACCAAAGCCCTCAAGCACCTTGACTAATGATGGCCTACAGTTGGCGTATGGCTGTACGGCCAGTGCTGCATAGAAAAACAACGCTGGGTTGCTGTGCAGAGAGAATGCCGCGACGAATCAGCAGATTGATCGTACAAAATTAAATGCCCAGGTGTCCTCTACATCTTCCTTGAAGGAATCTCCACGAGATATGGCCTCTACAAGAAGCTGGTAGAAGGCCTCCAATGGCTGGGGGTTGAGCTCCACAAGTGAAGAGATAAGAAAATGAAGCAAAAAATGACCTAATCTACACCACAAGAGTCCTAATCAACCTAGGCTCTGATACCATGTTGAGAAAACGTGGTGCTCATGCTAGATCAAGTGTGTGGAGGAAAAGAACTCACAAAATACAAGAACAATATCTTGCTTATTAAGTTGTTTATGCATACAACTAGGCCTTGCTCAATGCAAAATGCCTCCTAGCTCCACCTTTAAATAGATGAGCTAGTGGACCTTAAGTCCATTCACACTCACACCCTTCTCATCCCCTTCTACATAACCTTAGTCTCTTAATATAGATATGGGCGCATACGCATGTGCACGCACACACACACACAGAAAAGGGTCTGCAAACCAATAGAAAGACAGAGGGAGGGGGAGTACATACGTATAGACTACCACAGAGAGAGAGAGAGAGAGAGAGAGAGAGAGAGAGAGAGAGAGAGAGAGAGAGAACCTCCAAAAAGAGAAGGCAGGTCCACATAATAGTTACAAGAGAGTGGGACGTTCTAAATTTTTTTTACAAGAGAGTGGGATGTTCTAATTTTGTTTTTGAAATTTAGCTTTCACCTTACTTTCAATAATTTTAAGCACCTAAAAGACCAATGTCAGGGATACTATTTTGAGACCACCTATCCATGTTTCTACCTCGTAGAGAGATAACCATGTCACCAAGAGATTTTTGGGTGAATTTCTAGATCCAATAGAGGAGAAATAAGAAGCCAAACAAAACTTGGTTCAAGAATGTTAAAAAAAAAACAGTAAAATTGTAGACAAAGTAAGGGACCAAATACTATTCACCCCCCCAATGTGTTATCGATTGACCAAGATGGAAGACCATTCATCCTTGTGTTATTAATTGACTAAGTTGGAGAAATCATAGAGGTTGTAATGGAGAACTCTAAGGGGGATTTACAAGGGATCTTGAACTTCCTCAATTACTTGGGAATGGCCTAGATGATCCTTTACTAGAATGAACCTTCGAAATTCCTGATACAAAACATGCAATGGAGTCCGTTCTTGAGTCTGGTTATTGTAGTACATGAGATTTTGCTAAACTCCCATCATTCTCATCTTTTGAGGTCAAGGTTTTAATAACAACTCTACTCCAAGGTAATGAAAATTTATGGAGAGATTTGAAGGACTAAATGGAAGGACGATTATGAACAATTATTGTTAAGGACAAGGTGAAATATAACCCAATAGCAAAATCAAATGAGGAAACTCCTTTGAGTGATGAAAAGAAAAAGTTACCTAAGGTGCCTATAAATAATTTGGGACATTATTAAAAGGATGAGACCACTACAATGTTATCTATGGTTTATAAGTACCAAGGAGTTACAACTATTAGATAGCGGTGTGGATGCTAGCATTGTCTCTAAACGCTACTGGAAACTCTGGGAAAGCAACCCATAGAGGAAACTAATTTTTTTTGTGAAGGTAGCTGTGGAATCACAACTAATAAGCCTCTTGGTATCTTAAGAGATTAAAAAGCAAAATATTTGGATAAATTTATCAATCTACCTTTGTGTGTTGATGAATTACCACAAATAGCTGAGATCATATGATGTGATTCAAAGGTGATACTACATGTAGGAAGCTAGACTGGTCCATGACTAGGGAATAAAGGTCATATTTACCTTAGAAATAAGGACTAGATAATATTATTGATACATAGAAGGTTCACCCAATGCATGGAGGGATTTCGAAGAGTAAAACATAATTGGTATTATTGATACAAGGAAGGTTCACCCAATGCATGAAGGGATTTAGAAGAAGAGTCAAGCATCATTGCTAGAACTACTTCTGTGAATGTGTGTCAAACATGTTGCCACATATCCGCCGACATGTTGTGAAGGTGTGTCAAACATTGCTAGAACTACTTCTATGAATGTGTGTTAGACATGTTGCCACATGTCATGAAAGAAGGACTAGATAGTAAAGATGAATTTTCTTACCTAGAAGGTTCAACCAATGCAATGGGGGGTTTTTAGCAGAAGACTCAAATAACACTGCTAGAACCACTTTTGTTATTGTGTGCCAAACATGTTGCTACATCCTAGAAGATGAATATCTACATCTAAATATCATGATTACTAGAACTTTAGGAATATGGAGTCTAAACATCATGATTGGAATTGGAAGATGAACATATGGATCACGATTATTGTAACTCAAGATTCAAAGTACTAGATGCATATTCTAGAAAAATTTTATGTGCTTTAAAAGAAGTACGAAAAAATCTATGAGATGAGTTTGAGAAGAGAATTGATAGTGCAATGCATGCTTAGAGTTGAGCTTTTTTGATTCTATATATGCACGCTTTTTTGAGTCTATAGATGCATCAAGTGACATACAGGAGTCACCTCAATCAAATGAAGAAAGGCCAACTTCATCAAGGAATCCCAATGGATATTAAAAATGGAAGCCAAAGAAGGCCATAGCACCAAGTGTACTCTTTAGTTAGTCTAATTTTCATGAAGAGTATTGACTCCACAAAAAAGAACTGAAGAGATGTCATTTTCCTATCAGATTTATATTAATTAATGAAGGAATGAGACAACAAGGTAACAAAAGAGACTTGAGAGATCTTGTTTTTCTTAATGGAGTGATACAAGAGGGTGACAAAACAAAGAGTTTTCACTTATCTCCACTATCCTTGCTAGCTCCTCTCAAGCATCATTTGGTGGTCTAAAGAGCACACCACATACTAACCCCTCAGTCCAATCCTTCCAATGCTAACTTCACACTATGCAGGTGATCTAGGTTGGTTTTTCAGATGGCCCTTTGTTATGGCTTCACAATCAAGACCCCAGAATTTTTTCTCATGGCCCTTCATTATGGCACCCTATAATTTTTTCAAGCATAAATGCACATGTTCTCATTCTAGTCTCTCCTAGAAACACATTAATAAGAGAAGAAAAACATGGCACGAAGAACTTACCAATATGTTGTAATGCATGCAACCCTCCCTTCTTCCTTCAAAGAGCTCCACATCATTTGTTGTCATGCCAAATCTTACATATTGTCCACTAGGTAGTAGCCCCACACACTCCTCTCTTTCTTCAAAGAGCTCCACATTGTCCATTCTCATGCCGGCTCAGTTATCATCCACTAGGTAGTTGCCACAAACACTCCTCTCTCTCACTTTTATGGTAGCTACATAAGCACAAGGATAAAGTAGAGAATAGCGTAGCAAGATCGAGACTCAATTTCTACACAATGGAAGATTGTGTTGTGTTATGAGATAAAACTGACTTATATACAAGATTGTACAATTTCACACACAAAATATGGATGACTAGGTGCCCACGGCTCTCATAAGTGGCCACAATACTTAATCTCATAATACATTTATGAAGAAGTACATCCACAAGGGATTTAACTAAGCTTGCTACCACATGCTCTCAAAGCAGGAATCACAATAAGAGTTCCATTAGACCATTATGAGTGCCCATCCATGTTTATAGATTTGGCCACTACTGTTGCTTCATAGCTTGATTACGTACATCCTTTTTGTGTGTCCTCTTTTCTCATTGATGTAGAATATTAGTGGAGATAGTTGTTAATTACTTCCCCCCCTTTCATGGCTGATGTAGAATATTAGTGGAGATAGTCGTTAATTACTTTCCCCCCTTTCATGGCTGATTAGAGGAATTTATTATAGAGAGAATTAAGAAGCTTATTGTTTCTACTCTTGACACTGAGAGAATGCTCAATGTTCATTGTTCCTCTAGAAGGAGTGGATTCAATGTTCATTATTCCTTTGAAAGGAGGGGGGAAGGCTTGTTATTGAGATAATGATCAATGTTCGTTGTTCCTCCAATAGGAATGGGGAAGGCTTATTAATAAATGAAGAATTTAGTGATTGGCAAGAGTATCTAAAGAGAGTGGGGGCCTCGATAGGCGACTATAGTGTTGTCCTCATCCATGAATCAAGTATTTTCCTTGTTCTCTGTCATGACTCCTTTTTTTTTAGCAGTCCAATATTCTCTAATACCTTGTGATTTGCAATGACTATTCTTAGAGTTGCAATTGTAATGTTACATGTGCAATCTCCATGGCCTTACAAGTAATGAGATCAAGAGAAACATAATGTTAGTGTATAGTAAGAACTCATATTAGTACAACTATTCAAAAAGTTACAACATACTGACTACTTTACATTATGAATCAGTCTTGCTTATGCAAGATAGCAATACTACTAATATTTTTTACATAGATATGGGTGCATACGCACGTGCACACACACACACACACAGAAAAGAGTCTCCAAACAAATAGAAAGATAGAGAGAGAGGGAGTACATACGTAGAGAGAGAGAGAGAGAGAGAGAGAGAGAGAGAGAGAGAGAGAGAGAAGGCAGGTCCAAATAATAGTTACAAGAGAGTGGGATGTTCTAAATTTTTTTACAAGAGAGTGGGACGTTCTAATTTTTTTTACAAGAGAGTGGGATAAGATAGTGGGATGTTCTAATTTTGTTTTGGAAATTTAGCTTTCACCTTACTTTCAATAATTTTAAGCACCTAAAAGACCAATGTCAGGGATACTATTTTGAGACCACCTATCCATGTTTCTACCTCGTAGAGAGATAACCATGTCACCAAGAGATTTTTGGGTGAATTTCTAGATCCAATAGAGGAGAAATAACAAGCCAAACAAAACTTGGTTCAAGAATGTCAGGAAAAGAATACAGTAAAGTTGTAGACAAAGTAAGGGACCAAATACTATTCACCCCCCCAATGTGTTATCGATTGACCAAGATGGAAGACCATTCATCCTTATGTATTATTAATTGACTAAGTTGGAGAAATCATAGAGGTTGTAATGGAGAACTCTAAGGGGGATTTACAAGGGATCTTGAACTTCCTCAATTACTTGGGAATGGCCTAGATGATCCTTTACTAGAATGAACCTTCCAAATTCCTGATACAAACATGGAATGGACTCCATTCTTGAGTGTGGTTAATGTAGTCCATGAGATTTTGCTAAACTCACATCATTCTCATCTTTTGAGGTCAAGGTTTTAATAACAACTCTACTCCAAGGTAATGAAAATTTATGGAGAGATTTGAAGGACTAAATGGAAGGAAGATTATGAGCAAATATTGTTAAGGAGACAAGGTGAAATATAACCCAATAGCAAAATCAAATGAGGAAACTCCTTTGAGTGATGAAAAGAAAAAGTTACCTAAGGTGCCTATAAATACGTTGGGACATTATTATGAAAAGGATAGGACCACTAAAATGTTATCTATGGTACATAAGTACCAAGGAGTTACAACTATTAGATAGCAGTGTGGATGCTAGCATTGTCTCTAAACGCTACTGGAAACTCTGGGAAAGCAACCCATAGAGGAAACTAATTTTTTTTTGTGAAGGTGGCTGTCGAATCATGACTAATAAGCCTCTTGGTATCTTAAGAGATTAAAAAGCAAAATATTTAGATAAATTTATCAATCTACCTTTGTGTGTGGATGAATTACCACAAATAGTCAAGATCATATGATGTGATTCGAGGGTGATCCTACATGTAGGAAGCTAGACTGGTCCATGACTAGGGAATAAAGGTCATATTTACCTTAGAAATAAGGACTAGATAATATTATTGATACATGGAAGGTTCACCCAATTCATGGAGGGATTTCGAAGAGTAAAACAACATTGGTATTATTGATACAAGGAAGGTTCACCCAATGCATGGAGGGATTTAGAAGAAGAGTCAAGCATCATTGCTAGAACTACTTCTGTGAATGTGTGTCAAACATGTTGCCACATATCCCACATGTTGTGAATGTGTGTCAAACATTGCTAGAACTACTTCTGTGAATGTGTGTTGGACATGTTGCCACATGTCATGAAAGAAGGACTAGATAGTAAAGATGAATTTTCTTACCTAGAAGGTTCAACCAATGCAATGGAGGGTTTTTAGCAGAAGAGTCAAACAACACTACTAGAACTACTTTTGTTATTGTGTGCCAAACATGTTGCCACATCCTAGAAGATGAATATCTACATCTAAATATCATGATTACTAGAACTTAAGGAATATGGAGTCTAAACATCATGATTGGAATTGGAAGATGAACATATGGATCACGATTATTGTAACTCAAGATTCAAAGTACTAGATGCATATTCTGAAAAAATTTGATGTGCTTCAAAAGAAGTACGGAAAAATCTATGAGATGAGTTTGAGAAGAGAATTGATAGTGCAATGCATGCTTAGAGTTGAGATTTTCTGAGTCTATAGATGCATGCTTTTTTGAGTCTATAGATGCATCAAGTGACATACAGAAGTCACCTCAATCAAATGAAGAAAGGCCAACTTCATCAAGAGATCCCAATGGATATTAAAAAATGGAAGCCAAAGAAGGCCATAGCACCAAGTGTACTCTTTAGTTAGTCTAATTTTCATGAAGAGTATTGACTCCACAAAAAAGAACTGAAGAGATGTCATTTTCCCATCAAATTTATATTAATTAATGAAGGAATGAGACAACAAGGTAACAAAAGAGACTTGAGAGATCTTGTTTTTCTTAATGAAGAAGTGATACAAGAGGGTGACAAAACAAAGAGTTTTCACTTATCTCCACTATCCTTGCTAGCTCCTCTCAAGCATCATTTGGTGGTCTAAAGAGCACACAACATACTAACTCCTCAACCCAATCCTTTTAATGCTAACTTCACACTATGCAGGTGATCCAGCTTGGTTTCAGATGGCCCTTTGTTATGGCTTCACAATCAAGACCCCAGAATTTTTTTATCATGGCCCTTCATTATGGCACCCTATAATTTTTTCAAGCATAAATGCACATGTTCTCATTCTAGTCTCTCCTAGAAACACATTAATAAGAGAAGAAAAACATGGCACGAAGAACTTACCAATATGTTGTAATGCATGCAACCCTCCCTTCCTTCAAAGAGCTCCACATCATTTGTTGTCATGCCAAATCTTACATATTGTCCACTAGGTAGTAGCCCCACACACTCCTCTCTTCCTTCAAAGAGCTCCACATTGTCCATTCTCATGCCGGCTAAGTTATCATCCACTAGGTAGTTGCCACAAACACTCCTCTCTCTCACTTTTATGGTAGCTACATAAGCACAAGGATAAAGTGGAATAGAGTAGCAAGATCAAGACTCAATTTCTACACAATGGAAGAGTGTGTTGTGTTATGAGATAAAACTGACTTATATACAAGATTGTACAATTTCACACACAAGATGGACGACTAGGTGCCCAAGGCTCTCATAAGTGGCCACAATACTTAATCTCATAATACATTTATGAAGAAGTACATCTACAAGGGATTCAACTAAGCTTGCTACCACATGCTTTTGAAGTAGGAATCACAATAAGAGCTCCATTAGACCATTATGAGTGCCCATCCATGTTTATAGATTTGGCCACTACTGTTGCTTCATAGCTTGATTACGTACATCCTTTTTGTGTGTCCTCTTTTCTCATTGATGTAGAATATTAGTGGAGATAGTTGTTAATTACCTCCCCCCCTTTCATGGTTGATTAGAGGAATTTATTATAGAGAGAATTAAGAAGCCTATTGCTCAATGTTCATTGTTCCTCTGGAAGGAGTGGATTCAATGTTCATTATTCCTTTGAAAGGAGGGCGGAAGGCATGTTATTGAGATAATGATCAATGTTCGTTGTTCCTCCAAAAGGAATGGGGAAGGCTTATTAATAAATGAAGAATTTAGTGATTGGCAAGAGTATCTAAAGAGAGTGGGGGCCTCGACAGGCGACTATAGTGTTGTCCTCATCCATGAATCAAGTATTTTCCTTGTTCTCTGTCATGACTCCTTTTTTTTTAGCAGTCCAATATTCTCTAGTACCTTGTGATTTGCAATGACTATTCTTAGAGTTGCAATTGTAACGTTACATGTGCAATCTCCATGGCCTTACAAGTAATGAGATCAAGAGAAACATAATGTTAGTGCATAGTAAGAACTCATATTAGTACAACTTTTCAAAAAGTTGCAACATACTGACTATTTTACATTACTAATCAGTCTTGCTTATGCAAGATAGCAATACTACTAATATTTTTAAGTATGCATTTTTCTATACCTAGGATGAAAAATAACACTTTAAGAATACATATATGATGGGAATTACTCTTTTTGAATTAAAAAAAGTAAAACTTATTTTACACAATTTTAGAAAATTTTGCCATAACCTCCTTTGTATGGCTGACCATTTTTCAATTTTTAAAATTGATTAGTTTACACAATTTTAGAAAATTTTATAACCTTCTTTGTATGGCTGACCATTTTTCAATTTTTAACTCTCTAAAATTAATTAGAATTTCACCAAGAGTATTTAAATCATTCTATTGTAAACATTTTCTACTTATTTAAGAGAAGTGTTATGAAAAAACTTGATTTTATCCATTAATCATTCATCTAGGATAAAGAATGGTTGGATTTACTAAAGAAGAGAGGGAAATGCCTTTTTTCAATGAGGCATAACATAATATTCATATTAGAGAGAAAACAAAAATCATAAAAAACCAAAAAATGAAATAGAAAAGAGAAGAATTTCCAACTTACAAGGAGAATTTGAGAACTTTCCGTTGGCTTGATGGTTTGAGGGATCTACTCCTGTTTGAAGCAAGAGTGGCCACCAATCTTTAGAAGAGGGAAGGTCAAATTCACAGTTTTTGGCTCTTGGGAGAAATAGGGTAAAAGTGCAAAAACACTATTGAGCTTCAACAAAGGGGAAGGCTTCTATTTATATAAAAAAGTGAGCTTCTAACCAAGCCAACCGATTCTAGAATTTCCCAAATCAGTTTGGTCAATTTTTGACCATTTTGGGTCAGTTTAGTCCACTTTTTGGATCTAGTTGAAACAGGAGAGAGGAGAGATAAAAATATCTCATTATTTGGGAGTTTAAAACTCTCCCACACATGTGAAATAGGTGCCTCCTTCATGAGGGGAATTCCCCCATACTGAGGTGTCAAAAATGCATCATTATCTCAATAACAAGCCTTCCTCCCTCCTTTCAAAGGAATAATGAACAGTGAACTCCTTCCAGAGGAACAATGAACATTGAGCATTCTCTCAGTGTTAAGAGTAGAAACAATAAGCTTCTTAATTCTCTCTATAATAAATTCCTCTAATCAGCCATGAAAGGGGGAAGGTAATTAACAACTATCTCCACTAATATTCTACATTAATGAGAAAAGAGGACACACAAAAAGGATGTACGTAATCAAGCTATGAAGCAACAGTAGTGGCCAAATCTATAAACATGGATGGGCACTCATAATGGTCTAATGGAACTCTTATTGTGATTCCTACTTCGAGAGCATGTGGTAGCAAGCTTAGTTTAATCCCTTGTGGATGTACTTCTTCATAGATGTATTATGAGATTAAGTATTGTGGCCACTTATGGGCTCATCTATAAACATGGATGGGCACTCATAATGGTCTAATGGAACTCTTATTGTGATTCCTACTTCGAGAGCATGTGGTAGCAAGCTTAGTTGAATTCCTTGTGGATGTACTTCTTCATAGATGTATTATGAGATTAAGTATTGTGGCCACTTATGAGAGCCCATAAGTGGCCACAATACTTAATCTCATAATACATCTATGAAGAAGTACATCCACAAGGGATTAAACTAAGCTTGCTACCACATGCTCTCGAAGTAGGAATCACAATAAGAGTTCCATTAGACCATTATGAGTGCCCATCCATGTTTATAGATTTGGCCACTACTGCTGCTTCATAGCTTGATTACGTACATCCTTTTTGTGTGTCCTCTTTTCTCATTGATGTAGAATATTAGTGGAGATAGTTGTTAATTACCTTCCCCCTTTCATGGCTGATTAGAGGAATTTATTATAGAGAGAATTAAGAAGCTTATTGTTCCTACTCTTGACACTGAGAGAATGCTCACTGTTCATTGTTCCTCTGGAAGGAGTGGTCTCAATGTTCATTATTCCTTTGAAATGAGGGGGGAAGGCTTGCTATTGAGACAATGATCAATGTTTGTTGTTCCTCCAAAAGGAATGGGGAAGGCTTATTAATAAATGAAGAATTTAGTGATTGACAAGAGTATCTAAAGAGAGTGGGGGCCTCGACAGGCGACTATAGTGTTGTCCTCATCCATGAATCAAGTATTTTCCTTGTTCTCTGTCATGACTCCCTTTTTTTTTAGTAGCCCAATATTCTCTAATACCTTGTGATTTGCAATGACTATTCTTAGAGTTGCAATTGTAACGTTACATGTGCAATCTCCATGGCCTTACAAGTAATGAGCTCAAGAGAAACATAATGTTAGTGCATAGTAAGAACTCATATTAGTACAACTATTCAAAAAGTTACAACATACTGACTACTTTACATTACTAGTCAGTCTTGCTTATGCAAGATCGGAATACTACTAATATTTTTTACATAGATATGGGCGCATACGCACGTGCACACACACACACACACAGAAAAGGGTCTGCAAACCAATAGAAAGATAGAGGGAGAGGGAGTACATACGTAGAGAGAGAGAGAGAGAGAGAGAGAGAGAGAGAGAGAGAGAGAGAGAGAGAGAGAGAGAGAGAGAGAGAGAGAAACTCCAAAGAGAGAAGGCAATTCCACATAGAAGTTACAAGAGAGTGGAATGTTCAAAATATTTTTTACAAGAGAGTGGGATGTTCTAAATTTTTTTTACAAGAGAGTGGGATAAGATAGTGGGATGTTCTAATTTTGTTTTGGAAACTTAGCTTTCACCTTACTTTCAATAATTTTAAGCACCTAAAAGACCAATGTCAGGGATACTATTTTGAGACCACCTATCCATGTTTCTACCTCGTAGTAAGAAAGAGGTAACCATGTTACCAAGAAATTTTTGGGTGAATTTCTAGATCCAATAGAGGAGAAATAAGAAGCCAAACAAAACTTGGTTCAAGAATGTCATGAAAAAAATACAGTAAAATTTTAGACAAAGTAAGGGACCAAATACTATTCACCCCCCCAATGTGTTATCGATTGACCAAGATGGAAGACCATTCATCCTTATGTATTATTAATTGACTAAGTTGGAGAAATCATAGAGGTTGTAATGGAGAACTCTAAGGGGGATTTACAAGGGATCTTGAACTTCCTCAATTACTTGGGAATGGCCTAGATGATCCTTTACTAGAATGAACCTTCCAAATTCCTGATACAAACATGGAATGGACTCCATTCTTGAGTGTGGTTAATGTAGTCCATGAGATTTTGCTAAACTCACATCATTATCATCTTTTGAGGTCAAGGTTTTAATAACAACTCTACTCCAAGGTAATGAAAATTTATGGAGAGATTTGAAGGACTAAATGGAAGGAAGATTATGAGCAATTATTGTTAAGGAGACAAGGTGAAATATAACCCAATAGCAAAATCAAATGAGGAAACTCCTTTGAGTGATGAAAAGAAAAAGTTACCTAAGGTGCCTATAAATACGTTGGGACATTATTATGAAAAGGATAGGACCACTAAAATGTTATCTATGGTACATAAGTACCAAGGAGTTACAACTATTAGATAGCGGTGTGGATGCTAGCATTGTCTCTAAACGCTACTGGAAACTCTGGGAAAGCAACCCATAGAGAAAACTAATTTTTTTTGTGAAGGTGGCTATTGAATCACGACTAATAAGCCTCTTGGTATCTTAAGAGATTAAAAAGCAAAATATTTGGATAAATTTATCAATCTACCTTTGTGTGTGGATGAATTACCACAAATAGTCGAGATCATATGATGTGATTCGAGGGTGATCCTACATGTGGGAAGCTAGACTGGTCCATGACTAGGGCATAAAGGTCATATTTACCTTAGAAACAAGGACTAGATAATATTATTGATACATGGAAGGTTCACCCAATGCATGGAGGGATTTCGAAGAGTAAAACATCATTGGTATTATTGATACAAGGAAGGTTCACCCAATGCATGGAGGGATTTAGAAGAAGAGTCAAGCATCATTGCTAGAACTACTTCTGTGAATGTGTGTCAAACATGTTGCCACATATCCCACATGTTGTGAATGTGTGTCAAACATTGCTAGAACTACTTCTGTGAATGTGTGTTGGATATTCAGCTACATGTCATGAAAGAAAGACTAGATAGTAAAGATGAATTTTCTTACATAGAAGGTTCAACCAATGCAATGGGGGGTTTTTAGCAGAAGAGTCAAACAACACTACTAGAACTACTTCTGTTATTGTGTGCCAAACATGTTGCCACATCCTAGAAGATGAATATCTACATCTAAATATCATGATTACTAGAACTTCAGGAATATGGATTCTAAACATCATGATTGGAATTGGAAGATGAACATATGGATCATGATTATTGTAACTCAACATTCAAAGTACTAGATGCATATTTTGGAAAAATTTGATGTGCTTCAAAAGAAGTACGGTAAAATCTATGAGATGAGTTTGAGAAGAGAATTGATAGTGTAATGCATGCTTAGAGTTGAGCTTTTTTGATTCTATATATGCACGCTTTTTTGAGTCTATAGATGCATCAAGTGACATACAGGAGTCACCTCAATCAAATGAAGAAAGGCCAACTTCATCAAGGAATCCCAATGGATATTAAAAAATGGAAGCCAAAGAAGGCCATAGCACCAAGTGTACTCTTTAGTTAGTCTAATTTTCATGAAGAGTATTGACTCCACAAAGTAGAACTGAAGAGATGTCATTTTCCTATTAGATTTATATTAATTAATGAAGGAATGAGACAACAAGGTAACAAAAGAGACTTGAGAGATCTTATTTTTCTTAATGAAGGGGTGATACAAGAGGGTGACAAAACAAAGAGTTTTCACTTATCTCCACTATCCTTGCTAACTCCTCTCAAGCATCATTTGGTGGTCTAAAGAGCACACCACCTACTAACCCCTCAACCCAATCCTTCCAATGCTAACTTCACACTATGCAGGTGATCCAGCTTGGTTTCAAAAGGCCCTTTGTTATGGCTTCACAATCAAGACCCCAAAATTTCTTCTCATGGCCCTTCATTATGGCACCCTATAATTGTTTCAAGCATAAATGCACATGTTCTCATTCTACTCTCTCCTAGAAACACATTAATAAGAGAAGAAAAACATGGCACGAAGAAGTTACCAATATGTTGTAATGCATGCAACCCTCCCTTCCTTCAAAGAGCTCCACATCATTTGTTGTCATGCCAACTCTTACATATTGTCCACTAGGTAGTAGCCACACACACTCCTCTCTTCCTTCAAAGAGCTCCACATTGTCCATTCTCATGCCGGCTAAGTTATCATCCACTAGGTAGTTGCCACAAACACTCCTCTCTCTCACTTCTATGGTAGCTACATAAGCACAAGGATAAAGTAGAGAATAGAGTAGCAAGATCGAGACTCAATTTCTACACAATGGAAGAGTGTGTTGTGTTATGAGACAAAACTCACTTATATACAAGATTGTACAATTTCACACACAAAATATGGACGACTAGGTGCCCAGGTCTCTCATAAGTGGCCACAGTACTTAATCTCATAGTACATTTATGAAGAAGTACATCCACAAGGGATTCAACTAAGCTTGCTACCACATGCTCTCGAAGTAGGAATCACAATAAGAGTTCCATTAGACCATTATGAGTGCCCATTCATGTTTATAGATTTGGCCATTACTGTTGCTTCATAGCTTGATTACGTACATCCTTTTTGTGTGTCCTCTTTTCTCATTGATGTAGAATATTAGTGGAGATAGTTGTTAATCACCTTCCCCCCTTTCATTGGGCTGATTAGAGGAATTTATTATAGAGAGATTTAAGAAGCTTATTGTTCCTACTCTTGACACTGAGAGAATGCTCAATGTTTATTGTTCCTCTGGAAGGAGTGGATTCAATGTTCTCATTATTCCTTTGAAAGGAGGGGGGAAGGCTTGTTATTGAGATAATGGTCAATGCTCGTTGTTCCTCCAAAAGGAATGGGGAAGGCTTATTATTAAATGAAGAATTTAGTGATTGGCAAGAGTATCTAAAGAGAGTGAGGGCCTCAACAGAGGCGACTATAGTGTTGTCCTCATCCATGAATCAACTATTTTCCTTGTTCTCTTTCATGACTCCTTTTCTTTAGCAACCCAATATTCTCTAATACCTTGTGATTTGCAATGACTATTCTTAGAGTTACAATTGTAACGTTACATGTGCAATCTCCATGGCCTTACAAGTAATGAGATCAAGAGAAACATAATGTTAGTGTATAGTAACAACTCATATTAGTACAATTATTCAAAAAGTTACAATAAATTGACTACTTTACATTACTAAAATTAGTCTTGCTTATACAAGATAGCAATACTACTAATATTTTTTACATAGATATGGGTGCATACACACGTGCACACACAAACACACACAGAAAAGGGTCTGCAAACCAATAGAAAGATAGAGGGAGAGGGAGTACATACGTTTAGACTACCAGAGAGAGAGAGAGAGAGAGAGAGAGAGAGAGAGAGAGAACCTCCAAAAAAAGAAGGCAGGTCCACATAATAGTTACAAGAGTGTGGGATGTTCTAAAATTTTTTTTACAAGAGAGTGGGATAAGATAGTGGGATGTTCTAATTTTGTTTTTGAAATTTAGATTCCACTTTACTTTCAATAATTTTAAGCACCTAAAAGACCAATGTTAGGGATACTATTTTGAGACCATCTTCCATGTTTCTACCTCGTAGTAGTAAGAAAGAGGTAACCATGTCACCAAGAGATTTTTGGGTGAATTTCTAGATCCAATAGAGGAGAAATACGAAGCCAAACAAAACTTGGTTCAAGAATGTCAAGAAAAAAATACAGTAAAATTGTAGACAAAGTAAGGGACCAAATACTATTCACCCCCCCAATGTGTTATCGATTGACCAAGATGGAAGACCATTCATCCTTATGTATTATTAATTTACTAAGTTGGAGAAATCATAGAGGTTGTAATGGAGAACTCTAAGGGGGATTTACAAGGGATCTTGAACTTCCTCAATTACTTGGGAATGGCCTAGATGATCCCTTTACTACAATGAACCTTCCAAATTCCTGATACAAACATGGAATGGACTCCATTCTTGAGTCTGGTTAATGTAGTCCATGAGATTTTGCTAAACTCTCATCATTCTCATCTTTTGAGGTCAAGGTTTTAATAACAACTCTACTCCAAGGTAATGAAAATTTATGGAGAGATTTGAAGGACTAAATGGAAGGACAATTATGAGCAATTATTTTTAAGGACAAGGTGAAATATAACCCAATAGCAAAATGAAATGAGTAAAATCTCCTTTGAGTGATGAAAAGAAAAAGTTACCTAAGATGCCTATAAAAAATTTGGGACATTATTATAAAAAGGATGAGACCACTACAATGTTATCTATGGTACATAAGTACCAAGGAGTTACAACTATTAGATAGCGTTGTGGATGGTAGCATTGTCTCTAAACGCTACTGGAAACTCTAGGAAAGCAACCCATAGAGGAAACTAATTTTTGTTATGAAGGTAGCTGTGGAATCACGACTAATAAGCCTCTTGGTATTTTAAGAGATTAAAAACCAAAATATTTGGATAAATTTATCAATCTACCTTTGTGTGTTAATTACCACAAATAGCAGAGATCATATGGTGTGATTCGAGGGTGATCCTACATGTAGGAAGCTAAACTGGTCCATGACTAGGGAATAAAGGTCATATTTACCTTAGAAATAAGGACTAGATAATACTATTGATACATGGAAGGTTCACCCAATGCATGGAGGGATTTTGAAGAGTAAAACATCATTGGTATTATTGATACAAGGAAGGTTCACCCAATGCATGGAGGGATTAAGAAGAAGAGTCAAGCGTCATTGCTAGAACTACTTCTGTGAATGTGTGTCAGACATGTTACCACATATCCGACATGTTGTGAATGTGTGTCAAACATTGCTAGAACTACTTCTGTGAATGTGTGTTTGGACATGTTGCCACATGTCATGAAAGAAGGACTAGATAGTAAAGATGAATTTTCTTACCTAGAAGGTTCAGCCAATGCAATGGAGGGTTTTTAGCAAACATGTTGCCACATCCTAGAAGATGAATATCTACATCTAAATATCATGATTACTAGAACTTAAGGAATATGGAGTCTAAACATCATGATTGGAATTGGAAGATGAACATATGGATCACGATTATTGTAACTCAAGATTCAAAGTACTAGATGCATATTTTGGAAAAATTTGATGTGCTTCAAAAGAAGTACGGAAAAATCTATGAGATGAGATTGAGAAGAGAATTGATAGTGCAATGCATGCTTAGAGTTGAGCTTTTTTGAGTCTATAGATGCATGCTTTTGTGAGTCTATAGATGCATCAAGTGACATACAGGAGTCACCTCAATTCAATGAAGAAAGGCCAACTTCATCAAGGAATCCCAATGGATATTAAGAAATGGAAGCCAAAGAAGGCCATAGCACCAAGTGTACTCTTTCTTTAGTTAGTCTAATTTTCATGAAGAGTATTGACTCCACAAAGTAGAACTGAAGAGATGTCATTTTCCTATTAGATTTATATTAATTAATGAAGGAATGAGACAACAAGGTAACAAAAGAGACTTGAGAGATCTTGTTTTTCTTAATGGAGTGATACAAGAGGGTGACAAAACAAAGAGTTTTCACTTATCTCCACTATCCTTGCTAGCTCCTCTCAAGCATCATTTGGTGGTCTAAAGAGCACACCACATACTAGCCCCTCAACCCAATCCTGCCAATGCTAACTTCACACTATGCAGGTGATCCAGCTTGGTTTCAGATGGTCCTTTGTTATGGCTTCACAATCAAGACCCCAGAATTTTTTCTCATGGCCCTTCATTATGGCACCCTATAATTTTTTCAAGCATAAATGCACATGTTCTCATTCTAGTCTCTCCTAGAAACACATTACTAAGAGAAGAAAAACATGGCACAAAGAACTTACCAATATGTTGTAATGCATGCAGCCCTCCCTTCCTTCAAAGAGCTCCACATCATTTGTTATCATGCCAACTCTTACATATTTTCCACTAGGTATTAGCCACACACACTCCTCTCTTCCTTCAAAGAGCTCCACATTGTCCATTCTCATGCCGGCTAAGTTATCATCCACTAGGTAGTTGCCACAAACGCTCCTCTCTCTCACTTCTATGGTAGCTACATAAGCACAAGGATAAAGTAGATAATAGAGTAGCAAGATCGAGACTCAATATTTACACAATGGATGAGTGTGTTGTGTTATAAGATAAAACTGACTTATATACAAGATTGTACAATTTCACACACAAAATATGGAGGACTAGGTGCCTAGGGCTCTCATAAGTGGCCACAATACTTAACCTTATAATACATTTATGAAGAAGTACATCCACAAGGGATTTAACTAAGCTTGCTACCATATGCTCTCGAAGTAGTGATCACAATAAGAGTTCCATTAGACCATTATGTGCCCATCCATGTTTATAGATTTGGCCACTACTGTTGCTTCATAGCTTGATTACGTACATCCTTTTTGTGTGTCCTCTTTTCTCATTGATGTAGAATATTAGTGGAGATAGTTGTTAATTACCTTCCCCCCTTTTGGCTGATTAGAGGAATTTATTATAGAGACAATTAAGAAGCTTATTGTTCCTACTCTTGACACTGAGAGAATGCTCATTGTTCATGGTTCCTCTGGAAGGAGTGGATTCAATGTTTATTATTCCTTTGAAAGGAGGGGGGAAGGCTTGTTATTGAAATAATGATCAATGTTCATTGTCCCTCCGAAAGGAATGGGGAAGGCTTGTTCACATAATTGAAGAATTTAGTGATTGGCAAGAGTATCTAAAGAGAGTGGGGTCCTCGAGAGGCGACTATAGTGTTGTCCTCATCCATGAATTAAGTATTTTCCTTGTTCTCTGTCATGACTCCTTTTTTTTAGCAACCCAATATTCTCTAATACCTTGTGATTTGCAATGACTATTCTTAGAGTTGCAATTGTAACGTTACATGTGCAATCTCCATGACCTTACAAGTAATGAGATTAAGAGAAACATAATGTTAGTGCATAGTAAGAACTCATATTAGTAAAACTATTCAAAAAGTTGCAACATATTGACTACTTTACATTACTAATCAGTCTTGCTTATGCAAGATAGCAATACTACTAATATTTTTTACATAGATTGTTGAGGAAATGTGGTGCTCATGCTAGATCAAGTGTGTGGATGAAAAGAACTCACAAAATACAAGAACAATATCTTGCTTATTAAGTTGTTTATGCATACAACTAGGCCTTGCTCAATGCAAAATGCCTCCTAGCTCCACCTTTAAATAGATGAGCTAGTGGACCTTAAGTCCATTCACACTCACACCCTTCTCATCCCCTTCTACATAACCTTAGTCTCTTAATACCCCCCTCAATACCAACTATGAAAGAATAGAATAGGTGGTATTAGACATAGGTTGCCTTTATAACATTAGGCATACAAGGATGTCATGGTGGTGTGGTTATCTAGGATTTACAAATATGTTCCTAGAGCCTTAGAGGCTAATACAATGATGCCATCTAAGTCTTTATTTAATGTCGATGAAGATGTACACCTCAATGATGGTGCACCCCACTCTTTGTGTTTGCTTGACTTCTTGTAGATGACATGCTTTAGACATACATGCCATTGCTTCCACCACATGCTTTCTCACACAATGATCAAAACAAGGCTGCCACCCTTACTTAAGTGGTTTGCTTATAGATGTTTCTTCAACATGCTTGATGCTTACTTGAATACCATACCTCCTCCATGGGCAATGAGGTAGATTTAAATGGGAAAGGGAAAGGGAGGGTCTTACCACTTGCCTTATGAATTGGTCAAGGGCAGTGTCTACTCCATAATTACAACAACTTTTGTGCATGTTGGTTACATGATACCCATTAGGGTTTGAAGCTACAAGCTTAATGAAAGTGAGTAATTGGTTGAGGTAAATGCTCAAACCAATAAGGTTCATCATCCTTGGCTCAAGAAGGAGAGGGCATTGCTCATAATGTTGCCAATGCCTCTTACAAAAACAATGCCAAAAGATGCTTAAAATCATGACAAACAACAAGGTAGAGCACTTAGTGATGCTATGCTCAACCTTACAACTCATCTTAGACAATGAAAAAGTTGAATATGCAACGGAATAACATGCCTTGGGCTTGGGAAACGAGAGCATACGGCTTATGACATGCCTATGCCTCTTACAAAACAAGAGCCTCAATACACAACAACATTGAAGATGAACACTTAGTGTACATGTGTTCAGCTTTAAACCACTCAAATATTGAGTTTGTTGATGATAAAACCAGAAATCTTCAACCTCTTTGGCTTATGAGATAAAGACAATTGGTTCATGGTTGCACCATTTCTCCTTAGAAGAAATGGGTCGACGATGAAGACTTGTAATGTGGCACTTATGGTGTGTGCCTGGCCTCCAATGTTGATGAATAAGAGCCTCCTTAGTGTAAAAGACCTCCTCCTTTGATGGTTAAGACCACCTTAGTGTTAAGCAACACTTTGGTTGGTGATTAAGATCACCATTAGTGTGTAGAAAACATAATTAGTACTTAAAAACACATTTTTAGTATCAAATAACACTTATTTTTGGTGATTAGTTCAGCATTAGTGTTTAATAACACTATTAGTGTTTAAGAACACTTTATAATTACTTCCCTTTGTTGGATTAATAGGTTAATTAGTGTTAAACAACACAATTAGTGCTTAAAAGCACACTTTGAAAGCTTGAAAGTTGATGTTGATGATGAAGCTTGTTTAGAGTGAGGTTTATGAATACCTCATGTGGTTGGCCACTCTTCAAAATCAAGATAAAGGTTCAGCAACACACATTCACAACATCACTTGAGTGATTAAAGCAAGGGAAGAGATGATTTGAGCAAGAAAAAATCAAAGTTGAAGCTTTAATGGAAAGCTTCCATGGAGAAAGAGAGAGGCGACTGGTTTTTTGACTATAGCAGACGATTTAGTGCATCAAATGAGCTCAGATTTGAGCTGTGGAGTCCTCATTGGGTGGACTACCAAAGCCCTCAAGCACCTTGACTAATGATGGCCTACAGTTGGCGTATGGCTGTACGGCCAGTGCTGCACAGAAAAACAACGCTGGGTTGCTGTGCAGAGAGAATGCCGCAGCGGATGAGCGACGAATCAGCAGATTGATCGTACGAAATAAAATGCCTAGGTGTCCTCTACATCTTCCTTGAAGGAATCTCCACGAGATATGGCCTCTACAAGAAGCTGGTAGAAGGCCTCCAATGGCTGGGGGTTGAGCTCCACAAGTGAAGAGATAAGAAAATGAAGCAAAAAATGACCTAATCTACACCACAAGAGTCCTAATAAACCTAGGCTCTGATACCATGTTGAGAAAACGTGGTGCTCATGCTAGATCAAGTGTGTGGAGGAAAAGAACTCACAAAATACAAGAACAATATCTTGCTTATTAAGTTGTTTATGCATACAACTAGGCCTTGCTCAATGCAAAATGCCTCCTAGCTCCACCTTTGAATAGATGAGCTAGTGGACCTTAAGTCCATTCACACTCACACCCTTCTCATCCCCTTCTACATAACCTTAGTCTCTTAATATAGATATGGGCGCATACGCATGTGCACGCAGACACACACAGAAAAGGGTCTGCAAACCAATAGAAAGACAGAGGGAGGGGGAGTACATACGTATAGACTACCAGAGAGAGAGAGAGAGAGAGAGAGAGAGAGAGAGAGAGAGAGAGAGAGAGAGAGAGAGAGAACCTCCAAAGAGAGAAGGCAGGTCCACATAATAGTTACAAGAGAGTGGGACATTCTAAATTGATATTATTGATAGTTACAAGAGTAAAACATCATTGGTATTATTGATACAAGGAAGGTTCACCCAATGCATGGAAGGATTAAGAAGAAGAGGCAAGCGTCATTGCTAGAACTACTTCTGTGAATGTGTGTCAGACATGTTATCACATATCCGACATGTTGTGAATGTGTGTCAAACATTGCTAGAACTACTTCCGTGAATGTGTGTTTGGACATGTTGCCACATGTCATGAAAGAAGGACTAGATAGTAAAGATGAATTTTCTTACCTAGAAGGTTCAACCAATGCAATGGAGGGTTTTTAGCAAACATGTTGCCACATCCTAGAAGATGAATATCTACATCTAAATATCATGATTACTAGAACTTAAGGAATATGGAGTCTAAATATCATGATTGGAATTGGAAGATTAACATATGGATCACGATTATTGTAACTCAAGATTCAAAGTACTAGATGCATATTTTGGAAAAATTTGATGTGCTTCAAAAGAAGTACGGAAAAATCTATGAGATGAGATTGAGAAGAGAATTGATAGTGCAATGCATGCTTAGAGTTGAGCTTTTTTGAGTCTATAGATGCATGCTTTTGTGAGTCTATAGATGCATCAAGTGACATACAGGAGTCACCTCAATTCAATGAAGAAAGGCCAACTTCATCAAGGAATCCCAATGGATATTAAGAAATGGAAGCCAAAGAAGGCCATAGCACCAAGTGTACTCTTTCTTTAGTTAGTCTAATTTTCATGAAGAGTATTGACTCCACAAAGTAGAACTGAAGAGATGTCATTTTCCTATTAGATTTATATTAATTAATGAAGGAATGAGACAACAAGGTAACAAAAGAGACTTGAGAGATCTTGTTTTTCTTAATGAGGGAGTGATACAAGAGGGTGACAAAACAAAGAGTTTTCACTTATCTCCACTATCCTTGCTAGCTCCTCTCAAGAATCATTTGGTGGTCTAAAGAGCACACCACATACTAGCCCCTCAACCCAATCCTGCCAATGCTAACTTCACACTATGCAGGTGATCCAGCTTGGTTTCAGATGGCCCTTTGTTATGGCTTCACAATCAAGACCCCAGAATTTTTTCTTATGGCCCTTCATTATGGCACCCTATAACTTTTTCAAGCATAAATGCACATGTTCTCATTCTAGTCTCTCCTAGAAACACATTACTAAGAGAAGAAAAACATGGCACAAAGAAGTTACCAATATGTTGTAATGCATGCAACCCTCCCTTCCTTCAAAGAGCTCCACATCATTTGTTATCATGCCAACTCTTACATATTGTCCACTAGGTAGTAGCCACACACACTCCTCTCTTCCTTCAAAGAGCTCCACATTGTCCATTCTCATGCCGGCTAAGTTATCATCCACTAGGTAGTTGCCACAAACGCTCCTCTCTCTCACTTCTATGGTAGCTACATAAGCACAAGGATAAAGTAGAGAATAGAGTAGCAAGATCGAAACTCAATATTTACACAATGGAAGAGTGTGTTGTGTTATGAGATAAAACTAACTTATATACAAGATTGTACAATTTCACACACAAAATATGGAGGACTAGGTGCCTAGGGCTCTCATAAGTGGCCACAATACTTAACCTTATAATACATTTATGAAGAAGTACATCCACAAGGGATTTAACTAAGCTTGCTACCACATGCTCTCGAGGTAGTGATCACAATAAGAGTTCCATTAGACCATTATGTGCCCATCCATGTTTATAGATTTGGCCACTACTGTTGCTTCATAGCTTGATTATATACATCCTTTTTGTGTGTCCTCTTTTCTCATTGATGTAGAATATTAGTGGAGATAGTTGTTAATTACCTTCCCCCCTTTTGGCTGATTAGAGGAATTTATTATAGAGAGAATTAAGAAGCTTATTGTTCCTACTCTTGACACTGAGAGAATGCTCAATGTTCATGGTTCCTCTGGAAGGAGTGGATTCAATGTTTATTATTCCTTTGAAAGGAGGGGGGAAGGCTTGTTATTGAGATAATGATCAATGTTCGTTGTCCCTCCGAAAGGAATGGGGAAGGCTTGTTCACATAATTGAAGAATTTAGTGATTGGCAAGAGTATCTAAATAGAGTGGGGTCCTCGACAGGCGACTATAGTGTTGTCCTCATCCATGAATCAAGTATTTTTCTTGTTCTCTGTCATGACTCCTTTTTTTTAGCAACCCAATATTCTCTAATACCTTGTGATTTGCAATGACTATTCTTAGAGTTGCAATTGTAACGTTACATGTGCAATCTCCATGACCTTACAAGTAATGAGATTAAGAGAAACATAATGTTAGTGCATAGTAAGAACTCATATTAGTAAAACTATTCAAAAAGTTGCAACATATTGACTACTTTACATTACTAATCAGTCTTGCTTATGCAAGATAGCAATACTACTAATATTTTTTACATAGATTGTTGAGGAAATGTGGTGCTCATGCTAGATCAAGTGTGTGGATGAAAAGAACTCACAAAATACAAGAATAATATCTTGCTTATTAAGTTGTTTATGCATACAACTAGGCCTTGCTCAATGCAAAATGCCTCCTAGCTCCACCTTTAAATAGATGAGCTAGTGGACCTTAAGTCCATTCACACTCACACCCTTCTCATCCCCTTCTACATAACCTTAGTCTCTTAATACCCCCCTAATACCAACTATGAAAGAATAGAATACGTGGTATTGGACATAGGTTGCCTTTATAACATTAGGCATACAAGGATGTCATGGTGGTGTGGTTATCTAGGATTTACAAATATGTTCCTAGAGGCTAATACAATGATGCCATCTAAGTTTTATTTGATGTCGATGAAGATGTACACCTCAATGATGGTGCACCCCACTCTTTGTGTTTGCTTGACTTCTTGTAGATGACATGCTTTAGACATACATGCCATTGCTTCCACCACATGCTTTCTCACACAATGATCAAAACAAGGCTGCCACCCTTACTTAAGTGGTTTGCTTATAGATGTTTCTTCAACATGCTTGATGTCTTTATTTGATGTCGATGAAGATGTACACCTCAATGATGGTGCACCCCACTCTTTGTGTTTGCTTGACTTCTTGTAGATGACATGCTTTAGACATACATGCCATTGCTTCCACCACATGCTTTCTCACACAATGATCAAAACAAGGCTGCCACCCTTACTTAAGTGGTTTGCTTATAGATGTTTCTTCAACATGCTTGATGCTTACTTGTAAGATTCCTCCCTAGCCTCTCAAGATGTCTAGCATCTTCCCCTCTAATCAATCCCTCTTCAGAAATATCAAGACCTTGTTTCTAATTGTTTTAACCTAGAGAGAGAAAATATTCTAGAGAGAGAATATTCAGATTTTGAATATTTTTGGATAGAAAAATATCTCTTATAATTAAGATGAATTCCCCTAAAACAGAAATTCAAAAAGAATTTTTCAATGTGCAATTGGAATTAATTGGAAATAGGTATAAAGAACCTTAGTCTAAGGGTCTAGATTTTCAGAAATCTTTGGATTATGGTCCAATTAAGGTTCCTAGGGGCCAATAGGATCAATCTATGTGTAGGGAGGAGATAAATCCAATTTTGTAAAATAAGATACCCAAAAATGAGTAAATGCTCACAAAAGATGAAGAGTTGACTATGTACAAGGTTTATTAGTAAGAAACTATGAGTAATATAAAAAAATATGAGATATTTTGGGTATAATGATTCCATTTTGACACATATGTAAGGAAGGGGAGTCCCTTAAAGGAGGTGCATACTTCACAAGCTTAAATGAGTTTTAAACAAAAAAATAATGTGATATTTTTATCTCTCCTCTCTCTTGAACCAAACCAAATAAAAAAGGAACCAAACCGAATGAAAAAGGGACCAATACTAATCAAGATTTTCAGCTTTGAACTCTCTGAAGCTTTCATGGTGGCTTCTCCCTTGAGAATGCATGTGAGCCCTCCATTCTGAGTAAACCCTAATAGTTGCTTGCAATGGTATAAAAGCCTTCAGTTTGATCCATTTCTTGAATCTTTTTCTGTTTTTTTTTCTTGTCTATTTTCAACCCCTGTTTACAGCCCTCATTTCAATCCCAAGAACCCTAGTTTGGTTCATTTGTTGCAAGATTTTCCATCTACAATATCACTAGGTCAAACTACACATTAGCCATATGATTTTGAGCATCGATAGGAAGTGTTATGATGGCCACAAAACTCACTGTGAACTGGTGCAGATTCAAACCCTGTTTCCAGCCCTTCTTTCAAGTCCAAGAAACACTAATTCGGGCTATCTTTTGCTTCAAATCTCATCTCCAGTGGTTGGACTACACTCCCAAGGCCTTGTAGAGCTTCTATTGCATTGTTTAGAATTGATTTCATAGCCCTGAAGTGAGCGAGAAATCAGCGCAAGTTTCCCTGCAGGGCTGTCCATTTCTTCACATGCAAGCTCAAGCCTTGTATGCTTACCTCTTTATTCCTATGTGTGGATAAGGCTTCCTTGTGGTGATTTCTTGCAAGAAGAAGCTTTCTTGGAGATGAATGGAGGCTATGGGAGAAGAAAGCGTAAGGGGCAACAAAGATCTTCTACGAGTGGCTTCTTCTTCAACAATTGGTTCAATTCTTGACTTTTTATCAACATTGGTGAGTCCCTCAAAACAATTCTTGATTGATTTTGGTGGATTCTTAGCATCCAAGTCCAATAATTAGGGTTTCTCCAAGAAAACCCTAATTTTTGGGATCTTTTCAAGTTGAAGTGAATCATTGGCAACATTGGCAATGTGGTTAAGTCAAATATGAGCCCTATGCATGGATCTTGAGGCTACATGAGTCAAATGCCCAAACCCTAAGCCAAGAATTGGGGTTTTTGAAGCATTAAGGCTTGTATGTTGCTATTGATGAGTCGAATAGCTTCCCTTTATGCTATTTGACACTTGAAAGGCTTGATCACATGTCAAAAGGACGTTATGGATGCCATGCATGACAAAGGTTATGCCCATTGATGTCATATGACATGGTGATGACATGCTATTGATACATATGATATTTCCTCATGATTCACGTGTGGTTGGGTGTTTGTTTGATGTGATTTGGTGTATGGAGATACTTGGGAGGTTAATGGGGAAAGCATGAGTACATGCCCCTTGTAATGATCAAATGATAATGGCATGAGTCATGCCACACACATTGTAAGTACTCCTACCCATCCTTGTGAAGCTTACATCCACACACACTTCACTTGTACCCTCACCTCAATTCTTAGCATCTAGTATGTGTGAGAGGGTACCTTGGGCATTGGTGGAGAGGCCCGAGGGGAGCATGTCTTGAACTCTTCTTCTCGTGAGTGCTTTTGGTAAAGTGGCAAGGAGGGGGATTAGGTATTGGCATGAAGACTTGGCCCCAACCTTTGCCTTGAGGCCCGAACTCGGTAAAGGGGTGGGAAGGCTTGGCCGGGAGATTGGCAAGCAAGAGAGCTCTCTCCATCAACACAATCTACATCGACACTATTGAGTATTACATACGGGCAATGGGGCCCAAGCCATGAGCAATGCATTGATCATGTGCAAAGCAAGTATGAAGAATGCAATGAGTTGAGCTCACTTGTGCAATTGATTGCAAAAGACATTGTATACATGTTATGGAACAAAGCAGTGTGGATTGAGACCAGTTTATTTTGAGATTTCATCCAAAATACGAGGGAGACTCTGTCAGATTTTTTTTTCAGAGGTCTTTTATAGAAAAAGGACGTGCAAAAGGGTGCCATAAGATTTCTTACCATTGCCTATTGTCTATTGGAACTTACCAAGGATTGTGCACAAGGATTGAGTACTCTTTGACCTAAAATAGGGTACTCTGCTGAAACTGAAAAGTACGATTCAGTCCGAGGGGTAGTGGGTGAAGTGAAATGGTTTATACCCTTGGATAGTACTTGGAAAGAGCTCTCTATCAAGCTATCTAGTGCCCGAATCAGAGTCCATTTGATGGGTCAAAACATTATACTCTGCTGAAACTGAAAAGTACGATTCAGTCCGAGGGGTAGTGGACTGAAGTGAAATGGTTTATACCCTTGGATAGTACTTGGAAAGAGCTCTCTATCAAGCTATCAAGTGCCCGAATCAGAGTCCATTTGATGGGTCAACCAGCCAACTTTGATCGCACGGGAAAGGGTGATTCAGTAAAAAATGCTAAGGACTGAAATTGAGTGGTTTACATAGCCTTAGTGTACTCATTTTAAGCTACCATTTGAGCCATTAACCACTCCAATTGGATAACCCTAGCTAGGTCAACCCGGTTTTGTTGGCTTTCTAAAAAAGTCAAAACAGAGGCATATTGCACATTGACTGAAGTCAAACGGGCAATTGGATCTTGTAGCATACCTCAAGAGCTTCCCATAGAACCCTAGATCAACCAATTCCAACAACTTTTCACCATCCAAACCCTAAAAGTCTATTTTTCCAGCATAGGGCGGAGCAAGCCGAGGAAGGGTGTGGATGCAATCAATGATTTGGGGATTGGTGCATGTGATATGAGGGACAATGTGAATGTGGATGTGGATGTATGCATGTAGATGTGGATGTATGGATGTGAATGTGAAATGGATGTGGATGTATGCATGTAGATGTGGATGTATGGATGTGAATGTGAAATGGATGTGGATGTATGCATGTAGATGTGGATGTATGGATGTGAATGTGAATGTGGAATAAGTAGTATGCATGTAGATATGGGTTTGTATGTATGCATGTAGATATGGGTGTGTATGTATGAATGTGGATATGAGATTGGATGTATGATGTGGATGTACAAACATGGATGTGTATGTAAAATAATGAACGTGAATGTGTATGTGAAATAATGTGTCGTCGCGATATGAGTGAATGGATGAGAATGAGTACACATATGAATGGAATGTGGAATAAGTAATGTGGACTGAGGAGGGATAATGTGGAAAGACGAGAGTTCGATATAGAAACTGTATTTTGTGACCTATTTGTAAATGACTGTTTTATGTCAAGAATGCTGGGGAAGCATTTTGACCGTCTTGTGGATTAAGGTCATGGAGACCTAACTGATAAAGTTGCAACTGCTGACGGAGAGTCAATGGAGGACGTCTCGCGTAGCAAGGTCGACCGAGGTCTTGACCAGTCTCGGTTCGATTTAAATGGTGAGCTTCCGGTACGGTGGATGAGGGACCAAGGAAGCAGCCTATGAGTGAAGCGCTAGGTCACCTGCGAAGGATCCTAGAGGGTGCTGACCATACGGTGCTCGGGCTTTGGGTCGCCGAAGATACCCACACATGCATCGTGGAAGATATTGGAACAAGGAGTAAGAGTTGTTTTCTGAAACTGGGCATGGATCTGGTTGTTGACCTTGCTGGTCCTCAACGGATGAGTCCATGGCTCTTTTATATGGATCTGTGGGTTGATCTTGCTGATCTTCCACGGAGATTCCATTCTATTATATGAATATATTGTCGGTTACTATGAGCTAGGAACTATGGAAAAGGCCCCTGAGAGAACAGGTGGTGAGCGTTCTGGTTTTGCCAATGATGCCATAAGTACACCGATGAAAGAATGACTGGAAATAAGGATTCAACCAGAGACTCTGAGGATTGTCATCAGTGACATAATGGTTTTATTAAAGGATTGTTTTAAAGCTAGTTGATGCTAAGAAAAAGGCAATTTCATATTGGGTGTGTAAGTGGTGTGACTAGTTTTATGTTTGCATGAACTTCTGGCTAGGGGGCCTTGGAACTCTTTTCCTTGGTACCCGGGACAAAACCTAACCAAATTCTTAATTGGATCCCATCACTACAGTGGTTGGGCGGTTGGCTAACCCATGGGACTGGATGGGGTTAGGCTGGACTGATGGATCCGTAAATCGAGATTTAATTTCTATTATTACGATAGATGAAGTAAATCCCGGATAGTAATTGTTCTATGGATAGGAATCAACGGCTGTGCCTCTTGATGGGAAAAAAAGCGTTGATCCCAATGATCCAAGTGCAAGTTTCTTTCTAGATCTGACCAAGTACCGTTAGAGGTGCAGTCGGATCAGTTTGATCAGTAATGATCTTGACTACGTTAGAGTAAAGAGTTATCCTGGTGGAATCGCCCGTGCTTTCCGGGTAAAGGAAGTTTTTCCGGTTTCGGTTTTGGACAAACCGACGGATTAGTCTCTTGTCCGAATATCCGAGGGCGAGGCCTCGAGTGTGAGATCCTACCCGTGCACGATGTGCTACTTCCGCTGCTAGCACCCTGAATTCGTTGCGCGGTGGAGACTGGGATCTTATAGTTGGTATTAGAGCAAATTGGTTAATAAAGATCAACTGAGAAGCCAATTATGTCAAAAATTTATCAAGAAGCACAAAAAGGTTGTAATTGTGTGATATAATTCATATAATTTGATATTCAAACTAAAAATTCGTAAATTAGTAATTGGGTCTTCAAATGGAAGTACCGCAATTATATGGAACCCTGACTTGCTTGAGGCCTAGACATGATGGTATTTACCTTATAGTTCCAAGTACCATGACTAGCCGTATATACCGAGGGTATAACTGCAGCTCTTTACCGGCAGTATATATGAGTAAATCTAAGACTTAAAATTATAAGCATTAATGCTATCCAGTTGATGAATTCGAATGTGGTTGATATGATTTTTAATTCTGTTTGAGAAGTGATGAATTGATTTGGATTCTGATTGAAAAATGATGATTTCTGAAATTTAGTTGAAATGTAATAAGCTGAGCGAAACCACAATGTGGATGATTGGGACGAGTCCCTGTGACGATAAGTGATGATAATGATTTCAGCAAATCACTATGAGATTAGTGAATTGTGCTGTCAAATTGCTACTGTTAATACTTGACACGGTAGATCAAGTTAAGGGATGACAAATTGAGAACTTGCTTAACTGAAATTCCCGTGGGAGGAATGTGGAGGAATGTTCAGAAGGAAATTTTTCGGTCTAATGGACCATTATCGTGTTAAAGATATGAATGATATGAACTGAATGAATTGTTATTTAATGATGAGTCCTATATAAGGGATATTTATCCCCGTATTCTATTGGGTTGACCAGAATATAAGGAACCCCAGAATAAATTGAATCTTAAGAAAAAGAGTTGTCCTCTACTTTGCAAGATGAGGACATCTCGCACTTTTTAAGTGGGGTAAAGTGGGGTAGAATCTAAGATTCCTCCCCCAGCCTTCGAGGTATACAGGAGTAAAAACCTTCCTTTCTGATCTTATATTTTCTGCTCTAAAATAAAAGAGGATTCTGTTTAAGAAGGAAGACCTTTCCCCAGAATACTTTCTCAGGAGCCCCACCTGTTTTAAGGATTCAGAACGATGAGTTCAGAAGTGTGAACTGGTGTTTTGGATGCCAAGGATTTGGTTCTCAGTTAAAAGACTACCGAGGATCGACAGAAGCAGTATGCAGATAAGAAGAGGACAGTCAGAGAATTCAAAGAAGCAGATATGGTCTTCATTCGAGCACGGCCCAAAAGAAGTTTTTTATCTCTTAGGAAGTATAAGAAGTTAGCCCCAGATATTGTGGGCCATATCTGATTTCAAAGAAAGTAGGTGACTTAGCCTATGAACTTCTTTTATCTCCTCATCTCAAAATTCTTAATGCCTTCTATAGAAAAATGTGCCAAAACCAAATCATAGAAAGACGGTAAAACTTCAGTGGATACCGTTGGCTTCTAAGTTACGCTAGCTCCTTCCTTTATATAAGTCGCAACTTTTACTTGCCGCTCGCAGTAATCTTACTTCCATCGATCTCCTTTCTTCTTAATCTCCTTCATGGCTTGGCAGCAGGAATTGGTTTTATCCATGATGATTTCTCACCTTCAAGACGCAAGCGAGTCTGTGAAGAAGGATTTTATAGAACTGTATGAGCGCTCACTTTTCCCTCACTTGGAAACTTCTGTAGCTCAGACCAAATGGCGGACCTATCAAGACATAACTAGGGTAACACCCTGGGGTCAGCAGTACTTTTGTAACAATGTCCGCTTGGCTATGGTTATTGAAGCTTTGGGTTTGGGACCCCGATACTACTGCGTGATGAGATCAAGGCATGTTGGGTTTTCTGAGCGGGTCTTCTTACTGGCGTGTTTTCTTCCTCATCAGAAGATATGCCTTTATCCCATTTTTGGCTTGCCTCTCAGAGGTCCTTTTAATAGGTCACCTCATGCCAGTGAGATAGGTGCTACAATAACCAGCCGAATTATTCCCATAGATGAATTACCTTATACGTGTGCAGCTTGTGAGTGCTGCTTTTGTGACCTTATGATGGACGGGCTTATGGAAGTGTAAAAAGTTCTTCTATCTTTACTGTATAAGTTCCGAGAATGAATAAAGTTTAAATCTTGTTCTTATCTTGAATCTTGCTCTCTTTGAGACTTTTCTTAGTGGTTAATCTTGATTAAAATTTTTCTCTCAGTCTCATATTCGTGCATCTTGCGAAATTACCCCTAGTTTGCGAAATTACCCCTAGTTTGCGAGATGAGGACATCTCGCGTTTTTCAAGTGGTGGGAGAGAATGTAAGATTCCTCCCTAGCCTCTCAAGATGTCTAGCATCTTCCCCTATAATCAATCCCTCTTCAGAAATATCAAGACCTTGTTTCTAACTGTTTTAACCTAGAGAGAGAAAATATTCTAGAGAGAGAATATTCAGATTTTGAATATTTTTGGATAGAAAAATATCTCTTATAATTAAGATGAATTCCCCTGAAACAGAAATTCAAAAAGAATTTTTCAATGTGCAATTGGAATTAATTGGAAATAGGTATAAAGAACCTTAGTCTAAGGGTCTAGATTTTCAGAAATCTTTGGATTATGGTCCAATTAAGGTTCCTAGAGGCCAATAGGATCAATCCATGTGTAAGGAGAAGATAAATCCAATTTTGTAAAAGAAGATACCCAAAAATGAGTAAATGCTCACAAAAGATGAAGAGTTGACTATGTACAAGGTTTATTAGTAAGAAACTATGAGTAATATAAAAAAATATGAGATATTTTGGGTATAATGATTCCATTTTGACACATATGTAAGGAAGGGGAGTCCCTTAAAGGAGGTGCATACTTCACATGCTTAAATGAGTTTTAAACAAAAAAATAATGTGATATTTTTATCTCTCCTCTCTCTTGAACCAAACCAAATAAAAAAGGAACCAAACCAAATAAAAAAGGAACCAAACCGAATAAAAAAGGGACCAATACTATTTTTTTTATCTCTCCTCTCTCTTGAACCAAACCAAATAAAAAAGGAACCAAACCAAATGAAAAAGGGACCAATACTAATCAAGATTTTCAGCTTTGAACTCTCTGAAGCTTTCATGGTGGCTTCTCCCTTGAGAATGCATGTGAGCCCTCCATTCTGAGTAAACCCTAATAGTTGCTTGCAATGGTATCAAAGCCTTCAGTTTGATCCATTTCTTGAATCTTTTTCTGTTTTTTTTTCTTGTCTATTTTCAACCCCTGTTTACAGCCCTCATTTCAATCCCAAGAACCCTAGTTTGGTTCATTTGTTGCAAGATTTTCCATCTACAATATCACTAGGTCAAACTACACATTAGCCATATGATTTTGAGCATCGATAGGAAGTGTTATGATGGCCACAAAACTCACTGTGAACTGGCGCAGATTCAAACCCTATTTTCCAGCCCTTCTTTCAAGTCCAAAAAACACTAATTCGGGCTATCTTTTGCTTCAAATCTCATCTCCAGTGGTTGGACTACACTCCCAAGGCCTTGTAGAGCTTCTATTACATTGTTTAGAATTGATTTCATAGCCCCGAAGTGAGCGAGAAATCAGCGCAAGTTTCCCTGCAGGGCTGTCCATTTCTTCACATGCAAGCTCAAGCCTTGTATGCTTACCTCTTTATTCCTATGTGTGGATAAGGCTTCCTTGTGGTGATTTCTTGCAAGAAGAAGCTTTCTTGGAGATGAATGGAGGCTATGGGAGAAGAAAGCGTAAGGGGCAACAAAGATCTTCTATGAGTGGCTTCTTCTTCAACAATTGGTTCAATTCTTGACTTCTAATCAACATTGGTGAGTCCCTCAAACAATTCTTGATTGATTTTGGTGGATTCTTAGCATCCAAGTCCAAGAATTAGGGTTTCTCCAAGAAAACGCTAATTTTTGGGATCTTTTCAAGTTGAAGTGAATCATTGGCAACATTGGCATTGTGGTTAAGTTGAATATGAGCCCTATGCATGGATCTTGAGGCTACATGAGTCAAATGCCCAAACCCTAAGCCAAGAATTGGGGTTTTTGAAGCATTAAGGCTTGCATGTTGCTATTGATGAGTCGAATAGCTTCCCTTTATGCTATTTGACACTTGAAAGGCTTGATCACATGTCAAAAGGATGTTATGGATGCCATGCATGACAAAGGTTATGCCCATTGATGTCATATGACATGGTGATGACATGCTATTGATACATATGATATTTCGTCATGATTCACGTGTGGTTGGGTGTTTGTTTGATGTGATTTGGTGTATGGAGCTACTTGGGAGGTTAATGGGGAAAGCATGAGTACATGCCCCTTGTAATGATCAAATGATAATGGCATGAGTCATGCCACACACATTGTAAGTACTCCTACCCATCCTTGTGAAGCTTACATCCACACACACTTCACTTGTACCCTCACCTCAATTCTTAGCATCTAGTATGTGTGAGAGGGTACCTTGGGCGTTGGTGGAGAGGCCTGAGGGGAGCATGTCTTGAACTCTTCTTGTCGTGAGTGCTTTTGGTAAAGCGGCAAGGAGGGGGATTAGGCATTGGCATGAAGACTTGGCCCCAACCTTTGCCTTGAGGCCCGAACTCGGTAAAGGGGTGGGAAGGCTTGGCCGGGAGATTGGCAAGCAAGAGAGCTCTCTCCATCAACACGATCTACATCGACACTATTGAGTATTACATACGGGCAATGGGGCCCAAGCCATGAGCAATGCATTGATCATGTGCAAAGCAAGTATGAAGAATGCAATGAGTTGAGCTCACTTGTGCAATTGATTGCAAAAGACATTGTATACATGCTATGGAACAAAGCAGTGTGGATTGAGACTAGTTTATTTTGAGATTTCATCCAAAATACGAAGGAGACTCTGTCAGATTTTTTTTTTCAGAGGTCTTTTACAGAAAAAGGACGTGCAAAAGGGTGCCATAAGATTTCTTACCATTGCCTATTGTTTATTGGAACTTACCAAGGATTGTGCACAAGGATTGAGTACTCTTTGACCCAAAACAGGGTACTCTGCTGAAACTGAAAAGTACGATTCAGTCCGAGGGGTAGTGGACTGAAGTGAAATGGTTTATACCCTTGGATAGTACTTGGAAAGAGCTCTCTATCAAGCTGTCCAGTGCCCGAATCAGAGTCCATTTGATGGGTCAAAATAGGGTACTTTGCTGAAACTGAAAAGTACGATTCAGTCCGAGGGGTAGTGGACTGAAGTGAAATGGTTTATACCCTTGGATAGTACTTGGAAAGAGCTCTCTATCAAGCTATCAAGTGCCCGAATCAGAGTCCATTTGATGGGTCAACCGGCCAACTTTGACCGCACGGGAAAGGGTGATTTAGTAAAAAATGCTAAGGACTGAAATTGAGTGGTTTACATAGCCTTAGTGTACTCATTTTAAGCTACCATTTGAGCCATTAACCACTCCAATTGGATAACCCTAGCTAGGTCAACCCGATTTTGTTGACTTTCTAAAAAAGTCAAAACAGAGGCATATTGCACATTGACTGAAGTCAAACGCGCAATTGGATCTTGTAGCATACCTCAAGAGCTTCCCATAGAACCCTAGATCAACCAATTCCAACAACTTTTCACCATCCAAACCCTAAAAGTCCATTTTTCTAGCATAGGGCGGAGCAAGGCGAGGAAGGGTGTGGATGCATACAATGATTTGGGGATTGGTGCATGTGATATGAGGGACAATATGAATGTGGATGTGGATGTATGTATGTAGATGTGGATGTGGATGTATGCATGTAGATGTGGATCTATGGATGTGAATGTGAAATGGATGTGGATGTATGCATGTAGATGTGGATGTATGCATGTAGATGTGGATGTATGGATGTGAATGTGAAATGGATGTGGATGTATGCATGTAGATGTGGATGTATGGATGTGAATGTGAATGTGGAATAAGTAGTATGCATGTAGATATGGGTGTGTATGTATGAATGTGGATATGATATTGGATGTATGATGTGGATGTACAAACATGGATGTGTATGTAAAATAATGAACGTGAATGTGTATGTGAAATAATGTGTCGTCGCGATATGAGTGAATGGATGAGAATGAGTACACATATGAATGGAATGTGGAATAAGTAATGTGGACTGAGGAGGGATAATGTGGAAAGACGAGAGTTCGATATAGAAACTGTATTTTGTGACCTATTTGTAAATGACTGTTTTATGTCAAGAATGCTGGGGAAGCATTTTGACCGTCTTGTGGATTAAGGTCATGGAGACCTAACTGATAAAGTTGTAACTACTAACGGAGAGTCAATGGAGGACGTTTCACGTAGCAAGGTCGATCGAGGTCTTGACCAGCCCCTCGGTTCGATTTAAATGGTGAGATTCTGGTACGGTGGATGAGGGACCAAGGAAGCGGCCTATGAGTGAAGCGCTAGGTCACCTGCGAAGGATCCTAGAGGGTGCTGAGCATACGGTGCTCGGGCTCTGGGTCGCCGAAGATACCCACACATGCGTCGTGGAAGATATTGGAACAAGGAGTAAGAGCTGTTTTCTGAAACCGGGCATGGATCTGGTTGATTGACCTTGCTGGTCCTCAACGGATGAGTCCATGGCTCTTTTATATGGATCTGTGGGTTGATCTTGCTGATCTTCCATGGAGATTCCATTCTATTATATGAATATATTGCCGGTTACTATGAGCTAGGAACTATGGAAAAGGCCCCTGAGAGAACAGGTGGTGAGCGTTCTGGTTGCCAATGATGCCATAAGTACACCGATGAAAGAATGACTGGAAATAAGGATTCAACCAGAGACTTTGAGGATTGTCATCAGTGACATAATGGTTTTATTAAAGGATTGTTTTAAAGCTAGTTGATGCTAAGAAAAAGGCAATTTCATATTGGGTGTGTAAGTGGTGTGACTAGTTTTATGTTTGCATGAACTTCCAACTAGGGGGCCTTGGAACTCTTTTCCTTAGTACCCGGGACAAAACCTAACCAAATTCTTAATTGGATCCCATCACTACAGTGGTTGGACGGTTGGCTAACCCATGGGACTGGATGGGGTTAGGCTGGACTGATGGATCCGTAAATCGAGATTTAATTTCTATTATTACGATAGATGAAGTAAATCCCGGATAGTAATTGTTCTATGGATAGGAATCAACGGCTGTGCCTCTTGATGGGAAAAAAAGCGTCGATCCCAATGATCCAAGTGCAAGTTTCTTCCTAGATCTGACCAAGTACCGTTAGAGGTGCAGTCGGATCAGTTTGATCAGTAATAATCTTGACTACGTTAGAGTAAAGAGTTATCCTGGTGGAATCGCCCGTGCTTTCCGGGTAAAGGAAGTTTTTCCGGTTTCGGTTTTGGACAAACCGACGGATTAGTCTCTTGTCCGGATATCCGAGGGCGAGGCCCCGAGTGTGAGATCCTACCCGCGTATGATGTGCTACTTCCGCTGCTAGAACCTTGAATCCGTTGCGTGGTGGAGACCGGGATCTTACATTACTTGAATACCATATCTCCTCCATGGGCAATGAGGTAGATTTAAATGGGAAAGGGAAAGGGAGGGTCTTACCACTTGCCTTATGAATTGGTCAAGGGCAGTGTCTACTCCATAATTATCATGTTGGTTACATGATACCCATTAGGGTTTGAAGGTACAAGCTTAATGAAAGTAAGTAATTGGTTGAGGTAAATGCTCAAACCAGTAAGGTTCATCATCCTTGGCTCAAGAAGGAGAGGGCATTGCTCATAATGTTGCCAATGCCTCTTACAAAAACAATGCCAAAAGATGCTTAAAATCATGACAAACAACAAGGTAGAGCACTTAGTGATGCTATGCTCAACCTTACAACTCATCTTAGACAATGAAAAAGTTGAATATGCAACGGAATAACATGCCTTGGGCTTGGGAAACGAGAGCATACGGCTTATGACATGCCTATGATGCCTCTTACAAAACAAGAGCCTCAAGGGTAATACACAACAACATTGAAGATGAACACTTAGTGTACATGTGTTCAGCTTTAAACCACTCAAATATTGAGTTTGTTGATGAAAAACCAAGAAATCTTCAACCTCTTTGGCTTATGAAATAAAGAAAATTGGTTCATGGTTGCACCATTTCTCCTTAGAAGAAACGGGTTGACGATGAAGACTTGTAATGTGGCACTTATGGTGTGTGCCTGGCCTCCAATGTTGATGAATAAGAGCCTCCTTAGTGTAAAAGACCTCCTCCTTTGATGGTTAAGACTCTCCACTATCCTTGCTAGCTCCTCTCAAGCATCATTTGGTGGTCTAAAGAGCACACAACATACTAACCCCTCAACCCAATCCTTTTAATGCTAACTTCACACTATGTAGGTGATCTAGCTTGGTTTTCGATGGCCCTTTGTTATGGCTTCACAATCAAGACCCCAGAATTTTTTCTCATGGGCCTTCATTATGGCACCCTATAATTTTTTCAAGCATAAATGCACATGCTCTCATTCTAGTCTCTCCTAGAAACACATTAATAAGAGAAGAAAAACATGGCACGAAGAACTTACCAATATGTTGTAATGCATGCAACCCTCCCTTCCTTCAAAGAGCTCCACATCATTTGTTGTCATGCAAACTCTTACATATTGTCCACTAGGTAGTAGCCCCACACACTCCTCTCTTCCTTCAAAGAGCTCCACATTGTCCATTCTCATGCAGGCTTAGTTATCATCCACTAGGTAGTTGCCACAAACACTCCTCTCTCGCACTTTTATGATAGCTACATAAGCACAAGGATAAAGTAGAATAGAGTAGCAAGATCAAGACTCAATTTCTACACAATGGAAGAGTGTGTTGTGTTATGAGATAAAACTGACTTATATACAAGATTGTACAATTTCACACACAAAAGATGGACGACCAGGGCTCTCATAAGTGGCCACAATACTTAATCTCATAATACATTTATGAAGAAGTACATCCACAAGGGATTCAACTAAGCTTGCTACCACATGCTTTTGAAGTAGGAATCACAATAAGAGCTCCATTAGACCATTATGAGTGCCCATCCATGTTTATGGATTTGGCCACTACTGTTGCTTCATAGCTTGATTACGTACATCCTTTTTTTGTGTCCTCTTTTCTCATTGATGTAGAATATTAGTGGAGATAGTTGTTAATTACCTCCCCCACCCTTTCATGGTTGATTAGAGGAATTTATTATAGAGAGAATTACGAAGCTTATTGTTTCTACTCTTGACAAAGAGAGAATGCTCAATGTTTATTGTTCCTCTGGAAGGAGTGGATTCAATGTTCATTATTCCTTTGAAAGGAGGGGGGATGGCATGTTATTGAGATAATGATCAATGTTCGTTGTTCCTCCAAAAGGAATGGGGAAGGCTTATTAATAAATGAAGAATTTAGTGATTGACAAGAGTATCTAAAGAGAGTGGGGGCCTCGATAGGCGACTATAGTGTTGTCCTCATCCATGAATCAAGTATTTTCCTTGTTCTCTGTCATGACTCCTTTTTTTTAGCAGTCCAATATTCTCTAATACCTTGTGATTTGCAATGACTATTCTTAGAGTTGCAATTGTAACGTTACATGTGCAATATCCATGGCCTTACAAGTAATGAGCTCAAGAGAAACATAATGTTAGTGCATAGTAAGAACTCATATTAGTACAACTATTCAAAAAGTTGCAACATACTGACTACTTTACATTACTAATCAGTCTTGCTTATGCAAGATAGCAATACTACTAATATTTTTTACATAGATATGGGCGCATACACATGTACATACACACACACACAAAAAAGGGTATGCAAACCAATAGAAAGACAGAGGGAGAGGGAGTACATACGTAGAGAGAGAGAGAGAGAGAGAGAGAGAGAGAGAGAGAGAGAACCTCCAAAGAGAGAAGGCAGGTCCACATAATAGTTACAAGAGAGTGGGACGTTCTAAATTTTTTTTACAAGAGAGTGGGATGTTCTAATTTTTTTTTACAAGAGAGTGGGATAAGATAGTGGGATGTTCTAAATTTGTTTTTGAAATTTAGCTTCCACCTTACTTTCAATAATTTTAAGCACTTAAAAGACCAATGTCAGAGATACTATTTTGAGACCACCTATCCATGTTTCTACCTCGTAGTAAGAAAGAGGTAACCATGTCACCAAGAGATTTTTGGGTGAATTTCTAGATCCAATAGAGGAGAAATAAGAAGCCAAACAAAACTTGGTTCAAGAATGTCAAGAAAAAATACAGTAAAATTGTAGACAAAGGAAGGGACCAAATACTATTCACCCCCCAAATGTGTTATCGATTGACCAAGATGGAAGACCATTCATCCTTATGTATTATTAATTGACTAAGTTGGAGAAATCATAGAGGTTGTAATGGAGAACTCTAAGGGGGATTTACAAGGGATCTTGAACTTCCTTAATTACTTGGGAATGGCCTAGATGATCCTTTACTAGAATGAACCTTCCAAATTCCTAATACAAACATGGAATGGACTCCATTCTTGAGTCTGGTTAATGTAGTCCATTAGATTTTGCTAAACTCACATCATTCTCATCTTTTGAGGTCAAGGTTTTAATAACAACTCTACTCCAAGGTAATGAAAATTTATGGAGAGATTTGAAGGACTAAATGGAAGGAGGATTATGAGCAATTATTGTTAAGGAGACAAGGTAAAATATAACCCAATAGCAAAATCAAATGAGGAAACTCCTTTGAGTGATGAAAATAAAAAGTTACCTAAGGTGCCTATAAAAAAGTTGGGACATTATTATGAAAAGGATGAGACCACTACAATGTTATCTATGGTACATAAGTACCAAGGAGTTACAACTATTAGATAGCGGTGTGGATGCTAGCATTGTCTCTAAACACTACTGGAAACTCTGGGAAAGCAACCCATAGAGGAAACTAATTTTTGTTGTGAAGGTAGCCCAACTAATAAGCCTCTTGGTATCTTAAGAGATTAATGTAAGGTTCCCCCCTTCTAAAATATGAGAAACACTTAAGATATTCCACTAAGTCTTAACTTAGAGAAAATTTCCTATTTATCGACACCTTGACCATGTAGAGATTCAAGGATATGATTCATAGGTAAGACCTCCTATCCCGCAAGGGAAGCGTGATCTTCTAAAAATCAAATCACCCGTAGGGTAATTGATCATAAATTGGGCAACTACTAGACTTGATTTCTAGAGGCAACACTTTTTTCCTCATCCATGCAAGGCACAGCCGCGCTGATCTAGTCTTCTAGAATAGAGTTGCCCAAGAACTTATTTATCTACCGTAGGGCTTTCACTTAATCTGTTGGAAAGCTACCCAACTAATCGGGTCCACTCATCCGGTGCCATCGGGGCATTCCAACCTCCCACTTTTCACCCTACTCACGCGTCAATTTGTTTTCTAATTAATCCTACCACACTGTTTGACATAAATAAACATGTTCCTTAATTAAGACCCTTTTTACAAGGTGTGTTAAAACAGCCTTTTTACACAATACAATCATGCCAAAGATAAGATATATATATAAAAAGTTTATACATAAATCAATCCCATACAAGCCAAACCGGCTCTCTTATTCTTTTCCTTTAAACTACGGATGATCTAGAATTCAGTCTTCTACCCCTTACATGCTGGGCAAAACCCTACGGGACCATACACCTCATCGTCCGGCTACTGGCCCGCACTAGCCTGGGCCCTCAGAACTAGGTAGCATCATAATCTCTCGCCTCAATCAGCGAACCTTATTCTCCCAATGGTATGAGGGATACCTTGGGCCATTCCCGGGCTTTGCTAATGACGCCGCCTGGCTACATAAGCACGGAACAGAGTTAGCGTTGAAGCCAGGAAAAAACTTGCACTCTTTAAAGATAACAATTTCAATGCAATTTATTGCATCACACAATTCGTAACTTCATACAATTTTATGTCATTATTTTAAAAGGAAAAGATACACATTTATTAGCACTAATTATAAAAAAAACTCTTCTTTAAAATATAACCAAGCTAACCTGGCCACCGTTTCCTTGAGGAGCTTGAAAAGGGAGGGTTGGAGCCGCATCGGCGGGAGCATCTTCCCTAATCTCGTTGTTGCGCGCTCCTCTCTCGAGGCAATAGTCTGACGTTTTTGGGATGGGGCCATCTTGGACGTCGTCTTGTAGGGCTCGTTGTCGCAGTCAAAACGCTTCAGTTGGATCTCAATTCTGAGATCGTTTGCTCACTGTATGAGCAAAAGACTATAGCACATGAACCCTTTTCTCAAGGCAAAAACCCCTTATTAAAGTTTACGCAAATGGGGGGAGATTGTGAGATGTCCTTAAGACAAAAACGTTTTGCTAAAGGGGAGAAGGGCCGAGGGCTGCTGTATGTCTCTTCACACCGGGGGGGAGAAGAGTTAAGGACACTGCCTCCTAGCAACAACAAGAGGGGGATGGAGGAAAATTGCCTTGTCTGAAAAGAGGCAAATGAGGGGGTGACTGCCAAGGGGCGGTTGTACTACAGCAAGTACACTGTGCAGGGACTGACGGAGGTACAACAGGGCATACACTGCACAGAAATGCTTGTTGCCTGTTGCCTGTTGCCTGTGGAGCTCCCCGAGGGTTTATATAGCTGTGGGGTGCGGGTACGGGCGCTGGGCAAAGCAAGGACGAAAGGACGGTGTACCAGCAAAGGTTATGGATCAGTGGCCTACATGGGTCTAGGGAAAAGGTATAGTGTCGGTTATCAGGGAAAGAGTGGTACGCATGTACCTTATCTGTTCTGGGGCAGCATGGGTGTCCACGTAGGGGTACGTGTGGACCACACAGTGGGCGGCCATCATTTGGTTCTTGTGCGGCCATCGTACGGGCACCCTGGTAAGTGTGTACGATCTAAATTTTTGGTTCTTGTGCGGCCATCGTACGGGCACCCTGGTAAGTGTGTACGAGCACCCTAGTAAGTGTGTACGGGTCTAAATTTTTGGGACGGGGTCTCCAAATTCGAGGCACCCGCCTCAATTTGCGTGCCGGACTGCCCAAGGAGTGAAATTTTTTTTGTCTGGGAGGTTCTCCTGGTCATTGGGGTTCAGACCGTTTGTCAATCGGACGCTCGGTCGTGCATTTATTAAGGTTTGAAGGTCGTCGCTTTTTAACTAAAATGACTGAAATTTGCGTATAAGCTTGATCCGGTGTCCATTTTGGATGCTATAAAATCCTATATTAGGGTAAAATCACGCATAGATTCCAGAAATGACTCAAATAATAAAATCATTGATTTTTATACCATAAAAACTCATAAATTTATCTATTACATGGACATTTCTTTATTAGTGGAGGTGGGTATGTTACATCCTTCCCCCCTTAAAGAAATCGAGATGTCCTCATCTCGTCATGAATTGGGGATAATCCTTTAAGAGTGTAGCTTCATCTTCCCAAGTTGCATCCTCTTTAGGGTAATCTTCATCTTCCCAAGTTGCATCCTCTTTAGGGTAATCTTTCCACTATACTAGATGTTCTACAAGAGTTCTATTTCGGAGTTGCCTTTCCCTAGAATCTATGATGCTACTGGGCTGTAATTCCAAGGACTCCTTGAGTAGGGATTATAACTTGTTCATCATCATCAAGAATATGATCGCGACTGGGTACATATGGTTTTAACAAACTTACATCATGAAATACATTGTGGACTTTGATATGGGTTGGGAGTTGGAGTTTATAGGCACTTTACCTAGACACTTGATAACTGTATAGGGACCACAATACCTAGGGCTGAGTTTCTTATATTTCCCAAGTGATAGAGAACTTCGTTTGGGTCGCACTCATAGAAGAACTCTGTCTCCTTCCTTGAAGATCCTTTTAGACCTCTTGGTGTCAGCATAATACTTTTGTCGATCTTGGGCAGCTTTAATATCCTTTTGGATTGCCTTGGTTTGTCCCTCCATCTCTTCGAGCATTTTCCTGGATGCCTCAACTCTTATGGTCAGATAAGAGAAATTTAGAGGAGACAAGCATTCTTGCTCATAGAGTGCTTTGAATGGTGACATTCCTATGCTCTGATGATAAGATGCATTGTAGGCAAATTCTACCAGAGGAAGGTATTGAATCCACCTTCTTGGTTCTGGTCCACAATATGCTCTAAGAATGTCTTCAATTACTTGATTGACTCTCTCAGTCTGGTCATCGGTCTCTGAATGATAAGCTGTGCTAAAGCAAAGTTGAGTGCCCAGGGCTTGAAATAAGGACTGCTAGAACTTCGAAGTGAAGTCAGAATCCCGATCACTTACTATCCTTTTTGGGAGAACATGAAGTTTGAGGACTTCCTTGTTGATGAATATTCGGGCAACATCAAAAGCTTTGAAGGTCTTCTTTCGCTGGTATAAGGTGAGCTACTTTGGTAAGTAAGTCCACTACTACCAAAATGGAGTCATATCCTCCTTGAACCACTGGGGAGACTTGTGACAAAATCCATACTAATGCACTCCCACTTCATTTGGGGAATATCCAAGGGTTGAAGTTTTCTAGGCATCTTGACCCTTTCAGCTTTGATCCTTTGGCATGAGAGACATTGCTTCAAGTACCGAAGGACATCATTTTTCAAGCCTACCCAATGAAAGCTCCTTCATATGGCATTTAATGTTTTTGCATAGCCTGGGTGTCTTACAGCAGGACTATCATGAGCTTCATGGAGGATTAGTTTCTTTAAAGCAGGATCCTTAGGGATACATAGCCTGTGATTGAAGTAGAGGCTTCCTTCATGAGTGGAGTATCCCTTGATTAGATTCTTCTCTTTCTCTGAATTTCCCCCTTCTTCTACTAACTTCATCATCCTCTGATAATCTGGATCATGAGATGAGACTTCTTCCACCTTGACCAGTATGGGATTATTTGGCATTGAAATTGCACTCAAGAAAGATTTACGCCTAAGTGCATTTGCTACCACATTATCTTTCCCAGGACGAAATTTGATGTCGAAGTCATATTCTTGTAGAATTTCTTTGATAAAAATCCTATACCATCCCATGATTCCCAAAAACCCACGAACTTCACGAACTGATTTAGGGGATGGCCACTCCAGAATATCCTTGACCTTGGCGGGGTCTACTGAAATGCCATCTTTGGAGACAATGAATCCAAGATACTCAATTTGATGAGTAAAGAAGGTACATTTGCTCTTCTTGGCATAGAGTTTGTGTTTGCGCAACAATTGCAGAACTCTACGCACATGCTCTTCATGCTCTTCCATTGATTTGGAGTAGATTAAGAAGTCATCAAAGAAAACAAGCACAAATTCATCCAAGTAAGGACGAAATATATCTTGCATTAGGCGGTTAAAGTTTGCAGGAGCATTGGTTAACCCGAATGACATTACAGTAAACTGATAGGGGTATTGAAGGCTGTCTTGGGTATATCTGCTTCCTTGACTTTGATTTGATAATAACCAGACCTCAAATTTATTTTTGAGAAGACTTTGGCCCCATGAAGCCTGTCAAGAAGTTCGTCGATGCGAGGGATAGGATACTTATTCTTGACAGTGACTTGATTTAGCCTCGATAATCTATGTAGAGGCGGAGAGTTCCGTTCTTTTTTTTGAAAAAGAACAGGTGCCCCCCAAGGAGAGCTACTGGGGCGTACGAATCCTTGCTCAATGAGTTGGGAAAGTTGCTCTTTAAGTTCAATGGCTTCAGGAAGGGAGCTTTTATAGGGCATTTTTGAGACGGGTTGAGCTCCGGGGATCACCTCGATTTCATGATCGACTTCTTGAGGAGGCGGTAGCCCTGTGAGCTCGTCAAGAAAGATGTCAGAGAATTCTTGGAGCCAAGAGGGTTATGTCTCCATACTAGGTTCAATGGCTTTGTTGAGCTTGACTAAAAAAACTTGCTGACCCTTCCGTGTTCCCTTGAGAAGATGTTTTGCTTTGACTACCCTAAATTTAGGTTTTCTTGTTATCCCCCCTGAACAGATATTACTTGGCCATGCTCATTTTCAAAAGTGATACTCCCCTGATTACAATGAATGCTAGCTTTGTTTGCAATTAACCAATCCATCCCAAGGATTCCATCATAAATTCCTAATGGGAAGACTCTAAAGTGGCCATGAGTTTGCTCATTACCCAGCTCAAAATCAAGGTTTCCTATAGAGTGGCGAGATACTACTTCTTTCCCTACACTGGCTAACTTTACAGTCATTCTTCTAGCTATTTTTTGACTCAAGTTTAATTTTTGCAAACACCTAGGAGAAAGAAATGAATGGGTACTACCACAATCAATCAAAAGCTGAAATGGCTTACCGTGATGAGTGGCTTGGGTTTGGATTACACCAAATTGTTTATTCGGACCTTGGTGTTCTACTGTCACATGGACGGTGGCGCGCTCTTCTTCAACCATTTCCAAGGTCGGTTCTTCACTTATAATACAGGCGGTCCTAGCAACTGCTCCTCCGTGGCCTCTGCCACGCACACCGCCTCTTGCACCTTGGTGGATAGGGGTTCCACGGCCTTGATTTCCTCTGGTATCTTGGGAAAATGATGTTGCCATCTTGGGACAGTTGGCTCTAAAGTGTCTCGGCTCATTGCACTCAAAACACAGAGGGCCTTCTTTGAAAGAAGCAACATACGAGCGGGGGACAAAGGTGTTGCCTTGTCGCCCTCTGTTGTAGTAGGAAAAATTCTATTGGGGTTTCTTGTAGGGTTGATCTTTAGGATTTGCCTCAGGGTAAGATCTCTTTTTATGCTTAGGTTTGTCAGTCCTCATTTCTTTCACAAGGGGCTTTGCTCGTATGAGAGTATCCTGTAATGTGCTTGGCCTCATTGCTTCAAGCGGGAATCTAAGGGTTCATTTAACCCTTGTCAGAAACGAGCCACTTGCTGGGAAGTAGTCATAGCTGGGGCATACTTTCGAAGAGTGATAAATTCGGAATAGTAGTCCTCAAGAGTTAAGCTACACTGCCTAAGACTAAAAAATTCATTCATCTTTATGGATTCATGGGATGGGGGAAGATATCTTTCCTTCACTGCCTGCTTGATGTATTCCCATGTTTGAGAATGCTCGGTGACTTCCTTGTCTCATGGCACCACTGTTTCCACCAGAGTTTAGTATCTCCGATGAGATGCATGCAACCTCCCATCCTTCAAAGAGCTCCACATCATTTGTTGTCATGCCAACTCTTACATATTGTCCACTAGGTAGTAGCCACACACACTCCTCTCTTCCTTCAAAGAGCTCCACGTTGTCCATTCTCATGCCGGCTAAGTTATCATCCCCACTAGGTAGTTGCCACAAACACTCTCTCTCTCTCACTTCTATGGTAGCTACATAAGCACAAGGATAAAGTAGAGACTAGAGTAGCAAGATCGAGACTCAATTTCTACACACTGGTGGAAGAGTGTGTTGTGTTATGAGATAAAATTGACTTATATACAAGATTGTACAATTTCACACATAAAATATGGACGACTAGGTGCCTAGGGCTCTCATAAGTGGCCACAATACTTAATCTCATAATACATTTATGAAGAAGTACATCCACAAGGGATTCAACTAAGCTTGCTACCACATGCTCTCGAAGTAGGAATCACAATAAGAGTTCCATTAGACAATTATGAGTGCCCTTCCATGTTTATAGATTTGGCCACTACTGTTGCTTCATAGCTTGATTACGTACATCCATGTTCCATTAGACAATTATGAGTGCCCATCCATGTTTATAGATTTGACCACTACTGTTGCTTCATAGCTTGATTACGTACATCCTTTTTGTGTGTCCTCTTTTCTCATTGATGTAGAATATTAGTGGAGATAGTTGTTAATTACCTTCCCCCCTTTCATGGTTGGTTGATTAGAGGAATTTATTATAGAGAGAATTAAGAAGCTTATTGTTTCTACTCTTGACACTGACACTGTTCATTATTCCTTTGAAAGGAGGGAGGAAGGCTTGTTATTGAGATAATGATGCAGTAAGGGGGAATCTCCCTCATGAAGGAGGCACCTATTTCACATGTGTGGGAGAATTTTAAACTCCCAAATAATGAGATATTTTTATCTCTCCTCTCTCATGTTTCAACTATATCCAAAAAGTGGACTAAACTGACCCAAAATGGTCAAAATTTGACCAAACTGATTTGGAAAATTCTAGAATCGGTTGGTTTGGTTAGAAGCTCACTTTTTCCTATAAATAGAAGCCTTCCCCTTTGTTGAAGCTCAATAGTGTTTTTGCACTGTTACCCTACTTCTCCCAAGAGCCAAAAACTGTGAATTTACTCATAATTCATTAGTTTTTGACCTTCCCTCTTCTAAAGATTGGTGGCCACTCTTGTTTCAAACAAGAGTAGATCCCTCAAACCATCAAGCCAAAGGAAAGCTCTCAAATTCTCCTTGTAAGTTGGAGATTCTTCTCTTTTCTATTTCATTTTATGGTTTTTTATGATTTTTGTCTTCTCTCTAATATGAATATGATGTTATGCCTCATTGAAAAAAGGCATTTCCCTCTCTTCTTTAGTAAATCCAACCATTCTTTATCCTAGATGAATGATTAATGGATAAATAAGTAGAAAATGTTTCTCTTAAATAAGTAGAAAATGTTTACATTAGAATGATTTAAATACTCTTGGTGAAATTCTAATTAATTTTAGAGAGTTAAAAATTGAAAAATGGTCAGCCATACAAAGGAGGTTATAAAATTTTCTAAAATTGTGTAAACTAATCAATTTTAGAGAGTTAAAATTTGAAAAATGGTCAGCCATACAAAGGAGGTTATGGCAAAATTTTCTAAAATTGTGTAAAATAAGTTTTACTTTTTTTAATTCAAAAAGAGTAATTCCCATCATATATGTATTCTTAAAGTGTTATTTTTCATCCTAGGTATAGAAAAATGCATACTAAAAATATTTTATTAAAAAAAAGTGTTACTTTCTTAGAATTAAATTCTATGCATAGAAGGAAGCATATTGAAATTTTTTTAATTATAAAAGTGTTATTTTCATCATAAATGATTTGTAAGCATAAATATATTCATAAAAGATTTTTTTTATTAAAAGTATGATTTTCATCATAAATATATTTTATGTATAAATGGATACATAAAAGAAATTCTTTTATATTAAAAGTGTGATTTTCATCATAAATGATTTTTATACATAAATGGATGCATAAAAGAAATTCTTTTATATTAAAAGAGTGATTTTCATCATAAATGATTTGTATGCATAAATATATGCATAGAAGATTTTTTTATATTAAAAGTGTGATTTTCATCATAAATGATTTTTATGCATAAATGGATGCATAAAAGAAATTCTTTTATATTACAAGAGTGATTTTCATCATAAATGATTTGTATGCATAAATATATGCATAAAAGATTTTTTTATTAAAAGTGTGATTTTCATCATAAATGATTTTTATGCATAAATGGATGCATAAAATAAATTCTTTTATATTAAAAGTGTGATTTTCATCATAAATGATTTTTATGCATAAATGGATGCATGAAAGAAATTCTTTTATATTAAAAGAGTGATTTGCATCATAAATGATTTGTATGCATAAAAGATTTTTTTATATTAAAAGTGTAATTTTCATCATAAATGATTTTTATGCATAAATTGGATGCATAAAAGAAATTCTTTTATATTAAAATAGTGATTTTCATCATAAATGATTTGTATGCATAAACATATGCATAAAATAAATTCTTTCATGTTAAAAGAGTGATTTTCATCATAAATGATTTTTATGATGATAAAAGTGTGACGTTCATCATAATTGGATTTTATGCATAATTAGATACATATAGAATTTTTATAATTAAATAAGGGTTCTCTTTGATCCTCTGTTAATTTTTGCAAAAATTGAAAAAATGAATAAGTAGATAATATGTGAGAGGAAATTCTACCGTTTCATATTCACTAAGATGGGAATGAGAAAATTCAAATAAACTATCAAAGTCGGAGATCGAGATAAATGATTATTTTATTCCTCCTAGGAATTCATGTTTAGTTTAGAAATCTGTAAGCAAATATTCAATGGACGAAATTTAGAAAAATCCCTCCATGCATTAGGTGAACCTTCCTTGTATCAATAATACCAATGATGTTTGACTCTTCGAAATCCCTCCATGCATTGCGTGAACCTTCCATGGATCAATAAAATTATCTAGTCCTTATTTCTATGGTAAATATGATCTTTATTCCCTAGTCATGGACCAGTCTAGCTTCCTACATGTAGGATCACCCTCGAATAACATCATATGATCTCGGCTATTTGTGGTAATTCATCAACACACAAAGGTAGATTGATAAATTTATCCAAATATCTTGGTTTTTAATCTCTTAAGATACCAAGAGGCTTATTAGTCGTGATTCCACAGCTACCTTCACAATAGAAATTAGTTTCCTCTATGGGTTGCTTTCCCAGAGTTTCCAGTAGTATTTAGAGACAATGCTAGCATCCACACTGCTATCTAATAGTTGTAACTCCTTGGTACTTATGTACCATATATAACATTGTAGTGGTCTCATCCTTTTCATAATAATGTCCCAACTTATTTATAGGCACCTTAGGTAACTTTTTCTTTTCATCTCTCAAAGGAGTTTCCTCATTTGATTTTGCTATTGGATTATATTTCACCTTGTCCTTAACAATAATTGCTCATAATCTTCCTTCCATTTAGTGCTTCAAATCTCTCCATAAATTTCCATTACCTTGGAGTAAAGTTGTTATTAAAACCTTGACCTCAAAAGATGAGAATGATGTGAGTTTAGCAAAATCTCATGGACTACTACTTTAACGAGACTCAAGAATGGACTCCATTCCATGTTTGTATCAGGAATTTGGAAGGTTCATTCTAGTAAAGGATCATCTAGGCCATTCCCAAGTAATTGAGGAAGTTCAAGATCCCTTGTAAATCCCCCTTAGAGTTCTCCATTACAACCTCTATGATCTCTCCAACTTAGTCAATTAATAATACATAAGGATGAACGGTCTTCCATCTTGGTCAATCGATAACACATTGGGGGGGTGAATAGTATTTGGTCCCTTACTTTGTCTACAATTTTACTGTATCTTTTTCTTGACATTCTTGAACCAAGTTTTGTTTGGCTTCTTACTTCTCCTCTATTGGATCTAGAAATTCACCCAAAAATCTCTTGGTGATATGGTTACCTCTTTCTTACTAAACATGGATAGGTGGTCTCAGAATAGTATCTCTGACATTGGTCTTTTAGGTGCCTAAAATTATTAAAAGTAAGGTGGAAAATAAATTTCAAAAAGAAAAATAGAACATCCCACTATCTTATCCCACTCTCTTGTAAAAAAAATTAGAACGTCCCACTCTCTTGTAACTATTATGTGGACCTGCCTTTTCTCTTTGGAGGTTCTCTCTCTCTCTCTCTCTCTCTCTCTCTCTCTCTCTCTCTCTTGTGGTGTGCTCTTTAGACCACCAAATGATGCTTGAGAGGAGCTAGCAAGGATAGTGGAGATAAGTGAAAACTCTGTGTTTTGTCACCCTCTTGTATCACTCCTTCATTAAGAAAAACAAGACCTCTCAAGTCTCTTTTGTTACCTTGTTTTCATTCCTTCATTAATTAATATAAATCTAATAGGAAAATGACATCTCTTCAGTTCTTTTTTGTGGAGTCAATACTCTTCATGAAAATTAGCCTAACTAAAGAGTACACTTGGTGCTATGGCCTTCTTTGGCTTCCATTTTTTAATATCCATTGGGATTCCTTGATGAAGTTGGCCTTTCTTCATTTGATTGAGGTGACTCCTATATGTCACTTGATGCATCTATAGACTCAAGAAAGCATGCATCTATAGACTCAAAAAAGCTCAACTCTAAGCATACATTACACTATCAATTCTCTTCTCAAACTCATCTCATAGATTTTTTCGTACTTCTTTTAAAGCACATCAAATTTTTCCAGAATATGCATCTAGTACTTTGAATCTTGAGTTACAATAATCGTGATCCATATGTTCATCTTCCAATTCCAATCATGATGTTTAGACTCCATATTCATTAAGTTCTAGTAATCATTATATTTAGATGTACATATATTCATCTTCTAGGATGTGGCAACATGTTTGGCACACAATAACAGAAGTAGTTCTAGCAGTGTTGTTTGACTCTTCTACTAAGAACCCTCCATTGCATTGGTTGGACCATCTAGGTAAGAAAATTCATCTTTACTATCTAGTCCTTCTTTCATGACATGTGGCAACATGTCCAACACACATTCACAGAAGTAGTTCTAGCAATGTTTGACACACATTCACAACATGTCGGATATGTGGCAACATGTTTGACACGCATTCACAGAAGTAGTTCTAGCAATGATGCTTGACTCTTCTTCGAAATCCCTCCATGCATTGGGTGAACCTTCCTTGTATCAATAATACCAGTGATGTTTTACTCTTCGAAACCCCTCCATGCATTGGGTGAACCTTCCATGTATCAATAATATTATCTAGTCCTTATTTCTAAGGTAACTATGACCTTTATTCCCTAGTCATGGACCAGTCTAGCTTCCTACATGTAGGATCACCCTCAAATCACATCATATGATCTCGGCTATTTGTGGTAATTCATCAACACACAAAGGTAGATTGATAAATTTATCCAAATATTTTGGTTTTTAATCTCTTAAGATACCAAGAGGCTTATTAGTCGTAAATCCACAGCTACCTTCACAACAAAAATTAGTTTCCTCTAGGGGTTGCTTTCCCAGACTTTCCAATAGTGTTTAGAGACAATGCTAGCATCCACACCGCTATTTAATAGTTGTAACTCCTTGGTACTTATGTACCATAGATAACATTATAGTGGTCTCATCCTTTTCATAATAATGTCCCAACTTATTTATAGGCACCTTAGGTAACTTTTTCTTTTCATCACACAAAGGAGTTTCCTCATTTGATTTTGCTATTGGGTTATATTTTACCTTGTCTCCTTAACAATAATTGCTCATAATCTTCCTTCCATTTAGTCCTTCAAATCTCTCCATAAATTTTCATTACCTTGGAGTAGAGTTGTTATTAAAACCTTGAATGATGTGAGTTTAGCAAAATCTCATGGACTACATTAACCAGACTCAAGAATGGACTCCATTCCATGTTTGTATCAAGAATTTGGAAGGTTCATTCTAGTAAAGGATGATCTAGGCCATTCCCAAGTAATTGAGGAAGTTCAAGATCCCTTGTAAATCCCCCTTAGAGTTCTCCATTACAACCTCTATGATTTCTCCAACTTAGTCAATTAATAATACATAAGGATGAATGGTCTTCCATCTTGGTCAATCGATAACACATTGGGGGGGTGAATAGTATTTGGTCCCTTTGTCTACAATTTTACTATATTTTTTTCTTGACATTCTTGAACCAAGTTTTGTTTGGCTTCTTATTTCTCCTCTATTGGATCTAGAAATTCACCCAAAAATCTCTTGGTGACATGGTTACCTCTTTCTTACTATGAGAGGTAGAAACATGGATAGGTGGCCTCAAAATAGTATCCCTGACATTGGTCTTTTAGGTGCTTAAAATTATTGAAAGTAAGGTGGAAGCTAAATTTCAAAAACAAAATTAGACCATCCCTGTAAGATTCCTCCCCAGCCTCTCAAGATATCCAGCATCTTCCCCTGTAATCAATCCCCTCTTCAGAAATATGAAAGATCTTATTTTTTAACTTAGAGAGAGAAAATATTCTAGAGAGAGAATATTCAAATTTTTGAATATTTTTAGATAGAAAAATTCCTCATATTATTAAAATGAATTCCCCTAAAACAGAAATTCAAAAAGAACTTTCCAATGTGCAATTGGAATTAATTGGAAATGGGTATAAAGGACCTTAGCCTAAGGGTCTAGATTTTCAAAATTTTTTGGATTATGGTCCAATTAAGGTTCCTGTGGGCCAATAGGATCAATCCATGTGTGGGAAGGAGATAAATCTAATTTTGTAAAAGAAGATACCCAAAAATGAGTAAATGCTCACATAAGATGAAGAGTTGACTATGTACAAAGTTTATTAGTAAGAAACTATGAGTAATTTTAATAGTATGAGATAATTGGGTATAATGATTTCATTTTGACACATATGTAAGGAAGGGGAGTCCCTTCAATACTCACATAAGATGAAGAGTTAAAAATGTACAAGGTTTATTAGTAAAAAACTATGAGCAATATTAAAAATATGAGATATTTTGGGTATCCAAAATTGAGTAAATGCTCACATAAGATGAAGAGTTGAAAATGTACAAGGTTTATTAGTAAAAAAACTATGAGCAATATTAAAATATATGAGATATTTTGGGTATAATCATTCCATTTTGACACATATGTAAGGAAGGGGAGTCCATTAAAGGAGGTGCATATTTCACATGCTTGAATGAGTTTTAAACTCAAAAATAATGTGATATTTTTATCTCTCTCCTCTCTCTTGAACCAAACCAAATCAAAAAGGAACCAAATCGAATAAAAAAGGAACCAAACTAGGTCTAAATCTAGTCCAAATTCAACCAAACTGAATCTGGAAAATTTTAGAAATCAGTTAGCCTTGGTTAAGAGCCTCCCTCTCCTATAAATAGAACATGAGTTCTTTGAAAAAAAAGGAGGAGAATTTTACTATTCTAGAACTATGCTGAAATAATGCTAATATTTACTATTCTCTAAAATTCTCTCCAATTTGTAAGAAATTGGAGCTTCCCTCTTTCTTCAATCCCCATTGGTGGCTCCATCAACATACTAAACCAATTGATTGGTTGGGGGCCTCTACCGTGAACAAAGAATCAAGAAATTTGTAAAGCAAGTGGTGAATTTTGATCTTTTCTATAATTTCTCAATGTTTCTCTCTTCTCAACCGCTCTCAAGCTTGAGAAGCTTAATTGGAATGGTTTTTGAATGCTATTGAAGTAATTAAAGAATGATAGTAAAGAATTACATAAATTTACATTTATGCTTAATTCTAATGGTTTTTATGTAATATCTCTCTCTCACTCAAGAAATGGTCATACTCATGACCTATTCTCAATCCAAATGAAGCTTTTCATAAAGCTTTTCCTTAATCCAAGATTAATCTATACTTAAGACTAAATTAATGGCTTTTCCTATGCTTTTAGTTTATGTATTTCATGAATATTGATGATTCAATCCATTATGGATTAATGATCCAATTAGGGATCATTCTAATTATTCTCTTAAATGATAAGCTTTATCTTTTTAGATAATTGAGATTTATCAGTCATAGCAGCGGAGCTATGGCAAAATTTTTATAAAAATTACACATAAAATAATTTCATTCAAAGCATGAAAAGAGGACTTCCTACCATATTCTAGGAATTATCATCCTAGATTAATTAAAAGAATTTTATTGTAATCATGGAGGTGTGGAGGTATGCATGTAGATGTAGATGTATAGATGTGGATGTGAATGGAGATGTGGATGTATGCATGTAGATGTATAGATGTGGAAGTGAATGGAGATGTGGATGTATGCATGTAGATGTAGATGTATAGATGTGGATGTGGATGTGAATGTGGATATGAATGTGCATGTAGATGTGGATGTGAAAATGGATGCATGGATATAGATGTGGATGTATGGATGTGAATGTGAATGTGGATGTGGATGTATGCATGGAGATGTGGATGTATGCATGTAGATGTAGATGTATAGATGTGGATATGAATGTGGAGGTGGATGTATGCATGTAGATGTAGATGTATGGATGTGAATGTGAATGTGGAGGTGGATGTATGCATGGAGATGTGGATGTATGCATGTAGATGTAGATGTATGGATGTGAATGTGAATGTGGATGTGGATGTATGCATGGAGATGTGGATGTATGCATGTAGATGTATGGATGTGAATGTGAATGTGGATGTGGATGTATGCATGGAGTTGTGGATGTATGCATGTAGATATGAATGTATGCATATAGATGTGGATGTATGGATGTGAATGTGCATGTAGATGTGGATGTGAAAATGGTTGCATGGATGTAGATGTGGATGTATGGATGTGAATGTGGATGTAGATGTGGATATATGTATGGATGTGAATATATGATATGTGATGTGAAGGAATCTAAAGTGAGGAGATGGAAAATGATGTGATTGGATGAGTACACATATAAATGGAATGTGGAATAAGTAATGTGGGTTGATGAGAGATAATGTGGAAAAATGAGAGTTAATATAGAAACTGTATTTGTAAACCGTTTGTAAATGCTCTTTGTAAATGACTGATGTCAAGAATGCTGGGAAAGCATTTTGACCGTCTTGTGATTAAGGTCGTGGGGACCTAACTGATAAAGTTGCAACTGCTGACGGAGAGTCAATGGAGGACGTCTCGCGTAGCAAGGTCGACCGAGGTCTTGACCAGCCTCGATTCGATTAAAATGGTGAGCTTCCGGTATGGTGGATGAGGGACCAAGGAAGCGGCCTATGAGTGAAGCGCTAGAGGGTGCTGACCATACGGTGCTCGGGCTCTGGGTCGCTTAGGATACCCACGCGTGCGTCGAGGAAGATATTGGAACAAGGAGTAAGAGTTGTTTTCTGAAATCGGGCATGGATCTGGTTGATTGACCTTGCTGGTCTTCAATGGATGAGTCCATGGCTCTTTATATGGATCTGTTGGTTGATCTTACTGATCTTCAACGAGAGTCCATCTTGATTTTTATAAGTGATTATATTGCCGAGTATTACGGGCTAGGAAAAGGCCCCTGTTGAGTGGACAGGTGGTGAGCGTTCTGGTTGCCAATGATGCCATAGATACTCTGATGAAGGAATGATGGGAAATTAAGAATGAACCGGATAATTTGGGAGACGGTGATCAGTGATACTATGGTTTTATTAAAGGATTGTTTTAAAACTGGTTGAATCTGTGAAAAGGCAATTTCATATTGGGTGTGTAAGTGGTGTGACTAGTTTTATTTTTGCATGAACTTCCGGCTAGGGGGCCTTGGAACTCTTTTCCTTGGTACCCGCGACAAAACCTAACCAAATTCTTAACTAGATCCCATCACTACAGTGGTTGGGTGGTTGGCTAACCCATGGGACTGGATGGGGTTAGGCTGGACTGATGGATCTGTAAATCGAGACTCAATTTCTGTTATTACGATAGATAAAGTAAATCCCGGATAGTAATTGTTCTATGGATAGGAATCAACGGCTGTGCCTCTTGAATGGGGAAAAAAGCGTTGATCCCAATGATCCAAGTGCAAGTTTCTTCCTTGATCTGACCGAGTATCTTTATAGATGCAGTCAAATCAGCTTGATCAGTAATGGTCTTGACTACGTTAGAGTAAAAAGTTATGCTGGTGGAATCGCCCGTGCTTTCCAGGTAAAGGAAGTTTTTTCGAGTTCGGTTTTGGAACAATCGACGGATTAGTCTCTTGTTCGGATATCCATGGGCGAGGCCCCGAGTGTGAGACCCCTGGCCTCGCAAGATGTGCTACTTCCGCTGCTAGCATCCGAATCGGTCGCGTGGTGGGGACAGGTATCTCACAATCCCACTATCTTATTTCACTCTCTTGTAAAAAAAATTTAGAACGTCCCACTCTCTTGTAACTATTATGTGGGCCTGCCTTCTCTCTTTGGAGGTTCTCTCTCTCTCTCTCTCTCTCTCTCTCTCTCTCTCTCTCTCTCTCTCTCTCTCTCTCTGGTAGTCTATACGTATGTACTCCCTCTCCCTCTGTCTTTCTATTGGTTTGTAGACCCTTTTCTGTGTTGATTAGTAATGTAAAGTAGTCAATATGCTGCAACTTTTTGAATAGTTGTACTAATATGAGTTCTTACTATGCACTAACATTATGTTTCTCTTGATCTCATTACTTGTAAGGCCCTTGATCTCATTACTTGTAAGGCCATGGAGATTGCACATGTAATGTTACAATTGCAACTCTAAGAATAGTCATTGCAAATCACAAGGTATTAGAGAATATTGGGTTGCTAAAAAAAAGGAGTCATGACAGAGAACAAGGAAAATACTTGATTCATGGATGAGGACAACACTATAGTCACCTGTGGGAGGCCTCCACTCTCTTTAGATACTCTTGCCAATCACTAAATTCTTCATTTATTAATAAGCCTTCCCCATTCCTTTTGGAGGAACAACGAACATTGATCATTATCTCAATAACAAGCCTTCCCCCCTCCTTTCAAAGGAATAATGAACATTGAATCAACTCCTTCCAGAGGAACAATGAACATTGAGCATTCTCTCAGTGTCAAGAGTAGAAACAATAAGCTTCTTAATTCTCTCTATAATAAATTCCTCTAATCAGCCCATGAAAGGGGGGAAGGTAATTAACAACTATCTCCACTAATATTCTACATCAATGAGAAAAGAGGACACACAAAAAGGATGTACGTAATCAAGCTATGAAGCAACAGTAGTGGCCAAATCTATAAACATGGATGGGCACTCATAATGGTCTAATGGAACTCTTATTGTGATTCCTACTTCGAGAGCATGTGGTAGCAAGCTTAGTTGAATCCCTTGTGGATGTACTTCTTCATAAATGTATTATGAGATTAAGTATTGTGGCCACTTATGAGAGCCCTCAGCACCTAGTCGTGCATATTTTGTGTGTGAAATTGTACAATCTTGTATATAAGTCAGTTTTATCTCATAACACAACACACTCTTCCATTGTGTAGAAATTGAGTCTCAATCTTGCTACTCTATTCTCTACTTTATCCTTGTGCTTATGTAGCTACCATAGAAGTGAGAGAGAGGAGTGTTTGTGGCAACTACCTAGCGGATGATAACTTAGCCGGCATGAGAATGGACAATGTGGAGCTCTTTGAAGGAAGAGAGGAGTGTGTGTGGCTACTACCTAGTGGACAATATGTAAGAGTTGGCATGACAACAACAATTGATGTGGAGCTCTTTGAAGGAAGGGAGGGTTGCATGCATTACAACATATTGGTAAGTTCTTTGTGCCATGTTTTTCTTCTCTTATTAATGTGTTTCTAGGAGAGACTAGAATGAGAACATGTGCATTTATGCTTGAAAAAATTATAGGGTGCCATAATGAAGGGCCATGAGAAAAAATTCTAGGGTCTTGATTGTGAAGCCATAACAAAGGGCCATCTGAAACCAAGCTAGATCACCGGCATAGTGTGAAGTTAGCATTGGAAGGATTGGGTTGAGGGGTTAGTATGTGGTGTGCTCTTTAGACCACCAAATGATGCTTGAGAGGAGCTAGCAAGGATAGTGGAGATAAGTGAAAACTCTTTGTTTTGTCACCCTCTTGTATCACTCCTTCATTAAGAAAAACAAGATCTCTCAAGTCTCTTTTGTTACCTTGTTATCTCATTCTTTCATTAATTAATATAAATCTGATGGTGGGAAAATGACATCTCTTCAGTTCTTTTTTGTGGAGTCAATACTCTTCATGAAAATTAGACTAACTAAAGAGTACACTTGGTGCTATGGCCTTCTTTGGCTTCCATTTTTTAATAATATCCATTGGGATTCCTTGATGAAGTTGGGCTTTCTTCATTTGATTGAGGTGACTCCTATATGTCACTTGATGCATCTAAAGACTCAAAAAAGCATGCATGTATAGACTCAAAAAAAGCTCAACTCTAAGCATGCATTGCACTATCAATTCTCTTCTCAAACTCATCTCATAGATTTTTCCGTACTTCTTTTGAAGCACATCAAATTTTCCAGAATATGCATCTAGTACTTTGAATCTTGAGTTACAATAATCGTGATCCATATGTTCATCTTCCAATTCCAATCATGATGTTTAGACTGCATGTTCCTTAAGTTCTAGTAATCATGATATTTAGATGTAGATATTCATCTTCTAGGATGTGGCAACATGTTTGGCACACAATAACAGAAGTAGTTCTAGCAGTGTTGTTTGACTCTTCTACTAAAAACCCTCCATTGCATTGGTTGAACCTTCTATGTAAGAAAATTCATCTTTACTATCTAGTCCTTCTTTCATGCCACATGCCCAACACACATTCACAGAAGTAGTTCTAGCAATGTTTGGCACACATTCACAACATGTCGGATATGTGGCAACATGTTTGACACGCATTCACAGAAGTAGTTCTAGCAATGATGCTTGACTCTTCTTCTAAATCCCTCCATGCATTGGGTGAACCTTCCTTGTATCCAATAATACCAATGATGTTTTACTCTTTGAAATCCCTCCATGCATTGGGTGAACCTTCCATGTATCAATAATATTATCTAGTCCTTATTTCTAAGGTAAATATGACCTTTATTCCCTAGTCATGGACCAGTCTAGCTTCCTACATGTAGGATCACCCTCGAATCACATCATATGATCTCGGCTATTTGTGGTAATTCATCAACACACAAAGGTAGATTGATAAATTTATCCAAATTTTTTTGTTTTTGATTGTAACATACCCACCTCCACTAATAAAGAAATGTTCATGTAATAGATAAATTTATGAGTTTTTATGGTATAAAAATCAATGATTTTATTATTTGAGTCGTTTCTACTTTGAATCTTCAAATTATGAGCCCAAATTTGGAATCTACGCACGATTTTACCCTAATATAGGATTTTACAGCATCCAAAACGGACATCGGATCAAGCTTATATGCAAATTTCAGTCATTTTAGTTAAAAAGCGACGACCTTTAAACCTTAATAAATGCACGACCGGACGTCCGTTTGACGAACGGTCTGAACCCCAACGACCAGGAGAACCTCTCGGATAAAAAAAAAATTCGCCCTCGGTCTGGCACGTAAATCGAGGCGAAAGTCCCAAATTTGGAGACCCCGTCCCAAAAATTTAGAATGTACACACTTACCAGGGTGCCTGTACGATGGTCGCACAAGAACCAAATGACGGCCGCCCACTGTGTGGTCCACACGTACCCCTACGCGGACACCCATGCTGCCCCAAACCAGATAAGGTACATGCGTACCACTCCTTTCCCTGATAACTGACATCATACCTTTCCCCTAGGCTGTGAGATCCCCCTGTTCCCACCGAGCAACGGATTCGGGTACTAGCAGCGGAAGTAGCACTTCTCGCACGGGACAGGGGTCCCACATTCGGGGCCTCGTCCACGGATATCCGGACAAGAGACTAATCCGTCGGTTTTTCCAAAACCGAACCTGGAAAAACTTCCCTTACTCGGAAAGCACGGGCGATTCCACCAGGATAATTTTTTACTCTAACGTAGTCAAGATCATTACTGATCACGCTGATCCAACTGCACCTATAAAGATACTCGGTCGGATCAAGGAAGAAACTTGCACTTGGATCATTGGGATCAACGCTTTTTTCCCCATCAAGAGGCACAGCCGTTGATTCCTATCCATAGAACAATTACTATCCGGGACTTACTTCATCTATCGTAATAACAGAAATTGAGTCTCGGTTTACGGATCCATCAGTCCAGCCTAACCCCATCCGATCCCATGGGTTAGCCAACCGCCAACCACTGTAGTGATGGGATCCAATTTGGAATTTGGTTAAGTTTTGTCCCGGGTACCAAGGAAGAGAGTTCCAAGGCCCCCTAGCCGGAAGTTCATGCAACATAAAATTAGGCACACCACTTACACACCCAATATGAAATTGCCTTTTTCTTATCATCAGCTAACTTTAAAACAATCCTTTAATGAAACCATAGTACCACTGATCACAGTCTTCCAATTTATCCGGTTGATCCTCAAATTTCCCATCATTCCTTCATCAGAGTATCTATGGCATCATTGGCAACTAGAACGCTCACCACCTGTCCACTCAGAGGCCGTTTCCATAGTTCCTAGCCCATAATACTCGACAATATAATCACTTATCAAGATGGACTCTCGTTGAAGATCAGCAAGATCAACCAGCAGATCCATATAAAAGAGCCATGGACTCATCCGTTGAGGACCAGCAAGGTCAGTCAACCAGATCCATGCCCGGTTTCACAAAACAACTCTTACTCCTTGTTCCAATATCTTCCTCGACGCACGCGTGGGTATCCTAGGCGACCCAGAGCCCGAGCACCGTATGGTCAGCACCCTCTAGGATCCTTCGCAGGTGACCTAGCGCTTCACTCATAGGCCGCTTCCTTGGTCCCTCATCCACCGTACCGGAAGCTCACCATTTTAATCGAACCGAGGCTGGTCAAGACCTCGGCCGACCTTGCTACGCGAGACGTCCTCCATTGACTCTCCGTCAGCAGTTGCAACTTTATCAGTTAGGTCTCCACGACCTTAATCACAAGACGGTCAAAATGCTTTCCCAGCATTCTTGACATAAAACAGCCATTTACAAACAGCATTTACAAACAGTTTACAAATACAATTTCTATATTAACTCTAATTTTTCCACATTATCCCTCATATAATCCACATTACTTATTCCTCATTCCATTTATATGTGTACTCATCCAATCACATCATTTTCCATCTCTTCACTTCAGATTCCTTCACATCACATATCATATATTCACATCCATACATCCACATCCACATCCACATTCACATCCATACATCCACATCTACATGCTTACCTCCATTTTCACATCCTCATTTATACATCCACATCCCATATCCACATTCATACATACACATCCATATCCACATCCATACATCCACATCCACATGCATACATCCACTATCACGTCCTCATTCATACATCCACATCCACATGCATACATCCACTATCAGGTCCTCATTCATACATCCATATCCACATACATACATACATCCACATCCACATCCACATTCCCATTCACATCTATACATCCACATCTACATCCACATGCATACATCCACTATCACGTCCTCATTCATACATCCACATCCTCATGCATACATCCACTATCACGTCCTCATTCATACATCCATATCCACATACATACATACATCCACATCCACATTCCCATTCACATCTATACATCCACATCTACATCCACATACATACATACATCCACATCCACATTCCACATTCACATCTATACATCCACATCTACATCCATATACATACATACATCCACATCCACATTCCACATTCACATCTATACATCCACATCTACATCCACATTCACATATATCCACATCCACATTCCCATTCACATCTATACATACACATCTACATCCACATACATACATACATCCACATCCACGTTCCACATTCACATCTATACAACCACATCTACATCCACATTCACATACATCCACATCTACATTCACATTCACATCTATATCCACATCTATATTCCCATTCACATCTATACATCCACATCTACATCCACATACATACATACATCCATATCCCATTCATATAACCCCATATGCCTTCATATCTAATCTTTTATATCACATCCATTCTCACCCTATCACAACCCATATACATCTTATCTCATCTCATACACTTCTTATCTCATCCCATACACATCTTATCACATCTTAACTCATCTTATATGCATCTTATCATATCTTATCACTTCCCATATCTTTTATGCATACTTCTATGCATGAAATTTAATTATGCTAAAAGTAACACTTTTATAATAAAATTATCATCTCTTATGCATACCTCTATGCATGAAATTCAATTATGCTAAAAGTAACACTTTTATAATAAAATATTCATCTCTTATGCATACCTCTATGCATGAATTTTAATTATTGTAAAAGTAACACTTTTATAATAAAATATTCATCTCTTATGCATACCTCTATGCATGAATTTCAATTATTGTAAAAGTAACACTTTTATAATAAAATATTCATCTCTTATGCATACCTCTATGCATGAAATTCAATTATGCTAAAAGTAACACTTTTGATATAAAAATTTATCCATTATGCATACTTCTATGCATGAAAATAAAAATGATAAAAGTAACACTTTTGATATAAAAATTTATCCATTATGCATACTTCTATGCATGTAAATAAAAATGATAAAAGTAACACTTTTGATATAAAAATTTATCCATTATGCATACTTCTATGCATGTAAATAAAAATGATAAAAGTAACACTTTTGATATAAAAATTTATCCATTATGCATACTTCTATGCAAGTAAATAAAATGATAAAAGTAACACTTTTGATATAAAAACTTATTCTTTATGCATAATATAGAAATTCAATTTCTCCATGATTATAATGAAATTCTTTCAATTAGTCTAGGATGATAATTCCTAGAATATGGTAGGAAGTCCTCTTTTTATGCTTTGAATGAAATTATTTTATGCATAATTTTTATAAAAATTTTGCCATAGCTCCGCTGCTATGACTGATAAATCTCAATTTTTCTACGGGATAAAGCTTATCATTAAGGAAATAATTAAAATGATCTCTAATTGGATCATTAATCCATAATGGATTGAATCATCAATATGCATAAACTAAAAGCATAGAAAAAAAAACCATTAATTTGGCCTCAAGCATAGCTTAATCTTGGATTAAGGAAAAGCTTTATGAAAAGCTTCTTTTGGATTGAGAATAGGTCATGAGTATGACCATTTCTTGAGTGAGAGAGAGAAATTACATAAAAACCATTAGAATTTAAACATAAATAAAAATTAACTTCAATAGCATTTATTAAATTATGTAACTCTTCACTACTATTCACCAATTAACTTCAATAGCATTTAAAAAACCATACCAATTAAGCTTCTCAAGCTTGAGAGGGGTTGAGAAGAGAGAAACATTGAGAAATTATAGAAAAGCACTAATTACCTTACAAGTTGCTTGATTCTTTGTTCACGGTAGAGGCCCCCAACCAATCAATTGGTTAAGTATATTGATGGAGCCACTAATTGGGATTAAAGAAAGAGGAAAGCTCCAAAAACTAGTGAATTATTAAATGAATTCACAGTTCTTGGCTTAGGTGGAGTAGAGTAACGATGCATAAACACTATATATTTTTCAACAAGGGGGAGGCTTCTATTTATAGGAAAAATTGAGCTCCTAACCAAACAAACTGATTCTAGAATTTTCTAAATCAGTTTGGCCAATTTTTGACCATTTTTAGGTCAGTTAAGCTAACTTTTTGGAACTAGACTTGAATGAGGAGAGAGGAGAGATGAAATATCTCAATTTTTATGAGTTTAAAACTCATTCAAGCATGTGAAATATGCACCTCCTTTAAAGAACTCCCCTTCCTTACATATGTGTCATAATGGAATCATTTTAATATTGCTCATAGTTTTTTAACTAATAAACCTTGTACATTTTCAACTCTTCATCTTATGTGAAATATGCACCTTCTTTAAAGAACTCCCCTTCCTTACATATGTCATACTTTTAATATTGCTCATAATTTTTTACTAATAAACCTTGTAAATTTTCAACTCTTCATCTTATGTGAAATATACACCTCCTTTAAAGAATTCCCCTTCCTTACATATGTGTCATAATGGAATCATTTTAATATTGCTCATAGTTTTTTACTAATAAACCTTGTACATTTTCAACTCTTCATCTTATGTGAGCATTTACTCATTTTTGGATACCCAAAATATCTCATATTTTTAATATTGCTCATAGTTTTTTACTAATAAACCTTGTACATTTTCAACTCTTCACCTTATGTGAGCATTTACTCATTTTTGGGTATCTTCTTTTTACAAATTGGATTTATCTACTCCCTACACATGGATTGATGCTATTGGCCCATAGGAACCTTAATTGGACCATAGTCTAAAGATTTCTGAAAATCTAGACCCTTAGACTAAGGTTCTTTATACCTATTTCCAATTAATTCCAATTGCACATTGGAAAATTCTTTTTGAATTTCTGTTTCAGGGGAACTCATCTGAATTATAAGAGATATTTTTCTATCCAAAAATATTCAAAATCTGAATATTCTCTCTCTAGAATATTTTCTCTCTCTAAGCTAAAATAGTTAGAAACAAGGTCTTTATATTTCTGAAGAGGGGTTGATTACAGGGGAAGATACTAGACATCAAAAAGGGGTTGGGAGAGGAATCTTACATAGGCCCATGCATGCCACTGATCCATAACCTTTGCTGGTACACCGTCCTTTCGTCCTTGCTTTGTGCAGCACCCGTACCCGCACCCCACAGCTATATAAACCCCCAGGGTGCTCCACAGGCAACAGGCATTTCTGCACAGCGTATGCCCTGTTGTACCGCCGTCCGTGTCGTCGTCTGTCCCTGCGCAGTGTACTTGCTATAGTACAGCTGCCCCTTGCAGCCACCCCTCTCACACCTCCTCATTTGCCTCTTTTCAGACAAGGCAATTTTCCTCCATCCCCCTCTTGCTAGGAGGCAGTGTCCTTAACTCTTCTCCCCCCCGTGTGAAGAGACTTACAGCAGCCCTCAGCCCTTCTCCCCTTTAGCAAAACGTTTTTGTCTTAAGGACATCTCACACCCCCCATTTTGCGTAGACTTTAATAAGGGGTTTTTGCCTTAAGAAAAGGTTCATGCGCTATAGTCTTTTACTCATACGGTGAGCAAACGATCTCAGAATTGAGATCCAATTGAAGCGTTTCGATCGCGACAGTGAGCCCTACAAGACAACGTCCAAGATGGCCCCATCCCAAAAACGTCAAAATATTGCCTCGAGAGGAGCGCGCAATAACGAGATTAGGGAAGATGCAGCTCCAACCCTCCCTTTTCAAGCTCCTCAAGGAAATGGTGGCCAGGTTAGCTTGGTTGTATTTTAAAGAACAGTTTTTTTTAATATTAGTGCTAACAAATGTGTATCTTTTCCTTTTAAAATAATAACATAAAATTGTATGAAGTTACGAATTGTGTGATATTGTATTCAATAAATTGCATTGAAATTGTTATCTTTAAAGAGTGCAAGTTTTTTCCTGGCTTCAACGCTAACTCCGTTCCATGCTTGTGTAATCGGGTGATGTCGTTAGCAAAGCCTGGGAATGGCCCAAGGTATCCCTCACACCATTGGGAGAATAAGGTTCACCCGATTGAGGCGAGAGATTATGATGTTGCCTAGTTCTAAGGGCCCAGGCTAGTGCGGTGAATAAGCCCACCCTAATGTGCAAACATCCCTCTGAGGGGCGGGAGGATCGAGTGATGGAGCCTGAGAGGGTGATAGGCCGGCTTGCATTAGGGAAAAAGGGAGCTCATTTTGGGGCCCTGTAAGAAATTCACTATTTTTCGATTTATTTCTCTCCTAAAAGATCTCAAAAATAATAAAATATGGAAACGTGGCTCAGAACTGTCAGTAAGGACTACTGAACTGTCAGTTCAGAAAAGAATAAGATAATCTTTTGTCTAACTAACACGATTTTGCATTAAATATCTCCTTAATTTTTTTTGTTTCTCGAAGATTCCGCATCTCTTTTTTGACGACGTGTGCAGGCCTCTCATAAAGAATCCATCACTGAACTTAATGATTGTATGGATACCGCCACACTTCCACAATTCATGTTACAAAAAGACTATGAGATTGACAAGCAAACTTTGCAACCTCAGAAGCACAAAAAATGGCCAGTGAGTTACAATCTCAGAAGAAGCGATTACACCATCTTCACATCGACTTAGAAGAACAATATGCTCCAGCACAAAAAAGACGAAAGGATACGATGCTGAATGCTCCAACAACGGGAAAATATGAGAAGAGAAGGGCTCCAACATATTGACTTATGGTGTGATGGAAGTATATATCCAAAATGTCTAGTAAAAAACTCTACACCTCCATTTGTCAATCCAACCACACTACTGAGGTTTGCGGGCGATGGACAAAATGGACTTCTTGGTTATATTTCAGCACAGTCTGCATTTGCAGAAACATATAAAACAATGTACCTACAAGAAAAGGGGGCCAGGATTCAAGAGATAGCTATTCGTGCAAAATTGGAGCAGCAGTTGCAGAATGAAATTGAGAAGCATTCAAAGAGTAAAAAAGAGTTGATAAGATCAAGAAGGAAGAGAACCGTGCTTGGAGACAGACAACGAAGCAGGAAGATTAAAAACATTGCAAATTTGAAGGCTGGGACTGGTGGATGCAAGCAAAGAATTCAGGAAGCAAGGTTAGTTTGTAATTTTTTATTTTTTATACTAAAAAATGCTCTCAAATGACTATATCTATTTTGTCTATTAATGCAAAACAGGATTGGAAGTGTTGAATAATATAGGCATATTGTGTTGTTACTATAGGAAACTATTGAAGCCTGCAAAAGAAAATATGGATCCCAACCTTCTTCCAGCTAAACAAATGAAAGGATTGCTTTCTTTTGGTGTAGCAAAAGGTTTGATTGAAGAAAAAAAATACAAAACAATCAAACACAATGTTGTAGAGGACTTTATATCCAATAATCAAGTTGATGGTACTACAATCCAAGAGGCTCTTGATGTTAGTGGAGTTAGCAGGAAGAGATATAGTTCGATTTTCCATGCGATATCCTCAACTTTGAGAGATCAAAGGATTAAACGAGTTTTACTGCCAAATCCAGCAAGAGTGTGGAAGATAAGAGGTCATTTGAATGAAAGTATAGATGAGTTTATTGGACAATATATCCATATTGAAGAAATATTTCATGGTGGTAAAGGAACCACTGTGTATGACCCTTGGAACAATATATTTGTAGATCTACAACAACTTCAAAGAAGAATGGTTGAGTTTTATGGAATAACATTTGAAGAGTGCAAAGGTATTTTGAAATTTGTTATCAAACTGGATGAGTGTGAGGTTGTAAAGGAAAAGAAAATGGAAAGGATTACTATCACATTGATGAATGGAGCACTTGATACATCATTGACTGAAGCGAGTTCGAAGTATTTTAGTGTGCAGACGGAGAAACACATATGGTGGTTGGGCTCGTTCCAGTTATGATCATTTTTTATTTCGTACTTGATTTTAGTCAATGTTTTCAAATCTTTTATAGTAAGACTTTTGTTTTGTATAATCACAGGTAAAGACAGAAGACCATGAAACACTAGATTGGGTGTTTCACCACAGGGAAATACCAAAAATAATTAAAAGACAAGTGCAAGGAGAGAATCTCCATGTTGCAGGAAAAGGTGATTTTCAAGTAGAGTGGCACATGGCGGGGGATCTTAAAACACTTAAGTGCATGTATAACGTTAGTAAAGGAGGTAACTCAAAGTCTCCTTGTCTTTACTGCAAAGAATCAGCTCAAGTAATGGATTCCAAATGGTGGAAGAGAGCACCTAATAGAGATAAAGTTGACCCTGACTTCAAGGCCATTCTTGACATTCCACTATGTAATGTTCACATATGCACATTGCATGCTCTATGTCGAATTATTGAGAAATTGGTATTTTTGTATATTGGATTTGCTTGGAAACTCCATCCCGAAAGAAATAGAAAGGATGCTCTTCATGCATTGGAAAAAGTGTTATCCGATATAGGTCTGCATGGAGGCGATGTTCATATCACAAAGGATTTTAAAAAGTCTACCAATGGCAAGGAGGTACCAATCAAGCCCTCTATTGGTGGTGTTAAGGCAAGAAGATTCTTGTCTCGACCCAAACACAGTAGTAAGCAAGTAAGGCAAGGTAGAACAGTTTCAAGGATTAGTTATGGATTGTGGAAGCAAGTCCATAATGCCGTGAAAGATCATGAGGCAGATGGGGAAGCACGAAATGTGAAGGCAGAGGTGTGGAGGTCTCTTGATCAACTCTTCATGTTCTGTGACAATGTAACATGGACAAAGAGTGATTACAAGAACTTTGAAGAGGCAATTAAACATTTTGGGAAGTCAATGAAAGACGCATGGACAGCCTGCAATATAACTCACTACATGGTAAAGTGATGTCTTCTTATTTTACTTAAGTGTGATCCTCTTTTCTTTTATAACTTACTATGCATTCTTTTGTCTCTGTGAAAACATAATATCATCTACAACCACCTTCCCTATTTTGTCAAAAAGTATGGATGCCCAGCAATTTGGTCTACCCAAGGCATGGAGAAGTCTCACTACACGTAATGCATTTTTCAGACACACACAACACTATGGAGGGAGTCAAAAGGCAAATAGTCTAAAGGAAGTCTTCCAATGGTTTTACCGAGGCATTCTACAAAGGCTGCATGCTAAAAGAAAAGTTGCTAGTTCCAAAGTCAAGCTTGCTTTTATTCTAGCCCAAAAGCAAAGACGAAGACAAACTTTGGACAATTCAATGGCAGCAGAGAGACATAGACAATGGAGGGATTCGAAGATATTTAGAAACCATAAATGGACAAGTTAACATGAATAGCTGTTTGTAACTTATTGGTGTTATGTCCACATGTTTTCAAACTCAATCAATAGATTTTTATTCTGTGGAACAAGTGACTCTTGGTGTTATGCCTATATGTTTTGAGACTCCATCAAAAGTATTTCAAACTCAATGGTAGCAGAGAGACATAGACAATGGAGGGATTCGAAGATATTTAGAAACCATAAATGGACAAGTAAACATGAATAGCAGTTTGTAACTTATTGGTGTTATGTCCACATGAATAGCAGTTTGTAACTTATTGGTGTTATGTCCACATGTTTTCAAACTCAATCAATAGATTTTTATTCTGTGGAACAAGTGACTCTTGGTGTTATGCCTATATGTTTTGAGACTCCATCAAAAGTATTTCTTTTGTGAAACATGTGATCTATATTAACAAGCATCAATACATCCATGAGCTACACACAAAAAATTCAATCAATACTACTTAATTATGCTAGACACACTATTGATCCTTACCAATAAGGTATTGAGTGTCAAACGCTTTTAGAAGCTACTGAGTGTGGGAAGAGTACTAAAGTGTCGTACGGTGATGGGACAAATGCAAAAGGGTACTGATCGTCCGTACGGACAAGGAACTGATGAGGATCAAAGACTTTGTACAAATCAGTTCAACTTCAACATAATGTTTGTGCTATATTTGATGACTAAATCCTATTACTCCCAAGGCCTGCCAGTCGGAACTCTCTTTTTGAACTTGATTGGACTCTTTTTCTTCCTTGTTGGCTTGATGTTGACTTTCTGTTTATCAATGCTTGCCTCTGTTGCTTGTCTAAGAGGGGTATCCTTGTCTTCAGCTATCTCCACGTGTTCTTCTTCTTGGATTGTGTGGCCTGATGCAATCATGGGTGGCTCTCGAAACCTTATGAGCTTGTGTTTTCCATAGCCCTCCAGATATTTGGGCTCCTTAACACCACATGCTAATGCATAAGAAGTGTAAGACAAAAAGTAAGAGGCCCTAGAGGCCTGTTATTCACATAATCCCCAAATATATCTATGGCGGACAACCTCTCTATTAAAATGATCTTTTCCTTTTGCCATGGAAGATCATGTCCACCTAAAACCCTAGACAAACATTTAAAGAAGTAAACAATGGCTTCTCCATTGTTGCTCAACTGCCTATGGTAAATCAAGATCTTAGCACTACCTAGATCATGAATATAATGAGCTAGGCTTGACATTTTGCCAAACCCAGCCGGCCTGCTTCCACTTGTTCTCTGGAGGAATGTGTCATCCTCAATTTGTAGCTGCCATGTATCAAAAGATTGGAGTGAGATAATAATACATAACTACAAAACATTTAAACACAAGATAAAGTATTTGATTTGAAGTAATAATATCATACCTTCTCATTTTCATCAGCAACAAGAAGTTCATCTTTCCAAAGATTTATTCCTCTCCCCTCCAGTCTAGCCTCTTCTTTAAGCTTTTCCTTATGAAGTACTGAGAGATTCATAGCTTCCTAGGTGAGCTGGAAGGCAGCTTCATCTGGCTCTTGGAAATTTTCAGCCTCTTTGAAACAAATAGTAAGGGCCTCTACAGGATCAAAAGTTGTTTCCAAAGCCAGTAGTGAATGGTCATCCTCTATGCCAACCTCCTTGTCAAGCCTTGAAGCCTGGGCAATAAGGGAAATGGCATAGTCCTCCCTCAAATTGAACATACACTCTATATCATGGAGGAAAACATAATCTTTACCACCAATCAAGACACCTGGAAGCATGGGCACTGCATAGTTGCTGCTCTGAACATCAAAATCTTCAACTGGCTGTGCTGCCCTAAGAGTTTCAGTCCTCAGTTGAACAAGGTCAAGAGCAGCCACTTGCAGCCCCTCATCCTCGAGGTTGATATCTTCTTCTTGCTCTGCCATATCTGTTGCCATAGGAATATTCTCTTTTACCTCCTCAGTTGAACAAGGTCAAGAGCAGCCACTTGCAGCCCCTCATCCTCGAGGTTGATATCTTCTTCCTGCTCTGCCATATCCGTTGCCACAGGAATATTCTCTTTTACCTCCGCTACAGATATATCTTCTTCTTCAGCCTCCTGCCCTTGCTCTTCTAGAGATTGCTGATGGAAGATAATGTACATAAGGAATGCCATGTTTTCCTCAAGCACTCTACACTTTCTGGTGTGCAAGTTACAGCTGAATTTATATTCCTCAGGCAGGCTATCAAACCTTCTATTCACATGGTACCTCAGCCTGTCAATGGAGACAATATGATTTATATGCACAAAAACCTTTTCACCTTCCACAATCCTTCCTGCCTCTATCAGTTGTTTGAAGGTATCCCAATGGTCTGAAAGAAAATCTCTGTGATGCTCCAAAACAGAGCTCATGGTGAACTCCCTGTTGAAAATACTGTGGTATATGTGGAAGTTCCTCTGAGCCTTGCACTTGTGAAGAAATTCAAATAGGAGCAAATCTGGAGATTTGTCCTCCTCTGGTTCCCTTTCTTTTGAAAGGGAAGACTCACCTTTCTGCTCTAGTCTCTTGCTTTTGCCTGAACAAAAATTTATATACCATGAATTCTATATGCTGACATATGCAATCAGGTAATGTATAGGATATCACCAAACAACTCTCTTCATGAGCACACATGAATCACCTGGTGATTGCTGTGGTCTGAGTATAGCAGCAAAAAAGTCCAGCTTCCTCTTGAAAGGAGGGACCTGAGAATCAACTGTTCCAAAGCAAAAACTTTTCTCATCATCAAGAAAGAAATCCCCAGGGACATAGAAAGCAAAACAATGAGGAAACAGTGAAAACCAAAAGGGACACAAGAATTTGCAAGAAAACGCGATACAGAACCACTTGAAAAATGTCAAGTACTCTCCTCGCATTTTGTTGCAAATTCTGCATTTCTATTGACATCCATCTCCAATCAAATGCTAGGGACATCTCACAATGTTCTGGACAGTAAATGACACTAGGAGGAATTCCCCAGGGCAAAAGAGAGCAAAAAAAAGAGGAAGAAATAAAAATTGAAACTAATATCAGAATTTGTAGGAAAACACGATTTGGACCATTTGGAAAATGTAAGGCACTCTCCTCGCATTTTGTTGCAAAATTCTAAGTCCTATTCATATCCATCTCTAATCAAATCCTAGGGTGATGTACCAGATTCCTAGGCACTGAGATTTAAGAAATCTATAGATGGAAGAAATATATATCAGAAAACATTGAAAAGAGTATAGATCTCTGACCTTTCTTTTCCTCTTCCATACTGTTGGAGTTGCCCTGGTGATTCTCTTGCTCTCTTCCAAACTTGAGCTGCAGCACAGGTAACCTGGAGATCTGGCAGTGGTAGTAGTCTTCAGACAGGTTGTAGAGTGGATGGAGTGTGTTGGGTAGGAAGTGATCAGAGGGGGAAGGAAAAGGATGATGGGAGAGTGCTGGCAGGGATGGAAGACAGGGAGGGAAGAGTGTTAATGGATCTGATTATGAAATCATGATTGGCACAATTTCCAAGGCAAAAAGTGACTTTCACACGTGTCAAATTTCAAATTCCAAAAGATCTGGGTGGGACCCACACGTGTTAAAAAACGACTATATTTCACACGTGTGGTATTTAATAGCTCCTTTATTTGTATTTTGCAATAATCTACTCTCCTAACTCAGTTATTTTGCATCTCTACCTCCCTACTCTACACCATCAGCATCTAAACTAGCAGCACAGGTTCATCCCCAGCACAGGATACTCATCATCAGCACAGCACACCTACAGATAGCTTCCAGGTCAGTAAGACACTCTATTTCCTTCTCTTCTTGTTTAATAGTATATTAGGGTAAGGTACTGATTGATGTGATGTAGGTTAGATATTATGATAAATATTATATGCATTTCTTAGATTTTTTCCACTACAAGTAGAAGCAGGAAGACTTTTTATTTGGGCTTGTTGAGTGAGAGCTTGATCACTTCTTGCTTTCTATAGACTCAATCCATGTTGCACCAAGCTGTATACACACTGAAATGACTAAAGGCATGCTCCAGTATGCTGCCTCAAGAATTTGCAGTAAAACGCGAGGAGAGGGCTTTAGAAATCTCAAACAGCCCAAATCTCATTTTGTTGCAAATTTGAAACTGCTTCTTCATCCACCCTTTCATTGTGATTTTGTATCTTTCTAGGCTATTCAAGGCTGTATACTCCTTGCATAAACTCAATCCATATTGTTTATAGTTGTAAAGACAGAGAATTCACTGTAGGAATGCAATAGCATGTTGTTTCAAGTATTTGCAAAAAAATGCGATGATGAGCTGTTAGAAATTTCAAATTATCATAATCGCGTTTTGTTACAAATTGTTCAATTTTACTTTATCCAATTTGTCATTACCTTCTTTTATCATTCCATGTTCTCCATGGTTGTAATCTTTTTCCATTGCAGCTTTTCAGAGTGATGGCAAGAACCAAGGCAACTGCAAGGAGGTCTGGCAAGGGGCCAGGGCTTGCAGTAGCAGCAACTGGGGCTGATATCAAGGAATCTAGTGTGCCTCCAAAGGGAAGAGTTGCACATGGCAGGAAGGGGAAGCCAATGAGCATGCTGCAGCAAAAGTCCAAGAGATTAAAACATTTTGCAGGTGTGCTAAAGGAGATCAGGAGGTCAGGTGTGCTAAAGGAGATCAGGAAACAACAAAAAGCTATAGGCTTTGCAATCCCCAAGGCACCTTTTCAGAGGCTAGTGAGAGAAATTTGTGATAGTTGGCACCTTGGTTTCAGGTGGAACAGGACTGCCATTCTTTCCTTATACAGGAAATGGCAGAGGATTACCTGGAGAAGTACTTTGAAGATACAATGCTTGTAGCAGCCCATGCTCACAGGGTAACTCTGATGGCCAAGGACTTCAACACATTGTCCAGAGTGAGATGGAGGTATGACAAGCTGGTCCATCCTGTGGAATGGCAGGACATAAAAATGAGAGACATATTATTAATTCCACCTACAAGGAAATTGAAGGCAGATAAGGTGAAGGTTGTTGAAGTGACCCACTCAAAGAGCAGGGAAAGCTGCTTATGAGGAGATGATGGAGCAGCAGCAAACAGATGCTCCAGGGGCAGTAGAGGAGACAATGGAGCGGCACCAAGAGACTGTACACGACAGGATGGAGCAGCAAAATTAGATTCTCCAAATAAAGATGATACGGTGAGCTTGGACCATGTAGAGCAGCCTCTAGATCAGCCTGTAGATAAATAGAAAATTGTTGTCAAGAATATGTTCTACATATATAATTAAACACTTCTGTAAAGAATTTTACTTTATTGAATATAATACCTTTGTTTATGGAGTCTGTGTTATCTCAATTTTCAAATTTTCAATGTCTTTGCATTTTATTGAACTCTCTCTTCTTTTGAGCACCTGCAAAAAAGCAATATAAAACAATAGGGTAAAGTAAACTAAGAGCAGTGCTTAATGAGACTAGGATAAGTCACATGGTATACCTTCTTATTGTTGTAGATAAATAAAAAGTCCTTTGAAATAGAACCTTCTGTCTCAAATAGAATGTCATTGCGCAATTGAGCTAGGGAGCAACATTGTCTTAATGAGATATTGACTAGCACATCACCATTCTCAACAACATCAATATCAAGAAGTTTATTTTCTGCACCAAAAGAATCTTCATCTTGATCCATTGGGAGTAGTTTTGTACCTAGCATTCGACTGTGCTTATACTAAAAAGAAAAAATGAAATTTTGTGATGCAACCATGTACTTCAGCAGTTGCATAGAAGGTTGGACAACCTCACAAAACACTGAACTACATGTCTTCTTATCCCAACCTTTATCCAAAAATTGTGGCATGCATGCCAGACTTGTTGCTTTAACTGTGAACATTGTTTTTGAAACCTTCACTGGAAAGATATTAAACAAGTCTACAAAAACTGTGAGAGGCATGCATAAAGAAATTTTTATTATCCTTGTGGCAATATTGGGCCTCAGAGCTTTCTCTACTTCTTTGAAAAGCTTGGCCCTATATGCCTCTGTAACACTAAAATGTGGGAGAGGCCAATCCACTGAATTCCATGCCGGAAGGTCTTGTTTTCTTAACACACCATGTGTGTTTACATTGTCCAGCAACTGATAAAAACGATCAATAAAAAATATACCCGATTGAGCTAGCTCTGTTGCACATCGACCTTGGTATTATTGTTCTCCTATCGATCCATGCAAAACATCTATAAATCCCAAAATACAATCGATGTTTTGCCATGTCTCATACGATGAAGGGTATAAATCTGAAATAAAATAACACAAGAATGTCAATAAGCAAAGAAAGAAAGCTTTGTCTTAAAAATCCATACACCTCATAAAGAACAAAACCACAATAGAAAAATATACAATTAGGCCTGTGTTGCGGAAGATCATTTGGATAGTCTCGCAAGACAAGTTCTTTATGCATGTACACATGCTGAATCAAAACTTCTTTCACTGATATCTTCCCTCTGGTGATTTTAAAATCTCGTACTCTTCCCTTCCATGATGCCAAGAAAATGTTTTTTGTCTGGGGTCTCTTTCTTTTGCTAGGTTGCATGAGCACCCATGCTCCTTTCGAAACAGTAAACCTTTCCCAAGTTCCTTCCGTTTTGACTGTACTTGAATTCTCTACCGAAGAAATAGAAGAAGCAGGTCGACGGGGTAAGGATGTGTGGTATAATTCTGCCTTCATAGCATTATCATCCCCACAGAGCGTCTTCCACAAGAACGGCCATAGTTGGAGACCTTGTGAATCTGTAACCACATTAAAGTAATGTAAACAAGATAACAAAGTGAAGTTTCAAGAAAGAGAAAGTGGGCAGACAGATAGTTGACAAGAAACATCTTACTCTAAGCCAAACAGGATCAAGGGAGCAATTTTGGAAAAGAAGAGGCTACTGCACAATGAGGCAGTGGTGTAGAATGGTAGACCTTTCAAAGGAAAGGCAGCACAACATTTCAAAGTTCAAAGGAAGGTGGAAGCGGGAAGGCCCTTGTCAGAGAAAATGTCAGACTAGATTCTATCTTCTGTTGGTAAAAGCATAATGAGTGATAATAAAATCTTAATGAGATCATGGAGTGATGAAAGAGCTATGGTGGTTCAAGATAAGCCATGGTGGTCACATGAACAAAAGTGTAATTAACTAGTACTTAATCTAAGATTAAGAGAGCATAATGACAGCACAATAAGGAGCATCACATAGCATATAAAATTCGTGTTTTTCTCATTAGGAGGGCCACCATTTTATAGCCAAAGAGTACATGTTTGAATGACATCATTGCTTACATCTCACCAAGAGCATCCAAGGCCATCTCCCCCCACATGGCTCCCTAGAATATAGCCTCCATGGAATCTTCTGAAACTCGCCTACTTCAAGTGGGGTTTGACCCTTACATTCACCTGGATTCTCTTCACATTACATGGTCCTTTTACATTTTATTGAGTGCTTTAACCTTATACCATGACATTGATCATAAATTCCAACATATTCCAATACCCTCCCTTGATCATGGCATGGTATATTGCCCTCCCTTGATCCAAACATTACATGAAAGAAAAAGCTTAACTCATAAGGAGTATAGCTCTACAGTACATAAAAGAAATTAGCATCGCTCATAGGGAGCATAGCTTCTACATTGCGAAAAGAAAATGACATGAAAAACATTCCTACATGAAAACATTCCTCTCCCATACCCCATCATCATCATAGCATCATCATCATCATATCCATGGGCATCATCATCATCATTTGTTGGTCATGGAGACCCAACTCCCCATCAATCCCCCCTTGAGGGCTACATGGCCTACTGAGAGATATTGTGAGCATCATAGAAACACATAACCTACATCATCGGTGGTTAGAGGTGTCCATACATAAACATTTGGGTAAGAGAGGGCATAAACATTGTTGGCTTTAGAAAGCCCATTTTGCATCTACCTCTGCATCAAAGGAGGTAGTAACGTTGTTGCAGCTTGGATTGCTTCTGCGGAATCATTCGAAGTGCTTACCATATTTGCCTGGTTGGTGTAACATTTGTCGGCGAGGTGACCTGGCTTTCCACATTTGGTGCATATTCGCTTTGGCTTGTCTTTGTGGTAGCAATTCTTGGCAAGGTGTCCTGTCCTTCCACAATGTGTACATTGGAGTGATTTGCCGGTTTGCTTTTGAACAAGGTATGCCTGGTTTGAGACAAGATCAATGACTCTACCTTTCAGCTTCTTCTCTTCTTCCAAGAGAACACTCTCTATTCCCTCCAAAGTGGGATCCTGCATATACTTTAAGGTCGGCATGAGTGTATCATACTCGGATGGCATTGACTTTAGGAGGATGGCTATGGCATCACTCTCCTTGACTGGTTCATTGATGGCTTCGAGCTGGGCCATCAAGCTCTTCATGGTGTTGATGTGAGATGCAAGTGTCTCATCAATCTTGTTCTCTAGACTGTAAAAGTCTACTTTGAGACTGATTTTGCTCTGTGGAGGCCTTGAGCACCAAAAGATTTATCCAGTGAATTCCACGCAATTTGTGAAGATGTTCCATTACCAATGTAATGTATATAACTATCTTCAACTCCAAGGGCAATGAGAGCTAATGCTTTCTCATCCTTGGTTTGCCAAGAGATTTCTCCTTCTCGTGTGGCAGGTTTAGGTATAGTGCCATTGACTATGCCCCAAACTCCTTCTTTCATTAGTAAAAATCTCATTTTGACTTGCCAAGTGTGGAAGTCATGACCGTTGAATTTCTTGATGAAAGAGGATGATATGTAAGTTGACTCCATGATTGGAACTGAACATTGCAATAGATTAAAAGGCTAGAGTCCCCCTTCACCATATATATGCATGAAATTACTCAAGAATTCCCCAAACCCATAAGCCTTTGCATAGTGATAATAACGGGGCCTAGACTTGATCCTAGGTTTTCTAGTTTTGCTTTTGGGTTTCAATGATTTTTTGATATAATCTTCATTAGATGATTCAGCATCCGAATGCATGACTACAAAGAGATATTCAACTCAATATGCATATTAGAATGTCATCTCAATAGATAATTATATGATGATTAGTGGAGATGATTAATTAAAGAGGAAAAAACTGCCCCCAAAAATAGAGTGAGCTTTGAGCAATTAAATGAGGATCTTCCCAAATGAGAAACATAAAATGCTTTAAACCAAGTGAGAACCAAGGTATTGGCTCTAAGCTCAGCACTCAAACATGCCAAGATGTTGCTTCAATCTCTGTAAATCTGCTCTGCAACACAGCATATACTGTCACTGAGAAATTAGTTCAAACAGCAGCTACAGTGGACCATTGCTCATGAAAATCAACAAGGAGGAGCTTCATAGCATCAATGTTATGCTCATAAGAGGAATTTACAAACCATGCTTTGTAGATCTCCAATTTCATGAATTTCGCAGCGTAGAGGCGGGCTGCTGCAGAGCGAAATGCGCCGCATGTACTTTGTGGGAGCTCAAATGGAGCTAGGTGTAGAAAGCGCCGGATGTTAGCTCTCTTTTGAATCAAAAAGCTTGAGATTTGGTGGAGTATAGAGCTCACATGAAGCAAAAGACCAGCAGGGGGTGCAGTGAAGCTTTAATGGAAAGCTTAAAAAAATGAAAAACTAATCAATGTGGTTAATTACTCTGCCTAGGGATAATCATGGCTCTGATACCATGTTGGTAAAAGCATAATGAGTGATAATAAAATCTTAATGAGATCATGGAGTGATGAAAGAGCTATGGTGGTTCAAGATAAGCCATGGTGGTCACATGAACAAAAGTGTAATTAACTAGTACTTAATCCAAGATTAAGAGAGCATAATGACAGCACAATAAGGAGCATCACATAGCATATAAAATTCATGTTTTTCTCATTAGGAGGGCCACCATTTTATAGCCAAAGAGTACATGTTTGAATGACATCATTGCTTACATCTCACCAAAAGAGCATCCAAGGCCATCTCCCCCCACATGGCTCCCTAGAATATAGCCTCCATGGAATCTTCTGAAACTCGCCTACTTCAAGTGGGGTTTGACCCTTACATTCACCTGGATTCTCTTCACATTACATGGTCCTTTTACATTTTATTGAGTGCTTTAACCTTAGACCATGACATTGATCATAAATTCCAACATATTCCAATATCTTCATGTCTAAAGATCTTGTGAGAATAAAAAAACCAATCTCCACATTAATGTAGCACGCTTGTACCTACATAAAATATTGTTTCTTTTATCTATTTTCTCTTATTTTTGTGAATTTCCAACGTTACGTTGGCCCTCTGTTCATTGGTTGAGATCTTATTTTTCCAAACCGTAAAAGGCTCCAAAATGAGCTCCCTTTTTCCCTAATGAGTCCTCGCTCAGCGAGGCGGCCAATGATGAGGTGTATGGTCCCGTAGGGTTTTGCCCAGCATGTAAGGACTGGAAGGCTAAATTCTAGATCATCGACAGTTTAAAGGAAAAGAATAAGAGAGCTGGTTTGGCTTGTATGGGATTGATTCATGTATAAACTTTTTATATATATATCTTGTCTTTGGCATGATTGTTGTATTGTGTAAAAAGGCTGTTTTAACAAACTTTGTAAAAAAGGGCCTTAATTAAGGAACATGTTTATTTATGTCAAACAGTGTGGTAGGATTAATTAGAAAACAAATTAACGCGTGAGTAGGGTGGAAAGCGGGAGGATGGAATGCCTTGATGGCACCATCCTACGGATGGGTGGAAAACAAATTGACGCGTGAGTAGGGTGAAAAGTGAGAGGATGGAATTCCCCGATGGCACCATCCTACGGACGGGTGGACCTGATTAGTCGGGTAGCTTTCCAACAGATTAAGTGAAAGCCCTACGCTAGATAAATAGGTTCTTGGGCAACTCTATTCTAGAAGACTAGGTCAACGGGGGCTGTGCCTTGCATGGATGAGGAAAAAAGAGTTGCCTCTAGAAATCAAGTCGAGTAGTTGCCCAATTTATGATCAATTACCCTATGGGTGATTTGATTTTTTGAAGATCACGCTTCCCTTGCGGGATAGGACTAGGTCTTACCTATGAATCATATCCTTGAATCTCTACATGGTCAAGGTGTCGATAAATAGGAAATTTTCTCCAAGTTAAGACAGTGGACTATCTTAAGTGTTTCTTTTATTTTAGGGTTGTTGCAAGATCAGGGTGTCCAGTTTTATCCAGTTTCTGCTGGACTGGGACAATGCTTGGAGAGCAAATTTTAGGGGGTAAGGTACTTAAAATGAGATCAAGCAAATAATAGAAAATATGCTTGCCCTTAAATTAACCGAGTATAACTTAAATTAATATAAATTAGTCTAATTAATCAAAATTAATTAAAAATATGATTAAATGATAAACAAATGATCTTTCCATACTTAGAGTGATCCAATTTATTTTTCCATAGATGCACCATTACAAGTACACTAGTCCCTATAGGTTTTAGATGATTCACATCAAAAATGTAATTTTACTAATTAGATTATTAATATTTACAGGCCTTCTGATAGTCTGGAAGAATTTTGAAAAAGAGATCATTAAAAATCCAACCATTGGATTTGCAATTTTCACTAACCACCACATTCTACTAATGTCTCAGTATCTACCCACTCTTTTGATCTACAAGATTGAGGACTTTAAGTGGTACCTATTGTGGGTACAAAAAGTGGCGTATATTATAACACTTTAAAGACCTTGAAATTTTGAAAGAAAATAGACAAATATCTTAAAATTTTCTCAAAAAATCACGTTAAGCTCCATATTATGTGAAGATCTAAGGTACAAAGTGGGAATCTCATATGAGTTTATATGTAAAAGATATTAGCATTTTATGGAATCAGCTCAAATTTGGGACAGGGTGTATACATTGACTTTGTACCTAAGAAAATGAGGACTTTTGACTATCTAATGCTTAATCAAATTATGCAACTATATTTCCAACTTTGAATATGACGTTTCAACAAAAGAGCTTGAAACGAAATTCCTTCATTTACTAGGAGAGATAAGCCACTAAAGGTAAACAAATGCCTGTTTTTTTACTGTTTACAGGGTGCCTGAGTGGACAAAACTGGGCACCCTGATCTTGCAACCACCCTTTAGAAGGGGGGAACCTTACAATTGGTATCAGAGTCGAACTTAGCTCCTAGGAATTACCATTTAAGGATTGTTTTGCAATGAATGTTTTACCTAACATAACGCTAATTAATAAAAACATCCTACTAAAATAAATAAGTTGAATTGATGTTTGAATGATTATAGGAAGAGGAAGATGCCTACTTGAAGTTTCTAGTTTTCCAATTCATCTTCGAGAGTGCTAGTCACTTCTCAAATTTCGAGTTTCGTGACACCATGGTGTAGATACTAGAGAAGATGTCCCTCCCTCATTTCTCTCGTATTGAAAGAGGATGGACTAGAGATTTCTGGAGTCATGGGCTGAGATATTTCTTCATCCGAGCAGATTGAATTGGGAACCTTACCACCGACCTAAAGCGGATTCGTTGGATTGAAAAGTTGAAGATGATCCGTTTATTTTGGTTCATCGAAACCCCTAGGGCGGCCGACACCTCTGTGACTATAGATGGGATTCACATACCTCAGGATTGCTGGGTGTATGACCAAGTGATGCAGATTTTACCTGCTGATAGAGTAGCTGTGTTGGGACCTACCCCAATCCAGAGTCTACCACCCTTACCCATCAGTTTTTAGTCTTAGAAACTACAGCGAAACCCCCATATTTCACCTATGTGGACCGCTCTACCCTTATGTCATAGTCAAGCTTAGGAATTTTCCTTGATGGCAAATAAGACTAATTATATTAGTCTCAGATCTTTGTAATAAAACTCGTCCTTGTAAATATTTGGAAATAAAATGATTTCAATGTTTTACTCTCCAAAAATAAGCGTTGTGCAAATATGAATCTTGTAATCTTAAAATTGTTTTTACAATGATGGCCAAGACGATCACCCTGCACTTCCCAATGCGCTTTACACTGATACCCAGGAGAAGAAGCTCCTGCTCAAGCAAATGCAACCTCTCCCTCCTTTAAAGGAGAAGGAGGGAGAGGTTTAAAGGTTGAGAAGGATGCTGAAGTCTGGATTGAGGCGATGGACGATTATTTCTCTCCCACCAGTACTGGAGTAGCAAATTAGTCTATGCTTGCACTCCATATTCCTTACGTTCTAGTAATCATGATATTTAGATGTAGATATTCATCTTCTAGGATGTGGCAACATGTTTGGCACACAATAACTGAAGTAGTTCCAGCAGTGGTGTTTGACTCTTCTGCTAAAAACCCTCCATTGCACTGGTTGAACCTTCTAGGTAAGAAAATTCATCTTTACTTTCTAGTCCTTCTTTCATGACATGTGGCAACATGTCTAACACACATTCACAGAAGTAGTTCTAGCAATGTTTGACACACATTCACAAGGATTTTGAAGAGTACAACATCATTGGTATTATTGATACAAGGAAGGTTCACCCAGTGCATGGAGGGATTTAGAAGAAGAGTCAAGCATCATTGCTAGAACTACTTCTGTGAATGTGTGTCAAACATCTTGCCACATATCCGACATGTTGTGAATGTGTGTCAAACATTGCTAGAACTACTTCTGTGAATGTGTGTTGGACATGTTACCACATGTCATGAAAGAAGGACTACTTCTATTAATGTGTGTTGGACATGTTACCACATGTCATGAAAGAAGGACTAGATAGTAAAGATGAATTTTCTTACCTAGAAGGTTCAACCAATGCAATGGAGGGTTTTTAGCAGAAGAGTGAAAAAACACTGCTAGAACTACTTCTGTTATTGTGTGCCAAACATGTTGCCACATCCTAGAAGATGAATATCTACATCTAAATATCATGATTACTAGAACTTAATGAATATGGAGTCTAAACATCATGATTGGAATTGGAAGATGAACATATGGATCACGATTATTGTAACTGAAGATTCAAAGTACTAGATGCATATTCTGGAAAAATTTGATGTGCTTCAAAAGAAGTACGAAAAAATCTATGAGATGAGTTTCAGACGAGAATTGATAGTGCAATGCATACTTAGAGTTGAGCTTTTTTTGAGTCTATAGATGCATGCTTTTTTGAGTCTTTAGATGCATCAAGTGACATACAGGAGTCACCTCAATCAAATGAAGGAAGGCCAACTTCATCAAGGAATCCCAATGGATATTAAAAAATGGAAGCCAAAGAAGGCCATAGCACCAAGTGTACTCTTTAGTTAGTCTAATTTTCATGAAGAGTATTGACTCCACAAAAAAGAACTGAAGAGATGTCATTTTCCTATCCGATTTATATTAATTAATGAAGGAATGAGACAACAAGGTAACAAAAGAGACTTGAAAGATCTTGTTTTTCTTAATGAAGGAGTGATACAAGAGGGTGATAAAACAAAGAGTTTTCACTTATCTCCACTACCCTTACTAGCTCCTTTCAAGCATTGGTGGTCTAAAGAGCACACCACATACTAACCCCACAGCCCAATCCTTCCAATTCTAACTTCACACTATGCAGGTGATCCAGGTTGGTTTCAGATGGCCCTTTGTTATGGCTTCACAATCAAGACCCCAGAATTTTTTCTCATGGCCCTTCATTATGGCACCCTATAATTTTTTCTCATGGCCCTTCATTATGGCACCCTATAATTTTTTCAAGCATAAATGCACATGTTCTCATTCTAGTCTCTCCTAGAAACACATTAATAAGAGAAGAAAAACACGGCACGAAGAACTTACCAATATGTTGTAATGCATGCAACCCTCCCTTCCTTCAAAGAGCTCCACATCAATTGTTGTTGTCATGCCAACTCTTACATATTGTCCACTAGGTAGTAGCCACACACACTCCTCTCTTCCTTCAAAGAGCTCCACATTGTCCATTCTCATGCCGGCTAAGTTATCATCCACTAGGTAGTTGCCACAAACACTCCTCTCTCTCACTTCTATGGTAGCTATATAAGCACAAGGATAAAGTAGAGAATAGAGTAGCAAGATCGAGACTCAATTTTTACATAATGGAAGAGTGTGTTGTGTTATGAGATAAAACTGACTTATATACAACATTGTACAATTTCACACACAAAATATGGACGACTAGGTGCCTGGGGCTCTTATAAGTGGCCACAATACTTAATCTCATAATACATTTATGAAGAAGTACATCCACAAGGGATTCAACTAAGGTTGCTACCACATGCTCTCGAAGTAGGAATCACAATAAGAGTTCCATTAGACCATTATGAGTGCCCATCCATGTTTATAGATTTGGCCATTATTGTTGCTTCATAGCTTGATTATGTACATTCTTTTTGTATGTCATCTTTTCTCATTGATGTAGAATATTAGTGGAGATAGTTGTTAATTACCTTCCCCCCTTTCATGGTTGATTAGAGGAATTTATTATAGAGAGAATTAAGAAGCTTATTGTTTCTGCTCTTGACACTGAGAGAATGCTCAATGTTCATTGTTCCTCTGGAAGGAGTGGATTCAATGTTCATTATTCCTTTGAAAGGAGGGGGGAAGGCTTGCTATTGAGACAATGATCAATATCGTTGTTCCTCCAAAAGGAATGGGGAAGGCTTATTAATAAATGAAGAATTTAGTGATTGACAAGAGTATCTAAAGAGAGTGGGGGCCTCGATAGGCGACTATAGTGTTGTCCTCATCCATGAATCAAGTATTTTCCTTGTTCTTTGTCATGATTCCCTTTTTTTTAGTAGCCCAATATTCTCTAATACCTTGTGACTTGCAATGACTATTCTTAGAGTTGCAATTGTAATGTTACATGTGCAATCTCCATGGCCTTACAAGTAATGAGATCAAGAGAAACATAATGTTAGTGCATAGTAAGAACTCATATTAGTACAACTATTTAAAAAGTTGCAACATACTGACTACTTTACATTACTAATCAGTCTTGCTTATGCAAGATAGCAATACTACTAATATTTTTTACATAGATATGGGTGCATACGCACGTGCACACACACACACAGAGAAAAGGGTCTGCAAACCAATAGAAAGACAGAGGGAGAGAAAGTACATACGTATAGACTACTAGAGAGAGAGAGAGAGAGAGAGAGAGAGAGAGAGAGAGACAACCTCTAAAGAGAGAAAATAGGTCCACATAGTAGTTACAAGAGAGTGGGAGTTTTTTTTCAAGAGAGTGAAATAAGATAGTGGGATGTTCTAATTTTGTTTTTGAAATTTAGCTTCCACCTTACTTTCGATAATTTTAAGCACCTAAAAGACCAATGTAAGAGATACTATTTTGAGACCACCTATCCATGTTTCTACCTCGTAGAGTAAGAAAGAGGTAACCATGTCACCAAGAGACTTTTGGGTGAATTTCTAGATCCAATAGAGGAGAAATAAGAAGCCAAACAAAACTTGGTTCAAGAATGTCAAGAAAAAAATACAGTAAAATTGTAAACAGCGTAAGGGACCAAATACTATTCACCCCCCCAATGTGTTATCGATTGACCAAGATGGAAGACCATTCATCCTTATGTATTATTAATTGACTAAGTTGGAGAAATCATAGAGGTTGTAATGGAGAACTCTAAGGGGGATTTACAAGGGATCTTGAACTTCCTCAATTACTTGGGAATGGCCTAGATGATCCTTTACTAGAACGAACCTTCCAAATTCCTAATACAAACATGGAATGGAGTCCATTCTTGAGTTTGGTTAACGTAGTCCATGAGATTTTGCTAAACTCACATCATTCTCATCTTTTGAGGTCAAGGTTTTAATAACAACTCTACTCCAAGGTAATGAAAATTTATGGAGAGATTTGAAGGACTAAATGGAAAGAAGATTATGAGCAATTATTGTTAAGGAGACAAGGTGAAATATAACCGAATAGCAAAATCAAATGACGAAACTCCTTTGAGTGATGAAAAGAAAAAGTTACCTAAGGTGCCTATAAATAAGTTGGGACATTATTATGAAAAGGATGAGACCACTACAATGTTATCTATGGTACATAAGTACCAAGGAGTTGCAACTATTAGATAGCGGTGTGAATGCTAGCATTGTCTCTAAACACTACTGGAAACTCTGGGAAAGTAACCCATAGAGGAAACTAATTTTTGTTGTGAAGGTAGCTGTGGAATCACGACTAATAAGCCTCTTGGTATCTTAAGAGATTAAAAACCAAAATATTTGGATAAATTTATCAATCTACCTTTGTGTGTTGATGAATTACCACAAATAGCCAAGATCATGTGATGTGATTCGAAGGTGATCTTACATGTAGGAAGCTAGACTGGTCCATGACTAGGGAATAAAGGTCATATTTATCTTAGAAATAAGGACTAGATAATATTATTGATACATGGAAGGTTCACCCAATGCATGGAGGGATTTCGAAGAGTAAAACATCATTGGTATTATTGATACAAGGAAGGTTCACCCAATGCATGGAGGGATTTAGAAAAAGAGAAGCATCATTGCTAGAACTACTTCTGTGAATGTGTGTCAAAAATGTTGCCACATATCCGATATGTTGTGAATGTGTGTCAAACAATGCTAGAACTACTTTTGTGAATGTGTGTCGGACATGTTGCCACATGTCATGAAAGAAGGACTAGATAGTAAAGATGAATTTTCTTACCTAGAAGGTTTAACCAATACAATGGAGGGTTTTTAGCAGAAGAGTCAAACAACACTGCAAGAACTGCTTCTGTTATTGTGTGCCAAACATGTTGCCACATCCTAGAAGATGAATATCTACATCTAAATATCATGATTACTAGAACTTAAGAAATATGGAGTCTAAACATCATGATTGGAATTGGAAGATGAACATATGGATCATGATTATTGTAACTCAAGGTTCAAAGTACTAGATGCATATTCTAGAAAAATTTGATGTGCTTCAAAAGAAGTACGAAAAAATCTATGAGATGAGTTTGAGAAGAGAATTGATAGTGCAATGCATGCTTAGAGTTGAGCTTTTTTTGAGTCTATAGATGCATGCTTTTTTGAGTCTATAGATGCATCAAGTGACATACAGGAGTCACCTCAATCAAATGAAGAAAGGCCAACTTCATCAAGGAATCCCAATGGATATTAAAAAATGGAAGCCAAAGAAGGCCATAGCACCAAGTGTACTCTTTAGTTAGTTAGTCTAATTTTCATGAAGAGTATTGACTCCACAAAAAAGAACTAAAGAGATGTCATTTTCTTATCAGATTTATATTAATTAATGAAGGAATGAGACAACAAGGTAACAAAAAAGAGTATTGACTCCACAAAAAAGAACTGAAGAGATGTCATTTTCCTATTAGATTTATATTAATTAATGAAGGAATGAGACAACAAGGTAACAAAAGAGACTTGAGAGATCTTGTTTCTCTTAATGAAGGAGTGATACAAGAGGGTGACAAAACAGAGAATTTTGACTTATCTCCACTACCTTGCTAGCTCCTCTCAAGCATCATTTGGTGGTCTAAAGAGCACACCACATACTAATCCCTCAACCAAATCCTTCTAATGCTAACTTCACACTATGCCGGTGATCCAGCTTGGTTTCAGATGGCCCTTTGTTATGGCTTCACAATCAAGACCCCCGAATTTTTTCTCATGGCCCTTCATTATGGCACCTTATAATTTTTTTGAGCATAAATGCACATGTTCTCATTCTAGTCTCTCCTAGAAACACATTAATAAGACAAGAAAAACATGGCACGAAGAACCTACCAATATGTTGTAATGCATGCAACTCTCCCTTCCTTCAAAGAGCTTCACATCATTTGTTGTCATGCCAACTCTTACATATTGTCCACTAGTTAGTAGCCACACACACTCCTCTCTTCCTTCAAAGAGCTCCACATCATTTGTTGTCTCTTACATATTGTCCACTAGTTAGTAGCCACACACACTCCTCTCTTCCTTCAAAGAGCTCCACATTGTCAATTCTCATGCCGGCTAAGTTATCATCCACTAGGTAGTTGCCACAAACACTCCTCTCTCTCACTTCTATGGTAGCTACATAAGCACAAGGATAAAGTAGAGAATAGAGTAGCAAGATCGAGACTCAATTTCTACACAATGGAAGAGTGTGTTGTGTTATGAGATAAAACTGACTTATATACAAGATTGTACAATTTCACACACAAAATATGGACGACTAGGTGCCCAGGGCTCTCATAAGTGGCCACAATACTTAATCTCATAGTACATTTATGAAGAAGTACATCCACAAGGGATTCAACTAAGCTTGCTACCACATGCTCGCGAAGTAGGAATCACAATAAGAGTTCCATTAGACCATTATGAGTGCTTATCCATGTTTATAGATTTGGCCACTACTGTTGCTTCATAGCTTGATTACGTACATCCTTTTTGTGTGTCCTCTTTTCTCATTGATGTAGAATATTAGTGGAGATAGTTGTTAATTACCTTCCCCCCTTTCATGGATGATTAGAGGAATTTAATATAGAGAGAATTAAGAAGCTTATTGTTTCTACTCTTGACACTGAGAGAATGCTCAATGTTCATTGTTCCTCTGGAAGGAGTGGATTCAATGTTCATTATTCCTTTGAAAGGAGGGGGGAAGGCTTGTTATTGAGATAATGATCAATGTTCATTGTTCCTCCAAAAGGAATGGGGAAGGCTTATTAATAAATGAAGAATTTAGTGATTGGCAAGAGTATCTAAAGAGAGTGGGGGCCTCGATAGGCGACTATAGTGTTGTCCTCATCAATGAATCAAGTATTTTCCTTGTTCTCTATCATGACTCCTTTTTTTTAGCAGCCCAATATTCTCTAATACCTTGTGATTTGTAATGACTATTCTTAGAGTTGCAATTGTAACGTTACATGTGCAATCTCCATGGCCTTACAAGTAATGAGATCAAGAGAAACATAATGTTAGTGCATAGTAAGAACTCATATTAGTACAACTATTCAAAAAGTTACAACATACTGACTACTTTACATTACTAATAATCAGTCTTGCTTATGCAAGATAGCGATACTACTAATATTTTTTACATAGATATGGGCGCATACGCACGTGCACACACACACACACACACACACACAGAGAAAAGGGTCTGTAAACCAATAGAAAGACAGAGAGAGAGGGAGTACATACGTAAAGACTACTAGAGAGAGAGAGAGAGAGAGAGAGAGAGAGAGAGAGAAACTCCAAAGAGAAAAGGCAGGTCCACATAGAAGTTACAAGAGAGTGGGATGTTCTAAATATTTTTTACAAGAGAGTGGGACGTTCTAAATTTTTTTTACAAGAGAGTGGGATAAGATAGTGGGATGTTCTAATTTTGTTTTGGAAACTTAGCTTTCACCTTACTTTCAGTAATTTTAAGCATCTAAAAGACCAATGTCAGGGATACTATTTTGAGACCACCTATCCATGTTTCTACCTCGTTAGTAAGAAAGAGGTAACCATGTTACCAAGAGATTTTTGGGTGAATTTCTAGATCCAATAGAGGAGAAATAAGAAGCCAAACAAAACTTGGTTCAAGAATGTCAAGAAAAAAATACAGTAAAATCGTAGACAAAGTAAGGGACCAAATACTATTCACCCCCCCAATGTGTTATCGATTGACCAAGATGGAAGACCATTCATCCTTATGTATTATTAATTGACTAAGTTGAAGAAATCATCGAGGTTGTAATGGAGAACTCTAAGGGGGATTTACAAGGGATCTTGAACTTCCTCAATTACTTGGGAATGGCCTAGATGATCCTTTACTAGAATGAACCTTCCAAATTCCTGATACAAACATGGAATGAAGTCCCTTCTTGAGTCTGGTTAATGTAGTCCATGAGATTTTGCTAAACTCACATCATTCTCATCTTTTGAGGTCAAGGTTTTAATAACAACTCTACTCCAAGGTAATGAAAATTTATGGTGGAGAGATTTGAAGGACTAAATGGAAAGAAGATTATGAGCAATTATTGTTAGGAGACAAGGTGAAATATAACCGAATAGCAAAATCAAATGAGGAAACTCCTTTGAGTGATGAAAAGAAAAAGTTACCTAAGGTGCCTATTAATAAGTTGGGACATTATTATGAAAAGGATGAGACCACTACAATGTTATCTATGGTACATAAGTATCAAGGAGTTGCAACTATTAGATAGCGGTGTGAATGCTAGCATTGTCGCTAAACACTACTGGAAACTCTGGGAAAGCAACCCATAGAGGAAACTAATTTTTGTTGTGAAGGTAGCTGTGGAATCACGACTAATAAGCCTCTTGGTATCTTAAGAGATTGAAAACCAAAATATTTGGATAAATTTATCAATGTACCTTTGTGTGTTGATGAATTACCACAAATAGCCGAGATCATATGATGTGATTCGAAGGTGATCTTACATGTAGAAAGCTAGACTGGTCCATGACTAGGGAATAAAGGTCATATTTATCTTAGAAATAAGGACTAGATAATATTATTGATACATGGAAGGTGCACCCAATGCATGGAGGGATTTCGAAGAGTAAAACATCATTGGTATTATTGATACAAGGAAGGTTCAGCCAATGCATGGAGGGATTTAGAAGAAGAGTCAAGCATCATTGCTAGAACTACTTATGTGAATGTGTGTCAAACATGTTGCCACATATCCGACATGTTGTGAATGTGTGTCAAACATTGCTAGAACTACTTCTGTGAATGTGTGTCGAACATGTTGCCACATGTCATGAAAGAAGGACTAGATAGTAAAGATGAATTTTCTTACCTAGAAGGTTCAACCAATGCAATGGAGGGTTTTTAGCAGAAGAGTCAAACAACATTGCTAGAACTATTTCTGTTATTGTGTGCCAAACATGTTGCCACATCCTAGAAGATGAATATCTAAATCTAAATATCACGATTACTAGAACTTAGGGAATATGGAGTCTAAACATCATGATTGGAATTGGAAGATGAACATATGGATCATTATTATTGTAACTCAACATTCAAAGTACTAGATGCATATTCTGGAAAAATTTGATGTGCTTCAAAAGAAGTACGGAAAAATCTATGAGATGATTTTGAGAAGAGAATTGGTAGTGCAATGTGTCAGGTAAAAATTTGAAAGGTATTTTTGGTCAGTGTACATATGGTGCGTGTGGTGTGTGAATAAAATTTGCCCTGAATGCCCTGGCAAGTGTACAGGCCGAGTGGTTTGGTTGTGAGCTGGTTTATGCACGTGTTTTGTTTTCCGGAGCAGACGCTGGAGATCTAGAGTTTTATGGCAATTATGTGATGTGTGGGTGGTTACTAAAAAGAGGGCACCGACTGGAAATTGAGGGGCTTGGTAGTTATGATGCTGTTGAGGGTGGCCGGGAGCAGTTCTGGTATTGGAAGGTTGACGTGGTGATATGATTCGAAGTGGAGAAGAAGGCGCTCTTTTAGCATTAGTGTGGCCCTTATTTTGTGGCTTGAAGCTTTAAATAAAAAATAAAAAAATATAATCCACATGGCCATGGTTTTAATGGCCACATGGAAGGCTGGGTCAACGTCTGGAAGATGCGAGGGAGGTGGCCGCTTCGAGAAGGTGACGGGGGTCGATGATGAGAAGAGGGGCTTGCTGTAGAGAAACGCCCCGGGGGGGAATAGTGAGAAGGCAGAGGCGCAACAGAGATTCCCCGCAGAGCAGACAGGGGAGAGCAAGGCTTAGTGGAAACGATGGGCTGGTGAAGCCGCTTGGCGAAGGTCGCCGAGTAGAGAGGGGACGGCGTGCTGTGGCACTGTAGAGAAGAAGAAAGGAGTCGCCCTTGTAGAGAGGAGGGGTCGCCGTTTATGCCTCGAAGGAGTAAGCCCAGTTGGTGTGACTGGAGACCTTGGTCGATTGGGCGCAGCCGACTGGTGTCAAAAGGAAGGAGATTGCTGTAGAGAAGGACCGGGTGCAGTGAAGAGGACGCTGAGACGGAGGCACCGGCAAAGGGAAGCTGAAGAAGATGCCTGGAGAGCCTGCAGAGACCAGAGGCGAGCTGCTGGCGACGGGTGTTGGCGGCTCTGATGCGTGAAGGGCAGCTTCTGCAGGTGTGTGGCTAGCGGTATCATTGCTACAGAGTGGCAAGGTGGACAGCAAAAGGGCTGGGTTTGTGAAGAGAATGCGCAGGGCACAGCTGCTGGGTGAGGAGCGCAGCTTAAAAGTGTACAAGCTAGGAGAAGCCGTATGTGAGTTGGTGGTATAGAAGGCTGGTGTAGAGCTGAGAAACTGGAGGCGCCTTGGTGATGTAAGTATACAGCCGGGTTGGTTCTACAGGCATGACCAGGGGTGCTCGGGAGTGATTGAGGAAAGCAAAGGTGATAGCTACAGAGGGAGACAGTAAGGTTGGAGCAACAAAGAGAGGGCTGCTGTTAGGAAAGGATTGAGGTGATGTGGCTTGGGCTGGATGCAGATAGTGATGTTGCGTTGAGCAGTGGTTCGTGGTGCTGAAGAGAATTGTGCAAGTCTCTGGTGGTTGGTGAAGCTGCTGGTCACGACATACAGAGAGTGGGAGCTGCTGAGTTGAAGGTTAGCTGCTGGTGTGGGCGCCTTCTAGAGAGAGTAGCTGGTTTTGTGTGGGCGATGATTCCAGGCAGAGAGTGAATGCTGACCAGAGAGGGAGCCTTGGGTTTTTGTGTGTGTTGGATGCTGATGTGTGGGCTGGAGACAGTGGGGCTCGCCTACGATAATTGGCAGGTAGCAGCTGGGGACAAAGAGTAGCCAGGCTACAGAGAAAGTGAAGAAGGGTTGCTGGTGTGGGCGCCCTCTGGAGATTACAGGGACCGGGAGACAGAGGCTTGGTTGTCAGACGCAAGAGTGTATTCCCTTGGCAGTAAATCCTGGCCAGAGTCCTGGTCTTTGGTGTATTTGCTGTGTTTATACAGTGTGTATGGTGCTGTGTGTTTTGCTGAATGATCATCTGTCCTTTGGGGTTTTGAGCTGTCTTTATGGTGTGGGTGGGTGGTGCATGTTGAGAGAGTGTTCCAGCCGGTGGCTGGTGGTGCCCCGTTCGTGGTAGTGTTTCCAAGTTTGTGAGGTGGAAGGGCTATAGAGGCAGGTTCTTTCTTCTTTTTTTCACCTCACATCCTTCTGGTGCCCCCACTGAGGAGTTGCTCAGGCATTGTTTGACTGAGGATAGCTCAGGGATTTCTCTTACGAGGGTGTATGCCCCAGAGTGAGAGATTGAAGGAAGATGTTTCTGTTTTTGGCTTGGGATTTGAAGTGAAGTTCGGGGATCAAGATGATGTCTTATCCAGAGTTTTATGGTGGCCCTAATGAGGATGTGGCAGACTTCTTGGAAAGAATGGAGGTTGCATGCATAAGCAACCATATTAATGAGTCGGTACAGGTGTTGCGACTATTGAGCATTTGCTTGAAAGGGGATGCAAGGACCTGGTACAGAGCTTATGAGGAATTATTAAGGGATGCTGTTCCACGCATTGAGATGACTGAGGATGGATTAAAGACAGCACTAAGCAACAGGTTCAAGAAGGTAGAAGACCCCGACAAGGTTTGGCAGCATGAGGTGCAAGCTCTGACACAAGGTGAGTTTGAATCAATAGATGATTATATGAAGAAATTTTCTTTGCTATGGGAGACTCTATGCAGGGCTTTAGGGGAAGATCAGGTACCGCTTGACATGATGAAGAAAAACAAGTTTGTAGCCGGGCTTAAGAGGAGTATTCGCTGGAAAGTGGAATTGAAGAAGCCCAGGTCTTTTGAGGATGCGGTAGAAATTGCTAAGTCAAAAGATTGGAAGCTGTAGCAGATGAATCAGCTGGGGATGATTCCAGTTGTTGCACAGCCAGAGATTCATAGAGTGGAGGCTACACCCATGAATGCAGTGATTGAGAGGATGAAGCCCACTGAAGCCCAAGCTATGCAGATGGTGCCACAAACTAGTCAGGGAGTACCTATGGTTCCTGCAAGTTCTGATGAGGGATTGCGGCAGGATATGAAACAGATGGTTGATCTTATGAAGAATTTGAGCTTAAATTTAATGGGAAGTACAGGTGGTGGACGTGGTAGAGGCAGAGGCAATAATCCTGAAGGGGGAGATGGACAAGCAGGGTATGGACGTGGTCGCGGTAGGGGCCGTCATTTCATTCCTACATGCTGGAATTGTGGTGAGCTTGGTCATTTGAGTACAGATTGTGATAAGCCTCAGCGAATGGGTGGTGATATGTACCCACTACCTTCACAGCTACCTGACAGGTCAAATGATTATGGTATTGATATCAGGGATCAAGAAGGTCCCAGTGGAATCACAGCTGAGGAGAAGGGTAAAACTAAGGTGATAGATGTGGTCACCCTTGAGAAGACGAAGGAAGCAGAAGCAGATGTGATGCCTTTGGGGAAACGGATGCCACAGGAAAGGGAAAGCAAGGATGCTGCAGGGCCCAGCAAGAAGAAAGGAAAAGTGAAGGAAGGAGAGGATGTGAAGGTCAAGCAGAAGAGGAGGCCTCGTAGGAAGTTTCAGGTAACTGTAGGGGGTGGGCAGGATAGCTACAGTTTGCAGGAGGACATGGCTGGAAGGAAGGCTAACATTACTTTTGGGCAATTGATAGAGTTAGCTCCCAATTTGAAGCGTCAGTGGAAAAGACTTGTGAACCCGAGAGAGAAGGAGCCTGCCAAAGGGATAGTGACTGTTCTAGCTGTTCAGGAGTTACCTGATATATGTCTTGTGGTGAATGTTTGGTATAAAGGGATAGTGACTGTTCAGGAGTTACCTGATATATGTCCTGTGGTGAATGTTTGGTATAAAGGGAAGAATCTGGGAGAAGCATACATAGATGGTGGAGCACAGATTTGTGTGATCACATTAGCAGCTGTGGAGAGGCTTGGTCTTGATTTCACTGAAGCGTCTGGATTCCGTATTCGGTTGGCCAATCATCAGAAGGTCAAATGCTTAGGTATGATTAAGGAGTTAGAATTGCAAGCTTTTGATGTAAAGGTGCTTGTGGATTGTCATGTTATGCCTGCAAGAATGGGTGCATTCCCCATTATTCTGGGAAGACCATGGCTGAGAGCGATGAAGGCTGTTCAGGATTGGAGGAAAGGGGTTATTACTCTATATGACAGGAGAGGGGATAAAAAGAAGTTTAATATGGATAACCAGAAGCCTGTTCGTGATGAAGAGGAAAGTGAAGCTGATTCGAGTGATGATACGACTAGTAGCACCACTACTAGTGAGGGAACAGAAGATACTTCATCCAGTGAGGAGGATGCAGAGATGGATGTCCTGGTTATTGATGAGGAATTGCTTGGTGATGAGGTTGCTGAACAAGAAGAAGCCATACATGAGGAATGCGAGGAGGTACAAATGAATCATGAGCAAAGGTATGCATGTGATGTGAAAGAGCTTGCTTTTAAGTCTTTGGATAATGAACCTGTGTGGGATGAGTGGGAAATAGACAGTTTACAGGATGATGAGCCTGAGTTGGAGCTGGATGACCAGATGTGTATTAATGTTAAAAAAGCCATGACCAGAATTGAGGCTATGAAGGAAGAGAAACACCAGAAGACTTTGAATGATGCTGTTGTTATGGATGAGTCTATGGATGCTGTAATAGATGAATTTCTTGGTGGTTTTGATGAAGATGAGCATACAGGAACTGAGATGGATGCTTTGGCAATGGTGCCTTTCGAAGGGGAGTTTGTTTTGCCTATGGTGGCTGGTTTTGATGGTGATGTTTCTCATGTGGATGGACAAGAAAATGTTATGGCACAACAGGTCTTTTTTTATGAAGTTTTCATCAATTTTTACCCCCAGCAGGAGTTGCTGCACTGGTTCTCCGATATTGGTGCTGACCATATCAGGGATTTTGGGTTTGAGATGAGACGGGATGGTGTGTATGTCAGGAGCTTTGTTTCTAGAAGTTCTGGTGATATGTTGTGGGATGCGGGATGGAAAATTATACCTGGGGAAGATGACAGAGTTTCTTGGATCATTTGGAACAGAGATGTGTTGGTTACACTGTATGATGCTCAGAGGATTGATGGAGGGAAACGTGGTCATATGCTTTCTGCTGATCATAAATGATTCAGCAGGCTAGGGGTTGGGCAAAGTATGTCAGGTAAAAATTTGAAAGGTATTTTTGGTCAGTGTACATATGGTGCGTGTGGTGTGTGAATAAAATTTGCCCTGAATGCCCTGGCAAGTGTACAAGCCGAGTGGTTTGGTTGTGAGCTGGTTTATGCACGTGTTTTGTTTTCCGGAGCAGACGCTGGAGATCTGGAGTTTTATGGCAATTGTGTGATGTGTGGGTGGTTACTAAAAAGAGGGCACCGACTGGAAATTGAGGCGCTTGGTAGTTATGATGCTGTTGAGGGTGGCCGGGAGCAGTTCTGGTATTGGAAGGTTATGGATGCGGTGATATGATTCGAAGTGGAGAAGAAGGGGCTCTTTTAGCATTAGTGTGGCCTTATTTTGTGGCTTGAAGCTTTAAAAAAAAATAAAAAAATATAATCCACATGGCCATGGTTTTAATGGCCACATGGAAGGCTGGGTTGGCTGCCAGCTCAACGTCTGGAAGATGCGAGGGAGGTGGCCGCTTCGAGAAGGTGACGGGGGTCGATGAGAAGAGGGGTTTGCTGTAGAGAAATGCCCCGGGGGGGAATAGTGAGAAGGCAGAGGCACAGCAGAGATTCCCCGCAGAGCAGAGCAAACAGGGGAGAGCAAGGCTCAGTGGAAACGACGGGCTGGTGAAGCCGCTTGGCGAAGGTCGCCGAGTAGAGAGGGGACGGCGTGCTGTGGCGCTGTAGAGAAGAAGAAAGGAGTCGCCCTTGTAGAGGAGGGGTCGCCGTTTACGCCTCGAAGGAGTAAGCCCAGTTGGTGACTGGAGGCCTTGGTCGACTGGGCGCAGCCGACTGGTGTCAAAAGGAAGGAGATTGCTGTAGAGAAGGACCGGGTGCAGTGAAGAGGACGCTGAGACGGAGGCACCGACGAAGGGAAGCTGAAGAAGATGCCTGGAGAGCCTGCAGAGACCAGAGGCGAGCTGCTGGCGACGGGTGCTGGCGGCTCTGATGCGTGAAGGGCAGCTGCAAGTGTGTGGCTGGCGGGTATCATTGCTACAGAGTGGCAAGGTGGACAGCAAAAGGGCTGGGTTTGTGAAGAGAATGCGCAGGGCATAGCTGCTGGGTGAGGAGCGCAGCTTAAAAGTGTACAGGCTAGGAGAAGCCGTATGTGAGTTGGTGGTATAGAAGGCTGGTGTAGAGCTGAGAAACTGGAGGTGCCTTGGTGATGTAAGTATACAGCCGGGCTGGTTCTGCAGGCATGACCAGGGGTGCTCGGGAGTGATTGAGGAAAGCAAAGGTGATAGCTACAGAGGGAGACAGTAAGGTTGGAGCAGCAAAGAGAGGGCTACTGTTAGGAAAGGATTGAGGTGATGTGGCTTGGGCTGATGCAGATAGTGATGCTGCGTTGAGCAGTGGTTCGTGGTGCTAAAGAGAATTGTGCAAGTCTCTGGTGGTTGGTGAAGCTGCTGGTCACGACATACAGAGAGTGGGAGCTGCTGAGTTGAAGGTTAGCTGCTGGTGTGGGCGCCTTCTAGAGAGAGTAGCTGGTTTTGTGTGGGCGATGATTGCAGGCAGAGAGTGAATGCTGACCAGAGAGGGAGCCTTGGGTTTTTGTGTGTGTTGGATGCTGATGTGTGGGCTGGAGACAGTGGGGCTCGCCTACGACAATTGGCAGGTAGCAGCTGGGGACAGAGAGTAGCCGGGCTACAGAGAAAGTGAAGAAGGGTTGCTGGTGTGGGCGCCCTCTGGAGATTACAGGGACCGGGAGACAGAGGCTTGGTTGTCAGACGCAAGGGTGTATCCCCTTGGCAGTAAATCCTGGCCAGAGTCCTGGTCTTTGGTGTATTTGCTGTGTTTATACAGTGTGTATGGTGCTGTGTGTTTTGCTAAATGATCATCTGTCCTTTGGGGTTTTGAGCTGTCTTTATGGTGTGGGTGGGTGGTGCATGTTGAGAGAGTGTTCCAGCCGGTGGCTGGTGGTGCCCCGTTCGTGGTAGTGTTTCCAAGTTTGCGAGGTGGAAGGGCTATAGAGGCAGGTTCTTTCTTCTTTTCTTCACCTCACACAATGCATGCTTAGAGTTGAGCTTTTTTGAGTCTATAGATGCATGCTTTTTTGAGTCTATATGCATCAAGTGACATACAGGAGTCACATCAATCAAATGAGGAAAGTCCAACTTCATCAAGGAATCCCAATGGATATTAAAAAATGGAAGCCAAAGAAGGCCATAGCACCAAGTGTACTCTTTAGTTAGTCTAATTTTCATGAAGAGTATATTGACTCCACAAAAAAGAACTGAAGAGATGTCATTTTCCTATCGGATTTATATTAATTAATGAAGGAATGAGACAACAAGGTAACAAAAGAGACTTGAGAGATCTTGTTTTTCTTAATGAAGGAGTGATACAAGAGGGTAACAAAACAAAGAGTTTTCACTTATCTCCACTATCCTTGCTAGCTCCTCTCAAGCATCATTTGGTGGTCTAAAAAGCACACCACATACTAACCCCTCAACCCAATCCTTCTAATGCTAACTTCACACTATGTAGGTGATCCAGCTTGGTTTCGGATGGCCCTTTGTTATGGCTTCACAATCAAGACCCCAGAATGTTTTCTCATGGCCCTTCATTATGGCACCCTATAACTTTTTCAAGCATAAATGCACATGTTCTCATTCTAGTCTCTCCTAGAAACACATTAATAAGAGAAGAAAACAATGGCACAAAGAACTTATTAATATGTTGTAATGCATGCAACCCTCCCTTCCTTCAAAGAGCTCCACATCATTTGTTGTCATGCCAACTCTTACATATTGTCCACTAGGTAGTAGCCACACACACTCCTCTCTTCCTTCAAAGAGCTCCACATTGTCCATTCTCATGCCGGCTAAGTTATCATCCACTAGGTAGTTGCCACAAACACTCCTCTCTCTCACTTCTATGGTAGCTACATAAGCACAAGGATAAAGTAGAGAATAGAGTAGCAAGATCGAGACTCAATATTTACACAATGGAAGAGTGTGTTGTGTTATGAGATAAAACTGGAAGGAGGGGATTCAATGTTCATTATTCCTTTAAATGGAGGGGGGAAGGCTTGTTATTGAGATAATGATCAATGTTCGTTGTTCCTCCAAAAGGAATGGGGAAGGCTTATTAATAAATGAAGAATTTAGTGATTAGCAAGAGTATCTAAAGAGAGTGGGGGCCTCGATAGGCGACTATAGTGTTGTCCTCATCCATGAATCAACTATTTTCCTTGTTCTCTGTCATGACTCCTTTTTTTTAGCAACCCAATATTCTCTAATACCTTGTGATTTACAATGACTATTCTTAGAGTTGTAATTGTAACGTTACATGTGCAATCTCCATGGCCTTACAAGTAATGAGATCAAGAGAAACATAATGTTAGTGCATAGTAAGAACTCATATTAGTACAACTATTCAAAAAGTTGGAACATATTGACTACTTTACATTACTAAAATCAGTCTTGCTTATACAAGATAGCAATACTACTAATATTTTTTACATAGATATGGGTGCATATGCACGTGCACACATAAACACACACAGAAAAGGGTCTGTAAGATTCCTCCCCAGCCTTCGAGGTATACTGGAGTAAGAATCTTCCTTTCTGATCTTATAATTATTCCCTCTCTAAAATAAAAGAAAATTTCTGTTTAAAAAAGGAAGACCCTTTTCCTAGAATACTTCTCAGGAGTCACGCCTGTTTTAAGGATTTAGAACAATGAGTTTAGAAGTGAGAATCGGTGTTTTGGATACCAAGGTTTTGGTTTTCATTCGAGTACGGCCCAAAAGAAGTTCTTTATCTCTTGGGGAGTATAAGAAGTTATCCCCCAGATATTGTGATCCTTATATCTGAATTCAATGAAAGTAGGTGACTTAGCCTACAAGTTTCTTTTATCTCCTCATCTCAAAATTCTTAATGCTTTCTATAGAAAAATGTGTCAAACACAAATCATGGAAAGACGGTAAAACTTCAGTGGCAAGTTACCGTTGGCTTCTAGGTTACGCTAGCTCCTTCCTTTATATAAGTCGTAACTTTTACTTGTCGCTCACAGTAATCTTACTCCCATCAATCTCCTTTCTTTCTTAATCTCCTTCATGGCTTGGCAATAGGAATTAGTTTTATCCCTGATGATTTCTCACCTTCAAGACGCAAGAGAGTCTATGAAGAAAGACTTTATAGAACAGTATGAGCGCTCACTTTTTCCTCACCTAGGAACTTCTGTAGCGCAGACCAAATGGCGGACCTATCAAAACATAACTAGGGTAACACCCTGGGGACAGCAGCACTTTCGTAACAATGTCCGCTTGGCCATGGTTATCGAAGCCTTGGGTTTGGGTCCCCGATACTACTGCGTCATGAGATCAAGGCATCTTGGGTTTTCTGAGCGGGTCTTCTTACTGGCGTGTTTTCTTCCTCATGAGAAGATATGCCTTTACCCCGTTTTTGGCTTGCCTCTCAGAGGTCCTTTTGTTAGATCACCTCATACCACTGAGATAGGTGCGGCAATAACCAGCAGAATCATTCCCATAGATGAGTTACCCTATACTTGTGCAGCTTGTGAGGACTGCTTTTGTGACCATATGATAGACGGGCTTATGGAAGTGTAAAGAGTTTCTCTATCTTTACTGTATAAGTTCCGAGAATGAATAAAGTTTAAATCTTGTTATTATTTTGAATCTTGCTCTCTTTAAGACTTTTCTTGGTGGTTAATCGTGATTAAAATTTTTCTCTAAGTCTCATATTCGTGCATCTTGCGAAATTATCCCAAGTTGCGAGATGAGGACATCTCGCGTTTTTTAAGTGGGGTAGAATGTAAGATTCCTCCCCCAACCCCTTTTTGATGTCTAGTATCTTCTCCTGTAATCAATCCCTCTTCATAAATATAAAGGCCTTGTTTCTAACTGTTTTAGCCTAGAGAGAGAAAAATATGCTAGAGAGAGAATATTCAGATTATGAATATTTTTGGATAGAAAAATAACTCATCTTATTAAAATAAGTTCCCCTGAAACAGAAATTCAAAAAGAATTTTCCAATGTGCAATTGGAATTAATTGGAAATAAGTATAAAGAACCTTAGTCTAAGGGTCTAGATTTTCAGAAATTTTTAGATTATGGTCCAATTAAGGTTCTTATGGGCCAATAGCATCAATCCATGTGTAGGGAGGAGATAAATCCAATTTGTAAAAGAAGATACCCAAAAATGAGTAAATGCTCACATAAGATGAAGAGTTGAAAATGTACAAGATTTATTAGTAAAAAAAACTATGAGCAATATTAAAAATATGAGATATTTTGGGTATCCGAAAATGAGTAAATGCTCACATAAGATGAAGAGTTGAAAATGTACAAGGTTTATTAGTTAAAAAACTATGACACATATGTAAGGAAGAGGAGTTCTTTAAAGGAGGTGCATATTTCACATAAGATGAAGAGTTGAAAATGTACAAGGTTTATTAGTAAAAAACTATGAGCAATAAAATTTTGACACATATGTAAGGAAGGGGAATTCTTTAAAGGAGGTGCATATTTCACATGCTTGAATGAGTTTTAAACTCAAAAATAATGTGATATTTTTATCTCTCATCTCTCTTGAACCAAACCAAATCAAAATGGAACCAAACCGAATCAAAAAGTAACCAAACTAGGTCCAAATCTAGTCCAAATTCAACCAAACTGACTTGGAAAATTCTAGAATCAGTTTGTTTGGTTAGGAGCTCAAATTTTCCTATAAATAGAAGCCTCCCCTTGTTGAAAAAAATATAGTGTCTTATGCTTTGTCACTCTACTCCACCTAAGCCAAATTAGATAGAGTCTTATGCTTTGTTACTCTACTCCACCTAAGCCAAATTAGATAGTGTCTTATGCTTTGTCACTCTACTCCACCTAAGCCAAATTAGATAGAGTCTTATGCTTTGTTACTCTACTCCACCTAAGCCAAATTAGATAGAGTCTTATGCTTGTTACTCTACTCCACCTAAGCCAAAATATAGAGTGTCTTATGCATTGTTACTCTACTCTACCTAAGCCAAGAGTTGTGAATTCTTTAATAATTCACTAGTTTTTGATACTTCTCTCTTTCTTCAATCCCCATTGGTGGCTCCATCAACATACTAAACCAATTGATTGGTTGGGGGCCTCTACCGTGAATAAAGAATCAAGCAAATCATAAGGTAAGTATATTGAATTTTGATCTTTTCTATAATTTCTCAATGATTCTCTCTTCTCAACCCCTCTCAAGCTTGAGAAGCTTAATTGGTATGGTTTTTTAAATGCTATTGAAGTTAATTGGTGAATAGTAGGGAAGAGTTACATAATTTAATAAATGCGATAGAAGTTAATTTCCATTTATGTTTAAATTCAAATGGTTTTTATGTAATACTGTAAGATCCCTGTTCCCACCGAGCAATGGATTCGGGGTACTGACAGCGGAAGTAGCACTTCTCGCGCGGGACAGGGGTCCCACACTCGGGGCCTCGCCCACGGATATCCGGATAAGAGACTAATCCGTCGGTTGTTCCAAAACCGAACCCGAAAAAAACTTCCTTAACCGGAAAGCACGGGCGATTCCACCAGGATAACTTTTTACTCTAACGTAGTCAAGATCATTTCTGATCGAGATGATCCGATTACATCTATAAGATACTTAGTCAGTTCAAGGAAGAAACTTGCACTTGGATCATTGGGATCAACGCTTTTTTCCCCATTCAAGAGGCACAGCCGTTGATTCCTATCCATAGAACAGTTACTGTCCGGGATTGATTTTTTTTTTTCTATCGTAAAAACAAAAGTTTGAGTCTCGATTTACGGATCCATCAGTCCAGCCTAACCCCATCCAATCCCATGGGTTAGCCAACCGCCCAACCACTGTAGTGATGGGATCCAATTAAAAATTTGGTTAGGTTTTGTCCCGGGTACCAAGGAAAAGAGTTCCAAGGCCCCCTAGCCGGATGTTCATGCAAAATAAAACTAGTCACACCACTCACACACCCAATATGAAATTGCCCTTTTCAATCAGATTCAACCAGTTTAAAACAATCCTTTAATAAAACCATAGTATCATTGATCACCATCTTCCAATTTATCCAATTGATTCTTAATTTCCCATCATTCCTTCATCAGAGTATCTATGGCATCATTGGCAACTAGAACGCTCAGGAGCCGTTTCGATAGTTCCTAGCCCATAATACTTGGCAATATAATCACTTAACAAGATGGACTCTCGTTGAAGATCAGCAAGATCGACCAACAGATCCATATAAGGAGCCATGGACTCATCCATTGAAGACCAGCAAGGTCAATCAACCAGATCCATGCTCGATTTCAGAAAACAACTCCAACTCTGTTCCAATATCTTCCTCGACGCACGCGTGGGTATCCTAGGCAACCCAGAGCCCGAGCACCGTATGGTCAGCACCCTCTAGGATCCTTCGCAGGTAACCTAGCGCTTCACGCATAGGCCGCTTCCTTGGCCCCTCATCCACCGTACCGGAAGCTCACCATTTTAATCGCACCGAGGCTGGTCAAGACCTCGGCCGACCTTGCTACGCGAGACGTCCTTCATTGACTCCCCGTCAGCAGTTGCAACTTTCTCATCACGACCTTAATCACAAGACGATCAAAATGCTCCCCCCAGCATTCTTGACATAAAACAATCATTTACAGACAGCATTTACAAACAGCATTTACAAACAGTTTACAATACAATTTCTATTTTAACTTTCATTTTGCCACATTATCCCTCCTCAATCTACATTACTTATTCCATATTCCATTTATATGTATACTCATCCCATCACATCATTTCCATCTCATCACTTCAGATTCCCTCACATCACAATCGTATATTCACATCCATACATCCACAACTATATGCGTACATTCACATCAACATGCATACATCTACATCCCTATGCATACATTCACATCCACATTCACATTCACCTCCATACACCTACATCTACATGCATACATCCACTCCACATCCACATCCACATCTATACATCTACATCTACATGCATACATCCACCTCTACATCCACATCTACGTCTATACACCTACATCTACATGCATATATCCACCTCTACATCCACATCTACGTCTATACACCTACATCTACATGCATACATCCCCATCCACATCCACCTCTACATCTATACATCTACATCTACATGTATACATATACATCTCCATTAACAACTACATCTACATGCATACATCCATATCTCCATTCCCATCTACATCTATACATCTACATCTACATGCATCCATCCACCTCCACATCCACATCTACATCTATACATCTACATCTACATGTATACATCCACATATCCATTCACATCTACATCTATACCTCTACATCTACATGCATCCATCCACATCTCTATTTACATCCTCATCTACACATCTATTTCTACATGCATACATCCACGTCCCATGCATACATCCACCTCCACATTCACACTCACATCCATACATCTACATCTACATGCAACATCCACATCTCCATGCATAATAAAATTCTTTTAATTAATCTAGGATGATAGTTCCTAGAATATGGTAGGAATTCCTCTTTTTATACTTTGAATGAATTTATTTTATGCGTAATTTCTATAAAAATTTTGCCATAGCTCCGCTACTATGACTGATAAATCTCAATTTTTTTTCTAAGGGATAAAGCTCATTATTAAAGAAATAATTAGAATGGTCCCTAATTGGATCATCAATCCATAATGGTCTCTAATTGGATCATTAAGAAAACAATTAGAATGGTCTCTAATTGGATCATCAATCCACAATGGTCTCTAATTGGATCATTAAGAAAACAATTAGAATGGTCTCTAATTGGATCATCAATCCATAATGGTCTCTAATTGGATCATTAAGAAAATAATTAGAATGGTCTTTAATTGGGTCATCAATCCATAATGGATTGAATCATCAATGTGCATAAACTAAAAGCATAGCAAAAAGCCATTAATTTGGCCTCAAGCATAGCTTAATCTTGGATTAAGAAAAAGCTTTATGAAAAGCTTCATTTGGATTGAGAATGGGTCGTGAGTATGACCATTTCTTGAGTGAGAGAGAGAAATTACATAAAAACCATTTGAATTTAAACATAAATGGAAATTAACTTCTATCGCATTTATTAAATTATGTAACTCTTCCCTACTATTCACCAATTAACTTCAATAGCATTTAAAAAACCATACCAATTAAGCTTCTCAAGCTTGAGAGGGGTTGAGAAGAGAGAATCATTGAGAAATTATAGAAAAGATCAAAATTCAATATACTTACCTTATGATTTGCTTGATTCTTTATTCACGGTAGAGGCCCCCAACCAATCAATTGGTTTAGTATGTTGATGGAGCCACCAATGGGGATTGAAGAAAGAGAGAAGTATCAAAAACTAGTGAATTATTAAAGAATTCACAACTCTTGGCTTAGGTAGAGTAGAGTAACAATGCATAAGACACTCTATATTTTGGCTTAGGTGGAGTAGAGTAACAAGCATAAGACTCTATCTAATTTGGCTTAGGTGGAGTAGAGTAACAAAGCATAAGACTCTATCTAATTTGGCTTAGGTGGAGTAGAGTGACAAAGCATAAGACACTATCTAATTTGGCTTAGGTGGAGTAGAGTAACAAAGCATAAGACTCTATCTAATTTGGCTTAGGTGGAGTAGAGTGACAAAGCATAAGACACTATATTTTTTTCAACAAGGGGAGGCTTCTATTTATAGGAAAATTTGAGCTCCTAACCAAACAAACTGATTCTAGAATTTTCCAAGTCAGTTTGGTTGAATTTGGACTAGATTTGGACCTAGTTTGGTTACTTTTTGATTCGGTTTGGTTCCATTTTGATTTGGTTTGGTTCAAGAGAGATGAGAGATAAAAATATCACATTATTTTTGAGTTTAAAACTCATTCAAGCATGTGAAATATGCACCTCCTTTAAAGAATTCCCCTTCCTTACATATGTGTCAAAATTTTATTGCTCATAGTTTTTTACTAATAAACCTTGTACATTTTCAACTCTTCATCTTATGTGAAATATGCACCTCCTTTAAAGAACTCCTCTTCCTTACATATGTGTCATAGTTTTTTTACTAATAAACCTTGTACATTTTCAACTCTTCATCTTATGTGAGCATTTACTCATTTTCGGATACCCAAAATATCTCATATTTTTAATATTGCTCATAGTTTTTTTTACTAATAAATCTTGTACATTTTCAACTCTTCATCTTATGTGAGCATTTACTCATTTTTGGGTATCTTCTTTTACAAATTGGATTTATCTCCTCCCTACACATGGATTGATGCTATTGGCCCATAGGAACCTTAATTGGACCATAATCTAAAAATTTCTGAAAATCTAGACCCTTAGACTAAGGTTCTTTATACTTATTTCCAATTAATTCCAATTGCACATTGGAAAATTCTTTTTGAATTTCTGTTTCAGGGGAACTTATTTTAATAAGATGAGTTATTTTTCTATCCAAAAATATTCATAATCTGAATATTCTCTCTCTAGCATATTTTTCTCTCTCTAGGCTAAAACAGTTAGAAACAAGGCCTTTATATTTATGAAGAGGGATTGATTACAGGAGAAGATACTAGACATCAAAAAGGGGTTGGGGGAGGAATCTTACAGGGTCTGCAAACCAATAGAAAGATAGAGGGAGAGGGAGTACATACGTATAGACTACCAGAGAGAGAGAGAGAGAGAGAGAGAGAGAGAGAGAGAGAGAGAGAGAGAGAGAGAGAGAGAGAGAGAGAGAGAGAGAGAGAACCTCCAAAGAGAGAAGGCACGTCCACATAATAGTTACAAGAGAGTGGGACATTCTAAATTTTTTTTACAAGAGAGTGGGATAAGATAGTGGGATGTTCTAATTTTGTTTTTGAAATTTAGCTTCCACTTTACTTTCAATAATTTTAAGCACCTAAAAGGCCAATGTCAAGGATACTATTTCGAGACCACCTATCCATGTTTCTACCTCGTAGTAGTAAGAAAGAGATAACCATGTCACCAAGAGATTTTTGGGTGAATTTCTAGATCCAATAGATGAGAAATAAGAAGCCAAACAAAACTTGGTTCAAGAATGTCAAAAAAAAACAGTAAAATTATAGACAAAGTAAGGGACCAAATACTACTTACCCCCCCAATGTGTTATGGATTGACCAAAATGGAAGACCATTCATCCTTATGTATTATTAATTGACTAAGTTGGAGAAATCATAGAGGTTGTAATGGAGAACTCTAAGGGGGATTTACAAGGGATCTTGAACTTCCTCAATTACTTGGGAATGGCCTAGATGATCCTTTACTAGAATGAACCTTCCAAATTCTTGATACGAACATGGAATGGAGTCCATTCTTGAGTCTGGTTAATGTAGTCCATGAGATTTTGCTAAACTCACATCATTCTCATCTTTTGAGGTCAAGGTTTTAATAACAACTCTACTCCAAGGTAATGAAAATTTATGGAGAGATTTGAAGGACTAAATGGAAGGACAATTATGAGCAATTATTGTTAAGGACAAGGTGAAATATAACCCAATAGCAAAATGAAATGAGTAAAATCTCCTTTGAGTGATGAAAAGAAAAAGTTACCTAAGGTGCCTATAAAAAAGTTGGGACATTATTATGAAAAGGAGTGCAATAAAACCACAATGTTTCCATCATAATCCTCAATATTCCAGTTCCAAGTCCAATTTCCAATCATTCCTTCCTCGGCGTACCTATGGCATCATTGGCAACCAAAATGCTCACCACCTAGGCCTTTTCAATAGTTCCTTAGCCCATAGTACCTAGGAATATAATCTCATAAAATCGATATTCCATTCATTCCTTCCTCACTGTACCTATGGCATCATTGGCAACGACCAGAATGCTCACCACTTGCTTACTCACGGGCCTTTCAATAGTTCCTAGCTCTAGTACCTAGGAGTATAATCACATAAAATCCATATGGACTCTCCGTTGAAGATCAGCTAGATCAACCAACAAGATCCATGTGTAAAAGAGCCAAGAACTCATCCGTTGACCAGCAAGGCCAATCAACCAGATCCATGCCTGTGTTCAAAAAACAACTCCAACTCATTTTCTTCCTCGACGCACGTGTGGGTATCCTAGGCGACCCCGAGCACCGTATGGTCATCACGCTCTAGGTTCCTTCGCAGGTGGTCTAGTGCTTCACTCATAGGCTTCTTCCTTGGTCCCTCATCCACCATACTAGAAGCTCACCATTTTAACTGACGAACCAAGGTTGGTCAAGACCTCGACCAATCTTGCCATGTGAGACATCCTTCTTTGACTCTCCGTCAGCTGTTGTTGCAACATTTCCACTTAGGTCCCCACCACGACCTTATTCCATAAGATAGTCAAAATGCTTCCCCCAGCATTCTTGATGTAAAACAATCTTTAAAAAATAATTAAAAGCTAATACATGACTTTCCTTGCACCTTGGTTCCAATCCTTAAATGCCTTTATGTCTACTAGAGTGGCATTCTCTTCAAAACAACTCAGAAGGCTTCTCATTGTCTCCTTCCACAGTCCCAAAGTCCTTTGTCCATAAGGAAATTGGTAATTCTGAATTTCGACGCATGGAAGTTGTTCTTTTCCATCTTCTCTATGAGATCCCTGCCCCCTCTACGCATCAAACTCTGGAGTGATCAATGTTCGTTGTTCCTCCAAAAGGAATGGGGAAGGCTTATTAATAAATGAAGAATTTAGTGATTGGCAAGAGTATCTAAAGAGAGTGGGGGCCTCGACAGGCGACTATAGTGTTGTCCTCATCCATGAATCAAGTATTTTCCTTGTTCTCTGTCATGACTCCTTTTTTTTTAGCAGCCCAATATTCTCTAATACCTTGTGATTTGCAATGACTATTCTTAGAGTTGCAATTGTAACATTACATGTGCAATCTCCATGGCCTTACAAGAAATGAGATCAAGAGAAACATAATGTTAGTGCATAGTAAGAAGTCATATTAGTACAACTATTCAAAAATTTACAACATACTGACTACTTTACATTACTAATCAGTCTTGCTTATGCAAGATAGCAATACTACTAATATTTTGTACATAGATATGGGTGCATAAGCACACGCGCACACACACACACACACACACACACACACACACAGAAAAGGGTCTGCAAACCAATAGAAAGACAGAGGGAGAGGGAGTACATATGTATAGACTACCAGAGAGAGAGAGAGAGAGAGAGAGAGAACCTCGAAAGAGAGAAGGCAAGTCCACATAATAGAGGAGACGTTCTAAATTTTTTTTACACGAGAGTGGAATGTTCTAAATTTTTTTTACAAGAGTGTGGGATAAGATAGTGGGATGTTCTAATTTTGTTTTTGAAATTTAGCTTCCACGTTACTTTCAATAATTTTAAGCACTTAAAAAACCAATGTCAGGGATACTATTTTGAGACCACCTATCCATGTTTCTACCTCGTAGTAAGAAAGAGGTAACCATGTCACACCAAGAGATTTTTGGGTGAATTTCTAGATCCAATAGAGGAGAAATAAGAAGCCAAACAAAACTTGGGTCAAGAATGTCAAGAAAAAAATATAGTAAAATTGTAGACAAAGTAAGGAACCAAATACTATTCACCCCCCCAATGTGTTATCGATGATTGACCAAGATGGAAGACCATTCATCCTTATGTATTATTAATTGACTAAGTTGGAGAAATCAGAGGTTGTAATGGAGAACTCTAAGGGGGATTTACAAGGGATCTTGAACTTCCTCAATTACTTGGGAATGGCCTAGATGATCCTTTACTAGAATGAACCTTCCAAATTCCTGATACAAACATGGAATGGACTCCATTCTTGAGTCTGGTTAATGTAGTCCATGAGATTTTGCTAAACTCACATCATTCTCATCTTTTGAGGTCAAGGTTTAATAACAACTCTACTCCAAGGTAATGAAAATTTATGGTGAGATTTGAAGGACTAAATGGAAGGAAGATTATGAGCAATTATTGTTAAGGAGACAAGGTAAAATATAACCCAATAGCAAAATCAAATGAGGAAACTCCTTTGAGTGATGAAAAGAAAAAGTTACCTAAGGTGCCTATAAATAAGTTGGGACATTGTTATGAAAAGGATGAGACCACTATAATGTTATGGTACATAAGTACCAAGGAGTTACAACTATTAGATAGTGATGTGGATGCTAGCATTGTCTCTAAACGCTACTGGAAACTCTGGGAAAGCAACCCATAGAGGAAACTAAATTTTTTTGTGAAGGTAGCTGTGGAATCACGACTAATAAGCCTCGGTATTTTAAGAGATTAATGTAAGGTTCCCCTCTTCTAAAATATGAGAAACACTTCAGATAGTCCCACTAAGTCTTAACTTAGAGAAAATTTTCTATTTATCGACACCTTGACCATGTAGAGATTCAAGGATGTGATTCATAGGTAAGACCTTCTATCCCGCAGGGGAAGCATGATCTTCTAAAAATCAAATCACCCATAGGGTAATTGATCATAAATTGGGCAACTACTAGACTTGATTTCTAGAGGCAATGCTTTTTACCTCATCCATGCAAGGCATAGCCGCTGACCTAGTCTTCTAGAATAGAGTTGCCCAAGAACCTATTTATCTAGCGTAGGGGTTTCACTTAATCTGTTGGAAAGCTACCCGCCTAATCGGGTCCACCCGCCGTCCATAGGATGGTGCCATCGGGGCATTCCATCCTCCCACTTTCCACCCTACTCACGCGTCAATTTGTTTTCTAATTAACCCTACCACACTGTTTGACATAAATAAACATGTTCCTTAATTAAGGCCCTTTTTGTTAAAACAACTTTTTTACACAATACAGTCATGCCAAAAACAAGACATATATATAAAAAGTTTATACATGAATCAATCCCATACAAGCCAAACCGGCTCTCTTATTCTTTTCCTTTAAACTATCGACGATGATCTAGAATTCAGCCTTCCAGCCCTTACATGCAAGGCAAAACCCTACTGGACCATACACCTCATCACCGCCGTCGCCGTGCTGGCGAGGACTCAAGCTAGCCTGTTGCCCTCTTAGGCTCCATCACTCGATCCTCCCACCCCTCAGAGGGATGTCTGCACACTAGGGTGGGCTTATTCACCGCACTAGCCTGGGCCCTCAGAACTAGGCAGCATCATAATCTCTCGCCTCAATCGGCGAACCTTATTCTCCCAATGGTTTGAAGGATACCTTGGGCCATTCCTGGGCTTTGCTAATGATGCCACCTGGCTACACAAGCACAGAACGGAGTTAGCGTTGAAGCTAGGAAAAAACTTGCACTCTTTAAAGATAACAATTTCAATGTAATTTATTGAATACAGCATCACACAATTCGTAACTTCATACAATTTTATGTCATTATTTTAAAAGAAAAAGATACACATTTATTAGCACTAATTATTAAAAAAAACTCTTCTTTAAAATATAACCAAGCTAACCTGGCCACCGTTTCCTTGAGGAACTTGAAAAGGGAGGGTTGGAGTCGCATCGGGAGCATCTTCCCTAATCTCGTTGTTGCGCGCTCCTCTCGAGGTAATATTTTGACGTTTTTGGGATGGGGCCATCTTGGACGTTGTCTTGTAGGGCTCGCTGTCGCGGTCGAAACGCTTCAGTCGGATCTCAATTCTGAGATCGTTTGCTCACCGTATGAGCAAAAGACTATAGCACATGAACCCTTATTTTGGAAATAGTTGAGAGTCTAAGAAAAGGCAATTTCATATTGGGTGCGTAAGTGGTGTGTCAGTTGCAATCATCACGGGAGAACAAATTACGGTGACAGGATGTATGTTCACTATGGTGTTTATAGTCATAAAGATGATTGAGATCGTAGGTGCATATCCCATGTTGTTGGGAAGACTGTAGCTCAGAAGTGGTAGAATCAAACACAACTGGGATGATACAGACAGGATTACAATCCAGAGAGGAAAAAATAAGGTATGTATCTTGGTTGTAGGGAAAGATAAGTCAAATCTGGCCAATTGACCGTTGCATGCAGAAGGCCTAAACTACTTGGAATGGGTGGATGGATGTGGATAGATGTGCATGTGAATGAATGGATGGATGTGGATAGATGTGAATATGAATGAATGGATGGATGTGGATAGATGTGGATAGATGTGAATATGAATGAATGGATGGATGTGGATAGATGTGAATATGAATGAATGGATGGATGTGGATGGATGTGGATAGATGTGAATATGAATGAATGGATGGATGTGGATAGATGTACATGTGAATGAATGGATGTGGGTGGATGTGAATGTGAATGAATGGATGGATGTGGGTGGATGTGAATGTGAATGAATGGATGGATGTGGATAGATGTGCATGTGATGAATGAATGAATGGATGGATGTGGATGGATGTGAATGTGAATGAATGGATGGATGTGAATGTGAATGAATGGATGGATGTGGATAGATGTGCATGTGAATGAATGGATGGATGTGAATGTGAATGAATGGATGGATGTGGATAGATGTGCACAGCCGGCTAGGGGGCTTGGAAACTCTTTTCCCTGGTACCCGGGACAAAACATAACCAAATTTTTATAATTGGTTGGACGGTTGGCTAACCCATGGGATTGATGTGTTAGGCTGGATTGATGGATTCCTATAATAAAATTCAATTCTGTTCAAGTTACGATAATTGAAGTAAGTCACTGGATAATTCTTGTTCTATGGAAAAGAATCAATGGGCTGTGCCTCTTTTGATGGTGGAGAAAAAAGCATTGGTCTCTATGAACCAAGTGCAAGTTCCTCCTTTGTTTCGGCCATGACCCGCAGGCGTAGTCGGAATACAAAGGATAGTTAAGGCCTTGACTACATTAGAAGATTTTCCTGGAGAAATCGGCTATGCTTTCTGGCTGAGGGAAATTTTTTTTACGGGTTTGGTTTTGGATGAGCCGCCGGATTAGTCTCTTGTCCAGACATTCATGGGCGGCGAGGCCCCGAGTGGGAAGCTTTGCCCTGCACATGAGGTTGCTACTTCCGCTCTGCCAGACATGCCTTTTACAAACAAGAGCCTCAAGGGTAATACACAATAACATTGAAGATGAACACTTATTAGTGTACCTGTGTTCAGCTTTAAACCACTCAAATATTGAGTTTGTTGATGAAAAAACCAGAAATCTTCAACCTCTTTGGCTTATGAGATGAAGACAATTGGTTCATGGTTGCACCATTTCTCCTTGGAAGAAACGGGTTGACGATGAAGACTTATAATGTGGCACTTATGGTGTGTGCCCGGCCTCCAATGTTGATGAAGAAAAGCCTCCTCAGTGTAAAAGACCTCCTCCTTTGACGGTTAAGACCACCTTAGTGTTAAGCAACACTTTGGTTGGTGATTAAGATCACCATTAGTGTGTAGAAAACACAATTAGTGCTTAAAAGCATATTTTAGTGTCAAATGACACTTATTTTTGGTGATTAGTTCACCATTAGTGTTTAAGAACACTTTATAATTACTTTCCTTTGCTGGATTAACAGCTTAATTAGTGTTAAACAATATAATTAGTGCTTAAAAGCACACTTTGAACACTTTGAAAGCTTGAAAGTTGATGTTGATGATGAAGCTTGTTTAGAGTGAGGCTTATGAATACCTCATGTGGTTGGCCACTCTTTAAAATCAAGATGAAGGTTTAGCAACACACATTCACAACATCACTTGAGTGATTAAAGCAAGGGAAGAGATGATTTGAGCAAGAAAAAATCAAAGTTGAAGCTTTAATGGAAAGCTTCCATGGAGAAAGAGAGAGGCGACTGGTTTTTTGACTGTAGCAGATGATTCAGTGCATCAAATGAGCTCAGATTTGAGCTGTGGAGTCCTCATTGGGTGGACTACCAAAGCCCTCAAGCACCTTGACTAATGATGGCCTACAGTTGGCATATGGCTGTACGGCCAGCACTACACAGAAAAACGACACCGGGTTGTTGCAGAGAGAATGCCGCGGCGGATGAGCGATGAATCAGCAGATTGATCGTACGAAATGAAATGCCCAGGTGTCGTCTACATCTTCCTTGAAGGAATCTCCACGAGATATGGCCCCTACAAGAAGCTGGTAGAAGGCCTCCATATGGCTGTACGGCCAGCACTGCACAGAAAAACGACACCGGGTTGCTGCAGAGAGAATGCCGCGGCGGATGAGCGATGAATCAGCAGATTGATCATACGAAATGAAATGCCCAGGTGTCGTCTACATCTTCCTTGAAGGAATCTCCACGAGATATGGCCCCTACAAGAAGCTGGTAGAAGGCCTCCAATGGCTGGGGGTTGAGCTCCACAAGTGAAGAGATAAGAAAATGAAGCAAAAAATGACCTAATCTACACCACAAGAGTCCTAATCAACCAAGGCTCTGATACCATGTTGAGAAAACGTGGTGCTCATGCTAGATCAAGTGTGTGGAGGAAAAGAACTCTGCCTGTGGAGCACCTTGGGGGTTTATATAGCTATGGGGTATGGGTACAGGCACTGTGCAAAGCAAGGACAAAAGGACGGTGTACCATCAAAGGCTATGGATCAGTGGCCTGTATGGGTCTAGGGGAAAGGTACGGTGTCGGTTATCAGGGAAAGGAGTGGTACGCATGTACCTTATCTGGTCTCTGGGGTAGCATGGGTGTCCATGTAGCTATACGTGTGGACCACACAGTGGGCGACCGTCCTTTGGTTCTTGTGCGACCATCGTACGGGCACCCTGGTAAGTGTGTGTGGTCCAAATTTTGGAGCGAGGTCTCCAAATTTGGGGCGCTCACCTCGATTTGCAGTTGGAGTTTATAGGCACTTTTACCTAGACACTTGATAACTGTATAGGGACCACAATACCTAGGGCTGAGTTTCTTATATTTCCCAAGTGATAGAGAACTTCGTTTGGGTTGCACTCATAGAAGAACTCTGTCTCCTTCCTTGAAGATCCTTTCAGACCTCTTGGTGTCAGCATAATGCTTTTGTCGATCTTGGGCAGCTTTAATATCCTTCTGGATTGCCTTGGTTTGTTCCTCCATCTCTTCGAGCATTTTCCTGGATGCCTCAACTCTTATGGTCGGATCAGAGAAATTTAGAGGAGACAAGCATTCTTGCCCATAGAGTGCTTTGAATGGGACATTCCTATGCTCTGATGATAAGATGCATTGTAGGCAAATTCTACTAGAGGAAGGTATTGAATCCACCTTCTTGGTTCCCGTCCACAATATGCTCTGAGAATGTCTTCAATTACTTGATTGACTCTCTCAGTCTGGCCATCGGTCTCTGGATGATAAGCTGTGCTAAAGCAAAGTTGAGTTCCTATGGCTTGAAATAAGGACTGCCAGAACTTTGAAGTGAAGTTAGAATCCTGATCACTTACTATCCTTTTTGGGAGACCATGAAGTTTGAGGACTTCCTTGATGAATATTCGAGCAACATCAGAAGCTTTGAAGGTCTTCTTTGCTAGTATAAGGTGGGCTACTTTGGTAAGTAAGTCCACTACTACCAGAATAGAGTCATATCCTCCTTGCACAGTGGGGAGACTTGTGACAAAATCCATACTAATGCACTCCCACTTCATTTGGTGAATATCCAAGGGTTGAAGTTTTCCAGGCATCTTGACCCTTTCAGCTTTGATCCTTTGGCATGAGAGACATTGCTTCAAGTACCGAAGGACATCATTTTTCAAGCCTGCCCAATGAAAGCTCCTTCTTATGGCATTTAATGTTTTTGCATAGCCTGGGTGTCCTGCAGAGCAGGACTATCATGAGCTTCATGGAGGATTAGTTTCTTTAAAGCAGGATCCTTAGGGATACATAGCGTGTGATTGAAGTAGAGGCTTCCTTCATGAGTGGAGTATCCCTTGATTAGATTCTTCTCTTTCTCTGAATTCCCCGCTTCTTCTACTAACTTCATCATCCTCTGATAAGCTGGATCATGAGATGAGACTTCTTCCACCTTGACCAGTATGGGATTATTTGGCATTGAAATTGCACTGAAGAAAGATTTGCTACCACATTATCTTTCCCAGGGTGAAATTTGATGTCGAAATCATATTCTTGTAGAATTTCAATCTATCTCCTTTGCCGCATGTTGAGGTTAGGCTGGGTGAAGATCCACTTTAGACTTTTGTGGTCAGTTTTTACAAGCTGGAATTTGCCCCCTAAGAGATAATGTCTCCATAATTTGAGGCAATGAACAACTGCTAAGAGCTCCAAATCATGGGTGGCATAATTTGCTTCATATTGCTTCAGCTTGCGGGAAGTATAAGCGACTGGTCTTCCTTCTTGGCCTAAGACACCACCAAGTGCTAGACTACTAGCATCAGTAATTCCTTGGCGAAATCAAGAAGTTTCAGGATTGGGGCAGAAGTAATAATGACCTTGAGCTGATCAAAATTGTTTTGATGCATTGGCAGGCACACTATTTTGCAATCCTTCTTAAGAAGATCCGTTAAAGGTGCAGCTACCAAGGCATAATCTTTGATAAAAATCCTATACCATCCCATGATTCCCGAAAACCCACGAACTTCACAAACTGTTTTAGGGGGTGGCCACTCCAGAATATCCTTGACCTTGGGGGGTCTACTGAAATGCCATCTTTGGAGACAATGAATCCAAGATACTCAATTTGATGAGTAAAGAAGGTACATTTGCTCTTCTTGGCATAGAGTTTGTGTTTGCGTAACAATTGCAGAACTCTACGCACATGCTCCTCATGCTCTTTCATTGATTTGGAGTAGATTAAGATGTCATCAAAGAAAACAAGCACAAATTCATCCAAGTAAGGACGGAATATATCTTGCATTAGGTGGTTGAAGGTTGCAAGAGCATTGGTTAACCTGAATGACATTACAGTAAACTCATAGTGGCCATTAGTAGGTGGTTGAAGGTTGCAGGAGCATTGGTTAACCCGAATGACATTACAGTAAACTCATAGTGGTCATAACGGGTATTGAAGGTTGTCTTGGGTATATCTGCTTCCTTGACTTTGATCTGATAGTAGTAACCAGACCTCAAATCTATTTTTGAGAAGACTTTGGCCCCATGAAACCTGTCAACAAGTTCGTCGATGATGCGAGGGATAGGATACTTATTCTTGACAGTGACTTGATTTAGCCCTCGATAATCTATGCAGAGGTGAGAGTTCCGTCCTTCTTTTTTTGGAAAAGAACAGGTGCCCCCCAAGGAGAGCTACTCGGGCGTATGAATCCTTGTTCAATGAGTTGGGAAAGTTGCTCTTTAAGTTCAATGGCTTCAAGAAGGGACATTTTATAGGGCGTTTTTGAGACGGGTTGAGCTCCAAGGATCACCTCGATTTCATGATCGACTTCTCGAGGAGGCGGTAGCCCTGTAAGCTCGTCAGAGAAGATGTCAGAGAATTCTTGGAGCCAAGAGGGTTCTGTCTCCATACTAGGTTCAATGGCTTTGTTGAGCTTGACTAAGAAAACTTGCTAACCCTTACGTGTTCCCTTGAGAAGATGTTTTGCCTTGAATACCCTAGATTTAGGTTTTTCTATTATCCCCTGAACAGATATTACTTGGCCATGCCCATTTTCAAAAGTGATACTCCCCTGGTTACAATGAATGCTAGATTTGTTTGCAATTAACCAATCCATCCCAAGGATTCCATCATAAATTCCTAATGGCAAGACTCTAAAGTGGCCATGAGTTTGCTCATTACCCAGCTCAAAATCAAGGTTTCCTATAGAGTGGCGAGATACTACTTCTTTCCCACTGGCTAACTCTACAGTCATTCTTCTAGCTATTTTTTGACTCAAGTTTAATTTTTGCAAACACCTAGGAGAAAGAAATGAATGGGTACTACCACAATCAAAAGCTAAAATGAATGGGTACTGCCACAATCAATCAAAAGCTGAAATGGCTTACTATGATGAGTGGCTGGGGTTTGGATTAAACCAAATTGTTTATTCGGACCTTGGTGTTCTACTGCCGCATGGACAGTGGCACGCTCTCCTTCAGCCATTTCCAAGGTCGACTCTTCACTTATAATACAGGCGGTCCTAGCAACTGCTCCTCCGCGGCCTCTGCCATGCCCACCACCTCTCCACGGCCTTAATTTCCTCTGCTACCTTGGGGAAATGATGTTGCCATCTTGGGACAGTTGGCTCTAAAGTGTCCCAGCTCATTGCACTCAAAACACAGAGGGCCTTCTCTGGAAGAAGCAGCATACGAGCGGGGGACAAAAGAGTTGCCTTGTCGCCCTTTGTTGTAGTAGAGAAAATTCTGTTGGGGTTTCTTGTAGGGTTTGTCTTTAGGATTTGCCTCAGGGTAAGATCTCTTTTGATGCTTAGGTTTGTCAGTCTTCATTTCTTTCACAAGGGGCTTTGCTCGTATGAGCATCCTGTAATGTGCTTGGCCTCATTGCTTCAAGGCGGGAATCTAAGGGTTCATTTAACCCTTGGAAAAAACGAGCCACTTGCTGGGAAGTAGTCATAGATGGGGCATACTTCCGAAGAGTGATAAATTTGGAATAGTAGTCCTCAAGAGTTAAGTTGCACTGCCTAAGACTAAAAAACTCATTCATCTTTATGGATTCATGGGATGGGGGAAGATATCTTTCCTTCACTGCCTGCTTGATGTCTTCCCACGTTTGAGAATGCTCGGTGACTTCCTTGTCACGGCACCACTGTTTCCACCAGAGTTTAGCGTCTCCGATGAGGCGAAACCGTGCAAGCATAGACTGATTTGCTACTCCAGTACCGGCGGCAAAGAAATAATCGTCCATTGCCTCAATCCAGACTTCAGCATCCTTCTCGACATGATACCATGGTGCAGATACTAGAGAAGATGTCCCTCCCTCATTTCTCTCGTATTGAAAGAGGATGGGGTGGAGATTTTTGGAGTCATGGGCCGAGATATTTCTTCATCCAAGCAGATTGAATTGGGAACCTTACCACCGACCTAAAACGGATTCGTTAGATTGAAAAGTTGAAGATGATCCGTTTATTTTAGTTCGTCGGTACCCCCAAGACCGACACCTTTGTGACTATAGATGGGATTCGCATACCTCAGGATCACTGGGTGTATGACCAAGTGATGCAGATCTTACCTGCTGATAGAGTAGCTGAGTTGGGACCTACCCCAATCCAGAGTCTACCACCCTTACCAAACTTATTTTGTAAAATTTAAGAAAATTTTGCCATAACCTCCTTTGTATGGCTGACCATTTTTTAATTTTTCCTATCCTTAAGTCACTTAAAAATTATCCCCAAATGGTTTAAAGCATTCTAAACTAATCAAATTCACTTTTAAAAGAGAAATAATATGAAAAGTTTGATTCTAACAATTTGATTACTTATCTAGGATAAAGAAGGGCTGAATTTAAGATGGGGAGAGAGGGGGAAAGTCTTTCCAACAAGGCATAGCATCATTTTATCATTTTAAAGATAACAAAATTTAGAAAACCATTAAAAGAATAAAGAAAAAGTAGGATTTCTAACTTACATGAGTTTCTGAGAGCTTTCCTTTGGCTTGATGGTTTGAGGGATCTACTCTTGTTTGCAATAAGAGTGGCCACCAATTCTTTAGAAGAGGGAATGGTCAAAAACTAATGAATTATTAAACAATTCACAATTTTTGGCTCTGGGGAGGAGTAGAGTAACAGTGCATAAAACACTATTAAGAGAATGAGCCAACTCCCATAGTCGGCCTATCACGTCTGTCACCTCCAGATCGCTCACATGGTGAGAAAACTCAACTGCCTGAGTCTTCAAAGTGCTAAGAGCGAGATCCATAGTCCACTCCCGGTCGCTAGGGCCACAGAGAGGGAATGAGAAGGCCACCGCTGAATCAAGTGCCTCCTCCCCTCGGGCCGGAGGTATCACTACATGAACTCTGATGGGTGCTGGCTCATGGAGGCCCTCCGCTCCAAAAAGCTGTGTGAAGGAATAATCAAAAGCCTCCGAGTGCTGTCTAGTGTCGAGACGACTCAGCCGACTGCGGATAGAGGATATTTGTGAAGCCCGAATCGGCATGGTAAGTCTCCTCTGCGGTGCTCGAGCAAGGTCGGTGCTCAGTGTCCGCCGGACTGCACTAGAGTATGTTGGGGGGAAGTTTGAGAGGGAAAATACACTTTTAGGAAAAAATTAAAAATTTTCAATTTTTAGGGTTTTCCATCTACGCAATTCTATGTGGGGGGACCTCTAAGTTTGGGCCCAAGAGCTATTTGGAGCAGCGCCCTAGATGAGCTGAAGGACCCCCAAGCTATGGCCATGGAAGAGACTAGCAGAGCGGAGAGCCGTGCAGCAGTAGACCGCAGCAGTAGCAGGTCGGGAGCAACAGGAACACCACGCAGCTCGTGAGCAAAGGCAGCCGAGCAGGTCAACACATGTGCGGACATATTCGGGGTTGCAGAGGAAATGAAGGCCGTGTCCTACCTGTGCCGGGCTGATGTAGATAAGGAGAGCTAACGCAGCTTGCCACCGTGTGGTCGTAGAAGACCCTCAAGGAGATAAAGCTGGCGTGGCGCAGCAAGAACATAGGGCCCATGAACCTTGTTAAAAAAAAAATATTTCCTTCTTTCATTATTAAGGCTTTAAGCTTAAGCCTTGTTTCCACCACTCAGCACGTTCATGCCTAAGTCCGATCACAATGTGCCGTAGAGCACTTTTACCAGCGTGGGTGTAGCCCATTTTTGCAATGACTACTCTTGGCGCCAAATTCGTAGTAGTTTTCCTAGATGATATTCTTGTGTACAGTAAGACATAGAAAGAACACATAGAGCGTTTGCGTCTAGTGTTCGAGTTGTTGCGAGAGCACAAACTATTTGCAAAGAAGAGCAAATGTGAATTTTTTGAAACACAAATTCACTACCTTGGCCATATTATATCCGCCGATGGAACGCGGATGGAGCCAGAAAAAGTAGAGGCTATTCTTAAATGGCCAGTGTCGAAGAATCTCGAAGAACTGCAGATTTTTCTTGGCATGCCGGGGTTCTACCGACAGTATGTGAAGAACTACGTTAAGATCGCAGTCCCGTTGACTGACCAGTTACGGTCAAAACTAAAAACATTAGTTGGGGGGAAGCCCAACAGAAGAGCTTTGATAAGCTCAAGGTGACCATAGCAGCTGTACCTATTTTGACTATTGTCGATCCAAATGAGCCGTTTGTTTTGGAAACAGACGCTAGTAATGAGGCCATTGGGGCCGTACTTATGCAAAGGGAACGCCCAATTGCATTTGAGAGTAAAAAGTTAGATCGTGCGTAACGTAACTACTCGGCTTACGAGCGAGAGTTACTAGCGATAGTTCATGCACTGAAAAAGTGGAGACACTATTTATATGGTGCTACTTTTGAGGTCCGGACGGACCATGAAAGTCTGAAATGGCTTTCAAGTCAAAATGAACTGAAGGGTAAAAAAGCTCGGTGGGCGGAGATTCTACAGGAGTTTGACCTTCAGATACGTTACTAGAAAGGTAAGTATAACGTGGTGATAGATGCACTTAGTCGTATGCCACAGATTAATGAACTTAGTTTCACAGTCTTCAAGAATGATTTCTTGGAGTCACTACATGGTTTATGTGAGCACGATCCATCTTTTACAGAGGTCTGGCGTGCTGTACGCGTAGGCACTTCTTCACAGACGCGACCACCTCCCTCGTTTGACATGGATTGCTAGTCCGGAGAGACTGGCCGAAGGTGCAACGAGAAGGGAAGCGAGAGTTAGTCCAGAGAGACTAGCCGTGTCTTTCGGGGGAGTGATAAACTTCGTCGGGGGGAGAAATATGCTAATTACTCCATTGACGACGGGTACTTACTCTACAAGGGTAGAGTATGTGTACCAACTATTGGTGACTTTCAGGCCCAAATTCTTAAAGAAAGTCATGATAGTCCAAGTGCGGGTCATCCCGGGATTCAAAAGACCTATGCACTAGTAAAAAGACAGTTTTATTGGCCTAGTTTGTTTAAGGGCGTCCAGACTTATGTGCTGAAATGCAGTAAGTGCCAGGTCAATAAACATGAACGTCTTAAGGTTGGAGGACTACTCCATCCACTCGAGATTCCTTAAGGGAAATGGGAAAGCATTTCCATGGATTTCATTACCGGTTTACCCAAGACGAGTCGAGGGAATGACTCGGTGTGGGTGGTAGTGGACAGGTTAACTAAAATGGCAAAGTTTATCGCCACGAAGAAAACTGTTAAAACGCCAGAGTTGGCAAAACTCTTTATTGAACATCTCTACAAGCTATATGGCCTGCCCGCAGATATAGTGTCGGATAGAGATAGAAAGTTCAACAGTCATTTTTGGAGGGAAGTCTTCAAAAAGTTAGATACTACTCTGAGTATGAGTACGGCAGATCATCTGGAGTCTGATGGTCAAACTGAAAGAGTTAACCAAATTCTAGAGGATATGTTGTGTTCTTATGTTAGTAAGAAGCAATCTAATTGGGAAGAGTACTTGCCCTTATTGGAGTTTGCCTATAACAGCTCCAAACACTCAACGACTGGATTTACACCATTCATGTTAATGTATGGATTCCAGCCGAGATCTCCGATGGCTGTAGGCCTAGAAAAGGAGAAGATTCAATCTGTCAAGGATTTCCTTGAAGATATGAATGATATGCTCAGAGCCGCACGTGAGAGCATTCGTAGCGCTCAGGATCGCACTAAAACTTATGTGGATAAAGGACGTAGAAAGGTGACCTTTGCAGAAGGTGACTTTGTATTCCTCAAAGTTCCTGCGCAGTCAGAAACCATGAAAACGGGAAAGTGTGATAAACTTTCTCCGAGATATTGTGGTCCTTTTAAAATCCTTAAGAAGATTAGGGACGTAGCATATAAACTTGAGTTACCAGAGAGTTCTCAAGTCCATCCTGTCTTCCATGTCAATAAACTAAAGAAATCAGTTCACGGGTTAGAGAACGCAGTTTCTCCAGAGATTTTGGTGGACTTGATAGAGCCACCAAAGATACCACATGAACCTAAAAAAATTCAACAGTATCATGATAGACAAACCCGATATAAAGTGTACCAAGAGGTACTTGTTAAATGGATAGACAGGGACGAGGAGGTAGCTACACGGGAATGCCGTAATGCAATTTCCAAGAGGTTTCCCCAGTTTGTTTTCGAGGACGAAAACTCTTCTTAAGGAGAGGGTAATGTCACGTAGGCTGTAACGCCTGTGTGACCGATGGCATGGCCAGACAGGGCTTTAGCATCAACGCCTCGGCCGGAGCGCCGAGGACATGGCCATCAGGGGTTCAGTGGGAGAGAACGCCCATGCGGAGTCATGGACGGCCAGGCTAGTGTGGACGGCAGGCCACACACTATATAGCTTGGGGGATGAGGGGCAATTCTTCCTCTATGGCTGGGTGGTGAGCCAGAGGCCGTCCCCTCTTGTGGTAGCGTCCGTAGAGCGGCATTACGAGTATCTAACACTATTGGTGCATACCAGTACTCATCTCATCGAAGAAAACATCTCTGCTTACTCGCATCTCACGAGTGGTAGGGTTATAGCATCTACAACCTTTTTGCTCCATAGCATAACCAATGAAGATGCATTTCTCTGCCTTTAGATCCAACTTTGTTCTCACTTCATCAGGAACATGTACATATGCAATACACCCAAACACTTTCAAGTGAGACACATCCGCCGGTCTTATGCCTATAAACTTCTGTTCAAGAGTCATACCATGAACAGCTGCAGTGTGTCCTGTTCATAATGTACACAACAGTTTGCTACTGCTTCTGCCCACCAAAAGTAATGTGGCATATTCTTTTCAGCCCATCAAGGCACGTGCCACTTTTGCAATGTGCCTGTTTTTCCTTTCTACAACACCATTCTGTTGCGGAGTGTACCTACACGTAAACTGCCTCTTGATTCCCAATGTGCCTGTTTTTCCTTTCTACAACACCATTCTGTTGCGGAGTGTACCTACACGTAAACTGCCTCTTGATTCCCAATGTGCCTGTTTTTCCTTTCTACAACACCATTTTGTTGCGGAGTGTACCTACACGTAAACTGCCTCTTGATTCCCTGCTTTCTCAGGAAATCGCTGAACTCATTGGAGAAATATTCTCCCCTTTGGATAGAACGTTGAGGCGCTCACGTTTAATAACCTGACACTTCTTGCATTTCAACACGAAGTCCTGGACATCTTTAAATAAACTAGGCCAATAAAATTATCTTTTGACTAGTGAATAGGTTTTTGTATCCTAGGATAACCAGCACCCGGACTATCATGACTTTCTATAAGAATTTGAGCCCGAAAATCACAGTAGCTGGTATACAAACTCTACCCTTGTAGAGTAGATACTCTCATCATCTATGGAATAGTGTCTATACTTTCCCTTGGATGAACTTTATCACCCCCAGGTGAATCAAGTGTCAAATGGTTGTGAAGGGTCACCCCGAGCTCTCCGTCTCGGTACATAACCCAAGAGACTCGTCTAGTCCCTCCAGACTAGCACTCGTTCCTCTTCCCATAGAAACCTTGACTAATCTCTCTGGACTAGTACTCCTTTCTAACAAGGGAGGTGGCTGCTGGTGTTGTCTATAAGTGCAGCCACATACAACGCACCATACCGCTAAAAATGATGAAAGGAAGAGGTTCAATATATTGTAAATGAGTTTCTCTAGATAGAGGGAGATTTTTGACATTTGAATTAGAAAATTAGGCAATTTTCCTTAGATCATGGCCAAGGAAAAGCACTTTCAAGAGTGGGACAGCATATCTCTTCTGAAAAAAGAAAGAAAAAAATCTCTCACAGATGAGGAGGAATGACAATCGTTTTTTGGCACCGATCCATCACGTGTCAGATACCGTGATGTCTCCTCCTCCCAAGAGATTTTCACGGCGCCCGCACCACACTTTTCATCGCTCTTGTAGGTAGCATGGAGTTAATTGGTGGATTGAGAACAGGGATACAGGTAATGAAGAGATCGATAACTCGTGGCACCTTTCTAAACATCATCCATCTGTCACGTGGAGGCTTTTTGATGGGATTATTATTATTTTGCTTTTTTCCAGGAAAGGAGGAGGGGGGGTCGGAGATAGAAGCCAATGGACAGGGCTGAAAGGAGAGGTAGAGAGAGAGACACACACACATCGAGATGATCGAGCGAGAGCCAATTTTATATAAGCACGACGATACTTTCGTCGGTAAAAGATATTGCAGTACGGTAACCACACCTGCAACACCAAACCACCCCAAACCACCCACTCCCACACCCAAACACACCACCACACCTGCAACACCAAACCACCCCAAACCACCCAAACACACCACCACGGGTGGTTTAGCCGAAAAAACGGGAAACGCATGTTAGGTAGTCTACTCAATTTTCCAAAATTTTGAAGTCTAACAACAGCAGTGATGACGTGGAAAACTAATTTGAAAAATTAACGCCCCCGTATAACTGTCGCAGCTTAAACACGGAAACTCAAGTCTTGGAATTAGAAATTAAGCATTAAGCCAAGCGCACAAAATGGCGCTCACGCAGGCAACGTTCTTTTTGTCAGCCTTCCACCAGCCACCACAAAGCTAAGCATAAAACATGGACTGCTGCTCTATCTCTGTATGCTAATATGGATGCCGCTATGGGGGCTTATAACTTGAGCCACAACTTGCACTATAAGCACGGGGGCTAACTAGTAAGCTGAAATCCTAGTGAAGCTTATACAAGCCCCAAGATAAACGGAACAATAAGTGCCACAAGATAAACGGAACAATAAGTAAAAGTGTATGAATTGGGGCTCCTTGATTGCGCATTGGCAATTAATTGCAAATGACTGGTGAGCCCACTTATATGAGTTCTGGAGAAGAAGGAGCCACTGGGGGAGAGGAAGCCGTGCTACCGTGGAGCAGATTGCCGTTAGAACTGCTGACGAAGCTGGCAGTAAAGGTGGGCTCTGGGTTGGCATTGGCCGGCACCTGCTGCAGGCGGAGGCACACAATCTCCGCCTGTGCCACGGCTAGCTGCGTCTGCAGCTGGGCGATGTAAAATTTTCAAATGACACCCTTCAAATGACAAGCATTATTTTAAAATGAAAGGCCTTTTTTTTTCAATGAAACCTACCATAATATATTAGCAATATTCAAACTCACAAAATTCTTTTCCACAACAAAATTATCACATTGATTAAAACAAAGTCGAAGTATTATCTTAAATTTTCATGCACAAGGAAAAAAATTTCAATAGCAAAGTAGATAAGATTCAAGCCTACCTATGATAGGAGAGATGATGTGGCCTCGAATAAGAACATCTCCAAGATCGCAATCTCCAACATTGTTGTCGATGGGTGAAGACCTGTCCCTTTACTACATAAAGATAGAGAGTAGGGGAGTTAAAGCACTTCACCACATGGAGTGGCTACACCAAGCTCTCGTCGGGAGAAGGGGAGTTGGTTCTCTTCACCATAACCATGGAAGAGAACCGACTCCCCCCTCCCACACTAGAAAGTTAGTACAAAGTAGATAAAAAATCAAACAAAATATAAATGTTTGAATTTTTTGATTTAAGATAAAACTTAGGTTTAAACTCTTACCAAGCACCTTGAAGCTCATGATACTAAAAACTAGTCATCATACACATGAATGAGTGAGCTTAGAAAAAAGTACCAACAACACAAGCACTACATGTACATGTTTAAAAAAGTACTTCCCTTCACAAACACCACATGTACAACTTCCCTTCATAGATATGCTCGAATAAAATACATGTCGAAGATACTTTTGATACACCTGCAATGTTGTAATATACTTTGCTTCATCACCACCATGAGATAGCCAATACATATGTGAAACATCATGCAATGTTGCAATATACTTTGCTTCACTACCAAAGGATTACCATGAGATAGCCAATACATATGTGAAACATCATGCAATGTTGCAATATACTTTGCTTCACTACCAAAGGATTACCAATGCAATCATATGTGTGTGCTACGCATACTAGTAGCTGAAATTGCCCCAAAACCAGTATATGTAGATTCCTGAACTACCTCCAACAAATACATATGTTATGCATGTTCATTTTCTGAAATGTGACAAAATACTTGCTGCCTAACCATCAACTTTTCCCAAAACCAATGAGCAACTCCTTCCCAAATGAGTCTTTTTCCAAAATGCAACCTACAACCTGTATAGCCCAACCATCCATGACTTTTTCCCAAAATAAAACCTTTGTCCAAATGCAACCTACAAGCTATACAATCCAGCAATGGCAAAAAAGCATACATCACTGTAATGGCATTGCCCACCTATCTTTGCTTTCCAACCAAGTACTAAAGACATCATTCCAATGAATTTGAGACGCTTCACTTGCATTAAATGATAACAACATCAAGGCATCAAAGGTTTCCAAGCACAAACCACATCTCAAGTTATTTTTAATAGCATTTTGATGAGAGAATCCCTGTTCACATGATGTTGTGCTGTGGGGTCGGAACAACAATGCTTGCTTGCCATAAGTGCATCAACCCTGGATATGTATCCCACCATGTTTTTGTATTGCTATAAATTTCCCAAGAATCATACATGCCCCTATTTCTAGCCACTCTATATAGCATACCCACAGAATCCTCTCGTTCACCAAGACACCTTTTGATGTCGATGATTGGACTATTAACATTCAGCTTATTGATAAGCCTTTCCAACCATTATGTGGTCCTTTTTCCCCTATCAATTGGATCTAGAGGATATGTGGAAGGATTAATTAACTCAATTGAGTTGAAGACTCCAAGGTCAAGAAACCTATTATTTAAAGCATCCAACACATTTTGTACATATGCTTTTCCAATAGAGATGGATTCAACAAGAGAACCCACTTCTCTTTCAAGCATCCTGTAACGTGCTTGGCCTCATTGCTTTAAGGCGGGAATCTAAGGGTTCATTTAACCCTTGGCAGAAACGAGCCACTTGCTAGGAAGTAGTCATAGCTGGGGCATACTTCCAAAGAGTGATAAATTTGGAATAGTAGTCCTCAAGAGTTAAGCTACACTACGTGAGACTAAAAAACTCATTCATCTTTACGGATTCATGGGATGGGGAAAGATATCTTTCCTTCATCGTTCCCACGTTTGAGAGTGCTCAGCGACTCCCTTGTCATCACGGCACCACTATTTCCACCAGAGTTTAGCATCTCCGGTGAGGCAAAACCGTGCAAGCATAGACTAGTTTGCTGCTCCAGTAGTACCGGCAGCAGAGAAATAATCGTCCGTCGCTTCAATCCAGACTTTAGCATCCTTCTCAATCTTTTAACCTTCTCCTTTAAAGAAGGGAGGTTGCCTTTTCTTGAGCAGGAGCTTCTTCTCCTGGATATTGGTGTAAAGTGCATTGGAAAGTGGAGGCTAATCGTCATGGCCATCATTATAAGATTAAATTTTTAAGATGACAAGATTCATACTTTGCACAACGCTTAAGCTTTTTTGAAAGTAAAACATTGAAATCATTTTATTTCCCAAATATTTACAAGGACAAGTTTTATTACAAAGATATGAGACTAATATAATTAGTTTTATTTATCATTGAAGAAAAATTCCTAAGTGCGTGACTATGACATAAGGGTAGAGCGGTCCACATAGGTGAAGTATGGGGGTTCCGCTGTAGTTTCTAAGACTCAAAAAACTGATGGTAAGGATGGTAGACTTTGGATTAGGGTAGGTCCCAACACAGCTACTCTGTTGGTAGGTAAGATCTGCATCACTCAGTCATACACCCAGCGATCTTGTAGCATGTGAATTCCATCTATAGTCACAGAGGTGTTGGGCTTGGGAGTACCCACGAACCAAAATAAACGGACCATCTTCAACTTTTCAATCCAACAAATCCGCCTTAGGTCAGTGGGTAAGGTTCCCAACTCGATCCGCTCGGATGAAAAAATATCTTGGCCCGTGACTCCAAAAATCTCTACCCCATCCTCTTTCATGTTGAAAATTAGAGCAATGTGATGAGCTATGGTGCATCAAATACTAGAATCAACATCATTAACAAAGTGATTAGCAAATAATTAAAACGTAATTAGTGAGTAATTAGTGAGTAATTAAGATGTAATTAGTGAGTAATTAGTGAGTAATTAGTGAGTAATTAGCAAATAGCTTAATGTAGGCATGGATAATTAAAAACCAGCAAATTCTCATTAGGCCAATGCCTCAATTTATAGAGTTTACATCCAAGCAACTGATTTCTCCTTGATTCACTCCACCTCTCCCAGAATATCTCCACCTCTTTTGCTTGATTCTCTCCACCTCTTCAATTTTCCCAGAATATCTCCACACTTCCTAAATCTTCTCATGCTACCCTTTATTCTCTCTCATTCTCACCTTTTCACAGGTTCTTTCACATTTACACATTCTCTTTTACAGCCTCTAACCAAGGACTTGTTCCCGCACACACCCTATTCACTTGTATATTTCAACACCTCCCCTCAAGTGAATACTTTCTAGCACACCTGGACCCTATACCAAGTTTCTCTCTTACTTGATAGCCCGCGCGACCAATGCCTCAAGTCCCTAAACTCATAGTCCTTGACACACTCTCTCTCTATGTGTCCAAGGCTACTACAAGTGCTCACGACCTTGACTAAAGTGCTCACACATACATCTATCTACCACGTGGCCTACATCATCGGTGGCTCAGAGGTGGTTTTACTTTGTTGGGGCATGTTACATTGGGTTGTGGGGTCTCTCTCTCTCTCTCTCAGAAAAGATGATCCGACTCCACTTCCTTTGGAGCCTCCATGAAGTTTGCCGATGTCGTTCCTTCTCCACTGGGTTTGCTGTAGCAGTCTCTTGCCATGTGTCCTGGCTTTCCACAATAGTTGTGGCAAGTGAAGGTCCTTCCTCCTATTCTGCCTCTTCCTCGTCCTCGTCCTCAAGAGAATCCTCCTCGGGTGAAGAATGCTTTTTCTTCTCCTGCTATTGAGTCGAGCCATTTCTTCTCTTTGCCTCTTCTCTCTTGCTCTAGTAAAGCTGCTTCTATCTCGTGTAGCTTCAATTCAGGTACATTCTTTAGTGTTGCTACAATATTTTCATATTCACCTTTGTCCACACTCTTCAGAAGCACTGCTAGTGCCTCATCATCTTCTACCTTTTTGCCAATAGCTACCAGCTGTTGCTTAATGCTTTTATATTTGTTCAAGTGTGTGATTAAAGGTTCACTTTCCTTCATGTCCAATTTGTAGAATTGCATTAACAGATTTATCTTTGAATTTTTAGCTTGTGTGCCAAATAATTTATTGAGTTCATCCCATGCATCTTTTGCCCATTGTATCCCTGTGATATCCCTGTGATGTGATGAATGATTTCATCATTTAAACTGAGTGCAATAAGTCCCAATGCTTTTTCATTCCTGCTCTTCCACTCATTTTTCCCTCTTGTCTCTGGGCATTCATCTCTTCCCTCAACTAGCCCCCACAGATTTTTCCTCATGAGCAAATACATGGTTTTTGTCTGCCATGTGTAAAACTACTCCCCACCCATTAAATTTGGCTATTTTGTGCTATACTCATGGTCATGTGAAGGGGGTCTTACCTCTTGATCCAATTTCAAGATTCAAGGGCAGTGTCTACCCTTTTATAACTCAATCTGGTGTTTAAGAGATGATTACAACAAATTTATCAGCATAAAATCACCAGAAATTACATTAAATCAAGGGTAGCCAATTTGTACGGAATGGTTGGAGTATCAAACCAATTATGAATTGCAATATGAAGTTATAGGGATCTGTATCAGATACCTAATGGTTAATTTGAACCCTCAATTGCACCAAAATATAGTGATTAGCATTGATTAATCATTGATTAGTAAATTAATCCACTATTTTGTGTGCAAAAAACAGAGTATGCGGGAGTCCAGATATGGTACCTTAGACTTCAAATGAGCTCAAATGCTTTCAAAGAAATCAATAGCAATGAGTCTAGTAGAGGATTAAGCCAATAAACACAAGATTTGACCACATATTGAATGCTTAATCTCTGTTTTACCAAAGTCACCTGCAGATTTGATGAAGAGCTTGGATCTCACTGTAGACTTGATCAAATTGAATTTTGACTTCACCAACTTGTAGAGCATGCTTGAAAACCCTTGGGGCTAAGAGGAATCAGGTCAATTTGATTTGAAGTGGACAAGATCTGCAAATTCATCAGAAAAAATTGTGCTACAGAAAATCACGATTTCTTCTTAATGCGCTGGCGGTTTATGCTTGTGATTGGCTTGGCTGGAGCTCCTATGGGTTGGCTATGTTGGGCTAGAAAGGTTTGGCCTAATGTTATGTGTGCAAGGAGCTAGAGCTCCTCCACTAGCTGGGGGTATAGAGGTGAGTTGAAAAATAACTAAAAATTTGATTAATTTCTAATTATCTACTTATCCTAATTAATTAGATAATGGGCTCATAAACCTGATGGATTCTAGGCATGGCTCTAATACCATGTTGAAAATTAGAGCAATGTGATGAGTTATGGTGGATCAAATACTAGAACAACATCATTAATAAAGTGATTAGCAAATAATTAAGATGTAATTAGCAAATAGCTTAATGTAGGCATGGATAATCAAAAACCAAAAAATTCTCATTAATTAGCAAATAGCTTAATGTAGGCATGGATAATCAAAAACCAGAAAATTCTCATTAGGCCAATGCCTCAATTTATAGAGTTTACATCCAAGCATCAAATCCCACTGATTTCTCCTTGATTCACTCCACCTCTCCCAGAATATCTCCACCTCTTTTGCTTGATTCACTCCACCTCTCCCAGAATATCTCTACCTCTTTTGCTTGATTCTCTCCACCTCTTCACTTTTCCCAGAATATCTCCACACTTCCTAAATCTTCTCATGTTACCCTTTATTCTCTCCCAGTAGATTCTTCTCACCTTTTCACAGGTTCTTTCACATTTGCACATTCTCTTTTACAGCATCTAACCAAGGGCTTGTTCCCACACACACCCTATTCACTTGTATATTTCAACATTTCAATACGAGAGAAATGGGGGAGAGACATCTTCTTTAGTATCTGCAGTGCCATGGTGTCACAGAACTCGATATTCGAGTGGTCTCGAAGACGCACTAGAAAACTAGAAACTTTGAGTAGGCATCTTTCTCTTCCTACAATCATTCAAACATCAATTCAATTTGTCCTTAGTAAGGTGTTTTTATTAATAAGCATTATGTTAGGTAAAACATACATTACAAAACAGTCCTTAAATAGCAAGTCCTAGGAGCTAAGATCCGCTGTGATACCAATTGTAAGGTTCTCCCCTTCCAAAATAGGGGAAACACTTAAGATAGTCTACTAAGTCTTAGCTTGGAGAAAATTTCTTACTCGTCGACACCTTGACCATGTAAAGATTCAAGGATACGATTTGTAGGTAAGACCTAGTCCTATCCCGCAGGGGGAGCATGGTCTTCTAAAAGTCAAATTATCCATAGGGTAATTGATCATAATTTGGGCAACTACTAATCTTGATTCCTAGAGATAATGCTTTTTTTCTCATCCATGCAAGGCACAACCGCTGGCCTAGAGTCTCCTAGAATAGAGTTGCTTGCGAACCTATTTATCTAGCGTAAGACTTTCACTTAATCTATTGGAAAGCTACCCGACTAATCAGGTCCACGTGTCTATAGAATGGTACCGTCAGGGTATTCCATCCTCCCACTTTCCACCCTACTCACGCATCAATTCGTTTTCTAATTAATCCTACCACACTGTTTGACATAAATAAACATGTTCCTTAATTAAGGCCCTTTTCACAAGGGTCGTTAAAAAACAGCCTCTTTCCACAGTACAACAATGCCAAAGACAAGATTTATAAAAAACGTTTATACAAGAATCAATTCCATACAAGCCAAACTGGCTCTCTTATTCTTTTCCTTTATACTGCTGTGCCGATGATCTAAAATTTGGCCTTCCAGCCTCTACATACTGGGCAAAACCCTACAGGACCATACACCTCATTATCGACTGTGCTAGCGAGGACTCAAGCAGGCCTGTTGCCCTCTCAAGCTCCGTCACTCGATCCTCCCATCCCTCAGAGGGATGTCTACGCACTAGGGTGGGCTTATTCACTAGCCTGGGCCCTCAGAACTAGACAACATCACAATCACTCACCTCAATCGGTGAACCTCATTCTCCCAATGGTATGAGGGATACCATGGGTTGATCCCAGGCTTTGCTAACGATGCCACCCGGCTACAGAAGCAGAAAACGGAGTTACCGTTGAAGCCAGGAGAAAAAACAAATACCTGTACTCTTTCTCTTAAAAATAGCTATTTCAATACAAAATGCAACATCACTTCAAATAGCCTCATAGAATTTCTAACATTTCTCAATGGAAAAGATACGCATCTTCTTTCTTGATTTATTGATGTTAATAAAAAATAAATAATAATTTAAAACTCCTTTTAAAAGATAATCAAGCTAACCTGGCCACCACTCCCTTGTGGAGCTTGCAAAACGGGAGGGTTAGAGCCGCATTAGGAGCATCTTCTCCAATCTCATTGTTATGTGCTCCTCCTGAGGTGATATTTTGGCATTTCTGGGATGGGGCCATCTTGAACGTCGCCTTCTAGTGCTTGATACTGCGATCGTAATGCTTCAGTTGGATCTCGATTATTCCAAGATCGTTTTCTCACTCTATGGGCCAAAAACTGGGGCGTGCAAACCTTCTCTAAGGTAGAAAACCTCTTGGTAAAGTCCACCCAAATGGGGAGAAATTTGTGAGATGTCCTTAAGGAAAGGCAAAAACGTTTTGTTGAGGGGTGAGGGTTGCTGTAAGTCTCTTCACACAGGGGTGGGGGGGGAGAAGAGTTAAGGAAAGGACACTCCCTACTCACAAGGGTGGGCTATTTGGAAGTGGGCTTATCTGAGAGTTGGCAGATTGGGGGGTGCTAAAGGCTGCAAGGGACGGTTACAGCAGGTACTGCTGTAAGTATAGTGTGCAGGCACAAAAGGACGGTACGGGCTGGCGCTACGACCTTAAGCAGGGTATACTCTACGCAAGAATGTGTGCTGGCCATGGAGTACCCGGGGGGTTTATATAGCTGTGGGGTATGGGTGTGGCCACTGAGCAAAGTACAGTTGAAAGGATGGTGTACTGTCAAAGTGTGCTAATCAGTGGTCTGCATGGGCCTGGGGAAAGGTACGGTGGCGGTGCACAAGCAAAGGAGTGGTACGCATGTATCCTTTTGGTCAGAGGAAGCATGGATGTCCACATGGCGGTACATGTGGACCATATAGTGGGCAGTCAGCCTCTCTATTGTGGCTGTGGAATGTTGAAATAGTAATGTGTGAGGGTACATCATTAGTAGAGCAAGCGGGAGAGGAGAGCATGCACATTATAAAGGAAGAAGAAAAAATAAGGGTCCTAACTCAAAGGTTAATTTGTATGGTTTCATGTAAAAGGTGAAGGTAATGGTCAAAAAGTAACACATGGAAAGCATAAGGAGGCACATTGAGTGTGAGCATTTATTGACACATAAAGGGCACATGAGTGCATGTAGCTCATGGCTCCTTGAAAGCTATAAAATCATGTAATTCGAGGATCATTCTAAGTGCTTGATTAGTGAGATTGTATCGTTTACTATGACTTAATCCATTATTAAATTACATCATTTATCAAGCATTCTAGGTATCTTAATCACTTGACTATGGGATTAATTAGTTTTGATCCTCTATAGACTATCCTAGATCCTTGTTTTCCAACATGGTATCCCTTCAGCCCTTTAGAAGCAAACGCCTGTGGCATCTTTGCCACGCTTGCGGTTCCATTGCCACGCTTGCGGTTCCATTCTTGGTATACATGTTTCATCCCATTATTAAGCAAACGCACATTCCTTTCTTCATTTTAAAAGCGCACGCCCATGCTCTCCTGAAAGTGAACATCCATGTCATCCTTCCCTAAGAAGCGTATGCCTGTTCCCTTCTCATTTTAAAAGCGTACGCCCGTGCCACTTCAAAGCATACGACCATACCATTTCCTTAAAAAAACACGCACATACACATAATCTTTTCACACAGGGGGCTTCTGCACAACAATTTCACATTTCCATGCACCTACGATCGGGTAGATTGGTACAAAATAAGCCTCTTTGTGAACTCTCCTAAAGCTCCCTGGCTTGTAAGATTGGATCCATCGGTCAATATCGCATGGAGTCAAATGCTGCTTGTCTTTGACATCACCAATGAAAGGAAGACCACCCCAACAAAGGACGAGGAACTCCTGACCTCGAGACAGGAGAGCCATCTATCCAAGAGCAAGCTTCTATCTCTCCAACACATTCACAAAGAAGCCTTGCTTCGAGGCTATGCAATTTTATCTTGGGAAACACACAGTCAGAAGAACCACAATCCAGGGTGAGAGGTATCGGCCAATCACACAAGAAAGCGAGCCCACTCCATCTTTAGATCCTAGAGCGGATATAGGGCAGAGTGAAAGCCAACACACCCAAACTAAACCACCAGTCTAGAGAGTCGTGTCTATATCCTAAGTGTGGCTGATCCTTATAGGGCCCAAAGACCTGTATAAAAATTAGGGCTAGGTCCATCATCTCAAGGACCAGAAATGTCGCACAAAAGTGAAAGGGTCTACCCAAGCCATCCACATTAGCCCAGTCCGTATGTATATCAGCAATACCCACCACAAGGAGTTTACCCTGAGTACCACATGGGACCACAAGGTGTATATCTTAACCCACCTATCAGACAGGGGCCTCCAATGGTATATTATTCTCCTAGCCCTGATCCTCCACCAACCCTTCCTCAAACTACTCCTGCTCTAGCCATGGCAGGGCTTACACTAGAAATGTTAAGATTAGCCATGGAAATAGGGAGGGGATGGCTGCATGTATCACACCCCCAACACCAGTACAACCTGCACCTACACCAAGATTAGAGTAGAATTAACCTGCTAACATATCGAAACTTATCACTAAGTTTGATGGGACTGAAGATCCGATCCCACATTTGGAGATGTTTAATCAAATTTGCAAAGCCTTTGGCCATGTAGAAGATCAAGTCAAGGTGAGTACCTTTGGCCTCACCCTAGACGGTAAAGTAGGCCAATGGTTTAGGTCCTTGAAAGCTGAGGACAAGGTAGGATATTATTGCCAAGGCACCAAGTGGAGCCCAATGGAGCAACTGCATAATGTGAGACAAAGGGAAGGAGAAACCATTAGAGACTGCATCAATACAGTTAGATATCTCCATTCGCACTGCAGTGCTAATGATAAGTTCTTTGACATAAGATTGATAGGGAGATTTTTAGAGGGTCTTGATGATGTGCCCTTACACAACTCATTATATGCCTTGGTCCATACCTCCTTTGAGCAATGTTGTAGGAGTGTTATGGATTTTGAGGACAATTTCAAGGGAACATGTTCCCAAGAACTCCATGAGAGCACATCAAAAGTTTCTTTCAAGACTACTAGCCCTGATGGAAAAGGTAAGGAGTCCATGTCAAGACAATATGTAGAGCAATTAGCCACTACATTAATGCAGCAAATGATCCAACAATGGAGAACTGGCCAAGGTCGGGAACGATCTGGCCAACCCCATCTTTATCTAAAGAGGGATCTTGTATGGTACCCGTTTTGTCAAGCTAACCATATCGAGCACAGAGTGTCCACATCTAAGACCCTTTCCTAGCCTCTATTGTACATATTGCATAAAATGGGGCAATCTGCTATCATTAAAAAGCAACACTAGCTCAAGCTCTACCTTAGGCATTATCCGCTAATGCCAGGAAGAACAGCTGGAACGCACGTCAACCAGGCCAAAAGAGGAATCCTTAGGGTACTTAAAATGCCTTACCACCCCCATGGCCCAAAGAGGAATCCTTAGGGTACCTAAAATGCCTTACCACCCCCAGTTCTCCCACCTCAACCCTTGCTGCCAAGAGTTTCACCAGTATATCAACTAACCTTGATGAAAATCTTTGAAGATGGGAACGAGGGGGAAGTTTCGGAAGTTCCTACTTATGAAACCCTAGAGCCAACAAGCCCGCCCTCTCAAATCCTAAGTCACTACCTTGAGGAATAAGCTTCAAGAGAAGATTGTATATTATTATAGTTGCTAATTGAAATATTTCCATGGGCTTATATACTTTGGGCCCCTTTTCAAGCTACACTTATTAGTGGACTTTCACACTTGACCATGGCTTTTGGCCCATACAATTATGTATAAGACATGTGTAACCATGGTACAAACCATCCCTTTCCATTGGTGGCCTTTTATACTTGACCATGGCCTTTGGTCCATAAAATATGTATAAGACATGTGTAACCATGTTATAAACCATCCCTTCTCATTGTTTTTATCCTATGAAATTCAACTCATAAAATCGAATGTAACTCTCCATACAATATGTATAAGAAATGTGTAACCATGTTATAAACCATCCCTTCTCATTGTTTTAATCCTATAAAATTCAGCTCATAAAATGGAATGTAACTCTCTTGGCTCCAAATCTATCCATGAGAACACAATGACTTCTATACACCAAAAAACTACATAATATGCTTTCAAATCATCCCCAAGAATGATCCCCAATGTCAATGTGTAACTCCTATGAAATATTTATATGAGAACTCAAATCTTACACTTATGGGGTCTCTAAAAATGTCATAACAATAAATTCTAGCAAAAGCAAATAGCTTCCATTTGGTACCAATATTATGTGTCAAACCTCTCTAACATAGAATCAGGCTACTATGAAGCCTTCTTAAGAGGTAATCCATGCTATTTAACTAGGTACCCAACCATAGTATGATTATGAAGCACTCTTTCTCATTTGCTATTTATACTCTACGACACATATTCAATCTTTCCTCTTCATCCATAAGTGGTAGTAGCTCATCAAAAACTTGCACCTTTGGTCCAACATAATCCTTCAAATGGGACACATGAAATACATCATGTATCTTAGTAGTTTGATGGAAGCAATAGTTGGTATACAACCTCATTGTTATGAAGAGCTAATTTATGGAATTTTATATTCCCACATTCTTTATTATTTATGAATTTTCTTAGATAGGTTTATATTATGATGCCTTTCTAAATCCGGGTTTGGTTGAGGGTTGGAACTCCTTGCAGAGCACTCAGGCCTGCGTTTGTCTTGTACCCTGTAGGCTTGAGGTTGGCAAATTTGTTGTTGACATTGGGGACGAGGAGCTTTGGGTGCCTATGGATGAAGGGGTTCTGGGGATCCATAATTGAGATTCACCCCCATAATAACCTTGTGCTACGAGAAGCTTCTTCGGTACCCAAAGGTGAGATGGTAAGCCTTGTGGAATTTTGTTAGTAGTGTTAACTGTGTTAATTAGGTTAGTGCAGGAGGCTAGTGCGGTAGCAGCTTGTGAAGTGGCAATGTGAGCGGGGATTGCTGCCGTGTGTACTGGTGGTGTGGGAAGGAGAGGCATTGATGTGATCGGAATGAGAAGCGACCTCTTTTTGGGTGGAATGGATTGATAGGGATGAGGAGAAGGGAAAATGGTGGGTGGTGAAATGCGAAGTACTTGGCATGGGAAAGCAGCGGGCGGGTACGAGCTCTTTGTCCGCCGCCGCTAGGAGAACATTAACTTGGTCTGAAGCCAATTCTAGGGTTGTCATCCGTGCATCCCATTCAATGTTGCATCGGTTATGTCCCATCCAACCCCTTCCAAGGAGGATCTCTTCACACATAGCTTCTGCATCACGTAGAACTTCCCTTCCAAGGGATTATTTTCAATATGGAATAAAAGTGTGACTGTGCCTACGCAATGAACATGCTGTGATGCAATAGTGGTAACAATGGCATCGCGGTTATGTCCCATCCAACCCCTTCCAAGGAGGATTATCTTCACACATTGCTTCTGCATCACGTAGAACTTCCCTTCCAAGGGATTATTTTCAATATGGAATAAAAGTGTGACTGTGCCTACGCAATGAACATGCTGTGATGCAATAGTGGTAACAATGGCAGGGAACCGTCTTTGAGTAACGGTTCCCCAAGGGAACACCAAGTTTCATAACGACATCAAATTGTAACTAGCCCCTGTATCAACCAAAGCTAATTTTTTGACAAAGCTTGTCAGAGTGGTCATGCCTAACCACAACCAAGCTGGATTCACCCCAGTCTTCTTCTTCTAGGTTGACCACTTGGGCCATGTTGACCATGATATGTCTTTGCCTAAGCTTGTCTTGCCGTGCTTTGGCCTCTTCTCGTGCAGCTCGTTTTATATCCTCATGGTCCTTCTTCTAGGTTGACCACTTGGGCCATGTTGACCATGATATGTCTTTGCCTAAGCTTGTCTTGCCGTGCTTTGGCCTCTTCTCGTGTAGCTCGTTTTATATCCTCATGGTCCTTCTTTCGTTTTTTTTATATCATGGATGGCTTTTAAGGTGGCCTCAGTGTGAGAGGACCGTAGTAGCGTTTTAGTTTGCTACCATTGAAGTAACTTTCCATCTCAACACCATCAAGTGTTTCTATGTACACTGCACCTTGTGGTGTTATCAAGTGACTAGGAAAGGTCCTAAGCCTCTGAGCTTGAGTTTTTTTTATGTGTCTCAATATTGAATAAGAGGACCATGTCGTCCTCATTCATTTGTTTATCTTTAAGCTAGTCATCAAACCATTGTTTATGCCTTAACTTCTCAAACAATCATGCTGTATACTGCTAAAAGGTGTGTTTTGTCAAGCTTTTCAATCTCAAAAAGGTGATAGCCTAAGGCATTACTAGTAAGCTTTTATTGCATTACGAGATGTAGACTAGGGACTTAGAACTCCACGGGCATAACCACTTTAGTACCATAGGTTAAACTAAAAGGGCTACACATTGGTTGCTACCCTTGCATGAAGTTCTATAAGCCCAAAGTGCACACGGTATCTTTTATTCCCAATTGTTGCACCTCGCCTCCACAGTTTTGGTTAGAATGGCACACATGATTTTGTTCATGCTTTCTGCGCTTGGCCATTAGCTTGTGGGTAATATGGGGAGGACTGTCTGTGGGTGTGACAAGGAACTCTTGCAAGAGGAATTTGATTACCTCATTAATGACGTGTGTCCCATTGTCACTAACGAGCTCGAGGGGGCAACCGAAGGCGGGTGATGAGTGACTGATTCATAAAGAAATTTAGCACATTCGATCTAACATCAACCTTGCAACGGAGAATGGTTGAACGCTAGCACTGATCACATTATAAGGACACTATAGGGTTCAGGGGCATATGGTCTTTGAAATGGAGAATGGTTGAACGCTAGCACTGATCACATCGTTTGACATATTCTACAATGTCAACCATTAGAGTGGGCCACCATAACCCAGCCACCATGAGGACCTTACAAGCAGTGATATCTACTGCAAAGTGCCCCCTAGTGCACAGGCAGAATGAACCTATTCTAGGAGGAAGACATACTCATCTTCCTAGACACATCGTCAAAGAATTCTATCTTTGCTCTGCTTATAAAGTTGGCCCGCAAAAATGAGTTGGTAGGGGGCCACTTTTTTGATTAAGTGACAGGCGCGGTCTTTGTTGAGGAGGGGATCAACAGGTAAGCCATTGGCTAAAAAGTGAGCCCCTTCCTCACCCCATTTAGGAATCACGCATAGTTGGAATAGGGAGGCATCTGGTAAATCATCATCTACTTCCATCGGCGGTTGTTCATAGTTGGGGATCCTTGACATGTGCTTTGCAAGGACATGCTAAGAGCATTTCCTCACCGTAATGGTGAAGTCAAACTCAAGCAATATAAGTAGCCACTGGGGGTGATTCTGCCTATCATGCAAGGCTTATTTACTAGGTATAAAAGGGCTTGATGGTCCATGAAGAAAACAAACTTAGTTGCCAAAAGATAATGGTGGAACTTTTTGACAGTATATAGACCATGGCTAATCCCTCTCTCTCATTAGTAATGTAGTTCCTCTTAGCTTCATTGAGTTGGTAGCTGGAAAAACTGATGGGGAAATCCATCTTGTGTTCTCCTGGTTGGGCCAGCACGCATCCGCCGATAGCAAATGTTGAGGCATCAATGTGGACACAAAAAATGATGTCCCAATTGGGGGATCTGAGAATTGGAGTGCTTGCCAAGGCTTTTTGACTGTAGTGTAAGCCCCTTGGCATTCATCAGTCCACCACTCGAAGATAATGAGGAGTCCGTAGAGAGGTCAACCAATATTCACGTACATAAAAATGATCTCCGATGTGTCCCATAAAGCGCTGGACTCCTTTGAAGTTTGTGGGTGGTGGAAGCTCTAGGATTAGCCGCACTTTGCTGTCATTGGTAGAGATTCTCTACCTAGAGACGATGTGTCCCAAGATCACTCCATGTCGAACCCAAAATTGGCATTTGAGAGGGTTCAACGAGATGTGGTATAGCCTACACCTTTCTAGCACTTTGCGCAAACATGCAAGGTGCTTCTTCCAGGAGAAATTGACATAGAGATCATCCATGAAGACCTCAAAGAATTTCCAAAGATATTCCTTATAACCCATACACATGAGGCATTAGAAGGTTTTGAGGGCATTGATTAGCCCAAAGGGCACGACTCGGTATGCATATGCACCCCATTGTGCTGGTCCTTTAGATCAATCAGCACCTGATTGTAACTAGAGAATCCATCGAGGAAGATGTAGGCTTACTTTCTTGCTACTCGTTCCAACACATGTTCTGTGAAAGGTAGGGGATAGTGGTTCCTTATGGTAGTGGCATTGACCTTTTTGAGGTCGACACACACGTTGACCTTTTCATTCTTTTTGGGCACTATCACGATGGGTGATACCCACTCCATATGCTCAATTTCATAGATGAATCTAGCATCAATGAGTCTCTCAATCTCTTCTCGGACCATCTTAGATAGAGTACTTAGGGTTCATTGGGTAAGCTCATTGTTTGACTAGCCTGGCTCCATCAACCATTGGAATGGTATGCTGGACTACTTCTGGAGGTACACCTTTCATATCTGTGTACTTCCAAGTAAAACAATCGTGGAACTCAATCAGTAGAGTGATGAGCTTGGTCTCTTCTTCCTTAGAGAGGTATTCTCCAATAAATACCGGCCTTAGGTCTTCACCCGGGTCTACCACGTTTATCTCCTTGACCTTGGCTTCATCATATGAGGTCCCAGTTTGCCCACTGTCGGGGACCTTTGAGCCAAATCATATTGGACAAATCAGTTGGCCATTTGGAAGGTCTTGAAATGTTTAGAAACCTGTCTAGTTTCTTCAGCTTTAGCGCTTTCTTCATCCACTAGCCTTTTGGCTTCCTTTTTTGCAAGTGCTAGCTTCTTGTTACGTACTTTGCATGCTGAGCGAAAAAGCTTTTCTGGGACTAGTTTGGGCTCAGTGGGTTCTGCTGGTTGTGGGATGGTGGAGTTGACCAAAAGAAAGCTATTGGCAAACTCCTTTTGCCACATTTCATTGAAGTATTCATGCGCTTCCACAGCTCCCACATATTTAAGCCAATGAGTATCTGAATCGTCTAGGAAGACATATCATTCTAGCCAGGGAATCCCTCGGGCATGTGCGTTCTATGGGAGCGTGTACTCCCAAATAGCTTTGTTCTAATAGCATGTTCAAGTTCTTGGGTGGCAACATCAGGCAAGTATGCTGAAATGAGCATGTATAACGATGTAATCTCCTGCCTGTCTGCCATAGCAAACCTTATACCATTGCATCTAGGTAAGATGTCCAGGGTAGTAAAGATATGCATCCAGTTCTTAGAGTCCTCAGGCTCTGGAAAGAGATACACATGTCTCACTCTCCTTTTCATCTTTAAGTGTCCAGGGTAGTAAAGATATGCATCCAATTCTTAGAGTCCTCAGGCTCTAGAAAGAGATACACACGTCTCACTCTCCTTTTCATCTTTAAGTGTTTTGTGGCATGTCTGGCACAGATGGACTATCGGGGATTGCGTAGTTGTGAGATAGAGTCCTCTGCGAATGGTCTGCTGATGGGGTGTACCTTCCACGTATGTAGATTGATCTTGAATGCTAGATCTTTTCGCTGAATGTATATGTGGTCGGTATCCCAAGCATGAATCATTTTTTACTCTCTCATGAATGGTCTACCAAGGATGCAGACATATGAGACTGGTTGACATCCAAAATTCATCACCACGAACGTGTGACGTTAAGTGGTTCCCAAGATCTTAATCTTAAGATCCCTCTCAGTAGACCAATGGGTCTAGTGGTGGCTCCATCAGCAAGTTTAACCAGTAAAGTGGTGTTATCCAAGGCGGGGGCTCCCCATTTTTCCGAGCATTGTTTTGTAACAATGCCACATTTGCACCACCATCCAAGATTGCTATAACTTGGTGGCCATCGAAGGTTATTGGAAAGACTGCATTGAGTTCATCACCTTCGAAGTAGTGTCCAAGCTTATTCACTTAAACCGTAGGGGTTCCAGTTACCTTATGAGGTATGCGGAATTCTTCTTTCTCAGATTCAGTAGATCTGTCAGGATCTATGGTTTTGTATATGCCAGCCTTGAGGCGTCCTTCCATCCAGTCCTTCAAATAATTCCATAAGCTTGGGCTACTTTGGAGAAAAGTGTTGATAGAGGGATTTGGACCAGAGAAGAGAGGAAGGAAGAGAGACATGCAATGTCTCTTGGAACGGAGGTTGTTTCATAAGAGGAAGGTCAGTTTGGCTTAGTCTTAAGCTCTTTTGTGTGTAAGGGATAAGAACAGGGATTTCGGTGCTCATTCCCCTAAGATGGTCATCTCCCAGGTTTCTAAGATATTTGGCTACTCTAGTTCCCTACTAGGGGGTAGCTGCTGAAGTGAAGTTGCTGCTTCTGTTTGCCTTTGTGGGAGCGGTTGGTCTGGAAGCTCTTGAGGATATACCTAAGCTTCATCAGTAGGTCTCAGGTTAGAGACCGATGGACATGGTTCAAGGTAGGTGGTGGGAGGGTCATCTTCCAATTGCGCTTGGCATTCCCTGACCAACTCTTGGGCTTCCAGGAGTCTCTCCATTTCCTCAATGGGGTTAGGATACTCTGTGAGCTTTTTAGTCAACTGGCAAGTGTCAATGGGTTCTTTGGCTCCGGCTATAGCAGCATTGCATAGCAAATCTTCCTCTTCAGATGAAGAAGTCGATGTGTGATTGTAGTGCCAATTTCCGAACTGCTCTTGATAACCACTCGGCTCTCTCCTTTACCAATCTTGGTGGCTTTCTTTCGTGTGAGTGCCGAGTCACTCGTGCTTGTTTAGGGACTTGTGCTTGACCTTGGTTTTGCAATGTGGAAGCCTCTACAGTAGCATGTGTTGTGGCCCTCTATCGGTTTTATAGTCTTGTCACAGTGTTGAGTGGGTCTGCTTAGATGAAGCCATCTCTAACACTTAGCATGTTAAGGCCGCCGGTGACCTTCCCCGTCATTCCCGATCTTAGCAGACAATCCTTATACATATGATCAATACCACACCACCTACACAATGGGGTCATGGCAAGAGCACTAGCAGAGGTACTCGCCATTCCCTTCCTATTGGGACACTTAGCCACTCGTCGATGAGGTCTCACATAATCATAGCACTGTATGGGTGGTCATTTTGTCATCTGATTCATGTTTCTGGCCCACAGTGCTAGGGGGGCTGCTAAGTACATAGAAGTACATTTGATCTCCCTCCATAACATAATGACCGAAGGTTTGTGAGGGTGAGCTTGTAGGCTCTTGGGTTTCATAAATAGGAACCTCCGAAATTTCCCCCTTGTCCCCATCGTCAAGGATTTTCGTCAGGGTTAGCTGACAAGCTGGTGCAACTCTTGGCAGCGGGGGCTGAGGTGGAAGAACCGAGGTGGTAAGGTATTTCAAGTACCCTTAGAATTCCTCTATGGGCCACTTGCTGGCCAGGTTGATGTGCATTATGATGTGCAAGTGCTAGTAAGGCCAGCGGGCAATGCCTGAGGTAGAGCTCGAGCTAAGGCAGCTTTCTGATGGTAGCAGTTGGAGACCTCATGATTGCCCCATTTGACACAATATGTATAGTAAAGGCTTGGACAGGGTCTCAGGTGTGGACACTCCATTCCAGTATAGTTTGCTAAGACAAGTTGGGCACCATACAAGTTCTCTCCTAGGATAGAGATGAGGTTGGCCTCCCTGGTTCCAACCTTGGCCAGTTCTCCATTGCTGGGTCATTTGCTACATTAAAGCAACGTAATTACTCAAACGTTTTGTCTTAACCTGTACTCCTTGTGTTTACCATCAAGCTTTGTGTTGGTAGTCTTGAAGGAAGCTTCTGATGTGCCTTCGTGGAGTTCTCGGGAACATGTTCCCTTGAAATTGTCCTTGAAATCCATAGCACTCTTGCAACATTGCTTAAAGGAGGTATTGCCCAAGGCATACAATGAGTTGTGTAAGGGAACGTCATCAAGACCCTCTAGAATCTCCCTGTTAACCTTTTGTTATAGAACTTATCTCTGGAATTACAACGCGAGTGGAGATATCTAACTCTGTTGATGTAGTTTTTGATGGTTTCTCCTTCCTTCTACCTTACATTATGTAGTTACTCAACAGGGCTCCACCTGGTACATTGGTGAGAATACCTAACCTTGAAAGCCTCTTTCAAAGCTTCAAAGGTGGCCTTGCCTCAGTCTTCACAAGGACCTGAACCATTGGCCTACTTTGCCATCAAGGGTGAGACCGAAGGCACTCACCTTGATTTGATCTTCCACATGGCCGAAGGCATCGCAAAATTGATTAAACATCTCTAAATGTGGGATCGGATCTCCAGTCCCATCAAATTTTGTAATAAGTTTCGAGATGTTTGCGGGTTTATTCCACTCTAACCTTGGTGCAGGTGTAGGTTACACTGGTGCTGGAGGTGTGATACCAGCAACCACCCCCTCCCTATTTCCATGGCCAATCTCAACATTTCTAGCATCAGCAGTCTTACCCTCAGAGCCACTAAAGAGTAGCCAAGTTGAGTCTTTAACGCTATGAAAAACATGGGTAAAAAGTTTAACCTTTGATTTAAGAAAAAATGGATAAGCTGGCGCCAAGGGAGGTTGTTGAGAAAAGTGGTGCCAAAGTGTAGCACTAGGGGATTTCTACAAAATGGATAGTCCTCCATCATCTTAAGGTTTTGGGGTTTGGATGGCTGGACCAATTTGTGGAAACATTGAATTAAGCATGCATTGGCATGAACACAACTTGGATGGATGAACACGATTGGGATGGGCCTCTCAGGACTTTCCCCCCACACAATTTTCAACAAAAATGGTGCCAAAGTGTAGCACTAGGATATTTCCACAAAATAGATAGACCGGAGGTCCTCCGTCACCTTAAGGTTTTGGGATTTGGATGTCTAGACTAATTTTTAGAAACCTCTAGTTAAGCACACATTGGCATGAACATAAATAATTGGGATGGGGACTTGCCCCCCCATCCAATTTCCAACATGGTATCAAAGACATGGTGGCTAGGATGTAGTCGATCTAGTTTAGTATAGAATAGTTTAGGGAGTGCTTTTGTTAGGGTGCTTTACCCAGGGATTGATTTAGAACACTTGTGAGAAAATTAACAATACATCTCTAGCTTGTTGTGTGAGATACTCTTTCGAGGCAAAATATAAGAAGAAGAGAAAGGTGAGAGAGTAGCCACTAAATAAAGTGCTAGAGCACCACCACCTATAGAGCCATTCTACACTTGTGCAACTCACAACCTGAGAGAGAGTGAATAGCGTGCTCATTCAAAAAACATCAGGAAGCTCCTACACAACAAAAATTGGTAGAAAATTTATGCAAGAAACCTACTTATGAAAAAGAGGTGGCCATTATAAATAGAGTAGTAGGGTACAGGGCTTTGCACATCATATCCTTGGTCTATTATTAGGGAAATGTGTTTTAGAGTAGGATCTTGAGTTGATTTTAGTGATTATGTGTGTGATTTGTGTGATTTGTGGGTGGATTTGTGTGAGTAGACTTTATTTCTAACCATAACCTTTTTTGTGTTTTTGTTGATTAATTTGATTTATTCTTTGTCTCATGCTCATCTCATGGGAGTGATGAAATGAAGAGCAAGCTCTCTTGGTGTGATTAAGGTAGGTTATCTCTCCACTTGGTTGCTTTCCTTATTACCATGAGCATTAGTCCTAGACTAATTAGAAAATTAGTGTACATTAGTCCTAAATTAATTAGAAAATTAGTGTACATTAGTCCTAGATTAATTAGAAAATTAGTGTACATTAGTATTTTTATAATTTTTTACCAAGATTAACTCAATTTAGGCATCAATCTTTGTAGTTGTTTTTTTTTTAAATTGAGTACAAAATCATGGCATTATTGGAGTATTTTTAAGCACCACTATCATGCCAAAAAACACAAAAAAAAAACATCAAGAAAAACCTTGAAATTTTGAAATTCCTCAAAAATTTATGTTTTTTTTTGCTAAGCACCATTATGCCAGAACCCCAAAAACATCAAGAAAGACCTTGAAAATATAAATTTCTCAAAAATTATGTTTTTTGCTCACTAGAGTTGTTGTAACATCGACCAAGGTCCGGATCGTTCAACTTTCAGATCATCAATCCAAAATCTAGATCAATGAGGGACGATCAATGGTAAATGATATTCACGTCTATATAGTTGAGCTATAAAAAAGGAGGGCTATTAAGGTACTAATAAAATGTTCTCTTGTAAAAAGGGGGAGTTGTTAAGGTACCAATCAAGAATTCTCTTGTAAGAGGACTACTATACCTTAGAAAGTACACAGAAACCAATGCCAACCACCATCTTTAATGCACTTTTTGGATCGCTGATTCCAAATCCAGATCGTCGACCCCATCATTAGATTCTGATTGTTGACCCCAACATCATCAGATTCTCTGATCCTAGCTCACCAGCTAGATCTCACCGATTCAACTTTTACATCATCCCACATTTCAAATTGTTAGTTTCTTAGATCACATCTCTTTTACGCACTGCCGATCCAACTTTCAAATTGTCCTATATTTCATATTATTAGTTTTATGAATCGCTTCTCTTTTCAGATCATCACCTTTTTTATCATCGGGCTACTCCAAATCCATATAGTAATCTGTTTTTTATTACTAATCCAATTCTCGGATCTCTACCAAACTTCAGATCATTCAATTGTCCCACTTTTTGGATCACCAAGCTTTTTAGATCACTTTATTTTTAGATCGCTACTAGTTCACGATCATTCAATATTCAAATTACTAGAATTTTTGTAACGTGGACCAAGATTCAGATCATTTAGCTTTCGGATCCTCGGTCCAAAATCCATATCATTGACTAGAGCTAAAAGTGGGTAATGAGGGATGATCAACGGTAAATGATATTCACGTCTATACACTCAAGTTACTAATAAAATATCCTGTTGTACAAGGGGGTTGTTAAGGTACCAATAAAATATTCTCTTGTAAGAGGATATAAAGTAATGTAAAGATCCTTGCTACACCTAGAAATTACTCAGAAACCAATTCCAAAACCACCACCATCTTTAATGCACTTTTTGGATCACTGATTCCAAATCCGAATCGCCGACCCCAACATCATCAAATCTTGATCGGTGACCCCAACATCATCAGATTCTTCGATCCTCGCTCACTAGTCGAATCTCACCAGTTCAACTTTTAGATCATCCCATATTTCAAAATCGTTGTTTCTCATATCATGTCTTTTTTCCACATTGCTGATCTGCATTTCAAATTGTCCCATATTTTAGATCATTAGTTTTATGGATCGCTTCTCTTTTCATCACACCTTTTTTATTGGGCTACTCCAAATCTATACAGTAGTTTGTTTCTAATTACCAATCCAATTCTCAGATCTCTACCAAACATCAAATCATTCAAATTGTCCCACTTTTTGGATCACAAAGTCTTTCAGATCATTGATTTTTAGATTGCTACTAGTTTGGGATTGTTCAATAGTCAAATCGTTTATGGTCTGAGATCGCAATCATCGAGTCAAAAATCTTGGATTCAGATTGCTAGTCCAATTGGGTTTCTAGAAAGTAGAAAAATAAGAAAAGATAAAAATCCATATTTACATTGCTTGCATACCTTGCGTATTTTTATTCATTTACTTGTTCGTTTACTGTTTCACTATAAAACAGACCTTGAAAAATACCAAAACATTATAAACACCCATAAAAGACTCCAAAACTCATAAATGGAACCTCAAGAAGTGATTCTAGCACTAGATCAAGTGCTTATGCATTTACGGGTAAGCTAAACCATTGCTCAATCTTATTCTAATCCAACCTTCGTCTCAAGCTCCAACATTAGGGAGTGGTACTAAACTACGCACAAAGTTGACCTCCCTCATTGCTCCAGACACTAGTTCAAAAGTAGACCAAGAGTCCTTCACAATGGAGAATACTAGATCAATATTGTGGGGTATAAGTCCTCTAGAGCTTCTACAAGAGATAATGGAGCCAAGTGAGCACCAGGTTCATAGGTGAAGAGTTAAAAGGGCTCAAGTAGCTCACAAAATGGGAGTGAGACGAGCAATCACTAAAAGTGTAGGCTTAGACTCAAATAGCCAGTGAAACCTACATGCTATAGCACTATGGTTATCATGAGACTTCAAACGTTCCAATCTAATGGGATTGCCCTTGGAGCGATGGTCACTTTTGACATTTTTAGGTCATGAACTAGAGATCCTAGACAACACAAAAGTTTTTGTTGCTTTGCGTGATGGACACGAATTCTATGTAGACCCCAAGGGAAATGTGTATATCTCTACACCTCTAATGTCCGATTATTTTGGTGTGCCAAGTGGAGCACAAGGACCTCATAGAGTCCACAAAATCTTAAGAGCTTGCATGGAGCTAGTGGAGACTCAACCTCCAAATGTATTAGACAAATTCTTTCTAAGGAGAGTTCAAGCCAATCAAGGTGATATTGGCATGGTATGAGGATGCCCATGGAAACCTCTTGAAAATTAACTTTGTATAGAGGGACATGGATGGAAATCACAAGTTTTATGGTACCCTTAGTCAACATGCGTTATCATTCAACTAGTGATTAAATGACATATATAAATAAGGACGGTAACTATGTATCCCAAGAACGACCGATAAAGTAAGAAGGAAGAAAAAAGGGGGGATCTTCCCATCTAATACAAATCTAGAGTATAAAACTTTGAGGCCAAGTGAAGTAAGGACTTCTCCTAAGGAAATCACCTCAAGACCAGAAAGCTTTGCTGAGAGAGGAGAGCTTTCATTTTACAAAGGAAATGAACTGAAGAGCCGAATTTGAAGTCACATTTTTCTCCACATTAGACCCTATAAAGAAGGAACATTTAGCTTCCAATGGTATGAGAACCATTAGGTCAAAACCTTTAGAAAGAACCAAACTGGTAACCTTACTTGAGCCAATAGTACTAGTCCAATTAGATGGGGAACTACGAGAGTTGAGAGCCATGAATATAGAGAGAGCATAAAGTGTAGCGGGAGTGTAGCAATCGCTTTAGAAGCATTGGTATGTAGACACCCAATGATGCCTTCTAGCTTCGTAATTCCTGAGCGACCAAGAGAAGCTAATTTTGTTGTTCTTGTTGGAGGGATTAAAAAGCAATCAACTATGCCAAGAGGCATCATTAGTTTTGTAATCCCTGAGCGACCAAGAGAAGTTAATTTTAATGTTCTTGTTGGAGGGATTAAAAATCAAGCAACTATGTGATGAATGGTATACCAAGAGGCATCAAACGTTAGAGTTTAGTGTTGCTCTTGGATGCCATAGACTTTGACAACTTTACAGACATCCCATCCACAAACAATCTAAGGTCGAAATCATTGACCAAATTGAGCCTAGCATAAAGTAAATCAGTGGTGTGGGTATTGCATAGAGAGATGGAAATCATGAATCAACCAACTACTATTACGCTCAAAGAATGATGGGAATGGAAAGAGTGATAGCTTTGTCAATGCCTCCTCAACCATTAGCCTTGCCAGTGCCACCTCTCAGTAGTGCAGATGTCCATTTAATCACAAATGAATTCCCTTTTTAAGCCAACAAATCTAAATTCCCCCATGAATACATCACCTCCTACTTAACATAACAAGTCCAAAAATCTTCTTCTTTGGTAATGAGGGCCAAAACCAAGCAATTACAAGATCCAACAGACCTATCCATAGACATCTTTTACATCATAACCCCCTAAGAGAGAAAGAAAAGGGGGAAATAAAAAGCAAGGACCATAATAAGAGGAATGCAACACTATTGCCAAATGAGCTAACCAATAGAACCACTAAAATCAAGGACTTCCCAAAGTCCTAAGGGTGTGAATGAAACCAAAGAGAAAGATCCAAGGAATATACTATAATATTTTGAGATTGAGGATGTTCCAAATTCCTCCATGCAAATTCCTTAGAAGAAGAACATGAAGTAAAAAACCTTAAATTACCTTAGAAGAAGAACGGGGAGTAAAAAACCTCAATGGACAATTCCTCATAGTTAGAACATAAGGTCTAAAAAGCCCAAAAAACATCACAAGCCCATCGAGACAAGAGGTGAAAATAAGCCAAAGATCCAAGGAATTATCCATGTTATATTAAAATTGAAGATTTTATGGAACCGTCAAATTTAAATCACTCTGGTGGTTGGACGAGGAATGAGGGACGGATTGATCTTGATGGATAGGATGGAATAACTCTTAGAAATAGCCAAGAAAGTAGTGGAAGGATGATACAAACCAAGACTAAAATACAAAGAATCCCTTCCAAAGAAACTACAAGAATACTCCAACCCAAGAGAGGAGATCTTAGGTGAAGTGAAGCACATGACATGGTGCAGTGGATCCAACTAGAAATAGAGGGACATGTGGGACCAATAATGTTGTTTCCACACAAGACTCGTGCACCAAAACCTCTAGAGATAGTCTTAGAAGTATACCACAAAGGTAGTGTCTTGAACCAGGGTTCATGAAAAGATGGACAATCAAAAGACCACTCAAGACAACAATTGCAAACACAAGAAGCACTAAAAGAGATTGGAACTAAGGAAGAAATCCATAATGAGCATTTAGAGCTTGAAGACATGGAAAACCTAAGAGCACTACATCCACTTCTAGAGGAAACAAGAGATTCATGAGAGCTAACTTACGGTCAGGGAAAACACCAACGGGAATGAGTTTGAATGGGTGTGGGGGTGACACAACAATAAAAGAAAAACTCATTACAGACCATGCCTTCATAGATTGACTCAGATGATGAGTCTATGACCATATCTAATGTTCCTTTGATAAGGTGTGAGCTTAAGGAAGGAGAATGGGAGCCTTGAGAGTCCTTTCTACCTTGTGTGACTATCATGATGGTTGAGGACTTAAAAAGGAAATGAGAAGCCTAGAATAAAGTACATCAAATGGATGAAAAATAAACCTAAACTTAGATGATACTAACCAAGAAAATGAGGAAAACCCATTGAAAATGTATAAAGACATGCCTGTTAGCATAGTGGTAAGGCATTTCAAAGGTGATGGCATGAATGCTATCATTCCAATTAAATCGATTGCATGACCATAGCTATGATCCCAGATGGGGGAGCAGGAGCAAGCATAGCCACCAAAGATATGTGGTAAAGATGGGAGGAGAAACCCCTTTAAACCTTCAAAGATTATCCTCAAATTAATCGATGGTAATTTAGAAACACCCATAGGATTTATCAAGAAGGTGGAAGTAATGTCATGTGGCATGGCCTACAAACATACATTTGCTATTATTAACTTTGGAAAGCCCACTAAGTACATTGTGATTCTTGGATGCCCATTTGTGTGCCAAATGATGTTAATCCATGATTGGGGGGAAGAGATGACAACTACCTCTGACAAGATAATAGTACTATCAAGGTGAACCTAAGGACCATTCGTACAAAGATGTGACCAAGATACTAATACAATAGCACATTCGGAGAGCATAACATATGTCTTGTGAACAAGCATATCTGCAATAGCACATTCGGAGAGCATAACATATGTCATGTGAACAAGCATAGCTGCAAAATGTGTGAGCATGATGAGAAAATTTAGATTGCTTCATTGTTAAACCCAAATGAGGAGAAAATTTGAATGCATATGTTGGCTACAATGAACATGTGTCCTAGAACCACATGAACCTAGTTATGTGATAAAGATGGAAATGACATTGTCCCTATATCTTTCATACTCTCAAAAACAAAAGAGGTTATGTCACTCAAAAACCACAAAGTGATGATAGGACAAAAAGGTGAAGAAATGTCTTCTAAGGACGAGACAAATTCATACCATTCATAGGCTTTAGTGCAAGATTTGAGCCAAGTTATGCCTTGAGACTAGTAGACAAGGATGAGGAGTGTCGTACCTACAGCTTAGAGGTGGCAGAAAGTGTCAGTAACCCACTCCCCACATTGTGAGAACCACCTCGGTATCACACGTGTGGAGGTGGAGAACTGTAACCACCAAAGATCTGTTGCCAAGAACAAGAAGACTTAGTGTAAAAGGGCAACAGGTCACTACAGATGGTGACGAGAGGATAGTGCACTAATAGGTAGGAATAGGTGTACATACTGCTATGTGGTGCTTGAAAGCACTCTCTACACTTGAGTTTTGGGGGGGACACTACTTTGTTGTGTGCTTCTAAAGAAATCCATAGACTACTTTATAGTGCATATGTTACTTTGCAGTGCTCAAACTACTTTGATGTAGTGGTTGGAAACATAAGCTTCACTTTAACAAAGTGCATTTTTCTTGAAAGCACTCTCTACACTTTGCATGGTTGCCTTTAATCCAGTTGTCTTGTCTCACCTTAATTCATTGAGTCTAATTCTTGCTCAATTCAACCCCCTAAGTAGGGATGCCTATTATACTTCCCTTCTTTTTGTTCACATTGCTATGCTTCAAGAAAGTGGGTAGAATAGCCACCAACTGTTCACAAAGCAGCTCAAGAACCATGTAGATGTTCACCCATGTCCTGCAAACCACCCGTCATTTTTGCGGCTTCCCAATGTCCACTAGTAGTCAACTCATCATTTGTGGCTTACCAATGTTCCAACCAGTCGGGGTGTACTAAAATTCTTCCATTCTTATGGGACAACCCAATCTCATTTTAACCCACCGTATCAACCAACCTGGCTACACATCAACCACCAATTCCCTATCTTAAATCATGTAAACAAAAAAGTTTCAAAGAAATCAGAGTGTTAGAATTTAAACAAGAAGAAGCTTCTACACAAGTCCATCTTTTTCCCAATTCCCATGTATGTCACCTACATTTTTGCATGCGTTACACACATAGACACTATTTGTTCATGAACCTGCACTGAGCCTCATCTCTAACAGCCATCCAGCTACATTGCTGGATGGGGAGACCATGTACTCATCGCTTGGACCTTCTCTAAATTGGTAGGAACCTTTCACGACCTTGTCGTCTTTAACCACACCACCCATTCGACCCACCATGTCTCTATCCCATGTGCTCAACACCACCAAATCCTCAAGCCACAAAGGTTACCTAGATCCATTATAGTTGTGGCACAACCTTTCACAATGCCTACTACTATATCTCAAAAACAACGTACTAATCTTGACTCTCCCAAAAAAGGGATGTCAAGAAGAAAGCAACAAAGAGAGTCGAAAAAAGCAATTGAGTTGGAGAAATTTTCACAGTGGAGAAGCGTACACATACATGCACACTTGCTACATATTGTCCATGCATGTCACCTGCATATTTCATGGTGGGCATCACAATTTCTTTTCATTGCTTGTATCTAATGGCACAAACAAACACATGCACGTGCAACTTACCTCATCAACAACCCTCTAAGTACATCTTTGTATGGGGGGACCATGGCAAGCACAAGCCTAGCCCATGGTATGACCCATCACCTAGAGAACCCATAACCTTTCAAGTATCTTCAAAGCACTTTAAGGCATATAACCTCTGCTTTTCCTCCAACTCTCAACACCAATAACACATTTTCTCTCTTTTATGTTTTGAAAAGAATACGATTTAGATTAATTTTTTGCTTAATTTGTTGTTGTTATTGTGTTTAGATTGGTTTTAATGGTTCATTTAGCATCCACATAGGCTAATCCATTGAGTTTTTTTGTTGTATTTGAGTAGGTTAGAGTGTTAGCATGCACTTGAGTTAGCATAAGAAAAATTTTAAAAAAAAAATTTAAAAAACTCTTTCTCTAAATACACTAATTGGATTGGTTTTTTTATATAAAGGGAGTGATTAGTTAAGCTAAAGAATGGAGAAACTCTAAAAATGAAAAACTTTAGTGGTTTTTAGACTAATGTGAGCTTAGAAAATTTGAGAAAATTTGAATAAGAGTACATAGAGTTCCATTTATTGTAATAATATACTAAATTAACCCACAAAACTCATGAAATTAAGAATTTTAGCTCGCTTGAGTTATACATAAGGGAAGATTCAATAATTAAGAGCTTAATTACTTGTTAATTCACACATTATGTAATGCACATGCCTTAGAAGTTCAATGCTTAATCTAATGATGTGCTTGATTGTATGAATTATTTTAAAAATTAGTAGTTAATTAGAGCCTCTTAATCATCCCCAAAGAAGAGAAATTAGTGAAAAGATTAATCTTAGATTAAGTTTTAACAATGAGATGTGTAGTGAATTGGATAGAATCCACTTTTGGGTGTCATTTATCATGTGTAAAGAGGGTGTCATAAAGTGTTAAATTTTGCCTCCCACTTATCTTCTAGAAAAATTTCATATACCCACTTTCTTTTTGGAAAAATCTCATATACACACTAATCTCCACACAAATTGAATTCAAAAACCAGTATAAAACTTGAGAAAGAAAAAAATTGAGATACTTACGCTTGCCACCAAGTTTTAAACCCTTGGTGACTCTAATTCCCGCAGCTACTGGTCCTTTGCAAAATCAAACCCTTGGTGACTCTAATTCCCATAGCTACTGGTCCTTTGCAAAATAAAACAAATGGTCCCACTTTTCTGTAAATGCTCGGAGTTGGTATCCCCCACAAACCTTGCAACCCCTAGATACCTAAAGTAATATTGAACAATCTAGGAAAGGGGGTTGTACAAGGATTGTGTAGTGCTTTAACCAAAGAAGGGCCTGTACATGAGCCGAAGAGGCCGATCCAAAGGAGTCATTTAGAATCATGTCCATAAATATGATGGATTTATCGATCTTGTTCAATTCATGCAAATGTTTACCGATCTTGTTCAATTCATGCAAATTTTTAAGTAACAATGTGAAGAATTTAGAAATCTAGATTGCCCTACCATGGTACATGCACTAAATCTATACTTAGTGTGGCAAGGCCAATAGATTGTTCATCACTTTGACACCTACGATTAAGGCAAATTTTAAAACATTGAAGACTGGCTTTATCTATGGATTCTTGAGACAAGGCCCCAGGTAGAGTGTTGCAAACAAAGCTCTACATGATAGAGTAGAGACCCGAGGAAACATTTCGGGATTACATCTTACGTACCAAAACCTTGAACTCATAATGTGAGGATTGGGAGAACCTTTTAAATGATGATGCACAAATATAAAGCAATGTTTTCTCATGAAATTAAAGAAAAACACTTTGCACAATTTGTTCAGTCTTAATTCTTTTGATCAATGTTATAGAGAGTAATTCATTTGGACAATAATATGATTGGAAGATATATATCTTCCTTGTCTAAATCGATGAAAGGAAGGAGCAATGAGACATTGATCTATGAGATGCCCATCGCATAATTATCTAATGTCTTGCTTGAAAGCCTTTAAAGTCTTGCTTGAAAGCCTTTGAAGTCACTATAGCAGCAACACTTACATCCCCTTTCTCCTATAGATCAATTATGTTATATACATTACAAGTACCACCATCCCAATTCACATTGCATGTACCCTAAGCCAGTCTTTCTATATTATAGTCATTTGCAAGGTGTTCATGACATCTTGTAATGTATGTATTCACACACAACAAGTACACCAATCATAATAGTCCAATGCTTCTATTGTTGTAGAGACCATAGAGGGTTACATACTTCCCAATGTAGAATACACCCGTATAGTTCCTAATGCCACACAACCCATGTGCGAATGATGTGTCTGCTAGAGATGCAATCCACACTTCTAGAGAGAACCAGCTCACGTGGTGAGACTAGATTTGAATCTTTGCAAGTTGAGGTTTCTACAAATTAGATTACTAGAGGTCACCTAACACCTTAAGGTTTTGGGGTTTGGATGGCTAGACCAATTTGTGGAACACCTCAGTTAAGCACGCTTTGCAGGAACACAACTAGGATGGGTGACCTTTCGGGAAGTGGGAGAATCCATGTTTCCAACATGGTATTAGAGCCTAGGTTGTGATGTTGGAATCTAAGACCTCAACCAAAGTGTGGCTTGAGGGGGGGTGTTGGAGATGCAATCCACACTTCTAGAGAGAACCAGTCTCACGTGGTGAGACTGGGTTTGAATCTTCGCAAGTTGAGGTTTCTACAAATTGGATTACTGGACGTCACCTATAACCTTAAGGTTTTGGGGTTTGGATGGTTAGACCAATTTGGGGAACACCTCAAGTAAGCGCACTTGCGTAGGAACACAACTGCGATCGTCGCTGACCTCCTAAGAAGTGGGAGGATCCATGTTTCCAACAGTGTCATCGAACACATGTTCATTGGGCTACTCGAAGAGAGATGCTTTATTATAAGCTACCTCTCATAATACCCAACTCTCAATATCTTGAGTCTAAAATAACTTGGATCTTTCCTTCGTCTATTGTTATCCCATTTGTGGACACCACATGCCCTAAGATTATGCCATGCCTAACCATGAATTTACACTTTTTTGTATTCAAGCATAGCCTATTAGTATCACACCTCTCAAACGCTTGCCATTGTAGATGAGGGATATGCTATGTACTCAACTTGGATTTCACACACAGATTGTCCATGACCTCTAGAATTTCTATAAAAGATTCTTATAAATTAGTGAGAACATCAATCATTTTGGAACGTAGCTTGCACATTTGTGAGTCAAAACAACATTACCATGTATGAAAATGTTACCTTATGTGTAGTGAATGTTGTTTTATGTTGGTCTTTTGGGACCTATAAATACTTGGTTATATCCAAAAAAACCCATCTAAGAAGCTATAAGCTTATGTGTAGTGAATGTTGTTTTATGTTAGTCTTTTGGGACCTATAAATACTTGGTTATATCCCAAAAAAAACCCATCTAAGAAGCTATAAGCTTCTTTTCTTGCTACCATTATACTTGGTCTTTGGGACCTATGGATACTTGGTTATATCCAAAAAAAAATCTATCTAAGAGCTTCTTTTCCTACTACCCTTTCAAGAACATTTTTAGTATATGGCAATGGGTAATGATCTCTCACTGTGGGCAACATTTACTTTTTTCAAGTTCACGCATGTGCCTACGGATCGTGCTATTCAAGTTCACGCATGTGCCTACGAATCCTGCCATTCTTCTTTAGCACTAGTGATACTCAATCAATGTGCTCAAACTCATATATGATACCTGCTAAATAAGTCTTGACTTCTTTCTTAATGGTTTCGGAATAGGTTTTAAGTGTATGGCTTTTTTTGATTGGACTTTACACCATCCATAAGTGGAATCATGTGCTAGCAGACTTCTAGAGGGACTCCCTTGGTATATGAGTAACTCCAAGCGAACACATCTTGGTATATGAGTAACTCCAAGCGAACACATCTTGGTATTCCTTGAGTAACTATATTAATTAAATTTCATCCTTAGGGGTATGGAATGGTTCTAGAATAGGTTTTAAGTGTATGGCTTTTGTGTAATTGGTCTTTACACCATCCATAAGTAGAATCGTGTGCTAGCAGACTTTTGGAGGGACTCCCTTGATATCTAAGTAAATCCAAGAGAACACATCTTGGTATTCCTTGAGTAACTATATTAATTCAATTTCCTCCTTAGGGGTCACATCTATGGGAGATCCAAACCTTTTTAGCCTCTTTCCCAAGTCAATTTGTTTGGCATCCTCATGTCTATCATATACACCCCTTATTCTTTGGTCTCCCTATTTTTGATGTGCATGTGCACACCTCCCTATTTTTTATGTAATAGTTCCTAAAATGTGAGGGGACTTGCCTCCAGTCCTCTTCTTGGTCACTATCCTCATATCTAACCTCTTCGGATTCTTCTTTGATTTTCCCCTCACGTATAGCTTTGTTTTTTCTTCTCCATCTAAACTTGGATGTTTTTTTTTTAAGTCGATCGAAGCTGAACCCATGGGACTACTGACTACTAGGGTTTTTACAATTTTAAGATCTATTTTCAAGGCATCAAATCCCATCTTCTTCATTAGATCCTTTCAATTAGAACAAAACTCCGCAAAATCTCTCAACAAGGCATTGACATATTGCAAATAGTGTTCTTTGTCCTTGAAGCTAGTAGGTGGGTCCCTTGTTCTACTATGTATTGGCTTTTTTAGCTTTTCTAGAGAAGCTTCTCTACTCTTTGAGGAACTCTCTGAGGAGTGCCTAGTGTTTTTCTAATACCTCCTTGTTTCTCGATTTCCCTCACAACAGAAAAGCAAGAAACATTCTATGGTAACAGATTCATTGGGCAATGTTATAAAAATCTCTTGCACCATTCTGTGGAAGGTAGCAGGTGCATTTTTTAAGCCAAACATCATAACAGTTGCCACAAAGACACCCCATTTGGTGATAAATGTGATCTTCTCCATGTACTTTGGGGCCATCTTCACCTAGTTGTATCCGTTGAAGCCATCTAAGAAGGAGTACATCTCCTTTCCGACTACCTCATCCAACAAGGAGTCCATGAAAGGAAGCGGAAAAGATCTAAATTCAGCTTGCGGTAGTGTCTACACAGATCCTAATTTTCATATTCTTTTTTGGGACTACCACAATCACTATCCAAGCAGCCTTTTCTATTGGCACTATGAAACCCACTCTCAATAATATGTCAATCTCTTCTTTCACTTGTTTTTGATAATTCGGGTTCATTCTGTACCTCTATTGTCTGACAGGTATAACTCCTTCTTTCAAGTTGATGCTATGCTGGAAGAATTTAGGGTCAATGCCCTCCATGTCTTCGTATGACCAAGCAAAGATGTCTTGGTATTCCTTTAGCAAGGATACCAACTCCTGTTTGAATTCATCTTCTATTTCAAGGCTGATCTTTACATGCTTTTCTTCTTTTCCATCCCCTAGATTTACCTCCTGTAATTTGTCTAGGCTCACCTTTGCTACATTGTTTTCCTAGTTCTCCTTTTGCTTTTGCACCCAGTCCTAGATCTCTTCTTCTTACTACAGATTCGGTCCACTTGATTTCTTTTGAGGCTTTTTTGTGCATGGTTTTGCTTAATTTTGAGCCCTCCTCTGTCTTAGCCAGGCCTGGCATAACACTTGGTAAGACCCCATGTAGTTTTTGGTGGTAATCACCACTAAGTTTACCTTAAAGTCAACTTGTTTGATTTTCATTGGAACCTGTTTTATTATTCCTTTAGGTACCACTACCCTGTTATTTGCCATTCTTATGTTGAACGGAATGGGCTCCCGCTTGAGACCGAATTCCAATGCAGTTTCCTCAATGATGACATTCACTCCAAATCCTCCATCCAGCACTGCATCATTGATGAGTACATTGTTCAGTTGAATTATGACTTTGGCAACTTCATCATCTCTAGATAATGGGGGTTCTTCGGCTTGCATATTGCTGCATTCTAGGGTTTCTTCTTCTATCGAGTTCTTAAATTCCTTACTCAAACTTTCAATGCGTGCCATCAGGATTTTGGCCTTGAACCTTGGGCATTTGTCTCAGCTGAACTTGTCTATCCGGTAGCCTTGACGTTATTTTGGTTTTTGTAACCAGTCAGCATCCTTTTGGTTTTCTTCGAGGCATTTATTAGTATACACTCAATGCTCGCCTCTCAGCATGTATCTCACTTTGATGTATAATGCGTATTTGTTAGGGCCCCATTACGAGGAGTAGCCATGGTGCATATGTCTTTAGAGGGAACCTCGGCTTAGACGTTGATGGGGTAATTATTGTGACCATTGATGATAATTAGGAGATGGTTAGGGGTACTAGTTTTAGCTTGGGTCCGGAGCATCGCCCCGACTGGGGGGTCCACCCCCTATCCCGCCCCCTCCCCCAAGGCGACGATATGAAGAATATTCCTAGAATATTCCCTTGGATACCAAGTCCATCATTAGTGGGCGGTGGTTAGTGGTCGCTGGGCCACGTTCTTGATACGCAGGCGGTGATCGTGTGTCTATGCAGTGTAATTGCCCTCGTTGTATACACGTCTACAACACTACCTATAGTACTATATATGGACATGGTTGCCATGAGCTAAGGAATCCAATGCTTGTGAGTATCCACCCCCTTCTACACCTCATACATACTCCATCCAGAGTCTATCTAGAGCTACTTGAGAGCGCACGGGTGGACATCACCATCATCACTTGTACCTCTTTGGTATAATCAAAATTTTAAATTCTCTCCATTGTGTATCTATTGCATTGTCTATTGTGCTTTATCTTGCTATCTCTTTCTGTTGTGCCATATTCTTATAGCATTCCCTATAGAGGTACTTTGAATGTTTTATTCCTCTTGTTTTCGACAATTCCATGATCATTTCTCATGAGCCATCCTCTTTTTTCTTACCTTGTCTTTCCTCTATTTCCTTAGTAGTTTGCATTGTCACCTTTTCCTGCTAATCCCATTCCACAGCTGTCTTCTTGTAGGCCTAGGGTGAGTTTTGATTATTTAGCAAAGTTATCACTACCCCAGATTCATTAGCCTTAGCCCTTGTGACTACCAAGATGTCATGCACTTCCTTCTGTATGTCATATGCCTGCATCATGTTGGCACTTGGCGGATTTTCTTCGAGCTGCATCAATTTTGCTTATCTTTCTTCATCATGCTTTTTCTTCATGGCACATTTTGCTTTGGTGTGTCCTGGCTATTGACAATAATAACACGTGAAGGTTGTAGAACCACCCAGCTTGTCCTTCTTGAATAATTTTCGCGGCCTCTATTTCCATACCTTCACATTCTTGGAGGTCCCCTAAGAAAGCAATTTTAGGGCTTTTATTAGAGCATTACACAAGCAGTGTGCCAACTAGCACTCAATAAAAGCATAAAGAGTTCTTTCAAACACCACAAAGCTATCTCCAAGACATCAATCTCTAGCTTGATTTAAATAAAGCAACAATTTTAGGAATTATCTTAAAGTGGTCCAAGCAAACTTTTAAATGCTTGTAAAACTAACTAAAAGTGTGCAAAGTGTTTTCAAGTACTACAAAACGGTCTTTGCATTACTTTGAAATCAACGCAAGGCATTTCTTTACAAACTAGATCATCCAACATATAGCAATCTCTAGACTGATTTAAGGTGAAGACACAAGTAGTATAAGAAGTGTGTAAAGTGCTTGTAGTAACCAAGGACACTAGGGCCAAAAATGAAAAGTGTGCTTCCAAGCTTCATAAAGAAGCATGTGGGATAGTAGTATGCAGACACCTTACAGCATAGCTACATAATACACATAAAAATTCTCACTTGAGGCTCGTCTAGAAGATGAATTGTGTGCTTCATATAGGCACACCTACCTAGCCTCTTATGACAAATATCTTTCTTGTTGGGGGGGGGGAGACCCTTGTCTCAGATGTGCAAAATGCAAATATGAGTTCCTTAATCTCCTATATGTAATCTTTGACATGTGGACAAATGCAACAATCCATCCTTGTTAAGTAAAAGATGAGATTTTGCTAAGTAAAGATTTCTCTTGTGGATCCTTGAAAACTTTATAGCTTTTGGAACACTCACATATTCTTTAAAAAAATATCATATGTAGTTCTTGGCACCTTCACATGGGTTAAAGTGTTGCAAATGTTGGATACAATTTCTACTTCAACATCTATTATTGTGTCTTGCAAGTCCTTGAAGGGGGAGGACGGGAAAGTAGCTCTTGAAAGATTTCCTTTCGAGTACTTGAGTCCATCCCTATTGTCTGTTCATCAAAACAGTATGCCATAACCTTACATATCTACTATAGTGTTGTCCTCATCATGAATCAAGCATTACATATTCCTTGTTCTTTGTCATGAATCCCTTTTTTTAGTAGCCTAATATTCTCTAATACCTTGTGATTTTCACAACGATAGTTCCGAGAGTTGTAATTGTACACATTTCATGCTACACATGCAATTCCCATGGCATGACAAGTAATGAAATCAAGAAAAAAAATGTTAGTGTATATTAGTATAATTATTTAAAAAGCTACAAAATATTTACTACTTTACATTACTAATCAGTCTTGCTTGTGTAAGATAATAATGCTGCTAATATTTTGAACATAGATATGTATACACAAAGAGAGAGAGAGAGAGAGAGAGAGAGAGAGAGAGAGAGAGAGAGAGAGAGAGAGAGAGAATACCTGTGTGTAGATAAGAGAAGCGGGAGATGGAGAACTAGCATTGCAAACCACCTAAGAAGTAAGAGGAAGATGCAAAACCACCTCTAGCACTGACCTATAGCACTTGGGGAGAGAGAGAGAGACAGAGAGACAGAGAGACAGAGAGAGAGAGAGAGAGAGAGAGAGAGAGAGAGAGCGCTTCCATTAGAATCAGCCCACTTTCTCCAAAGAGAGAAGGTGAGTCCATGTAATAGTTACAAGAGAGTGAGTCGTTTCTTTTTTTTTTTGGAAATTTAACTCCCACCTTACTTTCAATACTTTTAAACACCTAAAAAACTAATACCCTTGACACTACTTTTGAGACCACCTATCCATGCTTCTTTCTACCTATAAGTTCTCCTTGTACACTTTAAAAGTTAATGCTCATAAAAGTGGCTGATGCTCCTACGACCAGGGTTATTGGCACTCTATTGAGACAATAATCAAAGTTTGAAGCCACACTTATAACATGTGCCTCCATAGTAAATGACATTGGAGTTTGGCGTTGGTTTCAAGGATGAAGTTGGGGTACCTAGAGTGATGGTATTATGAGGACACTTGGTAATATGGTGTGAGCCCCTGCAATGGAAACGTTGAAGAGGTGGCCTATGTGAGACATTATTAAAGTCTCTCAATTTTTGTTGCACCATGGCTTCTTCTTCAAATAAGGAGGCATAGTCCATGGTGGGGCTGGAGGCTATTTTGGATCTCCATATGAATCATATTGCTCATATGACTCTTATAGCTCTCTTGTTCAAGACCCTTGGAGCCTTTTGGCTCCACCACCACCGAGTACTATTATACTGGTGCAGATCCAAGAGAAGAATTGATTAGGGCAGTAATACCAGAGGGGTGGGTATAGCATTATTGATCTATACATACCTCTAGTAAGGGGTGCTAATAAACATGCATTATATAAAGGATAGCGGTTTCCTTGGTGTCAGGAGCATGGTCATAGTGTTAACTCAACCTTACTAGATTTCCTTGGTACTAATAATGAGCATGGATTATGGTGCTGAAGTTCACTCTGCTGGGTTTCCTTGGTACTAATCAGTATGGGTTATGATGTTGATGTCCATGCTACTGGGTTTCCTTGGTACTAATGAGTTGTATCATTATTCCTGTGGTGCTAGCAATAAGCACAAAACTATTGTTATCTTGGACTTAATAATGGGCACTCTTCTATGCTTTGTATGATTTGGTGGAAAATTACACAACAATCCACATCTCTTTGTGGAAATAAGTGTGGGTGTCTAGCTTGAGGAACTAGTTGGAGGCTAGTGCCTTGAAGGTTACCCTTGGGACTACCAACTCATCCATGCTCATGTCCTTGACTGGGACTCTTTCACGTACTGGTTAGACATCCTAATCCTGAGGCTTTGGATGACGCATTCCCTTTCTCTTAGTTTGGATGGTGGATGACTTATACATCCCAATCTTACAGATTATCTACTAGGTCTATTGCCTTACATTGACACTCCTAAAAAAATATAGTGTCTAGACCTGTAGAAATGGTTAGATGCCTCTTTCTCGTGAGACTGATCGTGAATCGATCAATGAGTGATAAGTCATCTATCCTTTCATGGGTGAGTGCATCAAAGTGCATCTCATATGGAATTACTTGGTTCTAGTAAAGTAGTCCCGCGTGGTCTCACTTTCCTCTTACTTAAACATTGGTGGGTGAGAATCCCATAGTAAAAGTCCCATAGTAAGTGTGTCCACCATTGGGGTGAGAATCCTACAATGAAAACCCCATAATAAGTGTGACCACCACTGCTAGGGTGAGAATCCTATGATGAAAATCCCATAATAAGTGAGAATCCTATAATGAAAATCCCATCATAAATGTGTCCCACATCAGGTGAGAATCCCTTAATAAGTGTGTCTTAAGGCTTTAAAACTAGCCTTTTTAAGTGGGTTTAGTGTTTTAAACCACTCATATGGAAATAATTAGTTCTAAGCCACTCATATAGAATTACTTGGTTCTAGAAATATAGTTCCACATGGTCTCACTGTCCTCTTGCTTGAGGTTGTAGATTTGAGCTATATAGCTTATCTAGATCCATTAGGTGAGAATCCCATAATGGAGTGTATCTCAAGGCTTTATTATTGGCCTTTTCAAGTCATTTCGTGTTCTAAACCACTGGCCGACCTTCCCTTCAAGGTAAAGTCCAAATGACCATAATCTTGGTGCAATCATCAATCCTACCCATGTCTTTGTGAAATTGATCAAACTCTAGGTACTGAATGGGATTTCCATTAAATTTGGTCATCATCCTTGAGATGTGGATTGGCTTTATTTTCACCAATTCTAAGCCTCTAGGTACTAAGTTTGTAGTAAGCCCCCTTTCCATTTCAAACACCATCCTTAGTATATGTCTTTGGGTTTGGTGTTTTGTACCCTATGGTGTTGAGAAATTTGTAGTTCGTAATGGCACTTGTCTTATGCCAGCTTGACTTTGAGGCTGCAGGCGTAATACAAATAAGGAGAACACATTATGTGATTGCCCTTGTGGAACACTTGAGTTTGAAGTACTCCATGTAATTGGTTCTTTACCTTTCTCCACATTCCCTTTTCATCTAAATGGAGAGCAACTGGAACTTGGTTCCTTGGTGAAAGAAGATTCTATAATAGGCTCTCGTAAAGGTGGTAATCTTTCTTAAACTATGTATACTTGATGAGTGGTTTGTGGGATGGTTGTCCCTAATGGTACTACCAAAACATAGATATATTTCGATTTCCTAAATTGTCTATGGTGGCCAGCTTTTGGAAAACTCAACTCATAATTAAGGCATTCGACATTGTTTGAGCATGTCTTGCAAAGTGAACCTTGAAGTTCATGGTCGTGGTACTTTTAATTCCCTTTTCATTATATTTATGATGCTATTCACTAAGTTGATTAAGTTTAAAACATTATGGCATTCGACATAGTTTGAGCACTTCATGTAAAGTGAACCTTGAAGTTCCTGGTCTTGGTCTTGCTTCTCACTAGAGGTAAATTTGAAGGAGGTTTTCCTTCTTAATAGGGAAGCCGTATATTATTGAGTGTTGGTTGCTATTTGTTTCTAAGACCAAAGTGTGGGTGGATTTGAAGAGGTATGGTTTGATATTTTACAAATTGAGAACTACAGTTGGCTAGGTTATTGTTTCTAGCAATTAGTCTCTTGATCAAAGGGTCCTCTCTAGTAGTGCATGTAAGTTTGAATAGATTTAGACATGTGTTTGGATCAAGTGATGAAAAATAAATGTTTTTAAAGTTTTTTTGGGTTTTTAAACCTTTTTTATAGGCTCACTGTTTAAGTCAAGTGCTTATCTTAGCCTTGCCAAATCATGTGTCATTGGGCCTTACTTTAGAGCTATAATAGTCTAAGTCCCTGATGTGGGTGAGCTAGCTCTTTTGTCACATCCTTACTCCATTGTCACACTAGATTTCTCCTTGCTCCTTGTTGCTAAGGGGATGAAGTAAGAGTTTTCTTTTCCTAGATGGAGGCAAATAGAGATTTGTCTCATGGTGGTTCTCTCTCACAAAAAGGCATGGGAAGAAGAAGACGCTAATGCAGTCCCTTCGGGGACATCTGATAAAAGAAGAAGCTAATGCAAGAGGGAAACCTACATATAATATCTAGTATTGATCCATCAATCAAGAAAGGTTCAATAGTGCATACATGCAAGCCAAGAATAGAGAAGAGCTCATAACTATTCTATTGAAGGAGAAGAGTAAAAATGACTTGTATACTAGAGGGAGGGTTGAATTATATAACAAGGCATTTTTTACACTAAGAAATACACAATTTTGATAATAAGAAATACACATTCATTCTCTTCCAACAACAGAATACTTATTATGTTTCTAGAAGGCATGATTTCTAGCCATGCCTTCTAGAAAGAATACTTACTATGTTTCTAGAAGGCATGATTTCTAGCCATGTCATTAAGTAAAGATTAAGCAAATAAAGAGGTATATATATGTTAGCCTTAGGCAGGTCTCCAATAGGGGTGAGTTCTAGTGAGAGGAGCATTATGGAAGTCCCCAAGATGATTGAGCTAAGGATTATAGTTAGATTTGGACAATTTTCCAAATCTATATTGAATGGTTGGCTTAAACCTAGTGATATAAGCATTAGACAAATCCCCAATAAGGGTTAGCCTTAGGCAAGTCTCCAATAGGGGTGGGTTCTAGTGGGAGGAGCATTATGGAAGCCCGCCAATAGAATTGGGCTTCGAATTATAGTTAGATTTGGATAATTTTCCAAATCTATTTTGAATAGTCGGCCAAATATAGTAATATGAGCATTAGACTAGTCCCCAATTGGGGTTACCATTAGCCAATTCCCCAAAAGGGGTAGGTCGCATCTGATGGTCATTATGCATTTCTATTTGATGTAGATTTGGATAGTTGACCAAATATATGTTGGTGGGATTTAGACAAATTGAACGAATGTCCATATCTTTGTCCAACTCCCATGTCAAGCTAGAACATTGTCCAAGGGTTTGGTTAAGTGGATACCTAAGGATCGAGCTTTGTGGGTGAGAAAGGTTATAGTCTAAGTTAAGTGGATACGCAAGGATCTGGCTAAGTGGGTGAGAAAGGTTATAGCTCCTAGAGATAATAATTTAGGTCATATAATATATTAGGAATCTATGAGGAAGGTATTTAGACAAATTTAATAGTTGTCCATATCTTTGTCCAACTCCCATGTCAAGCCATGATGGTATCCAAGGATTTGGTAAAGTGGATGGCCAATGATTTGGCCAAGTGGGTGACCAAGGTTATGGTCCAGTATCTAAATCTTCATGTTATGTGTGAATGGCTCTAGATTGAAAGAGGAAGTTTTGAATCTAGCTACAATTTATAGCTTGTTTCTATTGGGGAATTCCATAGTTCTCCTCTCACTAGACCTCAACCCTTAATACGGATTGAAAGAGGAAGTTTTGAATCTAGCTACAATTTATAGCTTGTTTCTATTGGGGAATTCCAAAGTTTTCCTCTCACTAGACCTCAACCCTATTGGAGACCTTGCCTAAGGCCAACCCTTAATACGGATTTGTATAATACTCTTCTTGTTAGATTTAATCAACCATTCATTGATATATATTTGGACAAATCTATATACATACATACACCACTTCTATTGGGGAATTACCTAATGCTTCTCTTACTAGAACCACTGAGTATAGATTTGGACAGTTGTCCAAATCTATATACCATTCATCGCTCACTCATATTAGTAACTAATGCTCTTCCCACAAGATTTAACTAACCATTCAATATATAGATTTGGAAAATTATCCAAATATATCTATAGTTCATATCTCACTCCTAATGGAGATTGTCCTAATGCTAACACTAACCATGGACATGACCAATCGCTCAATGTAGATTTGTACAATTTCCCAAATCTATATTCAATTCATAGTTCACTCCTGTTAGGGATTTGCCTACCTAATAATCTTCTCACCACATTTGGCTAACCAATTAAATGTAGATTATAGATTTTGATAATTGTCTTGATCTACCTACAATCCATACCTCAACCCTATCGGGGGACTTCCATAGTTCTCCTCTCACTAGACCTTAACCCTATTAAAGACCTTGCCTAAGGCCAACCCTTAATATGGATTTATCTAATGCTCTTCTTGTTGGATTTAACCAACCATTCATTGATATATATTTGGAAAAATCTACATATGTACATGCACCAGTCCTATTGGGGATTTGCCTAATGCTCTTTTTACTAGAACCATTCAGTATAGATTTGGACATCTGTCCAAATCTATATAAAATTTATAGCTCACTCATATTAGTAGCTAATTCTCTTCTCACAAGATTTGACTAACCATTCCATATATTGATTTGGACAATTGTCCAAATCTATCTATAGTTCATATCTCACTCGCAATGGAATTGGTCTTATGCTAACATTAACCACGGACATGACTAATGCTCCTCTCACTATATTTGGCCAACTTCTCAATGTAGATTTGGACAATTGTCCAAATCTATATTTAATTCATAGTTCACTCCTATTAGGGACTTGCCTACCTAATGCTCTTCTCACCACATTTGGCTAACCAATTAAATGTAGATTTTCCAACCATTAAATATAGATTTTAATCATTGTCTTGATCTATCTACAATCTATACCTCAATATTATTGGGGACTTCTATAGTTCTCCTCTCACTAAACCTCAACCCTATTAGAGACCTTGCCTAAGACCAAACCTTAATGTGGATTTGTCTATTAGGGACTTGCCTAATGCTCCTCTCACTATGTTTGACCAATAACTCAATATATAGATTTGGACAATTGTCTAAATCTATTTGCAATTCATAGGTCACTCCTATTTTAGGGACTGCCTAATGCTCTTCTCAATACTTTTGGCCAACCATTAAATGTAGATTTGGAGAATTATCCAAATCCTTCACTCTTATTGGGGACTTGCCTGACACTATTTAGCCAACCACTCAATACAAATTTGGATAATCTAAATCTTTCTATAATTTGTAGCTCACTCCTATTGGCAACTTGCCTAATTCCCCTATCACTATACCTCACGTCCCCATTGGGAGGTTTCCTAATACTAACCCTTACTACTACTAGAGATTTGCCTTAATCTTCTCTCACTATTTTCAATTCATAGCTCACCCCCCCCCGACTGGGGAGGATAATTGTCCAAATCTAACTGTAATTCATAGCTCACTCCGAATGAGGACTTCCAAAATGGCCCTCTCACTAGACCTCACCCCTATTGGAGACTTGTCTAAGGCTAACCCTTATTGGGGATTTGTCTAATTCTCCTCTCACTAGATTTGACCACCCATTCAATATAAATTTGGATAATTTTCCAAATCTATATAAAATTTATAGCTCACTCTTACTGGGGAGCACATAATACTCCTCTCACTAAATTTGAACACCGTTCAATATAGATTTAGACAATTCTCCAAATCTATAAACAATTCATATGTCACTCCTATTAAGGACTTACCTAATGCTCTTCTCAATAGATTTGGCCAACCATTCAATAGAGATCTAGACAATTATCCAAATCTATTTATAATTCATATCTTACTCCTATTGGAAACTTACCTAATGCTCCTTTGACTAGACTTCACTCCCATTAACGAATGTCCTAATACTAACCCTGACCACAAACTTGGCCAATCATTCAATATAGATTTGGACAATCTAAATCTATCTACAATTTATAGCTCACTCCTATTTGGGGTTTACCTCATACTAACCCTTATTGGGGATTTGCCTAATGCTTCTCTTATTAGTTCCAATTTATAGCTCACTCCTATTGGGGATTTGCCTAACACTTCTCTCACTATTTTCAATTCATAGATGACCCCAATTGGAGAGGATAATTGTTCAAATCTAACTGCAATTTATGCATAGCTCACTCCGATGGGGTACTTACAAAATGCTCCTCTCACTAGACCTCACCCCTACTGGTTTTCTAAGGCTAACCCTTATTGGGGATTTCTCTAATGCTCCTCTCACTAGATTTGACCACCCATTTAATATAGATTTGAACAATTATCCAAATCTATATACAATTTGTAGCTCACTCCTACTAGAGACTTACGTAATGCTTCTCTCACTAGATTTGGCCAACCGTTCAATATAGATTTAGACAATCCTTCAAATTTATAAATAATTCATATCTCACTCCTATTAAGGACTTACCTAATTCTCTTCTCAATAGATTTGGCTAACCATTCAATACAGATTTAGACAATTGTCCAAATCTATCTATAATACATAGCTTACTCCTATTGGAGACTTGTCTAATGCTCCTCTCTCACTATATTTGACTAACCACTTATAAATTTGGACAATTATACAAATCTATATATAATTCACAGCTGCCTAATGCTCTTCTCAACAATTTTGGCCAACCATTAAATGTAGATTTTTACAATTGTCCAAATCTACATACAATCCATACCTAGCTCCTTTTGGGGATTTGCCTAATGCTCCTATCACTATATTTGGCCAATCATTAAATACAAATTTGGACAATCTAAATATATCTACAATTCATAACTCATTCCTATTGGAGACTTTCCTGGAGACTTTCCTAATGGTTTTCTTGCTAGACCTCTTGTCCCTATTGGGGACTTGCCTAATAGTAACCCTTATTAGGCATTTTCTTGATTCTTCTCTCACTATTTTCAATCAATAGGTCACCTCGATGGGGACTTACCTAATACTAACCCTGGGGGCTTGCCTAATACTAACCCTTATTAGGGATTTTCTTAATGCTTCTCTCACTATTTTCAATCCATAGCTCACCCCAATTGGGGACCTACCTAATGCTCATCTCAATAGATGTGGCCAGCCATTCAATATAGAGTTGGACAATTATCTAAATCTATCTACAATTAATAACTCACTTCTATTGGGCACTTCCATAATGCTCCTCTCACTTCACATCAAACCTTTTTGGATACTTGCTTAAAGCTCACTCCTATTAATGCTCTTTTCACTATATTTGGCTAATCATTCAATACAGATTTGGACAATCCAAATCTATCTACAATTTATAGCTCACTCTTATTGGGGGCTTGCCTAACACTAACCCTTATTAGGGATTCGCTCAATGTGTCTCTTGTTATTTTCAATTTATAGCTCACTCCTATTGGGGACTTGCCTAATACTTCTCTCACTAGAACTCACGTCCCTATCTGATACTAACAATTATTGAGGATTTGTCTAATTCTTCTCTCACTATTTTCAATTCATAGCTCACCCTAATTGGGGACCTGCTTAATGCTTTTCTCACTAGATGTGGCCAACCATTCAATATAGATTTGGACAACTGTCTAAATCTATCTACAATTCATAGCTCACTTCTATTGTGGGGACTTCCATAATGCTCCTCTCACTACACATCACACCTATTGGACTTGCCTAAGGCTAAAACTTTTTTAAGGACTTGCCTAATGCTCATATCAACATTAAATATGGATTTGGAAAATTGTCCAAATCTAACTACAATTCATAGCTCACTCCTATTGGGGGGGACTTGTAAAATGCTCCTCTCACTAGACCTCACCCATATTGGAGACATGCCTAAGACTAACCCTTATTGGGGATTTGTCTAATGCTCCTCTCATTGGATTTGACCAATCATTTAATATAGATTTGGACAATTGTCCAAATCTATATACAATTCATAGCTCACTCCTACTGGGGATTCACCTAATGCTTCTCTTACTAGATTTTACCAACTGTTTAATATAAATTTAGATAATTCTCCAAATCTATAAAGAATTAATATCTTAGTCCTATTAAGGACTTACCTAATGCTCTTCTTAATATATTTGGCCAACCATTTAATATAGATTTGGAAAATTATCCAAATTTATTTATAATTTATAGCTCACTCCTATTGGGGACTTGGTTGATACTCCTTTTAGTGCAAACCCTGACCACAAAACTTGGCTAATTCTCCTCTCACTATATTTGATAAACCACTCAATGTGGATTTACACAATTGTCCAAATCTATATACAATTCATAGCTCACTCCTATTAGGGACTTGCCTAATGCTCTTCTTAATAGTTTTAGCTAACCATTAAATGTAGACTTGGATAATTTTCCAAATATACCTACAATCCATACCTCACTTCTATTGGGGACTTGCCTAAAGCTCCTATCACTATATTTAGTCAACCATTCAATACAGATTTGGACAATCCAAATCTATCTACAATTTATAACTCACTCTTATTGGGGACTTGCCTAATGCTCCTCTTGCTAGAACTTACCCTTATTTGGAGACTTTCCTAATGCCAACCATTATTGGGGACTTGCCTAATGATCCTCTCACTAGATTTGATCAATTATTCAATGTAGATCAAACTTTGAATAGGTTCAAAATATCAGAGGAAGACATCATAAAAGTTCCAAGGGAAGCTCAAGGCTTAAGATTTTTGATGGGGTTAATGATGGTAAGGCATGGATTTGGTACCTTGACTTCTACAATGAAGAGGGGAAGCCAATGAAACATGTGTAATTGTTTGCCTTACAATGCAAGAAAGAGGAATACAAAAAGCTTGGTGCAGTACATGCATTATCTGAGGGGATTACAAGAAAGGAATGAGTTCCATGAATTTGTGTGGATGTTAGAGACTCTAATAAATCATTCTTGTTGGATGAATTTTCTTATGATAATGCAAAGATGAAGACCGATGGTGCTGAGTCTATGTTAACAATGGGTTGGTGTATAGAGGAGGAGGAGGATGAGCCTATGATAAAACAATACATAGATGGATTTTACAAGTTCCAAGCTAATATTTCAAAGGACGAGGCTAGAGGTAAAACAAAAACAGTGAATCAAAAACCACAAACATCATCTTCTTTGGTGCGACAAATACTACCAAAGGTTTTTCCATTATTCCATTTGGTGATACTATTATTGTGGTAGATTATGATCAAACAAAGAAGAAGCTTGCAAAAAAGTGTAGTGATGGCCATTCTAGGTTGGTCACTTAGCAATACTACCCATTTTGACTACAAGAGTACAATTGTGTACTCTTGTAGTCAAAATGTGTGTACAAGCTCCTATCTACAAAAAATTGAGCAAGAAGCATGTCAAAAGATTAGCTCCCGACTTTGGATTGAATTCTAGACCACCTGCATCATGCATTGATCTACCTTTTACGCCACCGGAAAACCTTCAAAGATGGTGAGGAGAGACTCTCTTCATAAATACATGTATTGGATACTTTTTGGTCAACACTCCATTTATGCAACCAGGGTTTTCATAGAGAGTGTGATTAACGAAGCCATGAATAAAAGAAAGAAGTATTATATGGAAAGGGAGGTGAGGAATGTGTAAAATTTCTCTCCAAAGAAGAGTGTGGAGTTATGTCAAATGGTGGCAGACCTAGAATCTCAAAATATAATGTGGCAATCATGACAATCTAAAGCAAGTAAGGGATCAATGGATTGCATTCAATACACCTGCGAAGTAAGGCAATCATGACAATCTAAAGCAAGTAAGGGATCAATGGATTGCATTCAATACACCTGCGAAGCCTCACCAAGAAGTTGCAAAGGGAAATGAACAATGTGCAAAATGGGATGTAAGTAATTATTAACCTTAAATATTTGGTTTTTTTAGAAATACCTCAATATATTCATGGTTATCATTGATAAAGTAGGTAACATTGCCTAATATTGAGAATGTTGTGTAGCAATTTATAGAGTTAGTACGAGTTGCATTTGGTGATAGTGTTGCGACTACGGGGATGCACACATGATAATCTACCCAGATGACATGTTTGAGACATGGATGAGATTATGGATGTATATAGAGATGGATCAAAACCCTACCATGCTGAGCATAGTAATGATATCAATAAGGGTGGGAGATAACGAGTTGCTAGCATATTTAGGTGTTTACAAGGTTTAGATGAGGAGAATATTAAGATCACTCAAGAAGAAATATTGGATTCCAAGATTGTTCTAGTTAGGGGAAAGTATGGTATAGACAAGATGGATATAGTAGAAAGAGCACTTCAAATGAAGGAGGATAAGATGTTGTAGGAAGAGCTTGTGAAGGAGTTCAAGGAAAAGTCAAGTGACAACTTACAAGGTTGATAGGCCATGGGATCAGTGTGTGACTTACTACAACATCCAACCAGAATACTATGAAAAGATAGTTGGATCAAGTTAAATATAGCTGAGAAAGAAGCTTTCTCATAGAGATAATAAAGATTCATTACCTCCATCGACACAAGCATACATTCAATGGATTATAAACCAAAAGGAGAGAGCTTGTTTGCATTCTGATAAGTATCCTTGGCGTGTATACTAGGTTGGACTACACATGGAAGGGATGGAGTTCATGTGCAACACATTCAAGGAACCAATTACCATGAAATGGAGTTCAAACAAGTTTGAGATGATGTTGCATGGACTATTACAGATCATGTGGATGGATCAATCAATACTTTTTTGGCACATATATTAGTGAGCAAAGAGAAGGAATTCATGGACAATCCGCTACCAAGATTTGGAGCATAGACCATATATTTTGGATATTGCTAACAATAGGAATAGTGATAGATCAGATGCACATGAAGAGCAAGCAAGTACACATAGACTATTACTAAATATGGAAGATGTTATTACTATAGCTATACAATCTTTTTGTAGGGAGGATGAGTATGTTTTTGATGTATTTGCATTGGGAAGTGCATGTAGAATGGCTCTTGCAAACAAACGGAAGACAGTGGCAATGGTTCCAAGTTTACAAGAATTACGTGAGATTAAATCAATGTGTTCAAGCTTTGTTGAGGGAAATTTTGAAATTAGTTCATGGGTTGGAATTACAAAGCAAGGAGATGATTCTATGTTTACAAATGAGCAGCTTCTTTCTGATACAAGGCCTCACACCAGAGCATATAGCTACACTTACAAAGAGGCACAAAAGGGCAATGTTAGACTTTGTTGATCGATTTCTTTCTGATGAGCCAGACATAACAGGTGTTTAAGAAGCATATTTAGTTCTTATTTTATTGGTAGGATAGTTTTTCCCATTGTGATATGTAAGTAAATGCTCAACGAATATCATCAGTTAGATTTGTATGTATGGTACTTATGATCTTGACTTAGTAGAAGAAATTCTATTTTGTTTTGTCAAATTCAAAGACACTATTATTGAGCTAACTTAATTGCATCATAATTTGTTTATAAATGACAAAGTGACTACATCATAATTTGTTCATTGTTATAAAGTAAAACATATGCCATGCTCATTAGATCAATTAGACCATGTGTTTATGCTTTTTTAATTGACACCCCAAACAAAGATTTGGACACTTATTCAAATTTAATCCTCACGTATAGTTGATCGTTTGGGTATATCAATAAGGCCACATAAAGTTTATAGCTATACATAAGGTTTGGTCCAAATATATAGCATTAACACCCATGACATAGATTTGAACGAGTGACTGACCAGTAGCATTACCCACCCTTGGACAAATAATTGAATCTAGCCAATAACACCCATGCATAAGATGTCTACTATCATCTAGTGAGATTTGGATAACTGACCAAATCTAACATTCAAATCTATCCAAATATGTGGACAACTAACTATATGACCAAATTTAATACTATGTACTTAGAGATATATAGAGTATTTAAGAGTAATGAAAGCAAGTGTGTGATTTTCTAATTGAGTTTTGGTCGATTGACCCAATGTCTTCTATCTTTTCTTTTTCCTATAACACCCATGCACAAGACATTATCTAGTGAGATTTGGATAACTAATTAAATCCAACATTCAAAACCATCCATAATATATGGACAACTGATCATATTACTAAATTTAATTTTATGTCGTGAAAAATATATGTAATATTTGTCAGAATTTATATGTGTGATTTTTTTATTGTGTTTTGGTTGATTTACAACATGTCTTTTATCTTCTTTTTTTCGAGAGATAAAGTAGTATATCACAGATGTGTTAACAAAGATAATGACAATAATATAGGATTGGATACAAGGAATGTGATAGGCCAAATATCTGTAATACTGGATTTAAATGGATTATTGTTAGAACGTTGCTTCACAAAGGGAAATACGCATACAAGCTTGTGTTATGGGAATGTAATTTCTCTCACGCATAGAAATTTTATCTCTCTCTCTCTAACACACACACACACACACACACACACACATGCCACACACACACACACACACACACACTCCACACACACATGTGTGGCTATGTG